>NC_141700.1:565612831-566973498 GCF_964263255.1 Lissotriton vulgaris
CAAGAGACAAGATGGCGGCCGCTCCGGACTGTTTACAATGTTGACAGCCAATCAGCTACTCCTCAGACTCCCGTTACACTGCCGGTTAGCTTCCCGGTTAGCTGCCCGGTTCGCTTACCAAGACGCGTCTCTACGGTGAAAAAATTCGGATTTTTTTTTTTTTTTTTGGGGGCCCCGCGTGGCTCTATAATATCCCCCTCATCAATCCTAGGGGGTCAGAAGGGGTCTACCTTGCCCCCTTTCCTTCATTTCCTCCTTTGTTTTGGTCTCCTCTTGTCTCTCGATCCTACCGAGAGACAAGATGGCGGCCGCTCCGGACTGTTTAGAATGTTGACAGACACCGGAGAGCCAATCAGCTTCGCTTCGCAAAGTTCCGATACGCGAAAAGTTCGCTAACCGGATCGCTGCCCGGAGCGCTGTTACAGATATATATCTTGATTTAAACGTTAATTTCTCAAAATCCACTAAAGCACATATATTGAGACCTAGCAAAGGCACATCGGGCTAACAGTCCCTACAATTTTGCCAAGTTTCGTGGAAATCCATTCAGCCGTTCGGGCTAAAAGTGAGTCCCACCGCCCTATGGAAATTAACATGGGAAAAACGCGTTTTGGGACCCCCCTTTTTTCTCGGCCCCCCATTGACGAACCCCCCCCCAAATTTCCAGGAGCTGCTCAGAAACAGAATGTGCCATTTTCCTGAAAATTTCAGCCGATTCCGTCCACAAACGCCAAAGTTATTAGACATAGAATTTTCAGAAATCCCATAGGGAAAAAATCCTAACTATATATACCTACTGGCGACCGCCAGTAGGTAATATATATATATATATATATATATATATATATATATATATATATATATATATATATTCAATGAGAATCCCCAGACCTCCACACCGACGGCGTGGCGAAAGAAGGAGACAGACCCCACGGCTTCAGGCAAGATGTTGCTTTTATTGAAAACCTTTCTGGCGACGCGTTTCGAGTAACTTGTACTCTTGATCACACACCATAAAATGAGTCAGCCTGTTATTTTTAAATGCTTGCTTTCCCTGACCCCTCCAATGGGCCACACCTCCTAAAGTGCATCACATGAGTATTATAAACATGGGAAAAGAAAAGGTGCAGATGACATAATGGGGTAAAAAACAGACTGTTTTGGACATTTGTATTCAGTAGAAAAGTACATTTTGTCTGACATCAATACAAATTATAAAACAAGTTAATTCTGTTTTAAAATTTCGATCCGTCTCATAATTTTACAATGGATAAAATGTTGCATTTGAAAAATTATTTCCAATTACAATTATTGCACATGTCCTATTGGTATTTTCAAACGTTTATCCTAACTGCATGAATGCACAAACGCCCAAAGGCTAATAAAGTGACTGGTGCTGTATCCTTGCTGCATGAATGCATATACCTGTCGGTATATAAATTAACCAGTACTGGTTGATTTTAAATAGCAATAAGATTTGTAAACATTAATTTCACCTAAAATCAAAACAATCATGTGACATTAATATAAGTGTAGTGGAACTTCACCCTGATACCCCCAAGCTCATGTCCTAAATATTTATTAAAAATTCAAAGTACTTGAATTTATATACATCATAAATATTGGGACTATTTACACTATATATACTCAAAGAATTCAAAGTATATGTGCTATTTATATACATGTACTTGATATTGAATGAGAAAAAAATGTGGGAAAAACCTAAATTAGGAAAAATAAAGATGGAATGCTGATATGAAAATAATCGATCCAGTGTGTTAAATTCATAATACACACTTTATATGTACCTGTGTCTTGCTTGATGGGTTATTCTTGGTAGGTTCCGTTTTAATTTAAACTTGCCAATGGGATAAAACCAGGACTTGAAAATACAAAAACAACAACAATGGGCTAAACATGGACAAAAAGAGGATGGTATTTACAGAAAGTTGTGAAGATCCTCGGTTGCGTTAAGCCCGTGGGGCTGTTTACTGTCCAACGCGATGATATATTGGGTTTCCAATTTTCTCAACATTTTGTCCCTGTCACCACCCCGTATCTGCAAAGGCACTGCATCTATAACATAGTAACTCAAACATGACAGATCCCTGTCATGTGTTGAATTGAAATGTCGTGCCACGGGGTAGGCTAAGTCGTGATTTACCACTGCACGGAGATGCTGCAATATTCGGACGTGCACCTGCGACCTTACATATCACAAGCCGCAGGTGCACGTCAGAACATACACAGCAAACTCCGTGCAGCAATTGAAATTGCCCCTGATTGCAATTTTAGTGCCGGAGAAAGGATTGTCATAGTGGGTCATGTTTTGCCCAAACTTGCATGCACAGCAAGAACTGCATTTGTAGAAGCCTTTTCTGTTGAGCCAGTCACTGCCACTGCCACTGACCAGTTATATATATATATCAGACAAGGTACACGCGCAACCATCAGCAACGTGAAACCATCCACACCAGCGTGCTTTCAATTCTTTTATTCCAGGCAAGACAGCATTATTCAAGCAAGGCAGCATAACGCGTTTCGAGGTAAAGCACCTCTTAATCATATGCACAGTTGCAGGGGTGGGATCGTTGGCTATTTCAAACGTAACTTTAACATTTAAGAAGGACTAATGTCCATTCACTTAAAGAGGCAGTCTATTTTAGCGTTTTCAAATTATTTTGTATAGTTAAGGTATAAGTACTTGTTTCATTCTTTTAATATGTTAATACAAATAGTCTCTTTAAATGTCTTTAAGTTCACTTTATCTTCTTTCTATTTCTCATTGACTCCATGTTTGGACTATAAGGTCCACAATGCCTCTTGTTGTTAATCCAACTTCGATATTATCTCCAATGTAGACCTTGGCAATGTCACTCTCTACCAAATACTTAAAGCTTTTATCCGGTCAAGTACCTTTTTAAGCTGCATCCGATGGCCCGGTGACACTGGAAGATTTCACAACCGACCCGGTTTTCAACTCTTCCTTACTTGCCTTAACGGAGTAAAATGCACGGCAGAAAGCAACACAGGACGGCACGTTTCGGTGGTGACTCTCACTTTGTTCACATAGTGCAGCTGCCATTTTCATTTCATTTAAATACCTCTTAGGTCATCACAACTCAGTGGAAACACTGAAAAAATACTTACAAAAGCAATGATTGTAAAATAAAATAAAATACATGATAAAGTGCAAGTGCTATGTTAAAGTGCCTAACATTCATTTAAATATACCACTGTGCCATGTCTCACCTAGCAGTATATTTAGTATCATGTCAAAATAGACGGGCATCTAAGGTTGTGGGAGACATGATTCCATGAATTCTATCATTCAAGATACATTATATATTTAATGTGTCTTCCAGACTCTGAGCGAGCTTACTGGACAGGGCTGGGTGAAAATTCAGAAATTTCCAAGTATGTTACACCATCCTGAATATATAAATATATATATATGCCTTTCTCCCTGTTTTATTTTATGTCGGTGTGCACTTATATAAAACAACTATAGTTTGTTTTTTATGTCTATACACCATGTGACTCACTGAATAGGTGGAGCATCACGTAACCAAAAAAATGGGTATAAATTTGTTTGTTGACCAGGTGCGCGGTGTGTGAACAAGAGCACAAGTTGCTCGAAACGCGTCACCTGAGAGGTTTGAATTAAAATCTCCCTTACTGCAGCCTTCGTGGTCCGTGTCTTCATTTCTGGCAGGAGTGTGCTGTTTGAAGATTTGCTTGTACGTTTCACGGGGGATAGCTGTCCCCGTTCACGGTACCCGCTCGTCCGCAAGAGGTCTGGCTTTCAAACAGCTAAATGCACTTTTGTTCCGTGGAGGAAATTTTGCCTGACCCCCTGAGCCGAAGAAGTAACCTCGTGAGGTGGAGGACGAAGACGCACTAACGGCTGGTCTGGTAGGCGAGCTGAGAGTGAGTGGCGTCCAACCGCAGCGGAGTTGTCATTCCGGGATTCACAGGTGACGAGTGCAAGGCGTGCAGTAAGGAGACCGATAGTGGCGTTTGCCATCGTTGCTACATAAAAAATCAAACCCCTTTCGTAACAGCACCATGTCAGCAAGTTTGGAGAGAGAAAGGGAGGATGCAGTGGAAACGCTTTTTAGCAATATACGGAAAAGCGCAGCAACCACTAACGCGGCGAGTATTCAATCGAGTGGTGCACAACAGGACGTCAAGCAGTTACTGAAAGTCCTTGAAAAAAAGACCAAGTCGGAGATCACTAAATGGTGGGAGCATAAATCGCTCACCAAATATGTTGAAGCAGGTCGGGTTCCGCGTGGTCTTCGGATCATGTTGGCACCTAGCTTTGAAGACCCCAATCCGGCGATGTTAAAAGAGTGGGGAGAGTTAAACTTGGACGCATCAATGAACCTGGTAAAAGTCCTTATCAAATATGCTGTTATAGATCGTGAAAAGCTGTTGGAGGATATTAAGGGCTTGAATGAGCAGCTGGATGCCATTACCGATCCTGAGATCAAACTGCTGATAACATCTACTCGCAAGGAGATTAGCGTGAGGCTGCACAAACATGAAGAGCGTATCAAAATTAGAAAAGTGCACAAGTTTGCGAGGGATTTAAAGGACTATGAGACCGGTCAGATTTACACATTCTCTCGCAAATATGATAGAGCCAATCAAGTTAAACTGACCAAACAAGCAGCGAGCGGAGGTGGCGGCATGGTTAGAACCAATCAGCAGGAGGAGCTGAACGAAAACTCTGATGCTGAAACAATCTCTCTGGCTAGTACATCCAGTACTCCCTCTCGGAAATCAGCAATGTAGATGGCCAAGCAGGAAGAATATTATATCTCGGTGATGAGATTGATTTTTTAGTGGAGGACCGGCTGCAAACATTGCGTCCCAGACTGAGAAATAATCAAAACGCAAAAGGCGCAATGCAAGACGCCACGCAAGACGCAAAAAAAGAAAAGCAACAGCAGCAGCAACAGCAAAAAAAGAAGAAGCAATGGTTCAACAAAAAGAAACAATGAAGGATTGCACCATTACTAATCTTTCCGATGTAACTTTGACAATAGCTGAGGAACAATTACTAGCTTTAGGACTAAACTTCTGTCCTGAAAGTTCATTCAATTATACCGACACCAGAGCGGATGTTTTCAAGTTTATCCGCAAATTAAAACTAAAAAAGTTTTTTTCTTCAAAAACTTTATCTAAACAAAAGGAAAGTAATGCCAAACGGAATACCAAGACTGCGACCAGCGTTACAGCCCCAGCAGCATGAGATGCTAGGCTGCTACTTACCCTATGTGATCTGGGGGAGGCTGTTGATTTAACACCGAGCAATGGAGTCGTTCCAAACACTCAAAGTGAACTTTTTAATGTGGACATTTGCCAAAAAGGAGCTGGAGAGAGTCCATTCAAACCGGTAAGCACGTTTATGCCTGTTATGCCAAAAGACGCGGTAGACATATACCACGAATGTGTTACGGAAGATCTAAAAAAGTTAAACTGTGTGGTGCAGGCACAAACACATAAAGACAATGCCATGGTGAATCAATACAATATGTTAATGAAAAAATTGAGTCAAAATCAGGAAGTGGTAATAAATAAATCTGACAAGGGTGGGAATATTGTTTTGTGGAGGAAGGATGATTATACGGCCGAAGCCATGAGACAACTAAATGACCCTAATTGTTATGAAAGATCGAATGGGATGGCATACAAGAGAGCAAAAGACGATTTGAAAAAAATGCTTATCTCATTTAAAAGAAACAATTCGATCTCTCAAACTGAATTTGACTATTTTCACATTGAACATCCGGTGATACCCATTTTGTATTTGATCCCCAAAATACATAAACAGAAAATTCCTACACCTGGCCGACCAATAATAGCGGCAATCAATAGTGTTGGAGAAAATATTTCTCGCTATATTGATTATTTTCTGCAGGACATTGTGAAAGGCTTACCTAGCTATCTTAAAGATTCAGGGGACTTTTTAAACAAATTGAACTCTATTCAGTGGCAAGAAAATTGGTGTTTATTAACTCTTGATATCAAGTCATTATATACATCAATAGATCACTCAAAGGGTTTGGATGCAATTAGACATTATCTTGGTTTACGATCCTGTGAATACTATGCGCACAACAAAATGTTATGTGAATTAGTGCATTGGTGCCTTCATAATAACTATTTCATGTTTGCTAAAAATGTATGGAGACAAGCCGGGGTGTGGTGATGGGATCGTGCTTCTCCCCCAGCTATGCGTGTTTACACGTAGGCTGGTGGGAGGAGCGCGGTCTCATCAACACACCGGGATTTCAACATGTTCAATACTGGAAACGGTTTATTGATGACGTGTTCTGCATATGGGAGGGGGATGAGGAAAGTGCTCGTTCCTTTGTTGATGCACTAAATATGAATAATGAAAATCTTTTCTTTACGGCCAACATCAGTAAAGTGCAGGCGGATTTTTTAGACGTCCATGTTACCGTTGATAATAATACTGTTATCACATCTTTGTACCGTAAACCTACGGCAGGTAACAGTATACTTCACGCCAATAGCAAACACCCACAACATGTGATTGCGAACATTCCATACGGTGAGTTGCTGCGTGTTAAAAGGATCAGCAGCACTCCTGAGATATTTGAGCAAGAGGCTCAAAATACAATCAGCAGACTTAGAGCGAGAGGCTATAAGGACAACATTTTAAATAGTGCCCTTAGACGTAGCCGAGACAAACCTAGGGAAGCTCTACTGAGATCAGAAACATCAGAGTTAGAATCTGACAATAATGCCCCTCGCCTGATTCTGACCTACAGCAAACAAGAGAGACAAATCAGGTCTATTGTTAGGAAACACTGGCCTATCCTTAAGACGGATGGTTTCTTGAGTGATATACTTCCCAGCACCCCTACAATAACCTATAAAAGGGCCCCCAGTATGCACAACTGTCTAGTCAAAAGTAGTCCTGAGCTGGGTAGTGGCAGTGCCTGGCTCAAACAGAAAGGTTTCTTCAAATGTTCCTCGTGTAGGGCGTGCAAATTCGGTGTTAACACCACACATTACCATACACCCTTTAGTTCCATCAGGAAAACTATCCGGGGTCACTATAATTGTCACAGTGAGTATGCAATATATGTCCTGACATGCACCTGTGGCCTTCGTTATGTGGGCAGTACTAAACTACAGGTGCATGTCAGGATTTTGCAGCACCTACGTGCGATAGTGAACAATGACAATACCTACCCGGTAGCACGCCACTTCAAATCCACCCACAACAATGACCTGTCTAAGTTAACGTACTATGTCATTGATGTGGTAGCTCCCCTCATCCGAGGAGGAGATAGAGAAAGATTACTAAGGAAAAAAGAAACTGAGTACATAATGGAGCTGGACAGCAAGTATCCAAATGGGTTAAATACAACGGAAGATTTGCACCATTTGCTGTGATTTTGCACGTAATCGTTACTATCTGTATGGTTATCTGACAATATTTCTCTAATTAGATCTAGAGAGTATACTTATGTGGTCTTTCACATTTATTCTTTCCAAGGTCTTGCTGAACTTAAGAACTAACTGCGCTGAAGTTGCACCATGTCGGAAACATGTTAAGATATTTTATCTTATATGATCTGGATATGAATGTATTTGTCTCTGTAAATATATGTCTCTCGTACAAACTTCATGTATATATTGTTGATAAGTTAGTTATTGGTATCAACATAGGTTTTTTTGCTTTCACTAAATCACATTATCACTTATTTGTAGGAATCACTTAGGGTCTTGGTATATGAGTTGAGGCACTTACAATGTACATTCTTAAAACCTAGTCATGAGTATAAAGTATACATATGAACTTTGTGACTAGTTGAGGTACTTAGTATGGTGGTACTGGACTATCGAGTCATGATTTTTTAATATTGTATAATATTGTATATAGCAATGTAAATAGATAGATGGTTTGTATATTTTTGTACACAGGAAGTGAGTATACATATATATATATATTTTTCTATATGTTAATACTTTCTTTTGTATTCAAGTTGGAGTTTTGCCCCAACATAATTAATTTGATCATGACTTTACACTATTTGAGTATAGGATGTCATAGCCTGTGTTCTTGCATTCATGCAGGTTTTTTGTTTCAGTGCCTTTCTCACTGTTTTATTTTATGTCGGTGTGCACTTATATAAAACAACTATAGTTTGTTTTTTATGTCTATACACCATGTGACTCACTGAATAGGTGGAGCATCACGTAACCAAAAAAATGGGTATAAATTTGTTTGTTGACCAGGTGCACGGTGTGTGAACAAGAGCACAAGTTGCTCGAAACGCGTAACCTGAGAGGTTTGAATTAAAATCTCCCTTACTGCAGCCTTCGTGGTCCGTGTCTTCAGTTCTGGCAGGAGTGTGCTGTTTGAAGATTTGCTTGTATATATATATATATATATATATATATATTCACAGAAAAAAACCATAGGTTATAGACCATATATAGTTAGGGATTAGCATTTAAAAAACCTTATTTTATTTGCACAAAACCATTGAAATTCCATATATAGTTAGTTGCACTAACTATATATCGCGGACCCGCAATCCACTGCTAATGATGTCACATATTACATCATTCATGACATGGTCAGTGACATCACTGATGACATCACTGATGACATCTCAAATGACATCACTGATGACATCACTGATGACAACATCCAGTGACTGTATGTTTCTGTAAAGTTAAAATATGTCTTACATATTGAAGAATGAGTGGATGTATAAGTGTCTGGATGAAGGATTTAGTAGGTGCATGACTGACTGTATGAGTGAGTGATTAAATGTGTCTCACTGAGTGCATGGGTTAGTGACTAAACTGTCTTAATTTGTGCATCATTGTGTCTGTTGTTCTGTAAACTGCTGCATGTGTTGATCAGTAGCTATATGAGTAACTATATGGGTTATTGATTGGTTGCCAAAGTATTTGTATGGGAGACTGAGTGTGTGTGTGGGTGGCTGGGAGGTGTATGACTCTGTGCATAGATGTGTGAGCAGTTGATTCACTAGATGTATGGGTTCAAAAGGGCATGTTGAAACAGCTGTATGGGCGGTTGACTGTGTGCATGAGTGTATTGGTGAGTGAATGGATATCTCAGTGCTACATGTCAAAGTAAGTACATATGTAAAACACAGTACATGAGAGAGTTGACATATATAAATAACTGTGCATAAGAGCCAGTGAATGTGTGAGTGGCTGTATGGATCATTGTGAACTTGTATCAGGGATTGTATAAGAGAGTAAATAAGTGTTAGTATATGTTTGCATAAAAAAGGTGTGTATAACTGTATAGTTGAGGAAATGGAGGTGTGATTTATTCTTTGCATGACTGACTAGTTGTGTGAGTAACTCCATGGATGAGTGACAGTCTGTGAGTGTCTGTTTACACTGAGTGAATCTAAGGTTATATTAGAGTCTGAAAAGGTTCATCGTATTATCACATGAATGATGTCATCAGTGATGTGATCAGTAATGTCAAATGAGATGTCATCAGTGATGTCATTTGAGATGTCATCAGTGATGTCATCAGTGATGTCATTTGAGATGTCATCAGTGATGTCATCAGTGATGTCACTGACCATGTCATGAATGATGTAATATGTGACATCATTAGCAGTGGATTGCGGGTCCACGATATATAGTTAGTGCAACTAACTATATATGGAATTTCAATGGTTTTGTGCAAATAAAATAAGGTTTTTTAAATGCTAATCCCTAACTATATATGGTCTATAACCTATGGTTTTTTCTGTGAATTTCATTGGTTTTTTAAAAGCTAACATCTGTAGCTGTATAATGTATTCTTCTTTAAATCCCAAAATATATTTTAGATGTTTATTGATATTTTTTTTTTTAATATTTTTTTTCTTCGCTTCCGGTAAGCGAACCGGGAAGCTTTCCGTTAGCTCATCTTGATGCCGCGATCTAGTACGCGAACCGGTAAACGTTTCGTAAGCGGAACTGTGACGCATCGCGGAAGCGCGACGTATCACGTTGTCGCGTAATGCGTCTTATGACGCGCCGCGTTAGCGCTCCAGGAAGTGCTCTGGACCGCGAACCGGAAACGATCCGGGATGCGGCACGCACCGCGTAGCGTAAGCGGAACAGGTCATGTGACTTGTTTATCAAACTTTTCATTGGTTCATTTCACTTTTGGTTTCCAAATGATGTATGACTAGGTCATGTAACCGAAAAATAACACTTTTCATTGGTTCAGAACTTTTGCTTTTCCCAAATCATGTAAACCCCTCCTTCTTTCCTCACTCTGACTTTCATCTTGGTGAGAGAAAGACCACTTTCCAATATTACAGCAATGGCTTTTATCCTTGCTTCAGCTGGTGGACCCCCACCACCACCTCAACCTCCTCATGACAAGAGAGGACCACCATCACAATTCATTTCCAACAGAGAGGAGGAAGAGGAGGACCTAGAAGAAGAGGACACAGATGAACCTCAATTTATTCAGGAGTTGCCCAGTGTTTCCCGAAGAAAAACAAGTTTTATATGGCAGTTTTTCTCAATCCCTCGAGGGGAGAAGAAGGTTAATGCCAAGTATGCCACCTGCCTAATCTGCAAATGCAGATTATCTCGAGGCACTGACAAAAAGTATAGTATGGGCAACTATACTATGCATCGACATATGGCCAGGTGGCATCCATTAAATTACAGCCGGGCAGAGTTAAGGGACCTTCAAGATAATCCCCCGACAACTCCTGTGGCCAGATCAACATCAAGTATATCTTTGACTGGAAGAGAGGCACAGGAAACTGTGCCAAACATACAGCCAAACTTCAAGCACATGAAGTTTACGTGCATATATTGTGGTGCTCTGCTCTCATGTGGGAACATGAGCGTAAACTTAATCAACTTGGTGTTTGAAAACCATAATTGCCCTAACCCACACAAGCAGTAATTTTTTTTTGCTCCTGTTGAGCCCTTTTCAATGCCTGTTTTTTTGTTGTTTCCCCTCCATGAAAAACACAAAAAAACATAAAACTGTTCTAAAAACACAAAAAAACAAAAAATGTTCAGAAAAACAAAACAAAAAAAACCAACAAAAACATTAAAAAAAAGTTCTTTTCAGAACTACCTCCCCTTTCAAATAAAATTGCTAGAATGTTTAGCACTCTGGCAAGCTCTATTTCTTTTGGTTCGCTTTCTGGTTCGCTGCCCGGTTCGCGAACTTGAAGCGAACCAAAAAAATATTTTTTTTAAAAAAAGAAGAGTGAGTATAAGGGAAGTAAACAGAGAGTAATGTTAAAAGAAAGACAGCTATAGGGAGTAAACCAGAGATACTGTTTAATAGATCTATTTATTAATTCAGGATGACGATAAGGTGTGATCTCTCCTGAGGTTTGTTTAAGGTGAGACCTACTCAGGGTTACAGATCAATTTTACACTTGTTGAAGAATACAGAGCAGATAAAGCATTTGAAGGCCTACCAATGAAGTAAGTCATGTCCTCTTATTACATCATTCATGACATGGTCAGTGACATCATCAGCAGTGCATTGCGGGTAAAAAGAGTAAAAAACATTTACCGTATAATTCTTGTTACCTTTTTAAAATATTTTTTCATACTTTCAATCTGTAAAAGAGAGAACAAACATTTCCAAAAATATTAAAACATGTATTTAAAAATTAGAAAAGAAAAGGGAAAACGTTCAAGAAGAAACAGTTTTTCAACAACTTTGACATTTACAGAAGCCTCTGCTTCTCTACATCCCCTACGCAATCCTAAAGATATATATTTTAAAGAAACAGTATCTTCATGCTGATGAACTGAGGCCTATTTTGGAACATGGTACTTCTTTTGCACTGCAGATGTCTCACAATAGCGATGCAATAGCAGCGCAAAAAAGATGTAAAAACAACAGGTGATGGACCGAATGTGGATCAATGTCACACACTCACCCCAGTCCAAAGATCTGGGCCAAAATCCATCGTTTTTTTGCACTCCACACCACCCCGGGTTAGACAATGGCGATATGCAAATCAGCTCTGACCCTGTGCCCCATGGGAACAGTCCAGTCCGAACTACAAAAGCCATGTCCTTCCCAGAACGGAATCAAGCATCCGAGGGTCAGAGCTGATTTGCATATCGCCATTGTCTAACCCGGGGTGGTGTGGAGTGCAAAAAAACGATGGATTTGGGCCCAGATCTTTGGACTGGGTTGAATGTGTGACATTGATCCACATTCGGTCCATCACCTGTTTTGTTTGCAAAAAAAATGTAAAGCCATCATAAAATTGTGTCTAACATTTTAAATGATTGTTTCAGGATGCAAATAAGATGTGTGCTTTCAAGAGCTTTCTTTGAGGTGAGGCCTATTTCTTTTTTTATAAAAAAACAGTACCCAGAAGTACAGCACTGTAAGCATTAAAATTGACACTTACAGAAGACTCAGTTTCTCCATATCTACCTCACATTTCTAAATGTATATCATAAGTACAAAAAGCAAAACATTAATTATACATGTTACATGGTTTATTTTTGCTGTTCTCAGAATGTATCAAATTTCACTTAAATCAGTGACTTGAAGGTATTCATCATGTAACAGCGGGGAAAAAAAAACACAATCAAAATGATTGTGTTTAAAAAACCCATACAACCTAAGAAATCTGAATTCAAAACTCCTTAAAATTAACTTACTTTCAATGACGTCGAAGGATGTCCTATGAACAGTGTCCACTCTGTTGTGCTATAAATATTTTCAGCCCGCCACTTTCTGAAAGAAAACCTCCATCGTTTTGAAAAATATGTTACATACAACAAAAGACTTCTCACATTCTACCACATGTTTCCACTAGGCCTAATCATGTTGCAGCGATTCACAAGTCTTGTAATTCTTCTAATCAAATCCCTTCATTTTCTATTTTCGCCACTTTCAAAAAGAAAACATTTAAGATTATTTTCACAATCCTGGACTACTAATATCTTACCCTTCTTTGTCACTCATGTTCTCCCTTTCCTATGACACTGATACTGCTTACTATGAAGCAGACTTACTTGCATCAGGTTTATATAGTTGGATTTTTAAATTGACATTATAATTAAAGGTTTTGGAACAATAATCTAGACAGCATTGCAGACTTACATTCCCTCTACTTGATGAACCTTTTGCAATTCCTCACAGGAAATCCCGAGATTCTTTCTTTAAAATTTTGGTTTTAAAAACACCAGGTAAGAATTTTTAAGGTCAAACGGCAATTTCTTTTTGAAAGTTACAACGGAATCATTGCAGAATGACCAGCCGTTTGGAGACTTTAAATAAGCTGTATAATGTCCTGATGTTGTTGAAGGACCATTGTGATAGATAATTGCTACAGTTACAAAAATCCTTCCTGATATTGACAGCTGAGAAGCCACAACATTTTTTATTAAAGTTGACAATTTTGATCCATCAGGCCTACATCGTTGGATCATTAAAATGACATACTGGCCATATCTACGTATAAATAATGTTGACATCATTTCAGAATTACATTGGCTACACTCCATGTTGTGATCCGCTGCATTTACTAGCTTATTAAAGGAGACTGATTTACTGTCTGGCAAAGTTAAATATATAAATCTTTCTGAGTCTACACTAGTACTACTTGATACCATACAGTTCTCGCAGTCATGCTGCCATTGATAAGAAAGCCCAAACAGGTGATCTACATCTACACCCTCATCTTGTAATACATCAAGCATATACATTAAAAACTCCTGACAATCTTGCTGATTATTTTCAGAGAAGTCTGTTTGACCTGAACATTCATCTAACAGATAACGAACTTCAGACACACTTTCTACTTTTGTTCGATAAGTGCTACATTTCTCGAAAACAGAATTCAACAAACAGCATAAACTTTGTTCCGAATTCAACAGAATCTGTTCTTTTAAACTCTCTAGTGAAAACAGAACATTAACCACTACATTTGCATAGCAGTTGACACCAGAACTGTTTTCAAATTGAAAACCGACAACATCTTCAACAGAATCCACTTTCTTTCTGCTAACAATTTTCGGTTCATTGACTTTTGGTCTTTTTCCTACAACCTCCCTACTATTACTGATATTTCTACGTTTCCGGCCTACCACACGTTTCTCATATAAAGGATATTGAGGCAAATGTGGCGCATACTCTCTTCTTAACCTATTGTATTCCTTAACACAATCTAGATCCGCACAAATGTTTGTGACATCACAGTCAATCAAGTACAATCCCGATAAAGTTCTAACTCGTGACAATGCCACATATGCCATACCCTCCTTGAACACAGAACTGCCAATATTCACCAATGCACTGTCTACACTTAAACCTTGCGATTTATGGATTGTCACCGCATATGCCAAGCAAACAGGAAACTGTTTACGGCGTACATATAAGTCTTTAACAAGCAAAAACCTAGCAGAACAACGACCAATTAGCTGTACTTCCTCAATGCCATCAAATTTAATTTTTAAAAACTCTATTCCATCTCTATTTCTGTATTTCTCAAAATCAACAACATTACCCATTGATCCATTTACCAGACCTCGTTCAACATGTAAATTCCTTCTCAAAATGATTTGGCAATTTAAACACCAATTCAAAGTCTTTTCAAAACCCGCAGTTTTAGATATAGTCTTCTCTAATGAATCCAATTTTGTTTTCAAATTCTCTGACAAAATAATTGTTGATCCCATATGCTCTATTTTGTCAATAGCTTCAAGTTTCACAATCTCTTGCTTTTCTAAATTCAACATTTTGTTGTTGAAGAAGGCACATTCTGCAAGAGTTGGCATCAAACATATTCCGGATTTCTTCTCAGTAATTTTCTGAAAAATATTTTCAGGCACAATCTCTTGTTCAGGATATAAATTTGAAAGTAATCGTGCATTTAAAGCTTCTTTTCCATGCTCGGTCACTTTTCCAATTCTAATATCTTGTAGAATTTTCTTGTAATCTTCATCCTTCGCCTGACGCATATTTTCATGCAGTTCAGCATAATTGAAGTTTAACCATATATTGACGTTGCCAATGCTCCCTAGGCACTTCCTGGTATCTTCATGCGTGAGTATTTTGAACACAGGTTGACCTTTTCCTGGTGTTAGCTGCAGAAGATCTCCGAAAAAAATGATGTGTTTGCCACCAAATAACACATCATATTCAGTTTTAAGTACTTCTTGCATTCTCAAATGCACAAAGGCAAGCATGACATTGGAAACCATGTCTACTTCGTCAATGATAAGTAGTTTCATTTTCCTCAAGACTCTTGAAATTTCACAGCAAGCATCCCCAGATAACTTGTGGTATTGTAATTTGTTGTCATGCTCCACTGGCAGCATCAGTAGACGATGCAAAGTAATACCTTTAATGTTATGTGCTGCCAGTCCAGTAGGAGCGGTGACAACACAAGACAGCGATGACTCAGTCCTTTCCTGCAAATAACAAGAAATTGCTTTAATGAGGAAACTTTTTCCAGTTCCCGCTTCTCCACTCACGTACAGTCGGACAGGCTTCAACGATGTACATGAGCACTCTTTCTTCTCATGACTTAATCCATGCTCAATTTGCTTGGTAACTTCATCATATATTTTCCTCTGCTCAACGTTGAGTTGTTTTTCCAAGTCTTCTAAGTTAACTGAATCCTCCTGAGCATGTGCCATGGCTCTTTCCACTTCATTCATCGCAGTGGCAGCTTCATTTTCAATAATAGGTCCTCCAAGTGGATCTTGACTCAATGAAACAGAACTCTGACTATCCTGAGAACTGTCTCTGGCAATCTCGGCTGCAATCGTTGCTTCCTGCTCAATTTCCAAAGTTAGCATTTCTTGATATTTGTGAAAAGCAGGACATTCTATGGTCTCCTTAGCAGCAGTGAAAGAGTCTTCGTAACAGAGGAAATCTCCAAGCAGTTCCTCTTCTGCACGCCAAGGCTTGAAAAGTTGCAAAAGTGCTAAATAGAAGAACTCCTTTTTTTCTGGAGATTCGCCACTCAATTTTCGATGGTTTACTAATTGGCCTTTTCTTTGCTTGACCAGGCATCCCTCACTTCCAATTACAGCATACACTCCTTTCTCAATATCTTCTTTGATGTTCCTCTTGAATATATAATTTTGTAGAACCTCATATAGACAAACATTCTCAAGGTGACTGCTTCGATTTGGATAATATGTATCCAACATGTTGGTCTTCAAAATGTCGGTACTGTTTGGTTCCTTTTCTGCCAAATACTCAATTTCCCGGACAGGTTTTAGAACTCGATTTCGCGTTGCAGCAAGACCAAGACTCGCCCAAACAATACTCCTGGATTTGGCATAGAGACTTGCTGAAGACAATCGATCAGAACATTCGTAAGCTCCGATTTCTCGATGCGACAACATCTTCAGACTGAAACTGTACAACTTCTTGCTGAGGCTCTTTTCATGGGAAATGTCCTCCCACATATCCTTCAGTTCTGTCTTTTCTTTTTTGGTGATGTAAGATGTCACATACCGAGCCACAGCCATACAGTTGTCAGCCACAAACTGTATATCCATGTTAGCATTCCACATGGACAAAATCACTGGGTTGTAGTCGTTGATGTACTTGGACTCTTCGTTCCTTTTCAAATTGTATGTATTTTTGGGCGATTTCCTCGTCACATTATGTCGCAGTGAAGACATCAAACTGTTCACTCTTCCTTTAGAAATCACCGGTCGTGGAAAGTTGAAACGACATTTGGTGTAGAACTTGTCCTTGTTTCTGAATTTATGACGACAGTACTTTCCACAACGATGGCTTTGAAAACGTAGAACTTGTTCTCTTAGGCTTTTCTTCTCCGTTGCGTTTGGAACAGCACACGTAGAATACTGTTCTATGAAATTCATCACTAAGTCATCCGGATCTGTTCCAAATTTAGGTGCATCCTTGATCCACAACAACATATGTATATGAGGAGCACCTCTTGCTTGGTACTCCTTTCTCTAAAAGAAATCCAACACCTCTCCAAGAGGTGGATTCTTCTTATTTGTGATGAAAGACATCATAGCTTCAAATCTATGATTGAAGTACCTGCATACATTCACTGGATCCAAAGAACACAGTTCTCCAGGTGTCTTGAATTCAATGTTTTCAATATTTCCATTTGCCTCTCGTAGAAATTCAAGTAAGTCTTCCCAGCCATACTCGGCACAGCTCAGAGTGAGGAACCATGTTGGAGTTCCTAAGTTCCTCAGCATACATTTTAAATCACCATGGCGACGGTACCAGTACTCATTAGTACCACGCTGACACGCCATGAGATTAATTAAGTGAGAATCCAAAATACTGTCTTGGACATTGACTTTATGCATAAAGTCCCTTGCCGAGATATTTCGCATCTGTATACCACTTTTTAAGATGTGGTTCACTGCATATGACAGTCCAGACAGATCGCTTTCAAACAGAAGATGAAACAAATAGGGAATGCATTGACGAAACCTAGGATCTTCTGCATACAATCGTAAAGTCCGGTATTCAGATGCAGGAATTTGATGACGTCGCTCATCATATCTTCCTCCTTGACCTGTTGGAAATAGCTGTGGGAAACACCGAGCTTCCAAACTTTCCTCCCAAACACTAATGGGACTCCCTTTGGCTTGTTTCATTTGAAACAACTCAATAGCATTCCCCATGACTTCCTTGGAATGCAAAGGATGAACACTATAATGTTCATATTTTTCTTCACTTTTAGAGGCCTCTACTTTCTCAATTTGGCCAGCACACAAATCGCTATCCTCTTCATCACTTACTTCCTCTTCTGCAACATATACATTCTCATAGTACTTATTATTTTTCTTCAAATACAATGTTGCCTTTTTGACTTTCCTAACATCCACTAAATCTTGCCATATTTTCTTATTCTTTGTCGGAACCCCATTAACCAAGATAACCAAAGGTTCCTCTTCCACTTTTTCTACTCCAATTGTGTTAATGTTTTTGTTCAAATCTAGAGGCAAATAAACAACTCTTCCCTTTAATCCTCTCTGTAAATCTGCTGGAGGCAACTTCCCTGTCTTTGGCTCCATTCTTACAATAGCCTGAAAGGGATGGATACTTTGAATCAAAATAGATTCATAAGTATTTAAATCCTTCAATTCAGAAGGAATCTCAACCAATTCCAGATTATTATGAACTGCCCTAGCAGGCATCTGGTTTTGGTTTAATTTATTACAACAATAAGTACACACACGTTGATCCGATCCCAAATCAAAATAATTTTCTACCATCAAGTATGTAGCAAAATCCTTCCCTTCACTATTATTTTCCCTTTCACTTTTTGCATATAAATCCACTAACTTAGTCTGATTCTTGTAATAAGTGCGTCGACAACACACACAAGTGAAATTAGGCCTCTCACTGGATTTCATCTGAAACGTGGCAATTTCCTTCTGAAAATTATCTGTACTGGAAACCTGTACATTATCTTCAACATTACCCTCTACTTCTGGGTCAATTTGAACATTCTCATCTTTATTTCCAAAGTAACAAAACTCAATTTCTTCACAAATATTCTTGACATCTATTTCAGAACCATGCAAAAGAGCAGCACATAATTGTTTAAGCATAATTGCTGGACTCTTAGCATGATACAACAGTCTCACTAATTTCCTCACTTTATTATGATGCACTGCTAGCATCCTGAAATGATGAAAAACACTCTGGCATACTCTCCTGGAAAGACAAGCCAGTGAATGACCACGCAAACCTGTCATTTGTCTCACTCTGCAAGGATCTAAATCTTGCAACAACTTCATTTTCTGCTTCAAACTTTTCTTATTAAATGTCCGTATAAAATCACAAAGCAAATTGATGGAAACCTGTCGCACACTGCAAATAGAACTACACTTCCAAATGTACACAGGACCCTTAGGACGTCTTCCTAAAACGTCATCACTTAGCGCCTCTTCTGTCTCTGTTGTCACAAGTTTTTCTTTTTCAACTGGACAACCATCCTTCACTTCATAAGCTCGACCACTGGTGTCAACTGCAAACACCAAATCATTATCCTGAAAATAACTCTCCTCATTAAAAAATGCCTCACAACTTGAACTATGCATCCATTCTCCGGAAAAAACTTCACAAAAGTTGCTACGATTTACTACTCTCTTCCATCTACTTTTTGTTTTGAAATCAGAAATTACCTTGCTTAGTTTCCTAATTCTATTGATTACCAAAATAAACAACTTTCGCTTAATTTCAAAAGCATGATCAATAATTTTCTCTACATTTTTCTTCTTCTTATAAAATGCCACTTTCTGTTGGCCTTTCTTAATATTTTTTAATAAATTAACTATTATCCTGTTACGGAACATTCGTTTTCGAATGTCCCTAAACTGTTGTTTCCTTCTACTATCATGCACAGAGTTATCTCTTCCTCTACCAGTAACATTTTTGATGGGTCTTTCCTTTCCATTTAAATTGCTTTTCTTTTTCTGAACTGAACCATTTTTAGGATAAATACTTTTTTTACTAAAAATATTTCTTAAGAATGATTTTGTGCTCTTACCCGGAGCTTTCTTGGTGTTTTGAAAAGTATTTGGGGAAGAGGACTGCTGCAATAAAAGATCATCCTGCTGTCTTTGACGTTTTCTAGCCTTTCTAATTCGATTTTTTGTGGGCATTTTTCAAATTATGAAAAAATCTGCAGTTGAATCTGTGGAATAATATAATAAAAAATGTTATTAACCACTATTACCAAACAGTAAATGAATAACAGTCATCAAAAACTTAATGCCCTCTTTATTATTTAACATAGCAAATCTTTTGCATCAGCACTGCATCACAAAAATGACACACAGTGGTACAAAACAGGCATACAACAATCATAAATCTCTCCCTAATATTTCAAATGATTAATTCAGGATGACGATAAGGTGTTGCCTATCCAGAGGTTTGTTTAGGCCCAGATCTTTGGACTGGGGTGAATGTGTGTCATTGATCCACATTCGGTCCATCACCTGTTTTGTTTGTTTGAGGTGAGGCCATTACATTTCTGGATATGTACTGCTAGAGCTTCATAGGTTGTTTTGGGTCATATTTATAAGGCATATGAGTGTCTATGATGTTATTTTTCCTTTTTAAATGGAAAGCGTTCCTCATGGGGCAAGTGTCTTGTAAATACGCTCCCACCTGCGGTTGGCAAATTTAGATTTTGATTATGCCCTTACACCATTTTTGGGACATTATTAACATGCCTATGTAACTCCCATAATCAAAATCTAAATTTGCCAAGCACAGGTGGAAGCGTATTTACAAGACACTTGCCCCATGAGGTACGCTTTCCATTTGAAAAGGGTAAAATAACATAATAGACACTCAAATGCCTTATAAATATGACCCAAAACAACCTATGAAGCTCTAGCAGGACATATCCAGAAATGTAATTGATTTCAAAAAAATCGTTTTAAACACAGCATATAAATCAATTGTATACCTGCATTCAAGAGGAAATGACTGAAAATGTCCTTGAGACACATGAAAGCGTTTTTTTAGAATGCCCTAACACCATTTTTTTGACATTATTAACATGGCTATGTAACTCCCATAATCAAAATCTAAATTTGCCAACCGCAAGAGGGAGCGTATTTACAAAAAACTTGCACCATGAAGAACGCTTTCCATTTAAAAAGGAAAAATAACATCATAGACACTCATATGCCTTATAAATATGACCCAAATCAACCTATGAAGCTCTAGCAGTACATATCCAGAAATGTAATTGATTTCAAAAAATCGTTTTTAACCACAGCATATAAATCAATTGTATACCTGCATTCAATAGGAAATGACTGAAAATCTCCTTGAGAGACATGAAAGCGTTTTCTGGAATGCCCTAGCACCATTTTTTGGACATTATTAACATGGCTATGTAACTCCCATAATCAAAATCTAAATTTGCCAAGCACAGATGGGAGCGTATTTACAAGACACTTGCCCCATGAGGAATGCTTTCCATTTAAAAAGGAAAAAATAACATCAAAGACACTCAAATGCCTTATAAATATCTCCCAAAACAACCTATGAAGCTCTAGCAGTACATATCCAGAAATGTAATTGATTTAAAAAAAACGTTTTTAAACACAGCATATAAATCAATTGTATACGTGCATTCAAGAGGAAATAACTGAAAATGTCCTTGAGACACATGAAAGCGTTTTCTGGAATGCCCTAGCACCATTTTTTGGACATTATTAACATGGCTATGTAACTCCCATAATCAAAATCTAAATTTGCCAAGCGCAGGTGGGAGCGTATTTACAAGACACTTGCCCCATGAGGAATGCTTTCCATTTGAAAAGAAAAAAAATAACATCAAAGACACTCAAATGCCTTATAAATATGACCCAAAACAACCTATGAAGCTCTAGCAATCAGCGACGGCTCGTGGAGGGAGTTACGGTGGGGCATTTTGCGATGCAAGGCGCACTACGAAATTCGTTTTATTAATTAAATTGTTTACTTACCTGCAATTAACCATATGCCGGTTTTTAGGAACCTCCACCCTGCCCCTCCCCCTCCCCACCCTCCTGCCCCACCGTAACTCCCTCCACGAGCCGTCGCTGCTAGCAGTACATATCCAGAAATGTAATTGATTTCAAAAATCGTTTTTAAAAACAACATATCCGTTTAAGCTTACATAAGAGACCATGGAATGGGCTCCATGTACAACAATAACTTGTGTTACTGCATGCCAGAATGCTACACCGAATATGCAATTACAATTTCTCAAAGAAACAAAATCTATTTGTATATCACTAGAGACAAAGCCACATTTTAAAAACACAGCTTTCTTCATCATTTTCTCCTTAAATCATACTATTCGCTATCTAAATTAAATAAATCTTTTCTCACCTTAGCAAATACTTTTTGAGTTTTGAAAACAGTCTCAGAAATACACCAAATTGTCTTCAGCAGAAGAAAAAGGATGCACTCCAGAGGCTGCAGCTATTGAAAGCACAGAAATACAGATATTCATTTCACATATCTCTCATATTAGCCAATCATAACTCTTCCCTCACTTTTTTCAAATCAAAACCCTTCCCCCCTCTGCCCTCTCTGCCTTTTTTCCATAGCAACCACCTCCTGGAAGACCTCTCATGTTTGCAAATTCACACAACAATGTTTCAATTGAACTCTGAACTCTCAGTGCACCTGCGTATCCAGTGCAATCTTTCATTAAATGTTACTTCCTTGACCATTCAAATTACATCTTTCAAAGAACACATCCATGCACCCTAACTTTCAGTTTTCAGAAATGGAAATCCACCAATCACTGCTAATGAATCATTAGCATTGGAAATCCTCATTTTTTTTTCTTTACAAACTCCTACTGTTTCAACTGCCCTTTCATTACCACACTTCATCTGACTGCAGCACAACCTTCTCCCACCATGTTTAAGGTCTGGATTGTTGGACATAGTTACATCTACTGGGCTCAAAGGTATGCTGAGAACAGAAATTTACCTAACCTCAATTTACAAGATGTGGAAATTAAGTGGTTGGGCCAAAGAGGATTAAAATGTCACCAATTGATACCATTGGTGAAAACCTTTATGCATTTGCCAAAACCTGACCTGTTAATTGTGCACTGTGGAGGTAATGATTTGGGCACTTTGACAGGGGTAGGTCTGGAAATGCTTTTAAAGGACACCTTTGAGCAATTAATGGCACTTTTTCCTCAAACTGCCTTGGTATATTCCAATATATGCCAAAGACAGAAATGGAGGTGGTCCAACCAATTTTCTCCACAAATTGAGAAAGCGAGGAAGCATGTAAACAAATCTGTTTCAGCTTTCATGAGAGACCATGGAATGGGCTCCCTGTACAACAACAACTTGCGTTACCACATGCAAGATATCTACAGAGGAGATGGAGTTCACTTCTCAGATGAGGGCAACAGAATTTTCATTCTGAATTTAAGACTGTGCATTGGTACCTACTTATAAGTACCTAAATGTACCATAAACCCAAAAGCTCTTCTCAGAGCTACCCTACATCTGATCACTCACAATTATTATTTTTCTCTAACTTTTTTCACTAATTTTCCACAAAATACGCTCCCCGGAGCGCTACCCGGTTCGCTAACAGAAAGCTAACCTCGCGTTTTTTTTTTAAAATGTTTTTTTTCTGCACACATAAGCCTCCTCACCCACCCTCAGAAAACCTAGGGGGTCAAGATAAGTCTACCATGACCCCTTCTACCCATTCTAAACATTATTTGCCCTCCATCTTGTATCTTAATGCGACCGAAACACAAAATGGTGGACTCAGGTGACGCTTAAGGTTCGCTAACCGGGCCGCTTTCCAGAAAGCGGTCCTTAAAAAAGGTGGGAAAGTAATTTACAGAAAAACGACTAGAGACACTCTCACCAAATATAGATTAGCTCATACTACATAACAATCCCTTTCATTCTCACAAATTTGATTGAAATTTCATTTAGCCATTAAGCCTGTAGACCTCTCTAAGTACCGTGAGGTAAATTACTTCACAAAAAACATCTGAAGTGTTGGAATTGACAACCAATGAAAATGTTACTTTCATTTTCTACTTTTATTACCTGACATTTGATAGGTTATATACCTGTATATATATAAAGGAGGAGAAGAAAACACAGCCATTTTGACTGCTACTTCTTGTTGTACTTGTACATCACATTTGAATAGCTATCAAACACTTCAACTTGTTTGTGAAGGTAAGTTGTTATTTTTAAAACTGAAGTATATTGTGCACTATAACTTAATATGGTAGAATTTTTATGATAGATATACACTATCCCTCTGTAGTAGTTATGGATTTAAATAGACTTCTCTGTTATAGTTATGAATGGAGTTAGGCTTGTCTTGGTTAAATCAAATACACTTTTTTATAGTCCTATTTCCACTCTGATACTATACACTGCCAAAAGATAAATTCACTGATAAAAACTGCCTATCTAAAATTAATCCCAACAGTGCCCTATCTCTACTAATATATATTTTTTTTAATCTAAATTTCAGGCAAAATGGAAGGCGAACAGAAAGTCGAATTTCAAATTGTACTGGAGGAGAGCAGCCAAGAAAAATTTGATGATTTTATGGATCAAAGTAGAGACCAGGAACTACTACAATGTGTTGAAGCAGTGGATAACCTGCTTCAAAATGAGAACATGTTACACCCTATATTCAATTTTGAAATTTCTGACACTGAAATGTTAGAAAGTTTAATGAATTATGAAACAGAATCAAAATAAAAAAAAATACTTTAAAAATAAAGAAAACAAAAACAAACAAAAAACAACAAACAATTAACATACAGTATTCGAAAAGTCTATCATTCTTTTATCCTTATAGTACGCTGACCAGAACGCTTTCCGGTTCGCGAACTTGGCGCTTACCACGCAAAAAAAAACAACATTTTTTTTTTCTACCCTCCTGGGCCCTTTTAAAACCTCCACATAAAACCTAGGGGGTCAAGGAGGATCTACTATGCCCCCTTATGGTAATTTCCCCCTTTGTTTTGGCCTCCTCTTGTCTCTCGTTCCTACCGAGAGACAAGATGGCGGCCGCTCCGGACTGTTTAGAATGTTGACAGACACCGGAGAGCCAATCAGCTTCGCTTCGCAAAGTTCCGATGCGCGAAAAGTTCGCTAACCGGATCGCTGCCCGAAGCGCTGTTACAGATATATATCTTGTTTTGAACGTTAATTTCTCAAAATCCACTGGAGCACATATATTGAGACCTAGCAAAGACACATCGGGCTAACAGTCCCTACAATTTTGCCAAGTTTGGTGGAAATCCATTCAGCCGTTCGGGCTAAAAGTGAGGCCAACCGCCCTATGGAAATTAACATGGGAAAAACGCGTTTTGGGACCCCCCTTTTATCTCAGCCCCCCCTTACCGAACACCCCCCAAATTTCCAGGAGATGCTCAGAAACAAAATGTGCCATTTTCCAGGAAATTTCAGCCAATTCCATCCACAAACGCCAAAGTTATTAGACATAGAATTTTCAAAAATCCCATAGAGAAAAAATCCTAACTATATATACCTACTGGCGACCGCCAGTAGGTAATATATATATATATATATATATATATATATATATATATATATATGCAAAAAAGAAGCTTGGCATGGATGGCACTGTGATAAAACTATGCTGAAACACTTTGCTAGAAAAACAGACATTTAAGGTGAGCAGATTCAGAGTGTGGCTCGTGTAGGGTGCTGTATGCAGGGAACTGCTCTCCACCTACATTTGTGAACTACCCAGAGTTCTCAGCTTCTTTTGTGCTTAATTTATGCAGCACTCTCACCCTGAAAGGGTTTGTTTTGACATATATTGAGTGCGCCCTTATGTCCGGACAAACTTAAACCTCTCTGAAGACCTATGATGATAGCAAAGCATGTTGGCTTGGATGGTATTTTACTGATCAATAGCTGTAATACTGTGCCTAGAGTGGTAAAAGCCTTTTGTCTCATTTTACAGCTGGTCCTGTGCTGATCCTATGTTTAAAGACTTTGCTGTAGAAATGGCAAAAGACTTTGCCCCTTTCTTGCTCTGCATGGAAGACACTGTGCTAATCCTATGCTTGAAAACTTTGCTAAAAAAACAGACATTTGAGGTGAACAGATTCAGAGTGTAGCTGATGTTGTAGGATGCTCTATACAGGACCTGCTTTCTCTCTCTCTCTCTCTCTCTCTCTCTCTCTCTCTCTCTCTCTCTCTCTCTCTCTCTCTCTCTCTCTCTCTCTCCCTCTATATATATATATATATATATATATATATATATATATATATATATATATATATATATATATATATATATATATATATATACTAGCAGCCCGTCCCCGACATTGTCTGGGTATGAATTGCTGTCGGCCAGTAGTATATTGTTTTGTAGGATTTCGTTTTGATAGCATTTCTTATCTGTGACAGGCCTGTGAAACACTCCGATTCACAGTGCACTGCTGATGCACTTAAGAGTGCGCGTTCAGTAGTGTGTGAACTCGAGTTTCCCTACTTTTTTTTCCTTGCAATATTATATAGAGCGAACTCGACAACATGGCATGAGCACAATTTACATTACAGAAGAACACATTCATCAGTGGTAGGCACGGGGAGACAAAGCCATTTTCCTGGAATCACAGGATGTTGAGCTGATGCCGAGATTCGAACGTAGCTCCCCAGCTCTAAAATTCGCAATTCTAGAACTTGTGGCGGGAGGTGTGTCTAAAAGTGTATGTCGGTGCTGGCCATCAATGAGAGAGACCTGTGCATTTTTCAAATGGGTGGTGAAAAAATATGAGTATGTTGCTGGAGATGTGGGCCGCCGTGCCACCAATATACTTACCGGGGGAGGGTAAACACCCATTATTCCGCAACTTTCTTTCCGCATACCATCACTCCGCATACTTTCAGTCAGTCATCCTAACCTTCGATGTACCCCTAGCTCCTCACACTGACTGCTCGTGTGTCTCCGGCTCCTCACTGTCCATCCACGGGCCCTCCATATGTCCCAATCCTGCCAGTCGGCTAAAGGATGCCCTGATGGGCTTCTGGTGAGAAGAGAACAGTGACAGACTCCTCCTTTTCCCTACACACCTCCAGGGCCGGACTGGAAACAGCAACTAGCCCTGGCAATCTGCCAGACCGTGCCTGTTAGCTGGTGTGGGGGTGGCGGGGGTTGCTAGTGAGAAGCACCACTCCCGGTTTTTTTTTTATTGGGAGCCAATATTGCAGCACTGCTGCAAAACCAGCCTCCAGTAACAAAACAACCACCCACGGGTCCAAAACCAGCCCCCACCCTTCCGGTCCACCAGGAAAACGCCAGGGCGAGCTACAGCCACCCTACTTCTGGTGGTAGTACAGCCCCCCCCCCCCCCCCCCCCCCCTTGCACGGGGAGGATTAAGGATACTCTGAAGTGTGGGGGCCTGAATTCCAGGCATTTCTTCAGATATATGTCAGTCAGGCTTCTTCAGTGCCCTGCACTCCCCTTGCTGAGCCTGGAAGGAATTTACACAGCGCGGCCTGGGTATGAGGTCGCTTCTAGGAACTGTGGCGAAAGCAAAACACAGGGTAAACAGAGTGAGAACCTCTGTGGCACAGGCCGGGGGGATTCAGCAGTGGGGGCTGAGTCATTGCAGCCCCACTCCTCTCCAGACCACGTCCCTCTCATTACACACACATACCCATCGGCCGATGCCCCCCCCCCCAAAATAACAATACTTATCACTACGGACAGCCACACCGACTCACTAATTTAAACCTTTCTATAAGACTATGGAGCAGATTTACAAGAAAGTGACGCATCTATAGAGATGCGTCACTTTCCTTGCGGCACCCTAAAAAATGCTTGTGCTACCATGGATGAAACGTATTTACAATACGGTGCGTCATGGCGGAAGGATTGACAGATGGGTCAGAAATTCTGACGCATCTGTTGGGGCAAAAGTCACGCATTGCTGGAGTTGTGTCGCAGGCACGACGCAACTCCAGCAATGCATTTTGTGGCCTATTCCCACTACACTGCGTCACTCCTTACACCTGCTTCAAGCAGTGAAATCTTGTAGATTTCACTGCGTCACTTTTACTAGGCTTTCCTGCATTCCATACATTATACTTGACGCAAGTATAATGTGACGCAGGGCTTTACAACATGACGCATCTCCCTAGATGCGTCACGTTGTAAATAGGGCGCATTTTCTGCACCGCCGTTGCATCACAAAGTGACGCAATTGCGGCGCAAAGAGGCGAAAAGGGCTTGTAAATCTGCCCCTTTGAGATTAGCAAGATCATCTTTACGTCATCACTTGATCTCGCACTTCTCTGTTGCCCATGGCCCATGTTTGCAGGGACATCTTAAGGATTCTGGGGGCCCTGAGCCAAATGTATTTTAGGGGCCCCTGTGCGGCTCAGCTTTGAATCTATTATTCAATTTCAGCTCTTTCATGCCCTCTCTGGCCAGGTCACTGGCAGTGCACAGGTGCACAAGTTCAGATTCTAAATGTGTTTGCATCTAATATTCAAGGTCAGTGATGTGTTTTCAATATCACAACAACTCACTAACATTACTGCAAATAATCTCTGTGACACCCACCCATTTCTCATATGCGAGGACCTTTCTTCACCTAAAATTAAAAAAAATATGGATGTTGTGGGAAACAAACATTTCCCTGCAAAATATCCCTGATAGACTCTCACACATCACCCCCAATAAAAATACATTAAAAGAAAATGGCATTGAACACAATCTGTTTAAGAATTATTCAATGTCAACAGGGCAAGTGTCTTTGCACAACAGGGGTGGCTTTAAGGGGGGGGGGGTTGGACCTGAAAGTCTGGGACCCTGGGCCAAAGCCCACTTTGCCCATGCCTTAAAACTTTCTCCACTTTTGCTCAATCACTGCTGTTTTTGCTATAATAGAGGCCAACCACTATTACACTGTGTTTCCTGTTGATTGTGAATTATAAAGCGCTCCCCGTCCTGGCGCTGCCGACGCGGCTAGGTCAATGTAATTTAAACACGTGGAATAAATACAGAAGTGCAGGTGGCTTTCCCAGAACCACTCCACCTACCTAACTTTCCAATTGACCCCCACAGATCCAAAGTAAGATTTGAACTGAGGCTGGGAATGTGGAAGGCACGGCCCTCCCCCTCCAGGGGCGCAGCTTCTATTGGTGCAGCTGGCGCAGTGGCACAGGGCCCAGAGGCTTGAGGGCCCCACTGAACCCTGCTTATTGTTGTATTTTATAATTCAAACAGCAGCCATGGGCCCCATTTCCTTCCTTGGACTAGGGCCGGTGACACACTGGCTACCATATTTCACACATAAGGCACGCCCAAGACCTACGTGGGAAGGGAGTCACCAGTGATCCGAAGTTTAGCACCAAAAGTGAGATTAATGCAGTGTGATAATTTAGTGTAGATTGTAAACTCACACTTCACCCATTTCATAAGTCACTGCCCAAACCAAAGGGCAGTTTATAGGGCAAGTCAAAGAGTTTGTATCGGGCTGGAGCGTCTCAAAGGCCAATAAGGTGAGACAGAGTGGGTCACTTGTTGTACAGTGGCATAGCTAAGGATGGCATTGGCAGAGCGTAGGGGTGCGGTGTTTGGGGTACTACACCCCCCCTAATAAATGTGTTCTCTAGTAAATAGTTGGGTACAGGTGCTCTCAGTCGGGTATGGTGAGGTGGCTGTCAGATTTCAGTAAAGGTTTTTACATGTACTCACAGACAAAAACACACACACACACCCGCACACAATCCTCTCTGTTTTTAAGTTCTTAAAACTGTTGGTGATTTTACAACATATTCAGCTAGATTCATCAAAGAGCCGTTTTGCGAGTCCTTAATAGCGATTATTAAGGAATCGCTATTAAGGACTTGCAAAACGGGATTCATGTAGGAATCGCTAAATAAATTGCGATTCCTACACATTCCTTATTTGCGATTAGCAAATTGCTAATCGCAAATAAGGAATAACTCCCCATTCATTCCTATGGACCTAAAGGCCCATAGGAATGAATGGGGAGTATTCCTTATTTGCGATTAGCAATTTGCTAATCGCAAATAAGATAGCGATTTCATGGGTGCCAGGGGTGTCCAAAGGACACCCTGTAGCACCCCTGAAATGCAAATTTACAAAGGTGTTGCGCACACACATGTCCAAAGGACATGTGTGTGTGTAACATGCAACAGAAAAAAATGCACTAAAGTGCATTTTTCTATTTTTTCGCTATTTACCACGAAGTCAGACTTCGTGGTAAATAGCGGCCAAATATTGTGAATTCGCAATTTACAATTGGTTAATGAATTGCATTTAAGGAATCTCTAAAAGAGATTACTTAAATGCAATTCCTCGCAAATATGCGATTTCGCAAAAAGCGATTTTTGCATTTGGGATGATGAATCCCAAATGCAATAATTGCGCTCGCAAAGGGCCAGATTCTCAGAATCTGGCCCTTTGCGAGTGCAATTTCCTTTCATGAATCTAGCTGATTGTCTTTTATGTAACCCTGACAATCCGCACTGCTATTCCTTCCCACTGCCCTTAAACGCCCCTCATGTTCTGCTTCTCAAATAATGAATTTCACCATGATATACCAGCGTGATTGATTGGAAATGTTAACCCCCTCACCCCACCCAATTTTACTGACCAAGCTGTGCCCTGGGAAATGGCCTATGGTGGCCATCTCACTCACCCATGACAGATACATTGTTTGTAGCCCTGCTTCCATGTGACCCACTAGTGCTTTCTGTGTATGGTGATCCTTCTGTGAGGTACTATCTACTTGGCTCATCTTGGCTGGCTTGTGCATTGCCACTTTCTCTCTTTCAAGGGGAATGCTGGGTAATCTATCGCTGCATACGTGGTACCCATAGCCTTTGAACAAGGCTGTGGCGGTGTGTGCAGATGGTGAAGAACAAATCTTGATGAGTTGAATGCTGAATTCATCTCAGTGACTTGTAATTACTCTGGGCCACATTCTACTCCATCATTTTATTGCTCTCTGTGACACAGTAGACATAAACTAGCCATATGCAAATCTGTCTTAGCACCTCTCCGAAAAGAACAGTTTATCCCAAATGCCAGACCATGTCACTTCTTTATAGGAACAGAAGAAAACCCAAACATGGTTCTGGCTTGTTGGGAAACTTGAACCCTAAGGCAAAGCGAGACTCAGGGGCCACTTCTGAGAGCAACCATCCCACTAATGAACCCTCATTGAGAAGAATAAAAAGTGCTGAATTGGATCTCAGCTACAGGCCGCATTCCAGTCCATCATTTTTGCACATGTCCAACAGGCCACTTTACACTTTGTTTTAGCACAACATATATAAACAATTACTTTGGGGGGGAGAAGTCGGGTGGAAATAATGCGTAGGAATGCATTGTTCAGGAAAATAATTCTGCCTCCAGCAGGTGACTGGAAAAGACAGCAACACTACTCAGAATGTTTTTGGCCACATTCAGCACTATAGTCAGAGTTTAAGTCGAGAACAGGCAGGCAGAAGCGCGTGTGACGCCATGGCATTTAAGGTTTTGAAATAATTTCCGGGAAACAAGTAAGCTTTCATGAAGAGTCGGGGTGCCTGTGGTCATGGCAACAAGTAAACAAACCTGCAACAGGGAGAGGGGACGAAAATACGCAGGAGACATTGAGTGATGGCTGGCAGGGCTATTCCAATTTCAGAGGGGGGTTATTTGCAGATCTCGGCTCTGCTACCTCTGATGACTGAACGATGAAGTCATGCAGCTTTCCTGTGACAGCCTGGCCGCGTGCCCGGAGGCGCCGTGGAAACGGAGATAAGGCCCGGCTATTGTTGACAGGCAACATGTTGTTCTGCCATTTTATTTCCTGCACAAACACCCCCGCCTCCAAGTCTGTGATAAGCCTTCCTAGGTGAGCACACTATTCTGTAAATAGGTGCTCATACTTTTTAAGTGTTCATTTAATTACTCCTGCATTTACCAGTATGTCAACTAGACACACACTTAAGGGGTGAATGGTAATGCGAAAAAACACAGGAGGTACTTTCAGTCTGGGTAAGGGAATGGACCCAAGTGGTGTCCAAAGATGCATGCAGACCACACAGTTGATCTTAAGAGAAGACAATATTATGTCAGAGAGAAGATGAAATGGAGAAGATACAGAGTCTTTGAGACTAGAAAACAGTACCCATCAGCCCACTCAAAAGCGGAGTATCGTCATCTGGGTAGTGGGAGAGAAGGTGTCCTATAGGCTCATCCTTAGCCGAAGTCTAAGGTTGCCTGATCATGGACCCTTTAGGTCGAAACATCCAACCCACAGAAGACAGGATGTGAGCAGACAGGGCGAAAAGAAAAAGTTGCAGTGCAGAAAATAAAGGAAAAGTGCTCCTAGTGTTTAAAAATGCCTAGTTTGATGACATAAGGTAACTTTATTGGGTTTGACCATCAAATTGTAGACTCCCCCTCGGCTCAGTCTACAGACCCGAGGCAACGACGGAGAGTGCGTGGCCTCCTTCTTACCTGAGCAGTCGCCAGGCGAGGTGAGGTTTTCTCTCCCTGCATTTAGGGAGAAGATACACCTTTTTCCTTTGAATCCATGGGACATTGGTCGTTATTCACGATAAGTATGTGTTGCGGTAGCTTATCATGGTCCTGAAGAAAGCCGTTAAAGGCTGAAACATGTCGACCAAGTAACACTCATGACAGATAGCAAAACATTTTTTCCATGCTATCAGCATACTGCTTTTAATGATGCCAATTTGATGGTCAAACCCAATAAAGTTACCTTATGTCATCAAACTAGGCATTTTTAAACACTAGGAGCACTTTTCCTTTATTTTCTGCACTGCAACTTTTTCTTTTCGCCCTGTCTGCTCACATCCTGTCTTCTGTGGGTTGGATGTTTCGACCTAAAGGGTCCATGATCAGGCAACCTTAGACTTCGGCTAAGGATGAGCCTATAGGACACCTTCTCTCCCACTACCCAGATGACGATACTCCGCTTTTGAGTGGGCTGATGGGTACTGTTTTCTAGTCTCAAAGACTCTGTATCTTCTCCATTTCATCTTCTCTCTGACATAATATTGTCTTCTCTTAAGATCAACTGTGTGGTCTGCATGCATCTTTGGACACCACTTGGGTCCATTCCCTTACCCAGACTGAAAGTACCTCCTGTGTTTTTTCGCTATATAAGTTGGGGGACTAGGTACCTATTCTGTCTATAAACCATTTCCCCTCGGACCCTCCAAATACTCTGTATATTGTTGGTGAATGGTAATGCGCCATTTTGTCCCTTTCCCAGGGGCAGATTTACATGCCCCTTGCGCTGCCAGTGCGTCACTTTTTTTGTGACGCACCGGAAGCGCATTTCTCTGCCCCATATTTTCCTGTCCTTGTAAATACAGCCCCTTTACACGCAGCACTTTGCGAGAAAGGGGCGTTCCATGGGTGTGGCTGTGGGTGATCCCACGCAACACCCATGGAACCAGACACATTTCCAGATTTACGAGGATCCGTAAACCTGGAATTGAGTCGGTATGCTAGGGGTGGCGTAGCGAGGCGCAACGAGGAGAAATGTTTTCACTTCTCATTTTTTTCCTCTTTCAATGTGTGCTGCATTCTACAGCACTCATTGAAAGAGGAAAATGCCTGTTGTGACAGTGTTTGTGCAGGAAGGTGCCCCTACCTGCAGGAAAACAATCTCCCCATGTCGCAGGCATCCTTGCACCATGGTGCAAGGGTTCCTGCGCCAGCGCTTGGCAGCTGTTTGTGCACCAGCACACGGGAGAGCACATTAATGCAACATGTTATTGTAATATGTTGCATTCCTGTGCTCTGTAAGTGCTACAGCATGGCGCAGCCAAAGGGCTTGCGGTGCCACGCTGCGGCATCTTCTTGTAAATCTGCTCCCAGTATTTATTTGTTTTTATTTTAGAAAGTAGTGAATATAAGGTACCGTCAGCAGGCTGCATACATGGATGCCAATCACTCCACAGGACGTCATATGTCACAGAAGCCGCTGGGAATATCAAATAAATGTAATTTTCACTGCATGTCTCCTGTCTCCTTTTCCTCCTTTGTATCTATCCCCTTACTCACCTTTTCTCTTTCTCTTTCTCTTCTCCCTCTTCTTCTATAACTACCACCAGGTGTGGTTAGCTAAACATTTGGGACTTACACGTCCCGACAGATCAAAGTATAAAATTTACCTGTAACAATTCTGCTAACCGTGTAACAGAACCACCAGATGTTCATGTAAACATTTTTAAAATAAAATATGGGAAATAAAAAAAATAAAAAAATTAGTTCACGACATTGGAAGCGCTCTATATTACAACCAAGGTGGGATATAAAAAGATCATCAGAGAATATGGTAATAGGAAGGCAGCTGGTGGTAGGTGCCAGTGAAACTTGGAAATTGACAATACAGTATGCGCTGTGCAAATGACACAATATACTTATTTACAATATTAAGATACATTCACGTATCGTGTTACCGAATGAGCAAACATTATTTTATGTGCAGATGGTGGCATGGGAATTAGTGACCTATGTTACTGATCACCAAATGGAATGGCAATCAAGGTATCGGACACAAACGGATGAAAAGCAGAGCAGGCCCTGTCAAGATTAAGCCTTGTGATCTACAAGTAATAAAGTGATACCAGCAGCATTTACCTCGCTGAGCCAACTTGCTCTGTATCTGTGGGTTTGTGACGCAGCGGCAGCGTAAATAATGCACCACATTGGCAACACATTTACAACGTGACGCATCTAGGGAGATACGTCACATTGTAAAGCCCTGTGCCACAATATACCTGCACAGGTATAATGTATGCAGGGTGGGCGTTCTGACGCAAGAAAGCCTAGTAAAAGTGACGCAGTGAAATCTACAAGATTTCACTGCACCACTTCTAGGACGCCACTGCATCAAAACTTTACGCCTGCTTGAAGCAGGCGAAGGAGTGACGCAGCACAATACGAAAATGTGAGTTATAAAGGGGTAGGCCCTTAGAACTCAAGGACCTGGGTCCAAGAAACAGTATAAAGAAAAGGAGGTCCGAGTTACACATCAATTAGTTCATAAAGTAAGTTCTGTATTACGCCATACAGACAGACACCACAAGTTAATTGTACCAAAAGTAGCTGAGTAATACTAGAAAAGGATATATGCAGTTTACAAATTTCAACTTTGCATTTATTTATGCAATGATTTACTTGCGTAGTTTTTTCAACATATTGAGTCACATATATTCAACAGCATTATTTAATTGTTAATTCATTACATCTCGAGTGCTCTCAGTGAGGAAGGGAAGGGAAGTGTGAGAGTAGTGAGGGACTGGGTAAAGGTGGTTTGACTGTTTAGGAACATTGCGTCATAATCAAAAAACGCCTTTACAATCAAAGTAGTGTGAGAGTTCCAAATAACAGCACACATAGGTTAAAACAATTCTTTTCTTTGAGTCCTATGGTGTGTTAGGTTGGCGTAGTCTACGTTTCGACCCCCATGTACGCTAAAGGGTTACTCATGCCTCATGTTGGGGTCTTCGTCAGGACAGTGAAATAGAGAGCATCAAAGGGCAGTAGACATCTGTGCCATCCTTGAATGGGCCTGTCTGAGGTGACTTGATCTGCAGCACTCGTGTTCTTCATAAAAGCAAGCAGCAAAGTTGCTGGGACCAGAGAGGCTAGCAGTTAGTATCCCAGAACGGCGCACGCTGCGCATTGAACCCAAGGAATGATTTCTTTTGAAACCACGCTTGACACGGTTATGTCCATTCTCCAATGAGGAATTCTGTCCAAAACTTCCGGGAGAGCACACAGGCCCATTCAAAGGATGTCCCTTGCTCATTGCACCATCAGGATGCAAGCAAGCCGGGCCGAAGATGGCTGAAATGCCAGAAACCGGTCCCCGGTAGCTTGTTTCCTTCCCAGTGAAAGAATTGGCTTGGTAGTTTGGTTTGCCCTGTTCCCATGATGCACTGGGCCAGGGACAGACTAATTTGCATATAGCCAGGTTCTGAGCTGGGATGGTGCAGTGAGCTAAAAAACGGTGTTGGATTAAGCCCTGATCTTTTGACTGGGTGAGAGTATTCTGCTTAATTCAGAAACTCTGTCCATCACCACCCCCTGTTGTTTAGTTCTTTCACAAGGAGCACATCCGCACAAAAGGTAGCTCCCTTTAGCGCCAATGTTTTTGTTTACATTTCATTATTTCTTTACTTCAGTGTTACCTTTGTGCTTAGCAGGGTGTGATAGCAAGATGATTTCTATGAGCTCATCACAGCACAAGACACATTCCAGCTTTATCAGTTCCTGCCTCCTGCTGATGATGTTGTTGATTCCTTTTAGAGCCTGCCCTTTTATCTCATTGCTGCTATTTCAGATTATACCACATTCTTTCCATTTGAATCTATTCTTCGTAAAGTAATTCTCTTTTCAGAATGCATGCAATGAAATGCATCTACTACAGCTACACTTCTAAACCAATTTACTCGGTATGTCCTGCTTGTATGTCTTTTTAGTTTGCTAATATGTCATGCTTATATGGATATTTAACTATTATATTACTAATAGAATATGTGCTGGCCCGTCTATCTATCTATCTATCTATCTATCTATCTATCTATCTATCTATCTATCTATCTATCTATCTATCTATCTATCTATCTATCTATCTATCGATCTATCTATCTATCTATCTATCTATCTATCTATCTATCTATCTATCTATCTATCTATCTATCTATCTATCTATCTATCTATCTATCTATCTATATGTGCAACCCTATCTGTTTGGCTAGCTGCCTATCTACCTCTCTTTAGGCCATATTTACAAAAAAATTCATTCAACGTAACACAGTAATCTACCTTGCTGCACTGCGTGACAGGGCTGGAGTGTGCCTTATTTAACATTATACGGCACACTCCTGTTCTTTCCTAGCGCTGGCACACTTTGGGCTGCCTCGCGCCAACGCAGGTACCCTTGCCCAGTTGTGGAAGGGTGCCTGCATTGTAGACAGAATTGTTTTAGTGTAGGAAGGGACATCTTTCTGCTCAAAATAAATCCTCAGAGGTATTTTTCTCTTGCTAAGTGTGATACAGAACGCAGCACATATAGAAAGAGGAAACAACAATAAGAAACAAGCATATTTCTCCTCGTTACATCTCACCTGGGAACGCATAGCATTTTGACACATTCCCAGTACCACTAATTTCAAATCTGCGAATGTGACATAATACATAGGCGGATGCGTGGGAACACCCCCGATCCATCCTTGCAACGTTTCCCTGGGGCAGGGAATATGCGCTGCCTTGAGTTACTCCGCATTTATCAAGCCGTGCACGGCCATGCAAGGTAGCATTGTGTAGTTTGGTAAATATCATTCAATATCATTCATGGTTTTGCATCGACCTTGCACCCCCTTGTGTGGTGCAAGGGCGATGCAAACCCATGATAAATATGGGCCTTTTCTCTCTATTTACCTGTCAGCATGTGTACCTATCTACCAGTCAACCTATTTACTTACCTATCTATCAATTGTCTAACTACAATGTCTCTCTCTGTCTGTCTGTCTATCTATCTATCTATCTATCTATCTATCTATCTATCTATCTATCTATCTATCTATCTATCTATCTATCTATCTATCTATCTATCTATCTGATATCTATCTGATATCTATCTATCTATCTATCTATCTATCTATCTATCTATCTATCTATCTATCTATCTATCTATCTATCTATCTATCTATCTATCTATCTATCTATCTATCTATCTATCTATCTATCTATCTATCTATCTATCTATCTATCTATCCAACCATCTCTGCTTTTGTGAACCTTTTCTCTCTGTTTTCCAGTTCTCTCTATTTATCTATCTTTTCAACCTTTTCTACGTATTTCTAATAAAGATTTACAAAAACATTACAAAAAAGCATTAACAAAGGCAAGAGGCTGGCAACCAACATCAGATCAATTGGCTTTTTTAGGTTTGGTGTTAGTTTGACCTTTTGATTTTAATAACATTGTGTATGTAACATAGTTACTTATAGGGCCTACACTTCATCCATAAATCTGTTGTGTCATTCACATTTCTTACACCTACAGCCCACTTCAGCCGTTTTCTGACTTCACTTTGAGTTACAACATGCTTCCCTTGCACAAGGAGCACATCTACACACAAAGTAGTTCCCTTTCGTGCTAGGACTACTATGGGAATGCGTGCCTTTTTGGACCAAAGATACTTTTTGCTTCACTCAATGTTTTATACATTGATGGCAGCTTCCCCAACAATAATGTTTGGCAAAAATCATGGCATAACAAAACAAGAATTGCCAAGGTCAAAAGGCTGCCAGCCAGTGCAAGACCTCTTTGCTTTGCCAGTTCTTCTTCCACATGTTAACACTGTCTGGGCAAAGGTTTCACCTCATTAGTGCCGGTTTAACATTTAAACACAGTAATAAGCAACTGAAAGATGACCAGTCAACCTTTGCATTAGCCCTACCACTGTGCAGCAACACAGGTCTGTGTTTTAATAACTTTTGATCCATTTGAGCTTGTTTTTTTTAAATCTGCAGGTTTTGTTGTTGTTGGATTATGTGGCACAAGTGGGAAATACATGATTTTGCGTAGAAACCCACGGATGCAGAATCACATATTTTCAGTGGTAACGGGCATAGGTGAAGAGGTATAATTTTTGATTTCCTATCTGTCTTCAACAAGCGTTACAAGTTTTCCTTGAGGATGAAATTCAAATTTTGCTGAGCTTTCGTTAGAGATGTATAATCTTATCACTAGCAGACTGCATTGTACTTTACAACTCTGGAGGCCTGTAAATACTTCCAAAGGTCTGCTTTCTTAACATCCTAGAACCAACTCCAGATCATTTGGGTTTGGCACCCATGTTTGTCATGTATTCCAAGAAAAGTGCTTGTAGAATATTCTGGAACCAGTTTATAGAACACCTGCATTCCAGTCCACAAAGAGCTTGCATGGTCTGTGCAACCAGAATATTCACACTTCTGAGCTCCTAATACAATAGGCACTTTGTTTACAGAATATACATACATAGCAAGACCTATGAACTCCTGGTCAGGATAACTGCTCTCCCCTCTCGCAGCTCCATCATTGAGGTACTGCCCCAGAACCATTCTGATTCCAGGTAGGTGTTCAAGGCCCATCTCCACCCGCAGGCTCCTGCCTGTGCCTCAACCCTGGTGGTCCAGTGGAAGAGCCTGCTCTGCTGCAGGTCCGCTCGTGTTTGCCAGTCTTTTTCTGTTCCCTTTTTCTGTTGCTTGTCTTTTCTGTCTTTCTTTTTTTTCTGCCTTTTTTTGTCTTTTGTTTCCTTTTTTCCCTGTTTATCTCCATTCTCGCAGTTTCCCACTGCTGCTGCCCACACGGCTCCTCCCCACTGCATGTTACCGCTCCCACCACACAGCTGCTCTCCCTCCCCCTCCCCCTCCCCCTTCCCCTTCCCCTTCCCGTCCCTCTCCCCCTAATTAATGACCGCTGCTGGGAGGCCATGCCGCACCGAAGGCATACCAAAGGCGAAGCCCGTCTGCGCCCGTCGGCGACCCGACTGCGAATTGCGCAAGGGACCCTGGCCCTCCTACCCTCCCGCCGCTACGACTCCAGCACTTTCCACGCACTCAACCCTGGACACAACAACAACTACCAGCTCTCGACTTCAAGCAACTCCCAAGGCCCGTTCTCCTGCCGACACTGCAGACACACCTTCACCCACCTCAAGACCCAGACAGCTACCGCAAACCCACCGGACGCCAGCCCACCCATACCTCTGAGCTGCATCCTCCTCAACGTACGCTCTCTGCACAGACATGCAGTAGAAATTTGGGACCTCCTCAACACCCTCTCGTCTGATTTTGCCTTCCTCACAGAGACCTGGACCAACACCAGCTCTGCTCCAGACATCGCAACCACCATCCCCAACAGGTACAAGATCCTGAGGAAAGGCTGCCCCATCTGCCCCGGAGGAGGCCTCGCCATCGTCCACAAAAGTTCCCACCGACTGACAACCTCCATTTCAAATGATGCCTTGCGCCCCAGATCCAGTCCAACCCCAGAACGACATTCCATGGAACACTCGCCTACAGACCACCCAGGCCCGCTACCCAATCACCAACACCATCGCAGACTACATCGCGCCCCAAGCCCTCGCCTCCACGGACTACATACTGCCCGGAGACTTGATTTCCACCTGGACAACCTCAGTGACCCCAACTCCACCACCCTCCTAGAGAACCTCGCCAATATTGGACTGAAGCAACACGTCTCCACCCCCACCCACACGGCAGGACACACTCTCAACTCCATCTTCGCCAGAGCAAAGAACACTTGCTTCAGTCACACTACGGAACCTCTCTGGCCAGACCACCACTGTGCCCACTTCTCCTTCTCAAAACCCAACGCAAACATGCCTACGCCATGCCTCACATGCGGAAACTGGAACAAGATCACAGAAGAGCAACTCACCTCAGCCGCAGTCCTCCCCCTACCAGGACAGACGCCAACACTGCAGCCAAGGACCTCCACCAAGCATCCAAGCTCTCATGACAACGACTGGAGAAAGCCTGGAGAAACAGCAAAACCCCGGAAGCACACACTGCCTACAGGGCTGCCACCATAGCACACCACCAGCTCATCAGATCTACGAAGAGAAACTTCACTCAAGACAGAATCGTCTCCAAATCCCACAACTCCAGGAAATTGTTCACTATCATAAAAGAATTTACCAGACCCCACAGCGAAACCACCGACGTCCCGCCCTCCCAGCTCCTTCTTCCACCACAAGATCAGGACCCCCTACGACAACTTCAACGACCAAGACCAAGGCACTAACCCAACACCATCCACCAGCTATGACACCCAGCTGACCCTCCTGACCTGGACCCCTACCACAGTAGACACCGCAAAGACTATGAAGAGCATCCACTCAGGAGCACCCACTGCCCCCCCATCGCACATCTTCCACAGGGCCGCCTCTGCCATCGCATCAGAACTAGGATGAACAATCAACTGCACCCTCGAAACAGGCAGATTCCCTGATGACTGGAAACACACTGAAGTCAAACCCCTCCTCAAGAAGTCCTCCGCATACCAGACGGACCTCAAGAACTACAGGCCCATCTCTCTCCTCCCCTTCGGCGCTAAAGGCATCGAGAAAATAGTCAACACCCAGCAAACGCACTTCATAGAAATTAACAACATCCTCGACTCATCTCAATCCAGATTCCTCAGCAACCACAGCACAGAGAATGCCCTCCTAGCCGCCACTGACGACATCTGCACCTTCCTCGATCAAGCCCACACTGCAGCCTCATTCTACTAGACCTCTAAGCAGGCTTCTATACCATCTCCTACCGCACACTAGCCGCCAGACTCCACAACACCGGCATACAGGGAACCTCCTCAGACTGGATTTGTTCTTTCCTCTCCAGCAGAACACAAAGAATAAGACTCCTGCACTTCTTCTCCCAACCAACAGAGATAAGATGCAGAGTACCCCATGGATCTTCCCTCACCCCCACGCTGTTCAACATCTGCATGACCTCCCTGGCAACCATCATCAGAAAACACGGATTCAGCATAGTATCCGATGCCGACGACAACTAGCTATTCCTCTCCCTCACCCAGAAACCGGACATCACCAGGCACAGTTTCCATGAAGGAAGGAAGGACGGCGCAGCCTGGATGAGCAGCAGCTGCTTGAAGCTCAACTCGGAGAAAAAGGAAGTCCTCATCCTCAGATCCACCTCCGCCGCGTGGGACAACACCTGGTTGCCCCCCTGCCTCGGAGACCATCCCACCCCCACGGACCACAACCGCAACCTCGGCATCATACTCGACTCCTCACTCACCATGAACCAACAGATCAACGTTGTGACCTCCACATGCTTCATCACCCTCCGCATACTCCGAAAGACCTTCAAATGGATCCCCCGGTCTCTAGGATGACCGTCAGCCACGCACTCATCACCAGCAGTTTCGACTACAGAAACGCTCTCTATGCCGAAATCAACAAATCACTCCTTTGCAAACTCCAGACCTTCCAGAACGCCGCAGCCAGACTCGTCCTCAGCATCCCACTACACAACCACATCACCCAGCACCACGCGAGCTCCACTGGCTTCGCATCAAAAAGAGAGTTACCTTCCAGCTGCTTACACGCATACAAAGCCCTCCACAACACCGGACCCCAAAACCTCAACAAAACAATCTTTTTCCACACCCCTACCAACCTTGCCGAAATCCCCCCTTTCCGAGGAGCCAGAGTAGGGGGCACATTCTTCTCCAGCATCGCAGCCAAGAACTGGAATGATCTCCCCCTCAGCATCAGACGAAGCCTTACACTGCAAGCCTTCAGAAAAGACCTCAAGACCTGGCTCTACGGAGCCTTGGAGCTACCCTAACCCACCCACCACCTTGAGATCCTTACGGGTGAGTAGTGCGCTCTATAAATCCCTGATTGATTGAAATCCCTGATTGGTTGATAGTTCCAAGCTTCATGAGCTCCAGGTCACTTCCAAGAGCTTCTAGGACCATTGCTTTATCATAGGTGGAAGGGCACGTAGGGTCTGCGCATTTCATCACCACTGAAGCGCCCTATACAAAACTAAAGTTTGCGACATTGACACAACTCTTTACATGCTCAGGCAAAAATAGACGCAGACCTGCCTATACATAGGGCTCGAGCAGACAACAATGTAAACTATAGGCAAGGCCATTGGAATTATGCGTCAGGGGAGGACCAAATTATGTGCCAGGGTTGACTAAATTATGCGGGAAGAAAAAGCAAATTGTGCAGCATAATACTGCATGTTTTCTGACAGTATTGTTTAATTATTTTGTGTTTTTTACACATAGAACCACTGTCTGGGCATAGGTTTCACCTCATTGGCACCAGGTTAATAACCAAATACATAAGAAACAACTGAAAGATGACCAGTCAACCTTTACGAAGATTCTTTCAATACACAGGAACACGTCTCCACATTTTTTAAACGTTTAATCCTAACTGAGCTGCAAACCAAATACTTTTTTGATAAAATCTGCAGATTATGCATCAGATGCTGGATTATAACCAGCTAATGTTGCAAATCCATAGTTATGTGGAAAACACAAAAGCCTCAGAATCGCATAATTTCCGTGGTCCTGACATTAGCTTATTAATTTGTCAGAAAGCTCTAAATGCTGGCTCTGTAATGGTGCACAAATCACAGCAATGTGTACAAGTCGCACAAAATAACACAGTAAAGGATAACCGTGGCTTACTTTGAAGAGAGGGTGTGTAGAAAAATGTGTTTCTTGAGAAGACACAGTTATTAAGAATGTCAGTTTACTTCCAAAGTTTCATGCCATTTGGATGTTTATCCTTCTTTTGAATAGCATAAAGTGGTTGTGCGTGCTAGAAGACCATTACTCAAGAGCAGGGCGGATACTCGAACCCTGCTCCGGTTGCCAACTCCCACTAAAGCTATTCCTGGATTTTAGCCCTGAGTGCATGTTTATATACACTATCAACAGTTCCCAGAATGTTTTGGGTTTTCCATGGGAGGTGGAAGCCTGTTCTAATAGTCTCAAAAACAATCCTGGCGTTGGAGCAATCCTACAATCAGGGCCACTGGAATTACACCACAGTATAGGGACAAATTATGCAGCAGGGTTGACTAAATTATGCAGCAAGGATAAGTAAATTATGTGGCGTTATGTGGCACATGTTCTGATAGTATTACTTCATCATTTTGTCATTTTTACACTTGTTAACACTGTCTGGGCATAGGTTGCACCTCAGTTTAACATCCAAACATAGCAATAAGCAACAGAAAGGTGACCAGTCAACCTTTGCAAAGGACCTTCCACTGCACAGCAACAAGTGTTGCTGTGATTTTAGTAACTTATGAACCATTTGAGCTAGAAACAATTTATTGTTGTTAAAATCTGCAGATTATGCTTCAGATGATGGATTATGCGGCAAATGCGGCAGATCCATAATTATGCAAAAACTGCCATAGTGGCACAATGCATAACTCCAGTGGCCTTGCCTACTACAGATCACCATATGACAGTAGGGCTCCTGGCCAACGTTTTTGGCCGTGTCAAGCTGATGACAAGATCGACTTCAGAGATCGGAGTCCCAGTTTCTGTTTTGGGAGAGAGGGAGGCAGATTCCTGATTTGGAAGCTCAGAGGCTCCAGGAAAGCCGACCGGGTGCTTACTCAGTCAGGTGTTGGGTGTCAGTGTAATCACCAGACTTTAGTGTCAGTTGAGCATTAGAACTTGAGGCCCATAGGTGGACCTGGGCTTTGAATTTAAGTGACAACGTTTGAGAACTAAGAAGGTAAAGTGGAAAAAGTCTAGGTGTACAGAGTTGGTGAAAAATAGTCACAGTGCTATTGTTATAATTATAGCAGAAGGCCACTTTTAAAGGGACACTTCCCTTACATTCAATTAAGAAAGAAATAACATATTATGCAAATGCAAACACTGTAGGAAGCTGGGTGTCTGTTGCAGGAAGCCCCCCTCTTTTTGCCAGACTACTGATGCACTTTGACTTGATGTGCCCTGGGTCCCTACCTATCAGGTTCCCAGGACCTGTGTTCTTGGCTCTCTGGCCACATATAAGTCCCTTGTATATAGTACCCTGGGTACTGTGACCAGGGAAGGGCTCTAAGGGATGCAGCACTCATTGTCCACCCTTAGAGGCCCTGTACCTTTACACACACACACACACTGCCATTGCAGGCTGTGTGTTTTGGTGCAGAACAAAGTGAAGAGTCGACATGGCACACATCCCTGTGTGCCATGCCTACCATCCACTGGCCTGGCATAGGTCAGCCACCCCTCTAGCTCGGTGCACTATACCAGTGGTGAGGGTAAAGGTGCATGAGCCACGTACCCCTACAGTGTCTAGACCAATTCTTAGACATTGTAAGTGCAGTAATGTCATTAAGAGTTTATGGTAGTCACCCTAAGGTAAGTAGCTCATTGGCTACTAACCCGAGACCCCTAAAACACCCCTTAAATACAGTATTTAGGGGGAAGCCCTGAACCAAGAAGAGAGATTCCCGCAACCTAAGAAGAAGGACGAAAGAAGACGCCCAGCAGAGGAGACTGCAGAGAACAACTGACTTGGTCCCAGCCCTACCAACCTGTCTGCAGTTTCCAGAGATCCTGTGCCAAAGGTCGCCTTCTCATGCAGTCAGCAACCTCCAGAACCCCAGAGAGGACTGACTGCCTTCAACAAAGACTGGATCTCCCTTGAACAGCAGCTCTGTTCATAAGAAGCAACCAAGAAAGACTCAGAGCTTGCTGAGGACAAAGAAACCCGACACCTGGAACCACCACTGCACCCGTCGCCTATGGCCCGAGTCCAAGTGGTCCACCTGTCCCAGCGAGATCTCCCAGCTCTCCAGAGTACAAGTTCACTAAGGGTTGACTCCTCCAGGACTCCCTGACAATGCCTGCAGCCTCTGCACGGAGACCCCCCAACCACGAGTGGCCCGGTAAGGTGAAATCCAACCTCAAAAGACACTGTTACATCCAGCCACCCTGCGCCCTGGAGAAGAGAACCCGAGGTGCACCTATGTTCTGAGCCCTCTAACTTACCTGCCTAGCTGTTGGTTCCTACCGGAAGTCTTCCTTGACCGAGCCCCCAAAATCCAAAACCGGCAACTCCCATTGAAAACAACAGGGCACCTGATGCCAAAACAGCACCCTGCACCCAACCCCTGCGCCGCTGCGGGTGCATCTTGTGTGCTAATTCTGACCCCCCTTTGCCCTGAGCCTAACACAAGGAGCTTTGCTCCCACAACCTTGTGGCCTGTTCCTGAGCAGCCACCAACCAGAGGTCCCTATCCCTCACTGGATAATAGTGGGCCTCAGCACTTGCCACTCAGCCGCCCTAGTGCCACTGACAGTGTTTCAAGAGTACATCCTGGACCTGGGGGAACCCTGGTTCTAACACCAGATTACCAACTCCCACAAACAAGTACTTACCTGCAACCCGTTAACTTAATTTTTCTCCATAGGACTACATTGACTGCTTATTCTTGAAAAATTGTTGTGTGGAGCCGGTTTTGTATGAGAACTTGAAAAGCTGCAAATATCTAAAAGCTGCTTTACTTACATTTTCTCAAGGAAATGTCCCAGTGTGATATCTAGGCATATCACACTGAGTAGAAAAAGTAATCCATAAAGTAATCTAAAAAGTAATCAAAAGTAATCTAACAGTCATTTCCACTGAATTCAAATGTACTTACATACCTGTAACAAGTCATTCCATTCGGCTTGCTTGTATTTTTCAACTTGCTTTGAAAAGTACCATTTACACTTACCTGTGTCAGGCTTGCTTGGTTCTAGAAAATAAATATAAGCAATTAATAGTTTTTGATACAAAAAAATTGGTCTGAGTTCAGTCTTTGAGTATGTGACATCATTTGCTGCCTGAGTATACATAACAAATTCTTAACACTACCCTCTGATAAAGCCTTACTGCTCTCTCACACTACCACCAATGGAGAGTAAAGTGCTATCTGTTTTTACCTCTGCCTTTGGGGTTCCACTGGACTCTATGCACACTATACCTCATTTTGGTATAGTGTATACAGAGCCAGCTTCCTAGACACATTACTCCTTGATCGCTGTTTTGTCTCTCATCAACACAGTAAAATTTCACAATCCATGCTGCTCAAGTTTGCCCAATAAGTTAAGCCTGCCCTAACCACCCAACATCGTAGGATCTGTAGAGAAAACCTATCTGCAGTGATGTTGGCTGAAAAAAAGGCTTCTGAATGGGACAAAAATAGTATGAAGTCCACGTGGTTGAACATATATATTCGTGAGAAAGAAGAGGATCCCCTTTGAACCAAAGGACTAGGGCACTATACAGTGAAAAAGGTAATTATCCTTTGGACCCTGTAGTAGTTTCAAGTATCCATTCATCAACAACTCACATTCAATCGGGTATAAGTTTATACACCAACCACATCCATGCTAGCGAGAATTATGCCTTATATCCTCCACATAGAATCTTTGAATATTACATTTGAAAAAATAGAAATTGATTTAAGTTAAAAAAACAAATACTATAATAATAATAAAACCAGTAAAACCCCTATACCTAGTAGACATGAGGTATCATATTATTACATCAACATTATTCATATAAATTCAAGAAAGCATAGATTAATTCACAATTCATTAAAATCACAATACATTGACAAAAGACAGTACATAACACAGACAAAACTCAATATGTCCTTTGCTTGTTACACATCTGTTTAGGCGTAGATCTTGGTGCCAGATACTCTATGACCTCCGCCTCTCACAAATTGTGTATTTTGGTGAGTGTCGACGCGTTTCGATGGATATATTTTTTTACCATCTTTATCAAGACAACAACGATTGGTACTCTCTGAAGTTAAAAATAATTTTTAGAGCAATGTTGATATAAAAGACACCTCTTATTGGCAAACTCTTTGTTGCTGTAAAATTATACAAGCAATCCTGGATGTAATATCGCAGTGCTAAATCCCCTGGTATGTTAGTTAAAAATGTATCTGTATAACACCATACAATGTGCTAAATAGTCACCATATATTGTAATCAAATAGTTTGTTGCATTTCCATTTCCAAATTTAATGTTCAAAGATTCTTTGTGGAGGATATATGGCATAATTCTCGCTAGCATGGATGTGGTTGGTGTATCAACTTATACCCGATTGAATGTGAGTTGTTGATGAATGGATACTTGAAACGACTATAGGGTCCAAAGGATAATTACCTTTTTCACTAAACATATATATTACATAACTGTAAGCGCCTAATATTTTTAAAGAAAATAAAAGAATAAGTGCAGAGGTTTAACCTTTTCCTTAACAATTAACATATCCCAAAAACATTACAGCCTATTTTGATTCCATCTCATGCCTCTTTCATGCATCACTCTATCCAAATTCTGCCCCTTTATACCACTCTTGTAAGTAGGTCGAGCCTGTAGTTGGCGATCTATTGTATCTTAAAAATAATCCTTAAAAGGGTCTATTAGCCCACCCATTACTTACCATTTGTCGGTATCAGCATCACTCTTCTTAACTGTATTCTAATGCGGCAGCGTGCCCAGCCGCCTTTTCCTACATCACTTCCATTCCTTGTGAGGGACATGAATGAAGTTAAAATTGATTTCTGGTAATTATGGTTCTTCTGCTGCTTCTCTGCTTTCGCTGTGATTGAGGTACTATTATTCATTTTCTTTTTTTTTATTGCACAGACTTAACCCGACCCACAGTTTTTAGTGTGCCTTTTTTGGAGCACAATTCCGAGAGCTTTGTATTTGACAGCAATTATGCAATGACAACTCCTTATGTCTGCATTTAATTTGTCCTTATCTCCACACCACTCTACTCCACTCCGCTCCAATAAAATCCAATTCAATGTATTTTACTCCACACTAATTGACTTCAATCCACTCTACTTTGATCAACATCTCTCCACCATAATCCACTCCACTCCAATCCACTCTAATCAACTCCACTCCAGGCCATTCCAATGTACTCCTATACACTCCAATCCACTCTAATTTACTCCAACCACTCCGCTCTAATCCAATCACTCTAATCCAGTCTACTCCAATACACTCCACTCCACTCAAATCCAATCTAATCCAATCCAATCCAATCCAATGTGATCCAATCTAGTCCAGTCCAGTCCAATTCAATCCAATTCAATCCATTCAACTCCTTTCCACTCCACTGCACTCCACTCTAATCCAATCCACTCCACTTTAATCCACTCCACCCCACTTCACTCTAATCCATTCCACTCCAATTCGCTCTGATCCATTCCAGTCGAATCCACTTCACTCAATACCACTCTATGACACTCCACTATGTGACACTCCACTCCATGACATTCTACTCCACTCTACGCCACTCTCTGACAATCCACTCTACGACTCCTATTCTATGACACTCTACTCCACTACACACTACTCTAACCCTCTCCACTCTGACACTCTATGCCACTCCACTCCACGACACACTACACCACTCCACTTTGACACTTCACTCTAAAGCCCTCTACGACACTCTACTCCACTCTACGAAACTTCAGCTACTAACTTTTAGCCATGCTGAACCGCAGCCACACTGGTGTACAACATGGCTAAAACACATTGCCAAAGCCAATAGCTTTTGCATAGGCAAAACCTATTGGCTTTGCCAATGCTTGTTTGTCCTTGCTTTTTCTCCTTTATCACTGTTGTCATATATTTCTCTTGCTCGTTTCTCTATTTTTGCCTTTCCCTTTCTTTTTCTACATATGCATCTCAATACAATACTCTATTAGGGTTAGAGTGACGCATAACATGCAAAAAGGAAGCAGAAGACTCAGGGTAGTTCCCAAGTTTAGGTGAAGAGCAGCTCCAGTAAAAAGCACCCTACAACACCAGTGACACTCTTAATTTGCTCATCTCAAAATCTGTTTTTCTAGCAAACTTTGTAATTATAGGATTAGCACAGTACCATTGACACCGAACTGGAAAAGGACAAAGTCTTTTGCCATTTCTACAGCAAAGTCTTTAAGCATAGGGTTAGAACAGTGCCATCCATGCCGAGCTGTGAAATGTCAAGAGCCTTTTACCACTCCAGGCACAGTATTGCAGCTTTGGATTGATAAAATGCCATCCAGGCCGACCTGGAATGAATAAAAGGAACTCCTGACTTGTGTTTCAAGATCATTATAGCTCTTCAGAGAGGTTTAGCTTTGTCCAGGCACAAAGGAGCACCAAGTATGAGTCAAAACAATACCCTTTCAGGGTTAGAGTGATGCATAAATTATGCAAAAAAGAAGCAGAGAACTCTGGGTAGATCTCAAGTTTAGGTGGAGAACAGCTTCAGTATGGCGCACCCTACAACACCAGAGAGACTCTGAATTTGCTTATCTCAAATGTCTGCTTTTCTAGAAAAGTTGTTAAGCATAGGATTAGCACAGTGCTAGCCATGCCAAGCTAGAAAAGGACAACACATTTTGCCATTTCTACAGCAAAGTCTTTAAGCATAGGATTAGCACAGTGCTTTCCTTACCGAACCGTAAAATGACAACAGCCAATGGCCAATGGCAAATGTTGCAGTGAGATTATCAAAGATGTCCTAGAAAATGTAATGAGTGATGTAATATGTGGGGTAATTAGCAGTGCACGGCAAGGGCGTGAGTTATAATTACCTTAGGACACGAGTTATAGTTACTTGAGATAACTATAACTATAACTGGTGAATTCCAATGGTTTTTAGACTTTAAAAGTTATGTCGTTACTGAACATTTCACCCAACTTTAACATTACTTTAACCCTTTGATTTTTTTCAGTGAATTTCTAGTTTTTTTTTAAAGTAACATATGTAAAGCAAACTCCCCGCCATGCACGGCCATTTTCCATGTGGGGAGGGGGATAGTCCGCAGGGCCATGCCTGCAGGTAGGCTCTGCAGCCAACACCCTACATGCAGCCAACCTCACGCTGAGCACAGACTTTGGGTGTATGCAGCAGGAGGTTGGCCTTGATGCCAAACCCCCCAAAGGCAGCCAACTCCAAGATGCCAGGCCTTGTGGACAACCCCCGCATCCAGGCAACCCCATGCTGTGCACGTCCATCGGCCGTGCAGGGTAGGGGCTGGCCACAGGTCCAGCCTACCCTACACGGGCACCTAACTTCATGACACAGACAGTCTTTGGCAATGCAGTGTAGAGAACTTTGGGCCCCCAGAACCCTATCTTCCTGGCCCAAAATATATATTAAGGGAGGAGGCGTGCAACACCCCTCCCTGAGCCTTAATAGGACCTGGGCACCCCATACCCCCCTGGGCTGAATTCTAAGGGGAGGGGAGAATTCCCCCTTCCCCAAGACTTACCAGGCCCTGGGTGCCCCATTCTCCGGTTCCAAAGCCAATACAAAAGAGGAGGGGGCCCACATAGCCCACTCCTGAGCCTTAGTAGGCCCGGCTACCCCACCCACCATGGCCTAGTAATAAAGTGAGGGGGGTGCAGCCCCCTCCTATCCCTTTATAGGCCCCGGTGACCCCATCCCCCGGTCGTACCTTATTTTCAAGGAGAGTGGAGTACGCAGCCCCCTTCCCGGTCCAACTTTAGCCCAGAGGATCCGATCCCCTGGGGTTTCCATTATTTATAAACAGGTACACCAGTGCCCATCCCAGGGACCCACCAAGCAGAAATGTAGGGGCGTGGGGGGAAATCCCTGAGCCCATGCAGTCCCAGACAGCTTCCCACATGGTTGAAGAGATACCATTACTCCCGCCACAGGGAGAAACTATTTATGTTGCTCCATTCGGATGGGAGCAATATGTGTTCCTGTTTCCATGCCTGCATCAGTGCGTGAAGAGAAACAGAACACAAGTCTGTTCCCAACTTGTGGGAGCATTTTTAAATCTCCCGCCGGCTGGGAGCAGACTTAAGCAAATTATGAGTTTTGCTGATGTGATACTCCGTCACAAACATGATGAATATCCTGTCCGCGTGATACAAGATTGATAGGATATAATGGAATTGTAATATGGCGGACGGGATATCTTTCATGTTTGTCACAGAGAAACCCTGTCTGCCAAACTTGTACAGGCCCTAAGTCTTTGCTCCCATTTGGCAGGAGATTCGAAAATTCTTCCACCAAATGAGAGCAGACACTTTACCCTGCCTGTGCTGGTGCAGACACGAAAACTACGGATTCGCGGGTGGTTGCTTCCACGACACAGTAAGTGAGCCGGTCTCATAGGATGGGGTCCTCGGCCTTTAAAGCCTCAGGGAATGGGGCGTCCGGCCCTTCTCGCTTTTGTTTAAGGTACAGCCCAAGAGGATGGAGTCCCCAGGGCCTTTTCGAAGCTTGGGGAGGGTGTGCTCCCCCACCCAAATTTATTACTTTCTGACTCCACAAGATGGGGTCCCTGGGGCCTAATTCAGCTCTAGGAGGGGGACCATGCACCTCCTCCCTTCATGAATTTATGCTGCCCTTTGGGATGGGGTCCCGAGGGTTTCTAGGCTCACAGTGTGGCGCGCGCCTCCTTCCCTTTGTTAAAATGGCGACCAGAGGGGTGGGGTCCCCAGGGCCTTATTAGGCTCAAAGAGGGGGGCTGCATGCTCTCCTCCCCATAAGTAATATATGCTCCGCCAGACCGGACCCAGGCCCCAGGCCCATCACAGGCTAGTTTAATAAGCAAGCATTGGCTTAGCCAATAGGTCTCGCCTTTGGGACCTTATGACTATTTAGTTATGCGATACAAAAGGAAATGATGGACGGAGCATTTGAGCAAATCAAAAACTCACCCCCAGTCAACTGATCTGGGTTTAATCCATCACCATTCTTTAGCTCACTCAGCCACCCCAGTTCAGACACGGCCATATGCAAATTAGTCTGACCCTGTGCCTCATGGGAACAGTCCAGCCCGAACTGCCAGGCTGTGTCTTCCCTGGACCGGAAACAAGGATCCTGGGACCGGTTTCGGATTCATAATCCTCATCAGCCAGGCTATCTTGAATCCAGGGGCCAAGTGAGCAAGGGACTCACGTCTGAGCATAGCCTGCCAACTTAGGGCGAACAAAGCGATACAAAAGGGGATAATGGACGGAGCGTTTGAGCACAGGGTCAGACTGATTTGCATATGGCCATGAATGCTTATTTGAGAGGCAAAGGTATTCATAAAATACTTTGAGACACATGTAACCTGCTTTATCAAGTGGATGGGAAAATGTGACGACAATATGGCATTCTTATTATTGAATGTCAAAGTAAAAAACTGGTTCATGGTCAGTCACAATTAATCTCCTTCAGAAAACAGCTATGCAATCATGGTTTTCTGTAGCATGAACTAGATGTAGAATAGGTATTGGGAAAAAGGCAGCAATGAATGGAAAAATAATACATACAGCAAATAAAAATAGTGGCAATGAATATGAGATCAGCTTGACCACATTTTGTTATTACTTGGTAGCAGAGTGCTTTGTTTTCCTTGCTGATGCCTCGAATCTAATTGCACATGCTGTGGTGGGGGCAGACAGAGAGTGTGTGTAAACAACAGGAGAGAAGTTAAAGCCCTTCAGAGCTGCCTACTGGGCCAGCATCGGCCGAACACCTAGTGATTCTTGGCAAATTAATGAATCTTGCAATGCCTGAAAAAAATCAAATGTACCTGGCGCTCATGTGAAAGCACTCCAATGCCTTTGGGTTTGCTGTACATAAAACTCAGAAAGAAACATGGGAGTGGAGGAAAACATGAAAGCAATTGAGCAGGGATTTGGCGGGGACAGGAAGGAAAGAGCAACACCGGGCTGCGGAGACAGCGCACGAAGACAGAGGAGGGAGAAGCACAGGGGTGATAAGAGAAACTACATTTGACTTTATATTAAGGGACGCTCCCATTGGAAGCCTGCTGGTAAGGAATTTCACTAGGTCGAGTAGCCGCTACAAATCAGAGTTGTCAAGTAGCCACATCAGGTATGGATATATACAACCTGAGGCGGTATCCTGGCACTAGCAGTTAGTCACGTACAAAGATAAAAGGTGAAAACACCCAACACAGAATGCAAATACATATTTAGACGTGGACAAGCTGCTTACACCTGATCCAGGACAATTTAAAATATGTTTAGCCGGGAGGTTAAAATTTAACCAGGCCAACTCAGCCATTCATCGTGTTGAAGCACCTTAGACACAGGAAATACCAAAACCTGTAAGTGGCGTAAGTCACATAAATGAGCACAGTGGGTGATCTATAAAGTGCCAAGGCTGTTTGTTTTAAATGGACAGGTTTACAAAGTGCCTTACCTGATGTGGAGGGCTCGGAGTAACACATGGGACGGTGGAGATCCCTGGCACTGGAGCGGTGAGCCTGGGAGGATGCTGAAACCAGCCGGAAACTTTCCGACTTTGTAAGTCTGTAGCCAGACACTTAGGGGCAGATTTACAATGAGTGACGCATCCCTGCATATCAGCAGGGATGCGTCACTTTTTGTGCACCGCAGCTCCGCCATCATAGATGCACCGCATTTAGAATGCGGCGCACCTAGGGGCATAAAATGGCACAGATGCGTAACGCATCTGTGCCGTAAAAGTGGCGCATTGCTGGAGTTGCATCGCAAGCGCGACGCAGCTCCAGCAATGCTCTGGGAAGCCCTATTGTTAGAATGCTGCGTCAATCCCTACGCCTGCTTCAAGCAGGCGCAGGGTTTTGACGCAGCATGGGCTAAAAAGTGACTGAGTGAAATCTTGTAGATTTCACTCAGCCACTTTAGGAGGTGTTCCTGTGCCGGAACGCCCCCCCCTGCGCAGGAACGCCTCCTTCTGGCGCAGGGCTTTACAACGTGACGCATCTCCCAGATGCGTCACGTTGTAAGTAACCTGCACCATGGCTCATCTTTTGCGCAGCCGCTGTGTCACAAAAGTGACGCAACAGTGGCGTAAAAGCGGCGCAAGGGGCTTGTAAATCTGCCCCTTAGAGGTTCCATAACATCGTCCTCCAGTGCACCAGGTAAACTGGGTAGCAACTGCAGGAAGCAGATATCCTGAAACCCCCCAGCAATTTCGGTGCACAACCACAAGCTGTTGACAGGCGACCAGGAACCCGGGCCTACAGCCTACAAGTTTCCACGTCTCACATTCAACAAACAAGCATTGTTAAAAATTAAGTGTGGCATATGTGTGAGGCTGTCTCGGCCACGTACAGCCGCTGTGCAAAAGTAAAACATAACAAAAATTAACATGAAGCGCGCCAGCCGCCCGTGAACCTGCATTTTCCATCCAATAGCCTGTGTAAAGAAACTTTCTTTTGTTGCACTGCGCCCACTTCTCGGATGGCTGGCGCGCTTCATGTTAATTTGTTTATGTTTTACTTTTGCACAGTGGCTGCATGTGGACAAGACAGCCTCACGCAAATGCAATACTTTTTTAAAGATGAAGTGCTGCGTATGTGTGAGGCTGTGTTGGCCTGCACAAAACACCAAAAAAGAAAGAAAGCGAGCCGATGCTAATAAAAACAAACGTTTGACCCCAAGGTACAAACTGGGGGGGGGGCGGCAAAGGGGTAACCTGCCGACACCTAAGAAGGGTTAGTGAAGATTAATATCTGGTTGATTAATAACTTGCCAGAAAATGAAGGACTGGGCCCGACAGAACAGTACTGAAGTGGTGGCCTTCGCGACTTATTTTTAAAGGGAAGAACGTGCCTCCATGGGAAGGGGAATGGGAAACAACCCGCTGGGACTTTGATTGCTGGTAAATATCTTAGGCCAAGGAAATAAGAGGGCCCAGAAATGGGTACAAACCACAAGCCCGCTCAATGCAGAATAGGGGAGTCAAGAGAGATTACAGGCATAGACACAGCCTGAGTGTGGCGTGAGTTAGGGGACCCAGAGCTCAAATGCTGCTGGTCAAAAGGAGTCTTTAATAAGTGGGATGGAGCAACCAGGACTGGAAATGATGGCATGAGGCGAAGGAGAGCCCTGAGCTAATAGCCGGAGCATGGAAGTCTCAGTAACGTGAGATGGACACGCTGGGACTGGGGGGTGGCATGAAGCAGAGGAGAGCCCCGAGCTCATAGCAGGAGCGTGCGTACTTAAGTGAGTAGGAGACCGTTGTCTCCCGAGGCAGGTGTCTGGACCGGTAGATGCAAAGAAGCTACCGGGTGCCGGTGTTTAAATTGTTTGAATGACCGGAAGGCCGTCGAGGAAGCTGGGAAATGTGGTATCCCAAAGGGAGATATAGTACCAACGCCTACAGCATAAAAAAGAGTCGGTGCTGCTGGGAAATATAGTTAAATCCCAAGGTGTGTGAGGAAAGAAAGTTCCAACAGCCGCAGCATAGAAAAGAAACAAAACGAGTAGAAAGTGTGGTCTGGTCTCAAGGCGAATGGGACAAGAAGTCCCTTCGCCCGTCGTTATGGAAACCGGTTAGACCACCTGCGGCATAGAAGACAAGCATTGGCCGCTCGGCCGTACGAGTGACATGGCCGTGAAAGTGATCGCGATCACCAGATGGTGCCGGGAGCAGCAGCAGCCAGCGGGAGGAGCGGGATGCGGTCTGTGGTGGGGGAGGGGGGAGTATAGTTGAAGCGCGCGTTTGGGAGAGTTAGCAGGAAAAAAGTGAAATTGATTGCGCTGGAAGGGAGGCAGATGGCGGCTGCGCACGTGCGTGTAACCGCAAGCTTGAGGCCAGCAAAAGCGGCTGGTAGCACTTTGAAAACCCCAATACTAAATGTCTCGCAGGGCATCGCATGCGCTGGCTCAGGCAAGACCTAAAAAAGGTGCGGGACCCTGTGCTGGTGCTTTTAAAAAGAAATTGATGTAGATTAATTTGCTCCAAAATCTTTTAACAAACAGTTTCGGCCCCAGGCGGGGTTCTCTCTGGCACCCCAGCACCGGGTCTAGGGGGTCAAGCTATCCCTAGCCCACATCTGGCAGATCAAACACTCCTCTTATGCCACAATAATTTAGTGATTCTTAAAAACATAAGTATTCACTTATAAGCCTAAATATATAGCATACCTTCAGGTATATATAAACACTGATGCTGAAAAGTTTTCCCACGTAAAAAAACTTTATGTTTGGAGCTGAGCAGATGGAAGATAGTATTGTTGAAATATGGATTTTGTTACATGATCTTGGATGTAGGTTAAAAGTCAGAGGAGGTGTTAAAAACAAGGCATAATAAGGGTTCTTACAAAACGGACAATGAAGGGTTAAAGTTACTGAAATAAAATACATTTTTCGGGTTAAACAGAAAGATTTCTGGCCTACTCAAATTTCAATAACTTTCAATACCATCCATTGTAACTTTTTTATAATATCATAACATATCAGCGCAAGGAGTATTTTCTTAATTACTGAGTTTGCTAACAATACTGCACCTGGAGCAGCACTGAGTTGCAAATAGAGTTCCTTATGACTGACTGAAATCCTAACGCTGAACTCAATACTAGAGGGTAGTGGCTTAGAGTGAACTCTTGCAATAGACCTGTTTGAGGTATTCAGTCTCTTCCAAGAAAACTATGTTTTTTGAGTTGGTTAAGAGTGAAGTACTCTAAATCCACAAACCAAGGAAGGATTTGGATTAACCCCAGCTGTTACCGAGAAAGATCACTGTGAGTCTTCAAAATAAATCACAACACAGGACTTCTCCTAGAAATGGAAGAGGATATATCTCTATAAACAACTTTAGATGAAAAGACAGAAAAACATAAAGACACAAACATTGAAATGCTTTTAGTTTTACCTTTGTCGGGTGAGATTATTTTTTTACTCAGGTTCACATTTGCTTACGTTTTCAAACCTACTGACTTCCCTCTCTCTTCCCTTTTTATATTTTTAATGTTCTCTTTAATATTTGCTCATTTACCCTTTTCATTCAAGTTGTACCCATGTACCACAAGTCTGTTCCTTGAGTAGCGGCTGGCCAGTAAATTGTGTTCTGTGTATGTGTGCTAATGTCAAATTTAATTTGTTGACTTTCAAATCATTATTTGCGTCCTTTTTTCTGACATTTCATTCAATTTTTTCAATTTTGGATTGAGGAATAATACATAAAATGAGTACAGTTGAGAGACACTCCGTCTTCAAAATTCTCAACAACACCACAGGACTATCCAAGGTAAAGGCCCATTGTACCTCCAAGCTAAATTCGTCTCACAGAACATAACCTGCACTTCTAGACTGGCATGTCACTTATTCATCTTTTCCTACAACAAGAGCTCTGGTGGAACATCATTCTCAGCAGCAAAACTCAACAACCTCCAAGGAGCAAAGGTAAGACACATGAAAGGCTACCTGAAGTTCAGAAAGGAAATAAAGACTTTGCTTTTCCCTATCTAAGACTGCAGATCCTTTATGGTCTACTTTCTCCCACAAAAAGCAGGAAAGCACAGCTCAAATTAGTCATTCATTCATTTATCCTGGCAACCTGTGACCAGTAACTGCCACGGAATTATCTTTCGCACACGTGTAGGCTACTCTGCGTCATTTCAGAATTAAATCTAGATTATCGCGACAGTGGTTTGTATCCAACGCATGTTGAAAGCGTGCAGAGCTCATGATTGGAGTTTCGATCATTTATCGCCGGATTTTTAAAATAATTTAATGCGACTCCCTTTTTGCAGTGCAGTCTGTGGGATGCCTTGCTGTTCATTCGTGGACAAAATTAAAGAATAAGTGCAACAGCGAATCCGGGAGGCATCTCGGTGCGGGCAAGATACACATTTTTAAAAAACAGACAATTAAAAACCCAAGAATCAGAAACAGGAAAGAAATACTATAACTTTGGGCCAAATAACGAAGGCCCTAATTTATAATATAGGCGAGCGGCCCGTTTCTCCATCAGGGAGATGCAGTAAATTACTCAGGTGCCCTAATAGAGGTGCCGCTTGCCTAATTGAGAAAAGACCTCCAAGCTATCAGTCATATCTAAACCATTGGCATGATGTAGCCCTGCACCAAACTGTTTTCATTTTTATTTAAGAAATAAATAAATCCCAAAGGATTGAAAATAAAAAAGATAATGCTCCTCTCACCTTGGGAGTACTCAGCAATGATGAGGGGAGCATTTAGCAGATTTCACTACCCCTTACCGAAAGAGTTTTACTGGCAGTGATGGGCAGTGAAATCTGACCTCTAATCGGACATCTAAATTAGGTGGGTGTAATTAAAGGTCTGCTTCCGACGGCCCTTACTCTACAGGTCATCAAGGGGTTTAATCACAGCAGACCCCGAATAGTCATTGGCGTGATTAAACCTAAGATCCGCCCGCTTTTAAATTTGGCAGGCGGACCTTTATCTAGGTAGAATGTATACTCCAATGCATTGAGACAGAGTATATATACCACCAAGATATAAATTGTGGCCTAAGTATTCAACATGTTACCAAGGTTGACGAGAAGATCTTCTTTCTTGTATAAGCTGTAGGGTGGAGCCTATAGGGCTTTTATGCTGGTTGGAAACAGCCAGAGCGTGCTCTAAATGCTTTTTTGTTCATATTAAACAGATCAATCTTGCTTAACGGTATCCACTCCCACGGATGCTCTCATATCAGTCCCGAAGGTATGCTATTGATTCCTGATCTGGTTGTCTGTAACCATTGCTTTGTGGCACATCAATTTTATGTGACTCGGGGGGTAGCTAAAGAATATCTACTATGGTTGTACTCCGGGCCGGACTGGGAACCAAAACAAGCCCTGGAAAACTGATCGGGCCGCCCCCATGGGGGAAATGGGGGGTGCAGGCAAGTTATTTTCTAGAGCAGGTTTCGGACGATTTTATTACACGGGGCCGATATCGCCGACCCCCAGTAACACAAGCATTGGTATAGTCAATAGGTCTGGCTTTCGGGACATTATAAGTATTAAGTAATGCAGCACAATATCCTTAGTGCAACAACATTAACTGTTGAATGGTTAAACACTTATAAGGTCCCAAAGGTGAGACCTATTGGCTATGTCAATGCTCGTTTTAGTTTCTGCCTAGGGACATCTTTATTGTTTTCACCAACTAATGTTTTGTAAAGTAATAATAATAATGCAAAAATATATACATATATTTAAACAGGTATGTCTACAGGGGTTTTCGGTCAACTCTCTTCATTCATTCATTGGTTCAAATGTCATTCACATTTAGTTTCTGACAACCACAGTATACAGCATGAGACAATGGGTCATCATTTTTCAGCTTTGGTGCTCTTCACTGTGAGTGATGACATTTTGCTTGCACACATCCGTCTAAAAAATAAACCATGTCCTTGCCAGAGCTGGTGGGCCAACCCTGCTTTCATGTAATTGTTTTTTTTTATCTTTGAGTTGGGTCATTTTCTATGTTTTTATATATTTTTGCATACACTTCCATGCCACATGTTTATAGCAGTATGTTGACTTTTGATTACTTTTAAAGTTGTAATGACTCTTTAATATATATACATGTAAAAAATGCATGTTTACCAGTTTCAGACCTATTGGCTTTGCTGATGCTTGTTGATAACTACACCCACACTTTAATATTATTAGTTAACGAGAAAGGCAACTCAATCACATACAGATTACACCCAGATTATATTCTGACTGTATGATCACACTTAGCAATAGGAATCTCCAGGCCACTTTTTAAAGATATTAAAATATGATTGGCTGCAACTACAGCAAGATAATTCTATAATTGTCATGTTTGGTATTCAAGGAACATTAAGGAACATTGAACATGCAGGAGTAACTGTCTGGGGCTAATTTTGGGTGAAGGGAGCTCGCTGCCAGCTTCTTGGAGGAGACTCCAAAGTCCGAGTCAAAATCGGAGGCTGAACCGGAACAAAGACTCCCAGATGGCGAGCCAAGAGGAGTCAGGGAGCTGGCAGCCCCGGCGCGGAGATGAATGGGCCTGTGATGAAAAGGGAATCTCTGAATGAGGGGGGCGGGAGGGCTGAGGGGAGTGAGGACAGGCAACAAGGGCGGGGGAGGAACCCTGGAGGAAGGGAATGTGATCCAGGAGCAGAGGAGGGCTGGACTACGGGAAGGGGGTTCGGAAAACAGTGCTAGGGAACAGGATCACCAAATAGTGTTTTGAGAAGAAGGGGCGAGGGCAGCTTGAGCCCGGAATGATGGAAACATCAGACATCATTGAGTGAGGGAGGAGGAGCAAGGGAGGGGTAAAAAACGTGAGAGAGGAAGAAATAGGTGTTATGGGGCATTGGGATTTAAACAGTTCTTAGAGCTAGACAATGCTGCAGAAGTAAAGCAGGGACCCAACAAATTGGGATTCACATAGAAAGAGTGGGGTGGGGGCGGGTACTTTTAGCATAGACAAGAATAGAATTGTGACGAAAATTAAATCTTTGAAAGAGGGTGGAAGGAAAGTTCTAAGGGCAAAGGGGACGGGCACGTGCAAGACGATAATGTGAGAGAGAATGAACAAAGGCAAACAAGCATTGGCTGTACGGCCGTGAAAGTGACGTGGCCACGCGGCCGGCCGTCAAAGTGAAATCACCAATTCAGCCTTCTGATGGCAATCAAAGACTCTGTTACCTCCAGAATTGCGGGAAACTGTAACAAGACACAAAATTCAACTTTAACGTTAGCGTGTCTAAAATATATCTTAGTTGAGAAAAAGAATGTTCAAAAGCGTGCTGCTCCTCACGAGTACTAGAGACAGCCTGTCTTGCATTAAGTGACGACAAACTCTCAGCTCAGCAAACAAGCTGCAAGCCGGTGTGTCAATTTCGATCCAAGAACCAACAATGACATAAACGAAGGAGTAAATTCGACCAGGTAAGGGAGTCGCCATGATGGAAGGAGCAACGTGATGGCTTGAGCGCACCAAGCACTGAAATACAAGCACGGCCCCGTGGCCGCAAAAGTTAATTGTGAGAGGGGGAGCAGGGGGTGAGCCCGAGAGTGATGCGCGCGCGCTGGGGAGAGCAGGGCCTCTCCAAGCAGGGAGAACACAGAAGGGAGTGAGATCCAAGACATGCGTTGCTGACGAGAGAGGAAAGCCAGATGGCGCCTCTGCTCATAAGCGCGCCCACGTGCGTAACCGCAAGCTCTAGGCTACAAGCAAAAGCGTGTGGTAGCATTTTCTGAAGCCCACTTACTAAAAGTCTCGCCAGACAGCGCATGCGCTGGCTCAGGCGAGACCTAAAAAACGGCCTCCCATGGGTCCAAAACCGGACCCCACCCTGGCAGCCCACTGGGGAAATGCCCGGTGCCCGCTATGGCCAGTCCAGCCCTGGTATTACTTCTCAGGTTTATATCTATTTGATTTCTTCTTCACTTGTGTTGTGACTCCCGAGGTCTTTTAACGCTGATAGTTGTATTTAAATCATCCACTATAGTTCGTCACCTGTCTTTTCCGGGGTTATATACCGCATTTATTACGGCTCAGGTGCACATCTTGTGCCTTGGCCAACTCTGCTCTATAAGACTTGCAGACTGGTAGTATATCACAACATGGAGGTCATTAATGTCGACCTACAAAAATATTGAATTCTCAGTATCCACTACTGCCCACAATGTACGTATACTACTGTAGGGTACAATAGTCCAGGTAGGTATATTACTGTAGAGTACTATGGTTGGTTTCCCCAATCTTCACTCCAGATTTACTCATCATGACGATATAGTGCATGTCAATATTGCTGATGTGATATTTTGTAGGTCGATATTTCAAACGCAGTATTGTGACCCTGACCTGCAGAACAATTTGCAACAATCAGCTCATATGACATGAAGGATGCCTATCTCCCACTCCTTTTACAAATAATAAAAGGTTAGGCTAATCACGCAAGACAACATGATATCATAACTAATGCATGACACCCAAATGCAACCACATGGGCCACAATGAAACTGAGCAACCTTCCAAACAAGTATTGGCAAAGCCACTAGGTTTTGCGTATGCAAAGCAATATATGCTTTGTCACTGTGTTTTAGTCATTGTGTACTCTAACCTGGCTGCTATTCAGCATGACAAAAACTTAGTGGCATTGAGGAGAGTGGCGTGGAGTTAAGTGTCGTAGAACGGAGTTGTGTAGAGTAGATTAAAGTGTCATAGAGCCGAGTGGCGTAGAGTGGAATAGAGAGTCATTTAGTGGAGTGGTGCAGAGTGGAGTGGAGGGTTGTAGAGAGGCTTAGAGTGGAGAGCCATAGAGAGGAGTGCCGTAAAACAGAGTGTTGTATGGTACAGTGATGTGTCATGGAGTAGAGTGGAGTGTCGTGGAGTTGAGTGTCATGGAGTATAGTGGAGTGTCGTGGAGGGCAGTGCCGTAGAGTAAAGTGTTGTAGAGTGGAGGGGCACAGAGTGGAGAAGAGTGGTGTAGAGTGCCATAAAGGGGAGAAGAGTGGCATGAAGTGTTGTAGAGTGGCATGGAATAGAGTGTCGTAGAGTGGAATGCTGTAGTGTGGAGGAGAGTGGAGTGGCATAGAGTGGCGTGAAGTGGAGGGGAGTGTCCTAAAGTGGAGTGTTGTAGAGTATAGTGGAGTAGAGTGGAATGGCAGAAAGTGGCATACAGCATTGTAGAGTGAAGTGGCATAGAGTGGAGTGGTGTAGAGTGGAGTGGCATTGAGTGCTGTGTCATAGAGTGGCATTGAGTAGGGTGTCATACAGTGGCATAGAGTGAAGTGGGATACTAGAGTGGAGTATCATAGAGTGAAGTGTCTTAGAGTAGAGTGGCCAAGAGTGAAATGTTACAGAGTGGAGTGGCATAGAGTGGTGTGGAGTAGAGTGCTGTAGAATGGAGTGTCACAGAGCGGGGTGGCATAGAACGGAGTAGTGTACAGTGAAGTAGAGTAGAGTTTACTGGCATAGGGTGGAGTAGAGTGTCACAGAGGCAGGTAGAGTGAAGTAAAGTGGAGTAGAGTGGAATGTTGTAGAGTGGAGTAGAGTAGTGTGGCGTAAAGTGGAGTGGCATGGCATGGAGTGGAGTAGAGTGGAGTAAAGTAGGGGAGAACGGTGTAGAGTGGCGTAGAGGGGAGTGGTGTTGTGTGTTGTAGATTGGAGTAGAGTGTCATAGAGTGGGGTGCCGTACAGTCGAGTATGCATGGTGTAGTACTGCACTGCCATTGCAGATAACACATTTTCAATTGAAATGGCATTACAGTTGCACAGACATACAGTTTTACTGACAAAACTATACCATGCACAAACTATGTGTGGAAATGGCATCGCCTAGTGTATTCATTTGTTTTGATCGTATTAAAATATTTGTTTCCAGCACACTTCAGAACTACGAAAAAATATGCTGCATTAGTGCTTTTCTAATTCTGATATATTCTGAAATATTTGCAGTTAATTTACAGACATTTCAATTTTGTTGTTTGCTAGAAAAAACCTTTCCTGCCACGCCCTCAGGTTGTCACATAAATCCTCTCATTTTGAATTCAGAGAAGAAAAGCTCCCTCAGTTGACCTCAGTCTTTAAAAGCACAGCAAATGAGACAAGATACCAACAAAATGTAAAGGTTTACAGAAATCAGGCACTCGTGGAAGACACAGTACACAGGGTATGCTCAACAGGAGGGACAAACACATGCTGAATAGCCAAAAACGAATAAAACCAGCAAATTGAAAGCAAGGAAATGTGACTAACAAACCACAAAGTCAATGGTAAGAAATGGGCGGAATGCATTCTTAGGTCCGCTTTCAGAATGTCCCCAAGAAGTCTTTAGCAACAAGGTAGCTGCACTTTCTGGTCCACAATGCACTTGGCGCTTCTTCAGGGGTATGAAAAGCTGAACAAATAAAATTACAATGCAATCTAATGTGAAGGTCCAACCGATGCATTCAAATGCAAATAATTTAGAGCAAACAAGTACATGGAAACTGGTTCAAAGGTACAAAATGTGCAATCAAGAACCAGGTATTTAAATCAAACCTATAGACGTCAAGGTGCTCAAAGTTCTAGCTCTCGTGAGAAAATAATGTGTTTATAATCTGGGTACATTGGCTCTTTCGCAGAGTTCGGAGCCAAGAACAGATGTAGCAATACCTTGAATTATATTCTTCATACATCAGATACTCAATGGATTCCAGCCAAAAATCTGCTGTGCAAATCGTTGGAAAGACAGGGCTTCTTTGGAAAGTACAAAAGCAGTTTCAAACGGGGTTCAGCGAGCACTGATTGGGTGAGTGCTACTGAACTCTTGAACCAATGTGAGGGCAGGGATGGTACTGTCGCCTTTAGATATGCTAATGATATAGTAAATACCATTATGGGGACCATCTCTGATTGGCTGTCACTGCCCAAACCTTGAACTTAATAAATGAAACAATCTTTGTAGGGGAAGTCTGATGCTCACAGCATGTGACACATAACTCCCCTTAGTCTTGCCTTTTCTATGCATGACTTGCATGTGAATGGCATTTGGATGCGCAGGCTCCACTGGCAAACATCGTCAGATTGCACTGTTTCAACATCATTTCCTATCCAGGCAACACCCAACACATCCTCTCACTCACCGCTGACCCCACCACCACAAGAACCAACTTCCACAGATGCATGACAAGCACCCCCGACTGGATGAAGAACAACCGCCTGCAGCTGAACAAAGACAAGATGTAAGTACTGATCTTAGGCAACAACAGCAACACATGAAACGACTCCTGGTGGCCATCAGACCAAGGCCACGCACCTATGCCTTCCGACTACGTCAGAACCCTCAGAATCATCATTGACAACAAGCTCACCATGAAATCACAGATCAATGCCATCTCCTCCACCTGCTTCCTCACTTTGCATATGCTAAGTAATATCTTCAAGAGGCTACCCCAGCACACGAGATGCACTGTGACACAGGCCCTCATCACCAGCGGACTTGACTATGGCAATGCTCTCTATATATTAATTGCCGCACACCTCCTACAGAGGTTACAGACCATACAGAAAGCCGCAGCCAGACTCATCCTCAACCTTCCCCAACAAACCCACATAACGCTTAACCTTAGGCAACTCCACTGGCTCCCTGTGCAGGAGAGATGCCAATTCAAGCTGCTGACCCATGCATACCAGGCTTTACATAACCAAGGATCCACCTACATTAACCACCGCTTGAACTTCCACCAACCAACGAAACGACTTTGCTCCACCTCCCTATCACTTGCCCATAGTCCCCGCATCTACTGAAGCAGAAGTGGAGGACGCACCTTCTCACACATGGCAGCAAAGACCTGATGCAACTCTGCACCATCACCTCCCTTACGGAATACAGAAGGGCACTCAAGACCTGGCTGTTCAAATGAGCCTCAGGACTTGCAAGCACCTGGATACCCTATCAGGTGATTAGCCGCATGTTATAAATCTCGATTGATTGATTGAGTTCACCACACACATAAAACACTTTCACTCATTTGCTCTTGTGGGCAGTATCCACTGTGAAGTGAGCAGCTGAATTGATACAGGAACGCATTGGTCCACTAGCTTCTTCTGCGTAGTTCCAGCAGAACTGGACTGGCCTGCAGAGAAATTTAAAGATTTTCTAAGAGGGCAAGTAAGTCTAGAACCTGATGTGTGCTTGACTTCCCATGACCTCCTGGAAGTACTGACCTGTTTGCTATTCTCATTCTGCCAATGGATGTGTCCTTCTATGACAAAGGGGCTCATAGCCGAAGAGTTTAGAGGCTGAGAATGCTCTGAAATTGTTTGTGCTGCTCCCTAGTCTAGTATAAATGCATACAGGTCATGTGTATGCAAAGAAGCATGAAGGTTCAAGATCACTTTCCAAAAGTTTCTAAAATGGCTTAATTAACCTGTTCGACACTGCTGATGGAACCGTTCCGTCACGCCCCTCGGGTGGGCTGTGCTGGTGACGGAACGGTTCCGTCACGGCCCGGCCGCCGCGCCTGCGCTGCGCTGATTTCGCGTCTGCGCGGCGGGTTTCAATAAGCGGGCGGGGCCGTGACGGAACTGTTTCGTCACAAGCACAGCTCACCTGCGAGCCGTGACGGAACGGTTCTGTCACCAGCGCGGGTTAGCCGCGCGCCCGCCACCGACCGTTAGCGCTGCGGCGGAATAGCCGCCGCAGCGAAGGAGTTAATGAGAAAAGAAAAGTCATAGAGTAAATACGTAAACAAACCTAAAATCCTTTGTCACTTCTTCAGTTGGGTTACTCTTTTCCAGGGCCGCACTGGCTGCAGTGAGCACCGGGCGTTTCCCCGGTGGGCCACCAAGGTTGGGGCTGTTTTTTGGTTACTGGGGGCCGTCAATATCGGCCCCCTGTAACAAAATCGGCAGAAACGGCCCAAGCAAACAGCTCGGACGCAGCCCCCTTCCCCACCAACGGGGAGGGCCGAGCAGTTTGCCAGGGCCGGTTTTGGTTCCCAGTCCGGCCCTGCTCTTTTCCTACAGTGCATGTCTACACTGAGTACTCAAAGACACATGACTTTCTACAGGGCAGAAAGTCACGTGTTTGAGCACCCAGCATGGCCTTTCACCGATCTGGGTTTTACTGTTTCTCAGAAACCTTCTCCGTTTATTATTGTTTAAACAGGAGTTCCAGAGATAAATGATACCAGTTTTTCATTAGAACTATATTGATTGAACATCCATTATCACTCCAGAACACAGCACACATTGATTGTATCCTATTATATTGAATTCATATCCTGTGAGTAGTTGTGAAATGCTATAATAACTAGACTAGACCTCCACATCCACGGTCGGTAGTGGGCGTACCTGTAGGGCGGTGACTTGGGGAGGGGGAGGGGCAGAGTGGGTGGTAGTAATCTATGGATTACGGAGCTTTACAGGTAAGTAAACATATAAATAAATAAAACGAATTTCGTTGCATCCACTGCATCAGCAAATGCGATACAGCGCGCGCAACGAAATTCGTTTTATTTATTTATATGTGTACTTACCTGTAAAGATCAGTAATCCATAGATTACTACCCCCCACCCTGCCCCTCCCACGTCACCGCCCTGCAGGTGCACCCACTACCGACCGCGGCTGGACCTCCACCTTTGCTTTCTTTCACCTGTGTCTTGCACTAGAGCACACATCCCGGTTGGCCGAATGTTCATATGCTGGTGGCAGGGTAGGTGCTAAACATAGACGCTGTAAGTAGGGGTGCGGGTGGTGTTGCAGCACCCCTAAAATGACCATGCTAGACATCCAAGATGACTTTAAATGTTGTTTATATCTTGTCAAATCAGCTCTGCGTTCAAAGGCAGAGGTAAAATGCCAGCCTAGTCTTATGACAAATTGCTGCCTATTATTTTAACAAGGAGCCTAGTGTGTACCTTTCTTTCTCTTTCTGCACAGTGTGAGGATTTTGTATAGTGAACTGTGGCAATCTTGCTGGTGTGAAAGAAAAAGCTGTAGGATGTTGTTTTCTTCGTTTCTTCTAACACACAACAACATTTAAATACCTTTAAAATAACTGTACAAGTATTTTCAAATAAACAGTTAGGAAAGCAAAAATTAAACAGTTATTTCTAATTCTGAAGTGTGATGCAACCAAAATTTTAATAGGATCAAAACAAATCAAGACACTTTACTTGGTGATACACAAATGACAAAGATTTGCTGGATCACAATTTACACACTTTAGTGTTTGTGCGCTATGCAGTTTTATCATTAAACCTGTTTGTCTGTGCAAATGTATTGGCTATTTCAATGGGAGCGTGCTGTCTTTAAATGATAGTGGCTAGCCAACCATGCTTTAATAACATATTCGTGACAGTGTCAGTAGCAACCATGGTTGTGGAGGAGTGGCAGGGTGGGTGGGCAGGGGGTGGTCCAGGGGGTGGGCACGGGCCAAAATACAAAAACACGTTAATATAAAAAAACTTACCTGCAGCCAGCCACGTCACACTCTTGTGCTCCTCTCCTCCTCGCAGGCACAGACACCACTGCGGCCAATCCTGAGGCTGCTTTCATGTCATGAGAGCAGCCTCTGGATTGGCCTGAGCGCTCTGGATATGTTCTCCCAGGGAAACTGGGAGCCTGTGCCTGCTCTCATCCACCCAGCAATACAGCTAGGGTTGGAGAGAGCTTCACTGCGCATGACGCTTTGGACTGCCTGAGATGACCGCCCAAACCATCATGCGCAGAGAAGGCAGGGCACCAACCACTCCACTTAGGGTCTGTCACCCCCAGGTCCTGCCCCCAAAACTCGCAGGAAAGGATAAATAAAGCAATAATAAAATGTGTTTATTATCGTTTTATTTTTCCTTTCCTGACGTTTTGAGGTGGGGGGCAACTCTGCTCCTCGAAAGTGGAGGAGCCAATACTATATGTGTTGCTAAATGCAACACCCCCTACATTTTATACCCTTACCACTCTCTAGTTGAATGGCTGTGGCTCTTTTGCAGCACTTGTTCTCTGTGTGATGCTTGTTTTTTTTCGTAATCCCTATGAGTTCAGTGATGAAACATTGATGGCAGCGCACCCTGTGCAAACAATTATCCAGCACCACTGTCTTAAACACATATTTAGAAAATTGGCTCAGGATAAAGAGATTCCTGTAGAAATCATTTCATGAGTGAACCAGTCTTAGACAGTTCATGAGTAGCTTGTGGTTTCAGACTTAAAAGGACAGCAATTCCACTGTCATGGTGATCTAGCCATTGAACAATCACCTGTAATTCAGCTTCACATACAGAAAAGTGTAAGCGCACTAAACAATTTCAGGTGCAAGGCATCAATAAAAACGTATATGGTACTGAACAAGAGTTTGGGGGATTGGAAACTGTCAAAATGTGGGGAATATCCCACCGCTGTGGTACAAGCCCCATAGAATATAATACAATACTAGCATGGCCGATTGGATTTCTGCCAGAAAAGCTCCCAGTTATTTATTTATTTATTTGAAGAGTTTTATAAAGCGCGAACAAGATCCTAGCGGATGTCAGAGCGCTCTGCAAACAGTAAATGTTACATATACAAGCCATAAGAAATAGATCCACACAGCAAGTTATTTTATGTCGTCATGTAACATTATGTTATGTAATTTGAATTTGTGGACTGAGGCTAATCACCCTTGAGGGTGTCCAGGCACTGAGTAGGCCAGGCCTGAGGGGGAAGGAGGAGATCATGCCTGTTTCCTCTGGAAGAGCCATGTCTTGAGGTTCCCTTGGAAGTCCATGAGGGAGAGGGAGGTTCTGAGGAGTTTCGGGAGGTTGTTCCAAGTCTTGGTCGCTTCTGGTCTTCTTTATGCGAGGTAGGAGTGCTCTTGCCTGGGATGCTGATTCAAGGTGTCTGGTTGATGGTAAAAGTTGAAACCTAATGTAAAGTCTCGTATGTTTTGTATATTGCCAGTAAATTGAGATCATATTCTAGAATGATCGTTTCTGCTGTATTAACCGAGGTTATTTATAGAAGGGTTAATTTATTCTCCCTTCATGACCCCTGAGTTCAGGGGCATCAAGGAACAGTACGGTTGTATCAAATGGGGATCTAAGAGTAGCAGCTTCTCCCCGGGGTAGCTGCAGTCAGGGCCAGGACTAGCAAGCAGTGGGTTTGGGGTAGCCTAGCAAGGGTGACATTAGATTCGCCCACATATCCTGGCAATACCTGTAATTTTCTTTAAGTCTGGCATTTCAATCTTCTATTTAGCTCTATAAACATTCTATATCGAATTTCCTGCTGACTAGCGACATTAACACATATTGCACATTGAGAAAACTCTAACTTTGGAATGTACGGTTGTGTTTTAAGCGGGTGCAATAATACCCGCTCCACTCAATTAGTCCAGACCACACCCACCCACTGTTTTGGTCACATCCTCATTGACTAGCGTATATCCAGTTGGTTCAAAAACTAAAAGTTACTATTCCGCCAGCAGTAGAGCAACAAGGCCATAAGCAGGCTACAATAGCTGTATAAACAGATGCTTCTCCAAATTGATCATGTGTTGCCGGAAGTAGCAGTTTTCACCTTGACCTGTGGACATGCTGTGACTCCACCCCTTCCTGAAACAGACAAACAAAAGGAAAAGACTTGTCATCATAGAACTCTCATAACCTGAAGGTTGCAGGATTGTTTCTACAGTCAATGGGACACATTGGTTGAATACAACTTATCATCCCCATACCAGCTCCCAAACATTAAATGTTTTCATCACCAGAATGGTAGAAACTTCAACCCCCATCTGTAAATCTCACCCTAGTACCCTAAGCTTGTCTACTTGCATGGCCAAGAACAATGATTCTGTAGCTTGCACCAGCGATTAGAGAGGTGGAGTTTGGCTGAGAGGTTTCCCCCTGCAGGGTCATGTTCCCCCCTCTCCCTCTCCCTCTCCCTCAGGGGCTGCTTTCTTCTTCGAGTTGGAATGACTGTAGATTGTCTGAGCTAAAGGGACTCTCTGGAAGGAGGGAGGAGTAGGCTGGACCACATGAACACAACTAGGGGCTTGGTCTTTGGCAGGAGGGGAGACAGGAGGTTCAGAAGCCCGGACTGCAAATAGGGAGCTTCATCTGGGCCAATAAAACTGAAAGTTATCCCGGAAGAAGCTAAAACTGAGACTATCAAAGGGCGGTCTAGCTCTTCCAGATGTGTTTTGGTACTCTCTTGCCTTCCAGTTTAAAAACATTAGTTGATTACTCTCCAGTCCCGCTGAAAACCAACTGGGGGAGGATCCAGAGTGTCATGGCCAACTTTGAGGGAGGGGGTACTGGATTCCTCCATAAGTTCGGGTGCCTAGGTTTTTCAAAAAGGTCCACCTAAAATTAATAAGATCCGCACTCAATGTCTGGCATATTGTTAAAGCGAGATGGGGGGATAAGATACTACTCCGACTTTGCCCCAATTTGGGACTCCCTGGGTCTCCCTCCCAGTCTAAAAGAAAATTTAGCTATCAAGAGGGCAGAAATCTCGATCTAGTCCGATTTAATATCTTCGGACGGTGTCCACCCCTGGGGGATTTTAAGGGCTAAAATAGGAGACTCTTTTTCTCGATTTAAATATTTGCAATTATGCTCCTGGTTTTCAGCAGTGAAGGAACATACAGGCGGAAACTGGGAGGTCGAACACATACTCCAAAACGTAAATCCTAGAAAGACGGAGGTTGGGCTTTGGTATAGGAGTCTATTAGACGCGGAGGATGCAGAGCTTCCCCCCTCCCATTTAGTATGGAATTCATCTGTTTTGGGAGATATATCTGTTAACTCTTATGCTCTGTCTCCCCAAAACCTATATAAGTTTGTCAAACCAGCTTCTTTAAAAAAGAACCATTTTTATGTTATTAATAGGTTGTATTATACGCCCCAAAAAATAGCAACATTTGTTCCAAGTCCATCTCCCAAGTGTTTAAGATGTGGTTTGGTTGAGGCGGATGATTTACAATTTTTTTTTAATGTGTCCATCTAAGAGTCTTTTGGCAGAATGTGGAGTGTCCACTGGAAGGAATTTTTAAACGTAAGTTGAACCTTAATCTTGCCCTAGTTATATTTGGTATGGATAATGACCTTACAAGTCGACTCCCTACTACGCAAATGGGTTTATTTCTCTGTCTGATTCTAATAGCCCGCAGGGAGATCTGTAAATTGTGGAAAGACTCCAGACCCCCGCTTTATGAGAACTGGCTGGGTGCGGCATTGGGCAGGGCATGGCGAGACTGGACCATAGCGAGGAAAACATCTGGTCACCATTAATGTCTTGTGGTATGGAAATGAGGCTGGTCTAAGGTCTCAATGGCCCAATGATTACACCAAGCCTCACACAATAGAAGCTGGCCTGGTCTGCCTAAAGCGAATACAAGAACATGGACCCAGGGCGCCCAGGTCGGAAGGGGTTTCTATTGTAAAAATTGCAGACGCTTACGGTGAATAAATAAATAAATAAGCCCAGACAGCCCTCACTGAGCCCTCTTTGTCTCTATACTCATCTGAACGAAAGCAGCAAATTCCCAACCGCCCATAACTAAGTTTCTTCATAGCAGAACATTTTTTTTTTGCCAAAAATGCAGCAACAACAAAAGATTATGGACAAGCATGTGGCACCTGCTCTTGAATTAAAATTGGTCTAAACTTGCTTTGATGTGGGTTACAGGTTGGCTTGATGTGAAGGGGGGCTTGCTGGTACCCTTTGCCTTCCAGCTCTACCCAGGGTTGCTCACATCATGGTGTCTTCATTTGCTGGGAGGTCTGTGATATGCCTTTTTCCTTGGTGGCTCTTCATGGTTATTTGATTTCAGTCTTGTAAATTCTTGATATCAACATTGTAGAGAAAATTATATAGGCATGTACATAACATGAAATTGGCAACTTTACTTTGCCTAATTTCTTTCAAATAAGTTTCAGATATAAAGGTTCTTGAGTTATCTTACAGATTGTATTCTAATGAAGGCGTACTTTTCGACATTTGGAAGGGAACAAAGACTGTCTGACTCTTTTCTATCCCTTTTTCAATTACTGTGAAAAATTGTGTGTGATAAGATGCATGAATGTTTATGATGACAAAATTCCACAATTTAGGAAGAATGGTGTTGATAAACTGCTTTTATCTCATATTAAACCCCATAAACCAGTCTCTTCAGCAACTTTATCTAGATGGATACAACGGAGGCTAACATTTCATAATTTTATGCATCCTCATATCCTGCGATGTAATGCAATTTTTCTTTTCCTTTGTGTAAGTAAAGCGCTCTGATACCTGCGGGTCTAGCTAGCGCTATATAAAACTTTATAAATAAATAAATAATGTTCATGATGAACATATTTTGAGAACAATGTTAGAAAAAGGAAGTTATGCCAAGCTGATCAAGAAGTTAAGACTTATAATGCTGTCATGATGTCAAAGCCGGCAAAATGTGTCATCACTTTCATACAGTCCTAATGCCTATCATGTCTGATTCCTCAAATTTCAAATTGTTTACCCAAGGAATTGGGCGCAAGTTAAAATTGTCATGTTTCACCCGCTACTTCAGAGGTTTACGGCAGATGTAATAAAATAAGCTACGGCCACCTAATACCAAACAGTGGTTATGACTTTTTATGTGTGAAAAATACCCCAGTGTGCGTTCTAAACATATTGTACATGGGGCCAAATCGACGAGGGAGGGCGGGTGGGTGCATAGAGGTGCTCTTGACCTCACCACACCTTTTGTTTTGTGTAGGTATAAATAGAAAGCTTAAACAGGGACACCATATTCTGTTGCCCAGTCCAGATGCTGGGCCCTTCGATGCTGTTGGTAGATGGCATGCCAGCGGCGTGACACCACTTCCATTTCTGGACCTTTGAAGCCAGCTGCGATGTAGATAGAGAGGCTGTGACATTGGAGAGGAGGCGGCAGGTGTCACTAGCCTGGGCAGCACTAAGGGTGCCAACTAGGCACAAGTTCAAAAGTTGTGCCAAGTAGGGCTGTGAAAGTGGAGAGGGTGTCTGGATGGGTGCAGAAGCTCAGACGAGTCAAGATGGCTGCCGGTGTCAGCCCTTATTAGCCAATTTCCACAGTGCTATGCGAAGTGATACGTAAAGCGTTATTATACACCTGAAGATTGCCTCAACGGCTGCAGATGTGACCTATACAGAGGATCTAGGAGAGGTTCAGGAAGGATAATAATAGAGAGAATGATAGAGAAGCCTTGTGAATGAAGTGTTTGGCCTTCTACTGAAATTGGTGAGTACGTCTTAGGCAGCTGAACGGCGTGAAGGAAGCAGGATAGAAGGACGGGGCATATAAGAGCAAAAGAGGTAGAAAGAAGGGCGGTGATCACGATTGGAGAAGGGAGTCGACGCAGAATTACATTTCATGGTACCCTGTTCTAGCCATAGCATGGCAGCTTAGGGAGCAGGAGTCCACATCCTCATCTCCTCACCACGTCAAAGAGGGCCCCAGGAGGTTAGCAGGCTGCTTCCTCCATACCTCACCAAAATGCCTCAGGGAGGAATTGGAGACCCTGGACATCCTCTAGTTCTAACCTCCATGCCATAATATCAGAGGGGACTTCTATGATGCAGGACACCGCCTCATCATCACTTGAGCAACTTTTCAGACGTCTCACCCTGATGCACCATTTAATTGTGGGTGGGAGTTGGTGAGAAGCGTTCTTAGGCGCTTGGACTTCTGGGAACAAATAGACTTGAGGGCTTGTGGAGGATCCCTCCACATGGTGTCAGCAGCCACCCAGCGCATTATAGCATCTGCTAAACCCTGAGGTTTGCAGTGCATAATTTGTGCTGGTGGTTGCAGGTGGTGGGCATCGGGAACGCTACTTACTTTTCATCGTTAGGCTATTATCCCAAGCTATTACTATAATCACTAAATATATAAGGATGAATAAAAAAGGACAAAGAATGGAAATTTAAAAAGAAAATGCTCAGTATAGTATTATCCTACCTTATTTCACGCTGAAGTGCACTTATTTTAGCCAGATGTGCACATGTGATCAGGACAAAATTCTGTTACTTACAGTGTAAGACAGCCAATGGCTGAAGTCGTCTAAGCCATGCTGTAATTGCCACAAGCCAAATCTGAATGTCAGTTTAACACACCAGAAAAGGAAAAGAGCTGATCCAAATGTTTTTGTACTTTTATATATGAACTTTTTTTTATTTCAATTTTTTTAAATTATAACTTGAGTCTGGTGACATTTCCAAAGCAGTCTGCGAGGCAGACATACAAAAGAAAGGATGTAATAGGAGGGGAGGAAGGATGTGAACATTTTGTCATCTCATGTTGGTTGTTTTTAGAGAGGCTATAGACAACAGTTGTAGTGGGGGGCTTAAGAAATATATGGCATTGAAAAAATAGCCACAAACAAAGGAGTATACCTTTCGCTCCCTCTCTTTTCCAATGCCAACCACTTTGAGAAGTATGGATGGGGAAGGCTATAGATGGAGAGAAGATGGATGGACTGATGGATGCATTGATTTAAACAGGGACCATCCCTATGGTACTGGTGCACTGCAAAATGATGTGTGCACCTGCAGAATGTAATGAGGGACCCATCGCTGTTCCATATCTCATACATATTGCTTTGGACTGAAAGGGGGTACCTTGAGAGGTAGGGGTCCAAAAGAGTTAAGACCCCTGTGCCACAGGGGTCAGTGTTACGCCCCTGTCCTCCGGGTCTCAGAAGCAGCAGTAATTAAAAATTGACATTGAAACGAGTCCCCACCAAGCCCCATATTAATGTGAGGGGCGGCTTCTCCACTAAGGCAGAGGTGAGTCACCTCACTGAGCTGCCTCACTGAGCAGGTCAAAAAGGAAAAAATAAAATGATGATATCTCATAATTATTATCATTTTATGTTTCCGTTGTTGCTTAGCTGGGTAAGGGCAGGGCGGGGCTGGGCTCTCACAGAGGAGCTGGAGGAGTGGTTTGCACTCTCTTAAGAGCGCATGATGGTTTGGCCGACTGTCTCGGGCGGGCCAAACCGTCACGACCACTTTGCATTTTCTCCACCCAGGCTGCATTGCAGACTGGGTGGAGGACATGCCTAGGCGCCCTGTCCCCATCTGAGCGCCGAACCATGGCACTAAGACCAGCCACAACACTAGATTGCAGCACTGTGATTGGCTTAGGGGAGCCTGGAAGCTTGGGTGCTTCCTATTCCTGCTTCTTGCCCTGGAGTCCTGTAAGCGGGCGAAGAGAACCAAGAGGCAGCGGCACACAGGTAAGTGATTGTTGAAGTTTTTTTTTTCCCTCCCCCCGCGACCCGCCCTCCCACCACCGTTAAATAGCAGCCGCCACTGTATAATGTCCTTAACTTTACAGGCAAAAACGCTGATTGTTATCTGAATAATGACGTACAAAACATGATGGGAATACATGTCAATGATGTTGGCTATCTTATGTGTTGTAAAGCATACTATCACCGCAAGTGTATCCTGGTGCTGAGCAGCTGTGTGCCTAGCCCTGCCTATGGAAGGTTGGTTAATTGAAAAGCTAGGTTTTTAGCTTCTTGCGGAACTCAAGAAGAGTGGAGGAGGCTCTGAAGGGGAGTGGGAGGTCATTCCATGCTTTAGAAAGGGTGTAACAGAATGCTCTTCCTCCTGATCTGGTTCTGTGCTTCCGTGGGAGGTGCCAGAGTAGGAATCCTGTGGAGTAGAGGTGCCTGGGTGGTTGAACGGAAGGAGATGCGACTGTTCAGGTAGCTCAGGCATAATTTGTATTGTGCCTTGAATGTGCATGAGGAGTTTAGAATGCGCATGTTTATGTATCGGGAGCCAGTGAAACTCTCTGAGGAGTGGTGTAATGTGAGTTCTGTATGGGAAGTTGAGAATGAGTCTGGCTGCCAAGTTCTGAATGGTTTGCAGTTTTTGGTTGCTTGGTGATCCCAGAACAGAAAGTATTCTTATAGTCCAACTTGCTGGTGACTAGAGCGTGAGTGACAGTTTTTCAGGTGCTGTTTGGGAGCCATTTGAAGATCTTCCTCAGTATCTTCAGGGTCTGATAGCAGGATGCATTGAGGGTGTTGACTTACAACGTCCAGTTTGCTCTCAATGATTATTCTGAGATCCCTGGTGTGGGTTCTGGGTGATGGTGTTGGTCCGAGTTTGGCTGGTCACCAGTTGGAGTCCAAAGGTGAGATATTCTTGCTGAAGATAAACACTGCTGTCTTGTCGTTGCTGATCTTGAGACAGTTGACTATCATCCAGTTAACGACTTCAGTCATGCAGGCAGTGAACTTGTTGTGTTGAGGGTCTATTCCAAGATACAGTTTGAGTTGTTTATCATGTGCGTAGGAGAGGATGTTGGTTTCATCTGTGCAGATGACATTGGCCAGACAGTTCATGAATGTATTGAAAGGGTGTGGCTCAGTGATGAACCATGAGGCACTCAGTAGATGAGTTTGCAGCCTTTCGAGGAGTGAGGTGTCAGCCTGACAGCTTGTGTTCTATCTGTTACAATGGTGCAGATCCAATTGAGAGCTGGTCCTTGGATGCTAATCTCATGCAGGCACCTGATGAGGATGGGGTGTGAGACCATGTCAAATGCTGGAGAGAGGTCCAGGAGAATGAGGGATGCTGTGTCTCTTCTTTCAACGACCATGCAGATACTGTCTGTGGTAGTGATGAATACTGTTGTTCACTTTTACGTTTCACAAGATGTACTTACCCTTGCATTCCCTTACTGTATTAGCTTTCTCCAGGATGTTGTGTTTCTGCAATTTTTTGCATGCCACATATTATTGCCTTTTGATATCTGTGTGAGTTCAAGTTGGGTTTTTATAATACGCCCCGATTGTGAACACTGGAATTCGTGTAGCAGGCAGTATGACTTTCTCACAGTGCCTGTCAGTAGGTCATTAGAGTGTTCACAATACATGATCTTCCAATCCCTGGTCTCTCTAGAGAGCTCAAAGAGCAACAGTCATGTGTACCATTTGTAATTGGGATTCTGTGCAAACGTGTGTGATAGAGTTACACGCATGTTGAAATACTGGTAGGGTGAAAGTGAAAGAAAATGCTGTGCTTACAGGTGAGTGGGTGCGATGTCTGTGAGTTGGGGGATGGTAAATTGAAGAATAAGCCATGCAGTACATGCATCATGCAGGTGAGAGTGAAAAGAGGGTGCAAAAGACGTAAGACATTAGGTCTACTATAGTCTGGGTTCCAGAAAGATATGAGGATAAAATGGTGTAAGTTCAACCGAGTGGCTGGAGAAGAAAGCGGTGCGAAGAGGGGAATGGAAGTGATTGAGACATTCCAAAGACAACCATCTCTTTCACAGTAACGTTTGATTCGCAGTCCATATTTTCATAATTGTTACTACTGATTACTTACATTGGCAAAGCCATTAGCCCTGGCTTCTTCGAGCTGCAGGTGTGTTATTGTGTGATATGTCTGGCTGCAATAACAGAAAATTCACAGAGACATTGCAAGCAAACAATAATTAGATGGCATGCCATGGGAAGCATTGGGTTTCAGTTTACATGTTTTATGCCAGGCCTATAATTACATAGGCCACACCTCTTGGAAAGGATTCCTAGTAACGCTTCTTAGGCCATGGCCCTTTTTGTTTCACCCCACCCATGTTTTGCATGCCAAGTAAACAAAGTTGCCCTAGAAGGCACACTCTTGGGGTTGTCAGATTTACCAGCCTGATTTCACTTCACCCAATGTGGACTGGTTTTCCAGTGCTCCTTCGGGAGGTGGCACACTATGGCCTAGCACTGACTTGTCCTCCTACACTGTCCAATCCCGGGTCAGCAGCAGTTGAGAGTCGTTCGGTCTCAAGCGAGTTGAATTGGTTCCCTTCCTGAAGGGGGGCTTTGATACCGTGCCAAGCAAACCAGTGATCACAAAATAGCTCGGTAGGTTCGGGCTCATTTAAAGGATCTTTCTGTACAGAGTTTAAAATTCTGAGGGGCATATTTACGAGTGGAGTTGTGTCGCGCTTTTACCACGTAAGGTTGTGCAAGAGTGGATTTATGAAGCCACACAGGGCCACTTTGCGTGACGCAGAGCGGCTCCATAAATCTGAAGTAAAGCAATGCAGCTCAAATCACTGTGTTGCCTTACTCTGTATTAGGGAGGTATTCCATGGGCGTTGCATCAGTGTTCCCACACAACCCCCATGGTCTTTGATGCATTCCCAGATTTACAAACCTGGTAATGCTCCAAACACATACGCCTTCCCAGAGAGGTGTAACAAGGAGAAATATATTTGTTACTTCCTATTTCTATGTGTGTTGCATTCTGCAGCACACATAGAAAGAGGAATTTGCCTCTCAGGATTGTTTTTTTGCAGGAAGGTGCCCTTTCCGGTACAAAAACAATCCTGCATGCAACACAGGCACCCTTGCACAATGGTGCAAGGTTACCTTCTTTGGTGCTACGCAGCCAAAAGGGTGCCAGTGCAGGGCAAAAGGCAGGAATGCACCGTATTGCCTTGATAAAACCCCATTCCTGCCCTTTCCCTGTCATGCAGTGCAGCGCAGCGCGGTGACTTGCTGCGCTGCACAGCGCTGCATGACTTTTTCATAAATTTGCCCACTGGTGCAGAGCCAGCTCTGTCTGTCATCTTCCAGGGGAGGCTAATGTGAGGACCATTCTTCTTGGAAACCATTCATATCCATTTCTATACCACTTAGACACACCACGTGCTTTGGGAGCATACATGATTAGACATGATTTCACACTCAATAATAAAGCATTCTTTAGATTGTCCATTGTGGACCCAGTCGACTGTGTGTAACAATAGCTCTAACGATGATGGATTAAACCCAGATCTTTTGACTGGGTGTGAGTGTTTGATTGATTCAGATGCTCCGTCCATCACCACCCCCCTTTTGTACCGCTTTTGGCCGCCATAAGTGTGGCAGGGTATGCTCAGACATGAGTCCCTTGCTCACTTTGCCACTGGATTCAAGCAAGCCGGGCTGAAAACGGCTGGAATGCAAGAAACTGGTCCACGGAAGCTTTTTTCCTGTCCAGGGAAGACATGGCTTGGCAGTTGGGGCTGGGCTATTCCCATGAGGCTCAGGGTCAGACTGATTTGCATATAGCCATGTCTGAACTGGGGTGGCAGAGTGGGCTAAAGAACAGTGATGGATTAAACCCAGATCTTTTGACTGGGTGTGAGTGTTTGATTGATTCAGATGCTCCGTCCATCACCACCCCCTTTCGAGCCAGCTCTGTCTGTCATCTTTCAGTGGAGGCTAATGTAAGGACCATTCTTCTTGGAAACCATTCATATCCATTTCTATACCACTTAGACACACCCACGTGCTTTGGGAGCATACATGGTTAGACATGATTTCACACTCAATAATAAAGCATTCTTTAGATTGTCCATTGTGGACCCAGTCGACTGTGTGTAAAAATAGCTCTGACGAGGAATTCCTTCAGACACAGATGAAGAGGATTGTAGGGAAAGCCAAAATTGAAACTAAATGGAACTAAAACCAAACATTTGCACGAGGCGGGAGGGGCATTACAGTTCAAATGTTAAACAAGAGGGGTTCCTTCAGCTCTACAGGCTCACTGGATGTCGGTACATTCAACTCTGTGGAAGAAAATGGAGATAACATTAAAGAACTAATCACAAACTCACCCTTTGACTACATGGTAGGTGACTAGGCATCCCAGATTTGCCGGGACAGTCTTGTGTTTTTTCACCCGCTGTCCCGGTAGACTTTGGGAAATTTGGCTCATGTCGCTGTTTTTAGAGAAGGTCGACTGAAAACGGTGGGAGGTGCCTTTTTATGTTTTTCAAAGCAGGGATAGCTATCAGCTGTTATAAGAAAGCAAATGAATTAACAGGTATGCTGCTGGCTTTAAAAACTGCATTTTATGTATGTTCTTACCAGGCGGGCAACTAGAGCCAAATTTCGGAGGGGGGGGGCTGAAAAATATTTCGGGGTGGGGCTAATTCTTCCAACCATAGACAAAGTGGCTGTAAGAAGGAGTAAACACACAACAAAAGCCTAATTTACAAGTAAATGGTCTTTTAAAGACCTGTTAAGTACTCGGGTGCGGCTGCAATTAGATGCTCGCCAGCCCGCGAAGCTATCTCCGCCCGGGCTGACACAGACGACAGGTAGGGGCTGAAGCCCCGTGAACCCAATGGGTGTTACGCGCCTGGTTCTTACTGCCTCTTCTGTAGTTCTCTGATGAGGAGCGCTGCAATTCTGTGTGTTTGGTTCAAGTAAAATTGTAGTCCTTATTCTATTTTTGTGAAATGTCCTGATTTTTGGCTTTAAAATTCAGGTTACCCTACAACATGGCACAGTGAGATTATGCACCTGTGCTTGACTTCTGCGGAAAACCTGTGGAAGGCAGATTTGAATCCCTGCAGAAAACACTTGGAGTCCACCGGAAAACTACATATAAAATAATTTGTGTGTTTTTTCACCGCTTTCTTGTGATGCAGAACAATTCCTCGAGGTAACATATGAATAATATGTTGAATCAGGAACAAGTAACCGACATGGCTTCGGCTGATCAGACCAGAAGTCAAGAAGGAGGCACCCAGACAACAAACATTTCAGCCCTAAGAACACAGTCTACAACAACTCTGACAAGAATCAACTGGAGAGAGACACCAGTGCCCTCCTTCATGCAAAGGTCCAGGACAAGACCACCAAAGCTGACTGGGGGTAGGAAGAGGGCTGCTGTACAAAAGCCGAAGCGCTACAAGATTACCTGCAGGACAGCCCACTAAGCATGGCCCACTAACCATGGCCGCATTATGCAACATGTTGTCGAACAAGTAAAGGCAAATTCAGAGAGGAGTTGGCCTAACAGTTAGGGCGGTCGACCTTGAATCGGGGGAACTGGGTTCGAGTCTCGGCAATGATGCTGAACATACTGTGATTCTGGGAAAATCATGTAATCTCTCCGTGCCTAACAAAACAAAACAAAAAACAATGAATGTGTCCTCATGTAATGCAACTGGTGCTATGTAAAGCGCTCTGGTACCCGATTCGGGTCAAGTGTGTGCTATATAAAACTCTGTAAAAAAAAAAAATTACGCAGCGTAATGCATTATTTTTTCGTTATTAGGCCTCGCTGCATGCACTCTTGCTTGCAAGAGATATTGTATACAATAAGGGATTTGGAGCCCACCCATTGCTTAACATTTGTTGGGTTCATTGTGACTCTTTTTTACTGCCTTCTTATTGGCCAGTGCCAGCCGGCTTCACTTCCTCTTCTTTCACCAGGAACATGGACGTAGTACTGATTGCTTCAACTTGATTACTGTCCTTCCGCTGATCGCACGGTGATTGAGGTACTTTTGGTTTTTCTTCTTCACTGTCATCCCTGTTGAACCTCTTGTGATTTGTAGCTATGTTTACAGTGCCAAACACACACTTCAGAGAAACCCAAGGAATGTTTATTGTGACAACAGATGTTATCTTCTTTGATTGTGACAACAGATGTTAGGTTTCCAAATCTATTTTCACTAAGGCGTGGACTATTATCTTTCTATTTCAATCATGGGGAGATTAACTGATTTGATCAGAATCACAAGTGTGTTGTGCTGAGACCTAAGAGCACTGGCAAAGACCATAGGTCTTGTGATTGTCACTATTGACACTGCAATTGCCTTTTGCTTGTGCTCTACATCATGAACATTGCAGACTTTGACAATGTTTTGTAACCATGCTGTATTGTAGTAATAATAATAATAAAAAAAGACTATCATGCATCCAGCACTAATGCACCTTAAAACAAAGCGTTATTATTAGCCCTGGCTGCATCATAGCACTTTATTAAATTAGTTTTAGCCACACTGCATCACATCGGAACGGCTGTACAGCATGGCTAAAAAACATTGCAAACACCAATAACTCTCATATGCAATACCTGTTGATTTTGCCAATGGTTGTTACAAAAGATAACGCTGTCTGGACAAAGGTTTCACCTCATTACTAACAGTTTGACAGTCAAATCCAGCAATAAGCAACTGAAAATTGAGCAGTCAATCTTCACAAAGGATCTACAACTGCACGGCAACATGCGTTGCTGCGTTTTAGTAACTTTGGATCCGTCTATGTTCTTGTTGAAATCTGAGTATTCAGAGAAGATGGATTATGTGGTAAATGCAGCAGATCCATAATTATGTGGAAAATAAAGTGGCGGCAGAATCGCATATTTCCAGTGACTTTGCCCATTACGTATGTGTATAATCATGGATAAGGTTGGAAAGGTACAACACCTCCCTACCACTGAGCACCATCATGGAGGCAACTCTCAACCTCAAAACTATAGCGCAAACTGACTGGCTAACTGACAGTGGTATATAAATGGCTCCACATGCCCTAATGCAAGCAATAAAATGACACCTTTCCTTCTGTGAAGGTAGTAAAAAACTTCTATAATTCAGGTGTAGTTTGTCGCTCAATTCCTTGGCACCCGGAGCTAGTGCAGCTGCTGCACTAATGATTGCCTCGCTCCTAGCAAGGGATGATAGAACAACCTGATCTCCAAGGAGATCCTCTATTGAGAACAATTCTACACACCAGAAAGAGGGTAATAAATCACAAAGACGGCAAACAAGAATTAGAACACTGGAATGTTGAAAGGAACTGAGTGGCCCATGGCTAAGAATGACTGTTATAGATGTCTGCTTCAACATCCCACTGTCTTCCTCTGTGTTTCTCCCTTATTCATTTAGAGCATACTACCCTCAGTGGGTGGAATGATCAAACAATATCACAGCCTTACTGGAAGTTGTTAACCCTTTCCGTGCTCGTGACGGAACCGTTCCGTCACGAGCCTCGGGTGGGCTGTGCTGGTGACGGAACGGTTCCATCACGGCCCGCTCGCCGCGCCCGCGCAGCCCGAATTCCGCGCCTGCGCTGACGTTCTAAAGAGCGGGTGGGGCCGTGACGGAACCGTTCCGTCACAAGCACAGCTCACCCGAGGGCCGTGACGGAGCGGTTCCGTCATGAGTACGGGAGCGCCGCGCGGCCCCGCCTCCCCCTTAGCGCTGCGGCGGAATAGCCACCGCAGCTAAGGGGTTAAAGGCTCTCACCCCTGCAGTTTTATGTGAATGGCCTGTAGGTCAGGAATTCCATTCACGTTCAGCTCTTCATCCTTCCCAGGACGATGAAACGAGTACCACTGCGTTTGTAACACCCATTGTAAGGCGCCAAGAGACTATTCTGTTTGCAGTGGGCGCTCATATCCGGTGGAAGGTACTGCGCCATTTCCTGTCAGAACATGGAAGCGGGAGCTGACAGGGCAGGCCCAGGTGTGGGATCGGGGCTCATTCCTCACTGCAGAGCGGCCCGGGGCGGGAAAAGGCGCGCGCTCTCTCCTTGTAGGGCGATGAGGCGGCAGTGGGATTGTGTATCCCATCCCGCCCCTCCCCCTCCCAGTCCTGCCGCCGTGCAGTAAACAAGTTCCAGGAACTGGTGCGGCGGCCACGCCCGGGTGCAGAGGCCTTCCAGCATGGAAGAGTATGAGGGGACAGCTGAGGCGGCAGGAGGAGCGGGTAAACAGCCTCCCAGGGGGCTCCGGGCCCCGCGCTGCTGCTGAGCGATCACCTTCAAAAATACATCTTGTTTGGCGCATACCAGCGCCCGGGAGCTATGAGACACGCCGAGTCCATTCCTCGGATCCCTGCGTGCGCAAATAGACCCGGGCAGAGCTTGATTGGCTGATGACATTAAAATGAGCAAAAATGAATAATAATGTGATAGTTGTGTTGACATTTTTGTTAGTATAATACTAACAAAAAAGTAAACACAACAATTAAATTCTTATTCTTATTACATTATTATTGTTTTGTTGTTGATGTTGCTATTATTGTTTTTATCATTGTTTTTGTTATTATAGTTATTATTATTGCATATACCACAAGCAAGCACGATTGAGACAAAAAAAAAAACATTGTGGATTCACAGCGTTCTGAACAAGCCAAACCCATCAAGCGTAGTCAGTGCTTCTTTTCTCACACATGTATTTCCTTAAAAGTCACTGACTTTGTGCTTCAGTCTGTCCAGAAAATGGACCCATCCATGAAGTATAAGGTGCCAAGCTGAGGGAAAGGGGGAACGCAAAAACGCAGAGGACACAGTCAAATAAAATAAGATAATACATCGGGGTGCCTATTCCATTGCTCTCTTAGGGAGTCCGTTGCTGGCGGCCCAACGAGATCTCCATTTGGATGAGTGATTGAATGGCAAACATGGAATTGGTGAGCTGTACACAGGGCTTTAAGTGGGATGAAAAAACCGGAAGGTCTCAAAGGGGCGTGGTTAATGTAATGAAAGGCGTGTCTTAAAAACACGTAAGCTAAAAATCTGTGTTTAGCACAGTGTGCCGCCGGACTTGTATTTTGTTGTTTCTGTCATTGCGTCCAGATATATGATACAACAAGTCACATCATACCTACAACAAGTCAGGACTATTGGCTTTGTCAATGGTTGCTTGTTGCATAAGATAAATAAGCTGCAACTATGGCTTGAATATAATATTGAAATGAAAAAACTTCCACTTAAAGACCTGGTGACACCACAACAATGTTGCTTCCAATGAGTTTCAAAAAGAGAAGGGAAATCCAGAGAGAAAATGACACTCATGAAAAGATTTCCCTTCCCCATCAAGGCTCACCACACGCACAAGAAGTGCCTGCTGTAACTGCAGTCCGGTAAAAAAAACGGAACGCCTTTGCCAGGGCAAAAAACAGAGCCCTATAGAGACCCGTTTCGAGGCCTCCTTTAAAAAACTGCCGGTGCTCAGCACCGGTGAGACCCGGCCCACTTAAAGCCCTGGCTGTACAGATGCCGCAGTACAACACGATAGCTCCATTCCGAGTAATGTTTTCTCTTTCTGCAGCTTTACATCCTCAGATTGCATGCTATCTCAAAAAGCCTGCTGCCCTAATATTCCTACAAGTGCGCATGAAAAACGATCTTCTCAAAACGATCAATAGTTCTTTTCCCATCATTCTATCGAATGACCTCCTCCTCCTCCTCCTCTTTTGAGTGACTTCCTCCTCAACCTCCTTCCTCGGCATGGTTTACTCTCTCTCTGGAGCAAGCTCTATATTATTGTATGTTTGCAAGTTGCCCACACCTCATCGCAAAGATCACATCCTCTCTTTGAACCCATCTTGCTGCAAGCTACCATTACCTAACCTGCACTATCCTATCTACCAATGCGCCCACCATCCGCATTAACTAGTAGTAATAATCACACCTAGCTCCTATCAACTTAATCTACCACAAGGAAACTGCAATAAATGCATGGAAAGCCGCGTTGACAGCACAACACTGAGCCAAACAACCAATAATAACAAGCATTTGCAATGCAATAGGTCTCTCATTAGGAAAGTGTGAGCTATTGGTATTGTAAATGACACATTTTTTAAATATGTGTTGGCTTTGAAAATATATAAATTAATAGCATTGTTATTCACAAAGCCAATAGCTTACATTTTCCTAATGCAAGTCCTATTGGCTATGGAGATGCTTGTTGGTAGCAAGCAAGGACAGTGCTGTTGTGGTGCTGAGTGATGATGTGGTTGGGCTGAGTGATGTGGTGGTGTATTAGAGTGATGTGGTGGTGTCCCAAAGTGATGTGGTGGTTTCCCCGAGTGATGTGCTGGTGTCCCCGAGTGATGTGCTGGTGTCCCTGAGTGATGTGCTGGTGTCCCTGAGTGATGTGGTGGTGTTCCTGAGTGATGTGGTGGTGCCCCTGAGTAATGTGGTGGTGCCCCTGAGTGGTGCCCCTGAGTGATGTGGTTGTGTACCCGAGTGATGTGGTGGTGTACCAGAGTGATGTGGTGGTGTCCCCGAGTGATGTGGTGGTGTTCCCGAGTGATGTGGTGGTGTCCCAGAGTGATGTGGTGATGTCCCCGAGTGATGTGGTGGTGTTCCCGAGTGATGTGGTGGTGTCCCCGAGTGATGTGGTGGTGTTCCTGAGTGATGTGGTGGTGTTCCTGAGTGATGTGGTGGTGTCCCAGAGTGATGTGGTGGTGTCCACGAGAGATGTGGTGGTATACCTGAGGGATGTGGTGGTGTTCCTGAGTGATGTGGTGGTGCCCCTGAGTGATGTGGTGGTGTTCCTGAGTGATGTGGTGGTTTTGCTGAGTGATATGGTGGTGTCCCAGAGTGATGTGGTGTCCCCCGAGTGATGTGGTGATGTCCCCGAGTGATGTGGTGGTGTCCCAGAGTGATGTGGTGATGTCCCTGAGTGATGTGGTGGTGTCCCCGAGTGATGTGGTGGTGTCCCTGAGTGATGTGGTGGTGTCCCTGAGTGATGTGGTGGTGTCCCTGAGTGATGTGGTGTGTGAGGGTGTGTGGGGGGGTGAGGGTGAGAGGGTTGTGAGGGTGAGGGGTGTGAGGGTGAGTGAGGGTGGGTGAGGGTGAGTGAGGGGCTGTGAGGGGGTGTGAGGGTGAGGGGTTGTGAGGATGAGGAAGGGTGAGGGTGACAGGGGTGAGGGTGATGGCGGTGAGGGTGAGGGAGTGTGAAGGTGAGGGGGTATGAGGATGAGTAGGTATGAGGATGAGGAGGTGTCAGGATGAGGGTCCGAAGTAAATGGTGACAGGGCAGACATAAGACAGAGAGAAGAGACTGCATTGGTCAGTTTCAGAATCAGGAGGGGCAAAGTCAGCACAGTCTGCGAGGGATCAACGTGTCTAGAGGCAAAGTATAGCGGATGTAGCATTGCAGCTAGAAAGCTGAGTGTTTTCAAGCTCTGTGTCCCTAGAGAGATGGCAACACAGCAACAGCATTTGAGGGGCAAGGCTACTATAAAGAAGCACAGTAGGCTTTCACTTTCGTCCAGAAACAAACTCTCAGCATTGCTGGGGGCGGGGGAGCGGCAGCATTTGAAGTCTGATGCTGAGGCACAGACAAATGGTGGTGCGCGACGTGCACGCGGGGGGCGGGGAACAGCAGCCTTTGAAGACTGATGCCGAGGCACAGACAAATGGTGGTGTGTTATGTGGCTGGCGATGGTGTGCAGGCGCATAGATCACATGAACTCTATGCGACCCGCAGCCGTTTTGGGTGACTTTTCTTTTCAGCTTACTATAATCCCGCCGGAGCAATGCACAAGCATATTGGCTCAGGCGAGACCTAAAATCCATTAACCACTAGATTAACAACTGACTTTGTGTTCCATGGCAGCATGTTACCCACAGTGTAGCATTTCAATGCCTCATCACAAGTAGTAAGCGCAGGTTAAATACATTTACAATACAGTTAAATACATACAAGGGCATTTTTCCTTTGCAGTCGAAAAAAAACCATGACCCCACATGACTGCAAAACAGTGTACTATCCGGGGACGGACTGGCCATAGTAGACACCGGGCGTTTTCCTGGTGGGCCAGAAGGGTGGAGGCAGGTTGTGTAGCATTGGGGCCATTTTTTTGTTACTGTGGGCCGGTTTTGCAGCAGTGCTGCAATATCGGACCCCTGTAACAAAATAACGAAAGCAGGTGCAGTCTTACCCACCAGCACCCGCCCACCCCAACCCCCCTTCTCCAACTCCAACCCCCCTGCCGGTCCGACTTAATTGCCAGGGCAGCTTTGCGTTTTCAGTCCGGTCGTGGTACTATCATAAGTTATTATATCCAACTGAAAATCGATGGTACCTCACAAATATTTACAGTGTAACTCATGTGCCAGTAGAAATAACACTAATTATACACTCTGTACCAAGTGGTTTATTGGCCTTCAAAGTGACGGTGCCAGAACTGACTCAGACAATATGCCCATAGAATGTCTCTGACTCTGCTGTGCCCACAGAACTTAAAGTGGTAAGAGAAGGCATTAGGTGCACTCTACACTGGTAAGAGTGTTAAATAAGTATGGCTAACATACCAGAGAAATTGTAAAAAAATTAACAATGCCTCACTAAATGTAGTCACATGCCTGCAAGCACTTTGTGGCAGAAAGCTGTGATCTGGTATTCCTGCTCATCAGGTTTTGTGTTACAAAAAGCTGTCCATGATATGGTGTGGCAAAGAATGCCTGCCTGTCATTTACTATATAACAGATTACAGTCTATGAGTTACTATGCCAAAGAATGGCTGCCAATCACTTACTATGGACTGGAAGCCAGTCTATGAGTAACTATGCCAAAGATTATCTGCCAATCCCTTCCATGTAATGGAATGCGTTACTATGCCAAAGAATGCCGACCAATCACTTACTATGTAACGGCATCCCTGTCTATGAGTTACTAAGTGAAAGAATGCCTGCCAATCACTTTCTATGTAACAGAATGCCTGCCTATGAGTTACTATGCCAAAGAATGCTTGCCAATCACTTACTATGTGACAGAATGCCAGTCTATGAGTTACTATGCCAAAGAATGCCAGGCAATAATTTACTATGTAACAGCATGCCAAAGAATACAAAAGGATTTTTTTACAGTGGAACCTTCTTGAGTTCAGCACCTAACATCTAATAGCTCCAGATGGTAATTAATGCCCCACGGAATTCAGAGGGGTTTGTGTTCATACTGAATGACACCCAATGTAACAGTGCCTGATCTCAAAGGATCACAACAAGTTAAGAATAACAGCACAGATGCACCACAAAAGTCTAACATGAAACAAGTTAAGATTTGGACTGCAATTACAATGAATCAAAGAAAATCAAAGTTCTTCAGTTTGGTTTCTTTTTATTTCAAAGTGGAACATTGAGACACCATACAGCCGACGCGTATCGTCCCTTTAGAGAGACTTCTTCAGGGCTTATCACAGGTCAAGAGCGTCTTCAGGAAAGCAGTGCGATTGATGAAGTGATCTGAAGCGATGGTGTACTTCTCGTTGGAAAGGATCGTCTTATCAGGTTAGGAACCGGAGATCCAATAGTTAATGGAGAGAATGGATATCCGTACGAGATGAAAATATTGTCAATCTTTAGATATGCAAATCAGTAGATCTAGATAATATCCATATTACAAGTATAGTCCCACCGCATGGAGACACTGTTGTCAAAAGGTGAGAAATGTATACGAGGCTCAGATCGTGGTTTAAATTTGCCAAATCCCAAATAACAAGAGGTCCGTCCTGCAGCGACCGCGATGAGTCCTTCCGCCAGGAATACCTGCCAACGACCTACTATATAACGGAATGCCTAGCTATGAATTACTATGCCAAAGAATATCTTCCAATCCCTTACTATGTGACAGAATGTCAGTCTATGAGTTACTATGCCATAGAATGCCAGCCAGTACCTTACTATGTAAAGAAATGCCAGTCTATGGGTTACTATGCGAAAGAATGCCTGCCAATCACTTACTGTCTAACAGAATTCATGTCTATGAGTTACTATGCCTAAGAATGCCAACTGATTAGGTAATGTAACTCAGAATACACAGCCATGAGCTATAACCAAGAAGGCTTGCCAATCAATTCCTGTATCCCTGAATGCTCGCCCATGAGTTACTGGCCTAAGAAACCCAGTCATTCAAGTTACTGTATAGAAGGTTCATCCATTGATTACTTGGCCTACGAAGGTGTGCCAATCAGTTACTGTATCACAGAATGCTCGGCCATCGGGTACTAGGCCTGAGAAGGCTTGCCCATCAAGTATTGGGTCTAGGAAAGCTTACCAATCAGTTACTGTATAACAGAATGCCCAACCAACGGTTACTGTGCCTAAGAAGGCCTTTCAGTTCTGTCATGATTCTGCTGCATGGGGTGTCCAAAGTTTCCATGGATAAGAGGTTTGGAAGATGGTAAATGTGAAAGCTTGCAGAATCATATTTCAGGCAAGCTCTCACCTAAGTTGCAGACCTGCATGTCTTCTTCCCAGTCCATCATGTTACACTACGTATGGCTACTCCACCTACCCATATAGGCCAGCCACCCGCAAAGAGTGTTGGTAGGCTAGGATAATGTTGATTAAATATGGCATTTCATAGAATACAACATGGTCTGCTTTGGAGCTGAGAGCTAGGTGTTGCCTCTACAGCTTCACTTTGCTGGACTAAGTGGTATCAATCAATCAGGATTTTGTAAAGGGTGCTACTCACCTGTGAGAGTCTCAAGGCACTGGGGGGGAGGTGGGGCCATGGGGGAGAGTGGGGGATTTAACTGAGAATAAAGGGATTTACAGAGCATGCTGCTCTGGAAGTGGAGGACGGGTAGAGTAAATCCTTTGCAGGTTAATTACATGCATACCTTATTAGGGACGAAGATAAAATAATACTGGGTGTATCAATTATCCTGCATTCAGGATGCTGTCTCATCAGCAGAGAGTATCTGGTGGGGAGTGCGGGGAAGAATTGGGTCTTACACTATGGCTGAAACCCCTCTTCAGTCCCATTTTAGCAACTAGGCTCAGTTCAGAAAACCTCTAGGTGGACACACTGGGCTGAGCTGCACTTTTGCCCTTGAAATATGTGTAGAGTGGGTACAGATGCATTTGTTGATGGACGTGTATGTCCACCACCAAATATTTTGATGCCTTGTAAAAGAAGACATCCCTTTTAGCTCAGTTGTTGGCTTCTCTTGCTCCCCACATTTCCTGCCAAGGGTCTTTGAGCTAGAAGAGTAGATCCAACATGTCTTGGAGAAGTGCTGCTTCATGACACCAACTTGCGAGGGCATTGACGGTCTTGCCAAAAAGATCCACACACAATTCCCCAGGTAGTCTTCACTGCAAAGCCAAGAGGCACACATGGTGTTATTTGTAGAACGTTAAGTCTTCGGTGAAGTTAGACCTGCTGCACATAGCTCTGAACACAATGCTTGCCCCCGACCCACATGCTTTGGGAGCACTCAATAGATGAGCGGGACAGAGCTACTCTGGGTAAATTCTGTGCAAATTGGAAAAGATTTCAGAAAGCATACAAACACTGTGTTATTCCATATTAGTGAATTTGCACTGAATGCCAACTTTAAATCTGTCCCTAAGTGGGGGGGGCACGGGGCGGGGGGGGTTGTTTGTAATGACCAACCGATGGACGGCCGCCAGCACTCGGGTTGGTAAAACTTCAATTCTCATTTTCCACCAACCCTAAAAAAGTTCCATTGAATGATTTTTTCTGATATTCTTTTCCTTAAAGATCTGGTCTTGCTCAAGCGAGGATGGCAGGAAATGTTGTTCTGCCGCCTATTGGTCAACCTCGGACAAGACACAATGTATCTGACTTTACAAAGAGACAATGCTGAGAATGCTTGGCATCTGCTGCCCATTACTGTAATACTGCCAGCCCTGGCATGGCCCAGTGACTGCGGGTAGCCATGCTCATGTGAGTGGAAAGTGGAGCAAAGGTGAGGAAACTCATTGGAGTCGGGTGAACGCCTTGAAGGGCATTTAGGACAATGGAGGAGGGAGGTCAGCTGCTGTTATGTATGCAAGAATTGTATTTACTTCCAGGATTTCTCCACCCTCCTGGCACACAGCGTACGTGCTGAACATGCAGTCGGGTGTTCTTCTGCTGACACCTCTCCACTCTGGTATTTTTTCATAGAAGGGGATGGAAAAAATATATATATATGTTTATATATATATATATATATATATATATATATATATATATATATATATATATATATATATATATTCACTTAAAAAGCAAAGGTTATGGGGATGTAGTTAGGTAATTAGATGAACATGTCAATAAAACATGCAGTTTTAAACACACAAAACCACTGAAATTCACCAGTTATAGTTATATCAAGGAACTATATCCCTTGCACTAAAGTAGCTATAACTTGCTTCCCTGCCATGCACAGTGTATTCTTCAGTGATGTAATTTCAGATGTTGAGGTGACATGTTCATTGATGTCGTAGTGAATGATTTAGTAGGTAAGGTAATTTGCAGTGTATGGCCCTCTCCCCATTTTATGTAATTCGGCCCCAGGGGTTGGGGTCCCTAGGTCCTAATAAGGCTTAGGGAGGGGGGCCACACTCCCCCTCCTAACAAAAAAAAGTATTTTGCTCCACTCACCTGGCCCCTGACCCACCCCAGTTTTTTTTTCAAAGTTACTGCAGATTCACAGGAGTTCTGTGAATTTGTAGCATTTCAGTTTTTTTAAATGTTTTTGGCTCCAGTACTGAGTCTCTAATAAGCATGGGCGGAAAATCCGTTCTGCTCGCGGATTTTGCGGATTTTCGGTAAATTCGTAATCCGCGAACGCTCGCGAATTTACCGAAAATCCGCAAATTCGCACGCAGCAGATTTTTTTTTCTTGGTGATACAATTTTGCGGCGTGCGGTGTAAGTTCGCAAGTGCGAACATGTAGGTTCGGTGGGCAGCAACAATCTCGCACTCGCGAAATTACAAAAATTGCAATTCTGCACAAGAAATCTACTAGCAAGCAGCATAGACCTTCTGAAAATGATGATTATTATCAGAATAACTCCTCAGGTTGACATTTGCCTGCACTTTTTTGGATTTGAGGCCTTTTGATTTTCTTTGGATAACTTTTGGATTAGAAATCAACTTTCTCATATAAGCTTGTTTGGGGCATTACAGTTGCTGTAATGCTGTTCTGCAGAAAAACGAGTTTTGCAAAAGTGAAAGCAGGTTCAAAAGTTCAAACTCATCATTAGTAACCATTCCCTGTAGTGCTTCCTGACAAGGGCCCCTCCAGAGTTCAGTTGCTAGTTGCAACAATTGTATGACCCTGCTCTGACCCTCACAGCAGGCTCATAGAATAGCTACAAGTAGGCCACAAAGGTCCTGGAAATTTTTTTTGCACTGCAACAGAAAGCAAATTACAGATAAGGAAGCAGGTGCCAGACTGGAATTTTAAAACAGTGACACATTAATAAATCAACCCCAAATTAATTCATGTCAGTTGAAGCAGGCAGGTGTGCTTGCTTTTTCCCCCCATAATCTACAGTGATGATGAACCAGAGGGTGGCATTGATGTACCAGAGGGTGGCATGGGTGAAACAGAGGGTGGCAGGGGAACCTGTGATGATGAACCAGACGCAGAAACAACATAATCGTGACCGTTGCGAGCCGACATGTAAGTTCGCAATTGCGAACTGGTACAAAACCCTCGCGAACTGTCAGAAATCCTTGCGAGCTGGCAGAAATCCTTGCGAACACAAAAAAAATCTGCAAATTCGCGAAATTTGCGGATTGCGAGTTCGCAAATTCGCAAAATTCGGGAACGCCAGATTCGCAAAATTCGCCCATGCTTAGTCTCTAATCCTTAAATGGCTGCCACTAAATCGCTGTTGTTGTGGTGGCAACCAATCATGTCTGTCCATGAGTATTGGTGGCCCTGTCGATCCTCCACAGTGTGAAACATATAATTGTTTTAGCATTAACTGCTCAAAATTCTTTTTACGGATTTATGCCAAATCACAAAAAGCACTCTTTCTGGACCCAGATCTACCATTCTGGCAAATTTGGTGTAAATCCTTTCAGTGGTTTGGGCTGTAGCTGTGTATAAAGTTCCTATGGAACAATGAATGAGAAAAACGCATTCAGTGACCCCACCTTTTTCTCGTACCCTGCTTGACGAATCACCCCGAAACTTTCCAGGAAGGAGCTGAGGAGGAAGCATGTTTTTGTGAAGATTTCTCAAATGGTACCAAAGACATAAACAAAACCAAAAATGCATTTCCTATGGAGACACAATCCTGTTATTACCTACTGATGGTTGCCAGTTGGTAGTTATAGTTAGGCCCATGTTTCCATAGGAAACGCATTTTAGACTTGCATATATCTTTGGCGCTGGTTGACAAATCTTCACGAAATTTTCCCAAAAAAAGTGTCATAGTAAGTCTTGTTGTGCTTGGTGAGTTTTGGGGTTATTTGTAAAGCAGAAGCTGAGAAAAAGGGGTGGGGGTTGTCACAAAAATATGTTTCCCATGTTAATTCCCATCAGATGTGTAGTCAAACCTGCAGCCCAAACCGCTGGGCAGAATTACAGAGAGAGAGAGAGGAGAGCGTGAAAGACATCATGATATATAGATAGATAGATAGATAGATAGATAGATAGATAGATAGATAGATAGATAGATAGATAGATAGATAGATAGATAGATAGATAGATAGATAGATAGATAGATAGATAGATAGATGGTTAGATGTTCTCCCGAAAAAAATATTACAATTTAATTAAGATTGGCAGGAGGGCAATAGATATACAACACACAATCTGAATGTCAGGAAATTCACCAGGAAAGGGAGTAATGGCTCTTCAACTCCCGCCCAGTAGGAAATGTGAATGTTCAAATGCATATTTATATATGAGGGTGCAAGACTGTGTGGATAAGTGTGTGAGGGTTTCCATGACCAATATCATGAAGTGGGGGTAAAGTAAATCAGTAATTGCACAATCAGGCACAGTAAATCCTAGGGATTATTATATCTCTGGATTTTGGCATTGGGGTGCTCTCATATTATATTTTAAGTATTACACCTTTTTGTAAAATACATTAGTCCTTCTTAAGCTCTTCCTGATGGAGTGGCTCTATTTCCTGAATTCTGCGTTGTTTGTATTATTTCATTGCTGTAGCTTGTTGTTTGCAAATTCTTTTTGATGATGTACATTTCTTGGTGGCTAATGAGGTCCTGCTGATTCTGAACCGCCTCTTCTGTTAAATGGACTTTATTTTCAGAGGTTCCGCTTCTAAATTATTGTCCTTACTGTGATTTTTGCGTGCATTTAAGCCAACACCCACCGCCATGTTCCGTTTTTTCGGGTGGTTGGTTACTGTAAGGCGACAGTATTACGTTGACAGCGCTTGGTTTTCCATGGAGTTACATTTCGCAAAAGTGATGTCTGGTTTGATTTTGTGGCCTATAAATCTGATATATTTATTAGAGATGAGGTGTTTTATATATTCAGTTAATCAAAGGATATTTAGATTCCAGATCATTTAGATGTCGCCATGATCTACCCTAGAAGGCAATGTCCTGTGAGTACACCCTGGCAGAATATTCTCCTGCTGTGAGGGTGGCAGCTGTGCATTCAGTGCCACATGGCAGACGGTTGGGGTATTAGTACCATGTTGCTGGAGAGACCGTGGTGCTCAGTTCCCATCGGGGTTTGTGGTGGACTTACACGTGGTCAACATTTTTTCATGGAAGTTCGTCTAGATAGAAATATTGTGAATCCCCAATATATTGTTTTTCTGATGAAGTAGTGTGACATAGTTTGCTATCTCCCATTATATATACTCACATGCACTGTACTCAGGGCATCATGCACTGTGAGGGAGGGTAAAAGCGGCCTCTAGTATTGTGACCACTTGACTTTTTTTGGGTGTCCTTAGGCCTCGCTCCTTGTGTTTCTCGAAGAGAGCAATACCCAAAATCTCTTTGTTATTGCCATGTCCTCTCATCATGGAGATTGAGTAGAGAGTGGTACCCACTTGAAACAAGCATTTGCAATGCAATAGGTCTCGCATTAGGAAAGTGTGAGCTATTGGTATTGTAAATGACAATTTTTTAAAATATGTGTTGGCTTTGAAAATATCTAAATTAATATCATTGTTATTCACAAAGCCAATAGCTTACACTTTCCTAATGTGAGTCCTATTGGCTATGGAAATGCTTGTTGGTAGCAAGCAAGGACAGTGCTGTTGTGGTGCTTAGTGATGATGTGGTTGGGCTGAGTGATGTGGTGGTGTTCCTGAGTGATGTGGTGGTGTCCCTGAGTGATGTGGTGGTGTCCCTGAGTGATGTGGTGGTGTTCCTGAGTGATGTGGTGGTGTCCCTGAGTGATGTGATGGTGCCCCTGAGGGATGTGCTGGTGTCCCCGAGTGATGTGGTGGTGTCCCCGAGTGATGTGGTGGTGTCCCCGAGTGATGTGGTGGTGTCCCTGAGTGATGTGGTGGTGTCCCAGAGTGAAGTATCCTCTTAATAGACCTGTAAACAAAACCCTCGTTATGAATATAACATTGATTAACAAAGCATGGGATGTCTTATGAAGAGAGACGAGTAGGCACAGATCAATACTTCAATGATTTTCTTAGCCAAGATTGGAAGTATGTCTGCGAGATGAAGAGAGGATATAATTGGATGAGGAAGATGAATGAATAAGAGACAGGAACAGTGAGCGCGGGAGAGGCGAGGGAGAGAGGAAAGAGGAGGAGGGGGCCGAGATCCAAGATCAGCGAGGAAGGAGGTTGGAGATAGGCCAAAATTCATACGAGCAAAAGCAGCGAGCAACAGAAGTGAGCCTGTATGGAAGAGAAGAGCCAGGGCAAACAATATGAAACTACAAGGTTGAAAGCAAGAGAGAGGGGAAGAAACAGAGGTTAGGATAGAAAGAGCTGGATGAAGAACAGACCATAAAAACAAGTAAATAAAGGCTCACAAGAGCGAGGCCAGCAAGTTCGGGAGCGCATTCCTTTGAAGTCTGATGCCAAGGCTCAGAAAATGGTGGTGTGCGAGCGGCTTCCTTTCAAGTCTGATGGGGGGAGGGTGGAGCAAATGGTGAGCGCGCGCCCGGCGCACATGCACTGGCCATAATCCGCATTCCAAAGCCCTCTGGCAGCCTTTCCTGGAGCCCCTACATAAGTCTCGCAGGCGCAAAGGCGATACCTAAAAACAAAATGGCGGCGCAATGCTTTGGGGTTCCCCTTGTACACACTCTGCCTGGGAGAACTTTGGTTGACATACGGGTTTCTACTGTGTTTAGGGCGACTGATATGTCAAATAGTAAATATGACACAACAAAGGGGAGGAAAATGGAGAAAAAAACAGTTGGCTTGGACAGCTAGGGAATTTACATCCCCTTTCCCTACCTTCGTTCTCTAGGTGACAAAGCATCCATAACGTCCCCATGATAGCTGTGGATTTCTAGGGTCCAAAAAGACAAGTCCATTAGACAAACTTTTGCTGAAACAAATGGCAAGACTGCAATAGCATGCCTTCCATGGTGAAAAGAATAATACAAGGAACCTGACTGCAATATCATGCAATCCATGGTGAAAAAAATAATACAAGGAACCTGACTGCAATAGCTTGCCTTCCACTGTAATACGAACAATACAAGGAATCAGACCGCAATAGCATGCCTTTCACGGTAATACGAATAATACAAGGAAGCAGACTGCAATAGCATGCCTTCCATAGTGAAAAGAATAATACAAGGAACCTGACTGCAATATCATGCAATCCATGGTGAAAAGAAAAATACAAGGAACCAGACTGCAATAGCTTGCCTTCCACGGTAATACGAATAATACAAGGAATCAGACCGCAATAGCATGCCTTTCACAGTAATACCAATAACACAAGGAAACAGACTGCAATAGCATGCCTTCCATGGTGAAAAGAATAATACAAGGAACCAGACTGCAATAGCATGCCTTCCATAGTGAAAAGAATAATACAAGGAACCAGACTGCAATAACATGCCTTCCATGGTAATATGAATAATGCAAGGGACCAGACTGCAATAGCATGCATTCCATGGTGAAAAGAATAATACAAGGAACCAGACTGCACAAGCATGCCTTCGAGGGTAATATGAATAATGCAAGGGACCAGACTGCAATAGCATGCCTTCCCCGGTAAAACGAATAATACAAGAGACCAGACTGCAATAGCCTGCCTTCCAGGGTAGTACGAATGATACAAGGAACCAGACCGCAATAACATGCCTTCCATAGTGAAAAGAAGAAAACAAGGAACCAGACTGCAATAGCATGCCTTCCACAGTAATAAAAATAATATAAGCAACTCGACTGCAATTGGATGCCTTCCATAGTGGAAAGAATAATACAAGGAACCAAACTGCAATAGCATGCCTTCCATGGTAATATGAATAATACAAGGGACCAGACTGCAATAGCATGCCTTCCATGGTAATATGAATAATACAAGGGACCAGACTGCAATAACAGGCCTTCCATAGTGAAAATAATAATACAAGGAACCAGACTGCAATAGCATGCCTTCCATGGTAATATGAATAATACAAGGAACCAGACTGTATTAGCATGCTTTCCACATTGAAAATAATAATACAAGGAGCCAGACTGCACTAGCATGCCTTCCATGGTAATATGAATAATACAAGGGACCAGACTGCAATAGCATACCTTCCATGGTAATATGAATAATACAAGGAACCAGACTTAAATAGCATGTCTTCCATGGTAATAAGAATGATGCAAAGAGTCAGACCGCTTTAGCATGCCTTCCAGGGTAGTACCAATGATACAAGGAGCCAGACCACAATAGCATGCCTTTCATGGTGAAATTAATAGTACAAGGAACCAGACTGCAATAGCATGCCTTCCACAGTAATACGAAAAATACAAGGAACCAGACTGCAATAGCATGCCTTCCACAGTAATACGAATAATACAAGGAACCAGACTGCAATAGCATGCCTTCCATGGTGAAAAGAGTAATACAAGGAACCAGACTGCAATAGCATGCCTTCCACAGTAATACGAAAAATACAAGGAACCAGACTGCAATAGCATGCCTTCCACAGTAATACGAATAATACAAGGAACCAGACTGCAATAGCATGCCTTCCATGGTGAAAAGAGTAATACAAGGAACCAGACTGCAATAGAATGTTTTTCATGGTAATACAAATGATACAAGGAGTCAGACTGCAATAGCATGCCTTCCAGGGTAGTACGAATGATACAAGGAACTAGATCGCAATAGCATGCCTTCCACGATAATACGACTAATACAAGGACTGAGACTACAATAGCATGCCTTCTAGGGTAGTACGAATGATACAAGGGGCCCTACTGCAATAGCATGCCCTCCAGGTTAATAGGACTGATACCAGGGACCATACAGCAATAGCATGCCTTCCACTGTGACAAGAATAAAACAAGGAACCAGTCTGCAATACCATGCCTTCCACCATAATGCGACTAATACAAGGAACCAGACTGCAATAGTGTGCCTTCCATGGTAATATGAATAATAGAAGGAACCAGACTGCAATAGCATGCCTTCCATAGTGAAAAGAAAAATACAAGGAACCAGACTGCAATAGCATGCCTTCCACATTGAAACAAAAATACAAGGAACCAGACTGCAATAGCATGCCTTCCACATTGAAAAGAATAATACAAGGAACCAGACTAAAATAGCATGCCTTCCACAGTAAAACAAATAATACAAGGGACCAGACTGCAATAGCATGCCTTCCATGGTAATATGAATAATACAAGAGACCAAATTGCAATAGCATGCCTTCCATGGTAATACGAATAATACAAGGGACCAGACTGCAATAGCATGCCTTTAATGGTAATATGAATATTACAAAGGACCAGACTGCAATAGCATGCCTTCCATGGTAATATGAATAATACAAGGAACCGGACTGCAATAGCATGCCTTCCTCATTGAAAAGAATAATACAAGGAACCAGGCTGCAATAGCATGCCTTCCACATTGAAAAAAATAATACATGAAACCAGACTGCAATAGCATGCCTTCCACATGGAAAAGAATAATACAAGGAACCAGACTGCAATAGCATGCCTTCCACATTGAAAAGGATAATACAAAGAACCAGATTGCAATAGCACGCCTTCCATAGTGAAAAGAATAATACAGGGAACCAGACTGCAATAGCATGCTTTCCACATTCAAAAGATTAATACAAGGAACCAGACTGCCATAGCATGCCTTCCATAGTGAAAAGAGTATTACAAGGAACTAGACAGCAATAGCATGCCTTCCACATTGAAAAGAATAATACAAGGAACCAGACTGTAATAGCATGCCTTACATGGTAATATGAATAATACAAGGAACCAGACTGCAATAGCATGCCTTCCATGGTAATATGAATAATACAAGAAACCAGACTGCAATAGCATGCCTTCCATGGTGAAAAGAATAATACAAGAAACCAGACGGCAATACCATGCCTTCCATAGTGAAAAGAACAATACAAGGAACCAGACTGCAATGGCATGCCTTCCATTGTAATATGAATAATACAAGGAACCAGACAGCAATAGCATGCCTTCCACAATGAGAATAATAATACATGGAACCAGACTGCAATAGCATGCCTTCCATAGTGAAAAGAATAATACAAGGAACCAGACGGCAATAACATGCCTTCCATGGTAGTATGAATAATACAAGGAACCGGACTGCAATAGCATGCCTTCCATTGTAATATGAATAATACAAGGAACCAGACAGCAATAGCATGCCTTCCACAATGAGAAGAATAATACAAGGAACCAGACTGCAATAGCATGCCTTCCATAGTGAAAAGAATAATACAAGGAACCAGACCGCAATAGCATGCCTTCCATAGTGAAAAGAATAATACAATGAACCAGACCGCAAAAGCATGCCTTCCATAGTGAAAAGAATAATACAAGGAACTAGACTGCAATAGCATGCCTTCCTTGGTAATATGAATAATACAAGGAACCAGACTGCAAAAGCATGCCTTCCATATTGAAAAGAATAATACAAGGAACCAGACTGCAATAGCATGCCTTCCATGGTGAAAAGAATAATACAAGGAACCAGATAGTAATAGCATGCCTTCCATGGTCATATGAATAATACAAGGAACGAGACTGCATTAGCATGTTTTCCATAGTGAAAAGAATAATACAAGGAACCAGACTGCAATAGCATGCCTTCCAGGGTAGTACTAATGATACAAGGAGCCAGACCGCAATAGCATGCCTTCCAGGGTGTTATGAATAATACAAAGGTCCAGACTGCAATAGCATGCCTTCCATGGTAATAAAAATGAGACAAGGAGTCAGACTGCAATAGCATTCCTTCCAGAGTAAAAAGAATAATACAAGGAACCAGACTGCAATAGCATGCCTTCCATAGTGAAAAGAATAATACAAGGAACCAGACAGTAATAGCATGCCTTCCATGGCAATATGAATAATACAAGGAACCAGACTGCAATAGCATGCCTTCCATTGTAATATGAATAATACAAGGAACCAGACAGCAATAGCATGCCTTCCACAATGAGAATAATAATACAAGGAACCAGACTGCAATAGCATGCCTTCCATAGTGAAAAGAATAATACAAGGAACCAGACCGCAATAGCATGCCTTCCATAGTGAAAAGAATATTACAAGGAACCAGACCGCAATAGCATGCCTTCCATAGTGAAAAGAATAATACAATGAACTAGACTGCAATAGCATGCCTTCCATGGTAATATGAATAATACAAGGAACCAGACTGCAATAGCATGCCTTCCATGGTGAAAAGAATAATAGAAGGAACCAGACTGCAATAGCATGCCTTCCATGGTAGTACGAATGATACAAGGAGCCAGACCGCAATAGCATACCTTCCAGGGTGTTATGAATAATACAAAGGGCCAGATTGCAATAGCATGCCTTTCATGGTAATACAAATGATACAAGGAGTCAGACTGCAATAGCATTCCTTCCATATTGAAAAGAATAATACAAGGAACCAGACTGCAATAGCATGCCTTCCATAGTGAAAAGAATAATACAAGGAACCAGAAATAATAGCATGCCTTCCATGGTAATATGAATAATACAAGGAACCAGACTGCAATAGCATGCCTTCCATAGTGAAAAGAATAATACAATGATCCAGACTGCAATAGCATGCCTTCCAGGGTAGTACGAATGATACAAGGAGCCAGACCGCAATAGCATGCCTTCCAGGGTGTTATGAATAATACAAAGGGCCAGACTGCAATAGCATGCCTTTCATGGTAATACAAATGATACAAGGAGTCAGACAGCAATAGCATGCCTTCCACATTGAAAAGAATAATACAAGAAACCAGACTAAAATAGCATGCCTTCCACAGTAAAACGAATAATACAAGGGACCAGACTGCAATAGCATGCCTTCCATGGTAATATGAATAATACAAGAGACCAGATTGCAATAGCATGCCTTCCATGGTAATACGAATAATACAAGGGACCAGACTGCAATAGCATGCCTTTAATGGTAATATGAATATTACAAAGGACCAGACTGCAATAGCATGCCTTCCATGGTAATATGAATAATACAAGGAACCAAACTGCAATAGCATGCCTTCCTCATTGAAAAGAATAATACAAGGAACCAGACTGCAATAGCATGCCTTCCACATTGAAAAAAATAATACATGAAACCAGACTGCAATAGCATGCCTTCCACATGGAAAAGAATAATACAAGGAACCAGACTGCAATAGCATGCCTTCCACATTGAAAAGGATAATACAAAGAACCAGATTGCAATAGCACGCCTTCCATAGTGAAAAGAATAATACAGGGAACCAGACTGCAATAGCATGCTTTCCACATTCAAAAGATTAATACAAGGAACCAGACTGCCATAGCATGCCTTCCATAGTGAAAAGAGTATTACAAGGAACCAGACAGCAAAAGCATGCCTTCCACATTGAAAAGAATAATACAAGGAACCAGACTGTAATAGCATGCCTTACATGGTAATATGAATAATACAAGGAACCAGACTGCAATAGCATGCCTTCCATGGTAATATGAATAATACAAGAAACCAGACTGCAATAGCATGCCTTCCATGGTGAAAAGAATAATTCAAGGAACCAGACGGCAATAGCATGCCTTCCATAGTGAAAAGAATAATACAAGGAACCAGACTGCAATAGCATGCCTTCCATTGTAATATGAATAATACAAGGAACCAGACAGCAATAGCATGCCTTCCACAATGAGAATAATAATACAAGGAACCAGACTGCAATAGCATGCCTTCCATAGTGGAAAGAATAATACAAGGAACCAGACGGCAATAACATGCCTTCCATGGTAGTATGAATAATACAGGGAACCGGACTGCAATAGTATGCCTTCCATTGTAATATGAATAATACAAGGAACCAGACAGCAATAGCATGTCTTCCACAATGAGAAGAATAATACAAGGAACCAGACTGCAATAGCATGCCTTCCATAGTGAAAAGAATAATACAAGGAACCAGACCGCAATAGCATGCCTTCCATAGTGAAAACAATAATACAATGAACCAGACCGCAATAGCATGCCTTCCATAGTGAAAAGAATAATACAAGGAACTAGACTGCAATAGCATGCCTTCCTTGGTAATATGAATAATACAAGGAACCAGACTGCAAAAGCATGCCTTCCATATTGAAAAGAATAATACAAGGAACCAGACTGCAATAGCATGCCTTCCATGGTGAAAAGAATAATACAAGGAACCAGATAGTAATAGCATGCCTTCCATGGTCATATGAATAATACAAGGAACCAGACTGCATTAGCATGTCTTCCATAGTGAAAAGAATAATACAAGGAACCAGACTGCAATAGCATGCCTTCCAGGGTAGTACGAATGATACAAGGAGCCAGACCGCAATAGCATGCCTTCCAGGGTGTTATGAATAATACAAAGGTCCAGACTGCAATAGCATGCCTTCCATGGTAATAAAATTGAGACAAGGAGTCAGACTGCAATAGCATTCCTTCCATAGTAAAAAGAATAATACAAGGAACCAGACTGCAATAGCATGCCTTCCATAGTGAAAAGAATAATACAAGAAACCAGACAGTAATAGCATGCCTTCCATGGTAATATGAATAATACAAGGAACCAGACTGCAATAGCATGCCTTCCATTGTAATATGAATAATACAAGGAACCAGACAGCAATAGCATGCCTTCCACAATGAGAATAATAATACAAGGAACCAGACTGCAATAGCATGCCTTCCATAGTGAAAAGAATATTACAAGGAACCAGACCGCAATAGCATGCCTTCCATAGTGAAAAGAATAATACAATGAACTAGACTGCAATAGCATGCCTTCCATGGTAATATGAATAATACAAGGAACCAGACTGCAATAGCATGCCTTCCATATTGAAAAGAATAATACAAGGAACCAGACTGCAATAGCATGCCTCCCAGGGTAGTACGAATGATACAAGGAGCCAGACCGCAATAGCATGCCTTCCAGGGTGTTATGAATAATACAAAGGGCCAGATTGCAATAGCATGCCTTTCATGGTAATACAAATGATACAAGGAGTCAGACTGCAATAGCATTCCTTCCATATTGAAAAGAATAATACAAGGAACCAGACTGCAATAGCATGCCTTCCATAGTGAAAAGAATAATACAAGGAACCAGAAATAATAGCATGCCTTCCATGGTAATATGAATAATACAAGGAACCAGACTGCAATAGCATGCCTTCCATAGTGAAAAGAATAATACAATGATCCAGACTGCAATAGCATGCCTTCCAGGGTAGTACGAATGATACAAGGAGCCAGACCGCAATAGCATGCCTTCCAGGGTGTTATGAATAATACAAAGGGCCAGACTGCAATAGCATGCCTTTCATGGTAATACAAATGATACAAGGAGTCAGACTGCAATAGCATTCCTTCCATACTGAAAAGAATAATACAAGGAACCAGACTGCAATAGCATGCCTTCCATAGTGAAAAGAATAATTCAAGGAGCCAGAAATAATAGCATGCCTTCCATGGTAATATGAATAATACAAGGAACCAGACTGCAATAGCATGCCTTCCATAGTGAAAAGAATAATACAAGGAACCAGACTGCAATAGCATGCTTTCCAGGGTAGTACGAATGATACAAGGAGCCAGACCGCAATAGCCTGCCTTCCAGGGTATTACGAGTAATACAAGGAGCCAGAATGCAATAGCATGACTTCCATGGTAATACAAATGATACAAGGAACCAGACAGCAATAGCATGCCTTCCAAAGTGAAAAGAATAATACAAGGAACCAGACTGCAATAGCATGCCTTCCATAGTGAAAAGAATAATACAAGGAACCAGACTGCAATAGCATGCCTTCCATAGTAAAAATAATAATACAGGGAACCAGACTGCAATAGCATGCCTTCCATAGTGAAAAGAATAATACAAGGAACCAGACAGGAATAGCATGCCTTCGATGGTAATATGAATAATACAAGGAAACATACTGCAATAGCATGCCTTCCATAGTGAAAAGAATATTACAAGGAACCAGACTGCAATAGCATGCCTTCCATAATGAAAAGAATAATACAAGGAACCAGATTGCAATAGCATGCCTTCCAGGGTACTACGAATGATACAAGAAGCAAGACCACAATAACATGCCTTCCAGGGTATTACGAATAATACAAGGAACCAGACTGCAATAGCATGCCTTGCAGGGTAGTACGAATGATACTTGTATGTATGTATGTATGTATGTATAGGCATTTATATAGCGCACTACGTACCCGGAGGGTCCCAAGGCGCTTCGACCGCTGCGAAATCCTTCCTGGCTTCCCTGAGAGATGGCCCCTAATGGGTATCTCCAGGGTGAGACCAGGCATCCCCGGCGGTCTGGTGGGGCCGTTAGTGACGATGAGGCAAGCTAATGCCCAGAGTTGCCGAGTGTGATCGATACTAGGAGCCAGACCGCAATAAAATGCCTTCCATGGTATTCCGAATAATACAAGGAGCCAGACTGCAATAGCATGCATTCCATGGTGAAAAGAATAATACAAGGAACTAGACTGCAATAACATGCCTTCCATAGTGAAAAGAATAATAGAAAGAACCAGACTGCAATAGCATGCCTTCCATAGTGAAAAGAATAATGCAATGAACCAGACTGCAATAGCATGCCTTCTATAGTGAATAGAATAATACAAGGAACCAGACTACAATAGCATGCCTTCCATAGTGAAAAGAATAATACAAGGAGCCAGACTGCAATAGCATGCCTTCCAGGGTAGTACGAATGATACAAGGAGCCAGACCGCAATAACATGCCTTCCAGGGTATTGCGAATAATACAAGGAGCTAGATTGCAATAGCATGCCTTCCATGGTAATACAAATGATACAAGGAGTCAGACTGCAATAGCATGCCTTTCATAGTGAAAAGAATAATACAAGGAACTAGACTGCAATAGCATGCCTTCCATAGTAATATGAATAATAGAAGGAACCAGACTGCAATAGCATGCCTTCCAGTGTAATACAAATGATACAATTAGTCAGTCTGCAATAGCATGCCTTCCATAGTGAAAAGAATAATACAAGGAACCAGACTGCAATAGCATGCCTTCCATGGTGAAAATAATAATACAAGGAACCAGACTGCAATAGCATGCCTTCCATAGTGAAAAGAATAATACAAGTAACCAGACTGAGAGCATGCCTTCCATGGTAATACAAATGATACAAGGAGTCAGACCGCAATAGCATGCCTTCCAATTAAGAGGGCACATAATCATAATGGAGAATTCCTACTTGAAAATCGTCCAGTGTCGGCCAGACATACCTGTGTCACCACCTATTCCACAGTATCTAAAAAAGTGAATCAAATAATGTAAAGACTGTGGCTTATTTTACAGACCAAATGCAGCTTCCGCTCACCCCCCTCTCCTCCTTCAACTGAGGACAGAGTATTAGTAATAGGATGTACACACTAAAATCTGTATGATTACTTGTCCCTGTGAGCACAGATACATATGAGTGACATTTCGCAAGGTGCGCATTAGGATTAATGAGCTTCGAAGTACAATATGATGTAAGAATGCAACCAAAATGACTAACCACTAGCTTCAAATAAACCATTCTAAAAATGTCCTTCTATGGGTGGTGCTTGAGAAGGTTCCATGAAGTTCACATGCCAGTACTCTACAAAGCATCCTAGACAAATAACCAAGATGGATATACCGCCTACAAACCCACTTCAGAGGACTAAATGATGACATACCATGGCTCCAGGTTAATACAAAATTATGTCTAGTGTAGAAAATATACAATGAAGATAGAATCCCCAGGCCGTAGTGGTTGGCACTGCCCTAAACATATACCACAAAGATCAGACCAGGGTGGACCTGGGATCTAGATAATTAGGTGCAAAAAGTGATACGGTGACATAGCATCCATCACACACAACTGCCCTCCTTTGAATAGGCCTACCATAAGTGACATAACAATAGCTATATGGTTACATGTGGGCGCCAGTCTGTAAAATTGACTCAAGTACAATAGCTAAGTCTAAGGGGATTGATATGCATGATGTACTTACTAGGGACTCATGCTCCTGGCAGGCTGTAGTGAACACACCATATACCAAGCACTATATTTAAAGACCACACGCCTGCTGGAGTTTTTAGTTCTATGCTGGCACAAAGACACCTAATCCACCAATACCTATAACCAAGCCTCAGGAAATTGCACTACAATGATCCTGGGCATTCTGTGCACCCCATTTCCCAGCATGTATAGAGAAATGCCAACCATGTACATATCAGATGCAAGCTGGTGACTGGGCTCTACTATGCACTCACAGTGTATGCAGGGGACTCCATTTCCCGGCAGGCATAGAAGCACACCCACAAAGTGCAATCCTATGCATACCGGCTGCTTCATAAACAGGGACTCTATGGTTCACCGAGAATATCCGGAGAGCCTGCGTGAGGGCGCATTTTTGACTAAGTAAGTGCGAGGTTTTGTGATGCAGAGCCCAACATGGGGATCAATCTTTTGACATACAAATGAATCTTTCTAATTAGAGTACTTCTTAAATTAGAGTCATTGGGGCTCTCTTCAAATTAGTTTAGGGTAAGACCAGATGAATGGATGTGATATTCCCTTGTTGTAAACGATACGAACCACACCCGCACTTTGATTTGCGGTGGTTTGAAGTGTTTTACCACACGTTACAAGCGTAGTGGCACATTTCCAAAATATGCATGATTTTATGTTCTCTTATGTCTGTTTGACCTGCATCTATTTATTTTAAACTAACTGTGTTCATGTACTACATGGCTACCTACCAACAAAGTGCTGAAAAATTAACATTTCCCAGGTGACAATCATAAGTGGTTAAATAGAGTATGTGTGCTGGATGTGTGTGTTTAGCAATTGAGGTAGGACAATGGGAATCCTGGTCCTGAAGAAAGCCATTGGGGCCTAGAAAGCACTGAAACATGTTGACCAAGAGGATGCAGTGGAAATTAACTCCCCAAGCATCATCACATAAGACATTTGCACCGTCTCTTAAACTCTTGCAACAATAAAGGACATGAACTGGGAAGGAGCCAACGATGCATTCCCATTCATTGGATCTCACACTCCACTACTCCAATAAGTACCACCTGATATGACAGGAACCCCATTCACCACTAGTGTAATCTCTGGCAAGTGTGGCAGGCTAATGATGAAGCATGATACCTTGGTATGAAGGTCCGGTCCTTATATATAGGTAAGAATAGAGGACTACTGGGGTCCCCAGAAGAGTGGGGCAAAAAGTTTTCGTGTGAGAACCCAAGATGGTATTGGCAGACAATCCCGCCTGTTTATTAATAGTACAGACTGTGCTTAGGGAGGACACAAATGAGGTCAGTCCATCTTTGCCTCACATCCCTTGATCCCAAACTGTCGGGATCACATGGTTTGTGATGCTCATTTTTGGGGACTGGGACTTATTTTAATTTTCAGATTATAAGCCAGAACAAGAGAAAGAATGGTTCAGTACAGTGAAAATTGGAGAAAAGAAGTATAAACAAACGATGGCAAAGCCACGGGAGCTAAGGGCTTTGCCAAAGCTTCGAATATTTTTTATTAAGGTATAATAAGATTAATTTGAAGCTGGCTGCCCTTCTGAGTAGGCACATGGATGGCCATCACTTAATGTTTTTTGTATTAAAATATAGCAAAAACCATTACAAGATGCCAGCCCGTACATCTGCATGCATGCACACGCAATGGTGGCGGCTTTGGAATGGACGTATTATAATTTAGGAAATGCCATTTAAAAATGGCCACCAGTACATGTGTGCATATACTGTTGGCTATACTCGCGACCGCTCACGATGAGAAACTACCAGTCCGTGTTGAGAAAGCTGCCGCTCGAGTACAAATCTACTTGAGCGGCAGAAACAACTGCTTGCACAGTGCAAGATGCCGTTTACAATGATTGCACAGTGCGGACAAGCATGCGACACTGTGCAATCAGTGCAAACAGCATTTTCCCTACCGCACTACGCAGTTTGCGTAGCTATGCGTAGCTTGCATAGTGCAAAGTGGTCTTCGCGTAGCTACCCATAGCACCACTACGCAAACTACGCCCAGGGTTAGTTGTGAGTCTGGCAAGCTGTCCGGGCAAAAAAGCAAAATAAAATTTGCTAAAGAAGGACACATTAACACACAAGTTCCTCTTTCTGTAGGGGGCTCTTTTATGTGTGGATGAGGACACTGTACGTCAAAGGAAAGCTGTCACTCACAGAGAAGGGTTTCAATGGCTAAAATATGCTGACCCATTGCCTTATTCGGCACACCGAGGTGGGTGGGTGTAAAATGTGAGTGACACTATAATAGGCCAATCGATGAAGAGAGCTGATTGAAATCACGTGTTGGGGTAGTTTATAACTTTTTCTTTAAATAAAAACAAAAGGTCTTGGAGACCAGCTGACTTAAAAAGCTCCTGCAAGAGTGAGATAGAGCGAACAAAAGTGTTGGGTTGTGGAAGAAAGAGCCATAAGGTTGAATGAAGGCTAGGAACCCTTTTTATTGTGCCCCGTGGCATGCGGCAGTGACAGTGGTGTGCAACTAAACATAAAAGCCTCTGCACCAATGTATTTTTCATAAATTAAACACCGCCCCTGCCTTAGAGCTCTAGTCTTGTGACACTTTTCCCTCAAAACTCCCAAATGATTCTGTGTTCCTAAGTAATGGCTACAATGTAATCCTTTGTGTACTACAGCTTATTGCTATCTTTCATGTCATGTGCACTGCAGATAGTGGAGAAGTGTGGCTCAATGGTTAGAGCGGCAGACCCTGATGCAGAGGTCTAGCCCGGACCAGGGTTCAATTCCTGCCTTGGCGGGTCTTGGGCTCAATTTCCGCAGACCTGATAATTCTCGCCTTTGTGCCTATTCTAATCATGGGTCCCACTAATCTCTACAACGGCCCCAACAATGCTAGGATGTCTGGCTTCACCTTGGTGGTGCCCAGGAGTGGGTCCTTCACAGGGAAAAGCCAGGAAGGGTTCCACAGCGGTATGCGTACAAGTGCCTGAGATACCCCTTTGGGGGTCGATTCTGTGTGCTATAGAAATACTACTACATTTACATTTCATTTTATATGTAAAATCAGCTTACCACTGTACTATTTCACATCCCGCATTCAGTACCAAATGCTACTCTTAGCTTGCTCCTGGAAATGATACGCGCGGGTCTTGCCGGAAGTGCTGAATGCGTTCAGTGGCTACAGCAGCCCTTGGAAAACTACCAAATTACCACCGTTCGCTAAAAGTGTCATTTTGAGGATTTTTGGGGCCCCAGGCAAGACATATGTTGCGGTCCCTTGTTGGCAACTACTTTTAATTCCTCTACCCATCTTCTTCTGCTTCAAGCACGCATAATGCTACACAATATTCAATCATACATTCAGTTTTCAGGAAAAAAAAGAGTGCGAGATAGAGGTATGCTGAAGGAAGTTCAGACAAACAGAGGTGATGGGAGAAAAAAATTACTTTCTCAGGGGGGCCTTTAAAAGATGGGGGCCCGGGCAATTGCCCATTTTGCCCCTGCCTTGAAACGCCTCAGAGTGGAAGCGAGGAACACCGATTCCAGGAGATTGGTGGTTTATTCGTTAGCCTGAATAGAAATCCTTCTACATTGGGGCTCTCACATTGAAGCTCCATCTTGAATTCCAGTCCTGCTGCCTGCAGTTCGGCTTCCAATGCAGTTTGATGCAATGCTTAACTTGTGGAAATATGAGTGCCGGTGCCCAGGGCTCGGCTCAGAAGCCTGCGGTTGGTGCAATTGAAGGTCGGCGCGCCAAATCCCAAGGCTGCCAAGTCTTGAATCCACCTCGTCCCTCTTTCATCCATCACCAGCCATCCCCTGCCCTTTACCTCACTTTTGCAGTTTCCCATTTTCCCCCTTTCTAACGTTTTTTCAGTCATTCGCTTTCCGTTTTGTGTATTTTTCCCTATCTAGCTCTTGTGTTTTTTTTTCCCCTTTAAGTTTTATATAGCGCAAACTTGACCCGAAGGTATCAGGTGTCAGAGCGCTTTACATGAGCACCAGTTGTGTTAAACAAGGACACATTCATTTTTGTTAGGCAGGATGTTGGACGTCCCTGTCAAGACTCAAACGCGGTTCCCCAGGTTTGAGAACCACCGCCCTAGCTGTTATGCCACATCCTCTCCCACTTGTAAATGAATGATGAAGGAAATTGCTGGGCCCCAAAAAGGAGTGCAGGTGGCCCACGCTGGCAACCACTGGCTCAAATCAAGCACTGGTTCGATGGATGCTGCACGATTAGCTAGACCTGGCGGGTGTCCAACTTAGGCTCAGAAGGGCTGGATCTCTTCAAGATGTTGTTGCTATCCACATAAAAGAAATTTGCATACAACAAATGTAATAGGAAATCGTTTACACAGCCAGTGGTTTTGCTGAAACTCTGCAGTAAGCCAGGCACGTCTGAACTCACAGGACAGGCAGACTTCAGGGTCAGAATAACTCTAACAAGACACTACTGAAAGGGTCCTTGATTAATGTTCGCTGTGAACCTGCATATATCAGAATAAGTGACAGTTGGCTCGGATGGCTCCTAGAAAGCATAATTGTCACGTTTCCCACATCCAGTCCCATTTTTATTTCGAATTCTGGCATTTAAAGTAGATCCAGTTTTATATTTGGTTAAACAATAGTACCAGCCACAGAGTTCTAGAAAGAAAAAAACACACAGACTGGCGCAACTAGGCAGGCATGACCCTGGGGAACCTGGCAGCATGGAAAACCCAAATCATTATGGCTGCTCACCTGCTCGTCCTGATCCCATCAGAAGCGGTCCCTCCTCACGCTGCTCCCTGCCCTGCATGCCGATTTGGTATCGTAGCGCTTACTGCCAGACTACTGCCTGCTTGCTCGCCTTGCCCCCACAACTTCTACTTCCTGATTGCTGATTAGAATATTATCGTAGCGCTAGATCGCCATAGTGCGCTTTAACGATCTGCTCAATTGTGCTGTGCTGCCTTGTTTATTTCCTGATTGCTGATTAGAATATTATCGTAGCGCTAGTCTGCCAAAGTGCGCTTTAACGTTCTGCTCAATTGTGCTGTGCTGCCTGTATTTTTGATTTGGGCCTGATTGTGCCGGTTCCACTGCCATTCGCATCGCGTTTAATATAATTGTGCCCCAATCCTGTTTCGCTTTTGGCTTGCTGCCATTTTGTTGTTGTTGTTGTGCCTCCGTGCCCGGCTCTCCACCCCGCTCCTGCCTCCCAGCTGCTCCTCCCTCGCCCCTCCCCCTCCACTATCCGCATATGACAGATGTCTTCGCGCGCAGCGTTCACGCGCAGCGAGCGCGCCCCATGCGCGCCGAAGGTGCACCAAAGTTAAGCCCATCTACGCCCGTCCGCGCCTGGACCGCGCCCAGCGCCAAACCCCCTGGCCCCCGCAATTCTCATTCCACCCGCATAACATACGACGCCGCAACCCTCTCAGCCCTTAACCCCGGCCGACTCCCAAACTGCTACCAAGCCGCCCCCAGGACACACCCATGGTTCCTTCGCCTGCCACTCCTGCAAGTTCGACTGCATCAGGACCCACACCAAATCCACAAACTCCAAACAGAGCTCCAACACTAACCACCTAAAGTGCATCCTGATCAACACCCGCTCAGTCCACAGACACTCCATTGAACTTTGGAACCTACTCGACACTACATCGCCGGACGTCGCCTTCCTCACAGAAACATGGATGAACGCCTCATCAGCGCCTGACATCGCCATAGCCATCCCAGAAGCCTACAAGATCATCCGAAAAGATCGCACCAACCAAACAGGAGGAGGCATCGCCAACGTCCATAAGAACACCATCCGCATCACGACCAGTTCCGATGATAAACTCGCTTCCGCCAAACACCTTCACTTCCAGATTCACACCAACCACAAAACCACACTCAGAGGCACCCTTATCTACAGACCACCAGGACCCTGCACACAATTCAGCGAAGACATCACTGACTTTATCAGCCCACATGCCCTCCCCTCCGAGAACTACATTCTACTGGGAGACCTCAACTTCCACCTGGAAAAGAAAAACGACAGCAACACCACCACCCTTCTGGACAACCTGGCCAATCTCGGACTCAAACAACTTGTAGACACCCCCACCCACTACGCCGGACACACGCTCAAACCTATCTTCACCTCCAGCAAGCACATCTCCTTCGATCACACCACAGCTCTCCATTGGACGGACCACAGCTGCGTTCACTTCAACTACAAAAAGTCCAATACCCACAACCCCCCACAACCTATTCCTCGAAGAAATTGGAACAAAATCACCACCGAACAACTCTTCACATCGCTTCACCAAAACCCCCCCACCAAATCATCGGACCCAAACCAAGCAGCCACTAACCTCACACAATGGATCACCCACAGCGCCGATGAACTAGCACCCTTGAAAAACTATCTAATCAAGCAAGGTAGCAAAAAAGCCCCCTGGTTCAACGATGACCTTAAGCAATCTAAGAAGTTCTGTCGTACTCTCGAGAAAACCTGGAGAAAAAACCCAACCACTGATAACCTAGCCACCTTCAAGAACGCCACCCGCAAACACCACCAACTGATCCGATCCACCAAGAAATCAGCATTCAAGGATCGACTTGACAACAATGCCCAAAACAGCACGGAACTATTCAACATCGTCAAAGAATTTACTAACCCCACCGCCGGCACCAACGACATTTCTCCCTCCCAAGACCTCCGCAACTCTCTATCCTCATTCTTCCACAACAAAATCGCCGAAATACATAACAGCTTTGAAAACCAGTCCGAAGACAAGTCCACTCCACCCATCTCCGAACCAACACCGCACTCTAACAACCTTTGCGCCTGGAACACAATCACCACCGAAGACACCATCCGCCTGATGAACTCCATCCACTCAGGATCGCCAACCGACCCATGTCCCCACCACATTTTCAACAAAGCAGGCTCCATCATCGCACCTCATCTCCACGATGTCATCAACTGTTCCTTCAACTCCTCTACCTTCCGGAAATCTGGAAACATGCCGAACTCAGCGCCCTTCTGAAGAAACCCACAGCAGACCCCACCGAACTTAAGAACTACCGCCCCATCTCGCTCCTCCCATTCCCTCCCAAAGTCATTGAGAAAGCTGTCAACAGTCAGCTCGCCGCCTTCCACGAATCCAACAAATCCCTCGACCCTTCACAATCCGGCTTCCGAGCCAAACACAGCACCGAAACCGCCCTCATCGCAGCAACAGACGACATCCGAACACTACTGGACAACGGAGAAACAGTTGCCCTCATCTTACTTGACCTCTCCGCAGCCTTCGACACAGTCTGTCATAGCACCCTCATACAACGCCTCAGCAACGTCTGAATACAAGGAAAAGCATTGGAATGGATCATATCGTTCCTTGCCGGAAGAACCCAGAGAGTTCGCCCCCCCCCCCCCTTCAAATCAGAGGCCACCGAAGTCATCTGCGGCGTACCACAAGGATCATCACTCAGTCCCACCCTCTTCAACCTATACATGAGTCCCCTCGCATACATCGCACTCCAACACAACCTCAACATCATCTCCTACGCAGACGACAGCCAGCTGATCCTCTCTCTCACCAAAGACCCAAACACCGCCAAAACCAGCTTACACGAAGGAATGAAAGAAGTAGCCGAGTGGATGAAGAATAGCCGTTTAAAACTAAACTCGGACAAAACGGAAGTCCTCATCTTAGGGTCATCCCCCTCTGCCTGGGACAACTCATGGTGGCCACCGGCCCTGGGAACCGCACCCATACCTACGGACCACGCACATAACCTGGGCTTCATCCTGGACTCCTCCCTCTCGATGACCAGACAAGTCAACGCCGTCTCATCATCATGCTTCAACATTCTACGCATGCTTTAAAAAATCTTCCGATGGATCCCCACCGAAACAAGAAAGACGGTCACCCACACACTGGTCACAAGCCGACTGGACTACGGAAACACCCTTTACGCAGGAACCACAGCCAAACTACAGAAAAAACTCCAACGCATCCAAAACGCCTCAGCCAGACTCCTATTGGACATCCCTCGGGTAGCTCACATTTCCGGCCACCTGAAAGATCTCCATTGGCTCCCTGTCAACAAGAGAATAACGTTCCGTCTCTTCACCCACGCTCACAAAGCCCTCTACAACCTAGGCCCCGAATGCCTCAACACGCGACTATCCTTCTACACCCCCTTCCGCCAGCTGCGATCGTCCAATCAAGCCCTCGCCGCAATTCCGCGCATTCACAGATCCACCATGGGAGGAAGATCCTTCTCCTACTTAGCGGCCAAAAGAAATGCGTTACTTACCTGTAACAGCAGTTATCCAGTATTGGTGTCTTTCATAGATTCACATGCCTGAATCATTCCCCGTCGTCGAGACGGGAGCCTCCGGTAAATAAAAAAGTTATGTCCTATAGACATACATAGAGAGAATAGGCCTAAGGGCCTCCCCTTAGTAGCCTCTCTTTGTCCTTATGTAAAAAGGACCAAACTCTCACAGTCAGCCAATCAGCTCCGACCTCCCTCTAGAACCTTCCTGGGAGGAGCCTCAGTCCCTCAGATTTTCGTACGCACCCAGCTAGGTTGGCGTAATATTGTCAGAGAGGGATGTGAGTCCTTCCAGGGGAGGCGGGAGGGTTGCATGTGAATCTATGAAAGACACCAATACTGGATAACTGCTGTTACAGGTAAGTAACGCATTTCTTATCCAGTATTTGGGGTGTCTTTCATAGATTCACATGCCTGAATCAGAGTAGCTAGCAATCAGATATGCACATGTGTGATGTAAAGTCGCTCCGCAGTCATGTTAGACAATGCATATATTATCATATAACATGGGGACAGCATAGTTGGAACATCACAAGAGCAAAGAATGTGCATACCTGGATGGCGGGATGTAGGAAGGCTCACCTCACTGAAAGAGATGGCGAAGCACCGCCTGGCCCACTGCCGCATCCTTCTGAAGTTCGATATCCAGGCAGTAGTGTCTGGAGAAAGTGTGCGGTGACTTCCAGGTCGCCGCTCTGCATATGTCCAAGATTGGCACCCCAGCGAACAGTGCTGCTGACGTGGACATCGCCCTGGTGGAATGAGCAGTAACATGATCAGTCAAAGGCCGTCCGGCCTTGTCGTGGCAGAATGCAATCGCCGAGGAGATCCATCTCGAGATGCTTTGCTTCGTAAGAGGCAGGCCCATTCTTTGTCTGCTGTATGCCACGAACAGTTGTGAAGACTTCCTGAGAGCCTTAGTTTTATCCAGGTAGAACTTTAGGCATCTCTTGAGATCCAAAGAATGCAGTGCTCTTTCTGCTGCTGTGGAAGGGTTCGCAAAGAAGGACCTAAGGACAATTGGTTCATTGAGATGAAAGTCCGAAGGCACCTTTGGTATGAATTTAGGGTTCGGTCTCAGCAACAGCCTGTCCTGTCTGAACTGCATATATGGTTCCTGAATGGACAAAGCTTGTAGCTCGCTAACTCTCCTGGCTGATGTTAAAGCGAGCAAGAGCGCCGTTTTCCAGGAGATGTATTTGATAGATGCTCGATGAATGGGTTCAAACGGATGTCTCATGAGTTGGTTGAGTACCAGATTCAGTTGCCATGTCGGAGGGACTTTCCGAGGCCTCGGAATGGATCTGTAGAGCCCCTTCAGGAATTGCTTGACTAGCCTACTTGACCACAGAGAAGGTCCTGTGAAAGTTCTGGTGAACCTGGAGATAGCTGCCAGGTGAACCTTAATGGATGCATGTGCCAGTCCTGACTGTGCCAAATGTAGGAGGTAAGGTAATATCTGTTATGGGGTGACAGCGAGTGGTCTCAGGCCCTGGTCTGAACACCAAATGCAGAACCTTTTCCACTTGAGAGAGTAGGTTTTGTTTGTACTGTCTGCTCTCGCTTTTGCCAGGACATCCCCGCAGTCCTGTGGGATGTTTAGGTCACAGAACTCTCTGTGCTCAGGAGCCAGGCCGATAATTTGAGTGATTGGAGGTTCGGGTGCTGAACCTGTCCGTTGGACATCGTTATGAGGTTCGGTTGCTGCCTCAGACGAATCGGTGACCTGATGGAAAGTCGAAGCAGGTCCGAGAACCAGTGTTGCCTCGGCCAGAACGGGGCAATCAGGATCAGGGTACAGGGCTCCGCCTTCATCTTCCTGAGGAGCCTCGGGATCATTGGAAACGGAGGAAAAGCGTACGCAAACACGCTGAACCAACCGATGGAAAAAGCATTTCCCAGTGACCCTTGTTGGGGATGCCAGCTTGCGTAGTTTGGGCATTTGGCGTTATCCTTGGTGGCAAACAGGTCGATTCTTGGGACTCCCCATTGATATAAGATGTGAGCCAGAGCGTCGTCGCTCAGTTCCCACTCGTGGGAGAGTGATTTTTGTCTGCTCAGGGCGTCCGCGATGGTATTGTCTTTTCCGGGTACATAGTCCGCTTTGAGCTGGATTCCGTGTAGCACCAGCCAGTTCCAGATTTTCTGCGATTCGCGTGATAGAGAGAGCGAACGCGTTCCCCCCTGTTTGTTGAGATAGTGCATCGTCGTGGTGTTGTCTGTTTTGACGAGCACTGGGGAGTTCTGGATGCGTGGTAGGAAGGCCTGTAGAGCAAGATATACAGCCCTCAGCTCCAAAAGGTTTATATGGAGCAGCTTTTCCTAAGCGTCCCACTTGCCGCTGATCCGAAGGTCCTGGAGAATTGCGCCCCATCCTTCCAGGGAGGCGTCCGTGGTGATCACCAGAGGTGTCGCCGGAAGGAGAAACGGCAATCCTATGGTTAGATTTTTGCGACGCCTCCACCATTCTAGACCCCTGGATATTTTTGGTGTTATTCGCACAACGTCCTCGAAAGAGCCAGTACTTTGAGTCCATTGGCTCATGAGAGCTTCCTGCAACGGGCGCATCCTGAGTCTGCAGTGAGGGATGAGGAGTATACAGGAAGACATCATTCCCAGGAGGGATGTGTAAGTCCGGACCTTGAGGTGTGTCTTTGTTGCCACAGCCGTGGCCAGAGACAATATCTTGTCCGTCCTTTCCTTCGAGGGGAAGGCTCTTGTGCACTCCGTGTCCAAGGTAGCCCCGAGGAAGGTGATTGTTGTCGTAGGGATAATGCAGGATTTTTTTAGATTGAGGGTTAAACCCAGCCTCTGAAAAAGATTGGTGCAGGCGCTGGAGGATTCGGCCGCGCCTTCTGGTGAGGGTGCTTTCACCAGCCAGTCGTCTAGGTAGGGGAAGACTTGGTGACCCAGCTGACGCAGAAAAGCCGCCACCGGTGCAAGGCACTTTGTGAAAATTCGCGGCGCGGATTTGAGGCCGAACGGCAGGACTTTGAACTGATAATGCCGGCCTGCAACCTCGAACCTCAGGAACTTTCTGTGACGCTTGAGGATGGGGATGTGGTAGTAGGCATCCTGGAGATCCAAGGATGTCATGAAATCTCCTTTTTCCAGAGAGCCCAGGATTTCTTGGATCGTCACTATCCTGAACGATTGGTTCCGCAGGAAGGCGTTGAGCGCCCGTAGGTCTAGAATGGGCCTCCACTTGTTCTCCTTTTGTCGTACGAGAAAGAAGTGGGAATAAAACCCCTTCCCCTTTAAGGATGCAGGAACTCGTTCGATTGCTCCTTTCTGTAGCATGACAGAAAGTTCCTGGAGAAGCAGGCGCAGGTGTTTGTGCGCCCGTCTTTGGGGAGGTGTATTGGGAGGGATGGTGGTGAATTCGAGAGAATGGCCGAATCGTATCATCTGGAGAACCCACCGGTCCGTGGTGATGTGTTGCCAATTGGTGAGGAAATGGGTCAACTTTCCTCCAATTTGAAAGGATGGAGAGGGTGGTAGGACTGGCTGGAGTAATCGGTCACTGGCGGCCGCCAGTGCCCCTCTTGGGATTTTTGCCTCTGAAGTTAGATCTTCTGTATGAAGATTGACGACCTTGTTGCTGCTTGTGCTGGTATTGATTCTTGGTATTGTAGGAATACGAGGACCTGTTCTGATAGGAACCTCGATAAGAGGACTGACCTCTGGATCGGTTGCCTCGAAAGGACTGGTTTCGCGACTGCAAAGTGCCCAGTGCCCTGGCAGTATCGGTGTCCTTCTTGATGGTCTGCAGTGCCTCGTCGATCTTGTCCCCAAAAAGATGCTGGCCGTCGAAGGGCATGTCCAGTACCTTCGATTGCACCTCCTGGCGGAACGACGTCGCTTTCAGCCACCCTTGACGGCGCAGAACAGCAGCTCCAGCAAGCTGACGGAAGCCAGTCATGGCTGCGTCAATAGCACAGTCAATTATTTCCGCAGCTGAAGTTTGACCTTCCACCAGGAGAGCCTTGACTTCACCCTGGACTGCGTCAGGCAGTTCCTTTACGTAAGGGGCTATGTCCTCCCAAAGTTGGCGATTGTAACATCCCAACAAAGCATTGGAGTTGGCCACCTTAATGGTCATGGCCGACGTTGTCGTGAATCTTTTCCCGATCGTGTCAAGCTTCCTGCCTTCTTTGTCTGGAGGAGCGGACAGTGGGGAGGAAGGGTTGCGGGAGTTCTTTTGGGCCGCCTGCGTAACCACTGAATCAGGTTTGGGGTGTCCATTGAGGCAAGCCGCCGCTGTAAGTGGGGCTTTGTATTTCTTGTCCAGGCGTGGAACAACCGCGGGTACAGAAGCGGGTGTCAGCATTAATTTCTTGCCTTGCTCCCACAGGAACTCTATAATTGGAATAGATTTAGTCGACTTCTGCGGCTGCTCTTTGAAATCGTGCAAGAAGCATTCCGTTTCAGTTGATTCCACGACCATATGGAATCTCTTCGCCGCCCTTTCTACAAGTTTGTGGAAGCCGCCAATGTCCACTGGCGGTGAGTCCGCTTGGCGTGGTTGTGGTGAAGCTGGGGATGACGCCACATACTCATCCTCCTCATCCTGGTCCGAGTGGACCTCCTGGACCTCTCCTTCTTCCAATTCCTCCTCATCCTCATCTTCGTCTGAGGAGTCCACCACCTGAGGCTGGACCTTGTCACGGTGGGTTTGAGGGAAAGGTTGAGACTGTTTTGGGGCGGACGCTGGTGTATGTACCATAGGTGTCTGATTCCCACTGTCCGCATCCGGGAAGCGTTGCTTGTAATCTTGTACAAGGTACCGCAGGTCATTGACAAGAGTCGCCGGTAGGCATATCATGGGGGTGACCTCCGTGCGGACACTAGTGTAGACGGAGTGTTCCTGATAAGTGAACTCCTCCTGTTCCTCATCAGTGCTTTGGCATTTGACATTAAGGTTCGAGATAGAAGTAGCGGGACCCAGGTGGTCATCCTCTTCAGATTCTTCACTTAGGAAGATTTCCTGAGGTGGCTGCGTTTCCACTTTGCTCGGAGACGTTGTTTCCGGGGTAATTTGTGGTTTGGTAGTCTTGCCAGATGTAGCAGTTGATCCTGTCGTCGTCGAGGGCGTCGTCAACGGCGGTTGCGTGAGGGCCGACACCTCCACAAGTCTGGATTTTTTCCATGGCTCAGACAGTGCCATCTTCGACGACGAGTCTTCCGTCGACGGTGTCTTCGTCGTCGACGACGAGTCTTTCGTCGACGGTGTCCTCGTCGACGGTGGGGTGGTCGACGGTACCTTGGTCGTCGACGACGACTTCGACGTCGATGTTGTCGTCGTCGGTGCGCTCGTCGACGGCGAGCCCGTCGTCGACGTCTTCGTCGACGGTGTCTTTGTCGACGGTGTTTTCGTCGACGGTGTCTTCGTCGTCGACTCCTTCGTCGACGTCTTCGTCGTCGACGGTGGGTTCTTTAGTAACGTCTTCGACGACGATGGGCTCGTCAACGACGTCGTCGTCGTCGGTGTGGTCCTCGTCGTCGATAAGGTCTTCGTCGTCGACGACGATGTCAGTAGAATAACAGAGGAAACCGGTCTACCTGATGACGAGGATGTAGTCGTCGTCGTCAACGCTGAGGGCGACGACGCTGATGTCGTCGACACAGTGGTAGTGACTGAGGTAGTCCTCTGGGCATGTCTGGTAGATGACAGAGCAGGCTTTTTAAAGGGTTGATCGTCCTGAACAGACACTGAAGATGTTGTGGATCTTGCCTCTGAAGACTTCTTGTGTGCCTTCTTAGGAGGAGTGTCTGAGGGGCCAGGGGAAGTTACCCTAGGCCTCTTTTTAGAGACTTCTGAGACTTGGAAACACTGCCTTCAGATGATTCCAGAGTGTCTCTGTCCTTAAGCCTGTCGAGCCAGATGAGAAGGCGACCTTCCCTGTCCCTCACTGTCTTGTTAGGGAAGGCTCTACATATTCTGCATTTGTCCGAGACGTGGTCCGGGTAAAGGCAATATAAGCACAGGTCATGCTTATCATCCACATGGATCCTTTTCTTTCCACATGAAGAGCAGGCCCTGAAAAGGGCTTTCTTCTGTGATTCAGACATGGAATAAAGCAGTGGAAAGAAAACACTTACTGCCAAAACAGTGTAGTGAAGTATTCCTTGAAGAGTTGAGGTTGAAGAATCACTTTCAAAGAAAGTTAGATGATTTGGAAGGAAACCTGAGGAGAGCTCAGGCTGGAGACTCCCTAGCACAACGTGCGGTAGAAAATCTGAGGGACTGAGGCTCCTCCCAGAAAGGTTCTAGAGGGAGGTCGGAGCTGATTGGCTGACTGTGAGAGTTTGGTCCTTTTTACATAAGGACAAAGAGAGGCTACTAAGGGGAGGCCCTTAGGCCTATTCTCTCTATGTATGTCTATAGGACATTACTTTTTTATTTACCGGAGGCTCCCGTCTCGACGACGGGAATGATTCAGGCATGTGAATCTATGAAAGACACCCCAAATACTGGATAACCTGGAACTCTCTCTCCACCCACCTCCGCCTTACACAGAACCACCTCTCCTTCAGAAAGCAACTAAAAACTTGGATATTCGATAAGTAAAGCACCTCCCTCCCTCAAGCGCCTTGAAACCCTCTGGGTGAGTAGTGCGCTATACAAATTTTGGAACTTGAACTTGAACACACTTTGGAGTCGTGGGTCAAAGGGCACAGTTGAACTTGACCTCTGCTAGACGTTGCAGCTCATAGTTAGGGTTCAGGTTATTGTGGTGAGAGCTGTCCAGCATCACACCTTACCCCTCCCCTCACTAGGACGAAGGTGAGGAAACGACGGACGGCATATGAGGGACGTGCGGAACTCGCGAGAGTTTGCACGTCACCAGGCAATGTTGTTTACAGTTCTGGCTGAGTGGGGCATTAAGGGTGGAAGTATTTCTATGGTTGTTCTCGAGCTGTTCTCGCCTTCACCTGCACGTTGCGTGAATGTTCGTTTACTGTACCAGCCTGTCCTTGACGGCCTCTCCTGTTGTGCTTCGTACCCTTCCCTACGTAAACAAACTTCCAAATGTCCTTGGCATATGCCTAATGGCACCCGCTGTTAATATATGCTGAAAATACCTCCGTGCCAACAGCATCCCCAGGGTATCAGGTGTGTTTTGGGCCTGATTAACACTCTGAACTAAAAACTTGAGAGGTGTGGGGGCCCCACGCGCATAATAGTTATTAAATTTATTGTGCCAGTATTTTTACTAGCCTATTGAAATTTGCATAACTTCCTTTGTGGGAATTATGCAAAACTGCAAAAAGTACACGCTATTGTGCAGAATTCCGTTTTGGTAGAATAGGTCACAATACAATGCACACGTTTACAACGCATGCCCATACAACGCAGTCATTACAACGACTGTGTTGTTACATCGCATAACATTACAACGCAAGCCGTTACAATGACTTGTGTAGGGGTTGTGCAGGAGTTTGGAATAGTTTAATTTACTATTCCAACGCCAGTCAGTAGGGAAGGTGTTGGATTTAAAATCTAGCACCTTCTGCCTCCTACGGCGAGTCGTTGTAACAACTTACGTTGTAATGGTATGTGATGTAACAACGCGGTTGTTGTAATGACCGCATTGTACTGGAATGCGTTGTATTGCATTCGTTGTAAATGATGTTTACCTTTTGGTACAATGTTTTAGCTCAAAGTGCGGCCTGTTGTCCATTTTTAGCATGAGGGCTAGAGTTAGTGCTAGATCGTCATGCATGATAACTTTTTAGAAGGGAAAAGAGGGAGAGGTAAATAAAAACTTTTTTTCGAAGAAGGTGTTTTACCTATTGACTTCTATTGAAGCAGAGGCAATTTCAGGTGTATATAAACAAAGCCACTTTTGCTTTAAAAATCGGGTCTATTGGCATGTGTGGCTCTTGTGTGAAAACCCAAAAAACCAGCGGCTCACATTCAGTTTGCCAGCGCTCTTCCGTGCTCCAGAGATAGAATTATTACCGCAATTAAATCTCAATTACATGACATGGCATAATCCCGGACATTTGTTTATATGACAAATTAAATTCGACTTTAGCAATAAATCAAGGCCTATATGGCCTACAAAAATACACAAGAGATTGTAATGACAACATAGAAACTTGCACAGTCTGTCTCAAACATCCCACCCAAGTACCACATGCCTGTATGAATGCCCTTTATCAGATTTAAAATTCGACACATACACAGGGTCGACTTCTCCGTTATACTGGAGGAGCGTTGCCCCCAATGAAATGCTCCCAGAGATGGAAAAATAAAATGGTAATGAATTTAATTCAATACCATTTTATTTTTCGTCACCCCATCCTGAACGGAGTGTCAGGAGGACCCGGGCATGGCCGCCGCTAAATGTCAGCAGCGAGGAAGGTGGGCTGCAGCTTGCACTTGTTTGTCTTTTTGGCCGGCCGTCTTGCGATGGCCAGCCACACATGTGCACTGTAAACCTCTCTAACCCAGCTGTCATAAGACAGCTGGGTTAGAGAAACCAAAAGCCTCCAGTGCTCTTGTGAGCACTGATAGAGGCCGCACCCACCAATCCTGACGCTGCTATGATGCTGTGAGAGCAGCACCAGGATTGGTTAAGAGAGCTAGCTGGGGCTCTGGAGATATGAGGGAAGAAAACCGAAGCAAGGAAGACCCAGCAGCAACCATGGTACATACTTCATTGTTTTGATTTAATTAAACCACCCACCACCCATTTACCCGCCTTTCCACTCGCCGAAGTTTGCAGCAGCCACTGCGCATACATCAGTCCCCTGTGCCGGGGCGCCATTATATTTCTGCAACGAGTAGGGAGTCGATCTAGCAAACTGAAGCCAGAACTGTGCCTCTATAGTTGGCCCATCTCTGCCAAATCTTGGGGTATTTTTTAAGGCATCCCCTTGCCTGATATCCCGCTACCTCGAGATCCATACTATAGTCTATCCCCTTTTTCCATGGCCCAGTTGATTGAATTCTATCTGCTTTCCAAATTCTGGCGATGTCCCTTTTCGCCAACTTAAGCCTCAGGAACAACAGCTGTCTTTTATATTTATTCCCCCCATGCCCTCTATACTATGAAGAATGATCAGCTTAGGATCAAACTGAATAACCCAGGAGAGAACCTCCCCGAGGCAAGACTGCACCCCCTGCCAAAAACGCGTCAATGCCACACAGCTCCATACTGTGTAGAGAAAGCTACCATCCTTTGCCTTACAGCAGACTCACATGGGGGGGTTGATCATACCCATACACCAGAGGCGATGCCTTGTGTAGTAGGTTCTGTGCAGATATTTTAGTTGTATCAAGCGGAGACGGGCTGATATCACTGCCGCTCAGGGAACCCTCAGAGCCTCCATCATTATCATCATCATCGAGAGCAGAGGTCTTCAAACTTTGTGATGCCGAGACACCCCTGTCAAAAAACTTTTAGGCGCAAGAACCCCTTCCTAACAAAAATTTCTAGAACTTGGGCCTCCTTATCATTGCCAACTATCAGCAACCACAAATGCCTCCAATTCCCACAGCAAATCATTTATACATTGGGGAAATAAATTAAACAGTGCTTAGCAAATCAAAGGTCAGTGGTTGGGGGTGTGGTCAAAGGTGTGGCTAAAACCAAAGGGCCTCAAGTCTTCTTGCTGCGCTGCCCTACGCCAATGTGAAAGGGCAGGAATGCATCTTATTTATGAAATATGATGCATTTTTGTCCCTTCCCCCTAAGTTGGCGCACAAATTGCAGCCTAGCGCCAACACAGGCAGGATGGTCTTTGTGCAGGAAGGGGCTCCTTCCTGAACAAAAAAAATCCTGAGAGGGGTTTTCCTCTTTCTTTATGCGCTGCAGGAAAAAACGAGAAATGAAAATATTTCTCCTCGTTACGCCTGGTGTGGGGAGGCATTAGGTTTTGGCACTGCCCCAGATTTTCATTGTTTTGTAAATCTGGGGCAGCATCAAATTCATGGGCGTTGTGTGGGAACACCCTCCTCAATGCCTATGGAAAGCCTACTTGACATAGAGTAAGGAAACGCAGCGACTAGCGCTGATTGTCTTACTCCATATCTACGAGGCCTTGCAAAGCCACGCAGAGTGACTTTGCCTCACCTCATAGATATGATTGAGATGCTTGTGCCGCCGAAGCTTAAAAAAAACTGACTCTCCAGCGGTGCAAGCCTCTCATAAATTAGCCCCAAACTATTTTGTTAGTTTTTTAGGTCTTTCACCATCAGGTAGCTACATACAAAATAATGGGTAGCTTAAATGAAAAAAAAAATTAAAAAGTTGTAAATATATAGAACATTATAAAACTTCTATTATTTAATGCACTGCATAGGTCTGTGTGTAACCAGCGAGCCACAGAATTTAATTTGGTTGGTGCAGTGGAAAATAGTGACTCGTGTATTTTTAGTGCTATGAGGTCACCGGCTATGACAGAAATCACTGTGAATGTGTAGGTCATTATCTTATACTTGCATTACACACATTATAAGATAGACAGCTACAAAATGTGCAAAGAGTTTAAGGAATAAATGGAGCTTCCAAAATGTAGATGTGTGTAATTTCAGACCATAAGTAATGCATTTTGTTTTTGCATAACGGTTTCTTCCACACCTCCTCAGGGGTACTAAGCGCTGTGTAAATACAGTTATCATTACAAGCTCACACTTCACAGCCCAGTTGCTAACCACCAGACAAAAAACACATCTTTGCCATTACAATGCTTGAAGTGATTCGAGCAATTAAAGCCAGAACCACTTCCAAGCATCCTTTACATTAATAGATTAACTCCGAGCACACATTTAAATGTCATTCAGGCAAGCAGGCACCCTGGCATGAATGCTGATTTGAAGTTTTTTTTTTTACCTGTCTGCTTGGCCTCTTCGTTTTACAGCACATGACACTCGTTTAACTTCAGCTGAAGTATTTTAAGGATTGCCTTTGACTTTGTCCAAAAGGAAGAGCACGTTTTTGTATTCCAGGCAGAAGTTACTCCTGGAAATGCGCGACCCCCTTCTGAGGACTCCGCGGCCCCCCTTCGGGGTCGCGCCCCACTGATTGTAGACCTCTGATCTAGAGTGTCAACGCCAGCCTCCTATGGCACCCTGAGTGCCGGTAGTGTGTTTGAGCGGTTCATGACTAGGGGCTGGTATATCTTTGTGATCTTGTGAGCACCCAGGTCTCCCAGTTGGAGCTTGCCCTCCAGTGGACTAAACTCTGGTGGTCCTGCGAGGTTCCGGAGACAAAGCTTGGCCGAATTGCAGGTCCTGATAGAACTGGCTATGGTGTCGTTGATATTCACCTTGCATCTCCTGAAATGATTTTAACACAGTGCCCCGCATAACATCTCAGAGCATGGAAGGTCCTATAATATCCCATTTCTGGAAGCCTTCTAACTGAGTTGATCTGTGGAATCCCAGACATTTTGTATAACAATCATAACGTAAACTGTTTGAAATTATGCAAGATTACATCAGCAAAAAATAAATTTCACCCAAATCTATTTACCCCTTTGGACACATTTTGGATATGCAATTACTTCATGTTGTCACAAAGAAAGAGCTAACCAAGAGAGGACCAAGTATTAAAGCTCTAGCGCTCAAGACTGAAGGACAATTTAAATATGTTTCACATAAGATCTTCAGCAAGTCATCACTTTAGGCTTTCTTTCTTCTTTCAAGTCCAGTTTTTATGGAGTGCTAAATTGTGATGATCCATTACTGACAGGTAAGAGAACTAATGTTAACATTTGAAAGGTCAAGCTAAGGTCAAGTGCCGAAGCCAGGAATATAATTTGGATCCTGGTTCCACTCTGGATCTCCACCACATCTCCCACTGGTTTTGAGGGGTTATTTCACACCCTCAGCTTATTTGAGTTTAATTCTCCACAAAGATGCATCCATTTCCAGGGACATCTTTTCCCGGGTGGGTGAGCCCTATATCGCAGGCGATATATCACATGACCCACAGAACGAAATTATTAAATCTTCTACAATGACTCTTTCATCTAGGTAAGTAGATGTTGATTCATGAATAGCTAAAATATATTCTCACTTTGAAGATGTAAAGGCAGCAACTTTAGGGTCTTTTTTTAGGTCCGAGAAGAGCATGGGTAAGGTTGAATACATTGAGAACTACCAAATAAATGCCAGACTGGTGGCCTTGCTGAAAGAATGGAAGCAGAGCATGTGTCCTTTAACCACATTGTCTCTTTTTCCCCCTGAAATGGGAAGTTGTTCTGGGAGAAAATTGTAGAAGGTGAGGAGGATGTCTCCTTATGAAAAGGTCAATGAACAAGAAGGTCTCTAGGAACCAAATAAAAATACTGGGCTCGTATGGAGGGGTGCAGACAGCAGGCCTATTCGCTCATGTGCTGTCAGGGCAACACCCTACTAAGCCCATCAACTCTCATCCTCACATGTGCTGGTTCCCAGTCTACCTAGTGTCAGAGCCAAAACCCAAATAGGTCTCTTGACTGGTGCTTGTTTGGCTGTGAGAACTTATGAGAGCTTAGTAGTGGCTTGCAGAATAAACCCTTGCTCAAAATGTCTGCTTAATTCGGCTATGGTGGAATCAGGGCCTTTAAAAGTTTGTGTATATTCTGGTCAGGTTGCCAGCCTTGTTGTTCTTCCACTGCATTCCTCCTTTATGAGTTGTATTTATTCACCAGTAAGCAGGTTCCTTCCCTTAAAACAATCAATACATAAAAAGACAATATATAACATTTGTGCATGACTACTACTTATGTCACCAATTCCAATTCTTACCCTTTTCGTATCCTTTTAATCATGTGACAGCCCCTCAGCTTGGCCTGTGTCACTATATGGATTAATGGGCCTTCTCTGATTGCACTCCTTTCGGTGTATGGGCATGTGGTACCCCGCCATCCTTGCGGCTAAGCTGCTTAGACTAATTATACATGTAATTTGCATGTCTATCTCTCACATACCCTCAGACATCAAACCCCCTGGTGCTGCATCCCATAACACGATAATTGCATCAACATGGTCATCACACATGATACACAAATACTTAGTCCAAAACAAAAACAACACCCTCTCAACCACTCTCCCTACGAGGAGTAGCATGCTATCCATATGGGTAAGCCCTTCAGCGCCCCATATAGGGGTAGTAAGCATCATACAAATGCTACAATACAATATAATACAATCTAGAGGCATATACTGTGTAACCTGGAAAAAATAACGTCTCATTTGCCCCAGTAAACTGCTTGAGAAGAATAAATATGGCTTTAACCTCATAACGGCTATGGAACGTCCAGCTCCAGTGCTGGACGTTCCATTGCAGCTATGAGGTTCGAACGTTCAACGGCCGATGGCAGCACTCCTGAGGTAGTGGTGCCATCGGCCGCCGAACGTTCGAAGCACTTAAGAGGCTAAAAGTTTTTCTATCGCAAAAGGGTACTAAACCAACTAGGACTTTTAGAATGCACTTCCTAGCTTTTAACATTACTTTAACATTACTGATTAAATCCTATGGATGGGACTGCCGAGCATTAGGGCTCATATGGTTTGCATTCACAACCCCTACTGACCCCTAAATGAAGTCTCTGACATGTGTTTCTGTGGCACAGAACACCTGCCCATTATCCCTCTCTGGTTCCCATGGAGGGGCAGTGATGCACAAAGACACCCTTATCTTGGCTTTGTCATGGGGCTGAGACTCCGTAGACAACTCTGAACGCTGAAGGTGCCAGGCATTATACAGTCACACACGTTATGTTATGTTATTAATACTTATAGAGCGCGCAATTACCCTAGGGTGTCCTGGCGCTGAAGGTCACAGGGGTCACTGGAAACCACTTACAGATCATGGTTGTGAACCCCTAACCGACTCATCCAAGCTGCCTCAGAATTAAATCATTGGCTTATTGCAGTGGAAGCCGAGCTTTGTAAGAAGGCTTGTGAGAAAATGGGGTTCTGTGCAGTACCCCCGCACACACACTTTTTAGTTGGCTTTTGATGCAACTTTGACTGTGGGGTACTGGGTGCCTTATATCCTGGATCTCAGTACCAGTGTTCTTCTCCTAAAAACATGTCCACAGTTGGCACTTATGAGCCCCTTATGTCCCTAGTAAGTGGCACCCTGGGCACCTAGGGCCTGGAGACTGAAGAGGATCCCCTGGGAACCCATCACTAAGGCCAGCTGGCATGCCCCTGTGAGGTGAAAAAATGACCAAGTCGACATGGCACACTGCCTGTGTGCCATGCCAGCTAGCACTGCCTAAGATTATAGGTTAATCACCCCTCTAGTAGGCTTAACCAGTCCTAAGGCAGGGTGCACTATATCTCGGCTGTGGACATAGCTGCATGAGCAGAAAAGACTCCACAGTAGTAGGGTCTATTCCTTAATGTTGTAAATGCCAGGGAAGCCATAGAGAGTACATGGGCTGGAAACTTGACAATTCGAGTTCCACAGCACCATGATCACTTCACTGAACCCAGGAGTGTTTGGTACCAAACAGCTCCTTGTAATAAATCCACACTGAAGCCAGTGTGAGATGTATTAAAACATGTACTCAGAGGGAACCTCAGAGGTGCCCCCTGAAAACCTACCAACACTGGGGTGGACTCTGACCGGCTGTAGGTAGCCAACCACCATAGGACATGCTTCTGGACCCCTGGGTAAAGAGCTCCTGCTCTCCAGGACCAGAAACAAAGCACATCCTGGGCGGAGGTGTCACACCTTCTCCCCCAGGATGGGCCAGTGCTCGAAGGGGGAAGCTTCAAAGGCCTGCCGCCTTTGTAATTCGACCCCCAGCCTCTGCTGCTAGCAGCGGATGGCAGCCTCTGGTTTACACCCCCACTTTGGGCGAGAAAACATAGGAGAATAGGAGGTGTGCCCACCTCTGCCAACTCCACCCCTAAGTTGGGGGAGGCGAGGTGAAGCACATCTTTCATTCCCCTGCATGTTGAAGATGGGGTAACCGCTCCAATCAAGGCTAGGTCTATGCCCCTCCCACAGGAGGGTGGCATAATAGAGGGTGTAGTCACTCCAGATAAGGTGCCCATTGGCCCTACCTACTACTCCCCTAAAATGCCCCTAAACCTACTATTGAGGTGTCTCCCCCAGACCTAGAAACTAGATAGATCTGCAATGACCTAAGAAGCAAGAACTAACACAGAGGACAGACCCACTAACAAATGCGACTCACTGGCTTTTTTTCATAACTTGTGTTTTTCTCCTTTTTTCTTTTACAGGTTTTTTCCAGTGGGTCCATAAGTACACAGACACCACTAAATATATAACACACCTTAGCGTGTGTGTTGTAAAAACGATACACGTGGCGTATTGTGCCACACCTTCACTTAGTTCACCTGGTCCTGAGGAAAGCCTCACAATTTTTGATGAGGCTGAAACATGTAGACCTACCATAGTGACAACAAAGATCAATTTATCTCAAAGTTGTCCTCTTCTTTTTTAACCTTGTCTGGGCCGCTGGGAATAAAGCACTATTCAATAAGGATCCCCAGAGACAATTTTAATTTGCACCACCTTTTCATTAAACAATCCCACAAAGCCAGCTCCGCTGTAATCAGGCATTGTGGCACACCTTGGTGGCACTCGCCTACCCAATTGGGACCCTGATGATGAAGCATGCCACCAACTAGGTTGGTGAGTGAGGGGTCATTTAATAAACCTAATGGGTTTCTGGCACTCATAAAAACACCAGTGAGTCGTATTTGTTAGTGGGGCCGTCCAGTCTGTTTGTTATATATTATCATTGGGGATAGGGACGTACCCCATATAATTCCTTGCTCTCTCCATTTGTTTACACATGTAAGAAGCAAGAAGACATCCCTGCAGAGAAGACTGCCTTGATCCCAACCCTATCGGCCTGTCTCCACCTTTTGTGAACCTCCTGACCTGTTTTGCAGCCAGTGACTTGTGAAAACCCTCGGAGGACTGTTGCCTTAAAAAAAAAGTCTCCAATCTCCTGTAGATAGCGAACCTGTCCAGAAGAAACTGATTTTAAGGGCTCCGGATCCAGCTAGAACCACGATCCCTGCCCATTGTGCACCCGAAGCCCATAGCCCAAGTCTGAGTGGCTAACATGTGCAGTGAAGTCTCCCCGGCAATCCTGACCTCATGTCAAGGTTTGGCTGACCTCTCCTGATCTGCACGCGGGTGCCTGCAGTGTGAATCCCGAGATTCCCCCCTGACTGCGACCATCTCCAGTAAGAAGACTCTGACATCGAAAGGCACCCCTGCAACCGGAGACATTGGGCCTTGGTGAGGTGAATCAATGGTGCCCCTATGACCGCCTACACCGCTACTTACCTCTGCTGTCATTGGTCTCCCTCCTGCAACCTCCGGTGCCACCTGCAGCCTGTTTGCCTAAAGAAGAATCTCCATTGAAAAGCATTGGGTGCCCGACGCTGAATTTGCACCCTGCACCCAGCCGCCCCGATGTCGCTGGTGGTGTATGTTTGGTGCTGCTTTGTGCCCCCCCTCCTGTGCTTGTGCTAACCCCCAAAGCTTGGCCCTCTGCAACCGATTTACCTACCTGCAAGCAGTGTGGCTCCAGGCACCCCCAGTCTAAATTGAAAAGCATTGGGCTGTACTCTGATTTTGACCTCTGCACCTGGCTGCCCCTCTGCTGTTGGTGGTGCAGTTTTGGTACTCACCTTACCCTTGCTGGCTTTCGGTCCTGAAGACTGCAACTGTACGTGCTTTACTTACCTGTTTAACCACAATATGTTTCTCCATGTAATAACATTGAACTCTTCTGAAACGTTTCCAAGTGTCGAGTTTTCAAAGTGCAAAGTATTTTTATTTTAAAACGTAGTTAACTTATTGCAAAGATCTTGGTCTTAATAAAAAGTACAAACAAAGTATAATTTTCTAAAATTGGTCTGGATCTCCTTCTTGAGTTGAGTGTCCATTATTGGTTAATGTTGTGCAAAAAAATGTCTTACAGTCCTCTGTGTTAGGCCAAAGGCTGCTCACCCACACTACCACTAATAGAGCACTATGGGTTTTACATTGAGCCCTGTACACCTTTGGGGAACTCGTGGACTCTGTGCACGGTATCACCAACTAGTGTTGATACCATACACAGATCCAGCTTCCTATATTGGAGGTGCAGCGGTGGGGTACAAGACTTTGACATTTGTTGTACTATTTGATTGATAATTCATTTCACTTGAGGAAACCCAAATTGCCTTTAAATAGAATTTCTATCGATTTTTTATTTTTTCTCCAAATGTATTAATAATAGTGTTAGAGCCTTGGGTAAGACTCCCACTGTTTAGAAACTTAAAATACTGTAACATAGTTAGGCCATAGAAGTAATTAGAGTTTTGTTAAACCTCTAATAAGACCCCACTTACTTTAAACACCATAACTGATACCTCAGGGACCAGGCAGGAGCTCAACCTGGTTTCCTATACACATCTGAAAGTTTCTCAACTTAAAGATTTGTGCAAAGCATGGAAACTTGCCATGGGTCCTAAACCCACAAAAGCCCATCTCCAGCAGTTGCCGGCAGATGACAAGGCCCTTGGAAGTCAAACTTCCCCCCAATTGAGAAGAAGAAGAAGAGGGGGTGGAGGAAGAGAACACTAACTCCATCACTACCTCCTCAGATAGCAACACCTCTGGTTAGTATCCCTGATGAGGTAGAAACTGTAGATGCAGATCTTCAGAAACTGGCCAGGAGGATAGTTCTAGAAGCTGAACGCCTAGCCATAGAAAAAGAAAGAGCTGGGATGAGATGGTCCTAGGACCCATCTCTGGTGGCAGCAAAATCATAAATAGGGAGGTAGACTTTATTGACTCAAAAATCCCCAAAAGGATTGTCCCTAAATATTTGAGAGTGATGATATCACTAAGTGGTTCATTACATTCGGGAAAGCCTGTCTTGGTAGACGGTTCCATAGGAAGCTGGGGAGTGCTATGATATCCTATGGGAAATGTTCTCAGGGAAGTGCAGGGATAGACTCCTGACACTCAATGAGAAAGACGCTACATCCCATAACCTTACGAAGGGTACACTGATTGAGGGCATTGGATTCAGCAATGGGGTGTACAAGAACAGATTCAGGGAGGCCAAGAAAACCCAAGTTCAATCCAGGGTAGATTTTGTAGATTATTCAGTGAAAACACTAGCAGGTTGGTTAAATGGTAACAATGTACATGATTGTGATGGGCTTTATAACTTGATAATGAAAGAACATCTCGTAAGTAATTGTGCGCATAAAAAGTTTCTTCAATACCTACTCGACCTGTGGCCACTCTCTCCCCAAGAGTTGGGGAGTAAGGCTGATCATTGGGTAAGAACCAGAGTGTCCAAAACTAGACATGGTGGGGGTGATCAAGAGAATTAGGCCAAAAAGACAGTGGGCACTCTGACTAACATAAAAGTAAAGAGTCCAATATAGGCCCCCAAAAGTCTGTCCAGGAGGGTGGGCCCAAAACACCTCACAGACCAAAACTAGGTACCAATGTAAGAATTGGGATCCCAATAGGGCATCGTGTTACAACTGACACCACACCAAGGGCCCTACCTGTCCTAAAACAAGCATTTGCAATGCAATGGTCTCGGCATCATTAAAGGTAGAGCTATTGGCATTGCTCATGACATTTCTTTTTTTTCTTTAAATCATAAATAAATGGCATTGTCATTTACATTGCCAATACACAGCACTCTGCACTCAACAGCACACACCACTCTGCACCTGTACTCACTGCTCTGCACACTCACTCTGCACTCACTACTCTGCACTCACTACTCTGCACTCACTACTCTGCACTCACTATTCTGCATTCTGCACACTCACTCTGCACTCACTACTCTGCACTCACTACTCTGCATTCTGCACACTCACTCTGCACTCACTACTCTGCACTCACTACTCTGCACTCACTACTCTGCATTCTGCACACTCACTCTGCACTCACTACTCTGCACTCTGCACTCACTACTCTGCACTCTGCACTCACTACTCTGCACTCTGCACTCACTACTCTGCACTCTGCACTCACTATTCTGCACTTTGCACACTCACTCTGCACTCACTACTCTGCACTCACTACTCTGCACTCACTACTCTGCACTCTGCACTCACTACTCTGCACTCTGCACTCACTACTCTGCACTCTGCACTCACTACTCTGCACTCACTACTCTGCACTCACTACTCTGCATTCACTACTCTGCACTCTGCACTCACTACTCTGCACTCTGCACTCACTACTCTGCACTCTGCACTCACTACTCTGCACTCACTACTCTGCACTCTGCACTCACTACTCTGCACTCACTACTCACTACTCTGCACTCACTACTCTGCACTCACTACTCACTACTCTGCACTCACTACTCACTACTCTGCACTCACTACTCACTACTCTGCACTCACTACTCTGCACTCACTACTCTGCACTCACTACTCACTACTCTGCACTCACTACTCACTACTGTGCACTCACTACTCTGCACTCACTACTCTGCACTCACTACTCTGCACTCACTACTCACTACTCTGCACTCACTACTCTGCACTCACTACTCACTACTCTGCACTCACTACTCTGCACTCACTACTCACTACTCTGCACTCACTACTCACTACTCTGCACTCACTACTCTGCACTCACTACTCTGCACTCACTACTCTGCACTCACTACTCTGCACTCACTACTCACTACTCTGCACTCACTACTCTGCACTCACTACTCACTACTCTGCACTCACTACTCACTACTCTGCAGTCACTACTCTGCACTCACTACTCTGCATTCACTACTCTGCACTCTGCACTCACTACTCTGCACTCACTACTCTGCACTCTGCACTCACTACTCTGCACTCACTACTCACTACTCACTACTCACTACTCTGCACTCACTACTCACCACTCTGCACTCACTACTCACTACTCTGCACTCACTACTCACTACTCTACACTCACTACTCTGCACTCACTACTCACTACTCTGCACTCACGACTCTGCACTCAATACTCTGTACTCACTACTCTGCACTCACTACTCTGCACTCACTACTCTGCACTCACTACTCTGCACTCACTACTCTGCACTCACTACTCACTACTCTGCACTCACTACTCTGCACTCACTACTCACTACTCTGCACTCACTACTCACTACTCTGCACTCACTACTCACTACTCTGCACTCACGACTCTGCACTCACTACTCACTACTCTGCACTCACTACTCACTACTCTGCACTCACTACTCTGCACTCACTACTCTGCACTCACTACTCTGCACTCACTACTCACTACTCTGCACTCACTACTCACTACTCTGCACTCACTACTCTGCACTCACTACTCACTACTCTGCACTCACTACTCACTACTCTGCACTCACTACTCACTACTCTGCACTCACTACTCACTACTCTGCACTCACTACTCTGCACTCACTACTCTGCACTCACTACTCTGCACTCTGCACTCACTACTCTGCACTCTGCACTCACTACTCTGCACTCTGCACTCACTATTCTGCACTTTGCACACTCACTCTCACTACTCACTATTCTGCACTCACTACTCACTACTCTGCACTCACTACTCACTACTCTGCACTCACTACTCTGCACTCACTACTCTGCACTCACTACTCTGCATTCACTACTCTGCACTCACTACTCTGCACTCTGCACTCACTATTCTGCACTTTGCACACTCACTCTCACTACTCACTATTCTGCACTCACTACTCACTACTCTGCACTCACTACTCACTACTCTGCACTCACTACTCTGCACTCACTACTCTGCACTCACTACTCTGCACTCACTACTCTGCACTCACTACTCACTACTCTGCACTCACTACTCACTACTCTGCACTCACTACTCTGCACTCACTACTCACTACTCTGCACTCACTACTCACTACTCTGCACTCACTACTCTGCACTCACTACTCACTACTCTGCACTCACTACTCACTACTCTGCACTCACTACTCACTACTCTGCACTCACTACTCTGCACTCACTACTCTGCACTCACTACTCACTACTCTGCACTCACTACTCACTACTCTGCACTCACTACTCTGCACTCACTACTCTGCACTCACTACTCACTACTCTGCACTCACTACTCTGCACTCACTACTCACTACTCTGCACTCACTACTCTGCACTCACTACTCACTACTCTGCACTCACTACTCACTACTCTGCACTCACTACTCTGCACTCACTACTCTGCACTCACTACTCTGCACTCACTACTCTGCACTCACTACTCACTACTCTGCACTCACTACTCACTACTCTGCAGTCACTACTCTGCACTCACTACTCTGCATTCACTACTCTGCACTCTGCACTCACTACTCTGCACTCACTACTCTGCACTCTGCACTCACTACTCTGCACTCACTACTCACTACTCTGCACTCACTACTCACCACTCTGCACTCACTACTCACTACTCTGCACTCACTACTCACTACTCTACACTCACTACTCTGCACTCACTACTCACTACTCTGCACTCACGACTCTGCACTCAATGCTCTGTACTCACTACTCTGCACTCACTACTCTGCACTCACTACTCTGCACTCACTACTCTGCACTCACTACTCTGCACTCACTACTCACTACTCTGCACTCACTACTCACTACTCTGCACTCACTACTCACTACTCTGCACTCACGACTCTGCACTCACTACTCACTACTCTGCACTCACTACTCACTACTCTGCACTCACTACTCTGCACTCACTACTCTGCACTCACTACTCTGCACTCACTACTCACTACTCTGCACTCACTACTCACTACTCTGCACTCACTACTCTGCACTCACTACTCACTACTCTGCACTCACTACTCACCACTCTGCACTCACTACTCACTACTCTGCACTCACTACTCACTACTCTGCACTCACTACTCACTACTCTGCACTCACTACTCACTACTCTGCACTCACTACTCTGCACTCACTACTCTGCACTCTGCACTCACTACTCTGCACTCTGCACTCACTACTATGCACTCTGCACTCACTACTCTGCACTCACTACTCACTATTCTGCACTCACTACTCACTACTCTGCACTCACTACTCACTACTCTGCACTCACTACTCACTACTCTGCACTCACTACTCTGCACTCACTACTCTGCACTCACTACTCTGCATTCACTACTCTGCACTCACTACTCTGCACTCACTACTCTGCACTCACTACTCACTACTCTGCGCTCACTACTCACTACTCTGCACTCACTACTCACTACTCTGCACTCACTACTCTGCACTCACTACTCTGCACTCTGCACTCACTACTCTGCACTCTGCACTCACTACTCTGCACTCTGCACTCACTACTCTGCACTCACTACTCACTACTCTGCACTCACTACTCTGCACTCACTACTCACTACTCTGCACTCACTACTCTGCACTCACTACTCACTACTCTGCACTCACTACTCACTACTCTGCACTCACTACTCTGCACTCACTACTCTGCACTCACTACTCTGCACTCTGCACTCACTACTCTGCACTCACTACTCTGCACTCTGCACTCACTACTCTGCACTCACTACTCTGCACTCACTACTCACTACTCTCACTCTGCACTCACTACTCTGCACTCACTACTCTGCACTCACTACTCTGCATTCTGCACACTCACTCTGCACTCACTACTCTGCACTCTGCACTCACTACTCTGCACTCACTACTCTGCACTCTGCACTCACTATTCTGCACTTTGCACACTCACTCTGCACTCACTACTCTGCACTCACTACTCTGCACTCACTACTCTGCACTCTGCACTCACTACTCTGCACTCTGCACTCACTACTCTGCACTCTGCACTCACTACTCTGCACTCACTACTCTGCACTCACTACTCTGCACTCTGCACTCACTACTCTGCACTCTGCACTCACTACTCTGCACTCTGCACTCACTACTCTGCACTCACTACTCTGCACTCTGCACTCACTACTCTGCACTCACTACTCACTACTCTGCACTCACTACTCTGCACTCACTACTCTGCACTCACTACTCACTACTACTCTGCACTCTGCACTCACTACTCTGCACTCTGCACTCACTACTCTGCACTCTGCACTCACTACTCTGCACTCTGCACTCACTATTCTGCACTTTGCACACTCACTCTGCACTCACTACTCTGCACTCACTACTCTGCACTCACTACTCTGCACTCTGCACTCACTACTCTGCACTCTGCACTCACTACTCTGCACTCTGCACTCACTACTCTGCACTCACTACTCACCACTCTGCACTCACTACTCACTACTCTGCACTCACTACTCACTACTCTACACTCACTACTCACTACTCTGCACTCACTACTCACTACTCTGCACTCACGACTCTGCACTCAATACTCTGTACTCACTACTCTGCACTCACTACTCTGCACTCACTACTCACTACTCTGCACTCACTACTCTGCACTCACTACTCACAACTCTGCACTCACTACTCTGCACTCACTAATCTGCACTCACTAATCTGCACTCACTACTCACTAATCTGCACTCACTACTCACTAATCTGCACTCACTAATCTGCACTCACTACTCACTAATCTGCACTCACTACTCACTAATCTGCACTCTCTACTCACTACTCTGCACTCACTTCTCTGCACTCACTACTCTGCACTCACTACTCTGCACTCACTACTCTGCACTCACTACTCTGCCCTCTGCACTCACTACTCTGCACTCACTACTCTGCACTCACTACTCTGCACTCACTACTCTGCACTCACTACTCTGCACTCACTACTCACTACTCTGCACTCACTACTCTGCACTCACTACTCTGCACTCACTACTCTGCACTCACTACTCTGCACTCTGCACTCACTACTCTGCACTCTGCACTCACTACTCTGCACTCACTACTCACTACTCTGCACTCACTACTCTGCACTCACTACTCACTACTCTGCACTCACTACTCTGCACTCACTACTCTGCACTCACTACTCACTACTCACTACTCTGCACTCACTACTCACTACTCTGCACTCACTACTCACTACTCTGCACTCACTACTCTGCACTCACTACTCTGCACTCAATACTCTGCACTCACTACTCTGCACTCACTACTCTGCACTCACTACTCTGCACTCTGCACTCACTACTCTGCACTCTGCACTCACTACTCTGCACTCTGCACTCACTACTCTGCACTCACTACTCTGCACTCACTACTCTGCACTCACTACTCACTACTGTGTAGTCACTACTCACTACTCTGAACTCACTACTCACTACTCTGCACTCACTACTCACTACTCTGCACTCACTACTCTGCACTCACTACTCTGCACTCACTACTCTGCACTCACTAATCTGCACTCACTAATCTGCACTCACTAATCTGCACTCACTACTCTGCACTCACTACTCTGAACTCACTACTCACTACTCTGCACTCACTACTCTGCACTCACTACTCTGCACTCACTAATCTGCACGCACTAATCTGCACTCACTAATCTGCACTCACTACTCACTAATCTGCACTCACTACTCACTACTCTGCACTCACTACTCTGCACTCACTACTCTGCACTCACTACTCTGCACTCTGCACTCACTACTCTGCACTCTGCACTCACTACTCTGCACTCACTACTCTGCACTCACTACTCTGCACTCACTACTCACTACTCTGCACTCACTACTCACTACTCTGCACTCACTACTCTGCACTCACTACTCACTACTCTGCACTCACTACTCTGCACTCACTACTCACTACTCTGCACTCACTACTCACTACTCTGCACTCACTACTCACTACTCTGCACTCACTACTCTGCACTCACTACTCTGCACTCACTACTCTGCACTCACTACTCACTACTCTGCACTCACTACTCACTACTCTGCACTCACTACTCACTACTCTGCATTCACTACTCTGCACTCACTACTCTGCACTCACTACTCACTACTCTGCACTCACTACTCACTACTCTGCACTCACTACTCTGCACTCACTACTCTGCACTCACTACTCACTACTCTGCATTCACTACTCACTACTCTGCACTCACTACTCACTACTCTGCACTCACTACTCTGCACTCACTACTCTGCACTCACTACTCACTACTCTGCATTCACTATTCACTACTCTGCACTCACTACTCACTACTCTGCACTCACTACTCACTACTATGCACTCACTACTCTGCACTCACTACTCTGCACTCACTACTCACTACTCTGCACTCACTACTCACTACTCTGCACTCACTACTCACTACTCTGCACTCACTACTCTGCACTCACTACTCTGCACTCACTACTCTGCACTCACTACTCTGCACTCACTACTCACTACTCTGCACTCACTACTCTGCATTCTCCCTTCCGTAGTGTAAATGCCCTTCACGGCCGGATGCAGTATGTAGGTACTCTCATATATTTCTTGGCACCTACGATGTAAGACTGTGTGTTGGATCTAGGAGGACATATATAGCACAGTTTTGTTTCACTCATTGCACTAACACTGTGCTTTTATCCCCTCTTCTCCGTTTGATTAAACACATAAGCCAGCATGTAAACATTTGTATTAATGCTTCGCATGGACTGCATCCACAGGTAAACACTTGCTTTTCATTTTTTGGCTTTCATGCACATGTTATTTTTCAGGTTTTTTTCGGTACGTTATTATTTCACACATCTGATTTAAGCTTTTCGATTTTTAGTGCCAATCACAGCTTTAGCATTCATGTTTAACTTCTTTTTATTCGTTCTGTCCATATTATTTTTACTTCTTTGAAGCATGGCACTGTATGAGCAAGTGCGTGCATGGGCGCTGGTGTGTGTCTGTGTGAATGCACGACAGCAGCTGCCCACAGCGAGCGCGATCGCGTTCGCGTGCGCGTTTCAAATCGCCCTCCAAGGCGATGCGCGCGGCCAGGAGTGTCTCCTGGGAAGCACACTCGCTAACAATAAGTTCTCGGCGACAACGCGCTTCCGCGCGTTTAGCCGAGACCTAAAAACAACCCCCTAGTGTAACTCCAGGGGTTGCCAGTGTAGCCTTTGAAGGTGGTTCATCAGATGAGGACATCCTTCTAGCATTAAACTGGAAAGTGGGCCCAAACTGTGAGTTGGAGATTCCAGAGGGGAGTAGACACTTCCAACATCTATTGGTTAATTGAATGCCAACCACTGCCCTGAGAGATACCTGTGTTAGTCACACAGTTGTGCATGAAATGATGGTTCTCTCAAGCCAGTACATCCCAGGAGAGACAACAAGAGTAAGGGCCATCCCAGGGGAGGCCACTATTAGGTCTGTGGTTGTAGTGCCCTTAGAGATAGATGGTTCCCTTAGTTGGAGAAGGGTGGTAGTCCGTAAATACCTCCCCCTTGATTGTCTCCTTGAAAATTACCACCCAGAGGTTATTCTGAGCCAAAGTAAGTGTCCAGTGTCAGAAATCACCCAAGAAATCTGGGGGGCTGAACATGCAGCTAATGCAGATACGCCCCACAGGAAGATGCCAAAGAAGTGTAGGAAAGATGGGCAACTGTTAGCTTCAGTTCCAGTAAGCCAATAAGATTCTAAACCAGTAGGGGAGAACTCTAGAGTTAGCACTAGTGAAGCTCTACCTGCCCCACAAAAAGACCTGCATAGTCAGGTAACTGTTCAGCCTGAGTTGGTGGCTCCTCAGGTGACAGAAAAGAGAGTGGAAGTAGGTTGCTCAGTACCAGAAGTGATGAACCCCACCTGTTGGACAGGCCACACGAAGGGCTCGCTCCCTCCCCGCATGACAGAGCCCGGACATCAGCTCTCCAGGTGCTACCCACAGAAGCAACCCACACTCCGTCCCCTACGGGACTCCTACTCCCGGACATCTCTGTATCACGGGCCCGGGCCACCGTCAGCACCATTGCACGGCCCGGCCGCCATCTTGGACACTGCACTACAAGGCCGCATGGCCTCAGCTCGACCCCAACCCTGGGCCTGGCCAGGCCCCGGCACCACCATCCACCCAGGAGGTGAACGGACCACTTGGCAGGTCAATGGGAGAAAGAAGTGTCGATGGCTCTCCCCCGCCAGGTGCCGATCACCCCCAGCCTCTCCGGGCGCGGGCTCCACCCCCCTGCTGGGTGTCTGGACTCCCTCATCCCGGACCTCCCGACCTCCAAGTGCGAGGGTCCGGACATCAAAGGCCGCCAGACCTATAACTGGGGCAGCTCCAGAGCAGGAAGGCAGTTGTATCCTGGAGTCGAGAGACACCGAGAAGAACTCATCCTTGACGGACTGCTGGCGCTGCCGCAGCCCTGCCTTGTGAACTGTCGTCCTGCCGCTGGCGCTGCCGCGGCCCTCTGCATTCTTCATCCTCGTCGGGACCTGCTGGCGCTGCCGTGACCCGTTGTAACTACCATCTTCGTCGGGATCTGCTGGCGCTGCCGCGACCCGTTGTAACTACCATCTTCGCCGGGACCTGCTGGCGCTGCCGCGGACCGTTGCCACCTTCGGCCACCCCGGGACCTGCTGGCGCTGCCGCGGCCCGTCCTTCAAGAACGCCGAGCTCGAGGATTGTGAGCTACCCATCATCTCATCACAACTACCAGATTGGTAATAAGACTGTCCCGCTACCCCCTTTCCCATCCAAGAGACTAGAATCGAGGGGACCCCTGAGTCCAGACCTCCTTGTACCATCCTACCGTACCTCAAGATTGCTTATAAAGAACGTTAAATCTTATCCTTGTGTGGTGTCCATCTGTGGGGGGGAAGTTACTTGTCTGTACGATCGCTGGAGACGGCTCTCCCCGGAGACCTCTCCCCTTGTCCTCGGCCGACCCTCCAGGTCCCGTCTAACACCACCCAAAATAGCAGACACGTAACCTGCACCCAAAGAAGCCTGTAAAATAGACCCTTCCTCTATCAGTGAAGAGTTAAAGGTGTGGTTCTGGGCACTGACAGCTGTCAGTGGCCTCTGCTGGCTGTTAGTCTTTATGACTGCACAGTTCTTGGCATGGTGTCTGACTCCATGCCAAATAGCAAGTTAGGCTCCCTGACCCCGTTGGCCATCTTGGGGTTACTCAAGCTGTGGGTAACCTCTCTAGGTAAGCTGGGTGTTGTCTGGGCTGAGAGAGAATTTGCAGAGGTGGAGACGTCTGATCCCAAACTAAAAAGATTGGGTGAAAACACTAGAGAGTTAGGAAAGGAGCATTGGACGTTAGGTCCTAAAACTGTTGAGGTAGGCCAGCTCCCCAAAGGGACTGACCTGGATAGAAGGATGTAAGCCACAGTAGGCCCTGGAAGAACCCAGCCATTTTTCCTACTTGTCGTTGCCTGACAGGCTAGGTAGGCTCTCCCAGATGATGGCTGGGCCTCCTGGCCTATTGGCTGCGAGGGGGCTTATGTGAGAAAATTGTGTTCTATTGCAGTACCCCCTCCCACTTTTTCCCTGGCTTTTGATGATGCAACTTTGACTGTAGAGTACTGGGTCCCTGCTGTCCAGGTTCCCAGTACTGGTGTTCTATCCCTAATAAATGTCCACAGTTAGTAATTCTGCTCCCCTGTAAGTCCCTAGTAAGTGGTACCCTGGATACCTAGGGACTGGAGGCTCAGAGGGCCCCCTAGGACCCTCCCACTAGGACCATGCCACTGCCCCTGCAGCTGGCATGCCCTTATGAAGTGAAAAAAATGACTACGTCGACATGGCATACCACCGGTATGTCATGCCAGCTAGCACTGCTTATGATATAGTTAGGTCACCCTTCTAGGAGGTTTTACCAGTCCTAAGGCAGGGTGCACTATATCCTAGTTGTGGACATATCTACATGAGACGTCACTGATGACATCATCCAGTGAGTGTAAGTATTTCGTAAACATTTCTGAAAGTTAAAGATATATACAAAGCTTAGACCTAAGTTACATTACTATTCTGTTGTACTACTAATTAGTATTATTGTTCCTAATATATGTCATCAGTGTGGGAGTGGGTGTCTGAGTGGCCTTTTGGGTGTGTGAGTAGGTGTGTGACTAGCTGGATGGGTGAATACGTGGGTGTGTGACTAGCCATATGGGTGAGTCAGTGGCTGTGGGAGTGGTTGTATGGGTGTGTGTATGTGTGTGTAAGTGGCTGTATATGGCTGTGGTGGCTGTGTGAATGGCTCTATGGGTAGACAAGTGTAAAAGTGAGTGGCTGTATGGGTGACTTATGGGTGACTGAGTGGCTGTGTGAATGGCTCTATGGGGGAGTGACCGGGTGTGTAAGTGGATGTATGAGTAAGTGGGTGTTTAGGTGTATGGGTAAGTGAGTGGGTGTGTGAGTGACTGTTTTACATAATACGTATTTGTGTGGGTGGCTGTATAAATGAGTGAGGGGGCGGGTGAGTGGTTGTATTAATGTGTGAATGTGTATGTGTTTTTTGGATGAGTGAATGGATGTGTGAGTGGCTGTAAGGGTTAGTTAGTAGCTCTATGGGTTAGTTGGTAGCTCTGTTAGCTCTATAACTGAGAGAGTGGCTGTGTGAATGGCTGTATGGGTGAGTGAGTGGTTGTGAGTGTCCATGTGGGTGTGTGAAAGGATATGTGAGTAGTTGTGTGGGTGTAGGAGGGAGTGTATGAGTGGCTGTATGGGTCAATGAGTTGGAGTGGTTTTGTGGATGTGTTATTTGCTTATTGGATCTCTGAGTAGCTGTGTGAGTGGGTGTATGGGTGAATGAGTGTCTGTGTGAGTGGCTGTATGAGTGAGTGAGTGTGTTTCAGTAGTTGTATGGGCCTGTGAATGGGTATGTGAGTGGGTGTGTGAGTTGGTGTATGAGAATCTGTATGGGGATATGAGTGATTATGTGAGTGGGCCTGTAGATGATATCATCAGTGATGCCATCAAGCATGTCATTTGAGATGTCATCAATGATGTCATCAGTGATGTCACTGACCATGTCATGAGTGATGTAATATGTGAGGTAATAAGCAGTGCATGGCTGGGGCGTAAGTTATAGTTAGCTCAGGTGACTGCTGAATTTCAGTGGTGGTGTGTGAGTGAAATCCTAGCCAAACTATTCTAAGATTTTGTAATTCTATTTCCTAACTATAACATCTCGGCAACCTTTTATTTCCTAACTATAACCTGTAACCTTTCAGAGTGGGTATGTGAGTGGCTGTATAGGGAGGTGGGTGCAGACCTGCCACCTCACATGGTGCCACCATGTGTCACACAAATTTAGCTTCCTTCACATGGACACCTGGTGGGGAGCCTACATCACAAGGTGGCCAGGAAAATGAGCTGCAAAAACACTGTAAATTGAAGGCCAGCCCCTTCTCACACTTTAATGATATTTTGCAAGTTGGCAGGTATGTGAGCATGTTTGTGAGTCCCTGAGTGCGCGAGTGAGTGGGTGCATGAGTGTCTGAGTAGAGCTGTGAGTGGTTATGTGAGTTACAGAGTGGGTCTGTGATTGTGTCCACATGTGTGCTTGAGTGGGTCTGGGAGTGGTTATGTGAGTCTCTGAGTGGATCTGTGAGTGGGTGCATGAGTCTCTGAGTGGGTCTGTGAATGGGAACATGAGTGTCTGAGTAGATCTCTGAGTAGCTGTGTGAGTGGGTGTATGGTTGAATGAGTGTCTGTGTGAGTGGCTGTATGAGTGAGTGAGTGTGTTTCAGTAGTTGTATGGGCCTGTGAATGGGTATGTGAGTGGGTGTGTGAGTTGGTGTATGAGAATCTGTATGGGGATGTGAGTGATTATGTGAGTGGGCCTGTAGATGATATCATCAGTGATGCCATCAAGCATGTCATTTGAGATGTCATCAATGATGTCATCAGTGATGTCACTGACCATGTCATGAGTGATGTAATATGTGAGGTAATAAGCAGTGCATGGCTGGGGCGTAAGTTATAGTTAGCTCAGGTGACTGCTGAATTTCAGTGGTGGTGTGTGAGTGAAATCCTAGCCAAACTATTCTAAGATTTTGTAATTCTATTTCCTAACTATAACATCTCGGCAACCTTTTATTTCCTAACTATAACCTGTAACCTTTCAGAGTGGGTATGTGAGTGGCTGTATAGGGAGGTGGGTGCAGACCTGCCAACTCACATGGTGCCACCATGTGTCACACAAATTTAGCTTCCTTCACATGGACACCTGGTGGGGAGCCTGAATCACAAGGTGGCCAGGAAAATGAGCTGCAAAAACACTGTAAATTGAAGGCCAGCCCCTTCTCACACTTTAATGATATTTTGCAAGTTGGCAGGTATGTGAGCATGTTTGTGAGTCCCTGAGTGCGCGAGTGAGTGGGTGCATGAGTGTCTGAGTAGAGCTGTGAGTGGTTATGTGAGTTACAGAGTGGGTCTGTGATTGTGTCCACATGTGTGCTTGAGTGGGTCTGGGAGTGGTTATGTGAGTCTCTGAGTGGATCTGTGAGTGGGTGCATGAGTCTCTGAGTGGGTCTGTGAATGGGAACATGAGTGTCTGAGTAGATCTCTGAGTGGGTGGGTGAGTGCCTAAGTGGATCTATGAGAGTGTGCAAGAGTCTCTGAGTGGGTCTGTGTGGACTATGTTGTGAGTGTGTGAGTAAATCTGTGAGTGGGTGCATGAGTGCTTTGAGTGGGTCTGAGAGGGCGTGTGAGTCTTAGAGTGGGTCTGTGAGTGGGTCCATGTGTGTATGAGGCTCTGAGTGGGTCTATGAATGGGTGACTGAGTGCTTAAACAGATCTGTGAATGGGTGCATGAGTGAGTGTGTCTGTTAGTGGGTGCACTGTAAAAAAAAAAGTTGGGGGGCACCCAGGAGAAGGTCCTTGTGCCAGCTCCCCCTGTGACAGTCTATTTGCCCCACTTGCCTGCAGTCCGCTACTCTCTGCTGCGTTCAGTTTGTGCCTCCTCTGCGTATTTTCTCCTTGTTTTTCTGCCTCTTCACTGCTCACTCCTGCTCTCTATGTGGTCTCTATTGGCTCATTCTTCCTGTTATTTTGCCTCTCTTTGCTCACTCCTAACCTTCATTCTGCCTCTTTCTGCTTATTTCTGACCTCTATTTTGCCTCTTGCTGCTTGTTTCTCACCTCTATTTTCCCTCTTTCTGCTCACCTGCTCGTTATTTTGCCTCTTTCTGCTCTTTTCTGACCTTTATTTAGCCTCTTTCTGCTAGTTTGTGCCCTTTATTACACCTCTTTCTGCTCTGCTCTGATATTTATTCTGCCTCTTTCTGACCTTTATTTCACCTCTTTCTGCTCATCCCTGGGCCCGGTGGGTAAAAGCCTGCAAGGCCCCATCAGTCCCAGTCAGGTCCCCCTGCATCCTGCAGGAGCCGGCATTACCACTAATGGAAAGGCAGCCCAATCTATGCAGGAGCTTTAGTTTTATCTCTTTCCCTGCCCACATATCTGCGGCAGGGAAAGAGATGAAAGGAGCACTTTAACAGCTCCCACCTGAGGGAACCGAAGTATTTGCTTTAGCTTTGCGAGAGCTGTCACAGCTCAGGCCAAGTTAAAGCAAAAACCTATGTTCCGGGGGTGGTTCCCGGGACATAGCAGGAGCCGGCCTTGAGGGGCGGTGGTCCCCAGGGCCATTCTTGGCTCCAGAAGGGGGGGTTCACACTGCGACCCTCCTTAGATTTTGAAGGGCCTGCCCCGGGGAGGTGGTGGTCCCCAAGCTGAGAACGGCTCAGGAGGGAGCGACACATCTCTGTCCCATTGTTTTAGAAGTGTTTGGCCCCAGGAAGTGGTGGTCCCCAGGGGGGATCAGCGGACCCCCATTTGGTGTTTTGTAGCCCCAGGTACAGGTGGTGGTCACCAGGGCTCAGGGGTGGGGTCCACGTGCCCCCCCATCAATGTTCATATTAAGCCCTGGGGAGGTGGTGATCCCCACTGCTCTAAAGAGCCCTTGGAGCAAAGTCTGTGCGGCTCCCCTCCAATATGTAAAGAAAGCCCCGGGGACATGATGCTCCCCGGGCTCTAAGAGCCTTAAAAGGGGAGCCCCATTCGCCCGCCTTTTTTTTTTAAATAAATGCCCCCGGGACCTTGCCCTCCTGGGGCTCCATGAAAAACAAGCGCAGGAGTCCGCACTTTGTTTTCCTACCACATATTTGCGGCTCCTTTGCGTTCTAGTGGCAATTGTTTAATTGTTTTTTGGCTCTGTCGGAAACTACCCTTATTTCTTTTTTTAAACATTTTTTGTAGGACTCAGCTGATGCGGAGTCCCAAGATGGCTGCCAACACTTCCTGGTTGAAGTGTTGGCAATCAATCATATTTGAGCACAGGGACTGTCGGATCCTTTGGAGAATCTGTGCCCCTATATATCCAATTTGAATTTCTTGAAATGTTTCCTAAACTGCTGAATGGAAAAGCACCAATTTACAAGAAGTTCACTTTCTGGACCAACAGCAAACTTTCTGCCAAATTTGGTGTAATTCCGTTCAGCAGTTCGAGATGTAGGCGTGTCTAAAATTCCTATGGGACTTAACACGTAAAACACATTTTTTTTACCCACCCATTTTCTCGGTCCTCGGTTGACGGATCGCACCCAAATTTTTCATGCAAAACAAGAATCACCCGCACACTTCTTTGGGAAATGTTCGTGAAGATTCTTGAAAGGCACCAGAGATATAGGCAAGACAAAAAATGCTTTTCCGAGTGAGAATAGGTCATAACTATAACTACCTACTGGTGACTACCAGTAGGTAATATAGAATATATATGCTTCACTGTCTCTGTTCTTGCAACCCCAACGAAACTCACTGCACATAGACAGTACATTTCTTCTTTTCTTCTTTTTTATTTATTACACCATAGTGCAAACATAGATGGACGGTCTGCGTGTTTCATCTCCCAGCCATCTACTGGACCATAGCCATATATATATGTGAGTGTGTGTGCATGTTCAAAAAGAGGCAGAGCTAGGAATAGTATATCTACCTCCCTATACTCACTTATATCCTCTATGTTTAATTCCTACATTTTCTCTCCATGATATTCTTGTAAGTCGATATTCTTCGGCTCTTTATTCAGTAATACAGCCACAAAAGGTTTTCTCACATTGACTGTACTATAGACCCACAATCTGCCTCTAAGCCCATAAATAAAGAAGTGTTGTACCTGTCTATTGAGAAGTGCTTTGAAGCTTCCCCAGAGTAGACAGTGCTATACAATACAATGTAATTTTAATACTGAAAATATGGGATAGTGAATGACAGCATCCAGAGTGCGGCAGGTTATACAGCTGAAGGTATACGGTTGAAGGCATCATATATGATTTTGGGCAACACTAAAGTCTGTGCTGTATTTGAAAGTATGCAACTTTGAAAGTATAGAGCACAGAACCAGGCCAGCCATTAGGGAATTCGAAAGACAGTACAACATAGTAGTGTGACTGATAGGCAGTAATACTGCTGTGAGAGTGCTTGACTTACTCAGCCCCAGCTCTGTCAGCCTGTAAAAGGCTGTCAAAATAAATCTCTCACAGTACTTACACCTCCGAACTCCGAACTCCGTGTAGTGCCAATTGACTGGCATGCTACCTTACACAGAACTTCACTAATTGATGATAAATATGGACTCCAAATGTCTCCACCTCAGAACAAAAACACGTTGGCAGCAGATTCTCTGGTGAAATGGTAACATAGAGTGAGACATCAGTTTTTTTCATCAATCAGGCACCAGCTTCCGCTTTTTAAGTGTCTCGAGTTAGCTGCATGCATTGAAGGGAGCTGATATCACTCTGTGTCACAGCAAGAGAGTTCTTATTGGCTACCGGCGCTAATCAGCCACGGCCTGATTGGACCAGACACGTTTTCACGCGCAGAGCCACGCAGGGGACGCATGCTGTGGGTTTCAGCACTCATTTCCAACTGTTTCTTTTCTGTTTCCTAGCCTAGGGCTTGCTGTACAGCGAGACTGGGCGGGACTCTTTCACAAATGCCTTTCCTAAGAGTACATCTGTGGCTTGGCTCGTTCCCAGGTGATATCTCCTTCTCACACCCTCTACAATTCAATCCTGGCAGCTCTGAGCATGCCTTGAATTCTAAGAAACCCTGCATTGTACAAGCAGTGCCCAGGAACAGGTACACAATCCTCAGGTAAACACACAGCATCCGAGAGGCCGGGACTGGCTAAGGAGACGAATTCCAGTGCAAGAGCAAATGAACAGAGAGTGTCTGCCTTGTAGCTGCAGGTAGGAAAAACAAGCATTGGAAATGCAATAGGTCTCGCAGTAGTAAAGTTTGAGCTATAGGTGTTATTTATTTTTTTGTTTTTTATTTATGTGTTGTTTTTTCTAAATAGCTAAATTAATAGCTTTCTTCTTTACAAAGCCAATAGTTATAATTTTTGTAAATGTGACACCTCTAGCATTTGTAAAGCAACATGTTTTGTATTAACGGGACTTATATGTGACATATATGTATTGATATAAAAAAAATCAATGGCTTAAAAAAAAATTAATAATAATACGTAAATAAAATGGATTTTATTTTATATTGCCAATAGCTTAAAGTTTATTAAATATATTTAGTGAAGATGCTGTGGTTGCGCTGAGTGAGGGTGAGGGTGAGGGTGGGTGAGGGTGAGTGAGGGGTTGAGGGTGAGTGAGGGTGAGTGAGGGTGAGTGAGGGTGAGTGAGGGTGAGTGAGGGTGAGGGGTTGAGTGAGGGGTTGAGTGAGGGTGAGGGGTTGAGGGTGAGTGAGGGTGAGTGAGGGTGAGTGAGGGTGAGGGTGAGTGAGGGTGAGTGAGGGTGAGTGAGGGTGAGGGGTTGAGGGTGAGTGAGGGTGAGGGGTTGAGGGTGAGTGAGGGTGAGGGGTTGAGGGTGAGTGAGGGTGAGGGTGAGTGAGGGTGAGGGGTTGAGGGTGAGTGAGGGTGAGGGTGAGTGAGGGTGAGGGTGGGTGAGGGTGAGGGTGGGTGAGGGTGAGTGAGGGTGAGGGGTTGAGGGTGAGTGAGGGTGAGGGGTTGAGGGTGAGTGAGGGTGAGGGGTTGAGGGTGAGTGAGGGTGAGGGTGAGGGGTTGAGGGTGGGTGAGGGTGAGGGGTTGAGGGTGAGTGAGGGTGAGGGGTTGAGGGTGAGTGAGGGTGAGGGTGAGTGAGGGTGAGTGAGGGTGGGGGGTTGAGGGTGAGTGAGGGTGAGTGAGGGTGGGGGGTTGAGGGTGAGTGAGGGTGAGTGAGGGTGAGTGAGGGTGAGTGAGGGTGAGTGAGGGTGAGTGAGGGTGGGTGAGGGTGGGTGAGGGTGAGTGAGGGAGGGTGAGTGAGGGTGAGTGAGGGTGAGTGAGGGTGAGTGAGGGTGAGTGAGGGTGAGGGTGAGGGTGAGGAGGGGTTGAGGGTGAGTGAGGGTGAGTGAGGGTGAGTGAGGGTGAGTGAGGGTGAGTGAGGGTGAGTGAGGGTGAGGGGTTGAGTGAGGGTGAGGGGTTGAGGGTGAGTGAGGGTGAGTGAGGGTGAGTGAGGGTGAGGGTGAGTGAGGGTGAGTGAGGGTGCGGGTGAGTGAGGGTGAGTGAGGGTGAGGGGTTGAGGGTGAGTGAGGGTGAGGGGTTGAGGGTGGGTGAGGGTGAGTGAGGGAGGGTGAGGGAGGGTGAGTGAGGGTGAGTGAGGGTGAGTGAGGGTGAGTGAGGGTGAGTGAGGGTGAGTGAGGGTGAGGGTGAGGGTGAGTGAGGGTGAGTGAGGGTGAGTGAGGGTGAGTGAGGGTGAGGGTGAGTGAGGGTGAGTGAGGGTGAGGGGTTGAGGGTGAGTGAGGGTGAGGGGTTGAGGGTGAGTGAGGGTGAGGGGTTGAGGGTGAGTGAGGATGAGGGTGAGTGAGGGTGAGTGAGGGTGAGGGGTTGAGGGTGAGTGAGGGTGAGGGTGAGGGTGGGTGAGGGTGGGTGAGGGTGAGTGAGGGTGAGGGGTTGAGGGTGAGTGAGGGTGAGGGGTTGAGGGTGAGTGAGGGTGAGGGTGGGTGAGGGTGGGTGAGGGTGGGTGAGGGTGAGGAGGGGTTGAGGGTGAGTGAGGGTGAGTGAGGGTGAGTGAGGGTGAGTGAGGGTGAGTGAGGGTGAGTGAGGGTGAGGGTGAGGGTGAGTGAGGGTGAGTGAGGGTGAGTGAGGGTGAGTGAGGGTGAGGGTGAGTGAGGGTGAGTGAGGGTGAGGGGTTGAGGGTGAGTGAGGGTGAGGGGTTGAGGGTGAGTGAGGGTGAGGGGTTGAGGGTGAGTGAGGGTGAGGGTGAGTGAGGGTGAGTGAGGGTGAGGGGTTGAGGGTGAGTGAGGGTGAGGGTGAGGGTGGGTGAGGGTGGGTGAGGGTGAGTGAGGGTGAGGGGTTGAGGGTGAGTGAGGGTGAGGGGTTGAGGGTGGGGGAGGGGTTGAGGGTGAGTGAGGGTGAGGGTGGGAGGGTGAGGGTGGGTGAGTGAGGGTGTGTGTGGGTGTGGAGGTGAGGGTGGGGTGTGAGGTGGGGTGGTGGGTGTGGGTGGGTGAGGGTGAGGGTGGTGGGTGAGTGAGGGTGAGTGAGGGTGAGTGAGGGTGAGTGAGGGTGAGTGAGGGTGGGTGAGGGGAGTGTGGGTGAGTGAGGGTGAGGGGTGAGGTGGTGTGTGTGAGGTGTGAGGGTGTGAGGTGAGGGTGAGTGAGGGTGAGTGAGGGTGGGGTGGTGGGGTGAGTTGGGTGGGTGGTGGGGTGAGTGAGGGTGAGGGTGGGTGAGGGTGGTGAGGGTTGAGGGTGTTGTGGGGGTGGGTGAGGGGTGAGGGTGGGTGAGGGTGAGGGTGTGGGTGTGGGTGGGTGGGGTGGGTGGGGTGGGGTGAGTGGGGGTGGGGGGTGGTGAGGGTGGTGGGGTGGGTGTGGGGTGAGGGTGGGGTGGGGGGTGGGGGGTGGGTGGGGGTGGGGGTGGGGTGAGGGTGGAGGGTGGGGGTGTGGGTGGTGGGGTGTGGGTGAGGGGTGAGTGTGGGTGGGGGTGGGGTGAGTGGGGTGGGTGAGGGTGGTGAGGGTGGGGGTGGGTGTGGTGGGGTGGTGAGGGTGGTGAGGGTGGGTGAGGGTGAGTGGGGGGGTGTGGTGGGGGGTGGTGTGGGTGGGTGGTGGTGGTGTGGTGTGGGAGGGTGAGTGAGGGTGAGTGGGGGGTGGGGTGAGGGTGGTGGGTGGGGGGTGGTGAGGGGTGGGTGGGGTGTGTGGGGTGGGTGTGGGTGGGGTGAGGGGGTGGTGGGGTGTGGGGTGGGGGTTGAGTGGGGTGAGGGGTTGGGGTGGGTGGGGGTGAGTGGGGTGAGTGAGGGTGGGGGGTGAGGGTGAGTGAGGGTGTGTGGGGGTGTGGGGTGAGGGTGAGTGAGGGTGAGGGTGAGTGAGGGTGAGGGTGGGTGAGGGTGAGTGAGGGTGAGGGTGAGTGAGGGTGAGGGGTTGAGGGTGAGTGAGGGTGAGGGGTTGAGGGTGAAAAAAATCCATACAAGTTCTAGGCCAGTCATATCCGATAGTTAACACCACAGCATAACCTGGCTCAGCCTCGAATAATGCTAGCTCTGCGCGATTTTCCATCTGGGACAGGAGATACGATACAGTCTAAGAAAGATTTAAATAACAGCTGTGGAACTACAGAGATGTAGGAAACATCAAAGGATAAAAAAAACAATCCTAAACTAATGATAAACCCGGATATGCACATGCTTCAGTGACCGCCAGCGAGGCATTTACTGCTGAATGAAGGCCATGCACAGAGTGTGGAAATCTGTGGTCAGTGTTTAAAATGCCGTAACCAGCAACGGCATGCATTTGTAAAGAGCTCACAACATTCCTTTGAAACTAAACATTGAGAGATTTCTCTCACTCTTTGAACGAATGCTATTTTGTCCAGCAAGACTTTCTGAATTCAGTTTGGGGCTTACTGTGGTGGGCCATCCAAAAGTCACAAGAGAGAATGTGCTTGAATGTGTGTGATGGGGGAGGGGGTTTGATGAAATCATGAAGAAAGTTTCTGGTTGCACACCACGGTCTATGCCCCAGCCACCCTGTTCACTTACCATAACACTGAAAAGTTTTCATATTTTTAGAAAAATATGTTTTTAATCTAAAAAAAAAATCTAAAATAAGTCTCTCCGCATACGCAGTCCGCAGTTATTGTTCATGCTTTTTTGGTATCATACTGAACGCGCCTGGTATCCATTAGTCCATAGGACAAGCAAGTGCAGCAATCCCTAATGCTCGCTTGTATGGGGGCAATGCCTATGCCAGTTCCATGTGCCAAGGACCGCTTTCATCAGACCACAGTGAAAGGAGGGGCATGCACTTATACGGACCCTTCGCAAGAAGATTACAGGCTATCCCTAACAAGACGGACGGACGGAAGAGAGGGGAGGGGGGAGGAGAAATGCGACACGGCGGGAGGGGGCGGAGCGGGTAAACATAGACGAGAGGGGAGGGGGGAGGAGACGCAGTTATTGTTCATGCTTTTTTGGTATCATACTGAACGCGCCTGGTATCCATTAGTCCATAGGACAAGCAAGTGCAGCAATCCCTAATGCTCGCTTGTATGGGGGCAATGCCTATGCCAGTTCCATGTGCCAAGGACCGCTTTCATCAGACCACAGTGAAAGGAGGGGCATGCACTTATACGGACCCTTCGCAAGAAGATTACAGGCTATCCCTAACAAGACGGACGGACGGAAGAGAGGGGAGGGGGGAGGAGAAATGCGACACGGCGGGAGGGGGCGGAGCGGGTAAACATAGACGAGAGGGGAGGGGGGAGGAGACGCAGTTATTGTTCATGCTTTTTTGGTATCATACTGAACGCGCCTGGTATCCATTAGTCCATAGGACAAGCAAGTGCAGCAATCCCTAATGCTCGCTTGTATGGGGGCAATGCCTATGCCAGTTCCATGTGCCAAGGACCGCTTTCATCAGACCACAGTGAAAGGAGGGGCATGCACTTATACGGACCCTTCCCAAGAAGATTACAGGCTATCCCTAACAAGACGGACGGACGGAAGAGAGGGGAGGGGGGAGGAGAAATGCGACACGGCGGGAGGGGGCGGAGCGGGTAAACATAGACGAGAGGGGAGGGGGGAGGAGAAATGCGACACGGCGGGAGGGGGCGGAGCGGGTAAACATAGACGGACGTGCACGCGCACGCGCTTTTAAGGTCAATGCGCATGCGCATAAGCTCAATGCGCATGCGCATTGACCTTAAAAGTCACGGGCACTGCAAGGAATCGCCACGATTCCTTGCAGTGTAGATAAAGAGTGGATAAGTCGCAATACTCTCGCTTGCTCGATGCGCATGCGCATCGACAGGCGAGACCTAATAATGCAGAGCAAGAAAACGGAAAAAAAAACCTGGATGGGCCTTGAAGTCTATGACACCTGTCAGCATCAAGATGTGGGTGACTCCACCCTGCCACATAAGAAACGATTCTAGCTGATTCCCCCCCCCCCCCCTAGCTAAGATGGGCCCTGCATCAGCAGTGACAGCGTGTCCAGTGGGGAACAAAGAGGATGGCCAGTGGGTGGGGGGCAGGGATAAATAATTGTCCCCAGCCCTTAGCGCACTGGATATGACGCGGTAGAGGCGCCGGGCAAAGGTGGGACTCCCAAAGGAGGGGGTCCCAGTGACAGGGCCCGGAGATGCTCCTAATGTGGCACTAAGGGGGCTGCCCTCTTACAGGGCCCACTGCGTGCACAACAGGCAGCCGCACATCCACCCTATGACTGCACCCGTGGGGGTCGCACCTGGCTTTAAGGGAAGCGCGCTCACGGGACCCACAGACTGAAGTCCACCAAGTGCCTAGAAGCAATTAAGTAATAACATTGTGTGCTGTACAAACAAAATAACCATAAACATCTGAACGCACCCCTTGTCCCATGGAGCCAGGCCATTACCTCCACTCCTCTCCCTCGCTTTAATTAAGCACCAATGAGGTGTCACTCCTCCTCAGATCCAGTCCCTAGCCAACCCCAATCCTTAAAGGCCCTCTTCCCCCGCCAGCTTCTCCTGTTCATAAACAAGCTCGGCACACACAACTCAGTTGTCCAGACAGGGAGAGCCTCTGAATTAAAGCGAAGAAGTGGCCAAAAGGGCTAGGAGTAATGTAATTACCCATAAGTAATTGAAACATTCACCCAGACTAAGGAACATAGGGGCCAGGGGGAACAGAGAATTGCCTCCCAGCACAGCCTTTCATGCAGTGCTTAATTTGTAAAAAAAAATGAAGGGCCGGTGCCCTTCCTGGAAGGACACTGAATCCTGAGCCAACCATACCCACCAGCACTGCCAATGGCAATACCAACATGGCACTTAAGCATCGCACTCCTACAAGTGTGACAATTCAGACTATTTCAGGCCACACACAGCTGTAGGAATGGCAAGAGAGGTTGGTATTATTCATTTTCAATGCATATTGACTTAATAAACACAGTTGTGTACATCTGAGACAGTGCCACCTTGTGGTGGACTGTCACTAGAGCCGGTCCTAACAATTAAGTGCCAGTGGCGAGCACCGAAAACCACCGGCACATATTAAGCACTGCTTTCCTGCACAGTTTTCATTGATGGCTTCAGGCATTTTTGCACACGTTCAATGTCCGTGAGCGCCAACAAGGCTTCTAGCAGCCCTGGCGCATGCACAGGCCACCAGCTCAGCCCTGGTTCCTCTGAGAATTTCTGGGCCTATAGATTATATGAGAAGGTTTTACGTCGATGTTCACGTGGCGCAAAGTAACGCAAAGCATTCCTTCGAGTTACTTACCTTTTTTAACATAGCTGAGTATAATGCTAAATTGCGCAAAGCCACATAAGCACACAAGCAACCCTTAGCAATAAAGGCTACACTGTTTCAGAGTGATTTGAAGTGGCCATCAGGCGCCATGACAGCACTATATACAACAAACAATGCTGCCCAATATCACTGTCCAACGCTCACCTATTTTCACTTTAAGGTGCTTGTGCACAGTTTTCACTCATGTTGTTATATTAAAACTCTTCGCATGTCAAATTTGATTACAGATGAGCGCATCACCTTAAGCGCCGAGACACCCTCGGGTATTTGTGTGCTCTATAAATTGCTAACATAACATAACATGCCGTTTGCACTATGCACACTTTGTTTAGCAAACTGCATTTCATGAATCACAGGCCATCCGCACTCCAGCCCCCTGATCTCACGAGAACTGCACAACCAGTGCTTGCAATTCCTGGTCACTGACCAAGTTGTGTTACCAAAAAGTAGTAGTTTTCACCCTCTCAAATATCAGGATCCAGGCTCTGACGCTGGTCATCTGTTGGAACCAAATTCGCCAGGATGGCTCAGTGAGCTGAACTTTGGCCTCTGACAATGGAGGTGATCCGAAGGCCACAAGTTCAGTTCCCAGCAAGTCAAGCTCAGCCCTCCATCCTGAGGTCCGTAACAGTGAGGTCCATAAATTGAAGTAATGTTTTACACCCTAAGTGGAGAGCATTTCTGCATTAGACCCAAATTATTCTTATCCTGTTTTAAGCAACATTAGTAATGGTGGAACAGCAGGTATAAGGGTTATTAGATTGTTGAATGACATGCATCTCTCCACCTTAATAGCACTGGGAACACACCTCAAACTAAAGAGGCTCTTGGCATGATATTAAGCGCTATTATTATTCCTTTACGCAATCATGCCAATTTTATCTACCCTTGAAGGATGAATGCTTGAGTGAGTCCTATCCGGAATAAGAGGGCTGCTAATTATTTTCTATTTTTTTACGGCAGCACAGACTGCACCGACAACAAGGGTGTCAGACTGCGTTACAAGAAGACAATGACTGGTATGGTGCAGTTCGGCAGTAGTACTAATAGATATGAAGGAGAACGCATAACATTTGAATCAAAAAACGACCCAGGGTTCAAAGAAGGATGACATTTTTTGAAAGGCCTGGCTAGTCTCTCAAACATTGTTTCATTTGGCCTCAACCTAAAAGAACTGCTGGGTTGTTTAGGCAAAATGCAATCCCATCTCTCACGCTATTTTACACATTATGCTATTTGCTTGGTGTTGGCTGCCAGCCGTATAGCTTTTCTAATTTTTGTTTTTTGTTTGGTCAGGGTTTTTGCAGAACGTTATTGTTGGGGAATCTGGATTGGGCTGGTCAATCTTTTTTTAATTAAATTTTTATTGCAGAAACACAGAAGGATACCAGTAATCAGTCAGTATTCCAGCTATTCACCAGTAATAGTGCACCGCACAGTCAGTAGAGCAACACACGGCCATTGAGCCCACAACCCGAAGGTCGGGCGGCAAATATCGTTAATCTGCTGGAAATATGAATTTAAGAATAAAGGTGAGCATCCAATGAGCGTTCCGAGTATCTGCTTTTCCGGGCTGGTCAATCTTAAGAAAAACAAAAGGTGGCTTAATTGAAAATATTTTGGGGTTTCAAAAAAGCTCACTTTGGATAGTATTCACTCACATAGATATTAGCCAATGGCTGAAGTGGGCTGACCCCTTGACCCATGCTGTATGGTGTAGTGATTTACAAAAGGGGGGGGGTGGTGATGAACAGAGTGTCTGAATTGAGCAGACCACTCTTACCCAGTCCAAAGATCAGGGCTTGATCCATCACCGTTATTTATCTCACTGCCCCATCCCAGCTCAGAATCTGGCTATATGCAAATCAGTCTGTCCCTGGCCCAGTGCATCATGGGAACAGGGCAGACTAAACTACCAAGCCAATTCTTTACCAGAAAGGAGACAAGCTACCGGGGACCGGTTTCTGGCATTTCAGCCTCTTCGGCCCGGCTTGCTTGAATCCTGATGGAGCAGTGAGAAAGGGACTCATGTCTGAGTATACCCTGCCACACCTTTAGTGGCCAAAATCGATTTACAAAAGGGGGTGGTGATGAACAGAGTGTCTGAATTGAGCAGACCACTCTTACCCAGTCCAAAGATCAGGGCTTGATCCATCACCGTTATTTATCTCACTGCCCCATCCCAGCTCAGAATCTGGCTATATGCAAATCAGTCTGTCCCTGGCCCAGTGCATCATGGGAACAGGGCAGACTAAACTACCAAGCCAATTCTTTACCAGAAAGGAGACAAGCTACCGGGGACCGGTTTCTGGCATTTCAGCCTCTTCGGCCCGGCTTGCTTGAATCCTGATGGAGCAGTGAGAAAGGGACTCATGTCTGAGTATACCCTGCCACACCTTTAGTGGCCAAAATCGATTTACAAAAGGGGGTGGTGATGAACAGAGTGTCTGAATTGAGCAGACCACTCTTACCCAGTCCAAAGATCAGGGCTTGATCCATCACCGTTATTTATCTCACTGCCCCATCCCAGCTCAGAATCTGGCTATATGCAAATCAGTCTGTCCCTGGCCCAGTGCATCATGGGAACAGGGCAGACTAAACTACCAAGCCAATTCTTTACCAGAAAGGAGACAAGCTACCGGGGACCGGTTTCTGGCATTTCAGCCTCTTCGGCCCGGCTTGCTTGAATCCTGATGGAGCAGTGAGAAAGGGACTCATGTCTGAGTATACCCTGCCACACCTTTAGTGGCCAAAATCGATTTACAAAAGGGGGTGGTGATGAACAGAGTGTCTGAATTGAGCAGACCACTCTTACCCAGTCCAAAGATCAGGGCTTGATCCATCACCGTTATTTATCTCACTGCCCCATCCCAGCTCAGAATCTGGCTATATGCAAATCAGTCTGTCCCTGGCCCAGTGCATCATGGGAACAGGGCAGACTAAACTACCAAGCCAATTCTTTACCAGAAAGGAGACAAGCTACCGGGGACCGGTTTCTGGCATTTCAGCCTCTTCGGCCCGGCTTGCTTGAATCCTGATGGAGCAGTGAGAAAGGGACTCATGTCTGAGTATACCCTGCCACACCTTTAGTGGCCAAAATCGATTTACAAAAGGGGGTGGTGATGAACAGAGTGTCTGAATTGAGCAGACCACTCTTACCCAGTCCAAAGATCAGGGCTTGATCCATCACCGTTATTTATCTCACTGCCCCATCCCAGCTCAGAATCTGGCTATATGCAAATCAGTCTGTCCCTGGCCCAGTGCATCATGGGAACAGGGCAGACTAAACTACCAAGCCAATTCTTTACCAGAAAGGAGACAAGCTACCGGGGACCGGTTTCTGGCATTTCAGCCTCTTCGGCCCGGCTTGCTTGAATCCTGATGGAGCAGTGAGAAAGGGACTCATGTCTGAGTATACCCTGCCACACCTTTAGTGGCCAAAATCGATTTACAAAAGGGGGTGGTGATGAACAGAGTGTCTGAATTGAGCAGACCACTCTTACCCAGTCCAAAGATCAGGGCTTGATCCATCACCGTTATTTATCTCACTGCCCCATCCCAGCTCAGAATCTGGCTATATGCAAATCAGTCTGTCCCTGGCCCAGTGCATCATGGGAACAGGGCAGACTAAACTACCAAGCCAATTCTTTACCAGAAAGGAGACAAGCTACCGGGGACCGGTTTCTGGCATTTCAGCCTCTTCGGCCCGGCTTGCTTGAATCCTGATGGAGCAGTGAGAAAGGGACTCATGTCTGAGTATACCCTGCCACACCTTTAGTGGCCAAAATCGATTTACAAAAGGGGGTGGTGATGAACAGAGTGTCTGAATTGAGCAGACCACTCTTACCCAGTCCAAAGATCAGGGCTTGATCCATCACCGTTATTTATCTCACTGCCCCATCCCAGCTCAGAATCTGGCTATATGCAAATCAGTCTGTCCCTGGCCCAGTGCATCATGGGAACAGGGCAGACTAAACTACCAAGCCAATTCTTTACCAGAAAGGAGACAAGCTACCGGGGACCGGTTTCTGGCATTTCAGCCTCTTCGGCCCGGCTTGCTTGAATCCTGATGGAGCAGTGAGAAAGGGACTCATGTCTGAGTATACCCTGCCACACCTTTAGTGGCCAAAATCGATTTACAAAAGGGGGTGGTGATGAACAGAGTGTCTGAATTGAGCAGACCACTCTTACCCAGTCCAAAGATCAGGGCTTGATCCATCACCGTTATTTATCTCACTGCCCCATCCCAGCTCAGAATCTGGCTATATGCAAATCAGTCTGTCCCTGGCCCAGTGCATCATGGGAACAGGGCAGACTAAACTACCAAGCCAATTCTTTACCAGAAAGGAGACAAGCTACCGGGGACCGGTTTCTGGCATTTCAGCCTCTTCGGCCCGGCTTGCTTGAATCCTGATGGAGCAGTGAGAAAGGGACTCATGTCTGAGTATACCCTGCCACACCTTTAGTGGCCAAAATCGATTTACAAAAGGGGGTGGTGATGAACAGAGTGTCTGAATTGAGCAGACCACTCTTACCCAGTCCAAAGATCAGGGCTTGATCCATCACCGTTATTTATCTCACTGCCCCATCCCAGCTCAGAATCTGGCTATATGCAAATCAGTCTGTCCCTGGCCCAGTGCATCATGGGAACAGGGCAGACTAAACTACCAAGCCAATTCTTTACCAGAAAGGAGACAAGCTACCGGGGACCGGTTTCTGGCATTTCAGCCTCTTCGGCCCGGCTTGCTTGAATCCTGATGGAGCAGTGAGAAAGGGACTCATGTCTGAGTATACCCTGCCACACCTTTAGTGGCCAAAATCGATTTACAAAAGGGGGTGGTGATGAACAGAGTGTCTGAATTGAGCAGACCACTCTTACCCAGTCCAAAGATCAGGGCTTGATCCATCACCGTTATTTATCTCACTGCCCCATCCCAGCTCAGAATCTGGCTATATGCAAATCAGTCTGTCCCTGGCCCAGTGCATCATGGGAACAGGGCAGACTAAACTACCAAGCCAATTCTATACCAGAAAGGAGACAAGCTACCGGGGACCGGTTTCTGGCATTTCAGCCTCTTCGGCCCGGCTTGCTTGAATCCTGATGGAGCAGTGAGAAAGGGACTCATGTCTGAGTATACCCTGCCACACCTTTAGTGGCCAAAATCGATTTACAAAAGGGGGTGGTGATGAACAGAGTGTCTGAATTGAGCAGACCACTCTTACCCAGTCCAAAGATCAGGGCTTGATCCATCACCGTTATTTATCTCACTGCCCCATCCCAGCTCAGAATCTGGCTATATGCAAATCAGTCTGTCCCTGGCCCAGTGCATCATGGGAACAGGGCAGACTAAACTACCAAGCCAATTCTTTACCAGAAAGGAGACAAGCTACCGGGGACCGGTTTCTGGCATTTCAGCCTCTTCGGCCCGGCTTGCTTGAATCCTGATGGAGCAGTGAGAAAGGGACTCATGTCTGAGTATACCCTGCCACACCTTTAGTGGCCAAAATCGATTTACAAAAGGGGGTGGTGATGAACAGAGTGTCTGAATTGAGCAGACCACTCTTACCCAGTCCAAAGATCAGGGCTTGATCCATCACCGTTATTTATCTCACTGCCCCATCCCAGCTCAGAATCTGGCTATATGCAAATCAGTCTGTCCCTGGCCCAGTGCATCATGGGAACAGGGCAGACTAAACTACCAAGCCAATTCTTTACCAGAAAGGAGACAAGCTACCGGGGACCGGTTTCTGGCATTTCAGCCTCTTCGGCCCGGCTTGCTTGAATCCTGATGGAGCAGTGAGAAAGGGACTCATGTCTGAGTATACCCTGCCACACCTTTAGTGGCCAAAATCGATTTACAAAAGGGGGTGGTGATGAACAGAGTGTCTGAATTGAGCAGACCACTCTTACCCAGTCCAAAGATCAGGGCTTGATCCATCACCGTTATTTATCTCACTGCCCCATCCCAGCTCAGAATCTGGCTATATGCAAATCAGTCTGTCCCTGGCCCAGTGCATCATGGGAACAGGGCAGACTAAACTACCAAGCCAATTCTTTACCAGAAAGGAGACAAGCTACCGGGGACCGGTTTCTGGCATTTCAGCCTCTTCGGCCCGGCTTGCTTGAATCCTGATGGAGCAGTGAGAAAGGGACTCATGTCTGAGTATACCCTGCCACACCTTTAGTGGCCAAAATCGATTTACAAAAGGGGGTGGTGATGAACAGAGTGTCTGAATTGAGCAGACCACTCTTACCCAGTCCAAAGATCAGGGCTTGATCCATCACCGTTATTTATCTCACTGCCCCATCCCAGCTCAGAATCTGGCTATATGCAAATCAGTCTGTCCCTGGCCCAGTGCATCATGGGAACAGGGCAGACTAAACTACCAAGCCAATTCTTTACCAGAAAGGAGACAAGCTACCGGGGACCGGTTTCTGGCATTTCAGCCTCTTCGGCCCGGCTTGCTTGAATCCTGATGGAGCAGTGAGAAAGGGACTCATGTCTGAGTATACCCTGCCACACCTTTAGTGGCCAAAATCGATTTACAAAAGGGGGTGGTGATGAACAGAGTGTCTGAATTGAGCAGACCACTCTTATCCAGTCCAAAGATCAGGGCTTGATCCATCACCGTTATTTATCTCACTGCCCCATCCCAGCTCAGAATCTGGCTATATGCAAATCAGTCTGTCCCTGGCCCAGTGCATCATGGGAACAGGGCAGACTAAACTACCAAGCCAATTCTTTACCAGAAAGGAGACAAGCTACCGGGGACCGGTTTCTGGCATTTCAGCCTCTTCGGCCCGGCTTGCTTGAATCCTGATGGAGCAGTGAGAAAGGGACTCATGTCTGAGTATACCCTGCCACACCTTTAGTGGCCAAAATCGATTTACAAAAGGGGGTGGTGATGAACAGAGTGTCTGAATTGAGCAGACCACTCTTACCCAGTCCAAAGATCAGGGCTTGATCCATCACCGTTATTTATCTCACTGCCCCATCCCAGCTCAGAATCTGGCTATATGCAAATCAGTCTGTCCCTGGCCCAGTGCATCATGGGAACAGGGCAGACTAAACTACCAAGCCAATTCTTTACCAGAAAGGAGACAAGCTACCGGGGACCGGTTTCTGGCATTTCAGCCTCTTCGGCCCGGCTTGCTTGAATCCTGATGGAGCAGTGAGAAAGGGACTCATGTCTGAGTATACCCTGCCACACCTTTAGTGGCCAAAATCGATTTACAAAAGGGGGTGGTGATGAACAGAGTGTCTGAATTGAGCAGACCACTCTTACCCAGTCCAAAGATCAGGGCTTGATCCATCACCGTTATTTATCTCACTGCCCCATCCCAGCTCAGAATCTGGCTATATGCAAATCAGTCTGTCCCTGGCCCAGTGCATCATGGGAACAGGGCAGACTAAACTACCAAGCCAATTCTTTACCAGAAAGGAGACAAGCTACCGGGGACCGGTTTCTGGCATTTCAGCCTCTTCGGCCCGGCTTGCTTGAATCCTGATGGAGCAGTGGGACAGGAACAGACTAATTTGCATACAGCCAGGTTCTGAAACTGGGATGGTGCAGTGAGCTAAAAAACGGTGTTGGATCTAGCCCTGATCTCTTGACTGGGTGAGAGTATTCTGTTTAATTCAGAGACTCTGTCCCTCACCACCCCTTGTTGTAAATATTTTTGTCCACCCTAAGCGTGGAAGGGTATACTCAGATGTGAGTCCCTTGCTCATTGCACCATCAGGATTCAAGCAAGCCGGGCCGAAGAGGCTGAAATGCCAGAAACCGGTCCCCGGTAGCTTGTTTCCTTCCCAGTGTAAGAATTGGCTTTTGTAGTTTGGTTTGCCCTGTTCCCATCATGCACTGGGACAGGAACAGACTAATTTGCATACAGCCAGGTTCTGAAACTGGGATGGTGCAGTGAGCTAAAAAACGGTGTTGGATCTAGCCCTGATCTCTTGACTGGGTGAGAGTATTCTGTTTAATTCAGAGACTCTGTCCCTCACCACCCCTTGTTGTAAATATTTTTGTCCACCCTAAGCGTGGAAGGGTATACTCAGATGTGAGTCCCTTGCTCATTGCACCATCAGGATTCAAGCAAGCCGGGCCGAAGAGGCTGAAATGCCAGAAACCGGTCCCCGGTAGCTTGTTTCCTTCCCAGTGTAAGAATTGGCTTTTGTAGTTTGGTTTGCCCTGTTCCCATCATGCACTGGGACAGGAACAGACTAATTTGCATACAGCCAGGTTCTGAAACTGGGATGGTGCAGTGAGCTAAAAAACGGTGTTGGATCTAGCCCTGATCTCTTGACTGGGTGAGAGTATTCTGTTTAATTCAGAGACTCTGTCCCTCACCACCCCTTGTTGTAAATATTTTTGTCCACCCTAAGCGTGGAAGGGTATACTCAGATGTGAGTCCCTTGCTCATTGCACCATCAGGATTCAAGCAAGCCGGGCCGAAGAGGCTGAAATGCCAGAAACCGGTCCCCGGTAGCTTGTTTCCTTCCCAGTGTAAGAATTGGCTTTTGTAGTTTGGTTTGCCCTGTTCCCATCATGCACTGGGACAGGAACAGACTAATTTGCATACAGCCAGGTTCTGAAACTGGGATGGTGCAGTGAGCTAAAAAACGGTGTTGGATCTAGCCCTGATCTCTTGACTGGGTGAGAGTATTCTGTTTAATTCAGAGACTCTGTCCCTCACCACCCCTTGTTGTAAATAGTATGGTGTAGTGAGCAGAAGAAAAATGTGAATGACATAATAAAAGACCAATGACCGAGAGGACTGGCTGAAAGCCCCTATAAGTAAGTTATACATATAATGTTTACTAAAATCAAAAGGTGTTGGCTGGCACCAAACCTAAGAAAAATATTGTGCCCCAGTATGCCTGCCACAGTGATTGGAGCACTTCTTCAGACCTCGCCTCACCTCACGTACTGCGCCAAAACATGGAACTCTTCCAACCTATCGTAAGTAATGGTGTTGTTAAAATTCCTCCATTCTGAAAGGAACTTTGGGCCTTGAACGAGGTAAGACGCGCTAATTAAATGCAACTACAATGGCTACGTTTCTGAATGCTTTACTAAGGTCCCTTTTCAGTAGGAGCACAACCCGATGAGCTGCACCTCGAAGCACAGATATTCAGCATGTTACGACCATCCAGCACCTCAAGTTCGAAGCGAAGTTAAGAGGGTGCGTCATGAAAGGGCTGTATATGACTGAGTGGCTGTGTGAATGGCTCTATGGGGGAGTGACCGGGTGTGTAAGTGGATGTATGAGTAAGTGGGTGTTTAGGTGTATGGGTAAGTGAGTGGGTGTGTGAGTGACTGTTTTACATAATAAGTATTTGTATGGGTGGCTATATAAATGAGTGAGGGGGCGGGTAAGTGGTTATATTAATGTGTGAATGTGTATGTGTTTTTTGAATGAGTGAATTAATGTGTGTGTGGCTGTAAGGGTTATTTAGTAGCTGTATGGGTTAGTTAGTAGCTCTGTTAGCTCTATAACTGTGAGAGTGGTTGTGTGAATGGCTGTATGGGTGAGTGAGTGGTTGTGAGTGTCCATGTGGGTGTGTGAAAGGATATGTGAGTAGTTGTGTGGGTGTAGGAGTGAGTGTATGAGTGGCTGTATGGGTCGATGAGTTGGAGTGGTTTTGTGGATGTCTTAGTTGCTTATTGGATCCCTGAGTGGCTGTGTGAGTGGGTGTATGGGTGAATCAGTGTCTGTGTGAGTGGCTGTATGAGTGAGTGAGTGTGTTTCAGTAGTTGTATGGGCCTGTGAATGGGTATGTGAGTGGGTGTGTGAGTTGGTGTATGAGAAGTTGTATGGGGATATGAGTGGTTATGTGAGTGGGCCTGTAGATGATATCATCAGTGATGCCATCAAGCATGTCATTTGAGATGTCATCAATGATGTCATCAGTGATGTCACTGACCATGTCATGAGTGATGTAATATGTGAGGTAATAAGCAGTGCATGGCTGGGGCGTAAGTTATAGTTAGCCCAGGTGACTATGCTGAATTTCAGTGGTGGTGTGTGAGTGAAATCTGAGCCAAACTATTCTAAGATGTTTTATTCTATTTCCTAACTATAACATCTCTGCAACCTTTTATTTCCTAAAAGAACACGCTAATTAAATGCGACTACAATGGCTACGTTTCTGAATGCTTTACTAAGGTCCCTTTTCAGTAGGAGCACAACCCGATGAGCTGCACCTCGAAGCACGGATATTCAGCATGTTAGGACCATCCAGCACCTCAAGTTCGAAGCGAAGTTAAGAGGGTGCGTCATGAAAGGGCAGGGTGTGTGTTTTAAAAAAAAAATTGGTCGGTGCTGGAATCTTCCTCGAGGGTGTTACGCAATGCCCTTGCTTTAGTCTTTCCCAATGCTGAGCAATTCCCTGTTCCAGCAGAGGGCAATTATGAAACAGAAACTGGTACCGAGAGTTTAGCGCCAAAAGCCAAGTTCGTCATAGAGAGAGATGACGGTCCCTCGCGCAGGTGGGTAGAGGACGCACCCCTCATTGTGTGAGCACTGCGTCCGATGGCTGACAGGGGTGGCTGGCGCAATGGGAAACTGGCATTTTTTCCATAACAGGATGCGTGTGACAGGCGCTCAGCGCCTCTTGGACTGGGGAAGATTAAATGGAATTTCATCTGTTAAGGGAAATTAGGATATTTGACGCGCACACTCACATTCTCCCTCCCCCCACCGATCGGTCCTCAGGGTGTAGGTGACACAAAGCGCGCAAACACACACATCCTGAGTGCTTCTGAAAGCTAAGAAGGGCTGAGCCAAACTCAACTACAGGACCGTCCTATAAGGATTTGGGGGTCAAGGGTTAAGACAAAGGGGTGCCTCTAAAATGCCAGTAGAGATGGAGACCCCCTAGCACGTCTGCTCAGTAGAGAAATTCAGGAGAATTTAAGATTAGAGGGTGCCTCTGAAAAAGACAGTAGAACCCCAGGTTCCGTTACGTCAAGTCTATAAGGAAACTGGGAGATTTTCACGTAGGAGGGTGTCCCTGAAAGGGCCATAGACTGTAGGCTCCCTAAAATATTGGTCTATGTAAATATTTCCACGTTGAAGGGTGCTTCAAAAAACAGTAAGGTTGGAGTAGGTGCTCTCTCTATGAAATTTGGTAGATTTCCAGATTAGTGAATGCCGCTAAAAGGGTCTGGCCGGTCACCTTTATATTTATTTCCAGTTTTATATGGCGTGAACTTACCCGGAACTTATAGGATCCCTTTATACGAGCACCAGTTATATTACACAAGTGCACAATCATTATTTTTACGCACAGGGAGATTAACTGATTTGACAAGAAGAGGGGGAATCAATGGGGGCTTATTAAAGAGGTCCAGGCTTCATGCCCTCCCAAGTCATGTACTACAAAGAAAATGGAATCTGTTCCTCTGGGTTGGAAGTCACCTACCAACTAATTAGTGGTGGTGAGATAAATGGCGGGGAGAGAAAGGAGGTAGTGGGATCTGGGATCCCGCTTTTGCAGAACTAGGGTCCTCACAAACCCAGCAGGCTAGGTGTCATGCTTCATCATATGGACCTGCTCCTCGTTGAGCCGGCGGTGCAATGCTCAACGGGCACCCGTGAAGGGGCTCTTTGTCGAAGATCTTTTGTTCATTTGCCGTATGATGAAGTGGGGGTATGTAGCCCGTGTGTGTGTGTAGATAGTGAGTGGTGCTGTGGGGGTGAGCTAAAAAAGGTTGTATATTCCAAGGCGATACGTTTTATTCTGGTTGGCAATCCACCTTACTAAAAAGAAATATACAAAGAAGAGTGGCACCGGCCCTAACGGGGGATGTTCATTCACTAATGTGCTCTTCTCTCTGGATCGACATGTTTTTTGCCCTGTTGGTCTAGTAGTACCGTGGCAATTCTTCAGGACCTATATATGTGTAATCAGTGTAAAAAGGGGGTTGGTGTTGAATATCTACACTAAACGGTGCTGCTAATTTAGGAGCTACCATTCAGAGGGGACTACCTATCTAAGTTTGTGTAGTCAAAAAGTGAAAGACCTCCCTCATAGATGTGAGGTGCTTCAATGTGGGCAAGAGGATTGCGGGCGCCTCAGTTGTAGGAGCCTTGACTCATCTGGAGTCCGCATGGGTAACCTACCCTCCGTCACCCGTCCTACGGAGGTACTCCAAAAAGCATAAAGGTCTTACTGGAAAAGTAGCTCATGCGGCCAACCTTTATCCTAATTGAGATTCTCCAAACAGGAGTCTGTCAAATCACATATGTGGCATGAAGGGGAACCTCTCAGATTTGTAAATGGTTTAAACCCCTTATGCAGATTGTGACCGTGCTTCCCAATTCTGGCCCCAACACTCGAATTTCTGGTAAGGCGAAGTTACCTCTCTCCAGTATGCTTATAACCACATTTATTTCTCCAGGTACAGCCTGAAAGAATTTGTAAGGGGAAAGGAAATTATGCAGAAAGACGGTGCTGTGACTTTGATTCTGTAGAATATCACTCGTCCGACCTACAAAACTCAGACTAGAGTGAAACAGTCACTGCGGGGAAATCCTGCAAAGAGGTGCATCTGATTTTTCATATGGCGATTTTGTGGCCTAGAAATTGCCTCAAACTGCGAATAGCCACATGCATCCACACAATTCTATGTCAGGACAGGAGGCTCCGATTATGCTTTCTCATTTCTTTAATGAAATGCTCAGCAGCCAATAAAAACAACCAAAAAACTACATTTCCCATGAACACCAGGGAGTAACCATAGAGAGTAGTGTATAAAAGGTCCCAACATTAGTCTGTCTTCCTCTTTCTTTGCTGCTCCGCAGCCAGTTAAGTGCATATTTTTCTCTTCTAAGCATATTGTTACTCTGTTGACTTTGTTGCTTTTTCTTACCTGTTGTGCTTTGCGCATTTGAGGTTCACGTGTTTGGGGCTTTGTCTCCGTGTTACTTACGTGGTTTTTCTCAGCTGTTGTTCAGCTTTTCCTTCTGTTTGGAGCGTGTGGCCACCTCCGTTTGTTCCGTGTGCTATCTCGCGCTCGTGTACTCTTGTGGAGTGGGAGCAGGGGTTTCCGTTTTCCTTAGGGGAGCGCGAGCGCTCTCGAGACGGTGTTTGGTGACAGGTGACAGTCGCGCATGCGCACTGTCCTATTTCCGGTCTCAGGGTTTCTCCTCAGAACTGGTTGAGTGACGACGTCCTTGGCGTTCTGCCCACGACCTGTCTCCAGACTTTAACCCCGTCAGACACCGAGGTTTCTTGAGGACTTCGGTTGCAACATTGTGGCATAGGCTCTGCCTAGAGTGTTGGTGCTGTGCAGGCTTTGGCTCCCTCCACGCTTGAATACTTTTCTTGAAGTCCGGACCCGGTCCTGCTTCATTCAAAGCCTGCTTTGGGGTCTACACACTCCCCCTTGACTGGTGTTTTGACACTTTGGATTTTTAGTCGTCTTGTGGGCATTTACTTTTCTACCTGGTAGAATGGCTGAATATTATGACGCTGATGACGACTACTACTATGATGTCGAGGAGGAGGACTCCTTAGAACAGAATTTGGTGGAGCAGTTGGATAAGGGGGTCCAACAATCAGTTAACAAGGCACTGGTGCGTGCTATTAACCCCTTGAAGCGTCACCTGAATCTTTACGCCCAACAACAGGGTTGGCTACCTGCTGCCAAGAAATCGGCTAAGTCGCCGGTTAATCCTCATAAGGCGGACTTTCAACGCCTGGCGAAGAGTTTAGCGGCAACTCCTTCCGCTTCTTCAGCTCCTCAAGAGTCGGAGTCGGATAATGCCCACTCTTCCGCGTCTTCAGATCATGCTTCACCGCCTCCTCGGAAGAGGGTCTGTAAGGAACATTTTGTAGACGCCCCTGAGCGTCCTTCAGTCCTTAATTTCGAGCCGGCGGACATTGTCCACCCGAACTCTTCCTCGTGGACGCCTTCACCTGCAGTGGCGGCGTATATAGAGTCTCATATTCGCCAACCTTTTGAGGCCTCAGTTCGGGCACGGTTGCGCTCCGAGTGCCCGAGACCGGACTTGGCGGACCATCTAGCCGACACCCCGGAGGTTGACCCCATGATGGTCACGTACTTGAAAAAGTACGCAAAGGACCCTAAAAAAGGCCTGGACAGATCTTGGCGGTCCTGTCAAGACAAGATGCTCGACTTGCTGGCTCCTCTCACCAAACTCTTGGACCTTGGTTATAAGGCTGACGAGGCTTCTGCTCTTGTGAATCCAAAGGAATTGATCGAATGGGCCCAACGGGCGATTTGTTATCTGGACAATGCTAATTGCGCGATGTCGACTGAACGTCGCAGGTCCATACTCTTAGTTGGATCCGAAACTTTCGGAGTTAGCAACTTCCGAATCTGGCCCTGAGGCTCAAGGACTGTTATTCGGTCAGCCGTTCCTGAAGGAACTCACTCGTTTTGTCTCTACGTTCATCGGCATTGACAAGGCGCAGGCCTCCTTGAGACGGGCCATGCGCCCGGTTTTTGCTAAGGCCGGACGTGGAAGGGGACGCTCGTTCGGCCGAGGCTCTGCGAACCAGTCCCAGAAGGGAAATTCCTCTCAGCAGAGAGGTTCCTATGATTCCGGCTACTCCACAAGAGCCAACTTCTATCCTTCGAGAAAGGGAAAAGGCCAGTATGGAAAAGGCCGATCTGGTGGTCAGCAAGGACAATACCATGATGCCTCCTCTACAGGTGAGCCTAATTCATGCATGCGATGTAATGTTGGGGGGTCGCATTCAATTTTTCCTGCACAATTGGCGCATGATCTCAAGCGATGCATGGGTTCTGCAAACTGTTCAAGGGTTCAGAATAGAGTTTTATCATCCAGTGCATCAAACCCGTCCTCCCCCTTGTTTGCATTTTCCTCTGAAAGACCAGGCTTGTCTCTCCGAGGAAATTGCCACCCTCCTCAAGAAAGGGGCGATTGTTCCCACGACTCGTCATCCCTTGGGGTTTGCCAGTTCAGTCTTTCTGGTCGAGAAAAAAGGAGGCGGCTCTCGCCTTGTTCTCAATCTGAAAGACTTCAACGGGGTGGTAGTCTACCGTCATTTCAAGATGGAGGGCATCCATCTGTTGAGAGATCTCTTACGAGAGGGGGACTGGATGGTCCGTCTGGATCTCAAGGATGCGTACCTCTCGATTCCAATTTTCCAACCTCATCGCCGTTTTCTTCAGTTTCTATGGCAGGGAGTTTGGTACGAGTATCAGGTTCTCCCCTTCGGTCTGTCGTCGGCACCATGGTGCTTCACGAAACTGTTGAGACCAGTTGTGGAACATCTTCGATCTCGGGGTGTACGGTTGATTATTTATCTGGACGATATTCTCCTTATGGCGGATTGTCCTCTTCAACTCCTACGTCATCTGGAATGGTCCATCGATCTGTTACAATCTCTAGGCTTTCTGATCAATGTTCAGAAGTCGGTTTTGGTTCCTTCCCAGTCTATAGACTTCCTGGGCTTCCAGATAGATTCGGTGGCTTGTCAACTTCTCTTACCCAAGCAAAAGATGCGTTACATCAAGAGAGAGTTGACATCTGTTATTTCCAGACCGACTGTGTCATTGAGGTCGTTGGCGCGTGTAGTGGGTCTACTAGCGTCGTCCATTCAAGCGATATTTCCAGGTCCTCTGCATTACAGGGCAATGCAACGCCTGAAAATTCTGCATCTCCGGAAAGGCCTCGGATACTCGGACCAGATCCCTCTTACGGAGGAGGTCCGTTGGGAAATGCAGTGGTGGTTGGACCACATGGAGGCCTGGAATGGTCGAGCCCTCTTCGGGGCGTCCCCGGATCTAGTGATAGAATCCAATGCCAGCCGGTGGGGTTGGGGAGCCCGTTGCGGGTCTGTCTCGACCGGGGGTCGTTGGTCGCCTCAGGAGTTGACCCTGCATATCAACTGTCTGGAACTCCTGGCGGGTTCCTTTGCGATCAAGTGTTTCTCTCCCCTACAACCGAGTTGTTGTGTCCTTCTCCGGATGGACAATGTGTCGGCAGTCCGCTATGTGAACAAACTAGGCGGGACCAGGTCCAAAGTGTTGGCGGAGATCGCCAAAGATTTCTGGCACTTTTGTCTACAGAAGAAGATCACTGTTATTGCGGAGTATCTTCCGGGATGCCACAATCAGATAGCGGACTGGCACTCCAGACATCTCCGGGATTACAGCGATTGGAGGCTTCATCCTCGAGTCTTCCGTGCTCTCCAACGGCGTTGGGGTCCTTGTCAGCTGGATCTGTTTGCCTCTCGCCTCAATGCGCAACTTCCGCGCTTTTACAGTTGGAGACCGGACCCTCAGGCTCTGGCCACGGATGCTTTTCCCCAGCAGTGGCCATCGACCCTTTGTTATGCCTTTCCTCCGTTTCTAATGATTCCCAGGGTATTGGCTTACTCCAAACGGTTTCAGACGGATCTGATTCTGATTGCCCCTCTCTGGAGGGCTCAAGCTTGGTTTCCGGTGCTTCTGGAAATGTGTTCCGCTCCGCCGTTTCTCCTTCCCCCATTGTGGAATCTCTTGTTGGATCCTCTCGGAGATCCTCATCCCCTGATCACCTCAGGCTCCCTACATCTGCTCGCGTGGAGGATCTCGGGGATCGTTGGGCGATCCCAGGCATTTCGAGCGACGCTTCCAAATACCTTCGTGAGGCATGGGCTCCCAATACTCACAAACGATATAAGGGGTCTTGGAAGCGATGGTGCGATTGGTGTGATCAACAACAAGTTAATCCCGTTTCAGCAGATGTCAGTGTGATTGTTAACTTCTTGGCTTCTTTAGCCACCTCGGGGCTTGCTTACTCGACTATCAATGGCTTCCGCTCGGCTATTTCAGCAGGTCATGCTCACATAGATGGGAAACCAGCGGGTGAACATCCTTTTGTTTCCAGGGTCCTTAAGGGGATTCGTTTTGCGAAACCTCCCAATCCAAAGTATGTTACATTATGGGACGTTTCGGTTGTTCTCCGTTTCTTGGAGGCTTGGCCTTCGAATTCCTTGCTTTCCCGCAAGCAGTTGTCTGCGAAATTGACTATGTTGCTATGTTTAGTTTCCTGTAAGCGTGTGTCAGATGTCCACGCTTTGGATCTTGCTGGTCGTAGTTTTACTCCTGAGGGGGTTTCTTTTCGTCTTTCCAGGCGTACAAAATCTAATACGCCTTCTATATTTTACCCTTCTTTTCCTTCTCATCCCAACCTTTGCTTTGTGCAATGCCTAAAGGATTACGAGGTGAGTACCGCTTCTTTGCGATCTGACATGCAGGGTCAATTGCTGATTGCTTTGCAAAAGCCTTTTCGCCCCGTCACTCCAGCTACTTTGGCGCGCTGGGTGCGGGGGCTTATGTCTGAAGCAGGTATTGATGTTTCTGTGTTTGGCGCAAATTCTGCACGTGGGGCTATGGCGTCCAAAGCCTTCTCCATGGGTGTTACTTTGTTTGACATAATGAAAGCTGCAGATTGGTCATCTGATTCTGTCTTTAAAACGTTTTATTACAAACCGATTGATTGTGTTGCTTCTGTAGTGGTGGATCAGCTTTAAAAAAGCATAATCGGAGCCTCCTGTCCTGACATAGAATTCAAAATTTGCAAACATTTGTGACAAGAATTTTCAATTCTATTAAGGACAAGGAGGCGAGGATTATCCCACCCAGGTTTTCATATTTGTATGCTAATGTATTATGACTGTATACATGCATTTGCAAATATTTCTCTCCTTGTTCCCTCCCTGGATGACTCTTGACAGTATTATTACTTTGGATATTATGGCTCTGTATCTTGTTTCAGGTTCAGACCAGAAGTGATGTTGTTTCTTCCTTATCGGGATCTGGTTCTCCTCCTGGCTTCTGGACCCATGGTTCTTCGGCTGCCTACTTCAGGATTCTGTGGATGACGGCGGCTTGTTTGGAATTGCTGTTCCTGTTGTATTTGGGATTTTACTTTAATTTGGACATATTTCCACAAAGAAAGAGGAAGACAGACTAATGTTGGGACCTTTTATACACTACTCTCTATGGTTACTCCCTGGTGTTCATGGGAAATGTAGTTTTTTGGTTGTTTTTATTGGCTGCTGAGCATTTCATTAAAGAAATGAGAAAGCATAATCCTCGCCTCCTTGTCCTTAATAGAATTGAAAATTCTTGTCACAAATGTTTGCAAATTTTGAATTTTGACCCAACTCTCATGGGCGTATATTACTGGCTAACGTAGTCAGGCCTGGGGTCTATAATTTATAACACAATACAGCCGGTACCTCTGAAAGGCCAGTAGGTTTAGCCAGTAGCAAGGATTCTGGGACTTCTCGGATTCTTCCGCCTCTGTCCCTGGTTCTATGGCCATATTCGATATTACTAGGTGCACCCTTGCTTGTGAAAATCTAGGCAGCTACCTGGTTGGGAAAGAGTCAGTCACATGGCTGCTCTCATGTTAAAATGGGACTTTTTCAGACAGGAGTCTGCACTGCTAACTCAGAAGGGTTGAGTAACAGTCAGTGAAGATATCAGCGCCTGACATTTGACCCACTCTCCACGAAGTTTTCGGAAGCACATTTTCATAGCTGGACACGTTCCTTGGATAACATGAAAAACAGCTAAAGACGGTGTTGGTTGCATGAGTCTGGAAATCCAATTCAGTTAGTGGTTATGCTCTTAAACTAACCGAAAATAAAATACAACAATATCACAATTCGGATATCAACCGAGTCACGCGTTCACATGACCCTGGTGCCTCGCTTCTAGACAGATTCTTCCCAAAGTCTTTAAGCGATGATAAACAACTTGGTTTTCTGCGAAACTCCCCTCGAACCTCTCCTCTTCCTAGCATTCTAGGTGCAGGCAGGCTGCACGAGCCACCGACTCTCACCGATTGGTTGGCACGTCGCATTTGCTGCACGCGGATTGGCTAGAGGCCTGCTGTCCACGCGCTGCCTTCATGCTTACTGTACATTCCGTGCCAAACCACGCTTTGTCTGTCTCGTGTTGCTGCAGCTGGGGTTTGATTTCCTGTGTGAGTCATGCTGTATTCGAAGGCGGTAGGGCACGAATTTCAGACTCGGCCTGCTGGTTGTATCGTGTACAGCCCGTAGCAATCCTAACCCTGGCACCGTTTGATGGTAATTATTTATTTTTTGGGGGTTTTTGTACAAACATGCCACAATGTAAATGAGGGAAACAATTGCAAAGGGATACTTCCGAAAATTGTTGCAAACAAAATTTCACTGTAGGCAAATAAAGACAATTCTGAAGCAATATCTCCTTATTCGTAGATCTCGGGTTTTCCATTGTGAGGTTTGATCATCGAGTTTTCTTTCCAAAACTGATATTTTTAGCTTTGCCTTTCAGCTTTATAAAATGGAAGTTACGACTGCCCCAATGCAAAAGTAGCAATCATTGGCAAAGCTATTAGGTTTCGCCAGTACAAGAGCTATTGGCTTTGTCTTTTAGCCATGTTGTACAGTGTGGAGTGGAGTAGAATGGGAGTGGCAGGAGAGGATGTAGTCCGTAGGCCAGACTGTCGACTTTGGTGCTGGAAACCAGGGTTCGTGCCTCAGGGTCGCGTCCACATCCTGCGAATCTGGGCAAATCACTTAATCTCCCCGTGCCTGAATGTGTAATGTAAATATGTTGCTCATGTAGAGCTTTTCAATACCTTCGGGTCGAATTTGCGGTATATAAATATGCGACAAAAAAAAAATCGTGGAGTGGTGTAGAATGAAGGTGTAGATTGGAGTTGAGTGGCTTGAAGTGGCATAGAGTAGAGTGGTGTACCGTGGAGTGGCTTACAGTGGCCTACAGTGAAGTGTTATAGAGTGGAGTGGAATAGCGTACAGTGGAATGGAGAGTAGGGTGGTGTAGACTGCAACGGGTAGAGTGGAGTGGCATTGAGAAGGGTCTCGGTGCTCTTCTTTGTTGCAAGATGTTCAGATCTGAGGTTATGGTGCTAGGGGAGCCCCGTAAATCCTACATTTAGGGGTGTGGGTGCTATTAGCCAATGGGTTACTAGCCCCCACGGCTAATCCGTCCATGAGGTGACCTTATCCGGGGGTGTGTGCCATCTTTTCTACCCAGAAGCCTCTATTCTGCCACGTTTAAAAATGGCAGAACCCTTCTTCGGCTGTACGACGAGTTAACCCGCCCTAGGGGTGTGGCTAGCCTTCTGGGGGTGTATGCCTCCTGACTATCTAATTTCCCACCTGCCTGAGCTCCCGAAGTGCCTGAGGCAGGGGGGTTAGCATTTCTTCCTCTGGGTGGAATATACTTGCATATCAGAGGCGGTGGAAGCTTCAAAGCTAGCCACTGTGATATGCCACTTCACCAGCCATCCCGTCAGGGAGGGAGGTGCCACCTCCGGCCAGGCAGGTCTTTGTTTCTGATTCCTGGAAGAGTTTCTATCTCCAGGCAATTGGCCAAATTCCTATGTTGGGGCAGCAGCTGTTGGCTGTCAGCCAGAGCACGTAAAAGGCTGAGGTAACCAGGTGGGCAACCTCTAAGGTAGCCACCTGGGTGCATGTCACATTTAATCCGACCTGGGGATCAAGTTTGGTTTGATGAGACAAGATGTTTGATACCTAACATGACACTTTTCAGTGTGACCATAATGTAGCTGGTTACCTCAGGTTGCCCAGGTTCTAGCCCATGTTATTCTATGCCCCCCTGATCACTTATAGTAGCCCCTAATGGAAGGATGCCACTACAGGGACATATATGCTTGCACTTATATGTCTACACCTTTAATATAATGAACTCTGCCTTTTAAGCTCAGGAGGCCTCCTTTGGGGGTGACTGGTATATATTAACAGGCATTGGCATAGCCAATATGTCTCGCCTTTGGGACCTTATAAGTGTTTAGCCATGCAACACTTGATGTTGTTGCACCAAGGATATTGTTCTGGATAACTAAACACTTATAAGATCCCAAAGGCGAGACCTATTGGATATGCCAATGCTTGTTGATCCATACCACCATCTATTTTTAAAGTACCTTAGAGTTTCTCATTGCTCAAATGGGTGTAATTACTGTTATACATATATGTTTCACTCATATTCCTTGCTTGAGTTTTGCTCGCGAAAAAGTGTCACTCATAGTTTTTGAAATGTCACTCATAATTACAGTTTAAATATGAAAATGTCACACATAGCAATCTGAAACCTTGGCAGCTATGGGTATCATAAACAAACTCTCACAGCACGTACATCATGCTGGAGTACAAAGGTATGCAGCAAGGTTACAAAGGCATACAGCAGGAGTACACAGCAGGTACTAACCAGCTTGGTTGCGTCTGTGTTGCAAGTCCCTCCAAAACAGCTCCTGATAGCACCTGCTCTTCCTGAGCAGCGAGGAGCTGAGCAGTGAGGAACTCAGTGGCTGCAGATCGGGGCCCATTGTGCTGCTCTGCCCAGGCCTAGCTCTATAGAAGACTTGCATCCATTGTCCAGAGGCAGGCGCCCACTCTCGCATCTGCTGGTAGAAGATTAGTTCCGGTGACGTCACTGAGAGGGCCGTGCATCGATGTGCGGACTGAGCCTACCCCCCCCCCCCCTCTTCCCGGAAGTGGGAGGAGCGAAGGAAGTCTAGAAGCTGCGCATTGAGAACTGAGGTGCCTCCTCTTGGGTGCACTCATGTCTCACCCCGAATTGAGTTGATAAAGTCTCCGTATATAAGGACGAGCCGGTAATTGGGCCCTGTTTCCCCACCCAACTGCGTTGCCGGACTACAATAAAAAAATAAACAAGTCCCAGGAAACATGCCTAATACAAATTACAATGAGTGGTGACGGCGGTAGAAGGGCCTGGTGCGACAGATGAGAGCACCAGTGGTTGATAACTTCCTGAAATGGACATACATGAGATTTTATTTATTTATTTATAGAGCGCATGAATCACCCCATAAGGGTATCTCAGAGCTAGGACACAACAATGAAACCAGGAGACTTTGTTAGAAGAGCAAGGTTTTCAGTAGTTTCCTAAAGGCCAGGTAATCTGTGCACTGCCGTAGGCGAATGGGGATATCGTTCCATAGGCGCGCCCCTTGTTGAGATTTTCTAATTCGTGGAACAGAAATCAAGGCTTTGTCTCCTGAACGGAGTGGTCTAGTAGGCACATAGTTTACAAATTTCTCATTGAGATAACTAGTGTCTAATCTGTATACAGCTTTATAGGCCATACAACGGATTTTGAAATTAATCCTTTTTCGTATGGGTAGCCAATGTAACTTCTTAAGCAAGGGAAGGGATGATGTTCTAGGGGAGACATCGGCCACCATGCGAGCCGCGGTATTTTGGACTACCTGTAATCTTTTTATGTCCTTTTTATTGGCTGAGATCAACAGCGCATTACAGTAGTCTAAGCGCTTTAAATTAATGCCTGGATCAAGGTTTTTCTAGAAGACAGAGATAAGAATGGAAAAACTCTTCTGAGCATGCTGAGATTCCGCTCATTACCAAAAACACAGCGGGAGAGATGGATTTGTGTCAACAGAAGAGGCAGCGGCGCATCCAGTGGTAAACTGCTGCGCATACAGAGGGAGGGAGGGTGCACGCAGAGAAATCCGTGGTCAGGTATCAGAGTGGAAAAAGCAAAGGGAAAATGAGGGCAGCGCAGCTGGGGATGAGCGGAAGAGAAGCCGAGCGCAGCCTGGACAGTAAGAGGCAGAGGAGAGGTGAGGCGAGTTTAGAGGTTGGGAGGAAAGGCAGGCTTAATGAGACACAGGCAGGGATGAAACAAGAAGCAGACGTAATGAAAGAGCGAAAGATGGGAATGAGAGCGCAGAGATGAGGAAAGAGCCCAGATATGGAAAAAGAGCAGACAGGGAACAGAAGTGGGTCAAGGGAGTTAGGCGGCGCAAGAACACACTTGGCGCGTGCGCTTGGAGAGCAGTCTGATCATTTTCATGCACTGCACTCGTGCTTGTGGCGCGCCTCTGATCGCTCCCGCAAGGTGGATTCCGTCACCAGCACAAGTGTGTGCTTGAAAAAGAGCAGACCGATGGCTAAAGGCCTTCCTAGAGCAGCGCATGCACGCTGCCTAGGCAAGACCTCAAAACTTGCTTTGGCCTTGCCACACATGGTGAGGGCAAATTTGCACTGCTCAAGCAGTCTGCAATGACTGCTACCATCTGTTTACCTGGGTCCCTTAGGGTAGCACAATCAGTGTTTAACCCTTTCCATGCTCCTGGCGAGCTCAGCTCGTCATGAGGCACGGTGCTCGTGTGCTCATGACGAGCTGACCTTGTCATGAACAATGGAATTCAAGCATTTTCAGCACAGGAGGGGAATATGCTCCGCAGCCAAGGTGTTAAGGCCCTGGTGAACCGTTTAACTCCCATGCCCTGAGTACCACTGGTACCACTTACCACGGAATTATAAGGGTGCTAAAGTTCTTCACAATTGGGGTTACCAATTCACTTACGTCATATTTTAGGTAGAGAGGAATACCAATGGGGCCTGGTTAGCAGGCTTCAGTGCACTTTCCCAGTCAGTCAGTCAAAACAAGCTTTATTTGATTTCAAAATAAATCTTAAATGTGTATCAATAAGTATCAATAAATGAAATTATTAAAAACAATCCATTCACAGAGCAATAAATGCATCAAAAACAATTTAACAGCCACTATCCTCTGACCATACAATATGGCATATATATGCCAAAATATAATCAGATAATAAAACTAGTGGTTAAATATAATTCCTACCAACTGCTAACCGAACTGCTTTCTAACAGAAATAGCTCCTCTAATAAAGCTTAAAACCACTGAGCAAATATCTAAAGAGTGTAAAGAGAGCAAACAATTAAAACCATCTATATTAGCGCATGGACGGAGTGGTCTCAACAATGGAAACAAAAATGTCGCTCTTACATTCTTATACAAAGGGCAAAACATAACAAAGTGCTCTGTTTTGCCATATTATTACAAGGACACATGACAAGGTTATCAGACCAGCACTTCCAGAGTCAAAACAATGAGCATTGGAGAAAAAAGTATGGGGATGTCCATACAAAAGGGGCACTTTCTTTTTGCGGATTTCAGTGCTTGTTAATGTAATGACAAATAGTGTTTTCAATTGTGAACCATTTCCTTCTGTTACAGTTGTGTACTTTTACATAACTAATAACATAACAAGTTGTCCTTTCAAACCTGTTTAGCAGAGTTGTCAACTGTATATGTTATGCCTCTCATTTTATGCCAATTAGTTAGTGGGTGGCGGTGCAGGCGGGGGGTGTAGGCGGGCACGGGGGTAGGGGGGGGGATATGCGCCACAACAATAAAAAAAAACACTTACCTTCCCGCCGGGTCCTGCACGTCTCTACTGCTGCTCTCGTCTTCCAGGAACAGTAAGCAGGCAGCCAGGCTCCCCCCCTAACCAAACACAAATGCTGCAATGTAGTGTTGTGATTGGTCTGAGCGCCCTGACATGGCACTCAGCCAGGGGCATTAGGGGTGGGCATGTTTTCCATGCAGGTTCTAATGCAGCCTGAATGTAGAACAGGGAAAGAGCCCATGATTGTTTTGGGCGGTCCGAGAGGAGAGACCAAGTAGTCATTGCACACTTAGGAGGGTGTACCCTTCTCCCCTGCTCTTTAGCCCTGCTACGCCCCCTTACACAAGTTGCTGCAGCAGGGGGAAGTAAGAAAATGGTAATAACTTTTCCTGCTTGAAGGCAGTGGGGCGACGCTCCTCCACCATAGCAGCGGAGCCGCCACTGTTAGCTCTATCATCCAACATGTCAGCAATACATTGGCATTGCTGCTAAATCCTATCACTACGTCCATGTTTGTGTTCTTTTATTGATGACCTTTTTTAATTTTTTTGCCTTTGGATATTAACGGCATATTGTCCACTAGCATGACAGAAATAACTGGATGGCTCTTTAATTCCATGGTTTGGAAAAATAACTGCAAAGTCAACAGAAGAATTTGGAAGGATGCAAACAACAATAGAAGTTTTGCATGGCTTTACAATCATTAGATTCACCACAAAGAACTTTCAAAATGTAACTATGGATAAAGGTTAGTCTACACTTCACAAAATAAAAGTCGATTATCAAATTTAAAGTCGATTATCAAATGTGGCCGCCATTTGATAATCGACTTTAATTTTGTTACAAACTTGATCCTTTTATATTTACTTACGCAATTCACCCGTTTTGTTTATAGCATGGTCGGATTCGTGGTCTGACAGTAACTTACGTAAGTGTTTCTACTTCGTATACTTGTGCCCCGACCATTTTGCCTAACACACACGTTTATCTCGACGTCACACACGTTTCACCACCCTATGTTTCTGTATATCGTACACACCTAATACTTACACTATCTCATGCCCGATAATAGCACCATATAGTTTTGCTGTACTAATCCACTAATCGGGTGTCTTTTATCTCCCTTTATGTTCTTTCACCTTCCTCTGCGAACGATTTTGGAACCCTGGGCTATTACCCACTGAGTCATTCACTAAAATTCATGTCTTTGGCATATTATGTAAAGCTATATTTTAAAGCTATGTTTTGCAGTATAGAGCTCCCGGATGAAGGGTTCCTTAGCCCGAAATGCATTGGAGCATTATCGCCACAGTTCCACAAGTGAAATTTAACTTTATGGAATTTACATATTATTACATGAAGAACTTAAACTAATGAATTGTGAATAAAAACCTACAAATGGATTGATTATACACTTTTGGAGTCTTGGTTTTGGAAGAACTTATGGTGTGCCCTATATCAGGGATGCATCCACCGAGCTGTGGGTGCACTTGTTTTGTCCCTGTATAGTGTACCATAGGTACCCAGGGCATAGGTGCATACAAGGCCTACCAGGGGCTGCAGCATGAATTATGCCACCCCTGGCTGGCCATCCAACTGACACCACAGGCTGATCACTCAGCTTGGGCAAGGCCGTGTAATCACCCCTTGCTTAGATATAGTAATCCTATATCTACCCTTATATATAGACACATATATACCTATAAGTCACTCCTATGGCAGGCCTTGACAATCCTGAAGGCAGAGTGCTTGGTTTTATGTGAGATGGTGCTCAAGCATGAGCTGAGCCTGTCTGCAGCTTTCGGAACCATGTCCTTATAGCTGTTCTATGATATAGCCATACCATATACTCTTAAGTGCATTATAATCCTCACGGTTAATGCTAACTTTGGTTTGGCTATATCAAAACATGTCATATAAGATGTCAAACACTTTGGAAAACTACCCCCCGCCAGTCCTGGCAGCGGGGGTAGCATTCCACCCTTCTAGAGGGAGAAGACATGTAGTTACTGCTTTACCCGGTTAAAGTTAAACAGAGCATCAGCATCACAAAATGGATGCTGCTGCCACAGACACAAGTCTGACCTCCTGCTGCTGGATGAAACTCCGGCAGGGGAGGCCTGGACAATAGGCTTCCTGACGAAGGAGGTGCTAGCACCTCCCTAGACAGCCTGTAGTGGATTGGGGCAGGGTGGGTTCAATGGAAGGATGCTTTTCCAGACACTGCCTGGGGCACACAAGGTGCTCCATGCATAGCCCGGTTCAAACCAGTTGCTGGGGCACTCCAGCCCCAGCTCTGGCGCAAAACTGGACAAAGGGAAAGGGGTGTAACCACCCCCTTCCCAGGTTCCACCCATAGGATAGACCTAGCAGGTAATCCAGCCCCTTAGTTTAGTATAAAGATAGGAGCTATGTCTAGAGACATTAGATTATCCTGGAAAGAAACTCTGAAATGAACACTTGGACCTTCAATGTTCCATTTCAACTGGAAGACTGAAGACATCTCCCTTGTGGTCAAGGAGTGACCACCCTGTGCAAACAGGCACCATCAGTAACTTGCCGGTTAGCTTTGTCGACGCTCCCGCCGGAACCCGAAGATTTAGCAACGCAGGAACTGGACTTCCAGACTTCTCTGACTCTGACCCACATCCACAGCAAAGCTGAGACCCATGGTGGACACGAGAGACATGGGTCTGGACATCCTGGACTACCTGCTTTTTGCTACCTGTGCAGCTTCTGAGGTACCTTTGAAGTTGTTCATTGAGATTTGAGAATCCCCAGACCCGAGCAGCATTTGCACCAAAGCTCAGCCCTCCACACGTGCTGCGTGGGGTCTGCGCCTGCTTTTCAGCTCGATGTGTCTTCGCAGTTGCTAGCCCATTGGCTAGTGAGCCCTCTGAACACATCTTTGCAAAACTACACCGCTTGCCTGGTTGCTCCGGGCTTGCTCTAGCGTCCCTGTAAAGGAGAAGCTCCACAGACCTTGCTAGTCTGAACTGAAGCCAATCTTCCCATCCTGCATGGAGTGCATTTGCCAAGGTTTGTTGGGTCCAATCCGGATACCGACACCTCCAACAGCTAGATCCGTCGTGTGACAGCTCGAGTCCAGCTCCTGGTCATCGTCGACGCCTCCTGGTCCTCATGGCTGCAGAGACAAGCTTCACCTCTTCACCTGATTGCTTCTCGACATCCCCTGGTTCCTTCCTGGTTCCTTCCTCGTCACTGGCTAGTGACCCAAACTCTGTCCCCTCTTCTTTCAGGTTCTTCTTGACTCCGATCCACCCTTGGATCCACCCGGACACTTTTCTCCTGGTTGCCTGCAGCACGTTCTTGCAGCTCTCCGTAGGAAACAGCGACAAAGCCCGACACGAAAGAACACCTATGCACCCGGCTTCCCTGGGTGAGGTAACTTGAGTACTCCAATGCTCCCGTGGGCATTAACTATCCAAGTGTCCTAGTTTAACAGGGTTTTCCCGTAGTCCATCCGGAAGTATCCAAAATCTACTACTTCGTAACTTTTACGTTCCTATTGAAACTCTATGGAACCCCGCGTGTGTGTTTAGACACTGCACACTCCTCCCCTGGGCCTCCTACTTCCAATCCCTTGGTTGGTCTGTATAGCCCCAGCGATTTCCTAGGCCCTAGGCTTACTCACCTTTCCTGAACTGGTTCTTATACCACTTACTTAGTATATGGTTCGTGAGGCCTGAGGTTCCGTGACAGTGTGAGTGTTTTTGTCGGTGACACTTTGCTAGCGTACTTTGTTGTTGTATTTGTTTGACGACTGCAGCCGCCAAAGACCGAGGGTTTTGTTCTTGCTGGGACTTGGTAAATCCCGTAACCCTTGAAGTTTGTGAAACTCGGCTAGTGTGCAAGATGCCTGGTCGCAGTACTTTGTTCAGTTGCTTTAGACCTTGTGGTGCGGATTCCCTGCTGGAGGACTCGTGTCCGATACCTCCGGTTGGAACTCCTACTTATGACTTATATAGCAAACATGGGCTAGGCCCGATTGCTTTTAACGATTACTGGATAAAATATACAAAGAAAGACGGCGATCTTCGTTGGCCACCTCACGGTAGCTTCGAAGCGTCGATCTTAGATAATTTGGAAATAAAGTTGTTCGAACGTAACCTATAGGGTCCTAAGTAGAGGGGAATATAGTATGTTCGCTAATGAAAAGCAGCTTAAAAGCTCGCCTCCAATATGGGTCGTACCCCACACTGGTAATCTTTGTCTTGTGGGTCGTGGTTCGCAAGCCTCACTTGGAGCAAGTGCTTGCACTGAAAGTTACGTTCTGCCAATGTTTCCGTCCCCTGTGTTTCTGGCTGCCAAGGGTACATACTTTATCTGTCATGATCGTGCATACACATGGTTGCCCGCAGACTTCATGGGCTCATGTTTCATTGCAAATCTGTTGCCTCCGACGTTCACTGTAGATGCCGATTACCATAAGACTAGAGTTGTACGAGGCGTAATTAGCGAAGAGGATACTGCCGGTCAAGAGGCAGGAGACTTTTTCAAGGGTTTCCTCCCGTTTTGGGGACCTATGGTTAATAGTAGGAACCTGAGACATTTGACTCGAGTGGTAGAATCGACAGCTAATATTACTGCCAGTGCCCTTGGTAATATCACCACAGAACTTCAGGCGGAGAGACTTATGACGTTACAAAACCGTATGGTTTTAGATGTCGTCTTGGCAGATCGCGGTGGGGTATGTAAGGTGATCCATTCGAGCTGTTGCATTTTCATTCCAGATAATGCTCCTACTGTCTATCAAGCCATCTCGAAGTTGCATAAGATCTCCGAATCCATACACGTGGATGTAGGGGATTGGACACTACTTGGATGGTTTTGGGGCCTGGTATCGACTTGGGGTTGGAAGATTCTGACGATCATCGGGGTTGTGGTAGTGTTCCTGTTCACGTGTTGCCTTTGTGTGCAGTGTGGTCCTGCCTTATGTGGCCTCTGTGCTACAACGTGTATGAGACAACCATCTGTTACCAAGGGGACTCGGTTGGACAGAGCTATGCTACAACGACATCTTGATGGTCTGATGAATATCGAATATGATTCCGACTAGTGCTTGCCTACATGAGGGCAAAAGGAGCGTCTGAGGTTCCGTGACAATTGTAAGTGGTGTTTTCGACTCGCACGAATATGGTCGAGTCTGGTATCTATGAACCGCAAATGACGAGTTTAGTAAGTGTGCGCAGTTTCGCTGTGCTAACTTAAACCGTTCGTTTGTTACGTGGGCTTTTCATCTGTACCCACGGGTTCCATCTTAGATACGGCATCCATTTTGTCTCTTGCCCTCAAGTAGCCAGCGAACGGTTGCTGTCCGCTTCGCGACCCTGGGACTCCCAAGATATTTGCGGAAGACACATGTTCTTTGAAAGTGTCTTTATGACGAGGGGGTTGCTGCTGTAAGGCAGATGGCGCCGCTCGAGGCTCATCTTGCCGCACGGACTTATTGTCTCAGCCGTGCATCTCATTAGGCACGTCCCTTTGATGCCTGTATCTCGTGCTTCTCGATACCTCCCCTTTTACACCCTTTCCGATCTCCCCACTGTCTCCGTCTTCCTCTGCACCTGTCTTCGTTCCTATTTCGATCTACTTTACTGCTGATTGGAATTTGCTAATGGTGGGAAGATGGGTTTTTACAGTTGGGAACCGCCAAATGTTTCCGCACTTATGTTCCGGACCTTATGTGTTTCAAAGTGACCAAAGCGACCCCTCTGAGAGCTAAATGTGGGAACCGGGTTGTAAACTATTGTGTATCATGTTATCCTATGGGTAAAAACTGTATAAAAGGAGCGATCCACAAAACCAATTTGAAGCAGTCTCCCCGAACTACACTCGATGTACTTCCTGTGACTTCTGTGTTCCCTGCAGTAAATAAACCTTGACTCTTTGACGCCGAAGGAAGTGTCCCGTGTCTCTGTGACTTGTACGCCGGAGCAGGTTACCCACGAAGGTTTCAGGTGTTGTGCCCTGGCACCGCTGGGTCCAAAAGAACCCAGTCCTTCAGGCCCCTAGGGCAGAATTGTATTTGTGCAACTTATAATATGCTTATTGAGTAACTTGTGCTGTATCTCGAACTCTGACCTCATAAAGAGTGAAGAGGGGTTGTGTTAGAAATAAATACATATATATTTGATGTATACCTTGTGTGGTGTCCTTTCATTTGGTATTCAAGGGATTATAATTGGTAAAACAATTGGCTTCACATGCTCTCTGAAGTATTAGCCTAAGGCTGCTTTGTCCATGCTACCAGTAGGATAGCTGGTCCATAAGGTTGACTTTACAACCATCACCATAAGGGTCGTTTGGACTGGTGCAGGGTGCCCACTAGAATAGTGGATATCATATACCAGGCCAACTTCTCACACATTACAAGAAGTGTAACCTGCAAACATTCACTTCCGGAGTCCAACTATTGGACTACAGGCAAATATAGCTTTTTGAAAGAATTAGCATTAAAGTACAGGCCTTTATTCTTACAAAACACTACTTAGATTATTATGTAATAATGGCTTGCAGGGAGGACAAAAACAATTAAAAGACAATTTAGCAGCCTTATGGAATGCAATGCAAGAACTTCCTGGTATACATCAGGCATTAAAAGATATATCCAGTGTTTAATCTGTAAAACAGTAAGTGCCAGGAGCCAAGTTATTTCGTGGGAGGCTACTGCAGCGTGCACACACTGCCAGTGCTACCAAATGCAGTGTATGTTTAAGTTTTAAAGGTCTGCTGATGTGCAAGATATATCAGAAGTCATGAGACAGAATGCATATTCTGGCAATGGCACATTGTTCGAGTTTGACATGACATGAGAAAGCGACTAAAGCAACATTTTCACAATATACAGCCTGACAAAGCAAACAGTAAAGTTATAATTCCTAGACAATCTGCTGTAAAAGACTGTACAAGACAGATGGTCAATGTGCATTTTGTAATGCAAGACGTTGCAGAACATGTGACTGAATTACATAATTCCATTAATACTTCTGTACAGACACACAGATCTGTTCTTGAAAGCATGGAGACATACATGTTGAGAAACCTACAGCAAAGAAGGCCTAACTCAAAACTGAGCACCACAATACCATTTTCTAAAATAACAACTTCATCAAACTCAGATGTATCAAATCCAATAACACATGTCAGTTTAAGCATGTGACGTACATCATAAAAAGTTAAGGAAGTTGTTGTACCACTTGTAAAGAAAAATAAATGATGCTGACTTGAGAAAGGCGATGTTATTCTAAAATATTTCTTAACAAAAAGTTACACGTATGTTATATGTATACTATCTATAGTTCAAAATATTTTGGTTATATATTTGTTTATTTAAAAAAAGTTAAGAAGAATATTGTTCATATTAATTGAACACTTCATTTATTTTTAGGTCTCGGCCTTTTCCCATTCCGCAGGAATGGAATAGGACGAGTCTATAACAGTGAAACCAAGACTTAAACTAAGGTCTCCTAAAAAGAGGATTTCCACGAGTGCATGTGCTCATGCACGAGCCCGAGCCTTCTGCCTGCCTCCTAGGCAATCTGCTTCTCCACCCCCTTGGTGTTTCTGGCTTGCTCTTCAAAGGCTCCCCTTACCATTTGCTCCTGCCTCCCCGCCCACTGCTTCACACTTCACGGCCGCCAGGCCGTGACTCGCATTTCTGCCCAGCCCCCCTCCCAGCACTGCCTTGTTATTTTTTCGGTCTCAGTTTCCAGCTGTCTTTTGCAAAGTCCTACCTATCTGATTGCCTCTTCTATGCCTCACACTCTGCCATGCCTCACCTTGTCTTGTTTTGTTCACTTCTATATAGCGCAAAGTCTACCCAAAGGTATTGGAGCTCTTTACACGAGCCCCACTTACATTACACAATGTCACGTTCATTTCACATAGGCACGGGGAGATTGTGTCATTACAAATTTGCCCAGAATCACACATTGTTGAGCTGACGCCGAGACTGGAATCGAATAATTCCATAGTTCCAAAGTCGACGGCTCTGTAACGGCACGTCCTCTCGAAAGGTAGCCCGGTATCAGCTGTTCCAGCAGCACCGGCCCAGGGAGTACAGCAGTCCGAGAGCACAACACACTGACCATCGCCTCGAGGTATTTTTGTAGCCCATGCACGACTGTCTACCCTATGCCTGCTCGTAGGTGCAGTGGCACAAGGGCCCGCTTGAGATTTAGTGGTTCACTGCACCCCAAACATTGCTTTCATTTACCGCCTCGCTGGACGACAGCAGACCTATTTTCCTTTGCATTAGGGCCCAATGCGCCCTTTCAACGCCACTGCGCGTGCCCCGACATGGGCATAAGGACAGCACCCTCCCTGCTAATGTAATTTTATAAAAACAAAAACAATCAATGGAGCATTTTTTGTTCTCCAAATGTCAGCCCGCCGCCTCTCAGATGGCTTTGGCGGGGCTGTCACCAGCAGCGGCGCCATAAATTACGCGTCCAATTGGCACTGTATGCTGGCGATTCGAGGAGTGATTTGCTGGGCGTTTCCTGGATATAAATCACTGTTTCCGCTGCATCGTTTCACGAAGTGGCGAAAAGTTTGAGGGCGCGGCCAGTCAGCTAAAGCCCAAGCGAAATATAAGGCACGGGTGGCGCGCGACGGGATGCCTGGCTACTTTGCTCAGTTGGAACTAGGTGAGAAATATATGGATTAGTGAGGAATGGTGTGCCCCCACCTCAACCACCCTTAACGTACCACCACCTGTGAGTCTAGCGGCCTGAACCCCCTCCGGCTCCCATCCACCCTTTTATGCTGTTATAAACTACATCAGACCTCCTTTCATTTTCCTGACTATCTGTTCCATTCACAAATAACTATCATTCACTACGTATCAGCTGAACTCCACCCTCTACTTTCCCCAGCGCACCATCCCACACCAGTACAAGAACCCCACCCCCGCCTGACCTGGAGAGCCCGTCCTTTAACCACGTCGCCAACTGGGCTGCCTCACTGAGACAGTCAGCCCGGGGGAGGCTGTGGCGGCGTCCAGGTCCAGCTGTCAGTCACCTAAGCCTGGTCATTGTTGTACATGGAACTTTACTCCAGATCAACACATCTGGCATTCATTTACAGTTTACTGTCGGATTCGAAATTGACTTACATTTTCAGGAAATTGCAACCATAACGTGCAAGAAAAAGACACGGCACTAGCACAAAAAAAGCCTGCGTTCATGATTCATCAGCACCTGTGTTTGGTATTTACCATTATATGCATGAGTATTCATGACCAATTATATTCAGGTGTATCTCTGTAGTATAACACCTGACACTTAAAAAAATTCACAAGCGCACGTTTTATAGCACCTGCAGTTAGAACGTCAGTCTGTCCAATCCGGTTCTGCAGTTAGAACATCAGTCTGTTCAATCTAGGCCTGGAGTTAAAACATTGGTCTGTCCAATCCAGGACTAGAGTTAGAACATCAGTCTGTCCAATCCAGGCCTGGAGTTAGAACATCACTCTGTCCAGGCTTGGAGTTAAAACATCAATCTGTCCAATCCAGGCATGGAGTTAGAACATCACTCTATCCAATCCAGCCTGGAGTTAGAACATTGGTCTGTCCAGTCCAGGCCTGGAGTTACAACATCACTCTGTCCAATCCAGGCCTGGAGTTAGAACATTGGTCTGTCCAATCCAGGCCTGGAGTAATAACATCACTCTGTCCAGGCTTGGAGTTAAAACATCAATCTGTCCTATCCAGGCCTGGAGTTAGAACATCTGTCTGTCCAGTCCAGGCCTGGAGTTAGAACATCAGTCTGTCCAATCCAGGCCTGGAGTTAGAACATCACTCTGTCCAGGCTTGGAGTTAAAACATCAATCTGTCCAATCCAGGCCTGGAGTTAGAACATCGGTCTGTCCAGTCCAGGCCTGGAGTTAGAACATCACTCAATCCAATCCAGCCTGGAGTTAGAACATTGGTCTGTCCAGTCCAGGCCTGGAGTTAGAACATCAGTACATCCAATCCAGGACTACAGTTAGAACATCCGTATATCCAATCCATGACTAGAGTTAGAACATCAGTCTGTCCAATCGAGGCCTGGAGTTAGAACATCAGTCTGTCCAGGCCTGGAGTTAGAACATCAATCTGTCCAACCCTGGCCTGGAGTTAGAACAACGGTCTGTCCAATCCAGGCCTGGAGTTAGAATCAGTTTGTGCAATTCAGGCTTGGAGTTAGAACATCACCCTGCCCAATCCCATACATGCAATTGTTTCAATGCCACTATATGCCATTGCCAAACAATAATGTATTGTAGATGAACACCTGATAAAACAATTAAAGCAGAATACTTGAGACTATTGGCATGGACAAGAAAAGACAACCACATTTTAGCCATATTACCAGTGGCATAACAAAAGTTGTGGGGGCTCCCCTGCAAGGTACATGGAGGGCCCGCCACGGATTTATCCAGAGGTCTGAGGCGTGTGTACTGTGCAAAGGGGGCCCCCTGCAGCTTGGGCGCCCCCGCCCTGTGGGGGCATGTGTTATGCCACTGCAAATTATGCACAATTGGTGGTAGTGCAAAGATGGATGTAGGGAAATTCCCCATCACTCACAGCATCACTGAACGCCACAGCATCACTCGTCCCCACCACAACATCACTCAGCGCCACCACAGCATCAATCTGTGCAACCATTCAACAACAACTGGTTCAAATATGTTCTCTCAATGTTTCAAGCTTTATTACAAATGTTACTAAAAGATGTTAATGTCACTTCTGTTCTTGGATTTTCATCACAATAAAATACACTGAGCATAATCTTTATAAAAGTTATTTACAGAAGTTTAAGCTATTGCCATTATAAATTACAATAACTTTTATTTAAGTATTAATTATTAAAAAAATAAAAGCCATTGTTATTTGTAATATCAATACATCTAAGTCACGTAAATACAACACATATTGCATTACAAATGCTATAGGTGTCACATTTGTGAAAGTTAAAACTATTGGAATTGTAAATGACAAAGCTATTAATTTAGCTATTTTCAAAACCAACACATAAATACAAAATTTGGCATTTACAATACCAATATCTCAAACTTTCCTAATGCGAGACCTATTGCATTGCAAATGCTTGTTTTAATAAAAGCATTAATAGATGTGTATAATGTTAAAATAGCTATGCACAAAAATATTAGCCCTCAGAAATAAAAGTGGATTCAGCATAAGTAAATGTTTGTCTGAATTTCGCCCATTTTTTCCGTAAGTTACACTCCTTGATCATTTTGCTTGTCTTGGCGGGTAGGCAATCGAGGGTGGCGTATGACATTCTCACTCTCCCCATGTCTGTCGGCGGTCTGGGTGCACCGGACTTTAATATATATGCTCTGTGTCAACAGGCCAGCTTTCTGCATTTTTGGATACATCCCACTCCCTACCAACCTCATGTGGCTGTTGAAGCGGAGATATAGCCTCTCCTTGGCCCTTGTCGACAGCACTGTTCGCGCCGTCGATCCGCCCTCGGGTGGAGGTGGATACAGTCGAGACACTGCGCTGGACTTGGTCTGGAGTCTGCCGGCTCTCAAACCTCCACGCACGCTCTGCAAACGCTGCGCCAATAGTGAACCACCCTGCTTTCCCCCCGCTTCAGCCCTCTGGTATGTCTAATCACGCGACGCATCTGTGACTGCGGACGATTGCGGACCTTTATCCAGGGAATGCTTTTTACTCCCTCCCAGAATCATCCGGCCACTGGGCACACTACTATTCTACCAGCTGCGTTCCATTTTCCGGACTTTGCACTCCACATTCCCCCAGCCTCCTCCCACCATGCCGGCCCTCGACCTAGTGTATACATCCCCGTCCCCACACAAAATGGTCACTAAATTATACTCGCTTACACTAATGGCAACCCCTATCTCCACAGACCGCGCGCTCGAGGCGTGGGGGGGCTGATCTCAGCATTGATATAGCGCAGGCAGACTGGCTGTACTGTTGTAACTAGACAAAGAAGCTGTCACCCAATTACCGGCTTCGTCTGATACACTTTAACTTCCTGCATAGAATATACTGTACCCCTGCCCAGCTCCACTAGCTGGGGTTCATACCTAACGACACCTGCATGCGCTGCGCGCCTCTGCTGCAGATTTCACACACTTGGCATGGCTGTGCCCTAGGGTCTCCGAGTTTTGGCAGGGTGTGTGCTCCACAATCTCAGCAATTACTGGCACCCTGGTACCCCCGGACCCCACTATGTGCCTACTTGGCTTTGTAAAATTCTGCCCAGATGCTTACCGCCGTCTAATCGCAATGCCGCTTGTTCTGGCTTGGCGTAGGGTGGCCATGTGCTGGGGTCGTAGGCCTGCTCCCAAGGTTGATAGCTGGCTGGAGGACGCCTCTCGTTGCCAGACTTAGCTTTCGGAGTTTTGGGACTTAATGTCCTCCAATTCCAAGCCAGTTGACATTTGGGGTCCTCTGGTGACTTACCATCATTCCCGCCCCCCCCCCCCCAGCGGTGCCGCCTCTCCCTTGCTCCCTGCCGCCGGTGCTGTTCGGTGCCCGCCCTGGCCCCCTCCTTATTAGGCCTCCGTTACATGTTTCTTATCTTTAATTAGGAGTGGTGAAGGTGCCCCCAGTGTGGAGGGCTTCTCTTTCATTTTCTGATGTCTTTGTAACATGCTTTTGCACTTTCGATTCCTGTAAAAGGAACTGCTGTTCTTCATTTACTATGCTTGAACTGAATCCAATGTGTCGATTTGCATTTAGCTGCTGCAAAGCGTACTGTACCTGACTTGAAACTCTTAATAAAAGTTTTTTGAAAAATGAAAAAAAAATTTGTCTGAAATTATTAAGATTGTTTTTATATGACTTTTATTGAAATGAACGACGTTATATAATGTATACCAGGTCTAAACTTTTAAAACTAAGTATAAACTCATTTTTAGGCCGCTTACACATTTGTTAGCAGATATAAGATAATTTCAGTCTGATGGAAGCTTCTTTTTTTATTACGATATAGACTACATTTTTAACCTGCTATGAATCCACTTAAGTCAGTGTATATTTATAATTAGGTTACATTTTTTCAGCCTAGTATACGCTTCTTTAAATTTGTTTCTTTTAATCTGGTATAGAGTCACTCTTTAACCTAGTGTAAACCTTTCAAAACTAGGCATAAACATACATGCATCCAGGTATAAACTTTTTTAATTTAATTTAATTTAATTTAATTTAATGGTTTTGTAAAGCGCGTAGTAACTCCGAAGAGCATCCCAGCGCTGATCTGCTTCTCCAGAGGTTTTAGCCAACTAGTAGGATTAGATTTGCGGGAAAAGGAAGGTCTTCAAGGTCTTTCTGAACTGGAGATAGTTCGGTTCTGTCCTAAGTTTTCGGGGTAACTGGTTCCATCGTTTTGCCGTGTGAACCGAAAAGCGACGGCCACCGGTCTTGGCTTTTCTCACTCTAGGGACTGCAATAAGATTTTCTGCATTGGATCGGAGATCCCTCTCTGCTTTGTAAGGGATTAAAAGTTCTTTCAGAAGAGGGGGACCGTTGTTATTGAGTGTTTTATGGGCCAAGCAGAGGGACTTGAACAAGACCCTTTCTCTGATTGGGAGCCAGTGGAGAGAGTTGAGGGCCGGCCTGGCGGAGGATCTTCCAGGTGTGCCCGTAAGTAAGCGGGCTGCGGCATTTTGGACTTTCTGCAGTGAGTTCAAGGTGGCTTCAGGGGCTCCCAAGTATATAGCGTTACAGTAGTCTAATCTTGCCAGGATTAGACCCTGTATGAGGAGCCTCCTTGCGGTCTCTGGGAGCAGGGGAAAGATTTTCCTGCAGGCTCTGAGTAGTCCAAAGCATGTCCCTGCAGTTCTCTTTGCCTGGGTTTTAAAACTCATGTCTTTCTCAATCCACACACCAAGGCTCTTGACCTCTTCCTTGGGTGCGGGAGGGTCCCCTAGGCACCTGGGCCAAAGGTGAGATGGTAGAGAGGGCCCATTGTGGCCCATCAGGAGGATCTCGGTCTTGGACCCGTTTAATTTTAATGAGGAGAGATTCATCCATCGGTGGACTTCAGAAAGGCAGCTGTGGAGGTCGGATGGGGCATGGTGAGGGTGGGAAAGGGTAACGACCAGCTGAGTGTCGTCGGCGTAGTTGATGACTGACACGCCGTACGAGCTGACCCTCTTCTCCAGTGGGGCCATATACACGTTGAAAAGTGTAGGGCTCAGAGATGAGCCCTGTGGTACTCCGCACCGGAGGGGGATGATAGATGAGCAGCTGTCGTTTTCCCGCACCTGGAAGGAGCGTCCAGTCAAAAAGGATTCTAGCCATTTCAAGGCCCGACCCGTTACTCTGATCTCTCCCAGTCGGTGGATTAGGGTGGGATGGTCTACAGTGTTGAAGGCCGCACTGAGGTCTAGGAGGATCACTGCCACTGATCCTCCTATGTCCAGAATGCTTCTGGCCTTCTCCACTGCGGTCAGGAGGGCGATGTCAGTGCCCTGACCAGGACGGAATCCTGTCTGGGAGGCCGCTAAGAGGTTGTTGCTTTCTAAGTAAAGCGATAGTTGTTTATTTACCAGCTTCTCTGCGATCTTGCTGTTTCCAGGGAGAAGGGACATGGGCCTGTAGTTGGCAAAGTCCTGCGGGTCTAAAGAGGGTTTTTTCAGCAGACCTTTGACTGCTGCCGCTTTCCAGCTGGGTGGGACAATGCCCTCTGAGAGAGAGGAATTGATCAGGGCCGTGAGGGGGGGGGGTGATGGTACTTGATACTTTTTTTAGGAAACGGAGGGGGGCAGGGTCAAGGGGAGAACCACTTTTAATTGCTGCCAGCGTAGCTCCCACTTCTTCCGTTGTTACGGGACCGAAGGTATCCAGGGAGGGTTGGGGGGCTGGCGGCAGTGGAGGGTTGGCGGTGGTGATGGTAGGATCCGGCTGTGTGGGGTCCTGTTCGGGAGGGGGTATGGTTAGGAGAATGTTTTGAATCTTCTCGTCGAAGAAAGTGGCTAATTTTTGGCATTTGGTTTCAGCTGCTTTGGGATCGAGGGGTTTGAGTGGGGGGTCGGGGGCGTGGAGTAATTCTTTTAGAACTGAGTAGGTTTCATGAGCCGAACAGGCCGCGTTTTTAATTCTGTCCTCGTAGAAACTGGTTTTGATGCTACGGAGCTCTTTTTTATAGGATTTTACCGCGGCGCGGAATGCTTCTTTCCGTTCCTCGTTTTTTTCCTTCCTCCAGATACGTTCATATCTTTTGCAAGCCTTACGTAGCAGATTGAGTTCCGGGGTATACCAGGGTGAGGGATTAACTCTCTTGATGTGTCTAAGAGAGTGGGTTTTGGGCAGGATGGCGTCCAGCGATTGGGTAATCCAAGTACTGAATTTTTTGTCTCCTACTAAGGTGTTATTGGGGGGATGAGGAACGTTTTCTCGGAGTTTGGCTGCCCAGACGTCTGGATCCAATTTTTGCCATTGTCTGGAGTACGTTCTGATTTTTGGGGGTGGCGGGGGTATGGTAATAATGTCCCATACTAAGGGAACCAAAAAGTGGTCCGTCCAGGGAAGGGGGATATGGTCCAGGGATCTAAGGTTGGGGATGTTGGAAAAAATGGGGTCAAGCAGTTGCCCTTTTTCGTGGGTGGCCTGTGGGTTTTTAAGGTCTAGGCCCATTAAGGTAAGATCTTGAAGTAGTTCATTGGCCGGTTTGTCGTCTTGGTCCAGGAAATGTACATTCAGGTCTCCTAATAATAGGTAGTTAGTGGTAGATGTGCATTTGATGGAGGTCTGGTCAGCAATTTTGGTCGGAAAATCCCCTAAATTGCCTGGTGGGCGATATATCAGCGTTCCTGATATCGAGGTGACAGGGGAGATTGTAATGGTATAGTGACAGCTTTCGTAGCCCTTGATGTTGCCATCAGACGTTCTACAGGTGAGGGTGTCTTTGATGATTATTGCAAGTCCACCTCCTCTACCCTCTGGTCTATTCTGTGAGCACATAACGTACCCGGGGGGGAGTGCTAAAACGATGTCTGGGCCACTACTGGAAGTAAGCCAGGTTTCTGTTAAAAACAGAATATCTAAGGCATTGTTGGTAATTTGGCGGTTCACTTCTTGTGCATGTTTCACAAGCGACCTGCAGTTAAGTAGGCCTAAGTACAAACCTTTTGATGCCCCGGTCTGATTGACGGGGTTACAGCGGTCACAGCCGGAGAATTGTGTGTCCCCGGTTAGGATGCGCGAGCAGGAGGGATGTTTATTGGTGTTCAAGGCTAGCAGCTCAGCCCGGGTGTAGGTCAAGTTGTTAGGACCTGCCACGGCCAGAGTGACTGGGCCTAAGGCCGGCTGGGCCCGGACGGGCCCAGACGGGCTTGCCTTTGGCGCGCCTTCGGCGCGCTGACGGCGCGCCCGCTGCGCCCGTCCGCTGCGCGTCCGGTGATTGCACATCTTTATATGGGTGGAAGAAGGGGAGGGTGGGCGTGGCCTGTGTAGGCGTGGCCTCGGTTCCTCGCCTTCAATGGCGTCAGCTAGTTTGTTTTCCTTGAGTTTGTTGCAGCGAAGAAGTCGCTGTTCAGGCGCTTTGATAGTCCGTTCTGGTGGTGCCAGGGGGTGAGTACAATTTTAAAAACAGGATAATAGTGGACAAAGTGCTACACGAAATACAATTTAAAATATGTGACCTCCCGGCTTCCGCCTCAGGAGTATAGCAGGCTCTGGGGTAGTGGCGCTGTCAGTAGCGTTTTATACTTTGTTTGGGCGGGTGGGCGTGGCCTGTGTAGGCGTGGCCTCGGTTCCTTGCCTTCAATGGCGTCAGCTAGTTTGTTTTCCTTGAGTTTGTTGCAGCGAAGAAGTCTCTGTTCAGGCGCTTTGATAGTCCGTTCTGGTGGTGCCAGGGGGTGAGTACAATTTTAAAAACAGGATAGTAGTGGACAAAGTGCTACACGAAATACAATTTAAAATATGTGACCTCCCGGCTTCCGCCTCAGGAGTATAGCAGGCTCTGGGGTAGTGGCGCTGTCAGTAGCGTTTTATACTTTGTTTGGGCGGGTGGGCGTGGCCTGTGTAGGCGTGGCCTCGGTTCCTCGCCTTCAATGGCGTCAGCTAGTTTGTTTTCCTTGAGTTTGTTGCAGCGAAGAAGTCGCTGTTCAGGCGCTTTGAGAGTCCGTTCTGGTGGTGCCAGGGGGTGAGTACAATTTTAAAAACAGGATAATAGTGGACAAAGTGCTACACGAAATACAATTTAAAATATGTGACCTCCCGGCTTCCGCCTCAGGAGTATAGCAGGCTCTGGGGTAGTGGCGCTGTCAGTAGCGTTTTATACTTTGTTTGGGCGGGTGGGCGTGGCCTGTGTAGGCGTGGCCTCGGTTCCTCGCCTTCAATGGCGTCAGCTAGTTTGTTTTCCTTGAGTTTGTTGCAGCGAAGAAGTCACTGTTCAGGCGCTTTGATAGTCCGTTCTGGTGGTGCCAGGGGGTGAGTACAATTTTAAAAACAGGATAATAGTGGACAAAGTGCTACACGAAATACAATTTAAAATATGTGACCTCCCGGCTTCCGCCTCAGGAGTATAGCAGGTAAAGAAATCTGTTATAATCTCATTCATTTTTACTCTGGTTAAATATTTTAAACCTGGTGCAACTGTATTTTTGTCCTGCTAAAAGATTAATTATTTACCTGAAAGAAACTTTTCTAACCTGGTATAAATAATTTTTTATTTGAACTAAACATTATTATTCTGGTATCACTCATTTTTCTTAAACCAGGTATAACGATTAATATTCTAGTGTGAGATAATTTTATAACTATTTATCAGCTGTTTAGTTTGCTGCAAGCTCATTTTGCATGCAGATTAACACGTTTTTGTCATGGTCTAAATTTCTATTTAATTGTGGTATAAATCTTTTTCTTTTCACCTCATCTTTCTTTAATAAGTATCAATTTAGTTTATCCTTCTTAATCCTTCTTATACTGGTATAAATGTATTTTTCCAACCTGCTTCAAAATTAAATAATCTGACCTATGCTAATTTTGTATCCTGGTATGATCTATTTTTCCTTGCGCAAATTAATTTTTCATCCTTGTTAAGGTGTTGTATACTAGGATAAACTAAGTCCCTAACCAGGTATACGTTTTGTTAAGGTGGACCAAAATAAAGTTCAGTACTTGTGTCGTGTTCTATCTCGGACCCCGATCAATATTGTGACCTTATGCCCCTATACGGCTATAATCAATCCATACCCCTATAATGGCATAAACGATCAGAGCCATATTTCAGAAACTCGTCTCTGCAGCTCATTACAGTATATGACACAGCAGAAGCCACTATCTTAGATTCCTAGATTACACACCGAGTTCTTTCAACAGATAAAACCCCCAGCAACCTGGGAAAGCCCCGCTTGCTATGTTTTGATTAGTAATAGAACTCTAATGAGCACTGTAAGAACGACCGGTTCTTAGTGACATCTTTATTGACGTCTTATGTCCAAAAACTTACTTCAAACAAGGCACCTTTCAGGTATAAATAATACCAACGTTGCCTTAAGCAAACACAGCTGTGGTGGTTGTGAATACAGGAGCAGAACGGCTGTCCCTTGCAGAGCCCAGCAGATGCGAGAAGCCCACGGACGCTGCCCCTCCTCCTCCTTGACGCGCTGAGAAAGACGCTGTCTTTTCTCCTGCCGAGAAAATCCAGCCCCGGCGTTTCCAGCCTACCCTTGCTGGTAACTGGAATATCGAGTCCTGAGAGGAGATACAAGACCTCCAACATTCTATTCCAGAGGTACAGTGTTGACTAAACCCATAGAGAGAATTCTTGAAGCAAATTTGGCAAACCAACTTAACTTAAACTGCTACTTACTTACTCCCTCCCAAGTATTAGGCTTAGGTCAGGTACACTGGGGTAGGCGTAGTTAGAAGCACCAGTTGAGGACGTTAGCTAAATGTATATATGAATATATATATTTTATTCATTTTAACCATTGTATGGCTAAGAAACCATATCAATGCTTTTACAGTATTATTTCGCAATCCTCCTTTTACTGTACGCACTTTTTATAATAACAAGTCTTGCAATTGTGGCAATTCATTTCTCTTGCATGAGAAGAAAGACTGTTCAATAAATAATACCTTTTTATTGAAAACGCCCGTCTCTCTATTCTTTGCATCCTGGTGAAAGTATTTCATGCACAACTGACTGAGTGAAATAGCTGTCTATTGTTTCACACGACTCTAGAGATTGACTCTTATTCTAAGGAGCAAAGTTGTCATGTTTATGCGGTTGTTAGAAAACTGAATCCCTTCTTGTCTGAGCCAGGGAAGCTGATCACTTCCTATTCAGTCAAGAAAGTTTCCAGTGACCTCTGAGCTAGTTGGTACAAACCCAATTAAGTCTAACATAGTCAGTAGAGACCTGGAAGACCGCACTTCTACATCTACACTGCTGTTTATGTTATTCCAATGTGCAGGGCCTATAGGGAAAATAGGAACTACACTACACTTGGATTATATCTTTACCCTAGCATAAACTGATTTTTAACCTGGTGTAACCTTCTTTTAATCAGGTATAAGATGTTATTTAACCAGCTATAACTCATCTTTGTAACTTGTTTAAAATCTTTGAATCTAATGTAAATTCATTTTTATCCAGGTTACATTTTCATACCCTGGCATAACATTCTTTCAACCAGCTAAAAGATTCATTTTGATCCTGATATAAGCTTGTTTTTAACTATGTGCAGTTTGTTTAATCCAATTAGGAACTTTGTTTTAAACTTAGTATGAATTTCTTATGCTGATGTAATTATATTTTTTTAACAGCTAAATATTTGTAACCATTTTCTTTATTGCTGCTATAATCTCAATTATTTACCTGGTATAAACCTTTTTACACTGGTGACATCTCATTTTTCTACAGGTTAAACTTTTTTATCCATATATCAACTTAATTTAAAACCAGGTATAAAAATTATTAAAGTTGTTTGAAGACTCACTTGCTCAATTCTGTCTACAGAAGTGGACAGGTCAGAGCCCCAAAGCAATCCACAGAGAAAACGTACTTAGGGCCCCATTAGGATGGCGGGCGGGCTTTGCCCCCCGCCATCCTATCGGAAATCGGGACCGCCCGCCCTAAGGACGGGGGTCCCGCACGCACCATTAGGATGTGCCCGCCACTGTGGCGGGCACATCCTGTATTTTTAGTATTGTGGCAGGCGGAGCTCTGTGCTCCGCCCACCACAATACTAAAAATGCTTTGCAGCATTTACATAATCAAAGCGGCAGGCACCGCGTGGTGCCTACCGCTTTGATTATGTAAATGCAGGGGGGTACCACAGGTACCACCCCGTGTGCCACCCCCCTTTCGCCTTCACTCTGGGGGCCCACAGGGGGCCCCCAGAGTGAACACCGCATGCCTTTCCGTGGCGGCATTGCCGCCACGGAAAGGATTGAAAAATGCCCATTGTAATATTGCGGGCGGTGTCTGACAGACACCGCCTGCATGTTACTCGTTTTCCGCCCCGGCTGCAAGGCGACCAGGGCGGAAAAGTGGCGGGCGGTGTTTTGCTCCGCCGTGGTCCCCCCGCCATTCTAATATGGCGGGGGGAATACAGGGAAGGATGGCGGGTGGATTTCCCCCGCCAGGCTGGCGGTAGCCACCGCCAGCCTGGCGGTAGCCACCACCAGCCTGGCGGGGGCAATCCGCCCGCCATCCTAATGGGCCCCTTAATGTTATGTTTATTAGCATAACCAAACAACAATACAACAAATAATTAAAGAACTTTAAGGTGCACATCAAGATTGGTTAAACACGCATGATTTTTTTAACAAAATATTTTTATTGAACTTAAGGATATGATTCAGAGGATATGGGCTATAACAAAATCACATTGAATAACTACTGGGGGATAGTCAGAAATGGAAAGGAATACGCAGTAGAAAAATACCTAGATGCCAACAAATCAGTCCAGGGCACTTTCTTGAATACGACCACGTTTTTCAGTCAGCTTCATTCCGTAATGTCCTTGGAATATCCCTGTGAAAGCGCAATTCAATAAACCCTCTTAGGCGGGGAGATTCTCTGACAATGAAGTGTTTTATTCCAGCTGAAAGAACAACTTAAGTCAACATTGGCTACCACATCTAACACTTCATCACTAAGCATGGACAGATATTCCCTTCCAAGAAATGGAGATTTCCAGGTAGTGGATACAGAAAAACAATAGGAATTCATTAGTTATACATGAAATACCTTATCCTGGCACAGATGATACGACTAATGAGAAAGAAATATACTTACCATCGAAGACTCAACCTTGAAACTCAGCTACATGTCTGAGACCAGAATACTATGAGCATCTGCCAAAATGATTCGCACAGGAAATCAGAGATCTGCAAGACACAATTTTACAATTTCTAATGTTAACCCTGACCTGTGCCCATGTGCTATAGTGTTGTGGGAATGTGATCTGAACAAGATGGAGTTGACGAGGTTATTATATGACACTTAATGTTCACACTCACAGCCATCTCCTCTTCCTCGTTCATGGTATTTCTAAAGGACTCTTTCTAGATCTGGGTTTTAGTAGTGCAGCTGTAAGCAGACCAATCACAACAATATGCAGAGTGGGCTTTGGGTCCTTTCCTTTCAACCATTGTTTTTTTTTTTTTACCAGCCCATTTCATCCATTGACTGTCAATTATGCTGTGACTCAGCTCAATGTAGCATTCCTCTCTCACTGAATACTAATGCTGTTTGGGTGTATCCCTCCACCTGCACTCAAGTGCTTGCATTGATCTGCATTTGAGAAGACTCTACAATTGTAGCCTTCTTTGACTTTTGTTTACTCCGTCCTGTGTGCCTCACTCTAATGTGCTATTGTTGCATGTGTCAGCACATTAAGCCGAGACATTCTAGCTTTGCCATTAATTTGGGAAACACAAACCTTCCCCCGCAGACAAACCAAAATGTTTCAGGTTGAACTAGCCTGGTTAAAGTACTGTGACCGAGAAGACAAAGTTAGAATTTGGATCTGAAAAACATTAAATCTACAATACCTGTCCTTTAGGCTAGAGAGGTGAGCAAGTGTGCCCTCATAGTATCAGAGGGTTACTGTGGCCTTCCTGCTTGTAGCATATGAAGTTGTGTTGGCAGCATACCCTCTTTAGAGACTGATAGTAAGAGCAGACTTGCTTATTTGAATTGGTCAAAAAATGACCTACTGGCCCTATCATGTGGAAATACCCGGAACTTTGCCCTGCCATCGTGTGTGTATAACAAGTGCCTGTTTGAGTGTAGTGTGCATGTAGCACACGTAAAAGTAGTAGAACTGTGTGCCTCCTTTCCTACCCCTAGAGGGTGGATACTGAAGTGAGGAGGATTGAGCAAGGTCTCTCTTTAGAAAATCTATGACCTCTGACCCTGCTCGCAGGCAGGTCACTCCCCACGTCACCACACGGCTGCCAGCTGCCTCGTACCTGCTCCCTGCCGCCTGCCTGTTTTCCCACTCCTTCCCGCTGCTGCGTCCCTGCGGCCCCACCACCCTGCTCCCCATTAGCCACCCCGCTCCCACCTCCCAGCTGCTCCTCTCTCCCTATCCCCCTCTTATGAAGGTCGCTCAGCGGCCGAATGCAGCGGGCGCGCCGCTGGTGCGTCGAAGGCTTGCCGAAGGCAAGCCTGTCTGCTCCCGTCCGCGCCTGAACCGTGCCCAGCACCAGAACCCCTGGACCCCGCGAACGCCACAACACCTAACTCCACTACGACGCCACCACCCTCTATGCACTCATTGCTGGCCGAAATCACACCTGCTTCCAAGCCGCCCTGAAACGGACTCACGGACCTTTCTCCTGCCACACCTGCAGCTTCACGTGCGACAGAACCACCAAACCTCCAAGGACTGGACCCAACCACCTCTGCTGCATACTCCTCAACACCCGCTCCGCACGCAAACACGCCGTCGAGCTCTGGGATCTGCTCGACACCTCATCCCCAGACGTGGCCTTCCTGACCGAGACCTGGTGGAACGACTCCTTGGCGCCCGACATTGCCATAGCCATCCCGGACGGCTACAAGATCACCCGCAGGGATCGCGCCAACAGAATTGGAGGAGGAATAGCCACCCTGATCGCCAACCTCGGCCTCAGACAACTCGTCGCCGCACCCACCCACGCTGCTGGCCACACGCTGGACCCCGTATTCTCCACAGGCACCCACGTCACCTTCGACCTCACCACCGAACTCCACTGGACCGACCACCGCTGCATCCATTTCACCTTCAATAAACCAACCACGCACCACCGCACCCAACAGCTACCTCGCCGCTGCTGGAGCAAAGTCACCGAAGACCAGCTGATCACGACCCTCGCCCTAAACCCACCCACCGACCCCACCAACCCAGACACCGCAGCCCGCAACCTCAGACAGTGGATCGACGACTGCGCCAACACCCTCGCCCCACTCAAGAAACCCTCCAACAACCACGTCAGCAAGAGAGCCACCTTGTTCACCAACGAACTGCAGACCTCCAAACGCGCATGCCGGAAACTGGAGAAGATATGGCTCCGCGAACACACTCCGGACAACCACGCAGCCCACAAGGACACCACCCGCAGACATCACCACCGCATCAGATTGGCCAAGAGATCCTCCTTCAAAGACTGCCTGGATAACAATACACACGACAGCAAAGAGCTTTTCAACATCGTAAAGGAACTCTCCAACCCCAGCGCCAATGCCAACGACATACCACCCTCACAAGAACTGCGCAACTCACTGGCCATCTTCTTCCACCGCAAGATCACTGACATCCATGACAGCTTCAACACCATGACCGCCAGACTACGCCAGACCCCACCTCCCCTGTGAACACTACCAGCGCCAACCGCCTGACCTCCTGGTCCAACATTAACGACGACGAGACACGCAAGGTCATGAACTCCATCCACTCAGGATCTCTGTCAGACCCGCGCCCACACCACGTATTCAACAAAGCAGACGCTACCATTGCACCCGAACTACGGAAGGTCATCCACATCTCCTTCGAAACAGCGACATTCCCGGAAAGCTGGAAACACGCCGAAATCAACGCCCTCCTCAAGAAGCCCAAGGCAGACACCAAAGACCTCAAGAACTTCCGGCCCTTCTCCCTGCTCCCGTTCCCGGCGAAGGTCATCAAAAAAATCGTCAACATGCAACTGGCCTGCCACCTGGAAGACAACAACATCTTGAACCCGTCCCAGTCCGAGTTCAGACGAAACCACAGCACCGAGACAGCCCTCATCTCCGCCACAGACGACTTCAGGCGCCAACTAGACAACGGCGAAACATCAGCCCTCATCCTCCTGGACCTGTCAGCCGCCTTCAACACGGTCTGCCATCGCACTCTAAAGACACGCCTCCTAGAAGCCGGAATCCAAGAGAAGGCCCTTGACTGGACCACGTCCTTCCTCTCTGGCAGAACCCAGAGCGTCTGCCTCCCGCCTTTCCGATCCGAGGCCACTGACATAATTTGCGGTGTGCCCCAGGGCTCATCCCTCAGCCCGATGCTGTTCAATGTCTACATGGTTAAACACCAAAGAGGGGCGAGGGTCAAGTCAATTTATACTCTACCACCCCAGACCCCCAATAAACACTAATGTACACACAAGGGGGGTGTATAGAGTGGATAACAAAAACAAATCAAATTAAACAAACAGAGACAGCCCCAGTAGGGCAAATCGCTCTATTTGAAAAAACTGCCCTCACTCACATACCGAAGTATGTGACATGCTTCATCATCAGGCCTGCTTACCATACGCCCTGGTGTAGCCACACACAGGGCGGAGCATAAGGGAGGGGGGAAAAAAATAATAAACGTCTCTCAACAAAACATATAGTAAAGACAAGGAGACATGGACGACATATAACACAAATCTTGGTGAGAGCCGTGCAAGCACCAAGTGACCACCACTGAAAAGTGCGACGAAAGGTGCAGTTAGGAAAAGTGATTAAAACTGATTAAGGGTGGCAACTAGAACACAACCTTTATTAAGCTTTTCTTGACACCCCTATCAGGATTAAAAAGAAGGAAAAGGATGGGAAAAAGGCTCAACGTGATAATTAGGAATCTCAAGAGTTCCCTCCTACCACTGCCAGAGTCAACATGTTTCGACCGCTCTGTATGTGCCCATCGGGTCACTCCGGTCTTCTTCAGGACCGTCGCATTCAGTGCCACTCTGGGTTTCTCCGTACTTCGGATGATGTTACCCCTGGGATGAGGTAGGTCCACTAGATCCGTACCCCTACCGTGATGTGTGTGGAGACAGTTCCCTCAAATGCGGGAGAACATTTCACTGTCGTAATAGAAGAGAAGATAGTACAGACACTCTTAGTGGTCACATGTCATATCATTCTCTTTTCATTATGTCTCTTTAATGTAAAAACCCATTGGGACCCCTTATCTAATGGTGAGCTAAAATCCCGGTAACAAATTATACCATGGGTCCTGCTCAAAATAAGTGTAATCGCTTGCACATATTTAACCTGATGAATACAGGATGCAAGCACTTTAAAACGTCCATTGCCTCACACTTTGCGTGGTCATTCATATCTCAAACCTAGCCCCTTCGATGTTCATGGGGCCGTCATCATACTACAACCTACTGCTCTTCCTGTCTCAGTGTTCCCACTCCAAAAGAGTGTACGTGTAATCGCGCACTTACCGAGTTTATAGTATTAACAAACTCGAACTGGTGTCCGGTGGGAGGGACGCCAAAGAACAAATCTGGAATGAAAAGGAATGGAATGCATAAGGGAGACGATGTTACCTTAGATGCCTCCATCTCCGATGTGCAACTCTGTTTACACACGCTAAAACAATGTCTAGCGTTGTTGTGCCTCCATTGGGTCTATGCCATCAAATGCGCTATATGCGCTTACCCCCTCAAGCCCTCTCCTTACCGTTCTGTAGGCGAGTCCCTGTTTAATCACCTGCAGACCGTGACACCGCGCAGAGAGATACGCGCGGTGTCTCTCCGTACTTTAAAGGATATCAATATCGGTTTGGAGCGTCCCACTGGAGCGTCCCACGTGACAGCGTCATCGGCATCGTCACGTGGGGCGCCACCGTCCTCACATGTTCTCCACCTCATGGGAAATGTAGTTCCATGGGCGGATATCGATCTCCGTAGTTGGTTCGAGGATCCTAAGGTGCAGCAATGAGTATGGTGATCGCCATATACTCTAGAAAATACCGTTACAATGGATGGCATTCTACCGCAGTATGCCCCTAGATGTCAAGATAATGTATAGGGGGGGGGAGGGAAGCGGGTGGGGGAAGGGGGAGGGAGAAGGGGGAAGGGGGGCGGGGGCGTGCGGGGGTGAGGGGTGAATGTGTTAACCCTGTCAACACCAGCCTCAGGAGATAACTGGATCAGGCAGTCAAGCTGAATGGAACAGTCCTTCAGGGGTAAGGTAAACCATGACACCATTCTGTCCATACCAATTGTGGTGTTATCATGGATGTACTGTATGCTTTATGTCACAGGGACTATAATACTCAAGGTTAGAATGAAATCTCTTCCATTGTGGGCGAGCTCGAACCCCTGTGGACCATTAATATTGTTGTTGTTATCTCTCCCCAAAGCCATTGCTTATTCCCAGGAGCCCGAAGGTAAATGTTCGTGGTGGATGTCACATCTCCTAGGAGGTCATCCGGGGGGGAGGGAAATGGTATGCAGATGGTAAAAGCTCATGGAGTCATACAAATACCAATAGTGGCTCCTCATAGATCTCTATGGAATATACAGAGTGAACAACGTGATCCTATCTCTTTACTCCATAGCACTTCACTATCTGCTCAATGCCTGCCACGGAATATCATCATTTAGTCCCACCACATGGCTTTTCAATCGGTACACCCATCTCTGCTCCCGCCGGAGCAAGAGGCTTTGTTCATCAGCTTGGTATCTACCTAATTGGATTTTCTCAATGACGGTCCACTTCAGGTCATCTATACCATGTCTTTTTTCTTTAAAGTGGGCTGTGAGTTTTGTGTTAGTCTTACCACACCTAATTGTGCTTCGATGTTCTGTGATTCTCACGCGCACTTTTCTGCTCGTCATCCCCACATACATTTTTTGGCAGGGGCATGTAATCAGGTATATTACTCCCTGGGAATTACAGTTGGTGTGAGATCTCTGTTCCCAGGGAGTACGTAGGCCAAGGTCAAGAGTTTTAGAGTTGCATGTAAGATGACAGACGCTGCATGAACCGCATCTAGTGTGACCAGTCAGTTTAGGTAAGCCAGTTAGTGTATTAGTCTCCCTTACTCCTCCCAGATCCCTGGGTCTAGTATGTATTAAGAGGTCCTTCAGGTTCTGGCTGCGTCTGAAGGAGAAGAGGGGTCTTTCCATATTCATACCTCCTGTGTTGAGAATTTTCCAATTCTGTAGGACCAGGCGTTTTATTTGATGTGATGCCGTGTTGAAAGTGGACACAAACACTGTTTTTTTCATTTCCGGTCTTACAGTTTTGGTGAGTAGTGACTCCCGATTGCCATTGAGGGCCCTTATCTTTGCCTTCTTGATCACTCTCTACGGGTAACCCCTCTGATGCAGTTTCTCTGTCAAGACCTCCGATTCGGCCACAAAATCCTCCCTGTCTGAGCAATTCCGGCGAATACGGAAGAATTGACCCACTGGTAAATTCTCCCGTAAGGAGCGCGGATGGAAGCTCCCAAAATCCATTAGGGAATTCTTATCTGTTGGTTTGTGGAAAACCTTGGTCTTCAGGGTGCCGTTGGTGGATTCGATCACTAGGTCCAAGAATGGTAAATGGGTTTTGGTGATAGTCGAAGTGAAGTGGAGGAACGGATTCTGGGCGTTGAGCCACTCCAAAAATAGGTCCACAGATGTTCGCCTCGCCCCTCCAAATCACTAAGACGTCGTCGATTTAACGACGCCACAATCGCAGATTATTTGCCCATGGACCGTTGGCATCCAGGATCGTCATCTTTTCAAAGGCCCCCACGTATAGCCCTGCTAAACTGGGGGCAAACACACTCCCCATCAATGTCTACATGGCCCACCTCGCACAAGTGGCCTACCAACACGACCTCAATATCATCTCCTACGCTGACGACACCCAGCTCATCCTCTCCCTCACCAAGGACCCGCACACTGCCAAAACCAACCTCCACGAGGGAATGAAGGCCGTCGCCGACTGGATGAGGAACAGCCGTCTGAAGCTGAACTCTGACAAGACGGAGGTACTCATCCTCGGACCCACCACCTCAGCCGGGGATGACTACTGGTGGCCGACCACACTGGGAACAGCACCGACACCCACCGACCATGCACGCAACCTAGGATTCATCCTCGACTCCTCCCTCTCCATGTCTAAACAGGTCAACGCCGTCTCCTCCTCTGCTACAACACCCTCCGCATGCTTCGCAGGAAATACAAGTGGATCCCGACTGAAACAAGAAGAACGGTGACACAGGCCCTCGTCAGCAGCAGACTGGACTACGGCAACGCACTCTACGCAGGAATCCCAGCCAAATACCCACGACGACTACAACGCATCCAAAACGCCTCCGCCCGACTGATCATCAACGTCCCCCGCCGCAGCCACATCACCCCCCACCTGAGAGACCTAAACTGGCTCCGCGTCGACAAGAGGATCACCTTCAAGCTCCTCACCCATGCACACAAAGCACTCCACAATGCCAGACCAGCCTACCTGAACAGCAGATTCAGCTTCTACACCCCCAACTGCCAGCTCCCCTCCGCCAGCCTCGCCCTCCCCGCTGTTCCCCGCATCCAACGAACAGTTTCCGGTGGCAGATCCTTCTCCTACCTCGCCGCCAAGACCTGGAACACCCTCCCTACCCACCTACGGCAGACACAAGACCTACTCGCCTTCAGAAGACTCCTCAAGACCTGGTTCTTCGAGCAGCAGCAGCACCCTCCCCCCTCAGCGCCTTGAGACCTTCACGGGTAAGTAGCACGCTTTACAAGTACTCTGATTGATTGATTGATTGATTGATTTATGAATACTTGTTAGCACCGGGCTGCTGATCAGTTCTTTTTGAGCACTGCAAGTTGGTAAATGATAGGGGTGAAGGGTGGGACTGTAGTTTCGGTTGGTCACGGTGAGAGAGTTCAAGGGTCAGACCTACCATATGTCTAGCTCTTTTCAAGGTGGCCGATTACAGCCAGAAGCAGAATCTTCACACTTTACTCTGTCCTTTTGATCATTGCTCCAATTTGGAGAGAGACCATGTGCTGCCTGCTGGAAGCATCATTTTATTCAAGGGCAGAGTCTGGCAAACTGCCCGAGGACACTTGAAAGAGGAGCACCACAAACTATTCCTGAAGTCTGAAGCTGTGGATCAACTTCCCCGTACAGAATATGTGTATAAAAATGGAATGCAAAGCACCGTACTTTGTTCCTGCTCCAGGTCTTTCATGACCAAGAAAATGAGTGGTCTGTGGAGCACTTGAAGAACTTGTGTGTGACCAGTGCTGGTGTCTGTGTGGCAGCCAAACCAGAGCAGAGTCAGCATCACCTCAATGTCTTCACTTAGTCCTGGAGGAGCTGATGGTCTGTCTAGCATCCAGCCCCTTGAAGCCGGTCTGCTGAGAGACGGAGAATACATCTGTCTGGTCGTCCATGAGAAGATACTGTCAAGGAGGATAAGTCCAGAGTGTTCCTGATCAGAGGAACACCCTTAAAAAGCAGACTACCCAACGGCAAAGCAATGAGTGACTCATACTGCAGGTCTTTGATCTCTCTGTTGTTTTCCTCTACACCACCACAAGTGTATTTGTTTCCAGACCATGCTTTCATGGTTGCAACTGCTTTGGGAATCGCATTGGCCTCGTTTAGGGCTGCAACTACCATGGTGATCATATTGCGCATTCGGAGGCTTCACCTGCTTTGGGAACTATATTGGCTTTATCAGAGCTGCAGATCTCCTGGTGATCTCATTGGATCTACAGAGGCCTTGGTGATCGCTTCCAACCATTCTGTGCCGGCACCTCTTCTCATCATCCCCATGGGGGGCTGGTTTGCCTTGTTGTACTCCCTGGCCGGGACATAGGTGGAAAGCTAAACCCGCACCTGTAGGGTGGCGCAGGAGCCACTGATTAACCTGAGTAGCAACGTAGAGACAGATACGTGTAGAATCCGACCTCCTCCGCTGCTTACAAGTAACTGTGGAGGGCCTTTGCATTCAATTGAATCAAACCAATAAGAACACTCTAATTGAGTGCAAAGAACTAAGAGACTGAACTTCTATCCACTCCAACACCATGGACAAGAACTGAAACAAACAAGTGAATTGATTGTGCATTTGACTTGTAGGGCACTAGAATCTGCCCTTAGGTCGTATTCATGCTTCTACCATAATTTCAGGGAGACAAGTTGATGTGGATCGGGAGAGAGCACAAAGGGAAATGAGGGGTGTGCTGCCACAGGAGAGTTGTAAATGTGATCTCTTCTTGTGTACTGGATTGATTTGTGGAGGTCAGGCTCCCACACATCTAAACAGCTGAGTTACCAGTAGCCCATTCATGATAATTGAGACTGGCCTCAGTGGCAGCTCAGTGTCCTGAGTGAGTCAGGGCAGGCTTTATCTAATGGAAGCTGCACTGTGGGCATAAAAGCATGTTATTAGAGAAAATATGGGTTTGATTGCCAGGTTATAAGCAGAGCCACAGAAATCAATAATGTGATTCTGCAACCAGTGAATCTTCCACATAATTATGGATGTATCACTATTTCCACATAATAAATTTGAGAATGGTCTACAGCCAAGTGAAAAACGCTAAAATTGCAAAACAGTGTATATGGAAGACACTAATGGAATTATTAATAAATAAAAACGCCCATTAGTACAAAGACTAACTACCCAGGTTGATGAATTGGTAATTCATTTTATTAATCATAAATTGTATATATACTTCTTATATATTTTTTGTTTTGACACTTTCTTTTCTTATTTTCTGTTTTTATAAAGATGATGTACAATTCATATTCAAAAATTCTTAAAATCACATAGCAAATAATCGATAGGCATAAGACAAGGCAGATGATGGAGGCAATGCGGTAGGGTAATTACTACGCGCGTTTCTGCTAGGCAGCCTTCCTCAGGTGACCGTCTATTACAAGAAAAAATGTCCAGGCCATACAAAGAAAAAGAGAATAGAAGTCGCCAGTCATCAAAACCCTCACTGTCCTGGTTGAACTAGTAGTGGATGAACATGAGTATACTTGGCAAAACCCCAACGTCAGGTACTGGAGATGATGAGTCCTCAGAAAAAGCTCTTGTGTATATAACAGATATACAGCCACATGCGATTTAAAGGGCACGGAACTAGTTCAATAAAATGATAAATTTGATGATGATAAGATGGACAAAGGAAGGGTCCTCGAGTCTAAATATGATGACTTGCGAGCGGCCGAGAGCCGGGGGTGAGGTACCAACTCATGATGAGTGATTTCCTAGATATAGAAACCGTTGTCGGAATAAGGCTCTCGGTGGAAACGGGACCCACGACGATATCGGTGTCTGATGGATACCATTTGTAGACTAACTTCAAGATTTCAAGAAATATGTTTTAGCTGCATAATTTGAAGATGTCAACAATAATGTTTCTACCTCAGACATTTCACAAGTCACCATACTGTGTTCCACGTGCTTCACTCTTCAGAGTGACGGGTTGCACAAGCAAATGCTAGTTGGCCACGTTTCAGTTGCTGATTACTGTGTTTAGGAGTTAAACTGTTGCTATGAGCTGAAACCTTTGACCAGACAGTATTCACTTTCTTTTTTAAGCGCTAGGTTCACCCCCTGAGGGGTACCTTGGCACTAGAAACAATAACCAAGTAAACGACAACCGCCTATTGTGAATCTACACAGGAGGAACACCTTTGACAAAGTTTAGAGATCTGACAAGTCTTACGAGCTTTCCGGAATTTACTTTGATCAGTTTCCTGCTGAAGATAAAATGACAAAATAGTGGTGCCACATAATGTGCCGCATTATACCGCACAATTTGCTATTCCTTTCTGCATAATTGCAGTCCAGTCTGTCGAATAAATCGGTCCTTCTTGGCCACACGAATAAAATAACCTTGCTATAAGTCATATAGATATTTTGATGAATTCCGTTTCATCCTTGCAGTATTTATACACTCAGAATGTTCTCTCCTGAAAGTTATTGCGTGCTTTGTAATCTTATTGTGGTACTCTTTTCAGAAGCACTCCTGTTTTTTTACCGTATTTTAATTTTGTAGGTGCTATTTCGATGAATGTTATTGTCCTTGTAACCCGTTTGTGTCTTATTATTACTTGCTGCTATTATGACTGTGCTTTTATAGATATATACATGTATCCGAATAAAGATTTTTGAATTGAATTGAAAATCATATATGATGTAAAAAAGTAGCATTCCAAAGTGAACAGGCATTGACAATGCCAATTGGTCCTACTTGTATATAAAGTTAGGATAGACCGATTGGCATTGCCAATACTTTTTTCTTCTTTTTTTCCCCTCTAAACTCTTGTCTTTTTTTACTTTCAGTACCTTTTCCTTCCCGGATTATTATCCTATTTTTACTTTATTTTACTGACCACAAGCTATGTCATTGTTTTCATATAAAAAAACATACACGCAAAAGATTAATGTATTCGATTCCTTCTAGAAAAAAAAATGAGGTATTTGCTCTGTAATTCTGAACTGAAATAACACGGCCATGTTTCTCTGCACAGGGCCCACGTCTCTCGCTCCAGTTCAGAGAAGGTATTTAATGGTTTCAATCCAAGAAATGTGATTACTGCACCAGTGGCCTGGAATCTATTGCTGGCAGCAGCTTTTATAGACATACTAAATGCTCTCTTGCTCTTTTATGGTGCAGTCAAGGCAGTGGTTACTCAAGGACGCGCCATTGAGCAGGAATGTGGCCACTTTTGAGTTTTAAAGAGAGGAGAACAATTTGATGAGGTGGTAAAGCTGGCCTGCAACAGCATCATGAATTTTGCTTTATTCTTGCACTCTGTAAGACTTTTGAAAAGTGTTCGTGTTTTAAGAATTGTGCCTTTTTATAATTATTTCTGATATTTAACAAGGGCTTATTTTTAATTTATTTGCCTTTATGGGCAAATGGCTCAACTAAATGTTACATGAAGCATACAGTAATCTCAAGCAAGCATGAGCGTCTAGAGGCACGTGAGTGCACTGTACTCTGCATATACATTTGCTCAGTAAGATCTTTAGACCAGGCTCTCACTGTCCTCATTCCGTCTCATAAAGGAATGTGCAGTGTCACTGAGATTTATCTCTTCGACTTTATAAACTGTCCCTCAAACTCTAAATAAGGCCTTTAATTACTTACCTTTAGAAATGGGAGTCAGTTCAAATACCTTTATTCGATTCTTGTGAATCATAAAAGTATGCATAGCTACAAATATAAAAATACAATTAAAAACCTTTATGAGGAATGAACATATTCTCTGCAGTAATTATTAATATACCAGCAAAACTCAATCAATTTAAAAAAAAATTCTCCCAGCCTTCGACATCACAATTTATACATTTAATTGATTCAGAAAAGGACCTACAATAAATATAAAATGTCATGTACTTACACAATTCGTAGCGTTTTTGAATTGAAAGTGCTATTCTAATAAAACTAGGCACTCCACTACAGATTTCATCCGTTAGATAATGATCTCAAATGATCAAAGCCCTTCATATAAGAGCAAGGCTTAATGGTTTTCAATAAGGGCTTTATAAAGCGTGCTCTGTGGACTGCAACAAAACAACATAAAGTGCATTGTGCTCTGTTTGGCCAAATTATTACATGGGCAGGAGGTTAGTCTCTCATACCAACCAACCTGTTTAGGATAGGCCACTAAGAAGTGCAATGTGCCAAGTCCTAATCTAGTCATCAGAAAACATGATTGTGCATGCAGAGTAAAAGACAGGTAAAATTGCTGATGATTTGGCAACCCACCATCCAACATCCCCCGATCCTGGTTAGACATGCTTAGTTCAATACCATTTTCCAGTTGTTCTACATGATTTCTGGGTTATTATAATATTCTTCTAGTCCAATCTTACAGAAGGTGTTCCTTACATATGATAACCAAGGGAGTGACATTGCATTGTCCACGTTCATACAATCTCCAAGTATAGTCCTAGAGAATATTCTTCTGAGGACCAGATTTTCCCCCATAGAATGCGTGGGCCAATATTTATCCTGTCTTTCACAAATTCCAGGCCCACCTCAGAATGTCAAAACAATGTTGGTGAGCTACTAGGGATCATTAATAATCTTTAAAAAAATGTATTCTCTAAAATCTGGACCTGGTAGCTCTTATGATAACCCCATACTCCGGCCCCAAAGGTAGCTACAGATAGACATTTTGATTTGTATAGGGCTATCATCTCTGCTACCGACTTATGTCCAATTTTGCAAGAAAAATGGAAGAGCCCCTCTATTTTTCTACTGGTCTGTTGGGCCCTTACCATAACAAGGTCATCCCAGTTTCATTTACTTTTAAAAACATTACCTAAGTAGGAAAAACTGGACACCTTCTCGATAATTTTTCCCTTCACCATAAATTTCCTAGTTTTAGTTTTCTTTGGGCCACAGACCATAACAAATAGGAGTCATTTGTTTACTCTCCGAGAGTAAAACTATCTCTTGAAAGTAACCTCCTGTTTTATTCAAAGTTGTATTTTTAAATGCACGCTTGTTTCCAGAAAGTGATCTTCACCACACACAGAGAAGATGAGTTGTTTTGCACATAACAATCATTTCATTTCAGATTACATGCAGTGTACCTATTTGATCATATAGGCAAAACAATGTGGTGATCTTGATGACCGCATTAGGCCTAGTTGTGACTAATTACTCGGTTTCCTACATATTACTTATGGTACTATGCACTTTGTAATGTTTCGCTCACCCTTCTGCCTATCAAATGTTTTTATCAGATTACTTTAATTGTCGCCAACCAGAGCAATCCTTTTTACTGGGTATTGTCTGTGGGATTTTGGAGTCATTCGTACCTTGTTTTTACATCTAGCCTAGGTCATTATTTTATTGGGCATGTTTTTTGCGAGGAATGTTTTGCTACATTTAAGGTGTGCTTTTATGGTTTTATCACATGAAACCGAATAAAGATTATCTTGACTTGATGACCACATGCCATTATAATTTCTGGGTTAACACAGTGCGGGAGTACCCTGTCCCCGAAACTAAAGTTCTGCCCGACTAATTTAGAGTCGGGCAGAACTGAAGCATGCCAGAGGTGGAGGCAGCTCCGTCTTTGCAGGTTACACACATCTCTCATAGCCTGATGGAGGACCAGCCATCGGCGATTTTGGTTGGTCAAAAGGCCTGTTGTCAGTATCCATCACTGCTAGGTAAAACCCGGCGATGATGGGTAGTGAAAACTAGTACATGACCTCTACGGCATAGGACAATCTCGTATGGTAAGGGGGTCATTGCTTCTTTTATTTTCAAAAACGAAATCCCAAATTTTCATGTTGACTGAGCCATCCGCCAAACTTCCAATGTATTGACAGGAGCCGTTGTGATGGCGGCTCCTGCCAATGCAAGAAGTGTCCACTAGGCCAGAAGACATCTCTAAATTCGGTGGGCGGGTACTCTATCACGACCGATTACCTTACTCTGTCGCCCTGACAGAGTAAATGCCGTCCTCTGAAGTCTAAATCTGGCCCTAAGAGATGAAGCACCATGGACAAACCAGCAATTACACCAGTTAATTACTGACTACTGTAGACTAGTTGGATGCATTTAAATAATGTTGTACCAACATTGTGTTATATTTGTCTTGCTTTTTCCAGGGTTGTATATTCAGTAGTTTTCCTGTGTGTGAAAACACGAGCATGAAGGACATATGGCACAAAATTACAAAGTTATAAAAAAAAAGATATATATTTGCTTATTATTTTATATATATATTGTTGCATGGCCATGCCTCCATTTTGTTTTTTTGAAAACGCTTTACGTTAACGATTATTTTTCATTAAAACACAAGGGTAACATGATTTGTTCTTAATACTGTAATATGATCAAACATACCACTATCTGCCGCAGGTTTTCACTTTTATGACTTGATGAGTGTGTCACACATCTTGTTTTTTGAACGTTGGGAAGATCTTGATGAGTTTTTCACACGTTGAGTTAGTAGTCAGGGTCAAAATATAGGAACACCAGTGTATACACTTCCAGTCAGGTCTTTGAAACCCAGGATGGCCTGCTCAGCTTTTCATCCTTCAGCGTTAAATAAATGAAGTAATATTTAAATTGGGGAATAGTAAAACATATTATACATTATTTATACAATTTACAAAACAGCATTATTTTGTGTAACACACAAAAAAATCTTGCTCCATGCAAATTGTGCCTTTTTCACATGAACCTTCTATTTCCAGATGTCTATTCCTGAAGTATAATCTATAAGAGAGCCCCAAAGTGTTTTCAAATACAGTTAATTTAAATTATTGAATTAGCATTTGGTTTAACAAACTGAGTATCAAGTGGTACATCGAAGAAATGGCCACAGTGTATTCCATGCTGTCGTTTCGAGAATTGCTCTACATTCATGATTACTGTGGGTGACCTAGAAAACCCTTTTCTATGTATGAAACCATCAAGCCACCAAATTTCGGGAGGGTGGGCGGAATGCACAAGCAACACAGTGGAGGGTGCGAGAGAGACAAAAACAACAAGTGGCACGTGGGAGGTACGGGGAAGCAACACAGAGGCCCAGTTGCGATCAGTCACGGCCCGTGGAGGGAGTTCCGGTGGGGCAGAAAGACAGGACAGGGGGAGGGGTGGGGTGGGGGGTGCTAAAAAGCGGAATATGGATAAATGGAGGTAAGTAAACAATTTAATTAATAAAACGAATTTCGTAGCGCATGCTGCTTCGAAAAATGCAATGCAGCGCGCGCTACGAAATTCGTCTTATTTATTAAATTGTTTACTTAACTCCAATTATCCATATTCCGTTTTTTAGCAGCCCCCCGCCCTGCCTTTCTGCCCCACCGGAACTCCCTCCACGGGCCGTGGCTGGTTGCGATAAAGGAACAATGGAGAGAGAGGAGAGTGCGAGTGGGCGGAACCAACACAGAGAGTGTGGGCAGGCAATGGAGAGAATCAGAAGGGCAGGTGCAACAGGGAGAAGCACTCGGGCGACAAAAGACAACATGAGTGCGGGGGAAGAAACTCACTAGAGGGACAGCACTAAAACACACGTATTCTCATGGAGTGCTCAACACAAAAGAAATATGCATTTGCAATGCAATAGGTCTCGCATTAGGAAAGTTTGAGCTATTGGTATTGTAAATGACACATTTTTTATTTATGTGTTGGTTTTGAAAATAGCGAAATTATTAGCTTTGTCATTTAAAATGCCAATAGTTATAACTTTCACAAATGTGACACCTATAGCATTTGTACTGCAATATTTGTTGTATTTACGTGACTTAGATGTCTTGATATTACAAATAACAATTACTTTCAATTTTTTTTATAATTAATACCTAAATAAAAGTTATTGTAATTTATAATGGCAATAGCTTAAACATTTGTAAATAACTTTTGTGAAGATTATGTTCAGTGTATTTTATTGTGATGAAAATCCAAGAACAGAAGTGAAATATTAACATCTTTTTGTAACATTTGTAATAAAGCTTGAAACATTGAGAGAACATATTTGAACCAGTTATTGTTGAATGGTTGCACAGATTGATGCTGTGGCGGCGCTGAGTGATGCTGTGGTGGTGACGAGTGATGCTGTGGCGTTCAGTGATGCTGTGGTAGCGCATAGTGATGTTGTGGTGCCCCTGAGTGATGCTGTGATGATGCGATAGATAGATAGAGTGAGGGCGATAGATAGATAGAGGGAGGGCGATAGATAGATGGAGTGAGGGCGATAGATAGATAGATAGAGTGAGGGCGATAAATAGATAGATAGATAGATAGATAGATAGATAGATAGATAGATAGATAGATAGATAGATAGATAGATAGATAGATAGATAGATAGATAGAGTGAGGGCGATAGATAGAGTGAGCGCAATAGATAGACAGATAGAGTGAGGGTGATAGATAGATAGACAGATAGAGTGAGGACGATAGAGTGAGAGAGATAGACAGATAGATAGATAGATAGATAGATAGATAGATAGATAGATAGATAGATAGATAGATAGACAGATAGATAGATGGTTATGTGTGCGGTTGTGGTTGTGTGGTGTGTGGTTGTGGTTGTGTGTGGGTGTGTGTGTGTGGTTGTGTGTGTGACTGTGTATGGTTGTGTGTGTGTGGTTGTGTGTGTGGGGTTGTGTGTGTGTCTGGTTGTGTGTGTGGGGTTGTGTATGTGGTTGTGTGTGTTGTGCTTGTGTGTGTGCTTGTGTGTGTGTGGTTGTGTGTGTGTGTGAATGTGGTTGTGTGTGTGGGGGGGTTGTGTGTGGGGGTGTTGTGTGTGTGGGGGTTTGTGTGTGTGGGATTTTGTGTGTTTGGGGTTGTGTGTGTGTGTGTGAGGTTGTGTGTGCGTGTGGGGTTGTGTGTGTGGGGGGTTGTGTGTGTGGGGTTGTGTGTGTGGGGAGGGTTGTGAGTGTGGGGGCTTTGTGTGTGGGGGGGTGTATGTGGGGGGGTTGTGTGTGTGGGATGTGTGTGTGGGGGGTTGTGTGTGTAGGGTGTGTGTGTGTGGGGGTGTGGGGGTGTGAGTGTGTGTGGGGTTGTGTGTGTGTGGGGTTGTGTGTGTTCGGTCGTGTTTGTGTGGGGGGTCTGGGTGTGTGTGTGTGGGGTTCTGTCTGCAGGGTTGTGTGTGTGTGGGGTTGTGTGTGTGGGGGGTTGTGTGGGGTTGTGTGTGGTTATGTGGGGTTGTGTGTGGGGTTGTGTGTGGGGTTGTGTGGGGTTGTGTGTGGGGTTGTGTGTGTGTGGTTGGTGTGTGGTTGTGTGTGTGGTTGTGTGTGTGGGGTTGTGTGTGTGTGTGGGGTTGTGTGTGTGGGGTTGTGTGTGTGGGGGCGTTGTGTGTGTTGGGGGTTGTGTGTGTGTGGGGTTGTGTGTGTGTGTGGGGTTGTGTGTGCGTGGGGGGTTGTGTGTGTGGGGGGTTGCGTGTGTGGGGCGGTTTTGTGTGTGGTGTGTGGGGGGGTTGTGTGTGTGTTTGGTTGTGTGTGTGTGTGTGTGTGACATGGGATACCTACAGGCCAAAAGAGAAATTGTGCGGAAATGGGGAAATACTGACAGACCAAGAGTGCACGGTTGGGCAAAGGAAATGTAGAGGTGTCCAGCCCTGGAAAAACTGGTGTACAAAGGCTGGGGATGCCCCAAGAATTTGAGAAGATATAGGATGTCTGGGGCACGGTGGAATGCCAGTGAACGCAGCTGAGGGGGGTGCAGACCTGGGGCTTCCCTGTGCGAAGGTACAGAAGGTACTGGTGGAGACCCGGGTCAGAAGGCATGTGAAAGGTGAGCGACAGGATGTACCAGGCCACCTGCTGTGTGTACCGTTCAAAGAGTTGAAAGGTCAAAGTGCAGATCTCACTTAACCTTCTCTGTCTGCTCATGAGCTATGCCAGATTGTAAATCAAAGGCATTTTCATTAGGTCCTGCTGCCCGCTACTAGGCCATGAAATAATAACCTTTTTTACCCTTTGCCTTTCCGACTTCTGGCTTTTATGCGGGATGCGTGCGCGCTACTTTCTTTAGCAGTATTTTTAACATGGTTCATAGAGCTGTTTCCGACTTTATACACAAAATACTTCTGATTGTCATTTGGGATATGTTACTAAAATTTAAAGCAAGTACCCGGATCTTCCAAATGCCACTCTAGCAAAAGTTATCGCAAGAACATTTTGATGCAAACGACGTCACAGAGTTGACCCCCACTGTTAGCCCCCTGTAGCCTCCTGTGTATGAATGCTTGGCTCCTTAGGTGGGACAAGGACACATAAATGCAAAAAGTAAATGTAAAAACGTGTTTACCCATGTGCCTGCGGCTGCTGCCAAGACTTCTGAGGCCAGGGGTAGTAGCTACGGGGGCTAGATGGCAAGCCGGGGGTAGCAGTGACTACCCTTCGTTGACGCCTATGACGAAGTAGGTTTCTTAAGTGATTGTGACAATATTCCATAATTCACTTGTACTGACTAGTCCATAGCAAGAGCTCAATTTAATCCGTTTATTCAGAATGCAAATCCACAATGAGTTCTTCTTATGTGATTTACTCCTCACTGCGGCTGTTTGCGGATTCCATCACCGCGGAGCGCAAGTTAAGGGTTTTTCAAAGCGGTGTTGAGTGTCTCATGAACAAGACAAATCATGGCGGCTGCTGCTCTTTGTGGCTTAATGCTTAGGGACCCCTGGAGTTTGCCTGAAACTTTAACTGATTTCCGCTGGCGAGGTGCCACACCGAAGATACAGAGCGCCCTTTCACCAGGAGATAAGTTCAATTGGATGCAGTCAGTAATTCTTGTTAAGCCACGTTTATGAAGGCCGAGCTCAGCGTGCCTGTTAAACTGTATTTCCATAGCGCTACACTTCTGAGAAAAAATGTGTCATTTCAAATAAAAGGCAGGTGTAGCGGAGGGCCGCGTAGCTGTGTTCGATTAGCATGCCGCTGACGGACGGGGGGTTGTGCAAGGACAGTGGGGGGTTCCCTTTTGTGAGCATATGACATGGCTTTATAAAACAAGAAATCGTAACAGCTGCCCCGAGGACTCCTTCCTTCCCCGTGGCTGATAGAAGTAGCTTTGTCAAAGATGCGCAGATGAGCTGAGAACTGCAGTCTCTGCGCCCGAGCTATTGCAGTAATTGTGACTAATGAAGCATCTCGTTTGAATGGAATGCCTTCACGAGGTAAAAGACTCGCCAATAGGAAAAACCAAACGGTCTGGCCTAGGCAAGCTGGTGTGACGGGAAACAAGAACTGGGCGAGAATGAAGGGGGGAATGCCAGCAGGAAGGGAGGGGGTGGCAAATGGTGTGCACTTTCGCGGCTGCTTTGATGTTCTCAGTGGTCACGCGGCTCACTGAGAACATCAAAGCGGCCGCGTACCCGGCACACATGCACTGTACCCGATCCGCCTGCAGACTTTGGGAGCATTTTTAAAAGCCCCTTACTATACTCTCGCAGAACAACGCATGCGCATTAGTTCAGCGAGACCTAAAAAGTAGTGCTTGAAAAACAAGCAGTGGAAGCAGAATATCCAGCCTATAGTAAAAAGACAATGCTCCATTGGAGGGACAAACACAGGATTGGCACGCTGGGACACAAATAGGACGCTGTCAAATGAGAGTGACAGGAAAGACAACAAATGGTAAGCAGTGGGCAACTCCAAGCCTTTCTATTTTCTTGGTAAGACACAAAATGCCTTGCAATAGACAGCTCGGGGACTGTCTAGTAGTCTCGACCTAAAAAGGAAGCAGGAGGAAGCATATCAAATAAACATAATTTCTCAAAAGGTCGTAAATTATATTTTTATCAATTGCCATATAAACAGTATATGAAAATCCTATTTCGTTGCTCGGTTCAATGTAGTAATTTCAGCTAATCTGTAGGTGCTAGCTAGGAAAAGAGGTATGCTGCTTACAAAAACATCCTTACACTTGTTCAAACCAAATGACAATATAAAAGTGAAAGCTGTCTAACTCGCCTGAGGACTGTAAGCACAAACTAAGCTAAGCAATGGTAGGTCTGTTGCTTATACCAGAATGTGTTTTAAGGAGTAACACACGCTATTGTTTGAGGAGGAGCTTAATGGATAGATTAACAGCAGATAAAATGTTAATTGCCCACAGGGCAAATCATCAGTACAGGACAGACTACAGGTACAAATGATCCGGTTGCCATGGAAGGCAAGCAGTGGCAAACTCAATAAGTCTGACTGTGGCAATCCTGGTTCATTAGTTCCTTTTTATTGCAAGCATTTGTCATATCATTAAAAAAAAGAAACAAAAGTAACCATGCTGCATGAACACAGGGGCCATAACATTCAATTCATGTGGACCACTGACTATTCACCAGCAAACATATTTTTTTTAACATTCACAAGGGAGAAGGGGTCTGGTCCCTAAGGGCCTTCTTCCCTGTTGCAAATGGTTTACCACCCCATCTTGAGGGTGAGTAGCTTTTCAATGATTTACAACCGCGATTTCAGTCATAAACCATTGGTACATATTGATAAGAATGGCTCTTTGAAAGGGACTCCAACTACACCCTCCTTCCAAATGGTGATTCCTTATACATTTGAAATCCCATTTTGGGAGATGGTACAAAGTTACTAACTCTTAAAAAGGGTGTGGTACATTGCAAAAAAAAACATTTTTTCAGGGTCAAACTGCGAATGTGAAGGTTTGCCACTGGAAAATGCTTTCAACATCTGTCCCATAATTCTAAGTGCTTCTAAAATGCAAATCTCCCTCACGTCGGTTTTGTTTACAGAGTATATTCTAAGCTGTATCATCTTGGCCAATTTAGCTGTTAGATTACTGCAAAGGAATTTAAATACTGGTCTGAATTTAGATCTCAATTCACTATCATCATGATAATTATAGGGAACATTTATATGGGTCGCACCTGAAATGTAATTATATCTTGGTGCTCAAACCATGGCTGGTATTAATAGCAGATTTGGGGCCTGCTTTAGAGTTTGGTAAACAGATGACTCTGCTGCTGTAAATGCAAAGGAGCACCCAGCCCTCAAAACCCTCGAGTAGAGAAGGCTGGACATTAAGTATTCATTTCATGGAGCTCTCATTGCCTCCATCAAAATAAGTCTTCCTCTGGTGACCCAACATAGAAGGGGCCACGAGAGGTGTGATATTATACTGCATATCTGATTTAGGGTAGACAGTGTAATGGAATTGTTTTCCTCTCTGCCAGGAAAAACCTGTCGGTGAGGGTCAGACATTTTTTTAGTAACTCCCACACCCTGCGAGAAAACGACCAGGGTGTGTGGGCATTTGTTTTTCAAAAAACAATCTCTCGCTTTATTAGTTTGCTTTTGAAAAACAAAAAATCTGTTGAGAGTGGTGCATAGCAGTCAAAACCGATGGCGGGTATCTACCAAACTCTTAGTACATTGAAAGGAACTGCTGTGATGGTAGAACTGTCCAGTGGCCATCAGTAGGTTTGGTGGGTGGTAGTCTGTCATGGTGGTGTGGGTGTCCTCTGCCTCCCTGACAGACTGCACTCTGTCTGCCACACTCAGTCTAAATCATGCCCTTAATGTTATTATTTTTATCAGCTTCAGAAGAATGATAGGGTCCTACACTTCTGGGATTTCGTCAGTCCTGTGTCGGCAGGCCACATGCCCAGTTTTTGTAGCCAAATATATCTTTAGTTAGATCAAATCACTGCACATTGTTTTCGCAGCTTCTGTGATGCAAGCTCGCCATGTCTTTGTGCAGTTTCAAATGGTGAAGATACTGTCTGAAAACTGCAGTGTGTTAACACGGGTGGATCCTCAGCTCCTGTGCCATCACAAGCCTTTGATCTGATGTCCCAAACGCCACATGGCTGTCAGGTCACAATGACAGTTGCATCATTTCATTGAGGGTGGGACAAGTCACTCGTTTTTTGTACCCAGGACAGTCATGTGAGATATGATGATCCCACGTATGGAAAAAGTACGATCACGAAATACAGGGTGAAAGATCCCTGTACATTAGGATCAATGGCCATATGATCAAGAGCAGGCAATAACACTATCACCGATTTATTGGCAGGAAACTGCCGCTAAAGAGGCGATAATGGGCTTGATAATATGCCCCTGTGAATTCCCATAGCAGCCCAGGTTCTGGTGTTAACCAGCTGCAATAATTTTATTGCCTGTTCTTGATAATATGGCCCAATGTGTTTTGTTTTTCAAAAACAAATTCCCACTGTGGGAGGAAAACACTTTGCCAAGCTGGCACAACAAACATGGCACCCCCTCACAAATTTCAGGCGGAGAGATCCCCACAGTCTCCACTGACCTGGCAGGTGAGCTAGGCAGGACACCTGCTAGAGTAGAAATGACCACAGTGCATGTGCCAAAACTGGAGATCCTCCACCAGCCTCTGGCCTACTTCAGGGCCATGCACGTTAGGAACTTCATGCCATAGGAGTGCATCTGTGGCAGAAGGTGGTGCAGATTATGCTTGTATTACATTTTTAAGATGGAATGTTGCAGGACTAGCTTCCAAAATTTCGATTGAAGGCTGGCAACTTTTTATTTTAAACTATGACATCGTTTTTATGCAGGACACCTGGGAAGTGAAAGATATAGTTTTTGATGGATTTACGTGCTTTAATCTGCCAGCGGTACCGTCTCCAGCGGGTAGAGCTAAAGGGGGCTGACTGTTTGGTTCAAAGTAAATATTGGTTGTTCTATCTCTCATCTTTTCTTGGACCAGGGAAAGACACCGTTTTTTTTTTGCCTTAGCTGGAAGGATAACTATAAGATCCACATGGTAAATTTCTACACTAATAATTTCTCCAGCAAGGGCGATTGTAATTTCCAGGGTCTTTTTGCAGTAATTGATATGCTTGTGGAAAAAGAGGCTCGGGCAGAATGCCCCCTTAATTTGTTACTGGCTGGTGATTTTAGCGCCAAACTAGGGCACTTACCATCTTTATCCTCAACTACTTTTGAACCACTTATTCGAAAAGCTGATTGCAATGTGATGGACACAAGGGTCTGGGCCCTATTTTCCCTGCTGGCTGAACGGGCCTGTGCAATAAGATCCCCAACTCCGTTGGTTGCGATATTCCAACTTTTACAGCGAGAGATGCAGGAAGCACTATAGATTATATTTTTACTTCGTGGAGTATGTCTTTAATCATTAAAAACAGCGAGTTCATTGTTCAAATCTACGGCAACCATAATCCTATTGTTCCGCAATCAATGTCCCCACTTGCGCATCATAAGTCTAAGCTACTGCCTCCCAAGGATTTAAATAGAAAGGATGCAGGGAGAAAATTGGTGAGGCGAACTGCGAACTAGAAGCACATTATGTCCCAGATAGTCTGTAATAGTACGGCACTGGTGAACAGTCGCAACCCGGTAATTCGCAATCCTGCCCTTATTTGCACTCATTTTACAAACCTTTTGTTGTTGCCTCAGCCCACTGTCCGGCCACATCTCCAAGCTAAATCATGGTTTGACAAAGAATGCCGAACAGCAAATTAATCCCTATGTAGGGCCTTAAAACAATCTCCTAGAGACCAGAGTGCCATTATAGCTAGTAGAAAGATCCACCAGCAAGCAGTAAAGAGAAGTAAATTGGCCTTGAAGGAGGAGAAAGGGGAATCCATTGTTAGCGCTTGCCAACTAAAAGACCCACAAGCCTTTTGGAAAGCTGTGCCCTCTAATACATCAAGATAAAGTAACAGTCCATATCTCAGCTGAGGCCTGGCTGGTGCACTTTTCTGGGATGTATTCTATTGACAGTAGGGCCCACGATGCACTCCAGCCACTTGTCCCTCTGTGTCCAAACCTTGAGATCAGTGAGGAAGAGGTCCTTAAAATGATTGTTGATAGAAGGTGTAAGAAGGCTCCGGGACCGGATGGGGTCCCACTTGATCTCTTTAGGGTTGACCCAGGGTTTTGGACTCCTGTTCTTACTTCTGTATTTACCTCTGTCAGTAGCTTGGGCATGCCCAGGTCATGGCTTACATCAATAATTGTCCTTATTTTAAAAAAGGAAATGTGCAGGACGTCAAATGCTATTGCCCAATAACCCTCCTAGATTCCACAGCCAAAATGATTGGGAGAGTAGTTTTGGACCACTTACTCGACTAGACCAATACAAATAGTATACTTGCTCCAAGTCAGTATGGGTTTAGAAAGGGATTTAGGATTATTGCACAGTGCCTCAATCTCTATCTCATTGTGGCAAAATATAAGTATGCCAAGGAAGTCTCCACCCATTTGGCGTTTATGGACTTGTCAAGTGCATTTGACTGTGTATCCAGATCAAAGCAGCAGACTATTTTAGAGAGTGGTGAATGCACAGAACCTTTTAGTATTAAGTGGGGGGTGCGCCAAGGATGCATGCTTGCCCAAATTGTTTTTCACCTCTATACAAATGATTTTGAGAGAACTCTGGTATCTGTTGAGGCAGACGTTCAATGTGTGGAGAAAAATTCTGTGCCTGCCTCCTTTATGCTGATGATGTGGTCCTCCTGGCAAGGACGGCCAACGGCCTCAAGGGTCTTATTTTTAGTTATGTTAGTTTTATGAGAGACCTGGAGACTAACCTTAAGAAAACATTTACTATGGTATGTGGCCCTAGAAATACGAAAACCCGTACTCTGAATATTGATGGTAAAATATTAGATAGGGTTAACTCTTTTTCTTACCTGGGCTTGGATTTTGATGATGGATGTACTTGGTCAACTTGCACCAAAAATAGGATATCGCGTTTTACCAAAGCTGTAGGCACTACCACCTTGCTTGCCATGTCTATTTGCAAAAAACCTATCGCCATGATTTTAAAGATAGAAACAGAAATGCCTGCCAATTCTAATGTATAAATGGGTATCTGGGGATGTAGGGATGTTCACGTAATACAAAAGCAGGAGAATAGATTTTGTCACTGGTTATTAGGCGTTGCTCCCTGCAACCCTGCACTTTCACCTGCACCTGGAGCAGGGCATGGAGTATGTCCAAGATATCATCAATGCTGCCCCCTTGGTACTATGGTGTTTAATTTGGTACAATGATAAAAACGAACTTAATCGGGCAGTTATTAGAAAATGCTTATGTTGTGCTCACGGTCTGGCCATACAATGGCTAAAATATATTAAAGATTGTTTTTCGGCTCTTGGTTGTGCCTAACTGTTCGAGCATTCTAAGTCCATCCAAAAAAAAAAGACAAAAACTGGGTTCAGGACAGTTTCTTTAAGCTAAAACTAGCTACTAGGGAACTAACAGAAGTGTACAAACCTTTAGTCAGAGATTATTGTATCATCCAAATGGTGCCAACAATTGCTCCATATTTACTATCTGTGACTAATGTATATGAGAGAACACTGTTGGCAAGATTTAGGCTTGTTTCCTTCCGTTGGTTAATATGTTTTCCCCTAGGCCAGTACTCCTCAGCCTCTATTGGCACCTGTCCATGTGATGAGCAATCTAGCCAAACCATTTTACACGTTGTCTTTTTCTGTCAATTTTATTTGCAGTCAACAAAGTTGTTTTACCTTTACTACGTAGACATAAATATTCCAAGTGCGATGAAAGTCGTGGAGAAGTGTGGTTCAAGTGGAGAAATGTGGCTCAATGGTTAGAGGCGGCAGACCCGGAAGCTGAGATCGGCCCGGGACCAGGGTTCGATTCCCAACGCGGCAGGGTCTTGGGTCAAAATGTCCGCGAGCCTGATAATTCTCGCCTCGGCGCCTACTCTAACCTTGGGTTCCACTCTGCAACTCTGGGCAATAGCTTGTTTAATCTTCACAACGGCCCCTTCAACGCCGGGGATGCCTGGTCTCAACTTGGGGGTGCCCAGAAGGGACCATCTCACAGGGAAAGCCAGGACGGGTTCCCCAGCGGTATACAGCGCCGGGACGCCCACGGTGCGGGCAGCTGAGCGCTTTACAAGTATACAGCATTTACATTTACAAAGTCCCTCTATTTTATTTATTGCAACTTAATGACTGTAATGTATGCTATGCAGTTGCTAGCTTTTTGAAGTGCATTTTAGCTAAAAGAAGGAGCATGTTGTTTTGATGAAATAGTTGTTATATTCCTTTCTATTAGGTATTGTTGGTTTTGCATTGTAAAGTGAATTTTGTTCCTTGCATTCCTTTTTTATTGCATATAACTCTTTATCTGATTTGATGTTTTTTGGAATCAAATTTTATACACTGTTGCTGTACCAAAAGTAAATTAACAAACAATTCCTTCTTTTTAATTGTGGAAGTTTTTAACATGTGTGTTTTACATTGTATGATTCTTTATTGTGTGTATCTTTTATGATCTGCCATTGGGAGATTGAATAAAGACAATGAATTACATTTAATTGAATAAAAAAATACATATCTTACTGCTATTGTCTTCTGTAATGCAGCTTCATTTTGAGAGGCTAAATACTCATCTTAAAGGAGAAAATATTTTTAAGAATGCTGGAGCATCCTCACTAATAAAGGGTGCCAGTCTACCTTTTTTTAAAAAAAAATGTGTATTAAAATATTGACACAATTTTCTTTATGCTGAGTCGCAAAAGGGGGCGCAGGGTGGCAAGCAATTTGGTAGTGCTGCTGCTTTATTACAGAATGCACGAATGCTCCATCCAGCTACCTTACTTATTACATAACACTCTCAGATATGTTTACATCTAAAAGGATGATAATAAGGGTGTGCGGCTGCAACCAAGAGTACTGTAGCTTGGGTGCCTATTTACAATTGAGTACAGTGAGAGGAGCTTACACAATATGGCACACCCATCAAATATCAGAACAATGTGTGCTGAGGAGCTACTGACGTGTGGACCTCTCAGACCATGTGAAATGGGTGGTAGAATGTCAGCCCCATGATACTCTGCAGATAGCATAGTGAGTTTATAGTGGTTGGTTTTATAAAACCCATTCTGTAGGCTACTTTCAAGCATGTGCATCCAGTTCCAACATGGCGGTGCGCACTTGCATAAAACATATCACTTCTGAATGCTACAATGTAATTGTTGAATCCTAGAAGTTTTCTCTTTTAGGGTCTGTTGGACTTGGCCCTTCTGGCAGGTTCACCCCTGAACTTTTCCCCTTTTAATATTACGTAATTATAGTGATTTCTGGTCTTTGCGCACTTTGACACTGTGTCCCAGTGTAAAGTGCGCGCGCTCTCTGAGTGCGTGTGTGAGATTTGCCTGTCCTCCCATAGGAATGCATGAGGGATATGTGTGTCCATTGTAGTTCCTGATATCTGGGGAGTGCAGGGTCGAGTTTGATATGTGCGGACTCGTGTGATTCAATGCTGCGCGATGATGTGCTCGGATTTATTGTGTCTAGTGTGGCAGTGCCACGTCTAGAAGTTGGCATGTCTGTGCAGTTAATGTGAATTGACTGTCTGGCTTGTGATTGGCTGGAGCTGGCTGGTGTGCCTGGCTCCAGGAGTCAGGATGGGTCTGCCGCGGTGGTGAATGGAGAGATCTGCATATTGATGGGAGGGAGGAGTGCACCTCGGACCTGAATAGGGCTGGGCCTTCCCTCCACAATGCTGGCTCCACCCCCTGTGGTGTGTTGGATGTCCCTGACCCATCCTGTGAATAGGTAACAACAAATTGAGAGAGGGGGAATTGTAAAGGACACTCTCGGTCCCCATGGTCAATGTTTTCAAACAACAAAAGAGTGTCGTGAAAAACAAATGTATGAGCACAGAAGGCAGAGAAGGAAAAATCGACCTGAATGAGTCACATTGGAAATCATTAGGGATTTCTAAGGAAGCCCTCCCTCACCACCCTGGGTGGTGACATGCTTCATCATCGGGCCCACCAGGAGAAGCTGAATGCCTCCCTGGTGTGCTACAAAGCCAGGTTACTGCGTAGCTGGTTATTCGTGACAATAGTGTCAAAAGAATGTGATTTAAAAATGTCAAAGGCTGTACCATACAAAAGATTTATTCAATGGTCAGTCTGACATAAATAAAAATATATGTTTGGGAAATCTACCAAATAATGATATGGATATTTCCACTTAAATTGGGGTCAAGTGGAAATATCCAAACCATTATTTGGTAGATTTCCCACACATACAGAAGTGCATTCCCATTTCAACGCGTTTCGGCTTGAGCCTTCTTCAGGAAGTCTGTATTCATGCACAATTCATGTTGACTTATTGTGAATAGGTAGAGTTGGCGAACTGGGATCCGTAGTTCTATCAATTATAGGGTTCACCAAAACTATAGTGCGTGTTGCCTTATATTTACTGATAGAAGGACTATATTATTCCAAAAGATGAGACGAGCCCTTGGAGAGGGAAATGAAGATAAAGAACAGATGGGGCGCCCACTCGAATTTACTTAATAAGAAGATGTATTCCAACTGAACATGACGTAATGGTGTGGTTGAGGATGACTAAGATTCGTCATAACTACCGTATCTACTCCATTATAAAACGGATGGCTCGGTGCATGGAGCGCGCGTCTTTCTGCAGTTCTTCTGAAATGGGAATGCACTTCTGTATTTTATAAACAAATGGATTGTTTGTTATTATTCTATTCACACTTATTATATTATATGTATTGTTTTTTTGTATGTATTAATTTATAATAAGATAAAAAACACTTTCTACAAAAAAAGATGATATAAAAAGAAATAAAATAATAGAATATATCAGCACAATTATAGTGTGAGTTCAGTCATTAGCTTCTAGTTTTCTCTCTCTTAAGGACAACAAGCACAAAAACCGGTGCAATTTAGCTCTTTCTTACCCCAAGTGTTGTATCCTTGCCAGGGTTCATCCCATTAGGCAGGGGCCCCCTTTCTTTCAAATATAGTATGTTTTGCGCACCCTGTTTGATGCCTCTAGATATGATTTGTGCATAGGAGGTTGTTTTACCTGTTTAGGTTTATGTTAGGGAGATTATACTTCCCTGTGTGATTTACGCCCCTAGTGTAAGGTTTACTTAGGTGGTGAGGGTCTAATGTAGTTAGACTGGTGGGATACCGTGCATGATGGATTTCATGGCACAGACTGTTGCAAGTGCAGTGATTATCAGTGTTTACTGGCTGTACGTTCTATGACCTATTTTTACTTGTATGTTTATGATTTAGTTCACCTTGACCAAGTTATCTATTTTTACCAAGTGCTGATGCTGACAGTGGTCCATGTGGCCCTGTCAGGTGTACATAATCCCTTGTAAATATTGCCTGTGCCAGTTGGCCCAATGTATATGGTGTGATTACTATCTGATGTGTTTTGAGAATACAAAGGCTATTTTTGATATAACCTTGTATGGAGTTCCTTTTGTGGGGGGCCTGGGATGTTGTTGCTGGTGGGTGCGTGCGCAAATGCTTTACACATTGTCTCCGGGATAAGCCTTACTGCTCGTGTCACGTTGCCAAGGGGGTGAGCAGGGGTTATGTTTGGAGTGTAACTCCCTTGCCCTAACTAGAGTAGTGGTTTCTGCCTGGCTTTGGCGCAAGCCTCAGCCAACCAGAAATCCCATTTCTAGCACATGCATAAAACATATCACTTCTGAATGCTACAATGTAATTGTTGAATCCTAGAAGTTTTCTCTTTTAGGGCCATATTATCAAGAACGGGCAATAACGTTGCCGCTTTTGTGGCAGGAAACTGCTGCTAAAGCGGCGATTAGGGGCTTGAAAATATGCCCTAGAGAATTCCAATAGAAGCCCAGGTTCTGGTGAGAAGGACATCAAACCTGGGCTTCTATTGGAATTCTATAGGGCACATTATCAAGCCCCTTATCACCGCTTTAGCTGCAGTTTCCAACCGCTAAAGCAGCGATAATGTTACGCCTGTTCTTGATAATATGGCCCTTAGAGTTTTATGATGTTTAGGACTTTAGTTACAAGCAGCTGATCCGATGTTCTCCTAAAGACTGTTGCTGCACTGTCAGTGAACCTGGCTGCTGCATACCTGGGCCGCCAATAGATGCTGTTAGACCAGGGCCGGTTCTAGGATTTTTGGGGCCCTGGGATAAAAGGGAATGTGTGAGGCCCCTCAAATGTGCTTGTGTGACATGTTCAGGGCTCGAGAAGCTGCTTTGTTCAGACTTCTCCTGGGCAACAGCTCCTCCTCTCATCCACCTACAAGCACCTCTTTCACAGCCCATTTTGGGCTGAAGGTCTGAATTGTTTGGGGGCTGAGAGTTTTGTACTGACAATGGGCTTTTCGCAGTGTCTCTGAATGGGCTGCTGGGCAGGAGGCCTAATTGCAGGACAAACCTGCAAAATGCGTCTCCTTGTAAATGGGAGACAATGCTTAAGAGACCCAGGCAGGGCCCCCTCCACTCCCTCTCATGGGCCCAATTGCAAAGAGATGCCTTTCTTTCAATTGAATGGGCAGGAGTACAAGAGGGCTGGTGGTGTGTTGAACTGGTGCAGGCCCCGTGCTGGTGGGCTGAGTGCAAGGCCCTGGGCAGTTGCCCACGCTGCCCATGCCTAGCGCCAGCCCTTGTTAGAACTTAACACAGCTTGCGCTTGCTGCCACAATGATACCAATTTCAGGACTATTTTTCTAGGGAAGAATAGGTTTTGCAGGATGGCTTGACGCGAGGAAGGGTGGATATGCTTCTTTGACTCACCTCCATGCCTAAGGCCCCTATTGACACATCTGCAGCACTCACTCTGCCTGCACTTGGCACCAAAACATGAAAAGGGGTTTCAGGTGGAGTTCCTCCGGTGATTCAAATGAATGATTCAGAATTCCCACACACTGAATTCTCAGGTTGTGAACCAACCAAGGGTACCTAAACTCAGTGAATTCACCCAGAGCGATTCATATGATCCAAGGAATGCAGCCCTCTTGTGTGTGTTTTTTTTAAATATCTCTTTTTATTGAACAGTTTGACCAAAAAACACATCAAGTGGTACAAGCATATATTTCCATCGTTCCTCAATGACATTCCATACATTTCAAAATGATACACAGTTATAGCAGTTGGTGGATCAAGGGGACTTGTGCACTTCAGCGTCTCCCCGATGGTCCGGTGGAGCTCAGATATCTCCCCTGTAGTGGTTCCAAGCTTCCCATACCCTGCTCCATTTCCCGGGGCATCCCCAGGCAAAGTAGAATGATTTCTCCCTAAACATACACCAGATCAAATCCTCTGTCCACTTCTCAATCCGGGGCGGCTTGGCTAGCCCCCCACAGTTGGGCAATGTTACGCTTCGCTATCATGAATGCCAATGTTGCCCATTGTGTTGTGTGTGTGTTTAGGTCCGTTGGCTCCCAGACATTCAGGATGCATCCACGGGCCTCCGGCTGCAAGTCTATCCCTAGGACCCCCTCAGCGTGTGGTGAACCGCTCCCCTTTATGTTTGTATACTTTGGCAGTGCCAAATGTCTGCCGTTTCCTACATCCCCTTCTGCACTCTTTGCTTTCTGAACCGATCCCATCCGAACCAGAGAGGGCCCAGTAACATATGTCCTGTGTAGTATCTTAAGCTGCAATAGCCTCAGCCTCGTCTGAATTGCCACCACACGCGGGTAAGAAACCGTCTCCTGCCAGCCCTCGTCGTCTAGTTCTAAACCGTCCTCATTCCAGTGTCTTCTTATGTTAAGTAATGGATCTTCCATGTTATTTATTAGTTTCCTATAAATCAGAGAGATGGTTTTCTCAGGAAGATGACCATCTAGTACCTGTCCTCTAGGGAAGAGGCGTCTGGAAGTGTCGTGCCCCTGGGGATGTGTGTAAGCAGCGCATGCCGGACCTGGAGGTAACGGAAGTGCTCACTGTCATTCAAATTGTACTGCAGCTTAAGTGAATCAAATGTGTGTATTGGTCCCTCCCTCCAAACGTCTTTTATTCGTGTGATCCCAATAAGGTCCCACTTATCAAACCCCTTGGACTTCTAGAGACTTTGCAATCTCTCCGAATTCCAAAGCGGGGTGGCCAGTGTGAACTTTCCTCCCCATTTAAGGTGCCTGTTGGCCGCATGCCATATCTGGGCGGCATCACAGTGGGTCCTGTAAGCGGAAATCTGCGGGGCACGGCATATAGCGCTCTGGTGTATTCTCCCCTGGGAGCTGCCACCGATCCATAGCGAATCCGGGGTCATTTCGCTGCCCGTAGATCCCGTGATTAACAGCCGCTAATTGGGATGCCCAGTAATATTTCCTTAGGTCAGGCAGTCCTATTCCCCTGTCTTACCAGTTAAGAGTGAGCTTGGAAAACGCTATACGGGGTTTATCATCCCAAAGAAGCTGCATCTGGAGAGACTCGATTTCCCTGAAATAAGAAGCGGGAACCGGATCCATTGTGTTTGTAGCGCGTACAAAAAAACCGAGGCAGAGCCATCATTTTAAACAGTACCCCGCTACCCAACATGGAGAGTGGAAGAGCCTTCCAGCGCGCCACGTCATTTCTGAATCTCGACAGGGGAGGGCTCAGATTGAAAGTGTGGCGGAGTTTCGAGTCTAGTGTTATGTAAATACAGAGATACATAAAACCTTTGAGAGCAATTTGTATCGGGCAAGTGCCTGGAATGACTGGTGGGTCACCCCTAAGGACATAGAGCACCGATTTGGACCAATTTATCACAAAGCCTGAGTATCTGCCAAAAAATCGCCAAAACATCTAAAAAACAAATCAGTGACCCTCTCGGGTTGGTGAGATAGAGCAGAATATCGTTTGCGTAAAGGGAGATTTTGTCTTCCCATTGCAATGACCTTCGCCGTCCATGGTATAGAACGGTCCTGCCTGACCCATGCCGCCAGTGGCTCCAGGGCCAGTCCAAAAAGGAGCGGGGACAGGGGACAACCCTGTCTGGTGCCCCTGCTCAGATGGACATCGCAGACTTGCGATTGTTCACCACCACTCGGGCCATCGGATCAGAGTACAGGAGGCGTATCCAGCCTGTGAATTCCGGACCAAAACCCAGTTTGTCCAACACTGCAAAAAGATAGGGCCACTCGACCATATTGAATGCCATGGTGGCGTCCAATGACACTAGTGCCGCCGGTTCCAGAATTGTAGGAGTCCTACCCAGTACTCCATGCAACCGTGGCATGAATCCCGACTGATCCGAATGGATCAAGGTGGTCATGACTTTTGATAATCGGGTTGCCAGCAATTTTGCAAGGAAATGTGTTCTACGTTTAGCAATGAGATGGCCTATATGACGAGTGTGAGAAGTTAGCCTGGCATATGCTGTCCACTATTCTAGTGGGCACCTTGCACCAGTCTAAATGACCCTTATTGATGGTGGTTGTAAAGTCAACCTTATAGACAAGCTATCCTAGTGGTAGCATGGACCAGCACTCTTAGGCTACACTCCAAAGAGCATGTGAAGCTGTTTGTTTTACCAATTATAATCCCTTGAATACCAAATGAAAGGACACCACACAAGGTATATATCAAATATATATGTATTTATTTCTAACACAACCCCTCTGACTTCTTTCTGAGGTCAGAGATCGAAGTACATCACAAGTTACTTAAATAGCATACGATAAGTTGCACAAATACAGTTTTGTCCTAGGGGCCTCACAAACCATATAATAAGTAGGTGGTATAAGAACCACTTCAGAAATAGGGAAAAGGCCTAGGGCCTAGGGAATCACTGGGGCTACACTAGGCAACCAAGGGTTATGAAGTAGGAGACCCACGGGAGACGCGTGCAGTGTCTAAACACAGTCGCAAGTTACTATTGACTTAGAATTGAAAACGTAACAGTTCCAAAGTTAAAGATTTAGGGCACTTCCGGATGGACTATGATAAAACCACTTTAAACTAGGACACTTGGATAGTCAATACCCACGGGAGCACCGGAGTGCTGGAGTTACCTCACCCAGGGAAGCCGGGTGCATAGGTGTCTTTAGATGTCGGGTTTCGTCAATGTTTCCTATGGAGATCTGCGAAGAAGTGCTGCAGGCGACCAGAGGAAAAGTGTCCGGGTGGATCGAGGAACTGAAGAACCTGAAAGCAGAGAGGACAGAGTCTGGGTCACTAGCCAGTGACCAGGAAGGAACCAGGAATCAACCAGGCGATGTCGAGGAGATGTCAGGTGAAGAGGTGAAGCTTGTCTCTGCAGCCACGAGGACCAGGAGGCGTCGACGACAACCAGGAGCTGGATTCGAGCTGTGCCATAAAGGATCTAGTTGACTGCGTCATTGGTATCTGGATTGGACCCAACAAGCCTTGGCAACCGCAACCCACGCAGGAAGTGAAGATTGGGTTCGAGTCAGACCAGCAAGGTCTGGGGAGCTTCTCCTTTGCAGGGAAGCTGTAGAAAGCCTGGAGCAACTAGGCCAGCAGTGTAAATTCAAAAAGAAGTCCTCAGAGGGCTAACTAGCCAGCGGGCTAGCAACCGGGAAGACGCGTCGAGCTGAAATGCAGGAGCAGGCCCCACGTGGCACTCGTGGAGTGTGGAGGGCTGAGCCTTGGTGCAAATGGCGCTCGGGTCTGGGGCTTCTCATAACCCAATGCACAACTGCGAGGGTACCTCGGGAGTTGAGCAGTTAGCAAAATGCAGGAAGTCCTGGGTTTCCGGTCCCACATCTCTCGTGTTTGCCATGGGTCTCAGCTTTGCTGTGGATGTGGATCGGAGTCGGAGAAGTCTGTAAGTCTAGTTCCTGAGTCGCTGAGTCTTTGGGTTCCGGCAGGAGCATCAACAAAGTAAACCGGCAAGTTACTGGTGGTGCCTGTTTGCACAGGGTGGTCACTCCTTGACCACAAGGGAGATGTCTTCAGTCTTCTAGTCGATATAGAACGTCTAAGGTTCAAAAGTTTCGTTTCAGAGTTTCAGTCCAGGATAATCTAAAGTCTGTAGACACATCTCCTATCTTTATACTGATTTTAGGGGCTGGATTACCTGCTAGGTCCCTCCTATGGGTGGACCTGGGAAGGGGGTGGTTACACCCCTTTCCCTTTGTCCAGTTTCACGCCAGAGCGGGGATGGAGTGCCCCAGCAACTGGTTTGAACCAGGCTATGCATGGAGCACCTTGTGTGCCCCAGGCAGTGTCTGGAAAAGCATCTTTTCTTTTCAACCCACCCTGTCCCAATACACTACAGGCTGTCTGGGGAGGTGCTAGCTCCTCCCCTGACAGGAAACCTATTGTCCAGGCCTCCCTTGCCGGAGTTCCGTCCAGCAGCAGGAGGTCAGACTTGTGTCTGTGGCAGCAGCATCCTCTTTATGGTGCTGAGGCTCTGTTTAACTTTAACCGGGTAAAGCAGTAACTTACATGTCTTTTCCCTGTAGAAGGGTGGAATGCTACCCCCACCGCCAGAACTGGTGGGGGGTAGTATTCCAAAGTGTTTGACACCTTACACAACATGTTTTGATAAAGCCAAACCAATGTTAGCATTAACCGCGAGGATTATAATGCACTTAAGAGTATATGGTATGGCTCTATCATAGAACAGCTATAAGGCGATGGTTCCGAAAGCTGCAGAGGGGCTCAGCTCATGCTAGGGTACCCTCTCACATAAAACCAAGCACTCTGCCTCCAGGATTGGTAAGGCCTGCCATATGTGTGACTTATAGGTTACTATGTGTCCATATATAAGGTAGAAATAGATATACTATACCTAAGTAAGGGGTGATTACACCACCTTACCCAAGCTGAGTGATCAGCCTGTGGTGGCAGTTTGGATGGCCAGCCAGGGGTGGCATAATACATGCTGCAGCCCCTGGTAGGCCTTGGATGCACCTATGCCCTGGGTACCTTTGGTACACTATACAGGGGCTCACAAAGGTGACCCAATACCCAATCAGGTATGTACCTAAAGTACACAGTATCAATTTAGAGAGAGAACAGCTGGGCTGTGGGTCTGATTAGCAGGCCCACAGCCACACTAAAGTAAAAAAAACAGAGAATCACAGCAAAAAGTGGGGGTGACCGTAGGAAGCAGACCCTACTCTCCTACACCCCCCCCCCAACGTAGGGACATTAAACTAACTTTGACCAGTTGAGTCTTCATGTTCTCCTGTAGGGAAATGGACCACCTAAGTAGTTTGGGATTTTCACCCTTCATCTTATTTAGCCACAAGAGGGGCTTATGGTCTGTCTGAATCTTGAAGTGAGTACCAAACAAGTATAGCCTCAGCTTCTTCAGGGCCCAAACCACAGCAAAGGCCTCCCTCTCAATAGCTGACCAACGTTTCTCTCTAGGGGTCAGCCTTCGGCTAATAAAAGCTATTGGCTGGTCTTGACCATCTTTATTCAGTTGTGAAAGAACAGCACCCACACCCAATTCAGAAGCATCTGTTTGAACAATTAATTTCTTGGAGTAGACTGGACTTTGCAGAATAGGTGCAGTGCACATGGCCTGCTTCCGGTCATCAAATGCCTTTTGACAGCTTACTGTCCACTGAACTTTCTTTGGCATTTTCTTTGAGGTCAAGTCATTAAGAGGAGTCACAATGGACCCATAGTTCTTAACAAACTTGCTGTAGTACCCAGACAAGCCCAAGAAAGTTCTGACCTGTGTCTGGGTGGTGGGAGGAGTCCGGTCCTTTATGGTCTGGATCTTGCTCTCCAATGGTTGAACCTGACCTCCACCTATCAGGTGGCCCAGGTATACAATCTTGCTCTGCCCTATCTGGCACTTGGTGGCCTTGATAGTTAGGCCTGCCTTTTGCAGGGCCTCCAAAACATTCTTCAAGTGGATCAGGTGATCTTCCCAAGTGGAGCTAAAGACAGCAATATCATCAAGATAAGCTGCACAGTAGTCATCCAGACCTGGGAGGACTTGGTTCACCAACCTTTGGAATGTGGCAGGTGCATTCTTCAAGCCAAATGGCATTTCCACAAATTGATAATGACCTCCTGGGGTTGAAAATGCCTTCTTGGCTTTTGCACCATCAGCTAGTCTGATCTACCAGTAGCCAGCTGTCAAGTCAAATGTACTCAAAACCTTGGCAGAAGCCAATCTGTCAATGAGCTCATCTGCTCTTGGTATTGGGTGGGCATCTGTCCTAATGACAGCATTGAGGCCTCTATAATCCACGCAAAACCACATCTCTCTCTTACCATCTTGGGTGTGAGGTTTAGGCACTAGGACTACAGGACTAGTGCAAGGGCTCTCTGAGGGCTCAATGACTCCCAACTCCAACATCTTTTGGACCTCTGTCCTGATACAGTCCCTGACATGATCAGGTTGCCTGTAGATTTTACTCTTCACAGGCACCAGTGTCCACCTCATGGGTGCACCAGCTAGTCTGACTTGGAGTCAGAGAAAACATATGTCTGTAGGACTGTAGAACTTTTCTGCGGTCCTGCTGCTGTTAGCTAGGGAGGCAGCCTGCCAAGGCTACACCATCAACTGAACCATCATATGGGTTCTGAGAAAGAAGGCCAGGGAGAGGGTCACTCTCTTCCTCCTGTCCCTCATCTGTAGCCATGAGCAAGCCCATGTCTGCCCTGTCAACATATGGTTTCAATCTGTTGACATGAAGCACCCTCTGGGGGCTCCTGGGAGTTCCAGGATCAACCAATTAGGTTACCTCTCCCTTCTGGTCAACAATAGTCTGGGGTCCAGACCATTTGTCTTGGATTGCTGCTGGGGCCACTTGCTCCAGCACTCACACTTTCTGTCCTGGCTGGTAAACAGTCAACACAGCCTTTTGGTCATGCCAGGCTTTTTGGAGTTCCTGGCTAGCCTCAAGGTTTTTGGGTGCCTTTTTCATATACTCTAATCTAGTCCATCACCACCCCCTGTTGTTTAATTATTTTTTCATATACTCAGCCACCCTGGAGGGGAGACCAAGTACATAATCCACTATGTCTTGCTTTGGAGCTTTGAGAGGTAACTCCCATCCTTCCTTTACCAGACAATTGGGTCCTCTTACAGGATGCCCAAACAGAAGTTCAAAAGGGCTGTAGCCAACCCCCTTCTGTGGGACCTCTCTGTAAGCAAACAAAAGGCAGGGCAGAAGGATGTCCCATCTTCGCCTAAGCTTTTCAGGTAAACCCTTGATCATGCCCTTTAAGGTCTTGTTGAATCTTTCAACCAGACCATTGTACTGTGGATGGTAGGGTGTGGTGAACTTGTAGTTCACTCCACACTCTTTCCACATAGCAGTCAAATATGCAGACATAAAGTTTGCACCTCTGTCTGAGACAACCTCCTTCGGAAAACCCACTCTTGAGAAAACACCCAGAAGGGCTCTTGCCACAACAGGTGCTGTTGTGGTCCTTAGGGGAATAGCTTCTGGGTATCTGGTGGCATGATCCACTACCACCAGAATAAACCTGTGCCAAGATGCTGTTTGGGGATCCATTGGTCCAACAATGTCTATCCCAACTCTCTCAAAGGGAACCCCCAACTCAGGTAGTGGTATTAGGGGGGCTTTGTGGTGCCACCTGATTTGCCACTGGCTTGGCAGGTGACACAGGAGCGACAAAACTCCTTGGTATCTTCTGACATGTGAGACCAGTCAAAGTGAGGGACAACCCTGTTCCAAGGCTTGTTCTGGCCAAGATGTCCTGCTAGGGGCATATCATGGGCTAAGGTGAGAAGGAAGCCCTTGAATGCCAAAGGTATGACCAACCTCCTGGAAGCACCAGGCTTGGGGTCTCTAGCCTCTGAATACAGGAGCCCTTCGTCCCAATACATTCTATGGGTACCTGTAGCAGTCCCAGCAGCCTCAGCAGTAGCTTGCTGTCTGAGGGGTTCAAGAGAAGGGCAGTCCAACTGCGCCTGCCTCAGATCTGCCCTTGAAGGGCCCCCTGTGCCAAGAAACTCAACCTGATCAGGCTCAAGCTCTTCTAGGACAGTTCCTTCTTGGGTCTCACAATCAGCTTCCTTGGAAGGCTGTTGTTCATCCCGAGGCAAGGGGGAAGGCACTGCCTTAACCCTACTGCGACTCCTCCTGTTAGGCAACTGTCCAAATTTGCAGGATTCAGGGCCTGTTCAGTGTTGCAATTTTTGGCCTGTGACCTGGTCACAGCAAGGACATGTGCGGATATATCTAACATCTCTGCATGAGTCCTATATTCCACTTCAGCCCAGACTGAAGATTCTAGGTCATTGCCAAGCAAACATTCTACAGGGAGGTCTGAACTAACAACAACTCTTTTGAGGCCAGTTACCCCTCCCCAGGAGAAATTAACAATTACCATACTATGTGTGGTAGTGACATTGCTTGCATTGGTCACTAGGTAATTGTCACCTAATATGATCTGTCCAGGGTTCACAAAGTTGGGTGTCACCATAGTGACACTTGCACATGTGTCCCTGTAGGCCTGAGCCACTTTGTTATTAATTAAAGGAGTCTGTCTGTACTTGCCCAAGTTACTGGGGCTCGCAGTAGAGGACATAGCCATGTCCACATCACAGACAAGAACAGCTTGAGTTGGTATTCTGACTAGGCCAGAATCCACCTCAGTTCCCAGGGTCAACCCTACTACACCCTTCTGTTGAGAACCACCACTATTAGCTGTACTAGGGGGAACAGTTGCCTTAGGGGCAATGGTGGTTGGAGCTGCCTCCTTTTTGGTGCAATCACTGGTCCAGTGAGTATTACTTTTACAAAAATTACATCATGGTTTCTTTGGACCTTCTTTATTTTTAGGTTGTTGGGGACCCCCACCTTTAGAAGCTTTGTGGGGACCTTGAGAAGACTTCTGGTCTTTTGCTTTCTCCCCACCCTTTTGGTCTTGCTTCTTCTGATCACCACCTTGGTTCTGTACCTTATGCTTCACCCTGGTTCTGACCCATTTGTCTGCCTTCTTACCCAATTCTTGGGGAGAGGTCAGATCAGAGTCAATCAGGTATTGATGCAATAACTGGTTCTGACAATTATTAAGAATCTGTTCTCTCATAATCAAGTGATACAATCCTGTATAGTCATTGACCTTACTGCCCAGTAATCAGCCTTCCAGAGCCTTAGTGGCACAATCTACAAAGTCAGTCCAGTCCTGAGTCTGTGTCTTCTGGGTGTCTCTGAACAGCAACATGTACTCTTCAGCGGTTAAGCCAAACCCATCTATCAGAGCACTCTTCAGGACAGTGTAGTTGTCAGCATCGTGTTCATTAACTGTTAGGAGCTTATCTCTAGCTTTGTCTGCAAAGGAGAGCCATAACATTGCTGCCCACTGACTATGGGGTACCTGCTGTACCTTGCAGGCCCTATCCAAAGCAGTAATCCACTTGTGGATGTCATGCCCTACCTGATAGGGGGGCACAATTTTATTCAGGTTTCTCTGGTCATGAGACCTTTCCTTATCTTTAGGAATTATGCTGCCACCAGTGGACTCCAGTCCACACAATTTTCTCTCTCTCTCTCTTTGGCAAGGGCAATTTCTTGCCTCTTGACCCTAAGCTTGGATTCCTTCATCCTAGCTTCATGCTCTCTTCTCTCAGGGGAAGTCATTCTCCCTAGAGCTGAGGCATGGGACCCTATTGAGTCAGTAGAGTGGTTGGAATCACTGGAAAGTGTTCTTCTCCTTCTACGCTCATTGTTAGGCCTACCTGGGGGTCTGGTTTGGATTCTTCCATTCTCAGTCCCACGTAGTCCTAGGTTAACCTGGTTCAGTGTTCTAGCTTGCTTGGTTATCATCCACTACAGCATCAGGATCTCCCTGGTTGTCACCAGTGGGATCATCTGCTGAGGGATGGTCCTCCTCTACACTCCCTGATGGTCCTGGGTTGATGCTTTGTCCACATCATATTCCACTAATATATCTATGTGCTTAGAGGTGGGGCTTTGTCCTTGTCTCAGTCTTCTGACTGTACATAAACTTCTCAACTCACGAAAAGTGAATGTGTCATACTTTGAAGGTACCCTGGGAGGGTCAACTTCTGTGGGGAGAGGCACACTAGGCTCTCCTCCTAAGGACCTTTTCTAGCGAGGTGTGGTGTGTGCACCTACCTACTTTAAAGGGTATCTACTAGAACCGCTATAGAGTTGTAGTCAGGGTGTGCTAAGCCCTTTGCTCTACAACAACTAAGTTCAGTAGAACTTAAAGTAGTATACAACTTGATTTATATGAACCTACTGGTTGGTACCTTAATGTGATCTTTCAAATGATATTACAAGATTATATGGTAAAACAAATTCAAGGTCTTATCCCATCCGCTGCACACCAATGTGAGAAGTTAGCCTGGCATATGCTGTCCACTATTCTAGTGGGCACCTTGCACCAGTCTAAACGACCCTTATTGATGGTGGTTGTAAAGTCAACCTTATAGACAAGCTATCCTAGTGGTGTAATGTAATGTAAAATGTAAATTAATACTTGTATAGGCACTACTCACCCGCAAGGGTCTCAAGGCGCTTGTACGAATACCGCTGTGGAACCCATCTTGGCTTTCCCTGTGAGGCGTCCACTCCTGGGCACCCCCAAGGTGGAGGCCAGGCATCCTTAGCGTTGTGGGGGCCATTGTGGAGATTTAGCAAGCTATTGCCCAGAGTTGCAGAGTGAGACTCCATGATTGGAATAGGCACCGAGGCGAGAATTATCAGGCCCGTGGAATTTTGAGCCAAGACCCGCCGAGGCGGGGAATTGAACCCTAGTCCCGGGCTAGACCTCTGCATCAGGGTCTGCCGCTCTAATCATTGAGCGACACTTCTCCACAGTGGTAGCATGGACCAGCAGTCTTGGGCTAAACTCCAAAGAGCATGTGAAGCTGTTTGTTTTACTGATTATAATCCCTTGAATACCAAATGAAAGGACACCACACAGGTATATATCAAATATATATATATATATATATACTTATTTCTAACACAACCCCTCTGACTTCTTTATGAGGTCAGAGATCGAAGTACATCACAAGTTACTTAAATAGCATATGATAAGTTGCACAAATACAGTTTTGCCCTAGGGGTCTCACAAACCATATACCAAGTAAGTGGTATAAGAACCCCTTCAGGAATAGGGAAAAGGCCTAGGGCCTAGGGAATCACTGGGGCTACACTAGACAACCAAGGGTTAGGAAGTAGGAGACCCACGGGAGACCCGTGCAGTGTCTAAACACAGTCGCAAGTTACCATTGACTTAGAATGGAGAACGTAAAAGTTACAAAGTTAAAGATTTAGGGCACTTCCGGATGGACTACGACAAAACCACTTTGGACTAGGACACTTGGATAGTCAATACCCACGAGAGCACCAAAATACTCGAGTTACCTCACCCAGGGAAGCCGGGTGCATAGGTGTCTTTAGGTGTCTTTAGGTGTCGGGTTTCGTCGATGTTTCCTCTGCGAAGAAGTGCTGCAGGCGACCAGAGGAAAAGTGTCCGGGTGGATCCAAGGGTAGATTGAGGAACTGAAGAACCTGAAAGCAGAGGGGACAAAGTCTGGGTCACTAGCCAGTGACCAGGAAGGAACCAGGCGATGTCGAGGAGATTTCAGGTGAAGAGGTGAAGCTTGTCTCTGCAGCCACGAGGACCAGGAGGCGTTGAAGACAACCAGGAGCTGGATTCCAGCTGTATCACATAGGATCTAGTTGACTGCGGTGTCAGTATCTGGATTGGACCCAACAAGCCTTGGCAAACGCAACCCACACAGGAAATGAAGATTGGTTTCGAGTCAGACCAGCAAGGTCTGGGGAGCTTCTCCTTTGCAGGGTAGCTGGAGCAAGCCTGGATCAACCAGGCCAGCAGTGTAAATTGAAAAAGAAGTCTTCAGAGGGATAACCAGCCAGCGGGATAGCAACCGGGAAGACGCGTCAAGCTGAAATGCAGGAGCAGGCCCCATGTAGCACTCCTGCAGTGTGGAGGACTGAGTTTTGGTGCAAATGGTGCTCGGGTCTGGGGCTTCTCATACCCCAATGCAAAACTGCGAGAGTACCTCAGGAGTTGAGCAGTTAGCAAAATGCAGGAAGTCCAGGGAGTCTGGTCCCACGTCTCTCGTGTCCGCCACAGGTCTCAGCTTTGATGGGGATGTGTATCGGAGTCGGAGAAGTCTGGATGTCCAGTTCCTGAGTCGCTGAGTCTTCGGGTTCTGTCAGGAGCGTCCACAAAGCAAACTGGCAAGTTACTGGTGGTGCCTGTTTGCACAGGGTGGTCTCTCCTTGACCACAAGGGAGATGTCTTCAGTCTTCTAGTTGATGTAGAACGTCGAAGGTCCAAGATTTTCATTTCAGAGTTTCAGTCCAGGATAATCTAAAGTCTGTAGACACAGCTCCTATCTTTATACTGGTTTTAGGGGCTGGATTACCTGCTAGGTCCCTCCTATGGGTGGACCTGGGAAGGGGGTGGTTACACCCCTTTCCCTTTGTCCAGTTTCGTGCCAGAGCAGGGCTGGAGTGCCCCCAGCAACTGGTTTGAACCAGGCTATGCATTGAGCACCTTGTGTGCCCCAGGCAGTGTCTGGAAAATCATCTTTCCTTTCAACCCACCCTGGCCCAATACACTACAGGCTGTCTGGGGAGGTGCTAGCTCCTCCCCTGACAGGAAACCTATTGTCCAGGCCTCCCTTGCCGGAGTTTCATTCAGCAGCAGGAGGTCAGACTCATGTCTGTGGCAGCAGCATCCATTTTGTGATGCTGAGGCTCTGTTTAACTTTAACCAGGTAAAGCAGTAACTTACATGTCTTTTCCCTCTAGAAGGGTGGAATGCTACCCCCACCGCCAGAACTGGTGGGGGGTAGTATTCCAAAGTGTTTGACACCTTACACAACATGTTTTGAAAAAGCCAAACCAAAGTTAGCATTAACCACGAGGATTATAATGCACTTAAGAGTATATGGTATGGCTCTATCATAGAACAGCTATAAGGAGATGGTTCTGAAAGCTGCAGAGGGGCCCAGCTCATGCTAGGGCACCCTCTCACATAAAACTAAGCACTCTGCCTCCAGGATTGTTAAGGCCTGCCATAGGAGTGACTTATAGCTTACTATGTGTCTATATATAAGGTAGATATAGATATACTATACCAAAGTAAGGGGTGATTACACCACCTTACCAAAGCTGAGTGATCAGCCTGTGGTGTCAGTTTGGATGGCCATCCAGGGGTGGCATAATACATGCTGCAGCCCCTGGTAGGCCTTGGATGCACCTATGCCCTGGGTACCTATGGTACACTATACAAGGGCTCACAAAGGTGACCCAATACCCAATCAGGTATGTACCTAAAGTACATGGTATCAATTTAGAGAGAGAACAGCTGGGCTGTGGGTCTGATTAGCAGGCCCACAGCCACTCTAAAGTCGAAAAACCAGAGAATCACAGCAAAAATTGGGGGTGACCATAGGAAGCAGACCCTACTCTCCTACAACGAGCAGCTTGTTCTGGACTTGCCTTCCTTGTATATGACCACTATGTTGGCTACTCGTTGGTCATACAGAAGTTGCCCCTTCTCTTTGCTTTCTTCAAACATAGAACGAAGGAATGGAGCGAGTCTATTGGACCTCAATTTATAAAGCTCTACAGGAATGCCATTGGGTCCGAGGCTTTCCCGGAATGCACTCCTCTGATGGCCTGGGCCATCTCATCATCTGTGAGTGGGGATTCCAGATAATCTCTGTTTTCGCCTGATAGCATGGGTAACTGGATATCTCAAATCATCTCCCTATTGTCCACTTCCGTAAAGTTACCCACCGTACTATACACCACACGATAATGTTCTGTGAACGCGTCTGCAATAGCTTGCGGGTCTGTAATGGTACTGGAATTCTCACCCTGTATCTCAGGCACCAGCCTTGATGCCCATTCCCTTCTATCCAGCCAAGCAATCAGCTTTCCCGCTTTTTCTCCGTGTTAATATATTCTCCTCTGGACCTCTCTGTTCTGCACCCTGGCTCTATCCCTGGCGATACTACTGAACTCGTCTTGCCGTAGCTTCAAATGGTGGAGGCCCTCAGGGGTCATCGCCCGAGCCACCTCCTCTTCTGACTTTAACACTTCCTCTTCTGATTTTTCCAGTTCAGCCTGCCGTTCCCTCTTTTTCGCTGCAATCAGGGAGACAGCCTTTCCCCGGATGACAGTTTTGTATGCCTCCCACAGGGTCTGCGCTGAGTCCTTCATGCCCTGATTCTCCTGAAAATACCTGTCAGTGGCTGTGGCTATGCTTTCTTCGTGGAAGGGTCTCTCAAGTGCCATGGGTTGATAGGAGCTATTCTACCCGCATTTACCTGGTCAAATTCAATTTTAAGCCACACGGGGGAGTGATCCGAGACGCCCCTACCCAGATGACGTACCTCATGGAGGGCATGAGCCTGTGCGGCCGGGACACCTGTTGTGTTTTTTAAAGGTAATTTGTTTTTTTCTGTTGAGCCACAGGTGTTGCATTAGACACTACATATTAAAGAGCACTGGTGACAATGAAGCCTGTAATTATTGCGCAATAGGAAAATGAACTGCTGAGTAAGGAGTGAACTATATATAGTGAGGGACAACAAATGAGGCTTAGGCTATTCTTGTGAGAGTTGTCACCCAAGAAGCACTGAAGAGCATTATAGATGCGGTACACAATGTATGATTCATACTGTAATAACGAAAACAGTAATTAGAAGAATAACAATTATCGTGTTTTGTTTTACATAGTATTTCATACTTCGCTTCTGGCATTTTCTTTAAAGGTTCAGTTTCAAGGTCAATTTGTACCACGAAACTGTCCCATCACAGTCGACCACTCAGGAAAGTTTGTAAAAGGAGGAATTGCATGGAGAATCTTTGTGCTATAAAGTGCTTGTTATGTTATATGTATTTATATTACGCACAACTCACCCCCGAGGGTATCCTTGTGCTGCATCCAGTTTTGGGGCAGACACACATACCTACATATACATAGATGGAAAGCTTTAAAGCTAGCTAGTGGAGGTCTTCAAAGTCCCAGTAAATGGTCCTACCTTTATTTCTTTTCTTTTTTTGTGGATTATTTAGCACAAACTCGGCCCAAGGGCAATGAAGCACTTACATGAGCACCGGATTACATTACACAAGGTCAGAGTTTTTTTTTCTTGAATCTACAAAGCTCTCAGTGGCTTCGCACCAGACCAATGGGCCGATAGAGTTCCATCTTTACCAGCCAAAGGCCAGCCTCCCTAAACCTGCTACTGTACCCCCATAAAGTAATGTTCAAACTATATTGGGGAAGATCCCAACTCGAGCTAGGCTTCAAATTGTGGAACTCCCTTCGACTATTCAGTGCTTGATTTCTAAAAAAAAAAACGAAAAACATAAATAAATAAACAAGTGCAGGGGCCTAGTGTCTTTCTGAAGTTTCTTTAGGCACTTCAAATACCAACTCTGCCTCGTTTTGATTCAACCCCATGCCTCTTGCTTCCACAACCCTACAATTCCTATCTCTTTATCTTACTCCTGGATATTTATTTTTCATACCTTCTTCTTTGAGTCACTATTTTCCTGTTTTTCTTCCCTGTTTGTATCTTCTGCTTTTCTCCCTCTTGTTCTGGCTCAAAGGCTGATAATAAAAAACAAGTCATGGTCCCCAAAAACCGAGTGCTGTTGTCCTCCATTATGGGATTGTGAGTCACAATTCTACCATCGTGGGTTGCAATTGAACAAAAGTACCCAATGCCAGTGTCCATCACTACAAAGTCAGTTTTAAAATCATATGCCAACCTGTTTCCGTTGATTATATTATTGTGACTCTCAATCCCATAATTCATTGAAATGTCAAGTCAATTTTGGCCAGACGTACTTATTGTGTCATATTCTTGCTGTTATTGGATATTCAATACTTGCACTATTGTCCATGATTTTTTGTATATAATATACAACATATCGGTTTCCAACGCATTATAATGTACATAGATGAATTTACTTATCATGTACGTATTTGTGAGTGTTTTTTCCATTGATCGATTTATACAATTTTTGCATGCTTTATTTTTCTTTAAAAGTCCATGAATGTGATTTTATTGAAATATGCAAATTGTTTAAACTTAAATCGTGGTGGCCCACTTGGGCATTATTGCTTTTCCGATTTGTATATATGCAGCGAATGCGATATGGAGTATTTCCTTCATTTCTATGACACAATCTAATGCACTGTCACTTTAAAAAGTGTTGCTCGATTCTCGCTGTTTGTCATGTAATCAAGCCTCCCTGGAGGCGAAACGCGTCATGGCGGCAGCATGGCGTCAGCGCTGGCTTTAATGAAATAAATCACCGTTCACCAGCACTTTTGGGTCGGCTCTTTGTTACTGAATATCTGAACATCCTGTGTTCCGAGTGACAAGTTTCGCTATATATATATATATTGTTTGCACTACAAGGACCACAATGCTCGACTTTGTATCCCACCTGAGGGCAATCATTTACGGAGCTACTAAAAGCCTTGCTATGCATCCGAAGGGCCATCCGATGTCAAAATGGCTCCCCCTACCCTCCGAAGAAGGCCGATGTGGCCGAAATGCATCAGGACATTGGAGCCGTGGTACCAATTGTTTTAAATAAACGTGATGTTTCACGAACCTGTGGAGTGTGCTCCTCTTCTTTCTCCTGGAGCAGAGAAAACTTGGAATAAATTAATCACAGCCTGGGTCCTGGCTGACGAGCGATGCACCCCCAGCCACGCGCGCCGGAATCTGCTGAATAAAGGACCAACAACGGTGACGGTGTAAACCAAGCTCCAGCAGCGGCGCCACCAAAGACCAGACTTTGGAATGGGCCCTCAAACGCTCGAAAATAGCGCCGACGGGGACACAGGCACAACGAAATTGTAATTATCTAATTGACATTTTCCACCGAAGGGTTGGCCCAATGTTTGCACTACAAGGACCACAATGCTCCACTTTGTATCCCACCTGAGGGCAATCATTTACGGAGCTACTAAAAGCCTTGCTATGCATCCGAAGGGCCATCCGATGTCAAAATGGCTCCCCCTACCCTCCGAAGAAGGCCGATGCGGCCGAAATGCATCAGGACATTGGAGCCGTGGTACCAATTGTTTTAAATAAACGTGATGTTTCACGAACCTGTGGAGTGTGCTCCTCTTCTTTCTCCTGGAGCAGAGAAAACTTGGAATAAATTAATCACAGCCTGGGTCCTGGCTGACGAGCGATGCACCCCCAGCCACGCGCGCCGGAATCTGCTGAATAAAGGACCAACAACGGTGACGGTGTAAACCAAGCTCCAGCAGCGGCGCCACCAAAGACCAGACTTTGGAATGGGCCCTCAAACGCTCGAAAATAGCGCCGACGGGGACACAGGCACAACGAAATTGTAATTATCTAATTGACATTTTCCACCAAAGGGTTGGCCCAATGTTTGCACTACAAGGACCACAATGCTCGACTTTGTATCCCACCTGAGGGCAATCATTTACGGAGCTACTAAAAGCCTTGCTATGCATCCGAAGGGCCATCCGATGTCAAAATGGCTCCCCCTACCCTCCGAAGAAGGCCGATGCGGCCGAAATGCATCAGGACATTGGAGCCGTGGTACCAATTGTTTTAAATAAACGTGATGCTTCACGAACCTGTGGAGTGTGCTCCTCTTCTTTCTCCTGGAGCAGAGAAAACTTGGAATAAATTAATCACAGCCTGGGTCCTGGCTGACGAGCGATGCACCCCCAGCCACGCGCGCCGGAATCTGCTGAATAAAGGACCAACAACGGTGACGGTGTAAACCAAGCTCCAGCAGCGGCGCCACCAAAGACCAGACTTTGGAATGGGCCCTCAAACGCTCGAAAATAGCGCCGACGGGGACACAGGCACAACGAAATTGTAATTATCTAATTGACATTTTCCACCGAAGGGTTGGCCCAATGTTTGCACTACAAGGACCACAATGCTCGACTTTGTATCACACCTGAGGGCAATCATTTACGGAGCTACTAAAAGCCTTGCTATGCATCCGAAGGGCCATCCGATGTCAAAATGGCTCCCCCTACCCTCCGAAGAAGGCCGATGCGGCCGAAATGCATCAGGACATTGGAGCCGTGGTACCAATTGTTTTAAATAAACGTGATGCTTCACGAACCTGTGGAGTGTGCTCCTCTTCTTTCTCCTGGAGCAGAGAAAACTTGGAATAAATTAATCACAGCCTGGGTCCTGGCTGACGAGCGATGCACCCCCAGCCACGCGCGCCGGAATCTGCTGAATAAAGGACCAACAACGGTGACGGTGTAAACCAAGCTCCAGCAGCGGCGCCACCAAAGACCAGACTTTGGAATGGGCCCTCAAACGCTCGAAAATAGCGCCGACGGGGACACAGGCACAACGAAATTGTAATTATCTAATTGACATTTTCCACCGAAGGGTTGGCCCAATGTTTGCACTACAAGGACCACAATGCTCGACTTTGTATCCCACCTGAGGGCAATCATTTACGGAGCTACTAAAAGCCTTGCTATGCATCCGAAGGGCCATCCGATGTCAAAATGGCTCCCCCTACCCTCCGAAGAAGGCCGATGCGGCCGAAATGCATCAGGACATTGGAGCCGTGGCACCAATTGTTTTAAATAAACGTGATGTTTCACGAACCTGTGAAGTGTGCTCCTCTTCTTTCTCCTGGAGCAGAGAAAACTTGGAATAAATTAATCACAGCCTGGGTCCTGGCTGACGAGCGATGCACCCCCAGCCACGCGCGCCGGAATCTGCTGAATAAAGGACCAACAACGGTGACGGTGTAAACCAAGCTCCAGCAGCGGCGCCACCAAAGACCAGACTTTGGAATGGGCCCTCAAACGCTCGAAAATAGCGCCGACGGGGACACAGGCACAACGAAATTGTAATTATCTAATTGACATTTTCCACCGAAGGGTTGGCCCAATGTTTGCACTACAAGGACCACAATGCTCGACTTTGTATCCCACCTGAGGGCAATCATTTACGGAGCTACTAAAGCCTTGCTATGCATCCGAAGGGCCATCCGATGTCAAAATGGCTCCCCCTACCCTCCGAAGAAGGCCGATGCGGCCGAAATGCATCAGGACATTGGAGCCGTGGCACCAATTGTTTTAAATAAACGTGATGTTTCACGAACCTGTGAAGTGTGCTCCTCTTCTTTCTCCTGGAGCAGAGAAAACTTGGAATAAATTAATCACAGCCTGGGTCCTGGCTGATGAGCGATGCACCCCCAGCCACGCGCGCCGGAATCTGCTGAATAAAGGACCAACAACGGTGACGGTGTAAACCAAGCTCCAGCAGCGGCGCCACCAAAGACCAGACTTTGGAATGGGCCCTCAAACGCTCGAAAATAGCGCCGACGGGGACACAGGCACAACAAAATTGTAATTATCTAATTGACATTTTCCACCGAAGGGTTGGCCCAATGTTTGCACTACAAGGACCACAATGCTCGACTTTGTATCCCACCTGAGGGCAATCATTTACGGAGCTACTAAAAGCCTTGCTATGCATCCGAAGGGCCATCCGATGTCAAAATGGCTCCCCCTACCCTCCGAAGAAGGCTGATGCGGCCGAAATGCATCAGGACATTGGAGCCGTGGTACCAATTGTTTTAAATAAACGTGATGTTTCACGAACCTGTGGAGTGTGCTCCTCTTCTTTCTCCTGGAGCAGAGAAAACTTGGAATAAATTAATCACAGCCTGGGTCCTGGCTGACGAGCGATGCACCCCCAGCCACGCGCGCCGGAATCTGCTGAATAAAGGACCAACAACGGTGACGGTGTAAACCAAGCTCCAGCAGCGGCGCCACCAAAGACCAGACTTTGGAATGGGCCCTCAAACGCTCGAAAATAGCGCCGACGGGGACACAGGCACAACGAAATTGTAATTATCTAATTGACATTTTCCACCGAAGGGTTGGCCCAATGTTTGCACTACAAGGACCACAATGCTCCACTTTGTATCCCACCTGAGGGCAATCATTTACGGAGCTACTAAAAGCCTTGCTATGCATCCGAAGGGCCATCCGATGTCAAAATGGCTCCCCCTACCCTCCGAAGAAGGCCGATGCGGCCGAAATGCATCAGGACATTGGAGCCGTGGTACCAATTGTTTTAAATAAACGTGATGTTTCACGAACCTGTGGAGTGTGCTCCTCTTCTTTCTCCTGGAGCAGAGAAAACTTGGAATAAATTAATCACAGCCTGGGTCCTGGCTGACGAGCGATGCACCCCCAGCCACGCGCGCCGGAATCTGCTGAATAAAGGACCAACAACGGTGACGGTGTAAACCAAGCTCCAGCAGCGGCGCCACCAAAGACCAGACTTTGGAATGGGCCCTCAAACGCTCGAAAATAGCGCCGACGGGGACACAGGCACAACGAAATTGTAATTATCTAATTGACATTTTCCACCGAAGGGTTGGCCCAATGTTTGCACTACAAGGACCACAATGCTCCACTTTGTATCCCACCTGAGGGCAATCATTTACGGAGCTACTAAAAGCCTTGCTATGCATCCGAAGGGCCATCCGATGTCAAAATGGCTCCCCCTACCCTCCGAAGAAGGCCGATGCGGCCGAAATGCATCAGGACATTGGAGCCGTGGTACCAATTGTTTTAAATAAACGTGATGTTTCACGAACCTGTGGAGTGTGCTCCTCTTCTTTCTCCTGGAGCAGAGAAAACTTGGAATAAATATATATATATATATATATATATATATATATATATATATATATATATATATATATATATATATATATATATATATATACATATATATATATATATATATATATATATATATATATATATATATATATATATATATATATATGTATAAAATCCAATGCTCACCCTCCGTTGAAAGTAAGCGGGACACAGCTCCGGATTCAAAAACAGGTAGGAATTTATTGAAACCTGCAGCACTTTCCTTTGCAGTCCGTGATGCGCTTCTTGTTGTGTGGGCAGACGCGTTTCTGGCCGTCTTGGCCGTCTTCAGTGCCGATGTCACAGGCTGCTGGCAATTCGTGTGGGCTTCGGATCGTTGACCACTCCTTTTAGGACAGTCCTGCACCTCAATGGGGGGACCCCTCCCTCTAGGGCGGTCTCACGGCTCCTCCTCCCATCTGCAGGTGTTAGCGCTGTAGCGCCTGGCGGATTGCATCTTGGGATGTGTAGTCCAGTGTGGATTCCCTGCTTAATAGCGGAGTTCCAAATAACCTCTCGGGATGTCCCCTTCCCTCGGCACTGCTCCATACATCCTAGCAATGCAGCCAGGAAAGTGATGTTCCGTCACCACCTGCGTTTTCATCCTATCGGGTAGCGCAATGCCACCTCCTCTCTCCCCATAGCGGAAACCAATCACCCGCGGGCAATGTCTTCGCTGGGGGGGCGCCGCACCTTGTACTCCTCGTACTGTCCAAGTTTGTTTTGCTGTAATGGTGCGGTGCTCCTGACCGAGAGTGCGTGCCCCCACCGGTCTCAGCCAACCGGAAACATACAAAATCCAATGCTCACCCGCCGTTGAAAGTAAGCGGGACACAGCTCCGGATTCAAAAACAGGTAGGAATTTATTGAAACCTACAGCACTTTCCTTTGCAGTCCGTGATGCGCTTCTTGTTGTGTGGGCAGACGCGTTTCTGGCCGTCTTGGCCGTCTTCAGTGCCGATGTCACAGGCTGCTGGCAATTCGTGTGGGCTTCGGATCGCTGACCACTCCTTTTAGGACAGTCCTGCACCTCCATGGGGGGACCCCTCCCTCTAGGGCGGTCTCACGGCTCCTCCTCCCATCTGCAGGTGTTAGCGCTGTAGCGCCTGGCGGATTGCATCTTGGGATGTGTAGTCCAGTGTGGATTCCCTGCTTAATAGCGGAGTTCCAAACAACCTCTCGGGATGTCCCCTTCCCTCGGCACTGCTCCATACATCCTAGCAATGCAGCCAGGAAAGTGATGTTCCGTCACCACCTGCGTTTTCATCCTATCGGGTAGCGCAATGCCACCTCCTCTCTCCCCATAGCGGAAACCAATCACCCGCGGGCAATGTCTTCGCTGGGGGGGCGCCGCACCTTGTACTCCTCGTACTGTCCAAGTTTGTTTTGCTGTAATGGTGCGGTGCTCCTGACCGAGAGTGCGTGCCCCCACCGGTCTCAGCCAACCGGAAACATACAAAATCCAATGCTCACCCTCCGTTGAAAGTAAGCGGGACACAGCTCGGGATTCAAAAACAGGTAGGAATTTATTGAAACCTACAGCACTTTCCTTTGCAGTCCGTGATGCGCTTCTTGTTGTGTGGGCAGATGCGTTTCTGGCCGTCTTGGCCGTCTTCAGTGCCGATGTCACAGGCTGCTGGCAATTCGTGTGGGCTTCGGATCGCTGACCACTCCTTTTAGGACAGTCCTGCACCTCAATGGGGGGACCCCTCCCTCTAGGGCGGTCTCACGGCTCCTCCTCCCATCTGCAGGTGTTAGCGCTGTAGCGCCTGGCGGATTGCATCTTGGGATGTGTAGTCCAGTGTGGATTCCCTGCTTAATAGCGGAGTTCCAAACAACCTCTCGGGATGTCCCCTTCCCTCGGCACTGCTCCATACATCCTAGCAATGCAGCCAGGAAAGTGATGTTCCGTCACCACCTGCGTTTTCATCCTATCGGGTAGCGCAATGCCACCTCCTCTCTCCCCATAGCGGAAACCAATCACCCGCGGGCAATGTCTTCGCTGGGGGGGCGCCGCACCTTGTACTCCTCGTACTGTCCAAGTTTGTTTTGCTGTAATGGTGCGGTGCTCCTGACCGAGAGTGCGTGCCCCCACCGGTCTCAGCCAACCGGAAACATACAAAATCCAATGCTCACCCTCCGTTGAAAGTAAGCGGGACACAGCTCCGGATTCAAAAACAGGTAGGAATTTATTGAAACCTACAGCACTTTCCTTTGCAGTCCGTGATGCGCTTCTTGTTGTGTGGGCTGACGCGTTTCTGGCCGTCTTGGCCGTCTTCAGTGCCGATGTCACAGGCTGCTGGCAATTCGTGTGGGCTTCGGATCGCTGACCACTCCTTTTAGGACAGTCCTGCACCTCAATGGGGGGACCCCTCCCTCTAGGGCGGTCTCACGGCTCCTCCTCCCATCTGCAGGTGTTAGCGCTGTAGCGCCTGGCGGATTGCATCTTGGGATGTGTAGTCCAGTGTGGATTCCCTGCTTAATAGCAGAGTTCCAAACAACCTCTCGGGATGTCCCCTTCCCTCGGCACTGCTCCATACATCCTAGCAATGCAGCCAGGAAAGTGATGTTCCGTCACCACCTGCGTTTTCATCCTATCGGGTAGCGCAATGCCACCTCCTCTCTCCCCATAGCGGAAACCAATCACCCGCGGGCAATGTCTTCGCTGGGGGGGCGCCGCACCTTGTACTCCTCGTACTGTCCAAGTTTGTTTTGCTGTAATGGTGCGGTGCTCCTGACCGAGAGTGCGTGCCCCCACCGGTCTCAGCCAACCGGAAACATACAAAATCCAATGCTCACCCTCCGTTGAAAGTAAGCGGGACACAGCTCCGGATTCAAAAACAGGTAGGAATTTATTGAAACCTACAGCACTTTCCTTTGCAGTCCGTGATGCGCTTCTTGTTGTGTGGGCAGACGCGTTTCTGGCCGTCTTGGCCGTCTTCAGTGCCGATGTCACAGGCTGCTGGCAATTCGTGTGGGCTTCGGATCGCTGACCACTCCTTTTAGGACAGTCCTGCACCTCAATGGGGGGACCCCTCCCTCTAGGGCGGTCTCACGGCTCCTCCTCCCATCTGCAGGTGTTAGCGCTGTAGCGCCTGGCGGATTGCATCTTGGGATGTGTAGTCCAGTGTGGATTCCCTGCTTAATAGCGGAGTTCCAAACAACCTCTCGGGATGTCCCCTTCCCTCGGCACTGCTCCATACATCCTAGCAATGCAGCCAGGAAAGTGATGTTCCGTCACCACCTGCGTTTTCATCCTATCGGGTAGCGCAATGCCACCTCCTCTCTCCCCATAGCGGAAACCAATCACCCGCGGGCAATGTCTTCGCTGGGGGGGCGCCGCACCTTGTACTCCTCGTACTGTCCAAGTTTGTTTTGCTGTAATGGTGCGGTGCTCCTGACCGAGAGTGCGTGCCCCCACCGGTCTCAGCCAACCGGAAACATACAAAATCCAATGCTCACCCTCCGTTGAAAGTAAGCGGGACACAGCTCCGGATTCAAAAACAGGTAGGAATTTATTGAAACCTACAGCACTTTCCTTTGCAGTCCATGATGCGCTTCTTGTTGTGTGGGCAGACGCGTTTCTGGCCGTCTTGGCCGTCTTCAGTGCCGATGTCACAGGCTGCTGGCAATTCGTGTGGGCTTCGGATCGCTGACCACTCCTTTTAGGACAGTCCTGCACCTCAATGGGGGGACCCCTCCCTCTAGGGCGGTCTCACGGCTCCTCCTCCCATCTGCAGGTGTTAGCGCTGTAGCGCCTGGCGGATTGCATCTTGGGATGTGTAGTCCAGTGTGGATTCCCTGCTTAATAGCGGAGTTCCAAACAACCTCTCGGGATGTCCCCTTCCCTCGGCACTGCTCCATACATCCTAGCAATGCAGCCAGGAAAGTGATGTTCCGTCACCACCTGCGTTTTCATCCTATCGGGTAGCGCATTGCCACCTCTTCTCTCCCCATAGCGGAAACCAATCACCCGCGGGCAATGTCTTCGCTGGGGGGGCGCCGCACCTTGTACTCCTCGTACTGTCCAAGTTTGTTTTGCTGTAATGGTGCGGTGCTCCTGACCGAGAGTGCGTGCCCCCACCGGTCTCAGCCAACCGGAAACATACAAAATCCAATGGTCACCCTCCGTTGAAAGTAAGCGGGACACAGCTCAGGATTCAAAAACAGGTAGGAATTTATTGAAACCTACAGCACTTTCCTTTGCAGTCCGTGATGCGCTTCTTGTTGTGTGGGCAGACGCGTTTCTGGCCGTCTTGGCCGTCTTCAGTGCCGATGTCACAGGCTGCTGGCAATTCGTGTGGGCTTCGGATCGCTGACCACTCCTTTTAGGACAGTCCTGCACCTCAATGGGGGGACCCCTCCCTCTAGGGCGGTCTCACGGCTCCTCCTCCCATCTGCAGGTGTTAGCGCTGTAGCGCCTGGCGGATTGCATCTTGGGATGTGTAGTCCAGTGTGGATTCCCTGCTTAATAGCGGAGTTCCAAACAACCTCTCGGGATGTCCCCTTCCCTCGGCACTGCTCCATACATCCTAGCAATGCAGCCAGGAAAGTGATGTTCCGTCACCACCTGCGTTTTCATCCTATCGGGTAGCGCAATGCCACCTCCTCTCTCCCCATAGCGGAAACCAATCACCCGCGGGCAATGTCTTCGCTGGGGGGGCGCCGCACCTTGTACTCCTCGTACTGTCCAAGTTTGTTTTGCTGTAATGGTGCGGTGCTCCTGACCGAGAGTGCGTGCCCCCACCGGTCTCAGCCAACCGGAGACATACAAAATCCAATGCTCACCCTCCGTTGAAAGTAAGCGGGACACAGCTCGGGATTCAAAAACAGGTAGGAATTTATTGAAACCTACAGCACTTTCCTTTGCAGTCCGTGATGCGCTTCTTGTTGTGTGGGCAGACGCGTTTCTGGCCGTCTTGGCCGTCTTCAGTGCCGATGTCACAGGCTGCTGGCAATTCGTGTGGGCTTCGGATCGCTGACCACTCCTTTTAGGACAGTCCTGCACCTCAATGGGGGGACCCCTCCCTCTAGGGCGGTCTCACGGCTCCTCCTCCCATCTGCAGGTGTTAGCACTGTAGCGCCTGGCGGATTGCATCTTGGGATGTGTAGTCCAGTGTGGATTCCCTGCTTAATAGCGGAGTTCCAAACAACCTCTCGGGATGTCCCCTTCCCTCGGCACTGCTCCATACATCCTAGCAATGCAGCCAGGAAAGTGATGTTCCGTCACCACCTGCGTTTTCATCCTATCGGGTAGCGCAATGCCACCTCCTCTCTCCCCATAGCGGAAACCAATCACCCGCGGGCAATGTCTTCGCTGGGGGGGCGCCGCACCTTGTACTCCTCGTACTGTCCAAGTTTGTTTTGCTGTAATGGTGCGGTGCTCCTGACCGAGAGTGCGTGCCCCCACCGGTCTCAGCCAACCGGAAACATACAAAATCCAATGCTCACCCTCCGTTGAAAGTAAGCGGGACACAGCTCCGGATTCAAAAACAGGTATATATGTATGTATATATATATATATATATCGAACAATCCTCAGCAACCTCTCGCCCGGAGCCCAATGCAGGAAACCGCTGCGCAGGAAAGAAGACGGAGACCTCAGGTGCAGTGAGCAGTTTTCACCTTTATTGTACCCTCGAGGAAGCGGCACACAGCATGACGTTTCGGCCTACACAGAGGCCTTGATCACATGACGCACGCTGGGAAAAGGCAATATTTAAAGTGCTAGTGTTAAGTGGGGACACATTCCAATTGGTAAGTCTGCGGTCACATGTTGCACCTAACAATGGATACTGACAACAGACTTTATATTTACAACCACATCTCGGGATAATCCCTGGCTGATCACCTGTTGCTCCGGTGACAAATGTATCAGTAAAGTGCATAAGGTAATTCATATAAATACATGTAATGTAAACAGAGATAACTGGATAAATCCAATTTGTGCAAATTGCAAACAATGTAAACGGTGTAAAAAGTGCAATGTGCTACACATAATGTATACAGAGATAACTGGATAAATCCAATTGTGCAAATGGCAAACGATGTAAACGATGTAAAAAGTGCAATGTGCTACATGAAGATACGACTTCACAGTAGTGTACTATATACAATATACATACTGTACACAAGGTCATGAATAGTATCTCAATAAGTTAATAAAGACCAAAATATACCATAAATATATAAATATATATAAATATGTTAAAACCATGACCTTATAATGCCAATATAATAAATATGCAAATGAGCACAACATCGTTTCATTAGGATGAGATCTATAGTGTGCAATATTAATTAAACAACCAGGTGTTTTGATACTCAGATCGCAGCATCCTATAAAATAAATGCACTACAATGTCTACACGTGCCACGAGCTGGATAGAGGACGGGCAGAGGAGAAGTTGTCCCCTCCCGAGAGAGAGAGGGGAAAACCATCGCAGCCTCTGCCCTGCTCCCATCCACTATGCTCTTTAATTACCTAGACCAACCACAGCTCAGAATTGGATGTACCACAGTGAATAGTGAATACCAAAAAAGATAACCAAGTGCACTGTTTTTATGTGAAGTTTTTTTCAACTGGTTTTTTAGTGATTTTGTGACATTGTTTTTCTCTTATTCATATAGACTGAGTTGAAAAGTTCTTAAACAAGTGAGCAAAGTTCTTGGTACATCTTAGTGCAACCTAAGCCTAGGCTGCACCCCACTATTTGGAACCATCCAACCCTCTAATTTATGCAGTATTAACGACACTGATCTCACTTGGAGGACAGACAAGTAAACCACAGCACAGAAGCAAATGCAGAAGCAATTACTGCTCAACAGGAGAAACAGAAGGAGTATATGACAGTGTGGAATTGTCATAAACATGTGTAAAAATCTTCTGTAGAGTTCAGACCCCCCGGGGCTCGACAGTCCATATCCAGGATGTACCTGGTTTCCAGTTTTCTAAGGGCACCGTCCCTGTCACCACCTCTCCTATTGGGACCTACACAGTCGATCGCATAGTAGCGCAAAAGGGAACTGTCATTATTATGATGTTCCTTGAAATGACGGGCCACCGGATACGCCGGGTCACTGGTATTAATCGCCCTAATGTGCTGGAGTATCCTCTTGTGCACCTGCAGTTTGGTACTACCAACATAACGCAGGGCACACGGACACTCCAGCACATACACCACATATTCGCTCTTACAAGTAAGTTGTTGTTTAATCTTGCGTGCCTCAGGAGTGAATGGAATAGTGTACTCTGTTTTATTCACCCCGTGCTGGCAAGCCTTGCAGGATGAGCATTTCCTGAAACCCCTACTTTTGCCAAGCCAATTTTTACTGGTTAAGATTTCAGGGCTTGACTTGACCAGGGCATTCTGCATAGAGTACGCTCGCCTATATGTGATGGAAGGGGTACTGGGTATTTTGTCCCCTATCACTGGGTCACATTTTACTAGGCTCCAGTGTTTGGAAATAATCTTCCCCAGCGCGGCCTGTTGCCTATTGAAGGCCCAAATCAATCTAACTGGCTGGTCGTTGGCGGTGGTTTGTTTAGTATGGACTTTAGGCTGCAGGGCCTGGCAACGTGGGATAGAATTTGCTCTAGCTATGGCTTTGTCCACCATTGCTGCCTGATATCCCCTTGCCAGGAATCTGGACCTGCTAGCTTGCTGTGCCCGTTGGCACTGGACTTCTGTGCTACTTAATCGCCTTATACGAAGCATTTCTCCATATGGTATGCTTCGTATAAGATGAGCCGGATGATGACTGCTAGCATGGAGGATCGTGTTTCCTGCCGTCTCCTTACGGTATAGCCTAGTTTCAAGACTAGTTGCTCCTGGTGTTACCGTCATGTCCAAAAAGTGCACCTGATCCCTGCTGATGTTAGAGGTGAAATGCAGATTATAGTCATTGTCATTTAAAATCTCAACAAAGTGTTCTGCCTCCTGACGAGTGCCCTTCCAGACAAGGAACACGTCGTCAATATAACGATACCACCTAACAATAGATTGTCTGGAAATGTCAGCGTGCGTGCCATGGAGAACCTGCCTCTCCCAGTAGCCCATGTGAAGACAGGCATAACTGGGAGAGAAGCAGGCCCCCATAGCTACGCCCCTGACCTGTTGGTAATATCTATTGTTAAACAAGAAAAAGTTGTGGTGTAAACAAAATGAAATCATAGATAATAACATGCGGTTGTGGTCAGCCATAATGATAGACCTCTGTCCTAGGTAGAAATCTATGGCTCTGAGTCCGTCTTGGTGATTAATGCTGGTATATAAAGACGTAACGTCTAGAGTTATGAGCCACATGTCCCTACCCCACTCTACTCCCTGTATCTTTCTTACAAAATCATTGGAATCTTGTACATACGATGGTAGCTCCTGCACAAAGTCCTGTAAGAAAGAGTCCACATAAATAGTAGTCTTCTCTAACAAACCCCCACATGCTGCAATTATTGGTCTTCCCGGGGGCTTGTTAGGATTTTTGTGGATTTTCGGGATTAGGTAAAGGACTGGCATGACAGGATGATTATTTTTAAGATATTTCAACTCATCCATACTCAAAAGGCCAAAAGATCTCCACCCCATGAGTAAGGAATGGAAGTCCTCCTGGGCTTTTATTGACCAATGAAATGTCACTATGTCTATAGCAGTTAGAATCATTCAATTGGGAGAGAGCTTCTTCAAGATATAATTTTCGCGGCCACAAAACTATATTCCCTCCCTTGTCAGCCTGTCTGACAATGACATTTTCGTTGGCTTGGATTTTTTGGATAAGGCGCATGTATTGATCATTTTGTGAATATCTCTTTCGTTTGGAGTTGAGCACTTTGGAATGTAATGACTTTATGTCTTTAACCACTGCATCATGAAAAATGTCAAGATTGTCATATATCATAACAGGTGTGAACGTTGAGCGCGGTTTAAAGGACGTTAAACCCCCCACCCCACTAGGCTCACCTCCAGAAGTAACTTGTGAGGATGACTGCTCCGTTCTGAGTGATTCAAGGGCTTCCAGGCCTGGTAAATCACGTGCCTGCAATCCATCTTCTGCAGCCACAGCCCTTGTAACGTTGTTACGAGTCTTACTCCCAGCAAAATGCTTTAATAGCTTGATTTTGCGAACAAATCTGTAAAGATCAATTCTTGTGTCCGCATAATTTAGATCGCATGGCGGACACAAGATTGCTCTTAGCAATCCCACTGTGTGGGACTTATTGGAGATAACATGAGGGGTAGTTGGCCCTCAAGGATGCCTTTGGGGGTCAACTACCCCTCCTATTACCTCCGGTAAGACCCACACAGATAGATTACTGAGATGTCGTCAGAGGCCACGCTCCCTTTCTCCACCACTCTGCAAACATGTCTCCTGGCACACTACTCGTTGGGGGGAAAAGTCCAATTTAGTCCTGAGGGCATCAGGAGGCAATGGAACCTCATCCCCCCACCAGCAGTGTATTGAGACGCATGTTTGCAGAGTGGTAGAGAAATGGGGCATGGCCTCCAACCTTCTCTCAGGAATCCCACTGTGTGGGGCTTACTGGACATAACAGGAGGTATTGTTGGCCTCTAAGGACCCTCAGCAGCCAAGGGGACTTTATCACCCAAACAGGAGGGTGCCAGGAGGCTCGTTTGCAGAGTAGTAGATTCAGAGGGCAAGGCCTCCGGCAAATTGCCTGCTTTTTTTTTTTAGGATGTTGGGCGCGTAACCTCTTTCGCTGGATCATTTTGGGCCCCGGGTAACCAATTTCCCCGGGCCGTCCTTTATTTTAGTTTTATTTATAATTCAAAGGGAGGGACCCCGTCCCACGGGGCCTGCCCCTTTATTTAATTATTTTTTAATAAAAGAGGGAGGGGGACGCGCGCCCCCCCCCTGCCGAGGTCGACTTTAACTCTTGGAGCAATCTCCCGGCCAAGCCTTAATATGTTTCTTTTAAAAAGAGGAGTGAGCCACGCTCGGCCCCCTCCCCGGGCCCATATTGCCTGGGGAGCCCATAGGCCGGGGCCTCCCCACTTTGTTGGGGACCGCAGAGGGAGCCTGAAGGACCCTGTGGTCCCTCCCGGCTCCCCCTCCTACGAGAGCCGCATTGCTTTGAGACTCAGGGAGCTGCTGAATATGCAGGGCCCTGAATCCCAAAGCAATGTTTGATTCCCTGCTCGATTGACAGCGGGCAAGGAAAACTGACATGCTCTGCTTTCAGTAAGTGAGAGTATTTTCTGCCCTCGCTTGCTTAAAGCAAAGCACTTGTTTGGTGTTGGTTGGCGGGAGCAGTGCTCCTGCCAAGCCATACCAAACTGCAACATCCCAGGGGTGGGCACCTCTGGACATTGCTGTAAACAGCCTTGAGGGTGGCAGTCCCCAGGGCAGGAGGGGTTCCACAAGGTCCTCCATATTATTGGAATAAGCCCAGGAAGGTGGCGGTCCCCAGGGTCGCTACGGGCCCAGTGGCCCCACCGGCTTTCATAATTAAAAATGTCCCACGGAGGTGGCAGTCCTTGGGGCTTTGATAATCCCTAGGAGGGGGGCCACGTGCCCCCTCCTATATTTATCATATGCCTCAGGACCTGGCCCATTTAAAAATGTTGCAGTGAATTTGCTGATCCATTCATGAGTCTGTGTCAAAATACAAAAAGATGTTTTTTACCCCCGGTGGGGTCCCTGGGGGATCCCCACCACCATATCTAGGGGTCAGGGTATTCCAACCTTCCCCTTTTCTTTACTTGTAACTTTTTTTCTGGGACTCGGATTCAAGGAGAGTCCCAAGTTAGATATCTCAAAAACTACTGAACGGATTTACATCAAATCACACAAAGCACGCTTTCAGGGCCAACATCTAGCTTTCTGCCAAATATGATGTAATTCCATTCAGCAGTACGGGCTGCAGTTGTGTTCAATAATTAAAAGCCCCTGTAGACTTAACATGGGGAAAACGTGTTTTGGGACCCCCCTTTTTTCTCGGCCCCCGCAAACACAGCAGTTGAACCAAAAAGGGGACATTTTGTGAACATTTCGTGGAGATTTATCCATTGGCGCCAAAGTTATTGGCAAAACAAAAAAACGCTTTTCCTATGGAAACTTTGGTCCTAACTATAACTACCTACTGGTGACCGGCAGTAGATAATATATCCACTGAAAAAACACAAAGGTTACAGGGACTTTATAGTAAGGCTATAAATATCTAAATACAATATAAAAATATATTATATATACATCTTTTTTCACTGAAATTAAACAAAGGGTACAGGGACATTATAGTTAGGAAATAGAATGAAAAAAACCTTAAAAATTCAATGAAAAAAACAAAGGTTGCAGAAATGTTATAGTTAGGCTCAAATTTCACTGGTACAAAACCAGTGAAAGTCAGCAGTTATAGTTACCTGAACTAACTATAACTTATGCACCTACAATGCACTGCTTATGACCTCACATTTTACATTACTAGTGACATGGTCAGTGACATCACTGATGGCATGACTGATGAGATCTCCAATGACATCACTGATGACACCATCTAGACCACCCACACACAAGCTCACACACCCACACCACCTCTCACACATCCACTCACACACCCACACAACCACTCACACACCCACTTACTCATCCATAGAGCAACTCACACACCCACTTACTCACACATACAGCCACTCACTTACCCATACACCTAATCACAGAGCCACTAACTGACTTATATAGTCACTTACACAGCCACTCACTCACCCATATATCCACTCACACACCCACTCACTCACCAATTTAGCTACTCACACCTGCACTCACTCACCCATATAGCCTCTCAACAGAACGACTCACTCACCCATACAACCACTCATGCACCGTCTAACACACCCACATTACCACTTATATACCCATTCGCACATCCATGGAAGCACTCGTACAACCACTTACTCACACATACTGCCACTCACACAGACCTTTTTAATAATCTCTGCACAGGAACTGTCAGGTCCCCGGAAGATCTGCATCCCTAGATGTACAAATCTGGATTTTAGGTGATATCTCAAAAACTACTGAACGGATTTCCACCAAATAACAGAAAAGGGTTCTTTCTGCACCAAGACCTACCTATCTGGTGTAATCTCGTCCAGCAGTTCGGGCTGTCGTCTTGTTCAAAATCCCTCTGGGAATTAACATAACATGGGACAATAACTTATTTTACCCCCCCTTCTCTTGGTCCCAACTTGAAAGGTCACCCCAAAACTTACCATGCACAACTAGAATCACAGTACACTTTTTTGGCAAAATGTCATGAAGATTTGTCAAACGACGCCAAAGTTATAGGCAAGCCAAAAACGCTTTTCTAATGGAACTGGCGTCTAACTATAACTACCTACTGGCAACCCCCAGTAAGTATTATATATATGGGCCCCCAGGGCCGATAGCGGCTCGGGGAGGGGGCTGTGCATCCCCATCCCTTTATTTCTAGAAAGGGTCCTGGGGAATGGGGTCCCCAGGGCCTAGCAAGGCTCATGGGGGGCACACAGCCCTCCTTCCCTTTAATAAAAAAGCAAATGGCCCTGGGGTTGCGGTCACCAGGGCTTACAAAACTTGGAGCGCGGTCCCTCTCCCCTTTTAACATATATTTATGGCCCTGGAGGATGGAGTCCCCAGGGTGTAAAGAGGCTCGGGAGAGGGAGCCATGTGGCCTCCCTCTCCTAATGAAAAAATGGCCCGGGGGTGGGGACACCCAGGGCCTTATAGGGTCTTGGAGAGGGGGGGTGGGACAGGGTCCCAGGATGTAACAGTGCTCGAGGAGTGGAGGCTGCGTAGCGGCCCTCCCCTTTATTAAAATGAGTGGCCCTGGAAGAACCCAGGGGGACGGAGGCCCCTCTCCCCTTTATTTTTTGTAATAACAAGGGTCAACGAGGGGGAGTCACACAACCATCCTTCACTTCATTGAAATGAGTGGACCCGGGTGATGGGGCTCCCAGGGCCCACAAGACTCTGGGCCTGGTCCTTCTCCTCTTCAAAATATATATGGCACTGGGGGATGGGGTCCCCGGCATTATAGGTTCAGGGACCATTTCTATGGTATTTTGAGTTGAAAATGTCAATGTTGTCACTGACAAATCACCAAATATATCCACTATATATGAAGTGCTCTTTTATGCTTAGTTTTAAACTGCTGAACAGAATTACAACAAATTTGGCAGCAAGCTAGATCTTGGAGCAGAATGTGTGCTTTTTAGGTCTCGCCTTTACCATTCCGCAGGAATGGGAAATGGGGAGAATTCAAGTCGGCTATTTTCTCTTCAAACCAAAGGGCTTTCAGCCCCGCGGTTTTCATGCTGTTCACGTGAACCACGTGATAACATGCACGCGCATTCAGGGCCAGCCAGCCCAGCACATCAAAGGGCTTCTCCTCCCCTAATTATTCATGGCCGGCCGCAGGCCGGCCGTACTTTCAGTTTCCCTGAACGGCTTCTCCTCACCTAATTAGGGGAGGAGAAGCCCTTTGATGTGCTTCACACCAATGCGCCTCAGTCATTCCTCTTGTTTGTATTTGCTTCCAGACTCCTATCTGCTCATGTGCACAAGACGCTTTACACATTACACTCATCTGCCTGAAGTGGGAGTTTTAAACAAGCAAAGCTGGTCCTTCTGTACTTGCAGTTTCACTTCTAATGTGTGTTGTTATTTATCATGATTTTTAGCTGAGGTGTATCGCGCTCGTTCATGAGTTTGATCTTTTCATACTGTGAAATGTTTTCTAAGTTGTTTTTGATTGTCTTACTGCTGGAGGTCTCCCTGTGCTACATTTAGCCTCTGACACATGCAACGCCACGCAACAACGCAACGCCACGCAACAACGCAACGCCACTCAACCATGCAACGCCACTCAACCATGCAACGCCACTCAACCATGCAACGCCACTCAACCATGCAACGCCACTCAACCATGCAACGCCACTCACACATGCAACGCCACTCAACCACGCAACGCCACTCAACTACTCCAGGCAACTACGCAAGGCCACGCAACTACGCAAGGCCACGCAACTACGCAATGCCACGCAACTACGCAACGCCACTCAACTACGCAACGCCACTCACCTACGCAACGCCACTCACCTACGCAACGCCACTCACCTACGCAACGCCACTCAACTACGCAACGCCACTCAACTACGCAACGCCACTCAACTACGCAACGCCACTCAACTACGCATCGCCACTCAACTACGCATCGCCACTCAACTACGCAACGCCACTCAACTACGCAACGCCACTCAACTACGCAACGCCACTCAACAACACAACGCCACTCAACCACGCAACGCCACTCAACCACGCAACGCCACTCAACCACGCAACGCCACTCAACTACGCAATGCCACTCAACTACGCAACGCCACTCAACAACCCAACGCCACTCAACAACCCAACGCCACTCAACCACGCAACGCCACTCAACCACGCAACGCAACTCACACATGCAACTCCACTCAACACCACTCACACATGCAACGCCACTCACACATGCAACGCCACTCACACATGCAACGCCACTCAACCACGCAACGCCACTCAACTACTCCAGGCAACTACGCAACGCCACGCAACTACGCAAGGCCACGCAACTACGCAATGCCACGCAACTACGCAATGCCACTCAACTACGCAACGCCACTCAACTACGTAACGCCACTCACCTACGCAACCCCACTCAACTACGCAACGCCACTCAACTACGCAACGCCACTCAACTACGCAACGCCACTCAACTACGCATCGCCACTCAACTACGCAACGCCACTCAACTACGCAACGCCACTCAACAACCCAACGCCACTCAACAACCCAACGCCACTCAACAACCCAACGCCACTCAACCACGCAACGCCACTCAACTACGCAACGCCACTCAACTACGCAACGCCACTCAACTACGCAACGCCACTCAACTACGCAACGCCACTCAACAACCCAACGCCACTCAACAACCCAACGCCACTCAACAACCCAACGCCACTCAACCACGCAACGCAACTCACACATGCAACTCCACTCAACGCCACTCACACATGCAACGCCACTCACACATGCAACGCCACTCACACATGCAACGCCACTCAACTACGCAACGCCACTCAACTACGCAACGCCACTCAACTACGCAACCCCACTCAACTACGCAACGCCACTCAACTACGCAAGGCCACTCAACTACGCAACGCCACTCACACATGCAACGCCACTCACACATGCAACGCCACTCACACATGCAATGCCACTCACACATGCAACACCACTCACACATGCAACGCCACTCAACCACGCAACGCCACTCAACTACTCCAGGCAACTACGCAACACCACGCAACTACGCAACGCCACTCAACTACGCAACGCCACTCAACTACGCAACGCCACTCAACTACGCAACGCCACTCTACACAACGCCACTCAACTACGCAACGCCACTCAACTACGCAACACCACTCAACTACGCAACGCCACTCAACTACGCAACGCCACTCAACTACGCAACGCCACTCTACACAACGCCACTCAACTACGCAACGCCACTCAACTACGCAACGCCACTCAACTACGCAACACCACTCAACAACCCAACGCCACTCAACAACCCAACGCCACTCAACCACGCAACGCCACTCAACCACGCAACGCCACTCAACCACGCAACGCAACTCACACATGCAACTCCACTCAACGCCACTCACACATGCAATGCCACTCACACATGCAATGCCACTCACACATGCAACGCCACTCAACCGCGCAACGCCACTCAACTACTCCAGGCAACTACGCAACGCCATGCAACTACGCAAGGCCACGCAACTACGCAATGCCACGCAACTACGCAATGCCACGCAACTACGCAATGCCACTCAACTACGCAACGCCACTCAACTACGCAACGCCACTCAACTATGCAACGCCACTCACCTACGCAACCCCACTCAACTACGCAACGCCACTCAACTACGCAACGCCACTCAACTACGCAACGCCACTCAACTACGCAACGCCACTCAACTACGCATCGCCACTCAACTACGCAACGCCACTCAACTACGCAACGCCACTCAACTACGCAACGCCACTCAACAACCCAACGCCACTCAACAACCCAACGCCACTCAACAACCCAACGCCACTCAACCACGCAACGCCACTCAACCACGCAACGCCACTCAACTACGCAACGCAACTCAACTACGCAACGCCACTCAACTACGCAACACCACTCAACAACCCAACGCCACTCAACAACCCAACGCCACTCAACCACGCAACGCCACTCAACCACGCAACGCAACTCACACATGCAACTCCACTCAACGCCACTCACACATGCAACGCCACTCACACATGCAACGCCACTCACACATGCAACGCCACTCAACTACGCAACGCCACTCAACTACGCAACCCCACTCAACTACGCAACCCCACTCAACTACGCAACGCCACTCAACTACGCAAGGCCACTCAACTACGCAACGCCACTCACACATGCAACGCCACTCACACATGCAACGCCACTCACACATGCAACGCCACTCACACATGCAACGCCACTCACACATGCAACGCCACTCACACATGCAACGCCACTCAACCATGCAACGCCACTCAACTACTCCAGGCAACTACGCAACGCCACTCAACTACGCAACGCCACTCAACTACGCAACGCCACTCAACTACGCAACGCCACTCAACTACGCAACGCCACTCAACTACGCAATGCCACTCAACTACGCAACGTCACTCAACTACGCAACGCCACTCTACGCAACGCCACTCAACTACGCAACGCCACTCAACTACGCAACGCCACTCAACTACGCAACGCCACTCAACTACGCAACGCCACTCAACTACGCAACGCCACTCTACACAACGCCACTCAACTACGCAACGCCACTCTACGCAACGCCACTCTACGCAACGCCACTCTACGCAACACCACTTTACGCAACGCCACTCAACTACGCAACGCCACTCAACTACGCAACGCCACTCAACTACGCAACGCCACTCAACTACGCAATGCCACTCAACTACGCAACGCCACTCAACTACGCAACGCCACTCTACGCAACGCCACTCAACTACGCAACGCCACTCAACTACGCAACGCCACTCAACTACGCATCGCCACTCAACTACGCAACGCCACTCAACTACGCAATGCCACTCAACTACGCAACGCCACTCAACTACGCAACGCCACTCAACAACCCAACGCCACTCAACCACGCAACGCCACTCAACCACGCAACGCAACTCACACATGCAACTCCACTCAACCACGCAACGCCACTCACACATGCAACGCCACTCAACCACGCAACGCCACTCAACTACGCAACGCCACTCAACTACGCAACGCCACTCAACTACGCAACGCCACTCAACAACCCAACGCCACTCAACAACCCAACGCCACTCAACAACCCAACGCCACTCAACCACGCAACGCCACTCAACTACGCAACGCCACTCAACTACGCAACGCCACTCAACTACGCAACGCCACTCAACAACCCAACGCCACTCAACCACGCAACACCACTCAACCACGCAACGCCAGTCAACCACGCAACGCAACTCACACATGCAACTCCACTCAACCACGCAACGCCACTCACACATGCAACGCCACTCACACATGCAACGCCACTCACACATGCAACGCCACTCAACTACGCAACGCCACTCAACTACGCAACCCCACTCAACTACGCAACGCCACTCACACATGCAACGCCACTCACACATGCAACGCCACTCACACATGCAACGCCACTCACACATGCAACGCCACTCACACATGCAACGCCACTCACACATGCAACGCCACTCACACATGCAACGCCACTCAACTACGCAACGCCACTCAACTACGCAACGCCACTCAACTACGCAACGCCACGCAACTACGCAACGCCACTCAACTACGCATCGCCACTCAACTACGCATCGCCACTCAACAACCCAACGCCACTCAACAACCCAACGCCACTCAACAACCCAACGCCACTCAACAACCCAACGCCACTCAACCACGCAACGCCACTCAACCACGCAACGCCACTCAACTACGCAACGCCACTCAACTACGCAACGCCACTCAACAACCCAACGCCACTCAACCACGCAACGCCACTCAACCACGCAACGCAACTCACACATGCAACTCCACTCAACCACGCAACGCCACTCACACATGCAACGCCACTCAACTACGCAACGCCACTCAACTACGCAACCCCACTCAACTACGCAACCCCACTCAACTACGCAACGCCACTCACACATGCAACGCCACTCACACATGCAACGCCACTCACACATGCAACGCCACTCACACATGCAACGCCACTCAACTACGCAACGCCACTCAACTACGCAACGCCACTCAACTACGCAACGCCACTCAACTACGCAAGGCCACTCAACTACGCAAGGCCACTCAACTACGCAAGGCCACTCACACAGGCAACGCCACTCACACAGGCAACGCCACTCACACACACAACGCCACTCACACACACAACGCCACTCACACACACAACGCCACTCACACACACAACGCCACTCACACACACAACGCCACTCACACACGAAAAACCACTCACGTTGCCAATAGGTCTCGCAGTACGAAAGTTGGAGCCATTACAATTGCAAATAACAATGCCTTTCACTTTGGTTATCATTTTAAATACATAAAGGGCTTTGTCATTTACAAAACCAATAGCTCCAACTTTCCTACTGTGAGACCTATTGGCAACGCCAGTGCTTGTTGAGATTTGGTGTAAATCCTTTCAGTCGTTCTTAGGAAATTAAGGTAGAAAATATTTGCATATCAGGACTTTGAGTTTGAGAGACTCTTGAGAGAGCACTGCGAACCCAATTTTTCAAAAATAGAGCATACTAATTGACCCAAGGAACTTTATTTCCCTTGGGCCAATTCATTCAACAAAACTGCAGCCCACCATTTCTTTTAATATTTGGGGATTGAGCTTTGAGTGGGAGCTCCCTTCCTGGGCCAATTTGGGCCCGGGACCCCGTGCCCCGGGGCCAACTCCTACAAAAAGGGGAGAGGGCATGCAGCCTTCCTCCCCAAGCTTTAATAGGCTCACCCTGTCACTTTGCTAATGGAGTCAAGTTAGCCTGGGTGATGAGGGGTGTTAGCACGAAACCAGTCCCAGGATGCTTGTTGCAGGTCTAGGGAAGACCTGGCTTGGCAGTTCGGGCTGGAATATTCCGATGAGGAATAGGCTCAAGATTGATTTGCAAATGGCTGGGTCTGAACTGGGGGGCAAAGTTAGTTAAAGAACAATGGTGGATTCAACCCAGATCTGTGACTGAGGGTGAGTGTCTGAAAAGTTTCAGCGCTCCGTCCATCAACTTCTTGTATGTGTTTGCTTTCTCCACAATTGAAAATGCAAGGTGCCTATACCTTGGCAACCCTTGCTTCTTAATGCGTACACTGCAACAGATTCAGAATACCGTAACCACACCTTTTGTTAGTAACATCCCAGGAAACATGTGACACTAGTCTTACAAGCCCTTCATTGGCTGTGTATAGCTAGAGTATCAGTTTCAAGAGTACTCTGCATCCTCCACGGAGCCACTCAAGGCAAAGTTCTATTATATTTCCAGAAAACATGAGGACAATACTCACAAAACAGAACCCTAAGCTCCAAAACTCGATGTACGTCCAACTCTGATGCCAGTTTTCCTATAATACCCCACAAGCCCCTCTGTTCGTCTGCTCCCAGGACTGGTCCAGCTTCCTCCCACAGCAGATCGCGGTCTTCTCTGATGGGGCAGTTTATCCTTCTCCTTTCATGCTCCGTGACATCCAGGTCAGGTACAACCTGGAGCAAGAAATGGACAGGATTTTTGCTACCAATGCTTAGTCATAGGAAAAGGGAAAACTCTTGATAATATGCAAAGCCAAGATGTACCAATTTTCTGGCAGCTGCCCGTCTGCATGGTCCTACTCCTCGGTAGAGTGTGCAAAAGTTTTAACTTTGCTCACAAAGCAGGGTATTCCGTAGGTGCTGCCGCTACAGGTAAGAGCGGTGGGGCGGGGTGGGGGCATGTGGCGGGGGGGGGAGTAGTCGACAGATAATGGTATAGGGAAAATAAAATAAAAAATAAATAAAACCACTTACCTTGCTCTTGCTGTATCGTCGAGTCGGTAATGGGGGAGCGCAATGCAAGTGGTTTTATTTATTTTAATTTTATTTTCCCTATTCCGTCATCTGTCGACTTCCCCCACCCCGCCCCACCCGGCCTCCACCCTGCCCCGGCGTCCTTACCTGTACCTTGCTTTCCGAGAAGCTCAATTTTAGAAGAACTAGTAGAATTCTCTTCTTCTCTGGGAGTAGGGTCCTGTTAACACTGTCTGATGTTGCCCTGGATTACAGAATTGTCCTATGGGCAGAGGATCTTGCGCTAGAAAATCCAGAAGTCAACCACTGCAACTCCAGCCCGAGTTGGTAAGAGGTGTTGGATGGCGACGGGGAGAGCGTTAGGGAACCGTGGAGTGAGGCTCAAATGGCTGTGGAGGGGGAAGAGCTTCATCCACAAATGGGCAGGGACGAGGCCTTCCACAGATGTTTTGTCTTAAAACTTGCAAAGTTAACAGAAAATAGGAAAAGTTGTAAGACATTAAGTGGCATTATGTACAAGCCCCTATTGCCACAGGAATGTCACTTTATGTGACGTTCCCGAGGCGATAGGGCCTTGCCTTATTTACAAGGCTGCGTTAAGCAACTTAACGTGGCTTAACACTGCCTTGTAAATAAGGCCCCCTTTCATGCAATGGTTAGGGTGAAAGGGATGGGCAGTGGGTGTTGCGGTGGGAGTAACACCCATTGATTTCGACGCTGCCCCCTATTTACAAGGGCAGCATAAATAGAAGGCAGCGCCAAAATTAAGACAAGGGAAACCCTGGTCTTCAGTTGGCGAAACGAGGAGAAATGCTTTATTTCTCCTCATTTATGCTTTTTTATGTTTGCTGCCTTGTGCAGCACACATGGAAAAAGCAAAAATCCCTGGATTGTTTATGTGTAGGAAGGTGTCCCTTCCTACACATAAACAATCCTTTAAAAACATGACATTTTGGAACTTCCATGTGTGCTGCATTAAACAGCACACATAGAAGTGACAAAATGGCATTTCAGGAATGTTTATGTGCAGGAAGGGACGCCTTCCTACACATAAACAATCCTCCGCTGCATGCATACACCCTTGCACTATGGTGCTAGGGTGCCTGCGTTGGCGCTACACTGCTAAGTGTAGCGCCAGAGCAGGGGGAAACGCAAGGCAGAGCCAAATTCTTGTAAATATGGTGCAGACTTGCATTTCTGAAGTGGCGGAGTGAGGCGTTTAGCCATGATGGCTAACAGCTCACTCCGCCACTTCCTCGTACACGTGCCCCTGTATTCCTCAACTACCCGCACCCACCTAGCTAGGCAGAGCATGCGGTAACCCTCTAACCACTGCCTAGAAAGAGATCATCTGAGAGCTGATTTTATGATGTGGGAGACTTGCTCTTACTCTGCCAGTTTCATTGTTCTAACTCACCCTTTGCAGAAGGTGGTGCAAGCAGTGCTTTGAACGGGCCGGTACTGCCCGGTACTAAGTACCAACGCTTTTTTTTTTTTGAGAGGGAGAGTACCGGCACTTCTAAAGAGAGACGTAATACTTTTAATTAGAGACTACAAGCTCTTCCCAGAGACAAGCAGGTACTCTATTTTTCCATTTCAAGCACAAGGTACAAGGGGTCAATCCTGGATTGACATTGGTCGCAGGCACTGACACTGACCGCCCACCTCTGTCCCCCGGGGGTAACAAGTCGAGCTCCAGCCAGTCCGGCTCCCCCTGCCTCTCACACAGCCGTGATTCGCTCCAGAGGAGTCTCTGCCGCGGTCAGCCCACCTTGAACTTCATGAGCTCTTCGCACCTCTCGCCAGTCACTGTTTATTAACGCTGCAATACCCTGGAGTTTTAAGTGCTTTCGATAAAAGCATACAGTCCTTTCATTGGGGGTTCAACCTCATGTGATATCACTTCCTTTGATGTAATTTCCTGTGATGTCATTGTTGGCAAAAAGCGTGTGAAGTCACTTCCTGTGTTTTCAATGGCCCGGTACTCTCAGGTTCTGAGTACCTGCACTTTATGTCGTGAAGGAGTGAGAGGACCTTTTACTTGCATTTATATAGCGTTGACGAGGCATCGAAGCGCTTTTCGGCGAGTAGCATGCTACTACTCTGCATTTCTCAACAGAGGTGAAGTACTACATATTGGAGAGTGCCGCCAGTTCTTAGGAGTAAACAAGCACTCAGGCGGTACCAGCACTTCTATTTCTCCATTACAAGTACTGATGATATCTCCACCGAGGGCGAGGAAAGTCCCCTGTGTGGAAGGAGGGCTGGAGCCCACGATCTTCCGAGAGGCGGGACACATGTTTGCTTGCGTCATCAGGCGATATCAGGCCAGCTGGCAGTGCGGTGGTCGCTGTCACGGAAACTTTCCCACGAGCGCTGTTATCGCCCTGCGCAGCCCACAGTCTGCCGCCGAGAGGAGCTTTCCCACCAGCAGCACCGAGAACGGTTTCCCGGAATCCGAAACCAGTGTCTGTGCTAGAGGCCGGGCCTGGTGGCTCAGTGGGCTAATGCGTCCAGTGTAGGGGCCCGAGTTTGAACTCATGATAACAGGTGCAAATCCAGGCCTTTCATCCTTCTGGTGTTGACTGAATCAAAATCCAGGACTTTCATCCTTCTGAGGTCGACTGAATCAAATCAAGACCTTTCATCCTTCTGAGGTCGACTGAATGACTTCTGTTGGGGTACAATAAACATCTATTATTCAGCACCCTGGGTCAATATGCGCGTACCAAATACTTATGTTATGTTTTATGTCCCTGGCGCAAGGCAGAATTCAAGTTTTTTTGCAAAAATAGGCAAAATTAAAAAGAAGCGTTTTGTGGTATATTGAAGGCGTGTAATGATTGGCTGGAAGTCCCACTCGAAGTAGAAGAAAACGTACCAGTAGGACAGGGCCACTAAAAGTATGCGTCTAGATAGGGCCGATTATGCGACAGGGTAGGTGAAATATGCTTTAAAAAAAGGCAAATTATGCGGCATGATGCGGCACATTTCGTAATAGTGCCACTTCATTATTTCGCCATTTGTAAACTTGGTAACACTGATGGGCATTGGTTGCACCCACTTATGACCAGTGTGACACCCAAGTATAGCGAAAAGCAACAGAAAGATGGCCAGTCCAGCTTTGTAAAGGACATTTTACTGTGTGTGAGCTCGAAACATTTTTTTTTAAATCTGCAGATTATGTGGCAGGTAATGGATTATGTGGCAAATGCGGCAAATCTATAAGTATGCGAAAATCGCAGAGGCCGCACAATCTCATAATTCCAGTGGCCCTGCATAAGGCACATATGTTGGGGCCTAATTTGGCTGCAAAACTTCCCTGTTCCCTGCCACCCAGACCTCTAGGAAGTATCCGGGGCCTTAAGGTCCTATTCCTGTCGCAAATAGGGCGACCGGTAATACTCCTCTTCCCTCCACAAATAATACTACCACGAATGAGAACAAAAATAACAATTGGACATTTCCCATTATTATGAGCTTGTTTTAAACATTATATTAGTATTTCGTGTTTGGTGAAGCCAAAATTGCACATAGTGTGAATATCCATATATCTATTTTATAAAGTTAGTAATGTGCGGTCTATGCAATTAGCACACAATATAAAAACAATAGAAATTAAGTATATTTAAGTATAAATTAGCCTTTACCTCTTATTCTACTATCATTATTATAGTCCCTAAAGCTTGTCAAAATATTTTGTATCAATTTTATACATTTCTAGGCAAATGAGAAGAAACAAAGTCTCTAACCAAATATATGTCTAAATACATTTATACAGGAATTATTATTTGTCAATAAAATAGTCCTGTGTGAAGAAGTTGTTGCTATACTGTTTGAGATAAATATTCCATTGCACTGAGATGGCGATAGAGAATCGGAAAGGGAATTGTCGTATTCTGAGATAGAATTGGTAACTAAGTTTTACTCACCATACAAGGCAAAGAGGTCTTTCAACAATTTCTCCTTGAGTGAGGGACTAACTTTTAAGGGTTATTCTCAATGTATTAGCCAATTAACGCCTCTCTCCTCCACTTCTGAAACACAAGGCTGCACCATATTTACAAGAATGTGGTGAAGCCTTGCGTTTACCCCTGCGTTGGCACTAAGTATAGCAACTTAGCGCCAACGCAGGCACCCTTACACCAGAGTGCAAGGGTGTCTGAGTGCAGGGAAGGCTTGTTTATGTGTAGGAAGGTGTCCCTTCCTGCACATAAACAATCCTAGAAATGCCATTCTGTCACTTTCATGTGTGCTGCTTCATGCAGCACACATGAAAGTGACAAATTGCCATTTAAAATGAGTTTGTTTATGTACAGGAAGGGACACCTTCCTGTACATAATAAAACAATGGCATTTTGCTTTTTCAATTTGTGCTGCACAAGGCAGCACACATGGAAGAAGCAAAAACGAGGATAAATAATGCATTTCTCCTTGTTTCGCCATCTTAAGACCAGTTTTTACCTGCACAGTTTTCCCAGAGACGGCGATGAAGAGGAAAAGGGCAGCCCGGGGACACCGCAGCCAATGTAAGTGGTTTTAATTTACTTTAAAGTTTTTTTATTTAATTTTTCAGCAATTGGTAATAGGGGGGTGGGAGGCGGGGGCTAGGTAACTCCACTCCGCTGCAGAGTGTGTGGAGATTTGCCTACTCCGCATTATCCGCGGAACTCGGAGTAGGCAAATCTCCGCACACTCCGCGGGCGGAGCAGAGTTCTCCACACATGGTTAGTCTTCGTCCAATTGACTAACGATTATCACAGGTGCGCCTTTAATCCATTGAGAATGGTCATAGTTAATAACATTATTACTGTTATGGGTCTCAGAACCCGCTGGGCTACTGTTCTGCTGAATTATTTGCCTTGTCGGTCCTGCGCCTGACCCGTATATCTGTCTCACTGCTTATACCATCTATCTATACATGCATGGGAGGGGCAATAGGTAAGCCCCAACAGCTATTGGTTATTGGATGTGCCATTCCCATGTTGATCAGTACACATTGCAGTCAGTAGTTGTCGTGAATCTCATTCATGCCGTGGCAGTAACACACATGCACCCATGTCCTGCTGTCATGTGCCTCCATTGCAATGCATGGACTGTAAGGCGTCCAGACTTCTTGTGCAGTGCATTGGTACTATTTAAACACATGACCTTTGCATCTTACAATGGGATCATTGCCTAGCCGTGGGAATGTACCATTGGTTTTGGGCAAATTAAGCTTTCAGAGGCAAAAACATCAGTGCATGGTATGCATGCGGCTTGAGCTGGCTGCCACGCCCATTACCTCTCTTCGTTCCATGCCTGAGTCCCATTCTAGAGTAATGTCCCACCTCCCCTTTGAGGCAGAGGTCAGTGCGACATCCATCTTGTGGCACTCCAATGTGTTAGTCTTGGCTGCCTTTCGGTCCTCAAACATTACAAGTTGATGCCTGATTTTGAAATGGCTGCCACATCACATACAGCTTTACCCGCCAATGACGTCTATTGAGTGCCTGACTTAGTGCTGTATTAACGCATGGGCATGCTGGGCAGTTGCCCGGGAGCCCCATGAGCATAGGAGCCCCATGCAGACCAGAATTTAACACAAATTTTCAGTTAAACATTTTTATTCCTGTGAGTCATCCTGTAAGCTGGGCCCAGTGCACTGATTTGCTCGGGGGCCTATAATGCTGTTAAGACTGGCCTGGCCTGACTACAGTGATGACCTACAATACTCATAGCACCGTGCATTCTGAGCAGCTTCAGAATTGGCCGCAGGGCATTCTGGGAGCCTGTGCCTTCCCGAAGAGGTGAAGAGGAGCAGAAGAGCGCAACAAGATGGCTGCAGGTAAGTTTTTTACAAAATTGCTATCACCCCCGGCGACCCTTGGTGCCTCTCCCTGCCCACCCGCTTTCCTGCTCCTCCAGCACACGGCGGCTCCTGCCTAAAAGATGTTGTTTTTCTTCAAGGGGATTCTTGTCCCAAAAGGCAGCTGACCTACACCCACGTGGAGCTGGAATTCAGCCATTAGGGACAGGCTGGGTCCCAGAGGACCTGCCATTGACATAGACAGCTGTCCTTCACTCATCACCCTGAAGAGCTGCTCTTTGCCAAGAAGAGGCAGCCTCCCTACACATAGTAAATCCACCTTACACTACACTAAAGCTGCCCTTCACCTAGAACAGATGTCCTTCATCAACAGGCTCTCCTTGCCCTTGTCGAGAGGCCTTCACCTGGAAGAGCTGTTCTTTACACTGAAGAACCATGACTCAACTGGAAGACCTGACCGTCAACGAGGACTGTCTCCTTTACCCAGAAGATCTCTGCTTTACATAAAAGAGCTGTCATTACCTTGTAATGTACAAAGAAGAGCTATTGTTTACCAGGAAGGGCTGCCCTTTAACAGGAGCTCTTTCTTGAACCTGTTCTTTATAAAGAAGTGCTGCCATTTACCTGAAAAAGCTGTTGTTACCTCGAAGAACGGTCCTTGGTCCTTCACACAGAAGAGCTGCACCTTTCCAATTAGAGCTGTCCTTCATCCTCTAGAGCTGTTCTTTACCTAACCACACTGCTAATAACTAGAAGAAATGACATTTAGGCAGAAAATCTGGTCTTTACCCATGTGGAATTTGTCTTTACACAAGGATATATCTTCTAAGCATGGAGCTCGCCTTTCTCGTTAGAAACTGGCCTTTACGCAGAGGCAGTGCCATCTTAACGCGTGGGCGCGCTGGGCAGTTGCCCGTGTGCCCCGGGAGCTTTGGGGTCCCATGCAGACCAGGATTTAACACAAACTATCCGCTAAACAGTTTTATTCCTGTGAGTGGTTGTGTAGGCAGGGCCCTGTGCACTGCTTTGCCCGGGGCCTATAATGCTGTTAAGACGCTCAGAGGGCAGCCTTTAAGCCATAAGCAAACTATGTCTTCACCCATTGAGAGATATCTTTACAGAGCAGGGCTGGTCTGTAGCCAAAGGAGCTTCTTTTTACCCATAAAAGAAGTTAGAACTCACCCCCATGAGAAGATAGTGTTAACCGAGAGAACTCGGCATGCAATTACACTAAGAATGATTTAAGTAGCACTAACTAATTTCTTTTTCGTTTAATTTCTTATATAATTCTTCTCTCCCCAAAGTAGAGCTTCAGAGCGCTTTGCATCGCAGACAACCACATTATTCTGAAACAGTGAATCATGCGAGTATGCAAATCAGCATCCAGGAACACTTACATAACACACTGTGGGTAACAATATGTAGGAGTCACACATCATCCATAATGGTATGCATTATAAGATATGACTGCTTGGTCTAGAGAAACACAAATTCAGGATTTGAAAGGTAACACAGTGGCTGTGATTATCGGTATTAATAAGGCGTTCTTACACACCAATGTATCCCTTTTATCAATCATGTGTCTAAACCATTTATTCACTACCTTGAATTGAGCTCACACTGTGAAATTACTTATGATTGGCTTACAAACTGCTCAGCCAATCCTACAACTCTCCACACACCTGATCACTTAATTGCACTCTTGACTTGCAGTTATTTTGAGGCATCTCAGTACCCATTCTGCCTCTTTTTTGTTTTTCGGCAGGTGGACTGATAAACAATGGAACTGGACTCACACATGACGAAACACGTATATCAACGATGCAACTAGCCACTACCAACTCTCAGCAATGTCAGTGGTTTGCCACCACTAGTTGTGTGATGGAAAAAAGCATGCCTTACCCACGCGGTGTAAACCCCGACCAGGTCTTTACCACGCATGCCTACACCATACAATTTTGTGGTAAAAACATGTTTGTTAAATGGGCATGGGTGGTAAAGACCACACTCCTGCCCTTCTGCCCTAACCCTAAAAATGCCCTAAACCTAAAACCCCTACCTCCCCCCTACCCATGCCCAACTGCGCAGTCAACCTGAAAATTGCCCCTATCCTGTCCCCTACTCTGAGCCCTACAATTTAGCCCCCTTAAAACTACTCCGACCCCAGCCCCGTCCCTGAACCCTAAGACAAGACCCCACCCAATAAAAACCTAACTACACCTACCCCGCCACAGCCCAACTGCCCCACTGCCTTAAAACTGCCTCTTTCCTGTCCCCTGCCCTGAGCCCTAAAACTCCCAACCCTCCCAGCCCTGAAAACTACCCTTGCCCTCCCAGCCCTGAAAACTACACCCAACCCAAATAATCTACTCCCACTTCTGTCCCTTGCCCTGACCCTAAATCTCCCGACCCTGTTGTCCCTGCAAACTACCCTGACCCTCTCCCAGCCCTGAAAACTACCCCCACAATCCCTACAAACTACCCCTTACACCCTCAAATCCCGACTTACTTCCCTGCCCCGTCCCAATCCTTCCTCTTCCTGCTCTTCCTAATGCCAGAAACCGGTCCCCGGTAGCTTGTCTCCTTTCTAGTGAAGAATTGGCTTGGTAGTTTAGTCTGCCCTGTTCCCATGATGCACTGGGCCAGGGACAGACTGATTTGCATATGGCCAGGTTCTGAGCTGGGATGGGGCAGTGAGATAAATAACGGTGATGGATCAAGCCCTGATCTTTGGACTGGGTAAGAGTGGTCTGTTTAACTCAGACACTCTGTTCATCACCACCCCCTTTTCTAAATCGTTTTTGGCCACTATAGGTGTGGCAGGGTATACTCAGACATGAGTCCCTTTCTCACTGCTCCATCAGGATTCAAGCAAGCCGGGCCGAAGAAGGCTGAAATGCCAGAAACCGGTCCCCGGTAGCTTGTCTCCTTTCTAGTGAAGAATTGGCTTGGTAGTTTAGTCTGCCCTGTTCCCATGATGCACTGGGCCAGGGACAGACTGATTTGCATATGGCCAGGTTCTGAGCTGGGATGGGGCAGTGAGATAAATAACGGTGATGGATCAAGCCCTGATCTTTGGACTGGGTAAGAGTGGTCTGTTTAACTCAGACACTCTGTTCATCACCACCCCCTTTTCTAAATCGTTTTTGGCCACTATAGGTGTGGCAGGGTATACTCAGACATGAGTCCCTTTCTCACTGCTCCATCAGGATTCAAGCAAGCCGGGCCGAAGAAGGCTGAAATGCCAGAAACCGGTCCCCGGTAGCTTGTCTCCTTTCTAGTGAAGAATTGGCTTGGTAGTTTAGTCTGCCCTGTTCCCATGATGCACTGGGCCAGGGACAGACTGATTTGCATATGGCCAGGTTCTGAGCTGGGATGGGGCAGTGAGATAAATAACGGTGATGGATCAAGCCCTGATCTTTGGACTGGGTAAGAGTGGTCTGTTTAACTCAGACACTCTGTTCATCACCACCCCCTTTTCTAAATCGTTTTTGGCCACTATAGGTGTGGCAGGGTATACTCAGACATGAGTCCCTTTCTCACTGCTCCATCAGGATTCAAGCAAGCCGGGCCGAAGAAGGCTGAAATGCCAGAAACCGGTCCCCGGTAGCTTGTCTCCTTTCTAGTGAAGAATTGGCTTGGTAGTTTAGTCTGCCCTGTTCCCATGATGCACTGGGCCAGGGACAGACTGATTTGCATATGGCCAGGTTCTGAGCTGGGATGGGGCAGTGAGATAAATAACGGTGATGGATCAAGCCCTGATCTTTGGACTGGGTAAGAGTGGTCTGTTTAACTCAGACACTCTGTTCATCACCACCCCCTTTTCTAAATCGTTTTTGGCCACTATAGGTGTGGCAGGGTATACTCAGACATGAGTCCCTTTCTCACTGCTCCATCAGGATTCAAGCAAGCCGGGCCGAAGAAGGCTGAAATGCCAGAAACCGGTCCCCGGTAGCTTGTCTCCTTTCTAGTGAAGAATTGGCTTGGTAGTTTAGTCTGCCCTGTTCCCATGATGCACTGGGCCAGGGACAGACTGATTTGCATATGGCCAGGTTCTGAGCTGGGATGGGGCAGTGAGATAAATAACGGTGATGGATCAAGCCCTGATCTTTGGACTGGGTAAGAGTGGTCTGTTTAACTCAGACACTCTGTTCATCACCACCCCCTTTTCTAAATCGTTTTTGGCCACTATAGGTGTGGCAGGGTATACTCAGACATGAGTCCCTTTCTCACTGCTCCATCAGGATTCAAGCAAGCCGGGCCGAAGAAGGCTGAAATGCCAGAAACCGGTCCCCGGTAGCTTGTCTCCTTTCTAGTGAAGAATTGGCTTGGTAGTTTAGTCTGCCCTGTTCCCATGATGCACTGGGCCAGGGACAGACTGATTTGCATATGGCCAGGTTCTGAGCTGGGATGGGGCAGTGAGATAAATAACGGTGATGGATCAAGCCCTGATCTTTGGACTGGGTAAGAGTGGTCTGTTTAACTCAGACACTCTGTTCATCACCACCCCCTTTTCTAAATCGTTTTTGGCCACTATAGGTGTGGCAGGGTATACTCAGACATGAGTCCCTTTCTCACTGCTCCATCAGGATTCAAGCAAGCCGGGCCGAAGAAGGCTGAAATGCCAGAAACCGGTCCCCGGTAGCTTGTCTCCTTTCTAGTGAAGAATTGGCTTGGTAGTTTAGTCTGCCCTGTTCCCATGATGCACTGGGCCAGGGACAGACTGATTTGCATATGGCCAGGTTCTGAGCTGGGATGGGGCAGTGAGATAAATAACGGGGATGGATCAAGCCCTGATCTTTGGACTGGGTAAGAGTGGTCTGTTTAACTCAGACACTCTGTTCATCACCACCCCCTTTTCTAAATCTTCCGCCCGGCAGCAGCAGCAACTAGACCGTGCATATGCCTTAACCAGGCTTATGCGTGGTTAAGGCATATTCGTGGTTCAGACGTGTGTGGTACCGTCTGCGTAGATCAGCCCTGCGTAGTTCACTCTGCGTAGTTAAGGCTTTTTCCTGCCACCACTGCACCCCAACCATACAGCCAGTGCTTCAGTGCCGCCATCGCTTCCGAAGGACCATGAGCATGCACTTAACTCTTACCCAGCAGTTCTAGCCAAAACCATCACTAGGGTGACACACTCATGTCCTGCCAATTAATACCCCTTTTGAAATTTTTGAATTCAGGCAGGAGGAAAGAAGCCACTTGTCGGATTCAGGATGAGAAGTACCTGCAAGCAGAGGGGAAAGAGTCTATGTCACTCAGGAGTGACCTGGAGACCCGAAAGACAAATGCCCACCGATGTTGGGAGTTGCAGGAGAGTTGACAGTGACCATGACTCTGCAGCTGTGAGGATCAGGTGATGATGAGGAAGACCAGGAGACGTACATAAGCTGTCCCACATCGGATGTCGAGGGCAGAGGGGTCGGTGTCCATCTGGAGCACAAACAAGCCTTGGCAACTGCAAACAAAGTAGAAGTCGAAATAGGTGCTGGGATGGCAGAGTGGGCTAAAGAACGGTGATGGATTAAAGCCAGATCTTTTGACTGGGTGTGAGTGTTTGATTGGTTCAGATGCTCCGTCCATTACCACCCCCTTTTGTACTGCTTTTGGCCGCCTTAAGTGTGGCAGGGTATGCTCAGACGTGAGTCCCTTGCTCACTTTGCCACTGGATTCAAGCAAGTTCAAGTTCAGTAATTTGTATAGCGCACTACTCACCCAGAGGGTCTTAAGGCGCTTGAGGGAGGGGGGTACTTTACTTATCGAATATCCAAGTTTTTAGTTGCTTTCTGAAGGAGAGGTGGTTCTCTGTAAGGCGGAGGTGGGTGGGGAGAGAGTTCCAGGTTTTGGCAGCTAAGTAGGAGAAGGATCTTCCCCCCATGGTGGATCTATGGAAGCGCGGAATTGCGGTGAGGGCTTGATTGGACGATCATAGTTGGCGGGTGGGGGTGTAAAAGGACAGACGCGTGTTGAGGCATTCGGGTCCTAGATCGTAGAGGGCTTTGTGTGCGTGGGTGAGGAGACGGAACGTTATTCTCTTGTTGATGGGGAGCCAGTGGAGGTCTTTCAGGTGGTCGGAAATGTGAGCTTGGCGGGGGATGTCTAGTATGAGTCTGGCTGAGGCGTTTTGGATGCGTTGGAGTTTTTTCTGTAGTTTGGCTGTAGTTCCGGCGTGCAGGGTGTTTCCGTAATCCAGTCGGCTTGTGACCAGTGCGTGGGTGACCGTCTTTCAAGTATCGGTGGGGATACAACGGAAGATTTTTTTGAGCATGCGTAGGATGTTGAAGCATGATGATGAGACGGCGTTGACTTGTCTGGTAATCGAGAGGGAGGAGTCCAGGATGAAGCCCAGGTTACGTGCGTGGTCCGTAGGTATGGGTGCGGTTCCCAGGGCCGGTGGCCACAATGAGTCGTCCCAGGCAGAGGGGGATGATCCTAAGATGAGGACTTCCGTTTTGTCCGAGTTCAGTTTTAAACGGCTGTTCTTCATCCACTCGGCTACTTCTTTCATCCCTTCGTGGAGGTTGGTTTTGGCGGTGTTTGGGTCTTTGGTGAGGGAGAGGATCAGCTGGGTGTCGTCTGCGTAGGAGATGATGTTGAGGTTGTGTTGGCGAGCGATGGATGCGAGGGGTTTCATGTATACGTTGAAGAGGGTGGGACTGAGTGATGATCCTTGTGGTACGCCGCAGATGACTTTGGTGGCCTCTGATCTAAAAGGGGGGAGGCGGACTCTCTGGGTTCTTCCGGCGAGGAACGAGATGATCCAGTCCAATGCTTTTCCTTGTATTCCGACGTTGCTGAGGCGTTGTATGAGGGTGCTATGACAGACTGTGTCGAAGGCTGCGGAGAGGTCAAGTAGGATGAGGGCAACTGTTTCTCCGTTGTCCAGTAGTGTTCGAACGTTGTCTGTTGCTGTGATGAGGGCGGTTTCGGTGCTGTGTTTGGCTCGAAAGCCAGACTGTGAGGGGTCGAGGGATTTGTTGGATTCGAGGAAGGCGGCGAGCTGACTGTTGACGGCTTTCTCAATGACTTTGGCAGGGAATGGGAGGAGCGAGATGGGGCGGTAGTTCTTAAGTTCACTGGGGTCTGCTGTGGGTTTCTTTAGAAGGTCGCTGAGTTCGGCATGTTTCCAGCTTTCCGGGAAGGTCGCAGAGTTGAGGGAGCAGTTGATGACGTCTCGGAGATGGGGTGCGATAATGGAGTCTGCTTTGTTGAAGATGTGGTGGGGACACGGGTCGGTTGGTGATCCTGAGTGGATGGAGTTCATCAGGTGGATGGTGTCTTCGGTGGTGATTGGGTTCCAGGCACAAAGGATGTTAGAGGGGGGTTTTGATTCGGAGGTGGGTGGATTGGACTGGCCTCCTGACTGGTTTTCAAAGCTATTATGTATGTCGGCAATTTTGTTGTGGAAGAATGAGGCTAGGGAGTCGCATAGGTCTTGAGAGGGAGTGATGTCTTTGGTGCCGGCGGTGGGGTTGGTAAATTCTTTGACGATGTTGAATAGTTCCTTGCTGTTATGGACGTTGTTGTCATGTCGATCCTTGAATGCTGATTTCTTGGTGGATCGGATCAGTTGGTGGTGTTTGCGGGTGGCGTTCTTGAAGGTGGTCAGGTTATCAGTGGTTGGGTTTTTTCTCCAGGCTTTCTCGAGGGTGCGACAGGACTTCTTGGATTTCTTAAGGTCATCTCGAACCAGGGGGCTTTTTTGCTACCTTGCTTGATTTGATGGTTTTTCAAGGGTGCTAGTTCGTCAGCGCTGTGGGTGATCCATTGTGTGAGGTTGGTGGCTGCTTGGTTTGGGTCCGATGATTTGGCAGGAGGGTTTTGGTGAAGCGATGTGAAGAGCTGGTCGGTGGTAATTTTGTTCCAGTTTCTTCGGGGAATTGGTTGTGGGAGGTTGTGGGTTGTGGTCTTTTTGTAGTTGAAGTGAACGCAGCTGTGGTCCGTCCAATGGAGAGCTGTGGTGTGGTTGAAGGAGATGTGCTTGCTGGAGGTGAAGATTGGGTCGAGCGTGTGCCCGGCATAGTGGGTGGGAGTATCAACCAGTTGTTCGAGTCAGAGGTTGGCCAGGTTGTTCAGAAGGGTGGTGGTGTTGCTGTCGTTTTTCTTTTCCAGGTGGAAGTTGAAGTCTCCCAGTAGAATGTAGTCCTCGGAGGGGAGGGCGTGTGGGCTGATGAAGTCAGTGATGTCTTCGCTGAATTGTGTGCGGGGTCCTGGTGGCCTGTAGATGAGGGTGCCTCTGAGTGTGGTCTTGGGGTCGGTGTGGATCCGGAAGTGAAGGTGTTCGGCGGATGTGAGGTTGTCGTCGGAACTGGTCGTGATGCGGATAGTGTTCTTGTGGACGATGGCGATGCCTCCTCCAGTTTGGTTGATGCGGTCCTTTCGGATGATCTTGTAGCCTTCCGGGATGGCTATGGCGATGTCGGGCGTTGATGAGGCGTTCATCCATGTTTCGGTAAGAAAGGCGACGTCCGGCGATGTGGTGTCGAGTAGGTTCCAAAGTTCAATGGCGTGTCTGTGGACCGAGCGGGTGTTGAGTAGGATGTACTTCAGGTGGTTAGTGTCGGAGTTCTGTGTGGAGTCTGTGGGTTTGGTGTGGATCCTGATGCAGTCGAACTTGCTGGAGTGGCAGGTGAAGGGTCCATGGGTTTGTCCTGGGGCGGCTAGGTTGCAGTTTTGGAGTCTGCCGGGATTAAGTGCTGAGAGGGTTGCGGCGTCGTACGTTATGCGGGTGGAGTGGGTTTTGCGAGGGCCAGGGGGTCTGGGACTGGGCGCGGTCCAGGCGCGGACGGGCGTAGACGGGCTTACCTTTGGCGCACCTTCGGCGCGCATGGGGCGCGATCGCTGCGCGTGAACGCTGCGCGCAAAAGCATCTGTCATATGTAGATAGTGGAAGGGGCGGGGGCGAGGGAGGAGCAGCTGGGAGGCGGAAGCGGGGTGGAGAGCCGGGCTGGGAAGGCACAACAACAAAATGGCAGTAAGCCAAGAGCCAAACAGGACGAGACTGGGACCCAACAATCGGTCTAAAAAGGGAAGCGTTACCGGCACAATCAGGCACAATAATTCAATCAGCTAAAGGCAGCAATGCACAGTCGATTAATTAATTAATGCACAGCTCAGCAGGCAATATAGCGCTACGATGCAGTTACAATCAAGCACAAATAAGGCACAAATAGATGCAATGGGCAGCTGATTTTTAAGGCAAAGAGCAATTTGGCAGTATGGCGCTACGATACCAGGTTGAGAGCGGGAGCAGCGTGAGGAGCAACCGCTTCTGAGGGGCTCAGGACGGTCACAGCGCTAATTCAGGAGAGTGGAGCCTAACCTTTCTGTGGGAGGGAGGAGCAGCTGGGAGGCGGGAGCGGGGTAGAGAGCCGGGCTGGGAAGGCACAACAACAAACAACAAAATGGCAGTAAGCCAAGAGCCAAACAGGACGAGACTGGGACCCAACAATCGGTCTAAAAAGGGAAGCGTCACCGGCACAATCAGGCACAATAATATCAGCTAAAGGCAGCAATGCACAGTCGATTAATTAATTAATGCGCAGCTCAGCAGGCAATATAGCGCTACGATGCAGTTACAATCAAGCACAAATAAGGCACAAATAGATGCAATGGGCAGCTGATTTTTAAGGCAAAGAGCAATTTGGCAGTATGGCGCTACGATACCAGGTTGAGAGCGGGGAGCAGCGTGAGGAGCGACCGCTTCTGAGGGGCTCAGGACGGTCACAGTGCTAATTCAGGAGAGTGGAGCCTAACCTTTCTGTGGGAGGGAGGAGCAGCTGGGAGGCGGGAGCGGGGTGGAGAGCCGGGCTGGGAAGGCACAACAACAAACAACAAAATGGCAGTAAGCCAAGAGCCAAACAGGACGAGACTGGGACCCAACAATCGGTCTAAAAAGGGAAGCGTCACCGGCACAATCAGGCACAATAATTCAATCAGCTCATCGGAAGCTTGTTTCCGGACCAGGGAAGACATGGCTTGGCAGTTCGGGCTGGACTGTTCCCATGAGGCACAGGGTCAGACCGATTTGCATATAGCCATGTCTGAACTGGGGTGGCAGAGTGGGCTAAAGAACGGTGATGGATTAAACCCAGATCTTTTGACTGGGTGTGAGTGTTTGATTGGTTCAGATGCCCCGTCCATCACCACCCCCTTTTGTACCGTTTCGAAGGAAGACAGCACGCAATTGGCCAAATGCGGGTGCATGTCCCGCCTTCTCTCTCCCCTGGCTTAGGGAGCTCGGGAGCGAGCTGCGGCCTGCACTTTGCCAGCGGCATTCCTGACATTCTTTGCAGTGCGCGCGCACGCACCACTCACGGGCTTGTTTACAGTTCATTAGCAGTCAAAGAAGAGTGTTGTGTGCTCCCTCCCACCATTCCCAGCCATCAGTATTGTTGCATGCTCTTGCTTATCCCCCCAGTCCCTTTGTGTTGTTGCGTTCTCCCTCTCCACCCTAACATGCTGTTTAGGGCTCCTCACCCTCCGCATTTACTCCACGCCGTTTAGCGCTCCCTTCCTCCATCACCGTGCCTCCGTGCTGTTTAGTATTGCCTTCAACCCTCACATTACTTCTGTGCTGTTTAGGGCTCCCTCGCGGTTCCTCTGTGCAGTTTAGTGCTTCCTTCCACAATCCCTGCCCCTGTGCTGTTTAGTGCTTGCTATACCCTTCACCTCTGTCAGTCCAGTTTAGTGCTCCATCCAACCTCCCAGTCCTTCCATGCCGTTTAGTGCTCTCTCCCACTCTCCTGTCCCTTCATGTTGTTGTGCAGGTCTTGTTTCCCCCCCCTAGAAGCAGGTAGAGCCAGTGACAAAATTCACTTTTTCTAAGCTTCTCCTCCATCGACCTCCAATTCCAGCGATGTCGCCTGCTCGCCCAGCTCATTCAAGAGATCAGATTTCTGAATTGGCACTCAGGCTTTGCTCTCGCTGCAATGAGAAACAAGCATTGGCATAGTCAATAGGTCTCGTCTTGGGACCTTATAAGTATTTAGTTATGCAGCAGGTCTCAAAGGCGAGACCTATTGACTATGCCAATGCTTGTTTTTTTCTAGCTCTGAATAAAGGAGACGTAACTAGCGCCAGGACACCTCCAGTTAACCATGCACTTTAAAAGTTTTGGTAACATAAGATAACATATACTAAATTCTGTCTGGGAGGTGGTCACATCTCCCTGTGACAGGATACCTATCGTTCTGCCTTCCCCTGCTTGAGCTTGACTGAGCAGCAGGAGGGCAGAATCGTGTCTCTGGTCAGCAGCAGCCATGTTGTGCTGTGCAGGTCTAGAAGACTGTTACCGGGAGCACTGAGAGCCCAACGGAGGCCTAACGGGCTATATTTTGTTGTTGGGAATTGGTGAGGTGGCTCATGAATTGGCACTGAGCTAGAGCAGAGGTGTCGCCAATTGTGAAATGACATCCTTTGTTGTTCTTTCCCACTACCAATTCTGCAGCATTTTTCTGCATCACTTATAGGTGGGAAGTTGGCTGTCTGGGCAGTCCTGGGTAGATTGAATTAATTTAGGTCTGAGTTGAAGGTGGATTGCTTCTCCGAGGTGGCTTCAGGAGAGGATGTGCCCAAGAAAACAGAAGTAACGGTGGACCTCTGAGGTCATCGGATTGTCAGGGGTAACCCTGCAGTCAGGATCAACTCCTAACTTTTCACCTTGGTGCGGGTAGGTTGATTGACTGACAAAGGTTGAATGCAGGGGTTTGAGTTGATTAGAAGGTTGGGGTGCGCTAAGTGTCAAGCAGCAGAAGTTCCACTTTGCTATCAGGGACTTTTAGGAACCTCTCAGCCAAGTGTGGTCTATGCCAGTCAGACAGGTTTTCTGGGCATGACATTAGTTTTTCTTGCTTATGACCCCCCTTAGAATTAGAAATCATCAGCACTGGAGTGGGCGAGTGAAATAGCGGGTAAAACAATAATGTCCAAATCCAATGAGCTTCACTGCAAGAGTAAATCTTCAGACAGCAACCAGAGTGCTGAATCCTCCCCCTCCATCAATAGTGACAAGGATATGGGAGGAGTTAAATGGAGGCAACCCTTGCTTGAATAAGAGGAGCAACCGATCAAAGGAGGCTTCCTGAGACGTCTGATCTGCACTTCCCTCCTCCTCTACAAAGTGAATCATGATGCTCTGATCTTAGGCAATACAGATATGAGTGACATTTTGATGTGTGTGAGCTTTACGTTGATGAGTTCCAATGGGCGAAGTCTCCACACTGGTGAGTTTGCGTGACATTGTTCCACATTTATGGGTGACCTGGAGCTCACTTTCTTTTTGGGAGTTTTCCCATTTATGCTCTCCTGTTGCTTACCTTTTGGGTTTGCTAGACATGGTTGTGAATTGATGGGTGAGCTGGTGTACATTTTCTTGTTGGCGTTTTACCTGGAACAATGTTTCGCTGTTTTTTACCTTTTGAGGAATTACCTTGCTCACATTTCGATACTGGCTGAAACCGGGAGCTCCTATCCCCATTGGACAATATATAGCATATATGTTTTTTTCTTCATTGGTTGTTTTTCCCTGTTGGTGGTTTCCTACCATGTATTAACTTGTTGGAGAGTAGCATGCGCTTTACTGTTGGTTAGTTTCCTGGATTGTGTTCCCCGTTGTTACATTATCTGGTATGCAATTTCCCATTGGTAGTTTCACTATATGAACTCCAATATAGATGAGGAACTGGTGTTTATGTCTTCTTGGCACTACCTAGATGCATTCAACTGTTGGTGAGTCACCTGCAGCCCCTTTACCGGTTAGTGGTTTATCTGGCTCAAGTGTCCTGGTTTCCATGTTCTCATTGGCGTTTACTTGGTGTGGTTCACTCTGGCAGGTTATCACAAGCACAGAGACCCTCCCATGCGTCTGCCTCCTAGCCCACACCAGGTGAGTGCAGTCCAGTGCCGTAGTGTTAGGTGTTCCATAAAAAATACAAGAGAGTCGAAGGCAGACTAAGAAGTTCATGCATAAGTTTGGTATTTTTTTTCATCTTTAGGTAAGCACAGGTGGATGTGAATGTCTGCTCGGCCCCACTATGGTTTATACAAGTCAAAGAACATTCACTTATTTTAATTGTACCTGTGTCAGACAGTTATTAACTTTAATTATTGCTTTACCTCAGCAGAGGTGCGATTAATATATACCTTTTATGATGAATGTTTGTCCTGATTTTTATTGTAACACTTTGTCATTAATTTCACAGGCAGTGCCCAGAATTTGCCCTCACGATATGCCGTCACCTCACTTAAAATGGAGGAGCCAGGCTCTGCGGAAAGGCTCAAAAGAACTGGCCTGAACTCAGTTCGGTCCTCGGAGAGCAGTCATATCATGTCTTGTTTTTGTGTCTGCCAAATACTTCCTTCAGCTGCCTCGCCTCCATCCTCCTCAGCACCGCCGCGTGCATGGCAGCCCATTGGTTACCCCGGAAGACAGCGGCCTCTCGGATTGGATGGGCTTCCCTTTCGTGTGGGCGTGCACCCAGAGGCTGCGTGATCGGCTCGTGCCTGGCAGAGGCCTCGCTGGGCAGCTTTCCACTTTGTTTCCAATTAAAGGCAGGGCTGTGGAGGCCAATTCTAGGATCTGAAATAGCCTGTTATTGTGAGAGGTGCTATGTTAGCAGAATCCAATCCCAGGTACATTGCAGCGCGGCCCCTGTGGCTCTGAGTCTTCAGTTCATTCTGAAGGCCATGGCCTTTTAATACTGTCAATCATCCATTCGCCCCTCTATCTATCTGTACCTCTTTAACCGTCTATAGCACCGAAGATTTGTTAACTTGGTAAAATGAACTGTTTCTGAAATGCGAGTTTAAACTGATAGCCCCAGCGCAGTTCAGCCTTTCATCTCAGCTGTGGATAAAAGGGGTGCCATTACCTAAAGTAAACCAAAAAAAGGAACTACTATTTGAAGATCTTCCAAAATGCAAGCCGTGTTTTGAAGCTTTCTTAAAAAGATGTTGCTGTTTTACTTACTCTGTTTTTCTCATCCTATTGACTCCAGAAGAATGAATAGCTAAGTCAGTCTCGGTAGAATTTAGATCTGCGACGAGAAGGTCAAACGCAGATGTGTTACTGTGCAGCCTGGGTTAAAGAAAGCCACATAACGTTTTTGCTGTCTACGTGCCCGCGCCCCCGTAGCACGTAAACAGGAGCACCCTGTTGTCTAATCAGCAATCTTGCGTGAAGGTCAGCGCCCCGACGCTGCTCAAATTAGCCTCCCTTGCACTTTGCACCCCAGGGGTCAGGGCAGACACCAAACCCAGACAGATAATTTCAGGGGGCACCAAGGTCACACGTCGGAAGCGGGGAACGTGCAGCCATCCGAGGCAGTCGACCTTTCACCCAGATCCTGGCAGCCATGACAGGCGCGCGCTCCGGCACGTGCCGCCGCCGACGACCGAACACTGCAGGTGGAAGAACAGGTTTCCGGTCTTTGGCAGGCGGCCCAGGCATTTACTAGCACCAGCAAAGGCTTTTATATACAGTTGCATTGGTAGATATTGTAAGTATAAAAATATACATAAATACATAGGAGCTGCAACTAAATGCAGGTGAAATTCAGGAAGATACTGTTAAAGCTAACTCACCTGATGGGGCGCAGTAGGTGCTGGAATAACAAGCATTGGCAATGCAATAGGTCTTGCATTTACAAAGTATTGGCATTGTAAATAACAATGCCTTTTATTGTTTTTAAAACAGATAAGTAAAAGTTATTGTCATTACAATGCCAATAGCTTAAAGTCTTGCAAAAGCGACACCTATTGCATTGCAAATGTGTTTGGTGCCCGTGCTTTAAAGATTTGTTTAAAGCGTAATGGAGTAGCATGCAGGACAACGCTGTTTGAGAAAATAGTGCTCGGAGGCTGTAATTAAAGCCTACCCAGTAACAACACACATAACGGGGGTGTCCTCATGGGAGGTTACAAAAAAGATAAGGCAGGACTACGAAGCCTATTGACCAATGAAAAGCCACAGTTTACAGTGGACAATGACACACACCAATGAAAAATATGGGCGGGGTTTCAAGTCCATACCTGAATACAGCATGCCTCGCAGTGCATGCACTTCCCAGGCTCGACCCAAAACGCGCATACTCCAGGTCTGGATAGAGGTACATTGTGGGAGTTTGAGGGTGTGTATTGTAAAGGCTCAGAAGATGTATCAGCATTGGGATACTTGTGTAAGCTTCAGGTGAGGGGTAGAGAGGAGTGTATCCAGTACTTGGAATCTACTGCATGAGGCAAGTTAAGATGGAGGTGCTTTAGGGGATCCCTGCAGCTATCCCAGGGTCAGGACAGCGGTACAAGACAGGTCAGGATGGGTTTCTCTCAATAGTGGGATATCGGTGCATACTAATAAGGACAGCAGTGAACTGTGAGGGCTCTGTGGATGTCTTTGTAGTGGGACAGTGATGCAATGCACATGGAGATATAGTTGTATTGTGAGAGCTCTGCTGATATCTTAGTATTAGGACAGTCGTACGTGACAGATGGGTACATACATGTCTCAGTAGTGAGATACTGGTGCATACACACAAGGACAGGGTGCATTGCAGAGGATGTGTGTATAACTCAACAGTAGGATAGTGGTGCACGAATAGCCCAGCTAGAGGCATATGGTGAGAACTCTAGAGACATCTCAGTAATGGGACAGTCATTTGTATTTATTTATAAAGTTTTATATAGCGCAAACAGGATCCCGAAGGATATCAGAGCACTTTACAAAGAGATGAAAGGAAGGACATAATTGCAATATATGGTATTATTTGTACAATCTTTAAGTCTCCAGTGAAGTTAGACCTGCTGCACATATCTCTGAACTCAATGCTTGCCCCCGCCCCACATGCTTTGGGAGCACTGAGCGGGACAGAGCTACTCTGGGTAAATTCCCTGCAGATTTCAGAAAGCATACACACCCTGTGTTATTCCATATCAGTGAGTTTGCACTGAATGCCAACTTTAAATCTGTCCCTAAGTGGTGGTGGGGTGGAGGGTGGGGGGGGAGGGGGTTTGTAATGACCAACCGATGGAAGGCTGCCAGCACTTGGGTTGGTAACACTGCAATGCTCATTTTCCACCAACCCTAAAAAAGTTCCATTGTAATGATTTTTTCTGATATCCTTTTCCTTAAAGATCTGGTCTTGCTCAAGTGAGGATGGCAGGAAATGTTGTTCTGCAGCCTGTCGATCAACCTCGGACAAGAAGGGACAATGCTGAGAATGCATGGCATCTGCTGCTGCTGCCCATTACTGTGATACTGCCAGCCCTGGCATTGCCCAGTGACTGCGGGTAGCCATGCCCATGTGAGTGGAAAGTGGAGCAAAGGTGAGGAAACTCATTGGAGTCAGATGAAAGCCTTGAAGGGCATTTAGGACAATGGAGGAGGGAGGTCAGCTGCTGTTATGTATGCAAGAATTGTATTTACTTCCATGATTTCTCCACCCTCCTGGCACACAGCGTACATGCTGAACATGCAGTCGGGTGTACTTCTGCTGACACCTCTCCACTCTGGTACTTTTTCATAGAAGGGGATGGAGGACTATATATATATATATTATTTTTTTCACTGAAAAAACGAAGGTTATGGGGCTGTAGTTAGGTAGTTAGATTAAAATGTCAATTAAAACATGCAGTTTTAAACACACAAAACCACTGAAATTCAACAGATATAGTTATATCAAGGAACTATAACCCTTGCACTAAAGTAGCTATAACTTGCTTCTCTGCCATGCACAGTGTATTTATTATACAGTGATGTAAGTTCAGATGTTGTAGTGATGTTTTTATTGATGTCGTAGACCATATCATGAGTGATATAGTAGGTAAGGTAATTTGCAGTCATACATGACAGGGGGCACAGACATGTCTAAGTAGTGAGATACTGGTGCATTCGCACAAGGACAGGGTGCATTGCAAAGGATGTGTGGATAACTCAGCAGTAGGATAGTGGTGCACGAATAGCCCGGCTAGAGGCATATGGTGAGAGCTCTAGAAATATCTCAGTAATGGGACAGTCATACATGCCAGGGGGCACAGACATTTCTCAGTAGTGAGATACTGGTACATGCACACAAGGACAGGGTGCATTATGATAGATGTGTGGATAACCTAGCAGTATAGTGGTGAACGACTAGTCCGGCTAGAGGCATATTGTCAGACCTCTGTAGACATCTCAATAATGAGACAGTCATACATGACAGGGGGCACAGACATGTCTAGGTAGTGCGATACTGGTGCATACACACAAGGGCAGGGTGCATTGCAAAGGATGTGTGGATATCTCAGCAGTAGGATAGTGGTGCACGACTAGTCTGGCTAGAGGCATACTGTGAGAGCTCTGTAGATATCTCAGTGCTGCATGACTAATTAGGGTAGAGGTGCATTGTCAGAGCCCTGTAGATATCTCCGTGAGGAGACAGTTGTACATGACATGTCGGGGCAGGAGCGTCTCCGTGGTGGGATACTGGTGCACGTAGACATGGAAAGCTCTAGTGATAGTAGTGCATCACAAGTCAGGATAGAGGTGCATTGTGAGAGCTCTGTAGATATCTCAGTGATACATGTCGTACTTAACAGGTTGACACAAGAGTGTCTCAGTGGTGGGATACTGGTGCACGTAGACATGGACAGCTCTAGTGATAGTAGTGCATCACAAGTCAGGATAGAGGTGCATTGTGAGAGCTCTATAGATATCTCAGTGCTACATGTCGTACATGACAGGTTGTCAGAATAGTGTCTCAGTGGTGGGATACTGGTGCACGTAGGCAAGGGCAGCTCTAGGGATAGTAGTGCATCACAAGTCAGGATAGAAGTGCATTGTGAGAGCTCTGTAGATATCTCAGTGATACATGTTGTGCATGACAGGTTGGCGCAGGAGAGTCTCAGTGGTGGGATACTGGTGCACGTAGACAAGGACAGCTCTAGTGATAGTGGTGCATCACAAGTCAAGATAGAGGCGCATTGTGAGAGCTCTGTAGATATCTCAGTGGTGAGCTACAGCTGCATGCGGACAAGGACAGCACTGTACTCATAGGGCTCTGTGGGAGTCTAGTGGTGCATGGCACTTCAGGGTAGACGTGCATTCCGTTAACTCTATAAATGTGGGATTAGGACACTAAGGCTCTGTGAAGGGCAGCCCAAAAGGGGTAGAATGGGATAGTTCCTTCATAATGTAAATTATATATACATGTTAATGACGATACTGAAAATCTATCCATGTCAAAAAATTCGACAACAAGGCGTAACACTGCACTGTTTACCACCAATTGTAATTGTTGCTTACACCCGATTTCTGCACACCCCCAAAACCCCTATGATACTGTGGCACAGCATAAAGGATTTTTGGGGGTTGTGAGGAGAAATGAGCTGTGAGCGTGAGATTAAGTCGAAGGAGAGATATAAGCTCTCATAGTGCCCATCGTCTTCCTTCTGGGACTTGGAACTTTTGAACTAAAACAGTGCTTTAAAAGGACCGGTACTGTCCGGTACGTAGTACCGGCACTTTTTAGGTCTCGCCTAGACGAAAGCAAAAGCGAAGCTTTTGCTGTCTATGCGAGACAACTTATGTTGCCACTTTTCTGGGAATGGTGTGGACATCAGACTGTGACGAGCCTCTCCTCCTGGAGATTGCAGCTTGTGAGCGCGCACGTCGCGTCGCCCTGCCTGCTATTCGCATTCACACAAAGGCTCCCGCACGCATGCGCACATACACACACTGCATACACACACACGCACCCCCCTTTAACAGACACACGCGCAGACAGACACACGCACGCACGCACAGACACACTACAACAGACACACGCGCACACCCCACCCCCACTCACCCCTCCTCCTCCGCAACACACTCACCTGTTCTGGCGGTGCTCGGCGTGCCTCTCGGGCGGCGGTTGCGCTTTGCGGGGCACTCTCACCACATGAGAGCCCCGCCTTCTTCATGCGCCCGGCCGCTCTTCACCCGGTCCCCCATCTCGGGACCGGGACTCGATCAGGAGCCCTCGGGGCTCCTCGGACAGTCTCTTCTCTCTCGCGCCGCGATGGGGGCGGGACTTCTGGTTGGGGCCGCGCTGCGATTGGCCGGCTGCCCAACCGCTTCCGGGTCGTCGCAGGCAGCGCGGCGGCCCGGCGGAAACTTGTTTACAATAGCGATCGCTTGCAATCACTTTCAGTGCTGTCTGAATGGATGGAGGCGACGCTGGTATCTGTGTTTTGAACTGCTGCCCTTTGTAATGATCACAATTCCTCTCCCCAAGCCACCGCTTTCCCCCAATCCCCAGCCCTATCTGCGACTTTCGAAGTGAGTTCGCTAGCGCCCCCTCCTGCTCACTCTGGAGAGCCATGTTCCACGTCTCTCTTTCTCACGGTCTCCTGCCTCCCGATCTGCCGCTATCTGCATTTCCTTGAGCGATTCCAGCAGTTTGCAGGAAACATGGCTGCTACGGGGTGCTCTGTGCAGTTCACGGCTCCAGAGTAAACTTACAACTGTCTCTTCTAGGGTAGGTAAAGTTGTGTCTCTATCATGTAATTTCGATTTATAAGGCATGCACCGGAGAGGGACTGTCCGATTGGAAATACGTGCATACACACATCATCATACACCCACCGCTTCTTAAACGTCCGGGTGGCAGGATAAGGGTGAACCCCATTGGTTGGGCATACTTTATTTATTATTTATTTATACTACAGCGCAGTGGGTTCATGCACTGGCTGAGATCTGCTACCCACAGGTTCGGAAACCTCACCCTGGTTCATATCTGCTTCCTGACACAGGCTTGTAGTATTTTAGAAGGAGTTACTAGTGTACTTGTGCTCATTTTATCGATATGGGAGACTGAAAGGCTGAGTGTGACTGCTAGTCTACAATCCCTGTTCTGCAAGTTGCACCCATCAGCAGGAGCATTGACGCGTAGAGCTGTGTAGTCTTCATGCTTCAAACATTCTATTTTTTATATTACAAATTACATTTCTGTTTATAAAGAAGTCAGTAGACATCTCGTAACCGATATGAGGCTCGTGGCCTGGACTCTAGGCGCGCACTTCACTAGCTGTGCTCTTCATACGGGGTACCCACACACCCTTTCACCTAACCTGCTGCCCCAAACCTGCTGCCCCAAAAGTGAGACTCACCAACTTCTCGACGATACGCAGTTTGGTTTTAGGAAAGGGCATGGAACAGAGACTGCCTTGATAAAGGCCTCTGACGAGATCAGGGTGATCATGGACCAGGGAGGGGCAGCTGTTCTTATCCTTCTGGATCTGTCAGCAGCTTTCGACACGGTCGACCATGCCACCTTAGTCGACCGTGTCACTGCTTTGGGGATCAACGGTTGTGCCAAGGATCTTATATCATCGTTCCTGGCAAACCGTACCCAGACAGTAAAGTTGGGAGATTTCTATTCCCCTATCTCTGCACTCCCTTGTGGAGTCCCACAAGGCTCCTCGCTAAGTCCTATGCTTTTTAATATCTATGTAGCGGACTTGGCGAGGATAATAAAGGCCTATGGGATACAGCTTACATCGTATGCAGACGATACCCAGCTGGTGCTGGGTATTCACAAGGATGGTCTCACCGTAGCAGCCAACTTTCAGAAAGCTATGCTTGAGCTCAGTAGCTGGATGGCTCTGAACTGCCTTCGCCTCAATTCGGATAAGACCGAGATCATGACCTTCGGAAGACTCTCCCCTGAATGGTCTCCTGGTTGGTGGCCAGAAAAGCTTGGCCCTCCACCTGTCCCAGTAGAAAAAACCAGAAACCTGGGAGTGATCTTCGATAACAAGTTGGTTTTCGACCTCCACACCAATAAGGTGGTGTCGTCGTCTTTTTTCATCTTGAAAAAAATCAAGAAGCTGCTGCCTTATCTCCCGCCGTCAGCTGGGAAGACTCTGGTCTCTACCCTAGTCTTCTCAAGGATGGATTATGGGAATGCACTTTTCCTTCACACCCAGAAGCGTGTCACAACGAAGCTGCAATCTATTCAGAATGCGGCTGCTAGGATTCTTCTCAACATCCCTCGTCGCAAATCTACCACTCTTGGTATTCGTCAGCTTCATTGGCTGAGAGTGGAGAACCGCGTCAAGTTCAAGGCCCTCTGTATTGCTTATAAGGCTGTACATGGCATTGGACCTAGGTTCCTGGTTGAAGCCTTTCAGATGTATACTCCTAGGAGGCAATTAAGATCGGCCAATAACAGTCTCCTCCCGGTGCCACGCACAAGATCGGTCACCTGGGGAGACAGGCGCTTTCTTGTGGCCACTCCAAAACTTTGGAACCTTCTGCCACTAGCCATCAAAACCGCCCGAACCTGATGAGCTTCCGCAGACTCTTGAAAACATGGCTGTTTAATCAGTAAGAGGATGATTTGATGACAGACTCCAGTTGCTCTACAGCGCCGAGACACCTCCGGGTATTTGTTGCGCTATAAAAGTTGCGTAAATAAATAAATAAATAAATAAAAAAAAAGAATAAATACGGGTTTTAACGAATTAATTTAGCCTGCGGATCTAGGCGTCTGTCTGCCTAGAAGCCAGGCCAATGTGAAATCCATCGAACATGACAGTACAAAAATGCAGTGGCAGTGAAATATGCAACAGGTATTTTTGAGTGGATTGTCGCATGCACAAACGGTGACTGCTTTAAAATGTTTTCTGTCATTAAGTTAGGATGACGTTTAGACACACACACTTAGAAACCTGTAATGCTTCAAATCAACTGATTCACAAAGCTTTATGCATACTAAGTTCACTCCCTCGGTGCACACATTCCACCTGTTCCTGTAATTCCCAGATCCCGACTCCAAATCAAACTCTGCAGAGATTTAAGTCTGAATATAGAGTTTACTTACACTGAAAATCCACGACTTTTTAACACATTTCAGCCACATTCACGCTTGTGTCTTGCGTTTTTCAAGACCATCCACAGAAGTAAATGTGTGGCTTCAGGAATTCTCTTTAATCTGTGACTTGAATACATGTACATGGTTACTCCGGGTGATTTAAAAAAAAAAACCGACAACTGAGAAATCTAATCAAAATTTAGGAGGAAAGCGTCAGCGCATATATTTACAACTTTTGATTGCAGCTGTGAGAATAGGCGCAAGCATTGCTGCCTACCCGTATTATTGTTTACTGAATCATAGTAAACAAAGTAAATCATTTAAGGTAACACAACCCTCACCCATGTTTAGACTGAAGTGAGGCCTGGTCCACCTATCAATAGATTGATGAAAGGCATAAACTGGTGACTAACAGTTACATAAGAAGTTTATTTAAACAAGCATTTGCAATGCAATAGGTATCGCATTTACGCAGGTTTGACCTATTGGCATTGTAAATGACAATGGCCTTAATTTGTGTTACAAAAACTAAAACATAAATGAAAGGCAATATCATTTATTTTTCTTGGGTGGACTTCATGTTGGGGATTCAGGTGTATTTGAGGGGGCACAAGAACAGGCAATGAGGTGTTGGAACAGGGCATAGACTAGTGTATGCGCACACTTCCAGAATTATGCTTGCATTTTTTTGTGTGTATTGTGGTGAGGGGATGTCGGGAATTTGAGTGTTTTTGTCAGGACGCAGGATTTAGTATGTCTGTATAGGTATATTGGTATGTTTGCTGATGTGTTGTAAAAGAATATGGAGTTTTGAGAGAGAATGTACTCGAATGTACTATAGTACAAATGCAATGCAATACATTTCACAATTACAACAAAGTGAGCTATTGCCATTTTCTATTACACCATTTGATTAATGCTTCACGAAGGGAAAAATGAAATACAATAACATTTTCAATGTCAATAGCTCAAAACAATGTCATTGCGAGACCTATTGCATTGTAAATGCTTGTTTATTTTGAGAGTGAAAGTGCCGGCACTTCTCAAGAGTGACGTAGTATGCTTAATTGGAGAGTACTGGCACTATTCAAGAGTGATGTAATATGTTTAATTGGAGAGTACCTGCATTTCTCAAGAGTGACGTAATACGTTTAATTGGAGAGTACTTGCACTTCTCAGAAAGCAGCAGGTACTCTGAAACAGAGTACCTGCACTTCTATTTTTCCATTTCAAGCACTGAACTAAAGTAAACATTTTTTAAAAAGTAACCTGTTTCTGAAAGAAGGAAAAAGCCCCAAGGTGGTTGATTCTTGGTAATACATTGTAGATACGAAAGTACGTCTTCTTGCTCGTGAGATTACATTTAGAAAGGGTGAATAGCTCCTTTTCAGATGACCTTAATGCTCTGTTCTGGCAAAAATATGTAATTCCTCTTTAAAGAATAACAATAATCTTTTAATGCACCCTTCCCCAGTGATCTACATAGAACTTATGCACAATTATTAGCACCAGATGAACTTGTCTTACTGATTTCAACAGTCTCATGGGAATTAAGACCGGAACACCCTGGCGAGATGTTAATCTGTGACCTGTAATATCATGCGGCTCTCAAAAGTTCAACTCACTGAGTTATCTCACCAGCACTGCCTGTATAGTGTAAAAGCACAATGTCTACCGTTGACTAGCGCCGCCTTGCTCTTGTAACAAACAGGAAATATATATGCAGAAACACCTACCCCTCCCTTGATTTCAACTGCCATTGCTCCTCGATTGAGATGCCCCAGGAACCTAGTTTTCAATTCCCCAGGGCGAGCAACTTGAAGCCCAAAAAAGAAACTACTAGGACTTAGATTGGCCAATATGATTGTTCACACTTTTAACTAGTATGGCGAGCTTTCACTATTGGAGTTTAACAGACACTGATCTGTGTGAGCTTCCTCTCTCTTAGACCCTCGCCCTGTTTGGTGAGCTGGTCATTGTGAGCTTCCACCACCTAGGACTGGTCAGTGCTAGCTTCCACTTCTTTTTACTGGTCAGAGTGAGCTTCCACTTCTCAGAATGAGCATCCACGAACTTGAACTGGTCAGTACGAGCTTCCCCTGTCTTGGATTAGTTTGTAAGAGCTTCCACTTCAATGGTCAGCGTGACCTCCATTCCTTTTAGCCTGGTGAATGTGAGCTCCTCTTTCCGAGTCTGGTCAGGTTTAATACCACTTCCCTGGACTGCTCAGTGTGAGAGTCCTTGGATGGGCCAGTGTGAACTTCCTCTCGCTTGGATTAGTTTGTGTGAACTTCCACTTCCCTGGTCAGTTTGACTTCTCTCTCTCTTAGCTTCAATGTCCTTGGAGAGCTAGTGTGAGTTTTCTCTTCCGAAACATGGTCAGTGTGAGCTTCCCCTCTCGCAGGCTGGTTAATGTTAGCTTCTGCGCCATTGGACTGCTATTGTGAGCTTCCACTTCCCAAAAATGGTCAGTGTGAGCTTCCCCTCTCTCAGGCAGGTTAATGTTACCTTCTGCACCATTGGACTGCTATTGTGAGCTTCTACTTCCATAGTCTGGTCATTGTGAGGTTCCCATCTCTCAGGCAGGCTAATGTAAGCTTCCGTGTCCTTGGACTGCAAGTGTGAGCTCCTACTTCCATAGTCTGGTCAGTGTGAGGTTCCCCTCTCTCAGGTAGATTAATGTTAGCTTCCGCGTACTTGGACTGCTAGTGTGAGCTTCTACTTCCAAAGAAAGGTCAGGGTGAGCTTCCCCTCTCTCAAGCAGGTTAATGTTTGCTTCTGTGTCCTTGGACTGCTAGTGTGAGCTTCTACTTCCAAAGGAAGGTCAGTGTGAGGTTCCCCTCTCTCAGGCAGATTAATGTTAGCTTTCGTGTCCTTGGACTGCAAGTATGAACTCCTACTTCCAAAGAACAGTCAGTGTGAGTTTCCCCTCTCTCAGGCAGGTTAATGTTAGCTTCTGCATCCTTGGACTGCTAGTGTGAGCTTCTACTTCCATAGTCTGGTCAGTGGGAGCTTCTCCTCTCTCAAGCAGATTAATGTTAGCTTCCACGTCCTTGGACTGCAAGTGTAAGCGCCTACTTCCAAAGAACGGTCAGTGTGAGCTTTCCCTCTCTCAGGTAGGTTAATGTCAACTTCTGCGTCCTTGGACTGCAAGTGTAAGCGCCTACTTCCAAAGAACGGTCAGTGTGAGCTTTCCCTCTCTCAGGTAGGTTAATGTCAACTTCTGCGTCCTTGGACTGCAAGTGTGAGCTCCTACTTCCAAAGAACGGTCGGTGTGAGCTTCTCCTCTCTCAGGCAGGTTAATGTTTGATTCTGGGTCCTTGGACTGCTAGTGTGAGCTTCTACTTCCATAGTCTGGTCAGTGTGAGGTTCCCTCTCTCAGGCAGATTAATGTTAGCTTCTGTGTCCTTGGACTGCAAGTATGAATTCCTACTTCCAAAGAACGGTCAGTGTGAGCTTCCCCTCTCTCAGGTAGGTTAATGTCAGAGTCCGCGTCCTTGAACTGCTAGTGTGAGCTTCTACTTCCAAAGAAAGGTCAGAGTGAGCTTCCCCTCTCTCAGACAGGTTAATGCCAGCTTCCGCGTCCTTGGACTGCTAGTGTGAGCTTCTACTTACAAAGAAAGGTCAATGTGAGGTTCCTCTCAGGCAGGTTAATGTTAGCTTCCGCATCCTTGGACTGCTAGTGTGAACTTCTAGTTCCAAAGAAAGGTCAGTGTGAGGTTCCCCTCTGTCAGGCAGGTTAATGTTAACTTCTGCGTCCTTGGACTGCTAGTGTGAGCTTCTACTTCCAAACAAATTTCAGTGTGAGGTTCCCCTCTCGCAGGCAGGTTCATGTTAGCTTCCGTGTCCTTGGTCTGCAAGTGTGAGCTCCTACTTCCAAAGAACGGTCAGTGTGAGCTTCCCCTCTCTCAGGTAGGTTAATGCCAGCGTCCGCCTCCTTGGCTGCTAGTGTGAGCTTCTACTTCCAAACAAATTTCAGTATGAGCTTCCCCTCTCTCAGACAGGTTAATGCCAGCTTCTGCATCCTTGGACTACTAGTGTGAGCTTCTACTTCCAAAGAAAGGTCAATGTGAAGTTCCCCTCTCTCAGGCAGGTTAATGTTAGCTTTCGCGTCCTTGGACTGCTAGTGTGAGCTTCTACTTCCAAAGAACGGTCAGTGTGAGCTTTCCCTCTCTCAGGTAGGTTAATGTCAACTTCTGCGTCCTTGGACTGCAAGTGTAAGCGCCTACTTCCAAAGAACGGTCAGTGTGAGCTTTCCCTCTCTCAGGTAGGTTAATGTCAACTTCTGCGTCCTTGGACTGCAAGTGTGAGCTCCTACTTCCAAAGAACGTCGGTGTGAGCTTCTCCTCTCTCAGGCAGGTTAATGTTTGATTCTGGGTCCTTGGACTGCTAGTGTGAGCTTCTACTTCCATAGTCTGGTCAGCGAGAGGTTCCCTCTCTCAGGCAGATTAATGTTAGCTTCAGTGTCCTTGGTCTGCAAGTGTGAGCTCCTACTTCCAAAGAACGGTCAGTGTGAGCTTCCCCTCTCTCAGGTAGGTTAATGTCAACTTCTGCGTCCTTGGACTGCACGTGTGAGCTCCTACTTCCAAAGAACGGTCGGTGTGAGCTTCCCCTCTCTCAGGCAGGTTAATGTTTGCTTCTGGGTCCTTGGACTGCTAGTGTGAGCTTCTACTTCCATAGTCTGGTCAGTGTGAGGTTCCCTCTCTCAGGCAGATTAATGTTAGCTTCCGTGTCCTTGGTCTGCAAGTGTGAGCTCCTACTTCCAAAGAACGGTCAGTGTGAGCTTCCCCTCTCTCAGGTAGGTTAATGCCAGCGTCCGCCTCCTTGGACTGCTAGTGTGAGCTTCTACTTCCAAACAAATTTCAGTATGAGCTTCCCCTCTCTCAGACAGGTTAATGCCAGCTTCCGCGTCCTTGGACTGCTAGTGTGAGCTTCTACTTACAAAGAAAGGTCAATGTGAGGTTCCTCTCTCTCAGGCAGGTTAATGTTAGTTTCCGCGTCCTTGGACTGCTAGTGTGAGCTTCTACTTCCAAAGAAAGGTCAGTGTGAGGTTCCCCTCGCTCAGGCAGGTTAATGTTAGCTTCCGCGTTCTTGGACTGATAGTGTGAGCTTCTACTTCCAAAGAAATGTCAGTGTGAGGTTCCCCTCTCGCAGGCAGGTTAATGTTAGCTTCCACGTCCTTGGACTGCTAGAGTGAGCTTCTACTTCCAAAGAAAGGTCACTGTGAGGTTCCTCTCTCTCAGGCAGGTTAATGTTAGCTTCCTGGTCCTTGGACTGCTAGTGTGAGCTTCTACTTCCAAAGAAAGTTCAGTGTGAGGTTCCCCTCTCTCAGGCAGGTTAATGTTAGCTTCCGCGTTCTTTGACTGCTAGTGTGAGCTTCTACTTCCAAAGAAATGTCAGTGTGAGGTTCCCCTCTCTCAGACAGGTTAATGCCAGCTTCTGCATCCTTGGACTACTAGTGTGAGCTTCTACTTCCAAAGAAAGGTCAATGTGAAGTTCCCCTCTCTCAGGCAGGTTAATGTTAGCTTCCGCGTCCTTGGACTGCTAGTGTGAGCTTCTACTTCCATAGTCTGGTCAGCGTGAGGTTCCCTCTCTCAGGCAGATTAATGTTAGCTTCCGTGTCCTTGGTCTGCAAGTGTGAGCTCCTACTTCCAAAGAACGGTCAGTGTGAGCTTCCCCTCTCTCAGGTAGGTTAATGTCAACTTCTGCGTCCTTGGACTGCACGTGTGAGCTCCTACTTCCAAAGAACGGTCGGTGTGAGCTTCCCCTCTCTCAGGCAGGTTAATGTTTGCTTCTGGGTCCTTGGACTGCTAGTGTGAGCTTCTACTTCCATAGTCTGGTCAGTGTGAGGTTCCCTCTCTCAGGCAGATTAATGTTAGCTTCCGTGTCCTTGGTCTGCAAGTGTGAGCTCCTACTTCCAAAGAACGGTCAGTGTGAGCTTCGCCTCTCTCAGGTAGGTTAATGCCAGCGTCCGCCTCCTTGGACTGCTAGTGTGAGCTTCTACTTCCAAACAAATTTCAGTATGAGCTTCCCCTCTCTCAGACAGGTTAATGCCAGCTTACACGTCCTTGGACTGCTAGAGTGAGCTTCTACTTCCAAAGAAAGGTCACTGTGAGGTTCCTCTCTCTCAGGCAGGTTAATATTAGCTTCCGGGTCCTTGGACTGCTAGTGTGAGCTTCTACTTCCAAAGAAAGTTCAGTGTGAGGTTCCCCTCTCTCAGGCAGGTTAATGTTAGCTTCCGCGTTCTTGGACTGCTAGTGTGAGCTTCTACTTCCAAAGAAATGTCAGTGTGAGGTTCCCCTCTCGCAGGCAGGTTAATGTTAGCTTCCACGTCCTTGGACTGCTAGAGTGAGCTTCTACTTCCAAAGAAAGGTCACTGTGAGGTTCCTCTCTCTCAGGCAGGTTAATGTTAGCTTCCAGGTCCTTGGACTGCTAGTGTGAGCTTCTACTTCCAAAGAAAGTTCAGTGTGAGGTTCCCCTCTCTCAGGCAGGTTAATGTTAGCTTCCGCGTTCTTGGACTGCTAGTGTGAGCTTCTACTTCCAAAGAAATGTCAGTGTGAGGTTCCCCTCTCGCAGGCAGGTTAATGTTAGCTTCCACGTCCTTGGACTGCTAGAGTGAGTTTCTACTTCCAAAGAAAGGTCACTGTGAGGTTCCTCTCTCTCAGGCAGGTTAATGTTAGCTTCCGCGTCCTTGGACTGCTAGTGTGAGCTTCTACTTCCAAAGAAAGTTCAGTGTGAGGTTCCCCTCTCTCAGGCAGGTTAATGTTAGCTTCCGCGTTCTTGGACTGCTAGTGTGAGCTTCTACTTCCAAAGAAAGGTTAGTGTGAGGTTCCCCTCTCGCAGGCAGGTTAATGTCAGCTTTTGCGTCCTTGGACTCCTAGTGCAAGCTTTCACTCCCATAGTCTGGTCAGTGTGGCCTTCCTCCCCTTGAGACTGGTCAGCCTTAGCATGGTATTACCTATGAATCTGTGCAGAGACATGACCCGGGTCTCGTTTGTGAAGAACATTGATCACACGATTCTTAAATACGCCTTAGAAGATCAACTGTGAGGATCCATGTTATCTGGAGGGTCCTGGTACATTATGGGCGGAGATGTTCTTGAAAACTTCTGCTCATCCAGTCGGACCACTAATGTCATATCATAAGAGGGAAAGATGGGAACCTTTGTGTCCTCTTTGCCCACGAGCCACCCTCACAACGCCCGGTGCAGTGTGCACTGCTGGTGTGTAAATGGGATAATTTGTCTTTTTTCAGGTCATCGACCGGCACCCTCCAGTGATCCACAGTTTATGCAGTGTCGCTGCCTGACCCCTGGTGCCCACAGATAAGAACCTCTCCTGATAACCTATCTCCAAACCCCATTAACTCCCCTCTGCCCATCAATGTTCATTCGCCTTTGCATGCTGGCTCCGACTTTCAGGCACTTGTAACCAGGGCACAAGTCGGGGGTCCACGCGGGTGGACGGCGTCCAACCACTTTTTTAACAGGGTGGACGCAGTCCCCCCTGCCAACAAGTTTGGCCCCACTGAAAAAGATGCTGAATTCTTCCTGGTGTAACCAAACACCAGGACACTTTCAGCAGTGCCTGCACTTTGTTATCTGCTTTCGGTGGGTTGCAACAACGTGCAGGCGGGGACAGGGCTCTCTTATTTCTGGCTCCTGCTGGGCCCATGGTAAAGGCCAAATCTGAGGGGTCATCAGACCTCCTTTTGTTCGAGTCTCCTGGCTGGCAACAGCCAGGAACCTCACACCTAGAAGCAAATGCAACAAAGGGGAAACAAAGGCTCACACCTTGTTAACACATAATTAAGAGAGGCAGCTTTTCACTGTGTTCAGTCCCTGTTCATGAGATATGCATGCACTGTAAGAATGTCAGATTTGTTGATCTTTCCCAGTATTTGCACAGAATAAATAGCATTTATATAGTGCTTACTACCTCTGAGGGGGTGTTGTAATGATTTAAATATCACTATTTTTTCTTTTAGAGCACTACGGCTAGAGGAAGCTTTACGCTGACAAAAGACATCATTGTTTTATGTGTAGCGTACAAAAGTGTGAATCTTCTGCCTAAATCAGGAGGGTTTGCAAGTATATTCTAAATGTGCTCAAATGTACTCATGATACACCTGCGAAACGTGTATGTGAGGGCTTAAGATCTGATGTCATTTCTTGTGATGCCACTTCCTGTGATGTCACATGCCTCGGGTGCCGCAATGTCACTCGCTGTGATGCCACTTGCATACTGATTAACTAAGTCAGTCCCCCAATTCTTTTTTTAGGACTTGTGCCCTGCTTGTAACCGTGTGATCTTGGGCTGCCTGCACTTACGTAAATTGATAGTGCTGCCCCTGCGTAAATATTTTTAAAGGAGGCCACTGTGCCTCCCCATAAGCTATCTCCAAACCCCATCAACTCCCCTCTGACCATCAATGTTCAGTTCATTCACCTTTGCATGCTGGCTCCGACTTTCAGGCACTTATAACCTTGTGATCTTGGGCTGCAGCTACGTAAATTGATGGTGCTGCCCCTGCGTACATGTTGTTTAAAGGAGGCTACTGTGCATACGACACAGCCTGTTTGAACCGGAATTCTGGCTAGGCTTTCGCAGAGGATGCTGGGACCTGTAATGTACAAAAACATGTTTTGCTCCTCAGTTGAAACGCCTGGTAACACGCTCCGCATTCTCTCCCTATTGTGCAACACAAGAAGTGAGCGGGAACTTAAGACCCGGTTTGTGCCTGTTTCCTCTGTGGAGCACGTCACTGCGGCCTGCGGTGTGCACTAGACCCCTGGGGCTATGAGTAAACTCGAGGCAGGCTTCGCTGCGGTGCATGCTGGGAAGATAGTTCTCAGACAGTTGCCAATTTCTTGCATGGCCTGCAGCTTGAAGGATGTTTCTAGTCCTGGGATTTTCTGATACAGTACTTAGCTATGAGAGCTGGACTGACCCTCTAGTCCATCGGGCATTTCCCCGGTGGGCTGAAGCAATTGAAGGACAGGTTCGAAGCTCAGCTGACCGGGATCAATTGCAGCTTGCACCAGGAGACTCGAGAGGAGGGGGTGGGGAAGAGAGCTAGACATCAGAGATGGACGGATGGAAAGAAAGAGGTGGGTTTAGGAGAGGAAAGGAGCAGGGCTATTTACCACATTCTTTCTGGGTTCCCCAGTGTGAGAATTGGGGTCACCAATTCCACGGGGGTAGCTTGGCGCGAGCGGGAAGACACCCAAAGGCTTAGGTGTAAAGTAGCAGTGCAGCACACACTCACACTGAGACAGGAAACACACGCAATAAATGACACCACACCAGCTGGTCTTTGAAAATCAATATACTTTTATCTAGATTGATCTCATAGTGGGTAGGCAATTCATTGTAATCAACTTGGCATTTAACTCCTCAGGCAACATTCCATTGTTTAGTTATCAGTAAAATCACTCTTTTGAAACTCAGGTAATACCTCTTTCAATATCCCCATGCAATAATACTCTTGTAGTCATCAATCAACATTTCATTAGAGGGGCCTAGCAATAGCATTGGCTTAAGCAGGATCAACAGAATGGTATTCCAGAATCACCTAACGTAGGAACCTCTGTGGCATGACATCAGCAGTGGCCTGAACAAGGTCAATGAAAACAGGATTCCAGAACCATTAAGCATAAGAACCTCTTCGAGCAGGGCACATCAACACTGTCATTCAACTCCTGCTTACAGGCAGTCTATAGAGTACCGTCCCCTAGCGAGGGGTTAGCCTTTTGCTGCAACACAGTCATAAGGTTCTCAATTTGGGCTCTTACCCCGTCCAGAAAGCCTCATTAATACAACTGGGGCCAACAGGGCCCAACTACAGTTTCCCCTTAGGGGATGGGCGGCCACGGGGCTCCCTTTCTTCTTCCTGGGGGCCCGCTCTTCTCCCCGGCCTTCCGCCCTCCTCCCCGGGAAGTTACCTTGGTCTTCAGGCCTCCGAGGGCCCCTTGCGGCGTGGTGCAGGCTGATGCGAGTGGTGAGCGGGCGGGGGCTTGCGCTCGCTCCGGAGCCCCCTCGCCGTATTGCAGGCCTCGCTGCGGTGCCTCAGTTGCCCAGGCTTGGTGGGGGCTCTCACTCTCCCTTCGAGGCCCGCGCCGAAGGTGGGCTTGGTCCCGGGCCTGTCACTCCTCTCCGGGCCCGGGAACCAATCGGGGTGCTCGCGGCTGGTGGGCGCGCCCGCATCCGCCCATGGCAACGCGGCCTGAGGGGGTCAGGCAGCCTCGCCCAATGGCTGCGCGGCTGGTGGGTGCATGGCCTGTGACACGGCTGAGCTTCACGGGCCTAACGGAATGTGGCGGCGGCCCTCTCCTGGCTCCGGGGGCCGCCGCGGGGATGAGGATGGCAGTGCGGAATCCGCCAATAGAGCGCCGGGGCCGTGGCGGTGACACTAGGCCTCAGGCGCACTCCGGGGCAGCGTCTCCTCGGAGATCGGCAGACTGGCGCCTAGTCAGGCGGTGTGTGAGGGCGGCGGCGGTGAGTTTATCGGCTAGCGCTTCTCCTCATCACATCGCTTCGCAGGGGCAAAGCACGTCGGGATGAAGCGGCGCTTCCAGGGCCCAGCGCTTTGTGATGAAGCGGCGCTTCCAGGGCACAGCACGTCGGGATGAAGCGGCGCTTCCAGGGCACCTCGCTTCCAGTGGCAGGGGCGCTTGGCAGGTATAGCGCTCTGGGTTTGACAGCGCTTTGGGGCCCAACAGGTTCTAGAATCACAGCGCTTCTCAGGGGCACAGCAGGAGAGCGCTTTGGGGGAATGGCAGTTCCGGCCGTTTAGCAGAACAACTGAAGCAGGACAGCACAGGGGGGGGCACAGGTCGAGCAGGGAGCGCGTGGATGATGCAGCGCTGGTACCTGGTTGATCCCCCAGCAGTCCTTTCAGTAGACAGGTGTTTCTTGGCGCTTGATGGCTTCTGCGCCCTTCTTAGGCAATTCCTTGGGGGATAGGTAGCAAGGGGGGGTGTTGAGTCGGTGGGTCAGAGTCAGGATGGTTCCCTTAGATCACTGCAGGTGGTTCGCAGGGTTCCCCAACGCTGGGCCAGATCAGTGGGTTTGGGAGAGTCGCTTACTCAACTTAGAAGGCAGTGCCTAGGCCCAGTCACTTCCGGTGGTATAGGTTCCTCCCCTAGGCCCTACCGCCTAAACCTAGATGATGGACGGAGCGCTAAAACATTTCAAACACTCACCCCCAGTCACAGATCTGGGTTGAATCCATAATTGTTCTTTAGCTTACTTCGCCGCCTCAGCTGAAAGCCCCCAAATTCTTTTTTTTTTTTAAAACATGCCACTGGAGTCAAGCTATCCTGGCTGATGAGGGCTTAAAGCCCGAAACCAGTCCTAGGATGTTGTTTCCAGTCCAGGGAGGACCTGGCCTGGCAGTTCAGGCTGGACTGTTCCCATTGGGCGCAGGGTCAAAACTGATTTGCATATGGCTGGGTCCGAGCTGGAATAGCATGGTGAGCAAAAAAACAATGTATTTAGGCCCAGATTTCTGTACTGGGGTGAATGTATGACATTGTTCTGCATTCTGTCCATCAATTGTTCTTTTTGCATTTGTCACCCCGAGTGGGACTGGTATGCCCAGTCGTGGGTCCCATGCTCTCAATGCCACTGGAGTCAAGCTATCCTGGCTGATGAGGGCTCAAAGCCCGAAAACGGTCCTAGGATGCTTGTTTCCAGACCAGGGAGGACCTGGCCTGGCAGTTCGGGCTGGACTGTTCCCATTGGGAGCAGGGTCAAGACTGATTTGCATATGGTTGGGTCCAAACTGGAATGGCACAGTGAGCAATGGATTTAGGCCCAGATCTCCGTACTGGGGTGAATGTATGACATTGTTCTGCATTCTGACCATCAATTGTTATATTTGATCTATGTTTAGTGCTTAATTTGTAAAAGATTAAATGATGAGGTCCAAAGTTTTTAGGTTGAGCGTGGGCAGCACATGCGCTGCTCTGCAAGGCATGCTGTCTTCCAGTATGGACTTGAAGCTCCGCCCACTCACCCCCCATATTTTTCATTGGCTTGTGTCATTGCCCTTTGTAAATGCTGACTTCTGATTCGTTAATAGGCCTGTTAGTCTCTCTTTAGTACTGCCTTGTCTTCATTTGTAACCTACTAATAGGACTGGCCCTTTGACTTCTGTTGTTACATGGTACGAGTCTATAAGCACTATTTTCTTTAACCCCTTCGATGCTGGTGATGGAACCATTCCGTCATCAGTCACGGTTGAGCTGTGCTGATGACGGAATGGTTCCGTCACGACCGCACCCTGTTCTGGAATGTCCAGCACCGGGGAAGAATCTGCGCCGCACGGAAGCGGTTAATGAGTTTCTCCTACTGCAGGCACGTCATGCTTTCCTGCAGCATTCAACGCACCATGCGTGCTTTCACTTTCAAAGCAGTCCGGGGACAATGGCGGCCACTTCTTTGAAAAGAAATCGGTCTCGCATTTAGGAGAGTTTGAGCTACTGGCATTGTAAATGACAGTACCTTTTATTTATGTGTTAATTATCAAAACAGATAAATAAAAGGCATTGTCATTTACAATGCCAATAGCTTAAACTCTCGCAAATGCGAGACCTATAACATTACAAATGTTTGTTCTGAGAAGCCAGCAGCCAGTGCACCAAATAGCCTTGTCTTGAATCCACCTCATGTTGCTTTCATTCACCACCAGACATTCCCTACCCTTTTATTTCATGTATATTGTGTTTCATCCCTGTATCCCAGGTTTCTTACTGTTTTTCCATCTTTGTGTCACTCCTCCTTTTGTGTTTTTTCCCTTGTACACTGGGTCAAACTTTGATAAGTAAAAATAAGTTCTGGTCCCCAAAATTGAGTGCTGGAGGACCCCGCCGGCAACCACCAGCTCAAGTTAAGCACCGTCTGATTTTTTATGGTTTTGTCTTTTGAACTGTGGTTGGAGGGTGGTTAATGCGTTGTCTGATCTGTTGTTTCCTGGTTGAAGTACAGCATGGGTAGACCGCTTCTTTTTAACTTTATCCCTTGTACAAGTATGCTTTGTGCATGCTTGTGCAGGGTACTTTGAATAAAGCGCTCTCACAGGTGGGGTGATGCACAGTATGTAGGCAGGGGCTCCCATGGATCCCTACCCCTTCCCTGCTCTGTCAACTGTTTGGCCAGAGCGGGGTCAGGAGGGTCTCAAAGGGAACCTTAGGCTTCCGCCCACCTGATCGCATGACTCACCACAACATGCACATCGCTGCCGGATCATGTTAGCATGGAAAGAGGTGAGTTTTAGAGGCGGCCATTCCTTAATTTGAGACAGTGGTTTCCGGTGCTCAGCAGCGACACTGAATCATCAACACAGGTGCTTTTCATGAGCACCAATTGAGGACACATATATTTACGGGGAGATTAAGTTATCTGCAAAGAATCACAGGATGTTGAACCTATGCCAAGACTCAAACCTGGTCCCCCAGCTCCGAAGTTGCCAGCTCTGGCCATTACACCACATCCTCTCCTCACTTTCATGGTTAGTAGTTGGTTATGTTTTAGGCGGCGCTAACAGGAGAAATGGGCTGGTGCAAACTAATCCTGGGCGTAGTTCGTGATGTAGCGATACACGTAGCTACGCAAAGTGCACTTCGCACTACGCGAACTACGCGTAGCACTACGGGAACTGCGTAGTACCCTGTTCGCACTGTGCAAGATGCCGTTTTCAATGATTGCACAGTGCCGACAAGCATCCAGCACTGTGCAATCATTGAAAACGGCATCTTGCACAGTGCGAGCTGTAGTTTTCTGCCGCTCAAGTAGATTTTTACTCGAACAACAGCTTTCTCAACGCAGACTGGTAGTTTCTCATTGCGAGCGGTCGCAAGCATACGCGACCACTCGCAATGAGAAACCTGACCTCCCCGCGTTGAGAATCTCGCCGGGAGGTTTATTTTCCACGCTTGCAATCGGCAACTTGATGTTGCTGATCGCGAACGAGGAAAAAGTCTTGCCGGAATGTCATTTTGCTTGCTAGCGGTCACCAACTTGACGTTGAGGACCGCGAGCATTCAAAAAATGACAGCTGCACTACGCTACGCGTGTTTGCACTTTGCTACGTACAATTCGCATTGCGCAGTAGCGGAAACTCTGCAAACTACACGAGCGTAGCGTAGTGCTTTGCCCATGGTTAGTGCAAACTGCCTCCTGGCGAGAGCCTTTTCTTAAAAACAAATTAACCACTTATGGCGGCGCAACTTTAGGTACCCCTCTTTGTTCCTGTGACCACAGGGCTCGAAGCAACTTGGGCATGTGCCATTCCTTTTAAAGGAGGGCAACAATTTGTTTATGGATAAGAAGCCGAATAAAATATCACAAACTGGTTGTTTGAGTTCAATGTTTACATGACTGTAGTGTTAGGAAAAAAAACCCTATGTTGACCCGATGATCTATGCTACTAATTTTGGAAATCGCCCCACAATTCTGGAGTATGGTAATACAGCATGGTTAGACTATGACTGTGATTTCAGATGCGCAAGAGTGGATGACCCTGACATTGGGTTGGGCTAAATGATAGTGAATGTGTGGCTAGACTCAGTGCAATACAGGAGCTCAGTCAGGCAGCATTCCTTTTGGCAGTACCAATACAGCATTCCTTTTGCCAGTACCAATAAGGAGGGCTAAAGCCTCTGGCTTGGCATAACTCTAGCTTGACAAAAACATTGCTTGTCTGGAGCTCTTTTTATTACCTGTATCGGATTGTGCTTGGGCGTGGATTTTCATAAACAGGTCCGGCATATTGTGGTCTGATCCCATAACGGTAGTGAAGGCCATCAATAGGCAGAGGGCCTCGTGCCCTTACTTGTGAGTTACTAAAGCGGTTGGTTCTCCTGTGCTTGAACCCCAACATGAAATTTAAGATTCCTGGAAGATTAATGAAAGATTAGTGTCATGCCCGGTTACAGTAAGAACGAAACCACTGGGTTGCTTTTGTTCCAATTCAGAGAGGAGCTGGCCTGGTAGTTCGGGCTGGACTGTTTCCATTGGAGAAGGGTCGAAACTCATCTGCATATGACTGGGACGAAATTGAGGTGTCATGGTGGGCAAAATAATAATGGACTGGTATGCGGCTCCGAGTCATTATCCGTGCCTGAGATTAAACCAAGCTTTCCATCCATCACTTTTTTGTATACTTCACTGTTAGACCTAGTGGCAGTCTCTCTTACAAAGCATAGGTGCTGAGAATATGAACAACTTTCATAATTCCAGGATCTTTTGGGGGCACAGCAGAGCATGGGTCTTTTGTCTGTGCAGATCCTGTGCATGTTCTTAAGCGAACTGTGAGCGCAATGGTGGACAGTACCTTACCTAAGTCAACAATTTTGAAGAAGGCTCATAGGCAAACATTTTTGGTGGGCTAGCTCATCTTGTGCCCAGTTCCAAATGCACGTGAATGATTTCCCAAACTGTCTGGTGCGTTGTCGCAAACCAGCGACCGAGCCGCACAACCATGAGGGCAAAAGGCCAGAAGAATCAATCAACATGAAACCAATTATTATCCAAGTCATCAAGTTTACTCCGTATTGTGTCAATTTCTTCAGTCCAGTGTACACACGGAGACAGCGTGATTTCCAAACATTATATGCACAAGCTATGCCCATCCAGACCCTATACATCATCACATTAGAATTCAAGTATCCACCATCTAGATATTAACCCAATGCATTTCGGGCAGATAGCCCTTCGTCAGGGGCAGCTGTGGTATAGAAAAAAGTCCATCAGCAGTCATGCATAATCTCACAAGACACCAACTTAAGTAAAGCATCACACTATCAACGTACAGTGTACAAAATAAATACACGAACAGCAACATGCCACTGATACTTGCATCTCAAAAACTTGTGCCTTTACCCAAAAATCCTAAATGATGTTTAAAAAGTAAACTGATTTAACAATTCAGTTCTGAAATATGCATACTTTAACCCCTTGTAGACCATAAACCCCATGCTGAACCCCACCATGTGCATGACACAATTGCACAACAAAAAAACAGACTGAATGTAAACTAAAACAAGCATTCGCCATGCAATTGGTCTCGCATTAGTGAAAGTTTCAGCTATTGGTGTTACAAATGATAATGTTTATTAGATTAACATTTTTGTTTACACATTTCTCAGCAGTAGCATAAGTGAGAAAATAATTTCCACAAAGCAAGGAAAGGGTGCAGTACCACAGGCTGTTACAAGGTGTCCCTGTGGAATGCAAAGGGGCCTCTATTAGACACAAAAGGTACTGCACCCTTTCCTTGCTTCGTGGAATTTCTTTTATTACCTATGCTACTGCTGGGATATAAAAAATAAAAAAAACTAACAAACATTTTGAGTTGTAACACCAATAGCTCTAACTGGCACTAATGCGAGGCCTATTGGAGTGCAAATGCATATTTTTCCCTTCAAGTGAGCACTGCTTCCAGGGAGGAGAGGGAGATAAATGGAGGAGAGTGGCTGGTTCCAATGGAAGATGAAATTAGGGAATGTGCAGGGAGTGAACAGGGGCTGCCACGAAGGAGGGAGAGGATACAGTGGCACACGTACCCTAACTGGGTCGGGCTAGGGAGTAGCACAGAGCACTGGTGGTTAATCCCTTATAGTGAGAGCAGAAGGGCTGGTAGGGAGCTAGGGGGCTGGTCTAGTTATTTGGGGCAGACAGGGCACCGGTCAGTGGCTCGATTGATCAAGGCACGCTGTTGATTTTTCGAGTGACGGCTGGCTGGGAAAATTAAGTTAAGGGCTGGATCGGAGGTAGATTAGGGCATGATTTCGCTGTTCGGGCTGGTTGGGCCCATGGATTAGATTAGAAATGGGATGCTCGGTTGGCGAGATTAGGGAACAATTAGGAACCATAGAGAGTGTTGTTTCAATATTGGGCTAAATGCTGTTTATGAATACTCGTCCTTCCTTAAAATGGTGACATGGGGGCAGTAATATTTATTTTTGGGAACAGCAGCTGGGGAGGAATGCTTGGGAATTGGGTTCATGGATGGACAGTCAGCTGACCCTTGGTCTGGTGGTCAAAAATCACTATTTTTTTAAGAATCTACATTTTAACATTAACTGGACCATGTGGAGGAATGAAATGGGTGTGAGAAGAAGGTCAAAGCGCTGCTTGGGGTAAATCTGCAGCCGTGGTTAGGCGCTATAGACATGAGTGTTTATATAAAGGGATTGGTGTCAGTGCTTAATTTGTAAAAAAAAAGAAGTGCAGGTGCTGAAAATTTTGCCAAGGAGGCCACCGCACACGTCTTCCTCTGGTGAGCCCCACTTTCAACACTCTCACTGCCTCAGTCTCTATCTTCTAACCTTGATCTGTTGTCTGTCCCCTAAGTCTTTGCTCCAAGAGTCTATCCTCTCACCTCTCTAATTGTTTTCTATCACCTTTGTCACACCCTGTATTTCTGATTTGCCCTCTATTCATTTTAGCCCTGCCCTTTTTTCTCTTCACTTTTATCCATGCTCTGCTCTCGCTCCCCTTGATCTTGGCTCTTTACTATCACTCTCTAGCAGTAATTAGCTGTGTCTCCATTTTATCATGTGTCTGCTTTTTTCCTCTGCCCTGTCCTCCAGATCCTTTCATTCTATCTTCTCTCTTCTTAATGTTCTCTTCTTCACATCATGGCTGCTTTCTCATTGTATCTGATTTGCTCCCCTTCTTTTCTTCTACTTTACTCTGTTTTATCTCTCTCCTCTCTTGTTGTTTCTTCTCCTCTTTACTCTCGCTGTCTCCCATCTCTAACACTGCTGCTGCCTGTGACCCCTGTCGTCAGCCTGTACATGTCGTTGCTATTTTGAACTCTGCGTTTTCCTGATGTCATTCCTAAAGAAGCGGAAGATGTTTTACTTTCTTACCTACACTGAGTGCAAAAACAAAATGTACACCAAATGAAAATGCTTTTTTGCAAATATTAATTGTAAATTGATACTTGTATAGCGCACTCCTCAACCGCAAGGGTCTCAAGGCGCTTGTACGAATACCGCTGTGGAACCCACCCTGGCTTTCCCTGTGAGGCGTCCACTCCTGGGCACCCCCAAGGTGGAGGCCAGGCATCATTAGCGTTTTGGGGCCGTTGTGGAGATTAAGCAAGCTATTGCCCACAGTTGCAGAGTGGGACTCCATGATTGGAATAGGCACCGAGGCGAGAATGATCAGGTCCGTGGAATTTTGATCCCAAGACCCGCCGAGGCGGGGAATTGAAACCTGGTCCCGGGCTAGACCTCTGCATCAGGGTCTGCCGCTCTAACCATTGAGCCACACTTCTCCACCTAATCAGTGTGGAATGACTGGGTTTATTGCGGAACAGGCGGCTGCTTGAGCACAGCAGGTCATGTCACGGCTAGTGCTGCCTGCAATTAGTAAGTCCAGGGATGGCGACGGCATCGGCATCCACTGCTCAGCTTGCTCTGGTCCTGCCTGCTACAGCACAGGCAAGGTCCCCAGCAGTAATGCTGCCAATGCCGGTCAGTATGGCTGTGGTGCCTACTGGACTCACTCACGCTCAGTAATTACCATGCTGGGGTGCAGTGCACAGATTCTACTGGTGATGCCATGGCGAACAAAAGTTGTGTTGGGCCACAGCCTCATCGAGCACATTGAGGATAGCAGCAATGCAGGGCTGCCGGATATGCTACTCTGTCTACGCAACAAGTGGAAAGTCCACACTTACTTTCATTTATTCTTCCTCAAGAGCCCTCACTCCCAAGTTCCAAATGCGCTCTTGCAGCTTCCTTGCCTCAACTCTGTCATAAGCCAGCCCCCAGCTACAATTATTCAATGGGAGGTTTAGACTCAGGCAGTGGCAGGGTGCAGCAGACTAGGGGAATAGAATGCAAGCCATAGTTTGTCGATGACTTCTTGGATTTGTGATCAACGTGATGACATCATCACTAACGTGGTGATACGCAATCATGCCTGCCTGGACAGGCATATGTCAGCCTGCCTATGAACATTTACCAGCCAGTCACCATGCAATGTATGTTATTCTTTTTATTTTGAATTGAACAATTAATATTGAGACCACCACCTGCAGGTTCAGAAATTGGAGCCCCGGCCCTGTGAAAGAAGTGCAGGTGCCGAGCACCTGAAAGCACCTGCTCCAATTAAGTACTGCTTGATGTGCATTGTTTATCCCGTTTGCCGCGGTGCGGCGGGGTAGGGGGTGGGCGTGGTGCTTTGGGGCTCATGACGGCTCCCGGCCGTCGTAAATCACGGTGGGCATGTGCTCATGACGGCCGGGAGCCATCTGAACTCTGCCCACTAAATAATTTGCCTGCACAAGCGGGGAATTAACAGCGCGTGGGAGGAGCGGCAACCTTCGAACGGCTCCCGGCCATCATGACCACACACCTACCGTAACTCATGACAGCCGGGAGTACCGAAAAGGTTATATTACGAAGATGGGCAGAGACTGACGCTGGCTAACAGAGCGGGGGTCTGTTCTAGGTTAAGGGAGCCGTGCCCACATTTTGGGTTACATTAGTGATTGTGGCTAAAAAAAAGACTCCACATAATCGCTTTTGTTTACTTTACACATCCAGTAGGCAGTTTAAAGTAACACCGAACATAAGGCATATTTTGGAAGGTGATTGAGGAGAGAGAGGGGCTCTGAATTTGCTCAAGAACAAGGGGGGTCTCAAGAATGGTGGCTATTTAGTCCCGGGTGCACAGATTATGTACTCAGCAGGTGGATTTGTGAGCGGAAGAGTAGCCCATCCGGGGTGCTGTGGTGGTCCCCATGGGAGTTACCGGAGCAGCTCCTGCTGCCCCCGAAGGCACCAGGGCTGAGCTGGCTGCACCCCTGGCCGGCGGCGGCGCGCCTTTTTCACCACCCGGCACTGGAAGGAGGAGTACATACTATCTGGCGCTTGGAGCTAGGGAAGCTGCAGTACACGATGCAGCGCTGCACAGGCTCGGGATTGTGGCTGAAGCGCTCCTCCACCTTCTTGAAGGCCCAGCTCTCGGCGACGCTCTTGGCCATGCCCTTGACCACACAATCCAGCAGCGACTCAGGCAGCTGCGGGGGCTGGACAGGCAGTGACGAGGAAGAGCTGGCTGGGGGCCCGCGGTGCGGCGTTGGGTATGGCCGCGAACAGAGGTGCTTTACGGGGGCATGAATGGGCAGGCAGCAATCAGGGAAAGGATGGCATAGAAAACACAACTCTACATGGCAGCAGTTGTGCTGATTATAATAAAAATATACTCCTTGGAAAACGCAAGTACGGCGTTCATTAAGCAGGCACTGTGCTAATACACAAGCCTGAGGCACACCCAAAAGAAAAATAGTCCATGAAGGAACTTAAATTAAATAAGACCACATGCAGCAGGGGCAGTCTGCAGGGGGGATCTAAAACAACAAAAGGCTGGAGTAATTAGACATGGTGACCAAACAGAACCATGCATTTAAAAAAGGTACGAATGGGAGCGAATGAAACAAGCCTCTTGCGCCGCAGGTGCGCCACTTTTCCCCAAATGAAAAGGGAGGCATCGGAGGGTAGGGGGCTTGGAAATAAGCGCCGAAATACAGATCTTGGCGTCCTGCATGTCTAACAAACATCTCTGGGGTCTAGGACATTCAAATGCATCAGGTCCCCCCGATAGCGAGTCACCGAATATTTTAATACCATGAAGCCACACCGGTTATCGATTCAACATGATCAGCAGGATTTAAGCAAAATATTGCGCCATCTTTACACAGTGCTCAGCTCCCCTCATTGTCCCCAAATCACCGCGAATCGTACTTTACCCAGAAGCCACTTTACTTTCTCATTGTTGAGCTTCTGGGAACCATATAGCCATTTCTTCTAAATAAAATGTTCTTTAAAAGGCAAACGCTAAATTGCAATAGGACATTTCGTGCTTCGGAAGATGGATGAAATGGTTCATACTGATCTGCAACTCAGCACTCATTTCCAGCTTCACTATAACTTTTGTTTTTAATACAATTTTTTTATTATTATTTTTCTAAAGGCTGTCCTCTTTTAGATGTATTTAGCGCTACGTACCGCACCGCACACACAGGCTACAGGTGCCTTTGTTATGAAAGCAAAAAAAAAAAAACCTGACTGCCGTATCAATTCTCGTGAAGCGAGTAGCAGCTAAAAAAAAAGCAGGGAGGACTCGTGGTCCGGCTTCGAATTCCAGCGGTGGGGGCTGAAAGGACGAGCAGGCGGGGAGAGGCGATGTCAGAGGCTTCTGTGAGCTCCCAGCCTGTCGTTTCCAGTGGTGGGGGCTGCAGTGAGGAGCAGGCTGGGAGAGGGGATGTCAGAGGCCTCTGCAGGCCCGACATCTGGCTTCAATTACCACGGGCCCACAAGCTCGTGTCCGCACGGAATATGCAGGAAGTGGAGAAACTCTACAGACTATGGCCTATTGAGTGCTGCCTTGTAAAAACACAGCCATGCGAGGGCCAATCGCCATGCAGCTGCCATAAATACTAACAACATTCACGCGCTTCTCTGGAATTCGTAGGTTAGTTTGTCGAAGTCCCTCTCTAAAGGACTCTGGCCACACCCACTTCGTGGGATGTAGGTCGAGCCCGAAAAGGAGAAGGGGCTTCAAACCGCAGTGTACATTGCAGCATGCCTCTCAGAGCAGCGTATGTGCTTCCCAGGCTCGACAACGGACAAATAGAAAGAAAGAAATGTATGGTGCTCCCACATTCCTACATCTTTTACAGCCGAAACCGGCACTGTAGCCACGTATTCTTAATCACAATGAAGCCAACAGAATTGTGCTCCAGTCCCACAGGCCGTTCATTAACCTGTTCTCACTCATGCACGTGAACCCCATCCATTTAAACACCCTATGCAGTTTAACAACAAGTGACCAGGAAAGCTAATCCTGAATAAACATAAAAGAAATGCGTAAACAGCCACAGCACAACCCACTGTGCTCACATGCAACTATGTGAAATTTTAAAACATGTTGATGCCTACCACATATCCTGATCAATTAAACAGCTTCTATAAAACAATATTGAACAAAGTAAATGCCGTAAATATTACTTGTAAATCATGAACTGCTGTGTACACGTAATATGAAAGTATAATATATAAAGCCACCCCCCCAAATCTCAATAAGCATGTACACATTGAAATGTCAACCTTAATATAAGCAAAGAATCAATGCTCTGTAAAGAAAGAATCCTCAAATGTGATGATGTTAAAGTAGCTCTCACTGCTGAACTTAACAAGGCTTGGTGTACTACCCTAATAGTCTCCCAGACGGCATTTTTCGTTATTCATTTAAACTTTACTGACAGGTGCTGACAATCGGAGGGGCAGAAATATACAATTTCAAATAAGCTGCAAGACTTGAGTATGTCCGAGAGTAAACTGATTATTGATCTGGCATGGTCAAAGACAGATCACTTAGGGAAAGGAGTTACCATTGAATTACAGGCTGCCTCCTCACTGCTGGATTGCCCTTACTTACACATGTGGTCATACTTAGCCTTACACCATGGCGGAGGGTTGCCTGCATTGTTCATAATTTTAAAGGGTAGGTGATCGGCCCGTTACCAATTGTCTGCTGTGATGGTTGCCTCACGAGAAGCACCTGGCATTTGCCCAGACAACTACACATCTCACTCCTTCAGGATAGGGGCAGCCACCTTGGCAAAGAGAGAAGGAGTTACCCAGGAAGAGGTCAAGACCATAGGGTGCTGGTCTTCTCCTTGTTTTATGAGCTCTGTCCACCTGAGCAACTGTAGTGAAAGAATCTCCTTTTGTGTCTCATGCTTCTTTTCATTTTCTAATCGTGGTAGCAATGTTGCAATGTCGGTCACTATGTTGTGTGTCATCAACCATTCTTTTGTCCAGAGGGAAGCATACAGGTTGCAACTGCTCCGTGGACCTAAGCCCGCGTCATCGAGGGATGTCTTCTTCAGATAGTGGGGTGTTGGAAGATTGAGTAAGTAACAACTTGGCGAGTTGGTAGAATGCGCAAAAGGTCGCGAAGGGCTGCAGTCTCTGGAACTGATCTTTGTACTGCCGGTAATGTTCTGCTAAAATGGGTTGGGAGAAATTGAGAGAATGAGTTTTGAATGAGCTCTCTTGGCTTGGACGATCTTTTCCTGGAACCTTAATTTCATAGTTACACATGATCATTAGGAGAGTATGGGGCTCAACAAGAAACACTACGGTAAAAGAGGACCTCGGGGAAATTTATAGACCTTGCTCTTGGTACAATCCCCAATGAACCTGAAAACAACAAAAGGTACCAGAGGGTCTGAAATCAAACAAAGCTCAAAGGTATACGATAACCACCTAGGCAACCACAGTCCCTCATTAACCAAGGGGTCAACAATGATCGACACAAAAGGCTCTCAAGGGATGAGGAAAATACCCATCAGTCACCATACGGATCCGCCCTTCATCATTTGGGATTTTATCCGGACCACCCGTCTGAGAAAATCAATGCCACAATCAAAGGATGACCTGGTGGTAAGGAGGTCCCTTAAGTTGTTATTGATTACAGTGTGGTCTACCACTCGATACTAATGAGTGGAAAAAAGGAGCATGGGACTGGCGTGTGCAGTGCAAATAACTGTGAGTGAAAAAGAAACCAGAACAAGAAAGTGTGTTAAAATTGGTCAAGAGAGCATGGAACAACTTTTATTCTGTGTATGCTCTCAATACCAAGATTAAAAATATATATAACCTTAGGCAGTCAAATTAGGTAGACTGTCTGAGGTGGGATCGGTCGACATGTTTCAGCAAACATGGACTTTTGCGTCCTTGCTTTCATCAGGACCAGAACTATGATGCTAGTGCTACTGCACAAGGTGAAATAAATCATAAAGTGACAAAGTGACAAAAGGAGCCGACAGTCGGCCAGGACGCCGGCCACGGAGTACCGACGGAGAGAGCGGTGCTTCATTTTCCCCTGAGCCGCTGCCAGGTGGGGTGAGGCAATTCTACCTTACAGATTAAGTGAACAGCACTAACTGTAATGGCATTTGGACCATACAGGTGACTTTTTGCACTTGTTTCTTTTCTCCTTTTGTCACTTTGTCACTTTATGATTTATTTCACCTTGTGCAGTAGCACTAGCATCATAGTTCTGGTCCTGATGAAAGCAAGGACGCAAAAGTCCGTGTTTGCTGAAACATGTCGACCGATCCCACCTCAGACAGTCTACCTAATTTGACTGCCTAAGGTTATATATATTTTTAATCTTGGTATTGAGAGCATACACAGAATAAAAGTTGTTCCGTGCTCTCTTGACCAATTTTAACACACTTTCTTGTTCTGGTTTCTTTTTCACTCACAGTTATTTGCACTGCACACCCCAGTCCCATGCTCCTTTTTTCCACTCATTAATATCGAGTGGTAGACCACACTGTAATCAATAACAACTTAAGGGACCTCCTTACCAGCAGGTCATCCTTTGATTGTGGCATTGATTTTCTCAGACGGGTGGTCCGGATAAAATCCCAAATGATGAAGGGCGGATCCGTATGGTGACTGATGGGTATTTTCCTCATCCCTTGAGAGCCTTTTGTGTCGATCATTGTTGACCCCTTGGTTAATGAGGGACTGTGGTTGCCTAGGTGGTTATCGTATACCTTTGAGCTTTGTTTGATTTCAGACCCTCTGGTACCTTTTGTTGTTTTCGAGTATGGGGCTCAGACATTAAAGCGAGATGCGTTCATGTGTCGGTGAGGTGCCTCAATTTGGAAATGGCTAAGTGATGTAAGGGAGAGGTTTGCTTGAGGTACACTCCTCGAAAGTTGCTGGTGGGGGGGGGGGGGGGGGGCGTAATGTTTCATAACAATGGCATCTATTTATCAGACATGGCATAGACTTATTCATGGATACAGTTTGGGAATTTGTAGCCTCTCTATTAGTCAGCGGGGTGGAAAATGAAGGGCCGGGGGGATCTGGTTGCTGTTGTGGCGTGGTAGCATGGAACACCAACAGCTAAGAAGAAGAATAAGCCATCTCTTTAGCATCACAGCTTCATTCTACAAGGAGATTTCACATAAAGTTGGGGGTGTAGACCCAAGATTCCTATAACCGTGTAAGGCTTGGGGCCATTCTCACCGCCTTGCGGTGCCCGCCTGATACTGGGACATGGAGGAGGACCGGGGCCTAGCAAGTTGTAATTTCTGGGCAGAAGGCAGGGATCGCCCCTCTGGGCTACAAGTAGTTTCATCTGTGTGGTCTGGGTAGAAATTCGATAAAAAATTGGCCTTAGTGCTGTGCAACATTATCTGTCATCAATAATGATGTCAATAGAGTAAATGTTTTTTTTTTGTTGCGAATTTAGGAAGTTGGATATGTTGGACAGAAGTGTGCTGTTTGTTTCGACTCATGTTACTATGAGAATGCCCTAAGATTTGTAACGTTTGATTGATGATAATGCTTGAATACAAAAATGATTTTGTTGTGATGTTTTGTGTTGATAAACATGACCTGTGTGTTCCCAAATTCGAGAAAGTTTGCAATCATGATGCTGATTTGTTGAGTTGAAGTGGGGCAGATCCATAATTGAGAGCCTCCTGGGCCTATGAATTTGATCCTAGAGTTACGTGAGAGCCAATGGAGTTCATGCAAACTTTTAGGTGTGGCTTTTGTCTTCCTATTGAAGTCCAAACTGGTCTCCTGCTGTTGTACATAGCGCCGTGCAAATTCATGTATTTTTCCCCACATAAGTTTAAGCCGTATGTAGTTTGTTGATTTCCACTAGATCTTTTGTGATAAGCAGACACACTTTCCATACAAAAGAGATACTAGCAGCAGACTGGTCTGAGCAGAAAATCTTAGCAAGCCATTTTATGCATGAACTCGTCTTCAGAAGGCCATACATATATTAAATCGCTTATCGCTGGATTTTAAAAGATAGTGTTTCCCATAACACGACATTCTAAAATGTAGATTTTGTCAGCGTCATTTAAATGTTAGCATATGCTATATACAACGTTATGCAGGGCACGTAGAAATGGGACACATACGTGGCTGGAGGGGGTGCTCACTTTCTGAGGTAATCCAGTTAAATAGAACTAGTGGCCCATGGGTTTTACTCCTCACATTCCAGAGGCTGTTGTTCAGAGACCTCAAATGATCCGGAGTGACATTCGGTTCTCAATGGAAAATCTGCAGCCTGTACCCTCACCCAGTGTACGTTTTCTTCTACCAGGATGGATGGTCACCGCTGTGCCTTCCCTCTCCCCACGGCATTCTCCACAAGAAAAACAACTCAGGGACAGATTTACAAGCCCCTTGCGCCGCCATTGCGTCACTTTTTTGACGCAACGGCGGGCAATCACTATCGACCCTCTTTTCTGATATCAAACATTTGTCTACGTAACACCTCTTGGGAGTCCAAACTCAAGACCTTCGTGCAAGGGTGTAGCGTGCTGTCTTCGACTGATAATCCTATCATGGCTGCTCTTCTGGCGCACGGCGCATGCGCTGATGACCTCAGCAGAGGCATGCTTGAGGGATTTCCACTCCAGCCGGCCTTATCACAGAAGGAGAGGGCGCTCTGCTATCAGTGCATAGCATGCGCTGCTCTGACACGCACACTCTGAGGACGCGGACATGTAGTCAACAAATAGTGAGCACAGACACAAACACAAACAAATACTGTGCACAAAAGAAACCCATACTGCATAGATGCACACCCATACTATACACATGCACATATATACTGCCTGCATTCCTACTGTACTGTTTACTACACACGGGAAGCACATAGGCAGTGCTCATAGCACACACAGAACATTGTACATTATCACTTTCCACAGGGTTTTTTGTAGGTTCCTTCCAAGAAAGTAGTGATGCCCAGGGCTTTAAGTGGGATGAAAAAACTGGGGAATCTCTCAAAGGGGCGTGGCCAATGTAATTAAGGGCGTGGCTTAAAAACACATAAGCTAAAAATCTGTGCTTACACAGTGACTTGTATTTTGCAGTTTCTGTCATTGCATCCAGATATATTATACATCAAGTAACATCATACCTACAACAAGTGAGGACTATTGGCTTTGTCAAATGTTGTTAGTTGCATGAGATAAATAAGCAGCAACTATGGCTTGTATATAATATTGGAAACGCTCTGGTGACACCATGACGATGTTGCTGCTCCTGAGTTTCAAACAGAGAAGGCAAATCCAGAGAGAAAAGGACTCTCTTTGAAGGATTTCCCTTTCCCTACAATGCCCACCTGGCATGTCATGCCGTAACGTTTCCACTAGTGAGAAGTGAGCAGTGTGATCAGCGCACATCGATGTGAATCCTGCCAGTCACTGCAGGCCGATAAAAAACGGACCGCCTGTGCCAGGACACAAAACAGAGCCCGATCGAGATCCGTTTCGAGGCCCCCTTTAAAAAGCTGCCTGTGCGCAGCACCAGTGGCACCCGGCTCACTTAAAGCCCTGGTGATGCCTATAACTCCCAAAAATCCAAATCATGCATCTAATCCAGACAGTGGTTCCAAAACGGGGGTCCCTGGGGTCCATGACACATTCCCAGGGGGCTCCCCAGGCAGCAGTTTTAAAAGCAACAATAAAAGCATCAAGATAACTCCAGTGATTAATGTACCTGCTGGAGAGAGATGGGAGTTTTGTCTATTGGCAGTTTCTACTCCTCTAAGGAAGGGCAGCAGTTTAATATGCCTGCTGCAAAGAACATGTACCATGCATTTAAAAGAACAATATTTTATGTGCATAGCTCAGTGGGTTACGGTTTTTGTCACAGAGCTTCTGTTGTTACTGTACAGTTCATAAGTTAATATCGTAAACTAGCACAGTGAGCTATGAACTGCCATCAACGAGCTGCCTTCAAACTGCATGGTAAAAGGTAGTAAGTTATGTTTTCTCTTAGTCTTCCATTATCCTGATGCTGCTAATAAAGGCTTATTTGGGTAGAATACATTCTTATTATTAACGTCAGTGCTCACCACTGTTATGTTCTGAATCCTGAGTTTGTGCTTCTTCAGACCAAGCACTATTAAAAAAATGCTTACAGGTATAGATGACATAAATCCCACACCTTGAAGTCACCTTTGCCTTATGTAACAATTTCTATGCACTGATTTGCACATGTATGATTCATTGTCTCTGCCCTACACTGGTATGAGAGATGCTATGAAACAAATGCAATCCACGTGACAGAGGAGCTATGGAGAGATAAGTAGCACTGTTGGAGGGTGATATTGAGGGAATCATTGAGGAGCCCTAACAAAAGATTGTTGTATCCTGCTACACAGTAAGGTCATCATTTACTATGCTTTAAAAGCTAATACAATTATGTATGTGAAATGCACCATTTTTTCAAATTTCATTGGGGGGGGACAGCCCCCCAATGCTCCCTTTGTAGTGGTCAGGCTCACTCGCTACACTTGGTGCGCACAGTGGAGGGACTGTTCTGACAACATTTGCCAGGGCTGCCTTTGGTTTCCAGTACCGCCCTGGCAGAAGCAGGAGCCTCATACCTAAAATAAAAGCAAACATTGTAAAAAGTTAGTCACCAAGGTACAGCACCAACCTTCCCATTAAAATCTCTAGATTTTAGCAATTGTTTTCAATATAAAATAATCAAATCTTTAGCTATTTGAGTCTTTGTTTGGTATGCACTTGTTTTTGTATTTTTCACGGACTTCTGTTTCAATGTTTGAAATTTAAATAGTACAAATTGCTTTGGGGTCCCCGGCTTCCAGTAGTGACTTACTGGGGGTCCTCAGGAGTAAAAAGTTTGGGAACCACTGATCTAATCAACTAACTAAATACCCTGGGTTTCAAGATCTTTGAAGACCCCTTTGTTAACCGCATCGCTGCGGCGCGAATTCCCCGCCCATGCTGACTCCGCCTTGCGCGGGCGGAGTCATGACGGAACGGTTCCGTCATCCGCACAGCTCACCCGACGTGCATGACGGAACCGTTCCGTCAACAGCATCGAAGGGGTTAACTGTTCAAGGCAGCGAGCTGTTGAAGGGGAATTCGAGTATTTAAGAACCATATTACTTTCTGATAACGGTCTTGCACAGTACATTTCAACACTCTGCGGGCATATAACTTCAACTACAAAATCGGGGGAAGAATAAAAAATAACCTTTCACCATAATTCAGCTATACAGTTTGTGCAGCATTAGATGTATGTTTAGTTACAAAAGTGGCCGGCAACCTGAAAATATGGTAGGGTGGCATGCCCAATAAACTCACCATATTTGTTGCGCTGGCACACAGGGTCCCGTTACTCCTCTGCTCTCCTCGGCGGTGACACGTGGCGGTCCAGCAGAAAGGGAAGGACTTCCTCCATGTAGAAAAATGAAACCAACCAATCCTGGAGCTGCTGGCTGGAGCAGGCTAACCCAGCGCTCATTTTGAGGCTGGGGGCCTGCGGCTGCAATCCCTCATCTGTTTCTCTGCCCTGGGTTTGCAGGCTCTGAAGTGCGCATGTCAGATTGGCTGGCTGTAGGCCCTGGCCAATCTGACATGCACGCTGGAAGGGGGCTGAAGTAATAGTGCAATTGCACTAATCAGCACTCCCCTGCCCCCATGCTGTAACAGTGCAAGCATGGTACAAACTATAATAATATGGTACTTATTACCGTTTTATTATTAATGTGTGTGCCAGTTGCAACCCCAGCAGGTGGGGCGTGGCTCCTCCACCATAACAGAGGAGCTGCCACTGTTTATTTATGCCAATAATTAAGATTTTATTTTAATCCAAAACATTTGAAATCTTTGGACAAATGAGTATTGCTTACATCTGGTGTGCAGTGGAGTGTAATGTGGCATGGAAGGGCGAGGCCCCGCTGCACCCCCACTCACAAAACGAACTCTGGAGGATGTTGTACTGCTTGTGCATTACAGCGCCTTGGTCACTCGGAGGTGCAACCAAAATTGCCACTGGTAGCGTTACCCAACTCAGCGCCTGGTCCTCTTTTGCTATCACCAGCCTAGAGGGCTCGGTAGAAGTTGACCAGCCCCCACTTAAGCTAGTGGAGCCAGTACCTCACAACGCCATTGCACAAAAACACATATAGGACCCGTGGTTAATTTGTAAATAAAATTGTGCCTGGGCTTTCATCAGGAAGCAGCTTGCACTAGCCCATTTCTCCTGATGACGCCACCTAAAGCAGAGCCAAACACTGACCATGAAAGGCGGGAGAGGATGTGGCATAATGGCCAGAGCTGCAGACTTTTCAACTGGGGGCCTAATTTATGAGGCTGTGCGTAACTTTTACGCCGCCGGTGCGTCACTTTTTGTGACGCACCAGTGGCGTAAAAAATGCGCCTTGTTGCGCCGTATTTACGAAGTGACGCATCTAGGTAGATGCGTCACTTTGTAAACCCCTGCGCCACATTATACCTGCGCAAGGTATAATGTATGCAAGGGGGGCGTATTGACGCAAGAAAGGTCGTAGAAGTAGCGCAGTGAAATCTATGAGATTTCACTGCGTCACTTCTAGGACGCCGTTGCGTCAAAATCTTTCGCCTGCCTCACAGCAGGCGTAAGACTGACGCAGGCCCTTTCACATGGGGCTTGCCCCATGTGAAAGGACGCATTGCTGGAGCTGCGTCACTTTTGTGACACACTCCAGCAATGCGTCACTTTTGCTCTTACAGATACGTCAGAAATACTGACGTATCTGTAAGTCCTTGCGCAATGATGCGTCATATTGCATCATTGGGGTCGCAAGGAGGGCGCAATGAAAAGTGACGCATCGCTGTTTTCTCGGCGAGCGATTTATTTATTTTTATTTATTTGCAGGTTTGTACCGCGCTGGCTTCACTCCCAAGGGAGTATCTCCGCGCCTTTGGCTTCTACAGAGGGTTTTGAGGGAGGGAGTCTTTAAACCTGATCCAGTCTGGGTTTACTGTTCAAACAAAAAGGTCTTCAACCTTTTCCTAAAGGGGAGATGGTCTACACATAGCCTAAGAGATACAGGGAGGCTGTTCCAGAGAGAGGGGCCAGCTATTGATAGGGTTTTAGTTCCATGTCTGGCCTTCTTAGCTCTGGGTACACACAGGAGACCTTGTTCACTTGATCTTAGTGTCCGAGTGGGAATGTAGGGCGTAAATTTGGTGGTTAAGTATGCGGGGCCCATACCATGTAGGCTTTTGTGTATGATGCAGCATACCTTAAATTTTGCCCTCTGTCTGACAGATAGCCAATGCAATTTGGTCAGCAGGGGTTTGGAGGGCGTGCGGGGAGGAGCATTCAGAACCAGGCGGGCGGCCGTATTCTGAGCTACCTGGAGTCTGTTCATGACTCCCTCGTTGGCAGACAGGAGCAAGCCGTTACAGTAGTCCAGGCGACTCAAAACGAGTGCCTGGACCAGTGTCTTCCTAACTGCATCAGGTAGAAATGGGAAGATTTTCCGTAGCATGCCAATAACATGAAAGCATGCTCCCACCACCTGGTTGCCATGTTGTTTGAGGGTAAGCTCCTGATCTAGACGGACCCCCAGATTCTTAACAGTTTGTTTAGGTTTGGGCACTGGGCCAAGATCTTGTGGCCACCAGTCTGGGGTCCAGAGCATTTTTGCCTCCCCAAACATCATGACTTCCGTCTTCCCCACGTTGCACTGCAGGTAGTTGGAGGACATCCATCGTGCCACCGCTTTCATGCCCCTGGAAAAAGAGTTTCTGACTTCAGGTGTAAAGATCTTAAAAGGAAAGAGGAGTTGAGTATCGTCTGCGTAAGATATTGGGATAAAACCATATCTTCTCATGATGTTGGCCAGGGGTGCCACATAGATGTTGAATAAGGTAGGGCTCAAACAAGAGCCCTGTGGCACCCCCTTGGTGATCTCAACTTCCTCTGACCTGTATGCACCCATAGCTACTTGCTGGGTGCGGTCTTTCAAGAAACTCTTTAACCATGCCAAGGCTTCCTGTTTTAGGCCGATGTTAGCCAGTCTGGTGATCAAAATAGAGTGGGATACGGTATCAAATGCCGCAGACAGATCCAACAGCACCAGGACAGCAGAGTAACCCCTGTCCTGGTACATGTGTAGATCGTCTGCGACAGTCAGCAGGGCGGTCTCCGTGCTATGTTTGGGTCTAAACCCAGATTGGGGCTGGTCCAGTACTTCGTTGGATTCAATGTATTTAGATAATTTGTTGTTAACATGTTTTTCAGCAATTTTGCCTAGAAATGGGAGCAGGGAGATGGGCCTGAGGTTAGCTAATTCTTCCCAAGGAGTAGCAGTATTTTTCCTCAGTGGTTTCACCAAAGCCTTTTTCCATCCCTTGGGAACCTGTCCCGTACTTAAAGAAAGATTGATAATTTGCTGGATAGAGGGTCCCAGAGCCGCAGCCAGGATGGGCATGATCCGTGCAGGGATAGTGTCAGTAGGGGATCCACTCTTTATCATAGAGATGTTTCCTATTACTTCCTCCATAGATATGGGGGGGAAGGCAGAGAGGGAATGCCTGATCGGCTTTTCTGGTTCCAGGTTTACGATGAGCTCGTTATCAGCGGTGTTCTGATAATTCAGAAGCGTAATCTTATTATAAATGGCATCTATTTTTTGGTTGAAGAACTGAGAGATGTTGTCACAAAGTGTTTGTGACGCTACTTCTGCACTTTCGCATGCGGTGGGTTTAAAAAAAGTCTCTAAAATCTGGTAAAGAGTCTTGGGATTGTTACCAGCTGCTAATATTTGCGACGCAATGTGGTTTTTCCTTGCTGCTCGGATGGCTTTGTGGTATAATTTCTGAGAGCTTTTGTATGATTGTTTATCCTGATCTTGACGAGATGCCCTCCATTTCTTCTCCAGTTTTCTGGTGGTTTGTTTGAGCACTCTAAGGTTCTCTGAAAACCAGATTTCCTGCTTATGTGCAGGTCTGGGCTTAAAGGTTTTTAATGGAACAATGTTGTCTATAGCTTTGAGGAGAGTTTCCTCATAAGTCTGTAGGGCATTGTCAATGTTCTCTTTCTCATTTAAAATTGGTCCCACAAATTTTTTATTAAAGTCTTGTTGGGTCAGCTTATGCCAGGGTCTTCTTTTGTTCGCTAGGGTGAGGTTTCCGTTTCCACATGAGATAAGGGTGGGAGTGTAGAATTCTATTATAAAGTGGTCAGTCCACTCCACTTGATAGGGGGATTTACATTCGACCTGCAGGGAGTTAGTTAAAATTAGGTCTAGCGTGTGTCCTGCTTGATGAGTGGGTTCATCATTGATAGGCTTTAGACCCAGAGTGGCGAGGTCTGATAGCAGTGTCTGGGCTTCGCTGTTAGAATCCAGCTCACTATGGATGTTAAAATCTCCCAAAAGGAGGAAGTCAGAGTCTTCATATATGTGGGGTGCTAATGTTTCCATCAGAGTGATGGATACATTTGCACATGGCCCAGGGGGGCGATATACCACTGCTCCCTTTCTGCTAGTTTTGTTCAAAGTATGGATTTTGAAAACTAATACTTCTAGGTTTGGGGTGCAGATTTCATCCAATACCGTTATGTTTATTTCCTGTTTATGTACAATTGCTACCCCTCCGCCAACTTTAATATAACGGTCCATCCTGACCATTTTGTACCCTGTAGGGATTCCCAATGTTATGGCAGGGACGGAGTGAGGCTTAAGCCATGTTTCAGTTAAGAAGCATAGTTCCGGTTGATGGGAATTGATCAGGTCCCATACTTCAGTAAAATGCTTCGGTAGGGATCTTATATTGCATAGCAGATTTTTAGTTTTAAGAGGAGTGTGATTCTTCTCATTTCCCATAGATTGGGGGTTAGAGTCCATCTTTTTCCTACCATGAGGACGCTGCTTAGCGGTTGCGGGAGAAATCTTACTAGCTACCGCTGCAGTAGTAAATTGTGATTTACATAATCGGCATGAGAAAGGGCCTTCTATGTTGTGTTCCGCCTCAGTTGGGCAGAACGTTAGTGAAGACTTTAGTATTTCTAATAATGCCTGAGAGGTATACGTTAGCTTTCTGCCGGCGTGTCCCTCCATAGCCTTCGGCCCCTGGCCCCGTCCTGTCGTGGACGGGCGTAGACGGGCAGGTCTTTGGCTTGTCTTCGGCGTTGGTAGAGGCGCTCCACTGCGCGCAAGCACTGCGCGCTTGTGGCCGACGAGGGCTATATAGCCTTATGGGGAGGAGAGCTGCAGCGCTGATCGCTCGCCTTCCTGGGAGTGTCTTGCTCTTGCCTGCCCCGCCCTCCGCTCAACGGTATAGGCTACCGAGTCGGACCAGGGCGGGCAGGCTTGAGTATTGAGCCAAGACAACAATTAAATGCCGTGGGAGCCCCTCTGAGCCCTGTCAGGCGCTAGTAAGTTAAAACGGGTGGTTTTAAAAGTTATTATATCAATTCTAAAACCAGTCAGTGCAAATACATCCAAACTTTAAAATTTTCACATCAATTTTAAAATGAAATGCACATAAAAATACGGGGTCAGTGCTGGAGCGTATTAAAATTATTATTCATATGCGTCACTTTTCATAAATGAGGCCCTGGGGATCCAGGTCGAGTCTTTGCTTCTGCTTAACATCCTCTGATTCTGGGCAAGTCACTTAATCTCCCCTGCCTACCAGAAATTAATGTGTCCTTAACTGGTGCTCATGAAAAGCCCGGTGTTGATGATTAAATGCCGGTACTGAGCACTGGAAATCCCTAGCTCAAATTAAGCACTGCATAGGACATACTTGAGACAATACCTACACATACAGATAGTTGTGGAAGAGTATAGTAACCCTCTCCTATTAATAAGCACACACTCTGAATATACTGGCATATAGGCCACGGGACCAAACTGTACGCAGAGTGCAGAGCCCTGCAGTGTACGCGCACACACGCGCTTGTAAAATGGAAGGGCACAACCCATGCACTAATGCATACTGTACACCAACATTACTTAAACTCCTGAAACACATAAACAAACTGTTTGCACATGGTGCACACTCACCTAATAACACACAAACACCTACCTACATCAGTCCACCTGCGGAAGCCTTCAGCCTCTGTCACCTCTCATCTGATGCAGGCAGAGGGGTTGCTGGTGTTGGTTTTTCACTCTGTCTAGTACTGTACTGCAGGCCATGATTTTTCATCAGCGTTTGGGACTGTTAAAAGCTCTTTGTGTCATGACTGCGGAGAAAGAACAGTCCAGGCCATGCTTCCTCCTTTAAGAGTGGCTGCCTGTGGTCACTGAATGTGCCAGAAAGGGGTAGAAAGTCCAAATCTCTTTTTTGGACTTCGTGCTTTTCGTTTTAGGCATGCCAGAGGGGCTGGGGCTGCTGCTTCACAGAGGGACCTATTCCAGGCTTCGCTTTCCAGTCCTTGCAGCACTTTAAATGGGCTGGTCCCGTCCTGGACGGAGTACCTGCACTTCTTTCATTTGAAAGGGAAAGTGCCTGCACTTCTCAGCACTGCTGCTATACTCTACATTTAATGCAAGAGTACTAGCACTTCTCAGGCGCAAAGAGGTACCCTGGGCTAATGAGTACATGCACTTCTATATTTCCATTTAACACCTTGACCGCGGCGCAAATTCCGTTGCGGTGCTGGTGCTTTATTGAGTGGGCGGGGTTCGGACGGCCCTCGGCTGTCCTCCGTATACGCCCACTGCGGACGTCCGACGCATGGAAGGGGTTAAAGCACTAAGACTTAGGGAAGGTCTTGAGGAGTCAGGGATTCTCCAGATGCAGGGGTGTTCGAGATCAGGGACTGGGATCAGGCCCTGTCCCCCTCTACGGTAGTTCTTTGATACCCAAACACTGCTAGGCCCCAGGAAGTGGCTGAACATGGACAGTGAAGATGGACTGGGTGCGTGCATGCCTCTCCTCTATTGGTTTGCAAGGTCAGTTGGGTCCGTGAGATCATCAGAGACTGCCTCATAATAATTTGAAATCTTCAGAGACTGGTTGGATCCTAGGGGCATGGGCCAACTCTAGGCCAGACCTAGCCAGCCAGCCCTGGACCACAGATGTGGAATAAGGCCCTGACTGGTGATCTGATTTTTTACTGATGCCTGTTGTTGAAGTAGAAAGCCCTGAGGATGCATAAGGAGGAGAGATAGCCCACAGTGAGACCTGTCACTGTTGTTAACGCCTCTCGCATCATTTACTGCTTTTTCTTTGGGTGGGTCCAAGGAGAAGCAGCCTCAGAGGGAACACACGTCGACGCGTCTGAGACCCACGCTGATCAGGGCTTGTGGACCGCTTATTTCCCTACATTTTAGAGTGTCCCGCAACCTGTGGCCACTGGAGTTGGGATGAGGGCCCAACCGCAGTGGTTGCAGTAAGACTGTTTTTAGACCACTCTGCCACCTGGGGGGGTTCAGAGCTACTGACTAGTACTCCCATGCATCCAATATCCATGCGGTGTGGACCCCGCCTTAGGGTATTGCAAAACGTCCCGACAAGTTGGTAGAATTTTCTAGTGATTCACATTTGGAATGCACCCATATTTCTTTACATAAGTAATTTACCTCGGCAGACAGTCTGCCCCTGACAGAAGTTGGGTCAGGGGGCACTTCATTTATCAGTTTGTCCCATATACTTTGCGGTACCTTTAGACTCATCCTCAAACCTGTTTGCCCTTACAAACTTTGGCCTCTTGGCTATCCCCCAGCTGCTAATTGAGCACGTCCTTTCTCGCAGCGAGTGTTCCATGCAACACTAAATAGGCCACCAATGTGCACCATTGGCCTTTAACAGTAGGGACTAGCTCTGCACTAATTTGAGTAGACCTGAACAATGTTTTGACTACTGGTTCTTGCATACAATTGCCTGTTTGCATACCTTTTGTATACAATGGTTATTTCCTCCATTTTAGGCCAATTAAATGCAGTCTTCAGGGAATGCATTTATGCAGGATGATGGCTGTGTACGTTGTATTGTCGCTCTACAGATCAATGGATGCCCATGTCACTACTATTTGATTACCAACACTGATGTTTTATGAACTTATTTTTGTCTGACATTTGCCGTGACCAGGTTGTAAGGCACTCTGATACCTTCGGGTCTGGCAAGTGCTATATAAAACTCTTAAATAAAATTAATTAAATAAATAAAACTACAATATACATGTCTACAGATATTTTCTCTTTAAGGTAAGGGGGCACCGTACCACACTTATACCACGCAAGGGTGGGGAACCCTGGACAAGCGGCCATTCTTGGGGTACCACACACAAATTTCTAAGATCAGACAACTAGAAAGGGACAAACCTCACAATTTTTGAATCCGCCTATTAAAAGAGAATTCAATCATTTTAAGGCCTCTGTCCTAGATGTTAAGTAGTCCACTGATTTGAATAACGGAGACCAATCGAGAGGGATGAGGGATTTTTTTTTAGCAAGGAAAGTTTTCCAAAGATTGAATTTTCACTTGGGTTTAACCTCCATAATTGCTCGGTTTACCTCTACCTGTGCAAAGTTTTTCAAACTATGACGGAAGGTTTCCACCTCATTGTGAGATAAGTCTCAGCCAAGCTGGTAATAAATACCTTTTGGAAAGCTTTTCTATGTAAAATGGCAATGTTTGTAGATTTATTTCCATTTACCTTTTGCAGAGAATGTCTTTGTTCAGTGGTATTGCACTAGAAACAAACACTTTAAAAAAAGTTATCTGTAAAGCAGAACCATTTTGTTAGTGCTGAGTAAGGAATGGATATGTGTAACGAAAAAAAAAAACAGATTTTCACTAATAAATTAAAAAGGAATGAATATGCATTGCGATCTTCGAAGGGTAGCAAAAATTGCAGCTTGCGATAAAAAAACCTGGTGTTTCCCGAAGTGGAAGTTTTGATTTTTATGTATACAGCACATATGCCCAGGGCTCAAGTCCAGTAAAATAGAAGTGAGGGGACTCACCAAGTTAGGCAGAATGGGTGTGACATCACAGCGTGTGACTGCTCATGACATCACCGCTTGTGACCTCACAGGAGGTGACATCAGATCTTAAAACCTCACATATGTTTAGCAGGTCTATCACGAGTACATTTGAGGGCATTACAATATTTAACAAATGAGATTTTGCCTTGGGGTTGTGCGAACCTATTGACACAGCCCAGACACAAAATCTGGGTCTCAACCCATGCATTTTTAAAAAAAAAACCCTGCCACAAAGATATTGGCAACAAGGAGAAATGTGGTTCTGCTTAAGTGGTTGAAATGTCTGTATTTTAAAACATCTTATGGGGTTAAGGCACCTGCAGCAGGAATCTTTGTGTGCCAACTAAATCTCAGGGAATAATAATAATAATAATGGTATGATAACTCTGGAGGATAACGTATTTGCCGGAGAGATCTGTGTTTTGCCTAGCCCGAGTACTGATTCAACGTAGCATAGAGGGGTTAATATGTCTCCTGCAAAGCACATTATGTAACACACAGATGACAGATTTTTGGGCCAGATGTACGGCCACAGTAAATTGGGAGTTGCAATTTGCGCTCGATTGCGAGTCGCAAATTGCGAGTCGCAACTATGTACTACAGTGTCAAAGACACTGATTGCGAGTTCCAATGGGGTCGCATTTTGCGACCCCGTTGGGAATGGCTGGCCCTCCCAGGGATGGTGGCCTGCTGGGCTCAGCAGACCACCACTCCTGGGACCGCTTTTAAATAAAGCAGTTAATGTTTTTTAAATGCAGCCCATTTTCCTTAACCGCATCGCTGCTGCGGTGATTTTTGCGCTGTGCTGCAAATTACCATTTTGCTGTTGTCATGACGAGCTCAGCTCGTCATCAGCACACGACACCCGTGGGTGATGACGAGCTGAGCTCGTCATCAGCATCGAAAGGGTTAAAGGAAAACGGGATGCATTTAACGACCCCTGGGACCACTGCCTGCCCTTAAAAAATATTTTTGCATGAATTTGCAAAGGGGAAGGGTTCTCCTGGGGACCCCTTCCCATTTGCGATTGCATTACCACCTACTTGAAGTAGGTGGTAATTTGTGAGTGTTTTGTAACCGCATTTGCGGTCCCAAAACATTCATACATGACTCATGAGTCGTTATTAGGAAGGCAACGCCATTCCCTAATTGATTAGCAACTCGCAAAATAGGTTTTGTACATGGGCCCAAGGTTTTTAGCATGCACAAACGGGTGTAAAACCTGTTTGCGCATGCTAAAAACCGTCGTACATCTGGAGCCTTTATGTTTTGCACATAAATAATTGAGTTACTGCTTTTAAGTCAGAGATCCTTTTATTAATTGCAGTTATTAAATTGCAATCCTTCTAATATAGCACAGTGAGGTATGAAGGGCATGGGGCTCCCACACCTTGTAACCCTCACTGTATTATGTTGAGCCAATGTCTTGCTGACTCCAACGTGTTCTCACTTCTGCTATACCCTGTCAGCAATAACTCCACAGCCCCGCCTTAAAAGTAGTTCACCATGGAGTCACGCGGGCCTGGAGACCACAAACTTTACACTTCGTCGAGGAAGCCACTTTGGGACATTCAGCACATTTAAGGGTCTTTCGAAACACAGTGGCCTAAAAAAATCCTGCGGTGAGCATTAAAGAAAGACTGGCTATGAGCACACCCCGTACTTCAAATGTGTTCATCGGCCGCCATGGGGGCGGCAGCGACGCCTCGGCCCCTGACTCATGCTCGATGTAAAGATTCAGGAAACATGTACTGCTGACTAAAGAAAACATGAAGGGAAGGGCCAGATCCAAGCTGCTGAAATAACTGAGTGGGTTGGGCAACTGCTGCAAGGAAAGAGTGTACTACAGATCTGATTGTCATCCCTTCAAGGCAAATAAAGTGACAGCTGTTTAGTTTGGTGGTAATGGTATGCATGTTTAGGTTGGCCTCACTAAAGCATAGCTGCCTCGCCAGCCTTATGTTTTCACGACATTAGATACATATGGGAATTTGGTCAGCCCTTGTTAGTCATTGATCTGGTCGAGTGACATTCATATTTTGCTTCTGCCAGCCTTCAGCTTGGGTCCGCCCACTTCATCCACCTGTCAAGAACTGCGAGAGATGGCACTTTGCCTGATCACACGTGGATAGACGCCTGAAAAGGAGTGCCCATCAGTGCTAGGGCTGGTGTCCCTGGAGCTCTGAGCCACTCCTTTATTTTTATATATTTTTTAATATGTTGCCAGTATATTTGCATATTGCATATGTCTGCACAAAAACAAATGAAAACAAGCATATCTAATGGGTCTGGTTTTAATGTCAAAGCAGATGTAAACACATGCCTTCACTAATGCTGTTTACATACATTGCATGGTCAGATTCTGCATTAAAGTCTGCCCAATTAGCTTTGACAATGCTGGCAAAAAACATCAACAAGCATTTGCAATGCAATAGGTCTCGCATAACGAAAGTTTGAGCTATTGGTATTGTAAATGACAATTTTTTTTATTTATGTGTTGGTTTTGAAAATAGCGAAATTAATAGCTTAGTCATTTACAATGCTAATAGTTTTAACTTTAGCAAATGTGACACCTATAGCACTTGTACTGCAATATGTGTTGTATTTACGTGACTTAGATGTATTGATATTACAAATCACATGACTTTTCATTTTTTTTAAAAATAATTAATACTTAAATAAAAGTTATTGTAATTTATAATGGCAACAGCTTAAACCTTGTAAATGACTTTTGTGAAGACTATGTTCAGTGTATTTTATTGTGACGAAAATCCAAGAACAGAAGTGACATATTAACATCTTTTTGTGACATTTGTAATAAAGCTTGAAACATTGAGAGAACACATTTGAACCAGTTGTTGTTGAATGGTTGCACAGATTGATGCTGTGGTGGCGCTGAGTGATGTTGTGGTGGCGACGAGTGATGCTGTGGCGTTCAGTGATGCTGTGGTAGCGCATAGTGATGTTGTAGTGCCCCTGAGTGATGCTGTGGTGATGTGATAGATAGATAGAGTGAGTGCGCTAGATAGATAGAGGGTGGGCGATAGATAGAGGGAGGGCGATAGATAGATAGAGGGGGGGCGATAGATAGAGTGAGGGCAATAGATAGATAGATAGATAGATAGGTAGATAAAGTGAGGGCAATAGATAGATAGATAGAGTGAGGGCGATAGATAGATAGGTAGAGTGAGGGCGTTAGATAGACAGATAGACTGAGTGAGGGCGATCAATAGATAGATAGGGTGATGGCGATAGAGTGAGTGAGGTGGATAGATAGAGTGAGTGAGGTCGATAGATAGATAGAGTGAGGGCGATAGATAGATAGAGTGAGGGCGATAGATAGATAGATAGATAGATAGATAGATAGATAGATAGATAGATAGATAGATAGATAGATAGATAGATAGATAGATAGATAGATAGATAGATAGATAGATAGATAGAGTGTGGGCGATAGATAGATAGAGTGAGGGCAATAGATAGATAGAGTGAGGGCGATAGATAGATAGAGTGAGGGCGATAGATAGATAGAGTGAGGGCGATAGATAGATAGATAGATAGATAGATAGAGTGAGAGTGATAGATAGATAGATAGAGTGAGGGAGATAGATAGATAGATAGAGTGAGGGCGATAGATAGAGTGAGGGCGATAGATAGATAGAGTGAGGGCAATAGATAGATAGAGTGAGGGAGATAGACAGATAGAATGAGGGAGATAGATAGAGTGAGGGAGATAGATAGATAGAGTGAGGGCAATAGATAGACAGAGTGAGGGCGATAGACAGAGTGAGGGCGATAGATAGATAGAGTGAGGGCGATAGATAGATAGATAGATAGATAGATAGATAGATAGATAGATAGATAGATAGATAGATAGATAGACCGATAGATAGGCAGATAGACAGACAGATATACAGACAGATATACAGACAGATAGACAGACATACAGATAAGAGAGATAAGAGAGATAAGATAGATAGATAGATAGATAGATAGATAGATAGATAGATAGATAGATAGAAAGATAGAGTGAGGGCGATAGATAAATAGAGTGAGGGCGATAGATAGATAGATAGATAGAGTGAGGGTGACAGATAGATAGATAGAGTGATGGTGATAGATAGATAGAGTGAGGTTGATATATAGATAGATAGATAGATAGATAGATAGATAGATAGATAGATAGATAGATAGATAGATAGATAGAGGGCGATAGATAGATAGAGAGACAGATAGATAGATAGACAGATAGATAGGCAGATAGACAGACAGATAGACAGACAGATAGACAGACAGACAGACAAGACAGGTAAGACAGATAAGAGAGATAAGATAGATAAGATAGATAAGATAGATAGATAGCACTTATTCAGACAGAGAAGCTCATGGGAGATGAACTTTTATTCAGACAGAGAAGCTCATGGGAGATGAACTTGCTGCAATTTCTCAACCACGGCCTCGGAACTACCCAAGAAACTCTGGTTGGGTTACTCCAGACAGGAGATACCTTGGCCAGACAAAGGGCGTAGGGATTAAAGTGTGATAGTTCACAAGATTTTGTAGTGCAGGCAGGACACGCCTTCATGAGTCTCGTTGTGGAGAAGCATATGGGAACAGGCATCGCATCGGGTGTAAAGAGTGGAATCTCATGAGAGTGAGGAGTAAGGAGATTCTCTCGCTTCGATTGTGGGTTTAAAGGAAATGGTCTGTCAAGAGCACGAGGAGTGCTAGAGTCGGCAAGTTGTCGCGATAATAATGAGTTATGGAAGTACATCATTAGTTGACCAAGTGCTTGCAAGGCAAAAAATACAGGTAATCTGGCCTTGAATACCTCATTGCTTCTGAAAAGTGTCCGAACTCTCCAATTAAAAGTATTGCACCTGCCGAGAAGTGCTGGTACTCGGGTTCTGAAAATAAAGAAGTGCAGGTTCTCAGTACCCGATAGTACTTACGCATTTAAATCCCTGGATAAACCCAATGACGCTTGCAACTTGCTTTTAAGAACAGAAAAGCACATGTCAAGTATTAAGCAAATGAAGAAAAGAAAATATGACAAAAAAAGTCTGGGGGAACGGAGAAGTATAGAATAGAATGAAAAATGCACAGGAGGCAAGCCCAAGGAAGTGAATTTATGAGTAAGGATAGCTTTAAAAAACAGCAAAAGAGGAAGGAAATCGCAACATGCAATGGTATAGGCCATTGCCCAGTGCGTTGACAATGGCATGGGGGCGGGAGGGGTGCACTAAAGTAAACAACGCAGAACTTGCAGAAAAAGCAGCATATTGAAAATTTACATTTCAGACGGGGAGAATCGATAGTCCGTGGGGACAGAGTGCACTGTCCGGTCGGTGCCAGATAGGAGGGAATTGCTTTTAAGTGGACGCAAAATTAAAGGCTGATTAAAGGCGATGCGCACCTATCTATTTGGCTAGTAGAGTGCAAGTACTCGGAGTAAGAAAGCCGGTCGATCACTGCCCCCTAGTGGCCACGTGTAAAGCATACTGCTGGATACTTCCGAGGGCATCACCTCGGAAATAGGATTAGACAAATGTTGCAGTTCTCATTATAACTGAATTCATTGATTTTGTAGTTTAAAAAAGTGCAATTTGGATCACTCACTTTAGAAGACGTCAAAGAATTAGTCCACTAGAAAGATGTATGTACTCTACCCACAACAGTAAGAACCACAAAATGTGCGGTCAAAATCTGCAGGCGAGCGAGATCTTGTTCAGAAGAAGGGAGAGAGGGGTTAGTTACGCCACCAAAGCAAGGACAGAGGGGCGATGAGAGGTGAGCGGCAGTGGTGGTGTTTGCCACACTACTACAAATAACAAGCTCTCTGCATTGCTGGGGTAGGTGGGGGAGCGCATTCCTTTGAAGTCTGATGCAGGGGCGGGGGAGAGGATTCCTTTGAAGTCTGATGCCGAGGCTTGTGGTGTGCTATGTGCACGCGCCTGGCTCACATGCACTGTACCTAATCTACAGTTTGGGTACAATTTTGAAAGCCTTACTATAATCTCGCCAAACAAGCATTGGACAGGCCCAAGGAGGGGGTATGGGGGCGGTTTGGGCAAGGGTGCAAGTGTGGAGCACTGCTGCTTAACTAAACCGCTCCTCCAGCACGGCTGCTTTTGTTACTGGGGGCGTGATATTGCAACACTGCTACAAAACCGGCCCCGAGTAACAAAGCCGACCCCCACTGCTCCAAAACTGGCCTCCACCCTTCCAGCCTCCCGGGGAAATGCCCGACGCCCACCATGGCCAGTCAGGCCCAGTCGGGTGCCACTGCCAGCTGGATGAGCAAGGACCTCCACGGAAACAAAAGGGCGCAAGTTTTAACAAGATTTAAATATATGCATATATTTGTCAAATTAATCGACCTAAAACAATTCCACCCTGAGTAACATTTCCTATAGCCCTGTGAGATGCCCTGAGTACTGGCATACAACTGGAATACAACTGATACATAACGCATAATTGAATATTAATCAATCCTTCTTGGGTTCCGGAGTAGCGTGCTACTCGCCGAAAAAGCGCTTCTACATCACGTCAGGGGAAGTAAGCGCTATATAAATGCAATTGCAATACAATGCAATAAAGCCAGGGTGGGGCTGTACTTTCCCATATCACCCGGAGAGTATAGACACCGTGCTGCCATTAAACATAAATTAAACAACATAAATTAAACACAAACTTAGCTATCATCCAGAGCACACAAGGAGGCACGAAGGTGAGAGCCCCTGATCCAAAGAAGTTAGTGGCACTCACACTAAATTACACTCAATCACCTCCAGCCGAAAAACTCAAAGAATTCAAATCCAAGGCGGAGCCAATAAATTCTGCAAGCCACAGAAAACCAGGGAAAGAAAGCCATACAAAGTCCAAAAATCTAAAGCCCCGTTTCTCTCACTCTCCCCCTGGGCACCGGTTTGCAAACATTTCAAATCCCCCAAAATGAGAACACATAGCTCTCTTCTGTAAATGGTCCATTATGGAGAGTGAAACATGTAAGGGAAAATAAATTGACAAAGGATCCTTCTCGCTTAACATAAAAAACAGGAACAAGAGTCTGCCATCAACTACTGACTACAAAACAAGTCAAGAGAGTGAAACCACAAAGTCTTCAAGCCACCAAACTGAAGGTAAAGCGGTGGCCACCGTGACCGAGCAAATTCAAATCAAAATGCAAAAAACAATACAAGAATACTTTTGCTCTCATAGTAACAAGTAGGGCCATCGAAATGCCACAGAGGTGAGCCCCAAGGATTTAGCTGCAAACTGTCTAACCACAAGATGCCTAAGCGACAGTGCAATCATCATGTTGAACATGGAAACTGAAAGCTTCCCCCTGTTACCCCGGCTTCAAAGATCGTTGACTGAGCTAGAGTCCATTAAGGACCTCAGTGGCCTTGAGCCCTTTCCCCCCTCGTGCTTCCCCACTGTCCCCTGAGATCAAGTTAATAAATTGCCTGGGGCTAAGGCTTGTTTCTTCCCGCCAAACGATCAATGTGCCTGTAACCCATTGTACAAACCTAGCCCCCAGGTATACCAACTAAACGACACTCTACCCCACATGGGAGAGCCTCCATTCACACCTCACTCCCCGGCATTTCAAAAGGATCGCAGAGACAGAAAGAGCTTCAACTGAATGTCACATGACTGTACCAGACCTTGGCCTTGAAAAAGACCCTGGTCAGACTCTGGCCCCACGGGCGAAACACGTGTCGGCTGTTGTTTCAACACTTTTTTTTAAGGACGTTGGACCTACTTCATAAATGAACATATAAATTAAAAAATTTCTTTTGGACTAGATTATTACAGAACACAATGACTGAACCTTTGGGCACAATTTCCCTCTACCACATCTTTACACCTCACTCCCCGAGTGGTACTCATAATCATCACCACTCTGGCCTCATATTAGAGCAAGCGAGGCAAGTGAGGCCTATTATTACTGCACCAGTTCATAGAAGGAACGGTGCAGAAGCACAGGAAATGGCTGAAGAGGGTCCAAGCTGCAGGCCAAAAGTAAACCAGTCAGTACGGTCAAAAAACCAAACCAAACCAAACCTGAACTCCTGAGACCTTCACGCAAAAGCCTGGCCTCTGACGGACAAAGCGAGTCTGGGTCCCAGAGTCGAAACGAGAAAATTAACGTTAATGGAGCAGACTGGAGCAGCTTTTACAGAACTTTGACCACAATAACCACCATGAATACTTACACATTGGATATACAGATATCAGTCCTACAAACATTGGTGTCATACACAATGTCAATTGTCGCTAAACTAGAAAGATTGAACTCCCTGAAAATAAGAGCTCAAAATACCATGGAAGAGGGAGTACAGGATTGCAGTTGAACCCAGTCGTAGGAAAACTGTCTGAACTGCCCAACACCATTAAAGATATGATAGTGAAAATAAAAAGAGAGGTCTCCACTCAAGAAAAAAAAGAACCTACAATAAATGCCTGGCATTCTCAACAAGGGATAAACGACAATGTCAAAGACACACTACAACCACCTATTCAACTAAAGTTGGTTTCCCAATCGCACCAGAAGCAACCATTGCAAGCACAAGCAGGAGTAGCAGGGAAAAAGGCTATCCAGGACTAACAGAGAACTCACCTCAAAATAATCCAACCTCAAATTTAATGGAAACAGGCTAAGCAAATCTTGAATCCTCCTGTGAGACTGCAACTCTGGAGAATCCCTTCAACCTGTGCTTTTGAAGAAAAGTAAAAAAAGACCATCTGCTCTGCTGGCCACTCTAATTTTTTGTCCTACATATAACTCCAGAGGCCCTTGGAAAATTTTAAATAGGTCAAACATACTCAAAATCTGCTCATCTCTCCTTGGTCTTCACGAATTATACAGCAAGGACTTGGACTAAGTAGCTTTCTTACCCCCAGGGGAGAAAAGGGAAGCTACTGAAATACGCTTCTATGACGCAAAAATCAAGGGCCTTATAATTAGTCAGATCGCCCTCCTGGAAGATTGGGGAATCTATCTGCGCTGCCCGGCCCAGAAAAATATCCTCACTTCCTGACCTAGCAGCCATTAGCACATACCCAGTAATAGCACAGACACTTGAGAACCAGGCAATCAGTGTCACTAACGGCAAAAGGTCTCTTTGACGAATCACAACAAACAAGGCAAAATCTGATAGTCACCTTATCAACGACGCATGGAACTAGATGCACTGGTCTGACATTGCTAAGTAATGTGAACTTTGACTGGCTCATGGAAGCTCTTAATAAATGCTCCTAGTAGTCATGTATCAACAATAGGCTCCGCTACACCCCCTAATAGTAAGATTGCTTTGTTTTCATAGAACTTCACCGGCAAAGGCAAAATCACTCTACACCCCGAACTAGAAACCCACTTATGCTCATTTGACATAATATGTCTCCAGGAGGCCTGGATCCTTGGAGAAACACCTCTTATGCGCTATTCCCAATTTTGCAAACCTACCGTAAAAAGTAGGGCCAAAGCAGACCAAAGGGCTGGCTGACCATTCATGTGACCCACAACAAAGGTTTAAGCGTAACTGAGCTGAGCTGGAAACAAACTCTCCCTTTATGCAAGCATTACAGATTAATGACTGGAAATCTGGGACCTGTGAAATAACGGTCCTAGTAGTGAATGTTTACGTGAATTCAAAGGACGCCTTAACCTTTTTGGTGCTCATGACGAGCAGAGCTCGTCATGAGCCACGGCGCTCCGGTGCTCATGACGAGCTCAGCTCGTCATGGCCTGTGGAACGCTCAGGTGCGGGGAGAATTCCCCTGCTGTGCTGAGCGTTCCACGGGAGCCAATGCACCTGTGACGAGCTGAGCTTGTCATGAGCACAGGAGCGCCGTAGCTCATGACGAGCTCAGCTCGTCATGAGCATGGGAGCGCTGGGCGCGCCCCCCTCCCCCCAGCACAGCGGGGGAATATCCCCCGCAGCGAAGGGGTTAAGCCAAAAGACAATTGTATCCTAAAAACAGGCGTGGCTGGGGGCGTGGCCAAGATGGCGGCCTGAGCAGTCGCAACCGGCGGAAGCTCCTCGTCCCAAACCGTCACGGCCTTAGTTTCAACGCACTTTCCCACCCCCACATGCTACCATAAGCTGCGGGAAGCGATCCAGCTCGGACCCCGAAAGACAACGCAAGGACATAGTGCGGCGCAGTGGAGGCCTGAGGGCCCGAGATACTACGCACGAGAGGGGGCCGCACGATCGGTCAAAGCAGCAGGCCATCCCTCACCAAGAACCCCAAAACGACAAGGAGCGCCCCCACTGAAGTCGGGGCCTACGCGTCAACGCGACAGGGATACTGCAGGGGAGCGGCAATCGGACCCCCGGCGACTCACGCGGTTGAGAAAGAACATTCAGATACATGGACCTACCGGCAGACATACGTGGGAAGACGGCTGGCCCAGATCCACAAATCCAACGCGCAGCATCCATATATACCGTTTTTTTTTTTCCCCAGGCCTGCTACTATTCCACAGACCTACCAAGGTCTTCGCAGACTGCGGAGTAGCTACAAAACAGAAGAACTCCAAACATGTCCTCCACGAATCGTAGAGGAGGGCGCACCATCCCGGAAATGCTATCCAAAGGGACGCCCAAAGGGGAGAAAAGCCCCGACAAACCGACGCCACTGAGCCAACAGCAGGACAGAGACAGGGACGAGGGAGAGGCTCCCGCGACAAAATCGTTCATGGAGACCCTATTCGCGTCTCTAAGGGAGGACATTCAAACCCTCAGGCAGGATATGGCGGGAGGCTACAAAGAACTACGATGAGACATAGACGACATAGGGGAACGAGTAGCGGCAGTCGAAAACACGGAGCAGATCAGGAGTGGGGAGGTGGAACTCCTGCAACAAGAAATCATTAGGCTCCATGAACAGCAAACGGACCTACAGGCACATGCAGAAGACCTGGAGAACCGCTCCAGACGTAACAACATACGGGTCCGAAATGTGCCGTCCAAAGCGGAGGGGGGGACATCACGGCGTCTTTGCAAGATCTGTTCCGTGAGATACTAGGAGAAGGCGAAGACTTTGAAATTCGAATCGATAGAGCCCACAGGGTGGGCCTGGCACGCCGAACGCCTGCCCCTCCACCAGACATGTTGGCCTTTCTACCTGATTATCCCCTCAAGGAACGTATCCTGAAGGCAGCACGTCAAAATCGACCCATTCGCTTTCGTGATCACACGCCTGAGCTATTCCAGGACCTATCCACGATCACCCTACTGAAGAGATGGGCATTCAAGGTGGCAACTACCTTCCTACGAGATAATGGGGTCCCGTACTCCTGGGGCCACCCCTTCCGACTGATTTTCAAGTGGAAAGGGGCCCTCCACCAGCTCAGATCCCTGAGAGACACATGCAATGTTCTAGGCGTCCCCCACGAAGGGGACGCTCTAGACGACGACTCAGGACAAAGGCCCTCCCACTCAAACTCTTCGCAGCAGACGAGCGACGGATGGCAACAGGTGAGACGCAGACGCTCACCCAAGAAAGGGTTCAAACCGGATCCCGAGACCATGGCGCACGAACATGAAGCAGCAATACAGGAGGTCTCCAAAGACACTAATGCCGGGTCGTGAGAAAACATGAGCGGGGGTGCACGCTCGCTTTTCAGCAGCATTGCCGGGGGGGGCGGGACGGGAGGCTTCAGGCTCGCCATGGACACGCTTTCCCATTACCAGACACTATACCACAGGCCTGGACTGTCGTTGGAGAGGCCTGGGACAATGTTCAGCAGTTGGGGTTTCAAAGTTGGGGTTCGGGAAAGGGGGGAGGGGTGGGTGGATGGGAGACAGGGGACTCGGTGTGTTCGGTTTGATCAGGTGGTAAGCAAGAAGGCAAGGGGCAGCGCTAGGCCAATGCTTCAGCGGGCGGGGCAAGCACTTCCCTATGGCTGACAAGTTCATCAGGATTCTCACCCTCAATGTAAAGGGGCTAAACAACCCAGTTAAAAGAAGGGCGATCATCTCTTTCCTGGAACATTCAGGGGCGGATATATGTCTTCTCCAGGAGACACATTTACTGGCTAAGGACTGGCACCGCATGAAATACAGGGCCTTCCCAAATCAATACTACTCCTCCACCGCTGAGAAAAAAGCAGGGGTGGCCATCTTAGTAGCGAGACACTTCGAGGGTCGAGTAGGCGACAAAGTGTTATGTTATGTTATTAAAAATTTATAAAGCGCGCGTACGCCCAGGGGCTTCTTGGCGCTGACAGAAATCAAAGGCAGACTCCTGGCCCACACAGTACTGATTGGTAATATGACATTCACAGTGGGGTCGATCTACGCACCCAACTCCAAACAGGAAGCCTTTCTTAAGGGGGCGCTCTCAGAAGCACTGGCCGGGGACGCAAGACACATCCTAATAGGGGGAGACATGAACCTGGTCATGGACAATGTGGTAGATAGATAGTGGCGGAGATTTGGTGACTCTGGGTCCCTCTCCACGGCGGGGAGGCAATGGCTGGCCGATAGGGGTTTGGTGGGCGAATGGCGGGAGAAACATCACACTGCCCCAGGGTACACTTTCTATTCCCATGTGCACCACACGTACGCCAGAATAGACCACTTTCTCAGTTCCGCAGAACTGACCCCCATGGTACGGGATGTAGAAGTCACCCCGGCAGCACTGTCAGACCATGACGAGGTGGTCCTTCAACTGACAGTCCCACACACACAACATCAAGGGGCAGACGGCGTCTTAGAGAAAACATACTCACCCACAAAGAGGTTACACAGCAATTATCCCAAAGTATTTCTGACTACTTAAGCCGTAACGACACAGAGGAGGTGGCCCAGTCGACAGTTTGGGGAGCGCTGAAGGCGGTTCTTCGGGGGAAATAATGGCGATCACAGCGGCGGACAACAAAGTGCGGAAAGAAAGACGTCGGGAAATGGCGGAACAGGTGTTGGAACTGGAGAGAGTTCACTGCCAGACGGGGGCCCCGATAATCTGGCGAAAACTGAAGGCGGCCAGAGCGCAGCTCGCAAGCCTGGATTTGGACCGGGCGGAATACATGGCACTCCGCCTCCGCCACATGTACTATGTAGGGGGGGACAAGACTGGCTGCCTGCTAGCCAGCAAGCTGAAAGCAAAAATGGTCCACTCCAAGATTCCCGTCATCCGCGCGGAGGATGGAGGGGAGGCTAAAGAGGACGACCGCATCGCGGAAGCCTTTAGGGCCTTTTATGCCAAGCTTTACGCTGCAGACCCGGATTTGAATCACGAAACTGGGACTGTGTACCTAGAGACCGTGGACGTTACGGCTATAAATGAAGCAAGCGCACAGGCACTAGAGGCCCCGATACGCCTGGAAGAGGTAATTTTGGCGATCGCAAGATTTAAACCACTGAAAGCACGGGGCCAGACGGATTCTCCGCTGGCTTCTATAAAACGTTCTGCCCTCTTCTAGCGCCGGTACTAACAAAACTATTTAATTCCTTCCAAGGCCCGGGTTTGATACCACAGGAGATGCTGGAGGCAGACGTTATCGTCTTGCCGAAGCCGGGTAAGGACCTGACTCTGTGTGCGGCATACAGGCCGATATCACTCCCTAACCTGGACCTGAAGTTGTTCACCGGGATCTTGGCTGCACGACTAGGCCCCTGTTTGCCGGGAGTTATAGAACCAGACCAGGCGGGCTTTGTGCCCACCAGGCAGAGTGCGGACAATACTAAACGTCTGATGCACGCAATAGATAAAGCACACTTCAATGCCTGCTATCAGTCGACGCCGAAAAAGCGTTCAACAGGATTGATTGGCAATATCTGGATAATACCCTGGCGAGATTTGGCTTGGGGGACAGGTTCCGAGCCTGGGTATCCAGCTGCTACGCGTCTCCCCGGGCGACGATCAAAGTCAATCAGACAAGCTCCAAGCCGTTCAAAATTCGGCGTGGCACACGGCAGGGCTGCCCGCTCTCGCCGCTGCTGTTCGCCCTCTATATAGAACCATTCGCTCAACACATCCGAAACAACAGAGACATCTCTGGCATCAAATTCGGAGGGGAGGAGCAGACCATCAGTCTCTATGCAGACGACATCCTAGTCGCTGTGGACAAACCCAGAGTGTCAATACCAGCATTCCTGACAGAGATGGAGCGATTTGGGTCGATCTCAGGATTCAAGATGAACATGGGAAAGTCTTTTATTCTCCCCTTGGGCAGCAACACCCGTCAAGCCAACAGGGGAACGCTCCACATAGGGGGCTGGCCGTACAAACTGCATTGCCATACCTAGGTATTGAACTAACACCCTCAACAGCCCAGACAGTTGAACTCAACTACTCCAAACTCATGACACTCTTACAAGGGGATATATCAAGATGGCGACAACAACCGCTCTCATGGTTGGGCCGAGTGGCTGCTGTCAAGATGTCCCTGTTACCGAAAGTGTTATACCTGTTCCAGACCATCCCAGTCACTCCCCCCTTGGGCATGCTTAAAAAATTGCAAGACACCATACTACAGTACATCTGGTTTAATAAACGCCCCCGGCTTCGACGCGACCTGGTCACTAGAACGACGGCAGATGGTGGAATAGGGGTACCTGACCTGAAGCGCTATTTTCAAGCAGCACAGATGCGATATCTCTTGGAATGGTCCCGGCCACTCTCCGAAAACCGTTGGCTTTTTCAGGACAAAGCAATGGCGGGTACGCCGCTATGGAGAGTCCCCTTCCTGGCACCGGCGGACAGACCAGCCTACCTCAGAAAGTCGCCCATCCCCAAGACACTTCTCCAGGTATGGGACGCGGTAGCGGTCCCAAGAGGTCTGACATCCTTTCCATCACCAATGAGGCCCCTGCTGGACAACCCGGCGTTTCCCCCTGGGGTGCCCCCCGGCTCCTTTCCCCAATGGCGGCAGATCGAATGCTGCTCCGCGGGACACTTATTCGACCTGCAGGGCTTCATGTCGTTAGACGCGATAAAAGATGCATATGGACTTCACAAACCACACCGATTTCAGTACTTTCAGTTGAGGCACTGGCTCACACACAAAGTTGTTGAACCCCTCGTCGGCCGCCCCCTCACCCCATATGAGAAATGGCTCCTCACTAAATCCAAAGACTCGAAGGCCATTACAGAATTATACAAACTACTGGCCCCCACACCACCCACAACGAGATCAGCGGGTCAGAAGCGGTGGGAGAAGGAACTAGGACGTACGCTTTCCGACAAGGAATGGCAAGACATCTATTATCGGGCAAACCACACTGCTAGAAACACAGCCAGCAAAGAATCGGCGGTGAAAGTGGCCTATTACTGGCACCTGATGCCGGAACGCCTACATCAAGGTAACCCTCGGAGAGACCCCACATGCTGGAGAGGGTGCGGACACACAGGGACCATGATACACATACTATGGGAACGCGTGGAGGTGCAGGAATACTGGGCGGGAGTACTCAAGGACATCGACACACACTTTGAGACAGAGCTTCCCCGTTTCCCGGCATACACGATCTTCGGTCTCCCCAATAGACTCATGTTTCCACTCAAATCCATTAGAGGGAAACAGATGGGGCTGGCATTAGGAGCTGCAACACAACACATCCTCTCCCTATGGGGCATGTCAAGGAAACCCACACATACAGGGTGGTTGCATTGACTATGGTACATAATGGGGATGGAGAGAATTCAAGCTTCACTCACACAAACATCCGATACATTCAAAGACATATGGCAGCCAATAATCTCCCTGCTCGCCCAAGAAATTACTGAGCTCACATGCCCTAAACACCTAAGGGTCCTCAGACTCTCAGATGACTTCAAAAACAGGACAGCGAAGGAGAACACAAGGCCTAGAACGGGTCCCCTCAGGCACTTGCTAAAGATGAACACACCGAGGGGAGGGGGGAGGGGGGAGGATGGGAGCGGGAGAGAGGAGGCAGTTGGGGTTAGGGAGGGCCACGGGAGGGGCATGGGTACAAGGGTTCTAGCTGGCAATGTTTATTCAGGTTCCCACCATACGAGCTTACATGGACACAGGACAGTCGTTCCCAAAGCTCAGGAGTCCGGGGTATATGAGCTACACCAGATGGGTCTTTGAAGTGAAGACCAAACACCTCTGCACACGGACAACAAGAGCGAGATCCCAAATCTTTCCTTCTCCCAGATCATTCTGGAAGTTCAAATAAAGAAATTCAGGGGAAATGGGGCGCCGGGTCCAAGTAGTTTACCAGCTTCAATTTTCAAGCACGACCCAGACATGTGGAACACACTATTCATTTATTGCCTTCAAGAAAATTCGATACCAGAGTCTTGGCAAGGGTCAATCCTCCATACAATTCACAAAAAGGCCCTTATTTGGCCCTGGACAGCTATCGTTAATAGACACTGACTCAATGATCTTTACTGGTATCTTGCTGTAGGAATTTGGAAATTGGGCAGGATAAATGGACCCGTTTCCATGCAATCCAACAGGATTATGACTCAAGTCAAGCACCACAGACAATCTTGTGACCCTTTCTGTGCTAATAGAGAATTATACTCAGAGAAAGCAACTCCTCTACACATACTTTATTGATTTCTCAAAAGCTTTTGACCACATTGATATGAATTTGCTGTGGCATAAATTGGCATCATGGAATATCCCGGTTAACCTCCTTTGAGCGATACAGCTCTTGTATTCCGAAACCTGTGCAAAAGTTAGCCTGTGCACGAACAAGGGCCTAACTCTGCCAATCTCAACTTGATGAGGCCTAAAACGGGGGTGTGTACTTGCCCCAACATTGTTTAACCTCTTAATTTCAGATTTGAGTAACGCACTGGACGAGGCGCACTCTCACCCCCCAAAATTGGACAACGTCTGCTAACGTCACTCCAGTACTCAGATGATATAGTCCTCATGAATTTAGAAACGTATTGGCCCAAAAAACTTGCTGAACACACTGGCTCTCGACTGCGCAAGAAACCAGAGGACAGTCAATCAAGACAAAACTGAAATAGTTATTTTCGGAAGCGAAGGGAAAGTGGTAACTGGGAGGTAATCGTGGGGAAAAGAGTTACAGCTACAAATATTTAGGGGTCTGGGTCCAAAATCGCCATTTGTTCTTTTTTATCATGTAAAGGTTTTAATTAACGGTATCATTATTAATAAATACAACATGATTTAAAGAATTTATGAAATGTGTCTTGCAGTCGCCTGTACTGTCAAAAGCGATCTTAACACCTTGGCTATCTTTCCAATGCCAAACCGATTAGCTTTGCCAATGCTTGTCTAAGATGCAATTCAGTTTTATCATACGAAAACATATCAAGTCATTTCATGCGACTTTGTGACGTAATGCAACACACTGCTTCAAGCCATTACAGCAAAGCACAGTTTATTATTATAACATTATTTAAAATGTAACCTAATATGTTACATGTGACCTAACATGGTATTATCTAATATTATAACCTGGATCTACAGATAATGATATGTAGTCACAATCTATTGTATTTTAACATACCATATCACATAACACAACAAAATATGACATGTAATGCAACTACACATTTCACAGAACAGACTACAAAAACAGAACACTATTTATATATAACAGCTGTGGCCCAAGATAAATTGAATAGATACAGAAATATTTTTTTAGCCGAACTGTTGACACTGTATCCGCAGCCTCCCGCCCTCCTGAACACACACTTGTTGAACATAAAGTTTGCGTTCTTCACCTGCCCTCAGATAGAAAGGGCGCGGCATAGGGAGATTATCATCGGAACATTGTGAGTACTTTCACTGTTTACAAGTCCCTTTGCTTTCAATTTCTCCTCAGCAGCTCGGTGGAGTGTCACTGCTAGGCCTCAGAGGCATCCAGCACAGGCGCAGAAGGGCCATAATTACATGATAACCAGAACATAGGCAAATCCAGATGTATCAGGAGGTAGGCGTCGAATTAGAGCTAAGAGATTTGCTGTAAAACCCGCGCCATCAGGTATTAACCCGGATGCTGTTCACTGAAAGTATTTTTGAGGAAAAGCCCTTGGAAAGAGGGGGCATGTGCTAACTAAGTCTGGGCAGTGAACTCCGCTCTGCTCATGGAGTTTGCTGAGTTTTCCGCACTCTGTGTTGTTTTCTTTGCTCGTGCTCGTCAACATCAAGTTGGCGAGCGCAAGCGAGGGAAACCAACTTCCCGGAGAGATTTTTCAATGCGGGCGGTCGTATTTCTCAATGCGAGTGAACGCGCATGCTTGCCACCGCTCATGTTGAGAAACCGTGCGTTCGCGTTGAGAAAACTGCTGCTCAAGTAGAAAATCTACTTGAGCGGCAGAAACATATTCTGGCCATAGAGGGCACCGGGCGTTTCCCCGGTGGGCCGCTAGGGTGGGGCCAGTTTTGGGCTCCTGGGGGGAACTTTTTGTTACCGGGGGTCGGCAATATTGGCCCCCTGTAACAAAATCGGCCAAAACCGGCCCTCGCCAACTGCTCGCTGCACTCCCCCTCACCCCGGGGGTGGGGGGGCTGAGCAGTCTGCCAGGGCCGGTTTCTGTTCCCAGTCCGGCCCTGGGCAGAAAGGAAGCAGTGCCCGCTTGTGCCCACTTGTGCTGTGTATTGTGCCGTTCGCGATAATTTCACAAGGCGGATAAAACACCCTGTGCTGAAAATTACAGCGAACAGCATTTTTCTAACGCACTCCGCAGCTTGCGGAGCTCTGCGTAGCACAGCAAAGGTTTTTTTTTTACACTTTGCGTAGTTCCACGTAGCAGAACTCCAAACACTCCGCCCAGGCTTAGTGCAAACACTGATTTATAGTCAACCCCCTTCACATTCTGAGGGCCAAAACGCATAATATGCATAAATGCCTCAACCAGCAATTGCTGTATCAATTTCTGTGTGCGATATTATGCATCGGTTTTCAAGCTGGACTAAAGGAGTCCCAAACATAGTAGTCAGGACTGCACAAAACCCGCCCTGCCCAACAGGCTGTTAAGTTAAAGGTTTGCATCTTCCACCTTTTCTAGTGCTGAGAATTGTTCAAAAGGCGAGAAGACAGCGAAATGCAAATAACAATTACTAAGCATTGACAAAGTCAAGAGGTCTGAAAGGGAGAGAGAAGGCTGAGAATGAAAAGTAGTCCCTGATTTAGTTCAATGTAATTCCACCAGTGAAGGTGGAAGGATACACCTAATGTAAATAACAAGGACCCCTGCAGAAACTTCAAATTCCTAGGGCAGAGCAGATATGCAATGGAAGAAAAATCACTAGGCAATTGAAGCTCTTTAACAATCAACAGACCATATTAACTAACAGCAAGATATAATGAATTCAGTGTAAAGACAAGTCATTTTAAAAATTCATTTCTTTAAAGCAAATTGGTTAAAAATGTGTCAAGGCATAATTCATAAAGATGATTAAGTTTGGATATATTCTCCTCATGAATCAAATAAACATCAATTACTGGAATAAAATTAAACAAAATACGAAATAGACACATTTTCTACATACATATAAAATGCAAACAACAGATATTTTCTGATAAGTATCAATCTCAAAGGACATACATGACAGTGATAGACAAAAAGTGGTTGTTAGAGAGATCTTCCACGTGCGTTTCGGCACACACTGCGCCTATATCAGGAAAACCACAAAATGTCTTAGCAAAGGTCATGAGCCGGATCCATATGGAAAACGGTAAAAAGGGCAACCAAAACAGAATAGATGCGTACCGGAGCGCTCTTCAAGAAGTACGGATGTGTATACCTCAAAGGAAGTCTTGTCAGTGTAAGTCGGTTTGTATGCAAGTTAATCTGATCTGAAAAGATGATAAAAGGAAGGGATATCGTCAGGTTCAGTCGATTCCTGACGGTAGGTTAATCCACTTAAAGTCCAGAAGGATGATTTTACAATATAATATCTTCACATGCGGGCATATCGTTGAGCACAGCCCTGCTATCTGTTTCCAAAACAGACGAAAGTCGGACCGCACGCCTGTGCCGACAAAACGTCCGGTATACATCCATTCTGTTTTGGTTGCCTTTTTTATCGTTTTTCAAACAGATCCAGCTCATGACCTTTGCTAAGAAATTTCGTGGCTTTCCTGATGAAGGTGCAGTGTGCGCCGAAACGCATGTAGAAGATCCATCTAACTGTCACTTTTTGTCTATCACTGTGTCATGTATGTCCATTGAGATTTGTACTTACCCGAAAATATCTGTTGTTTGTATTTTATATGTATGTAGAACATTTGTATAGTTTGTATTTTGTTCAGTTGTGTTCCAGTAATTGATGTTTATTTGTATCATGATGAGAATATATCCAAACTTAATCATCTTTATGAATTATGCATTGACACAATTTTAACCAATTTGTATTAAAGAAAATAATTTTTAAAATTACTTGTGTTTACACTGAGTTCACTATATCATGCTGTTAGTTAATATGGTCTGTTGATTGTTATAGACCTTCAATTGCCTAGGGATTTTTCTTCTATTGGAAGGATGCACCTAAAACAGCCAATAGCATTAGGCAAAAGATACATACTCCCATGGGCTGAGCCAAGACATGGTTGACAAAGTCTTAGGCCCTTGGCGTAAAGAGTTTTGTCAAGAAAGTCAAGGGTTGAAATTGATGGATCCAGAAACTCACTCTAGCAATAGGTCATTGTTGCCGCTGTGCTGCCAAAGCCAGACCTACAGATTTTAGTGCATGTTATAGGGGGTATTTATAAATATTTTTAGGTACTATCCTGTAATAATGGGGTTTCTTTCTGTTTTGTAGAGTTTAAATACATCTAATCTCATAGCTCTTTGTGGGAATAAGTAGACATGTTATAAATATTAGTGAATTGGTGCTTGATGTTACTGCATGCATCTGACTTTTAAGAGAGAGACTGAGGCTCAAACTTGACACCTAACTTTCTGACGACTTCCAAGAGTGTATGTGGGAAGCTGGGCGCATGTGGTCACCATTGGTCAGTCCATGCTCCATGATTGTTTCCCAGAATGGTATTATCAGACTTGAGCTTTAGATGATTTTTATTTATCCAGATTACAATAGAGATTAAACAAGCTCTGAATATTTTTTGGTTCTATGGGGTAAGAATCCTCATCAGCAAGAGACAGGTTCAACTCTGTGCCATCTGCAGATGATAGCACCTTAATGCCATTTTTGCGAATCAGCTCGGCCAGTGGAGACATATAATAGTCCATAAGCATGGAGCCCAGGGTGGACCTCAAGGAAACACCACAATCCAAAAAAAACCGATTTGGAGAAAAAATGAAGGAGTCGGACCGCTTGGTGCCTGTCTACTAGGAAGTTTTTGATCCAGGCAAGTGCAGAGCTCTCTATACCAACCTCAGCTAGACGATGAATAAGTATAGTATGAGATATTGTATAGTGTGCGTTATTGTATGGAATGCTGCAAATAGATCAGGAGAATGCGGGCGGCCATGTCCCCAGAGCACATTGTCTGCCTAAGATGTTCTGAGGCTGCGAGAAGAATGAACTCTGTGCTATGGGCAGCTCGGAAGTCAAACTGTGTAGAGTCTATAATTTTCTTGTCATCTAAAAGTTTGGTGTTAATGTGAGCCTCTAGCATCTTAGTGAGAGTAGGAAGCTGAGATATGGGTCCATAGTTAGAAGGCCTGCAGGGATCAGCATTGGGCTTCTTCAAGATCGCAGATAATCTGGGAATTAGGTAATGTAGCGCCCTGAATAGAGGAATTAAGTAGAATATTGATAATGTGCATTAATATTGGAGCTGTTAGTTTAAGAATAGACAGTGGACAAGCATCATAAGGTGAACCTGAGGTGCACTTGTTTAAAAGAGTAGCTTGGTTTAATTTGGAGACGGTAACAATTTTCTAAGAAGTCACCAATCTTTGCCACGTTGACGGCCACTATGGGGGTCATAGGAATTCTCATAAGGGTCGTGGAAGGCAGACATTTTGTTTTGAAAAATGTCACAAGTGATTTTCAGCGCTCTCGGAAGGGTACAGCCCTTTGATTAGTTACTGATGGTTGTGTCATAGCTTTGATGGTAGTAAAGTTCTCCTTAGATGAAGAATTTGCACCCTCTGTCTTGGAAGAATAGTATTCTGTTTTTGCTGACCTAATCACACTCTGGTAGGTGATTCCAGCAATGCAGTATTCTGTTTTTCATCAGGTCCTCCTGCATAATATGCTGCTTTCTTTCAAATTTGCAACATTATCTTTTTAGGGTTCCTAGCTCCGAGGTGAACCAGGAGGAACAAAGTGTATGTTTAACTGTCTTTTTAGGGGTTTAAGTATCAACGGCAGATTGTATCCAAATCTGATAGGAGTCAATACCTTTCAAAATATCCCTAGATATGCTGGACGACTGTCTTCTTAGAGTTTAGTGAATTCTGAACTTTTGATTGGGTGCCATGGCTCAAAGCGGGGAGAAAAATGTTAATTATGGTTTGTGTTATTTGAACGCGAATGAAATGCGCTAGAGCAATAATGCTGAAGGCAGCCGACACGCGCAGGAAAGATGCTCTTCATTGGAAAAAATAAGGTTCAATGAATGGCCGACCAGGGGAGTAGGCCAGGTTACCACTTGGGTAAGATTCATGAGGACAAATCTTCAAGGCATTGTTGCGCAGGCCCATCAGTTGCTGCATCTCTGTGGTAATTAAAGGCTCCAAGTATTGTAAAATTCAAGACCTTTATTGAGTGAATAATGATCAGTTTGGCTGCCTCTTTGACGAAATCAATGGCATAGCCGGTGCTCTATACATCAGGGTGCCTGAAAAAGTGTAGTTAGCTAGTACATGTAGTGAAAAGATCAAGCCCTCCAAATTTTTTTAGAATGGTGATGGGAGTGCCTTTACTGGTATAGACTTGATCAAAAACAGTAGCCACTCCTCCCCCTTTCTGCGATGCCCAATTATGATGGATCCTAGAAAAGGGCAAACACATTTTCTTTAAATCAGTTTTTATTAGATATATTTGCCATTGTACAGTTTTACAAATGCAGCTGTGAACTGGAATAAGATACAACCGAATAAAAATTGAACAAGTCGCCATTTATCAGACGCATTGTCATCTTACATATAATCATGCGTCCACCCGCACACTCTACAAGCGTTAAATGCAGTGGATAAGAACAATGTTGAGTTTTGAGTGAGGGCTGATGCATCAAAAGTCGGATGGTAAGGCGTGCCATTAACTGACAGAGAGGAGCAGTCCGCCGTGGGTAGATTACCAAGGATAGCTCATATATAGAGGTGGCACTTCGTAGTTCCTAGTTAACTCTGTAGAGATCCGGAGGCGGGAGGGAAAGAAGGTGGGACAAATTATAAATACCAGGAAGAACTTAGCCCAATTGTAACAGCATCAGCTCACCCATACCATAAATGACTAGACATTATGCACCATAGCGGTCCCCGACCCCCACATTAGTCTTATGGACTATGCAAGGTCTGCACTAAGCCCTGGATGCAACCCAGCACGTACAGGACACGGGGGTGTCCTCATAGCACCCCCCCACCTCCCTCCTCTTTTTGATCTGCATCTACCATAGGACTTGACTCCGCTGGGGCGGCCTCCTGAAATTCATGCAGTATGGCGTCCCAGTGAGCCGCGATGGGGATATTCCGGAGGTAGTGTCTCCTCATCATGTAGGGTGATGCTTTCAGCCTTGGCCCACACGAGTAGTGAATGTCTCCAAGCTAGCAGAGGAGGAGGGTCAGGAGATTTCCAACTTCTTGTGATTAAGCGCTTAGCCATCAGTAGTCCTAAGTCTATGAAACAGGGCAAACACATTGTTTGGTGGATACCATTATCTCATCAAGTAGTGTGCACTTACAATGAGGTCGGAGATAAAGGAGTGCCAAACGGGTATAGGACACAAAGTCTTGGGTAAACCGCTAGGAAGGGGAGATGGGTGGGTTATGATCGGGAGTAGCAAGAGGCGTAGTCCAGGCGCAGATGGGTGCAGACAGGCTTGCTTTCGGCATGTCAGCGGCACACCTGCCGTGCGGCCGTGCAGCATGGCAGTTTCTATCTATGCTCAGGAAAGTGGATTGGAGCGCTGACCAAAATAGGGAGAGAAAGAGTGCTGAAAGATGGTAAAATGGAATTGGGCCAGCGTGTACTCCACTGACCTAAGAGTAGGTCAACGACTTAGATCAGCTAATAAAATCTGTCTCTTGCCTTTGCTGCCAAATCTCATCTCTCACTTTTCTTCGTCTTCCTGACTAGTACAGCCTTCTTTCTCGCTCTCTGCATTCCCAAAAGTTTGCTGTCCGTTTTCAACGTCTCCTGCACCTATTTCTCTGTGCCCTGTACAATCTAACCCTGCGGACCCTGCAGGGTCTGGGCATAAACTGGACACCGCACTGTGGAATCAACAACGCTGCTGAATGTCGACCTTCTTGATTATCAGATCCATGCAGCTACACTTGCATGCAGTTCAACTCAAGTCCATCTTTACAAGAGTTTTGTTGTCCCAGGGCATGAGTGCTGTGCTCTGGTGTCCATGCTTGAATCTGCTGCTAAAAACTGCCCGTCCATACTGCTGCTAAATTGCTCACTCTCATAGCGTTTTTAATTGTCTTATTCTGCGGCGTATTTTAAAACAAATACTATTGTTTTTAACTCACTTGTGTACTGTCCTCCTCCTTCCTGTCTGTGCCCCGTTCCACCATGGGTTCTCCCGCTTGAGTGGAGGGCACGTCGACAGACATCGGGTCCCCGCTCCCATTGGCTGTTGTCAGTCAGGTGGGACGCGAGAGCTGACTCTTGAAAACCGGGCGAGTCTGAAGCCTCTGTTAGTTTGTTGTCCCAGGGCATGAGTGCTATGCTCTGGTGTCCATGCTTGAATCTGCTGCTAAAAACTGCCCGTCCATACTGCTGCTAAATTGCTTGCTCTAATAGCGTTTTTTAATTGTCTTATTCTGTGGCGTATTTTAAAACAAATACTATTGTTTTTAACTCACTTGTGTACTGTACTCCTCCTTCCTGTCTGTGCCCCGTTCCACCACGGGTTCTCCCGCTTGAGTGGAGGGCACGTCGACAGACATCGGGTCCCCGCTCCCATTGGCTGTTGTCAGTCAGGTGGGACGCGAGATACGTGACCCAACCTACATATCTAGGATAACGTTATTCGCGCACAGCGAATGCGCACAGTGAATAAGCGCCAAAGTTAAGCCCGTCCGTGCTGAGGACGGGCTGCACAGGGAGGAAACCACGACATCGCTGGGCAGCCAGGTAACGTGGTCCTATGCCTATAGGGATATACTTACACTTAAACCCCCCTTCCTACCCTGCCACCACAGTCTCACCCCGGAAGCTCTCCTTCGTTCACCCCCAGGTCGTTGCTATCTTAGCCACACAGAGCCCTCTTCTTCTCATCGCCCGAATAGAAACACTACGGTCAAAACACCTCCTACGCCCACTGCCTATACTGAAAGAGGCTTTCTTATCAATGCTAGGTCATTGATTAAAAACAATATTGCGTTCCACGACTTTGTTACCGCTAGGAACCGCTCATGGGTTTTTATTACCGAAACCTGGGCATCTGACTCCTCTGGTCCGGACCTCCTGCACGCCATCCCTAAGGGCTATGCACTAAACAGACTGGATAGAGTAGGTCGCAGGGGTGGAGGACTGGCGATTCTCTACAAAGTCTCTGATGTCTGTTGTATTACAACTCTTTCCTCTCCATCAGATCTTTTTCAGGCCATTCACTTATTTATATCCTCCTCTCCCTCTGCATCTTTTTCCGGTCTCCTTATGTATAGACCCCCTGGCCCTAGATCTAGTTGCAGCCACAAACTCCTTAAAATCTTAGAACCTTATTTTGGTAAATCTCATCTTACGGTTATGGGGGACCTAAACTTTCATTTAGATGATCTTTGCTCGAAGGACACCCTCTCCTTAGTGGATCTTATGGCCGCCTGCGGCCTACACCAGCTGGTAAATAGCTCTACTCACCTGGCTGGCCACATTCTAGACAGGGTATTCTCCAACGACCCCAGACTCTATACGGGCCCGCCCATCCCCTTGGTATGGTCTGACCATCTGGCGGAACCTTTGGAACTCGAACTTCCCTCCTCCCCTTCTCTGTGCCATGGGTTCACGAACATGGAACTCAAATGGAACTATAGGGGTATCACGAACGACTCTCTCTCCCCCCTTGTAGCGCATACCACTACGTTAGCTGCAATGGATGCCAGTGTTGCTGCGCTGGAGTTTGCAAACTCTATCTCCAGAGCAGTAGATCTTCTGGCCCCTGCCTCCTATCGCTATTCAGCGAGGCGGAAACCATCAGCCCCCTGGTTTACTGAGCCTCTTAGGCTCCCAAGGCAGAGCTGCAGGAGACAGGAGAGGCTATGGCGGACAACCTGGAATCCCAAAGACAGAGAAAGACATAAGCTTCTGCTGGTAGACTACAAGACAAGGATTATCAAGGAAAAACAGGCCTACTTCTCTAAGCTCACAACGTCCCTCACCTCTTCTAGGGATTTATTTAAAATCGTTGACTCTCTCTGCTCCTAACAAACTCCTGATCCCATCACAGGCTCCCAAGAATTGTGCGACAAGATCGCGCAGTTCTTCCATACTAAAATTGTAGACATTTATTCAACTCTTGAAGCGCAGAGAGCCGAAATGAGCCCTCTTCCTCTCCCGACTCAACCTTCTTTAGAATGTTGGGGAAAAGTTCCTCTGAAGGTCCTGTCTGCCTTCCCACCCCTTACCCTTGAGCAACTAGATTCCCTCCTAAATAGGACCAAGTCAGGCTCGCCACTGGATCCCTGCCCTTTGAAGATCCTGAAAGACTGTAGGGAAACCCTGTTGCCCCCTATTCTGGAGATAATGAATTGTGCCATTGTTCAGGGCACTTTCCCAGCTATTTGGAAAAAGGCCATAGTGAAGCCACTACTTAAAAAACTGACTCTGGATCCTGAAATTCTCAAAAACTTTCAACCAATATCGTTGCTGCCTGCCCCAGCTAAAATGCTTGAATTCCACCTTAATCAGCATCTGACCTCTTTCCTTGAGATCTCTGGGTTTTTGGATCAATCTCAGCACGGCTTCCGAAAGTTCCACAGCACTGAGTCGGCTTTCACGGCAGTGGTCAACAACATTCGATCTAAGGTTGACCAAGGCCAGACTATTTTGCTGGTCCTACTCGACCTGACTGCAGCTTTTGACACCCTATCTCCTTTGACCTTAACAGCTCGGCTAAGGGAGATAGGGGTGGAGGGCCCAGCACTGTGCCTTCTGTCCTCCTTTCTCAGTCAAAGAGAGCAGAGGGTCAAGCTAGGAGAGTTCCTCTCCCCTGCTAAACCTGTGCAGTGTGGGGTTCCACAGGGGTCGGCCTTGAGCCCGACCCTTTTTAACATCTATGTGGCCCCACTTGCCAGGTTAGTAAGATCGCACGAGATGGAGGTGGTGTCATACGCCGATGACACGCAGATCATGGTGTCGCTCTCTCACTCGGTGAGTACCTCCGGCTCAGCTTCAGGAACTGCATGCAGGCAGTCTCCGAATGGATGATTTTAAACTCACTGAAGCTGAACGGAGAGAAAACTGAGGTCTTGATCTTCGGCAAAGACCAAGACATATGGTCCAGTGACTGGTGGCCCCCTTCCCTGGGACCATGTCCTGTGGCCGTAAAATCAGCCCGCAATTTGGGCGTGATTATTGATACGTCACTGGCCATGACGCAGCAGGTTAACCGAACTGTGTCCACCTGTTGGGAAGTCATCAAGATTCTTAGGAAAATAGCCCACTATCTCTCCCCCCAAGCACGTAAACAGACCGCGGTTGCCCTGGTGACACCACGGCTTGATTACTGTAACGCACTGTATGCGGAAATAAATAAGAGCCTTATCCTACGCCTCCAGCCCGTTCAGAACGCAGCTGCTAAGTTTGTCCTGGGCGTTTCCTACACCTCCTCTGCCACCTTCGCCAGGAAGAGTCTGCACTGGCTCCCGATCCACCTTAGGATCACTTTCAAAATTCTATGCCTGGTTTTCAGTGCTTTATCAGGTGGAGGCTCAGAAGCCATTTGCTCCCTTCTTGTCCCTTACACCCCTAGCAGAAGCCTTCGTTCTGCCTCTAAGAATCTCCTATCTGTCCCTCGAATAAATAGTCAGATGGGGTGGAAGGGCCTTCTCTTTTATTGCCCCTAAACTATGAAATGACCTCCCTCCCGAGTTGAAAGCACAACCCTCTATGGCCCACTTTAAAAAAGCAATAAAACGCGGCTCTTCATCGAGGCATATCAGTAGTATGCTCTCTGACTCTGGACTATGTTTGGTTAGGCGCCTTGACGCCCGTTGAGCAAAGTTGCGCGTTATAAGTTGTGTTTCATTCATTCATTCGTATGTCAGATTTACAAGCGGCGAATTGTCAGCTAATTGCATTTATTTAGCGCTCACTACCCCTAACGAGGTGTCGAAGCGCTTTTTCAGCGAGTAGCACGCTACTCCAGAACCCAAAAAGGATTCGTGGTGAATTAGTGTAGGGAGATATGCAAGCCCCTCTCTTTTGTAGCAGTCAAACCAATACCTAAGTTACTGGACACCATGAATCATGAAAAAAGTATCCCTGGCAACAGGAGGTGACCACCAAAGACATCACATAGGTTGACCTTTGGTCACATTCGTTGCAGCAGGGCCAAGGGAATGTCACAGAAAGTGAACCCGGTTTCCTATACTTTCTGCCTCATGACCCCAGATATTTTTAGCAAAGGGCTAGTAAGATAGCAGTTGCCACCTCTGCTTACCCCCCTATTTGACGTCGATGAGGCCTCTCAGGGCTTTAAGTGAGCTGGGTTATTCCGGTGCTCAGCACCCACAGTTCTAAAAAGAAGGTGCTGAGACGGGTCTCTAGCGGGCTCTCCATTTTTGCCCTCACTGTCCCGCTTTTTTACCCCTGCAGCAGAACCACCCTTCACTGTCCTTAATGCAACTTCAAAGAGATCATTTCAGAACTGAAGCATTTTCAATATTCTATACACGAAAGCCATAGGTGGTGCTTATTTATCTTACACGACTAACTACCCTTGGCAAAGCCAATAGCCCTGGCTGTTGTAGGTGTAATGTTTCTTCTTGTATTATATATCTGGATGCACTGACAGAAGCAGCAAAATACCAGAGGGTCACTAAACACAGATTTTTACCCTGTATATTTTAAGCCATGCTTTATATGGGCTGTACAGCCGGCACAAACAACACATCTGTCCGCCTGCATTTGGTGGATGAAACCCGATTTTACATATATACATCAGTCCAACAAAGAAAATGCCTCTATAGACTTACTGCAATTCTCTGGCTTTCGAACCTACACCACACTCCCAAAACCAGTTCATTCCCAATTTGACTCCATGGGGGTCACCCTCTTAGACGGTCTGACATCACTGGCATTCTCGAGGCAAGAGATTGACAGCTACTTAACAGGTGTTGGTAAATAAGCAGCCATTCTACACTAATTTCCTTTATTCATTTTCCGACATGCACTAAGTACACAACGCCTCTAATCGCCGATTCCAAGTGCACTTGTACATTCGGTCTACGCATCTGTGCGGCAGAGCACGTAGAGTAGAGGATGCAAGCTTCCGACACAGCCTGAACATAAACATGTTTTCTTTCTTGGGAGAAATCCAGCCACAACTGGATCTTACATGTGAGAGAGGGGAGGAGGCCGACGTCACCGCCTTCATGTGAGGCAAAGGCGCGCCTCCTGGTGTGCCCTAGTGTTTAAACATGGCGTACCCTCGAAGGGGAACCCGCCCTGTTCCCCATCTTGGCCCCCGGAGGCGGGGTCCGGGGAGCAGACAATCCTGCACGTAGGCCAAGCGAGAGGGAGGGGGCGGCTGTGGACGCGCCGGCTGCTGCCCAAGAGGCCAAGTGAAGGTGGAAGTGGCTGAGAACAAACATGCGTTCCACAAAAACACATGCCTCAGATCATACGGCGCGGAAGTACAAACATCTGCCAGCAGGACGTGTGCAAAATGTACTCAGCGCGGTTCCTGTCAGTGTTGCGCAAACGTTGCAGCGCGCGTGAATAATTGCCGAGCAAATCGCATGCCTATGCTTTTATTTATACGGTATTTGTCGAGAAATTCTTTAGTTATACATTTTAATCAGTGGTCAAGAGACTAAGCTGTGTTATAGGGAATTGAAAACACGACCCTTATCATGAACCACAGCGGAAAGCTGCTCAAAGCAAGGACCAAAAAAACACATGCATGCCAAAGGCCAGACCTCTTGGCTTTGTCAGTGCTTGTTACAAGTTTCCTATTTATTTATTTATTTATTTACTTATGCGTTTTTTATATAGCGCAGACTTTACCCGAAGGCGTCAGAGCGCTTCACAATAGGAACAGATAATTACAAATGAACAAAATTACAACAGCAGACGATAAATTACATGAGGTTAAAGTGACAATTGTGAGCAAACAAAATACACGAGGTAGCAAACAGTGCAATACAGGGGGAAAGAGTGACAAGTGTGCAGGTTACAAGAGAAAACAAAGTGCAATTAGAGGTATAGTACTGCGATATATGCTAACATCCTAACACCCCCCCCCCCCTAAAAAAAAACCAAATGCAAATGTATGTATTATTCGAAATCCAGAAACATGGAGGCAGAAGAGAAGGCAGATGAGTGAAATGCTTTTTTGGGGGGATGTTAGGAAACTTTGTAACAAACACTGACACAGCCAGGAGGTCTGGCCTTTGGCATGCATGTGTTTTTTTTGAAGACATGTGCTACTGACATTATAATAGAAAATACCGTGGTGATGGGGTGCGTTTGTTTACCAAATAAATAGATTTTAAAAATCCATCACAAGTATACATTTTTAAAAAGTTGAAATGTAAGCGGAGATAAGGGAACTAGCTTTGGCCCTGAAGCAGGCTGCTTTTAGGTTGATCTGCATGTACATGTGCACCAGCAAAATGTCTTTATTGGGCTTTGGTAATATTAAACAGCTAGCCCATGTTAATTAAGTCTGATTGCTAAAAAAACTCCCTAGCTATTATTATACCATTAAGTTGTGTGTGAGCCTCGACCCGCTCGAAGCATCATGTAGCTGCAATGTCTATTAGCTGAACAGCTTCTATGGCTGCAGCAAGCTTTTCCTGGAAGGAATCAAACATTCCAGTCACAGGGATAGAGATTCCAACCTTGCACTGCAGCGGGGCACTGCTTTGTAGTAAACAGCACGCAGCTTGTTTTGCTTCTGTTACGTCAGGCAATAGAATCTTCGAGAACGCCTCGTACCACAAGGCCGGAAGCAGAGAATTATGTAAACACAGACAAACAAGCGTGTGTGTCATTGGCTCGCAACGACTTAAGTGTGTTATGATGAGCAGCGGCTCATTCTTAGGTATAGATGCAGGGACATGTTAAATTGAAGATAGACTCTCCAAAGTAGGTTCAAATATGTTTAATCCATAAGAGAGCAGGTACACAGCCTGACAGGTAACCAGTCAGCATCAACTGAATCATACAGAACACATATGCAAGAACACAGTACACTATGTTCCATAGAATGTAGAATGCACACAGTTAAAGATATATTACAACATAACACATCCCCTTCGGAACAGAATTAAAAACAAACACATAAATAACTTACAACCAGCATCATCCCCTCTCTTATAACACAAAAAAACCAACAAACTAAAAAAAAAATGAATGAAAGAAACCAACTGAATAGTTTCTACAATGGAAAACTTTCAGAAATATAATCAGCCAACCAAACAGGGGGCCTTTTTTCACGTCTAGAGTTCCTGATAACATTCGACTCTTCTTGACTGGCAAGTCCTGAAACACTAGGAACAGCCATACCCGACAACTCATCTTGATTAACTAGGCCAGAAACACTAGGAACAGCAATTCTGGAGCTATCCAAAACTAAATCTACGTTAATGGCACTCGCATTAGATGACTCTGAGGAGCTTGAGCACAACAAGTCCTCCAAATCAAACAAATCAGAAGATTTGCTAAAGGAATCTAGAGGAGGAGAACACTTAGCTATCTTTTTAAGGTTCCACACACGTCCATCAGTGAGGCGTACTGAATTATTCATGGCTTCCACTACTTGCATAGGCTCATAAAAAACGACTTTCTTAGGAGATTTACCAGGTTTTTTAACTCTTACCCACTGTCCAACTTCAATCTCAACATCCTTCACCCTATGCTTGGAATCATACCAAACCTTACTCTTGAGATGAGAAGCCTGACTTTTTTCCTTACCAAAACTTTCAGACCAGTTAACCACATTAGATTTAAACAACCATCCAGGTGTAAATTTTGTTCGTGGATTTCTACCACGCATGAGAACAAATGGAGGATAACCAGTAGCTTCATATGTAGAGGTTCTGTAAGACCAAACCATTTTTAATACCTGAGTTTCCCAATCCTTGTTACTAGCAGACATTTCAATGGTGTTTTCGATAACCCGGTTGAAGCGCTCAACCATGCCGTTGCTGTTTGGGTTATACAAAGCAGTGGTTTTATGTTTGATACCCAATCCATTAACCACTTCAGTGCTGATGACGAGCCCAGGCTCGTCATGCAGCACGGTGCTCGTGTGCTGGTGACGAGCCTGGGCTCGTCATGAGCCGTGGAACGCTCACACGCGGGGATAATTCCCCCGCTGTGCTGAGCGTTCCATTGCGCGGGCGGGCTCATGACGAGCCCAGGCTCGTCACCAGCACACGAGCACAGTGCTGCATGACGAGCCTGGGCTCGTCATCAGCACCGCGGCGCTGTGCGCGGCCCCCCTCCCCCCAGCGCCGCGGGGGGATTAGCCCCGCGGCAAAGGGGTTAAAGTACTCTTTGGCCTTACTCGACATAAACTGGACACCATTATCACTTAATAAAACAGAGGGCATGCCTTCCAAAGTGAACAATTTATCTAAAAATCGTAAAACAGTATCAGTATCTGCTCTATTTACAATTTTAACAAAAGGCCATTGTAGGAGAGTAGGGTCTGCAATCCTATGATCACCCAGATTTTTTGCTTTTGTTTCACTGGTTTACGACTTTCTCTGGCTGTGGGCCTGCTAATCAGACCCACAGCCTGGCTGTTCTCTTTCTAAATTACGATATGTACCCTAGGTGCAGTTACCAATTGGTACTGGGCCACCTTATCAGACCCCGTAACGCAGGGCATAGGTGTACCCAGGGCCGCCAGGGGCTGAAGCATGTATTATGCCACCCCTGGCTGGCCTCCTAAATTTGACACAACTGGCTGCACGACAGCTGGGGCGAAGCCGTGTAACCACCCTTCGTTTTAGGTATAGTAGCGCTATATCTAACCATACCATGGACACCCGAGTTCCTATCAGTCACTCCTATGGCAGGCCTTAACAATCCTGAAGGCAGAGTGCGTGGGCTCGTGTGAGCTAAGTTCAGGCCCGAGCCGAGCCCGGTTGCAGCTTGCGGAATCAAGACCCAATGGCTGTTCCATGATAACGCGTACCATAACGGTAACTCCGGTGTCGCGTTATCCAGGCATGTCGAGTAAGGTGTCATACGAATCGGGGTGCTGCCCTCTCACCAATTCTGGCGATGAGGTTAGCATCCCACCCTTCTAGAGGGACACGACATGTACGTAACTGTGAACCCCGGTTAAAGTTAACTGAAGCCTCAGCTCCACAAAATGGATGCTGCCACCACAGACACGAGTCTGACCTCCTGCTGCTGGGAGTCCTTCCAGCGAGGAGCACTTGGACAAAGGGTTTCCCGTCGAGGGCGGTGTTCGCACCGTCCCAGACAGGGTTTGTGTATTCTGGGTAGGTAGGGCTTTGGTGAGAAGGTGACTGCGGAGTGGCACCCCGGTGCTCACTACGCATCTGCCGGTTAGAACCAGTTCCAGGGGCGACGGCCCTGGCCTGGGGAAAGTCCGGCAGGGGAGAGGGGCGTAACTACCCCCCTTCCTGGTCCCACCCTTAGGGCAGGACCTAGTCATGTACCCACCCCTTTCTTTAGAATAAAGACCGGAGCGGGGACCCTTCCAAATTAGATCATCTTTGATTCAAGAACTACTTTCTACGAAAGGACATTCAAGACTCTTCTCAAGATTTCTCCCTTGTGACTAAGGAGTAGTCACCCTGCATCAGCGGGCACCAACTAAGAACTCTGCGGTTTGCTGTAAGTCCTTCCTCAAGGAATCCGACGGCCCAGCTCGACGAGAACCGGCTTCCCTGGCACCTCTGACCTCTACCCACGTCATCAGCTCAGCTGTGATCTGTGGGTGCGACGAGACCTCGAGGGACCGGCCATCATCAGAACCTGCACGCTCTTAACGCCAGCACGACCATCGAGGTAACTCTCTGGTGAGTGCTCTGGGGTCCGAGAAGCCCCGACCCTGAGCCGCTCCAGCACCGAAGTGCAGTCTCCCAGCATCTCCACGATCTGCGTGGGGCCCTTCTGCTCGCTGCTCAGCACGTTGTCTGGTCACTAGCCGCTGGCTTGTGCCCTTCTGTGACGACATCCGAGAATCATCACTGCTGGTCTGGTTGCTCCAGACTGGCCCTTGCTTCCATCTTTGCGAGAAGCACCCCGGACCCTCCTGGTCCACTCAAGACGCCATCTTAGGCCTACCACGTGGCCCTGAGAACTGCCAAGGCTTGTTGCCCCATCCTGGGCCCAGCGACGCCGACAGCATCATCCTTCGTGGGACAGCTCGCACCTCCGCCGTGGTCGCCGACAACGCCTCCTGGTCCGTGAGACTGCAGAGCCTAGCGTCGCCCACTCACCTGGTCGAGGTGACGGCCAACCGGTGCCTTCCTGGTACCCTCTGACTACTGGCTAGTAGTACGAACTTGGTCCCCTCTGCTTTCAGGTTTCATCAATCTCCGATCCAGGCTTGGATCCCTACGAACTATTCAGCACTGGTCGCCGGCCAGCAACTCCTTTCCTCCCGGCTCCTGGCTCGTCAGCGAAGACCCCGACGCCTGTAAGACTTGTGCAGCCGCAGCCCTCGTGGCTAGGTAACTCGGCATTTCGGTGCCTGCATAGCCTCCTTACTCTAGGGTCCCGAGCCCCTCGCTTCCGACTTGCCTTATCGGGTCCGCCCGAGACCTTAATCTTTCCGTGTCTTCGGACACTTGTTTTAATTGTGCACTTGAAGTATTTGCTAAAGAGATTTGGTTTGTGCTTAGTACCCTGTCCTCATAAAGAGTACAGGGCTGTTGTGATTCTTAATAAATACACTGTTTATTTTCATAACACTTGTGTGGTGTCCTTTCACTGGGTGTTCAAGGGGTACATGTGTGGTAAACAGCTGGCTTAACACGCCCTCTCGAGTCTTTAGCCTTAGACTGCTCGTATCCACGCTACTAGGATAGCTGGTCTATAGGTTGACTTACAACCAAACACCATAAGGGTCGTTGGAACGATACATAGCGGTCGCTAGAATAGCGAACGTTGCATATCGGGCCAACTTCTCACATTGGTGAGCAGCGGTTGGGATTTGAGCTTGCTGTTGGTTTACCACACGTATCCTAAGAATATCTTGTTGAAAGATCGCACAAGTACTGTTAGTACATATAACCAAAAGCTTAGAATACTCTGAGTTCTACTGAACCAGCTGTTGTAGCTCCTCAAGGCTTAGCACACCTTGGCTGCAACTCTTAGCGAGGGTACAGTAGGTAAACACGTAGTGTAGGTAGGTGCATCACTTACACCACACTAGAACCAGTATGTCGGACAAAGGAGGAAACTCTGGGTCTCCCCTTGTGTCAGTTGACCCTCCACAGGTCATCCCTTCAGGATATACTGTGCTGAGCTTCAAGGAGTTAAGACGACTGTGTCACTCCAGGAAGATTCAGCAGGGGTCTAACCCCACAACGTCCTTTCTGATTGGTCTCTTGGAGACTTATGATGCCAGGAGAGCTGAGAAACTTCGTAGCTCTTCTAATCCAGAAGGAGACATGCCTCCCCTCGAGGGAACCCGAGACGATCCTGACCTCATCCACCTCGCAACTGAGAACGAAGATGTGGAGGAGGATGAGGATGAGGATCTCTCTGGGGATGAGGCAGATAAGGGACAGGTAGAAGTCGTCAGACTAAGCAGGTCCAACTTAAGCAAACATGATAGCGGTACTGGGGGACCCCTGGGGCCACTATCAGGTCAGCTTAACATTGGGAATGGACGAGCCCGATCTCTGTCAAGAGACTCTGGCGGATCCCTTCGAACCAATGGCTCTCACAACTCTTCTCAGAGAGGGATGACGTCCCCTCAGAGGAGAGTGTACGAAGCTAAGGAAAGGGCAGCTAATCTGAGGGTCGAAAGGGAAGAACTTGCCCTGGCCAAAGAAAGGCTTGCCTTTGCTAGAGAGCAACAGTTAAGTGGGGCAGTCCCCACTGGTGGCAGCAATGTACCTAGTAATAGGGAAAAGAGTTTCGATACGAAACACCTTGGTAAGATAGTGCCCCCCTTTAAACAAGGGGACGACATCCACAAATGGATTACTGCTTTGGAGAGGGCCTGCACTGTGCAGGGTGTTCCCCAGAGTCAGTGGGCAGCTATCTTGTGGCTCTCCTTTGAAGGAAAAGGAAGAGACAAGCTCCTCACCACAAGGGTGGAGGATGCTAACAATTACCAAATCTTGAAAAATACACTCGTTGAAGGGTTCGGCCTAACCACTGAGCAGTACAGGGTGCTGTTCAGGGATACCCAGAAAACGCAGTCTCAAGATTGGTCTGATTTTGTCGATTGTGCCACTAAGGCTTTTGAGGGCTGGTTGCTGGGCAGTAAGGTTACTGATTATCAAGGATTGTATAATTTGATGATGAGAGAACAAATTTTAAACAATTGTCAGAACCAGTTGTTGCATCAGCATCTTGTCGACTCGGATCTGACCTCTCCCCAAGAATTGGGAAAGAAGGCAGACAGATGGGTTCGTACAAGAGTTAAACAGAACCAGGGCCAGAATCAAGGTGGTCAGAAGAAAGCAGACCAGAAGGGTAAAGATTCTAAAGGGGAACAAAATGACCAGAAGTCTTCGACAGGTCCCCAACAACCCAAAGAGGGTGGGGGTCAGGCTCCCCAAAAGAAGAAAGAAGGCCAATCCAAAAGATGGTGCCAGTACTGTAAAAGTAAGTCTCACTGGTTTAGTGAGTGCACCAAGAAAGGAGGAGGGCAGACTCCTGCCACTGCAGCCCCTAAGGCGCCTGTGCCCCCTAGTACAGTCAGCAGTGGTAGTGCGCCTCCCAAGGGTTTAGTAGGGTTAACCCTGGGTTCTGAGGGGCGTGACAACTTAGTTGGCACACTCACTCAGGCTGTCCTTGTCAGTACAGGGGACGCAGACGTATCCCCTGACGTAAGCCCCAATACTTTGGGCAAATACCGACAGACGCCTTTCATAAATGGAAAGATGGCTCAGGCCTATAGGGACACTTGTGCCAGCGTCACCATGGTGACGCCTAACTTTGTGGACCCTGGACAGATCATGCCAGGTACAGAATTCCTGGTGACCAATGCAAGCAATGTCACTACCAATCACAGTATGGCAATTGTAGCTTTCTCCTGGGGAGGGGTAACTGGCCACAAGAAGGTTGTAGTTAGTCCAGACCTCCCAGTGGATTGTTTGTTGGGCAATGATTTGGAGTCATCACAATGGTCAGAAGTGGAGCACCGGACTCACATGGAAATGTTAGGTTTGCCAGCACATGTGTTCGCTGTGACTAGGTCACAGGTCAGGAAATGCCCCACTGAACAGGTGCTGGATCCTGGAACAACGGACCAGACGCCTCCCAAGAAAAAGAGCAGTAGGGTTAAGGCTGCGCCTTCCCCCTTGCCCCAGGTCGAGGATCAAGTCTCAGAGGAGGCTGACCTACAGGAATTGAGGGAAACTGAGCCTAGGGAATTCGAACTTGATCAAGTTGAATTCTTGGGGTCAGGGGGACCCTCAAGGGAAGACCTGGGGAAGGACCAGTTAGACTGCCCTTCTCTTGAACCCCTCAGACAGCAGGCTGCTGCTGAGGCTGCTGGGAACGCCACAGGTACCCACAAGGTATACTGGGAAGATGGACTCCTGTACACTGAGTCAAGAGACCCCAAGCCTGGCATGACCAGGAGGCTGGTTGTACCCTTGTCTCAGCGTGGTTTCCTACTTACCTTGGCCCACGAGATTCCCTTAGCAGGTCACTTAGGCCAGACGAAAACGTGGGACAGGCTTGTCTCACACTTTCACTGGCCTCACATGAACGAAGATACCAAGGAGTTTTGCCGCTCCTGTGTCACTTGCCAAGCCAGTGGTAAGTCAGGTGGCACGACAAAGGCCCCCCTTATACCAATGCCTGTGGTGGGGGTGCCCTTTGAACGGGTGGGGATCGACATCGTCGGTCCCATGGAACCACCTACAGCATCAGGGCACAAGTTTATACTGGTGGTAGTGGATCATGCCACCAGGTATCCTGAAGCTATTCCCCTTAGGACCACTACAGCACCTGTTGTGGCAAGAGCCCTAGTTGGAGTGTTCTCCAGAGTGGGCTTCCCTAAGGAGGTCGTCTCTGACAGAGGTGCAAACTTTATGTCGAGCTACTTAACTGCTATGTGGAAGGAATGTGGTGTTAACTACAAGTTCACTACCCCCTACCATCCACAATGCAATGGGCTTGTTGAGAGATTCAACAGGACCCTAAAAGGGATGATTCATGGACTACCGGAAAAGCTTCGGCGTAGATGGGACGTCCTGATCCCCTGCCTCTTGTTCGCCTACAGAGAAGTCCCACAGAAGGGGGTTGGCTACAGCCCTTTTGAACTTCTGTACGGGCATCCTGTAAGGGGACCCCTGTGTTTGGTGAAGGAAGGATGGGAGAGACCTCTCAAAAAGCCTGCAGCCAACATAGTGGACTATGTGCTTGGCCTCCGCTCGCGGATGGCTGAATACATGGAAAAGGCATCTGAAAACCTTAAGGCCAGCCAAGAACTCCAAAAAGCTTGGCATGACCAAAAGGCTGTCTTGACTGTTTATCAGCCCGGACAGAAGGTGTGGGTGTTGGAGCCAGTGGCCCCAGCAGCACTCAAGGACAAATGGTCCGGGCCCTACACCATCCTGGAGAAAAAGGGAGAGGTCACCTACCTGGTCGACCTGGGAACTCCCCGGAGCCCCCACAGGGTGCTTCATGTCAACAGGCTAAAAGCATATGTCGACAGGAAGGACATGAGTTTGCTCATGGCCCTAGATGAGGGACAGGAAGAGGAGAGTGACCCTCTCCCCGACCTGCTCACTCAGAATCCTGACGATGGCTCGGTAGATGGTGTTGTCTTTTGTGGCAGCCTCTCCGAACATCAACAGAGCGACTGTAAACAGGTTCTTCAGTCGTTCCGACATATGTTTTCTCTAACACCCAGTCAGACCGATTGGTGCACCCATGAGGTTGACACTGGTGACAGCTTGCCCGTCAAGAGTAAAATCTACAGGCAGCCTGATCACGTTAGAGACTGCATCAAAAGTGAAGTGCAGAAAATGTTGGAGCTGGGAGTCATTGAACCCTCGGATAGCCCTTGGGCTAGTCCCGTAGTTCTAGTGCCGAAACCTCACACCCAGGGTGGTAAGAGAGAGATGAGGTTTTGCGTAGACTACAGGGGTCTCAATGCGGTCACTAAGACTGACGCCCACCCAATACCAAGGGCAGACGAGCTTATCGATAGATTGGCTTCGGCCAACTACTTAAGTACGTTTGACCTGACAGCTGGGTATTGGCAAATCAGGTTAGCTGAGGACGCCAAGCCTAAAACCGCATTTTCGACCCCTGGTGGGCATTATCAGTTCGTGGTAATGCCCTTTGGTCTGAAAAATGCACCTGCCACCTTCCAACGGTTGGTGAATCAAGTCCTTGCTGGGCTGGATGCCTTCTGTGCGGCGTATCTGGACGATATCGCTGTCTTTAGCCCCACCTGGGAGGATCACCTGGTCCACCTGCGGAAGACGTTAGAGGCACTGCAAGCAGCAGGTCTCACTATCAAGGCCACCAAGTGCCAGATAGGGCAGACACAGGTTGTGTACCTGGGCCACCTTGTAGGTGGAGGTCAGGTTCAGCCACTGGAGAGCAAGATACAGTCAATCAGGGACTGGGCTCCTCCAACCACCCAGACTCAGGTTCGAGCTTTCTTGGGCCTGACTGGTTACTATAGGAAGTTTGTCAGGAACTATGGTTCCATTGTGACACCATTAAACGAACTGACAAGTAAGAAAATGCCAAAAAAGGTTCAGTGGACAGCGAGCTGTCAAAAAGCATTCGATGACCTAAAGCAGGCCATGTGCACGGCGCCTATCCTCAAGAGTCCGGACTACTCCAAACCATTCATTGTCCCAACAGATGCTTCTGAGTTGGGTGTGGGAGCTGTTCTTTCTCAACTGAATTTTGATGGTCAAGACCAGCCCATTGCTTTTATAAGCAGAAGGCTGACCCCTAGAGAGAAGAATTGGTCAGCTATTGAGAGGGAGGCCTTTGCTGTGGTTTGGGCCCTGAAGAAGCTGAGGCCATACTTGTTTGGCACTCACTTCAAGATTCAGACCGACCATAAGCCCCTCTTGTGGCTAAATCAGATGAAGGGTGAAAACCCCAAACTGCTTAGGTGGTCCATTTCCCTACAGGGGATGGACTTTACAGTGGAACATAGACCTGGTACTGATCATGGCAATGCCGATGGGCTCTCCAGATATTTCCACTTAGAACAAGAAGACTCACCTGGTCAAGGTTAGCTTATTGTTCCGACGTTTGGGGGGGGGGTCATGTAGGAGAGTAGGGTCTGCAATCCTATGATCACCCAGATTTTTTGCTTTTGTTTCACTGGTTTACGACTTTCTCTGGCTGTGGGCCTGCTAATCAGACCCACAGCCTGGCTGTTCTCTTTCTAAATTACGATATGTACCCTAGGTGCAGTTACCAATTGGTACTGGGCCACCTTATCAGACCCCGTAACGCAGGGCATAGGTGTACCCAGGGCCGCCAGGGGCTGAAGCATGTATTATGCCACCCCTGGCTGGCCTCCTAAATTTGACACAACTGGCTGCACGACAGCTGGGGCGAAGCCGTGTAACCACCCTTCGTTTTAGGTATAGTAGCGCTATATCTAACCATACCATGGACACCCGAGTTCCTATCAGTCACTCCTATGGCAGGCCTTAACAATCCTGAAGGCAGAGTGCGTGGGCTCGTGTGAGCTAGGTTCAGGCCCGAGCCGAGCCCGGTTGCAGCTTGCGGAATCAAGACCCAATGGCTGTTCCATGATAACGCGTACCATAACGGTAACTCCGGTGTCGCGTTATCCAGGCATGTCGAGTAAGGTGTCATACGAATCGGGGTGCTGCCCTCTCACCAATTCTGGCGATGAGGTTAGCATCCCACCCTTCTAGAGGGACACGACATGTACGTAACTGTGAACCCCGGTTAAAGTTAACTGAAGCCTCAGCTCCACAAAATGGATGCTGCCACCACAGACACGAGTCTGACCTCCTGCTGCTGGGAGTCCTTCCAGCGAGGAGCACTTGGACAAAGGGTTTCCCGTCGAGGGCGGTGTTCGCACCGTCCCAGACAGGGTTTGTGTATTCTGGGTAGGTAGGGCTTTGGTGAGAAGGTGACTGCGGAGTGGCACCCCGGTGCTCACTACGCATCTGCCGGTTAGAACCAGTTCCAGGGGCGACGGCCCTGGCCTGGGGAAAGTCCGGCAGGGGAGAGGGGCGTAACTACCCCCCTTCCTGGTCCCACCCTTAGGGCAGGACCTAGTCATGTACCCACCCCTTTCTTTAGAATAAAGACCGGAGCGGGGACCCTTCCAAATTAGATCATCTTTGATTCAAGAACTACTTTCTACGAAAGGACATTCAAGACTCTTCTCAAGATTTCTCCCTTGTGACTAAGGAGTAGTCACCCTGCATCAGCGGGCACCAACTAAGAACTCTGCGGTTTGCTGTAAGTCCTTCCTCAAGGAATCCGACGGCCCAGCTCGACGAGAACCGGCTTCCCTGGCACCTCTGACCTCTACCCACGTCATCAGCTCAGCTGTGATCTGTGGGTGCGACGAGACCTCGAGGGACCGGCCATCATCAGAACCTGCACGCTCTTAACGCCAGCACGACCATCGAGGTAACTCTCTGGTGAGTGCTCTGGGGTCCGAGAAGCCCCGACCCTGAGCCGCTCCAGCACCGAAGTGCAGTCTCCCAGCATCTCCACGATCTGCGTGGGGCCCTTCTGCTCGCTGCTCAGCACGTTGTCTGGTCACTAGCCGCTGGCTTGTGCCCTTCTGTGACGACATCCGAGAATCATCACTGCTGGTCTGGTTGCTCCAGACTGGCCCTTGCTTCCATCTTTGCGAGAAGCACCCCGGACCCTCCTGGTCCACTCAAGACGCCATCTTAGGCCTACCACGTGGCCCTGAGAACTGCCAAGGCTTGTTGCCCCATCCTGGGCCCAGCGACGCCGACAGCATCATCCTTCGTGGGACAGCTCGCACCTCCGCCGTGGTCGCCGACAACGCCTCCTGGTCCGTGAGACTGCAGAGCCTAGCGTCGCCCACTCACCTGGTCGAGGTGACGGCCAACCGGTGCCTTCCTGGTACCCTCTGACTACTGGCTAGTAGTACGAACTTGGTCCCCTCTGCTTTCAGGTTTCATCAATCTCCGATCCAGGCTTGGATCCCTGCGAACTATTCAGCACTGGTCGCCGGCCAGCAACTCCTTTCCTCCCGGCTCCTGGCTCGTCAGCGAAGACCCCGACGCCTGTAAGACTTGTGCAGCCGCAGCCCTCGTGGCTAGGTAACTCGGCATTTCGGTGCCTGCATAGCCTCCTTACTCTAGGGTCCCGAGTCCCTCGCTTCCGACTTGCCTTATCGGGTCCGCCCGAGACCTTAATCTTTCCGTGTCTTCGGACACTTGTTTTAATTGTGCACTTGAAGTATTTGCTAAAGAGATTTGGTTTGTGCTTAGTACCCTGTCCTCATAAAGAGTACAGGGCTGTTGTGATTCTTAATAAATACACTGTTTATTTTCATAACACTTGTGTGGTGTCCTTTCACTGGGTGTTCAAGGGGTACATGTGTGGTAAACAGCTGGCTTAACACGCCCTCTCGAGTCTTTAGCCTTAGACTGCTCGTATCCACGCTACTAGGATAGCTGGTCTATAGGTTGACTTACAACCAAACACCATAAGGGTCGTTGGAACGATACATAGCGGTCGCTAGAATAGCGAACGTTGCATATCGGGCCAACTTCTCACAGCCATCTAGAAAACAAATCCATTAACACTAAAATATACTTCTGATCATTTCCAATGCGACCCATAATGTCAATCGCTGTGTGCTCCCAAGGTGAATTAGGTCCTTCCATAGTACCAATAGGAGGTTTAAGTGTCACTGAAGATTCATCAGCAGCTTGACAAGATTTACAATTCATCTTCACACTCTTCAAGCTGTTTGGGCATTCTTGACAGAAAATCAGCTATACAATTCTCTTACCCTGGTAAATATTCCATTTTGTAACAAAAATCTTGCAACTCAATAGCAAGGCTGGCTACTCTTGCAGAAGTATTTATGGTTCCTTCAGTAGTCAAAACTCTGAGCAACGGCTTGTGATCACAGCGTAAAATAAATGTTGTACCCCACACAAAAGCCCTGAAATGATTTACCGCCCACACACATGCCAAAGTTTCTTTTTCGATGGTCGAATACTTTTCCTCAGTGGGCGATAATGACCTAGAAGCATATGCAACAATTTGTTCTTTGCCATTCACACCAACCTGGGATAAAACTGAACCTAACCCTTTAATACTGGCATCAGTGGTGATAATGCTTTGCCATTCAGGGTTAAAACTCTTTAAAGATGCAATTTTTGTTCTGCAGCTTTTTATATCTTCGAAATCTTGTTCACATTCCACTGACCAAACAAACTTAGGGGCCGATTAGGATTGCGGTGATTCCGCATCCTCCGGGCTGGCGGAAGCCACCGCCGGCCCGGAGGATGCGGAATCACAGCTGCGGCCCTTCAAAACACCCACCACCAAATTAGGATGGCGGTGGGATCAGCGGCGGACGGCAGATCCATCCGCCGCTGATCCGCGGGGTGTTGGCCGCAATTTGGTGGCAGTGTCTGCAAGACACCGCCAGCCAAATTACAATGTGTGTATACACATGCTTTTCCGCGGCGGATTTACCGCCGTGGAAAAGCATGTGGAAAATAGCTTCTGGGGGGCCCTTGCGGCCCCCAGGGTCGGAGGGTGGGGGGTGCACATGGGGGGTACCTATGGTACCCCCCAGCATTTGCATGTACAATGCGGCAGGCACCGCGCGGTGCCTGCCGTTTTGTGCATGCAAATGGAAAGCATGCATATTTAACCTTGTGGCGGGTGCTGCTTCAAGCAGCACCCGCCGCAATGTTAAATATACAGGATGTGACTGCCAGGGTGGCGGTCACATCCTAATTCGCACGGAGGGACCGCCACTGCCCCTGCGGACGGTTCCTCCACCTCGGGGGTGGCGGACGGACGCAGGTCCGTCCGCCTTCCTAATGAGGCCCCTAGTTTTGTTTTTTAGAAGTTGTCTAATATTATACGTTCTTGCTGCGAAATTGGGAATATATTTTGAACAAAACTCTGCTAGACCAATAAATGACCTAACATCATCCTTCCCTTTAGGAGCAGGAGCGCACTTAATTGCATCAATGAGATTAGGTTTAGGTTTGATCCTGTCTCAATTAATGACATGACCTAAGTAGGTAACATGATCACTGGCAAATGTACATTTTGAAAATTCAATTGTCAAACCCTTAGCCTCTAAAATACTCAACACCTTCTCCAGGGTTTTATTGTGCTCAGCCTTGTGCGTTCCGAAAATGAAAATATCATCCTGAAAAAATGTGGTGTTTTTAATTAAGGAGAACAACTTGTGCATCAAGCGCTGAAAAACAGCCGCGGCAGATACCAAGCCGAAAGGCATCCTTTTAAATTGAAAACAACCCTGCGGTGTTATAAAAGCAGTGTACTGCTTGCTGTCTTTAAACAGTGGAATCTGGTGGTACGCAGCCGATAAGTCAATTGTAGTGAACCACCTAGCTCCATCAAGTAAAGCCAGCATTTCATTTATTTTCGGCAAAGGAAATTGATCCACCACTATATTATCATTCAAATAGCGCAAATCCACACATAATCTCAATTTCCCGTTTGTACGTTTTACCACAACCAAGGGAGAAACCCAAGCTGATGCTTCAATTGGTTCAATTATGTCAGAGGAGACCAATCTATCAAGCTCAGACGCAACATCTTTTCTCAAAGCAATGGGCACACTTCTAACCTTGTGAATTTTGGATACGGCATCTTCTTTTATATATTACACAACATAACAGGACAACTCGCTAAGCTGTTTACCGTGGCTAATGGCTCCATTTACATCTGCCAGCTTTCCACAAGAGAATACAGGCTATCAGCAAACAGATTTACTACTGCTTACACACAAGAGTAAACTATGTAAAAGGCGTGAAGTGGGAGGAACAATATGTGGTTTGCCTTGTAAATCTCTGGCAGGCAACAAACTTGTGAGTTTGTATGTGACATTCCACATACTCGTGTCTGGTCCATTCCCATGCTGTGTAGGGTCGGAGGTTTTACTCCAGCAAAGCTTAGATTTACTCCCTGTCATCTGTGAAAAGGGGAAATAGTCTACCCCTATTTTTGTAAAGACATGTAGGGAAAGGGCTTCATCTACAGGGAAGAAGGAATTCCCCTTGGAAGAAAAAAAAATTGGTCTTATCAACATTGCGCACTTATACAATATGTTTAATTTCATTTTGGGAAATGTCAAATCGTAATCCGTTCACATGAACAAGTAGTGTTTCCTAGAACTGTGTGGCTAGTTTTGCAGGCACACTGATCGGAATGTTTTTGAGTTGCAAAAAGAATGTAAATTAGTTCAAGCGAAGTTGTAAAACTTTTGCATGGACTTTCAGTCTTTTTGCGTGAATAAGGCATACAGTGCTCTTTGTGGGGCAGGCAGAACTACAGCGCTTCAATCTTGCCTTCCTTGTGTGACCAAACTGTGATTCTGGGTAAACAGCTTTAACTTTCTGTGGCACACTTCTCCAATCTGCCACAAATTGTGAAAACCTTCCTGCACTCTGGGTACAGTGTGAAAAGCTGGCATGCAAGTTTCATTCATAGAACCCAGGTACATAGTATGAGCAACATCAGTGCAAGTTTTTGTACACCTACAAGTACTGGCAAAGACAACAGGTCTAGCTTTTGGAAGCTATTAGCTTTGCAATGGTCAATGCCAATGTTAGGGAGAAGCTTGGCTCTGACTAGCAGCCAAAGACATCACAACTTGCAGGTCATTACAATGCTAGTTGTTGTTCCCTAGGGACTGCCAGGGGGTTGAAAATGTTTGAGGTATTACACATTTTATGGCTTCTATCTTGGGGAAATCAACACTTGTGGAGCACCTCCCCCCGCCATAGAGGTAGATTCTCTCCAGTCCGTCAGGCAACCAAGGTTCCCTCCTATCCACCACCCACCAGTGTATCTGCCAAAGAGTTGTCAGGGGCAATGCCTACCAGTTCCACACTCCCTTTGTCTGAACCAAAGGAGCTTGAGGTTCAAGGGGCGTGACAGAGCCATCCAGGAGAAGGCATGTTTCCTCCGGGCCAGTCTAGGGGCATGGAACCAGATCTCACAGTCTGTCAGGCTGCCAAAGTTCACACATATCCGCTCCCCGTACCCCTGTTGAGCTCAAAGTAGGAGTGAATGTCCTTCTCAACAAAGTCAGAGCTGTCGGAATCGTGCAATACCAAATGTTAATCCTCCACTTAGGCCACAACACTGCCTGGGCCAGGTCAATCTGGAACAAGAGGTGGGCATGGTCCGAAATACCCCGGGGAAGGACCTCAATATCTGAGAGTTGGACAATGTCCATCGCAGAAAGCCACACTAAGTCAATACAGGACTTGGTTTTATGTACCGCTGAGGTATGGGTAAAGGTAGAGTCATGTGGTTGCTATGTACGCCACGTGTCACAGAGTTCACCGAAGCCAACAAATGACGGGAGGGCGCTTGACGACCCGGCCGCGGGGTGCCAGAAGTGTCTAGTGCAGGACTGAGGAACATATTTAAGTCTCCCCCACTATAGTGACACTGTGCGGGAGGGCCAAAAGAAGGGCTCCAGCAGACTGCAGCGTGACCTCGAGCTAAGGCTGTTGAACGCAGATGACCATGAAATTATAGTATTGGCCTTCCTGCCGGCCCTCTATGCCCACATACTTTCGCTGGGATCCAGGTGAGCTGCAGACACCACTAATGGAAATCCCCTAGGCAGCAAAATGCTCACCACTGAGAGGCCAGGGAGAACACAGCCTGATAAATCCTATCATAACCAAAACGACCTAAGAAGGGAACATGTGTACCAAGTAGGTGAGTCTCCAGGAACATGAGAACATCTGGCTGGAATCGCTAAACATAACAAAGGACACCAGATCTCTTTTTTTTTTTTTTAATTTTTAAAACCTTTATTTAGAAAAGTGCACACAGCTATTCAGCCCAACATCCCGGAGGCAAGGCAGCATATAGAAGCAGGAGAGCAATAGCGCAAGAATAAATGTCACAGTACAATGAAGGTTGATTTTATTATTTTGATTCATAAGGAACATAGAGTAAGAAAAAGAGGAAGACGCCGGAAAGGCGCATAAAGAGTGGCAATGGGGTAGAAGAAACCAGTGAAGCGTTGGCAGTGGGGCAGGGGGAGCAGCAGGGAACACAAGCACGGATACAGGAGAATAGATCAGGATAGAAGGGGGGGAGAAGAGGAAACAGGATACAACAGTACAGCGTGGCACAGTTGGTGTCACAGGTTATGGCGACAGATGTTCCTCCAAAGAGACAGGTTCCGGGGGCACACAAATATCTCCCCTGTAAGCATTCGAGGCACCCCACACTTTCAACCACTTTTTGGGCTTACCCCTGGCAACATAGACCGTCTTTTCCCTGAACATACACCAATCCATGTTGGCTTTCCATTGCACCACCATGGGAGCTGCCGAAGCCCCCCACTTCTGTGCGATATCGCGTTTGGCCACCATGTTGCCGAGGGTCACCCACTGCGTCTGAGCCACATTGTGATCCGTCGGACCCCAAATGTTGAGGAGGCATCTCCTAGCTTCCGCCGTCGCTGCCACCCCAGTCACTTCATCCATAATTCGATGCACACGTCTCCAGTAGGAGGCTATGGCGGGCATTCCCAAAGAATGTGCATAAAAGTGGCAAGGGCGCCGCAGCCGCGGCGACAAAGCCCATCGATCGAGTAGCCCATATGCACAAGCCGGGGGCCAGTCACGTACACCCTGTGCAGGATTTTGAGCTGCACCAGCCGGAGACGAGAGGAAATGGCGACTTCCTTAGGGGAAGAAACTGCACTCTGCCAATCCTCATCATCGATTTCCAGTCCGTCACGCACCCACTGATCCCGCACACCCAGGAGGAGGTCAGTGCGAACATTAATAAGTTTCTTATAAGACAGTGAGATGGCACTGTCAGGCATATGGCCATCCAGCACCCTGTCCTCCAACGGGGAGCTTTCTGGAATCGCCCCCTCAGCTGGTTTAGCAGAGAGCAGTGCGTGTCGCAACTGGGCATATCGGAAAGACTCTGAGTTACCCAGCTGATACTCAGCCTGCAGCTGGGAGAAGGTCTTGATCTCACCCTTCGATATCATATCATCCACCCTGGAGATACCTATGAGGTCCCATTTGTCAAATCCCTTGGTGTGCCATAACTTGCCCAAAATATCTGAATCGTACAATGGGGTGAACCTAGCCAACCTGCCTTGCCAACCCTGTGCCTTGGTGATTGTCCTCCAAATATGGACCGCAGTTTTCGTTGGACCCGACATCCGCCTGTCCAGAGACCTCGAATACAGCGCCCTGTAGTAATTGCCGCCACTCAAGAGCCACTTATCCATCGCATATCCAGGGTTGTTCTCCGGACCATAGAAACCATGATTGATAGCCGCCAATTGGGAGGCCCAGTAATATCTGCGTACATCTGGTAGTGCTATACCCCCGTCGTACCACGGAAGCGTGAGCTTCGTGATAGCGACGCGGGGTCGGCCGTCCCAAAGTAGGGCACGTTGAAGGCCTTCAATCTCTCGGAAGTATCGGGCGGGGACCGGATCTTGGGTGTTCTGCAGAGCGTACAGAAACCTGGGCAAAGACATCATCTTAAATAATGCCGCGCGCCCGAGTAAAGAAAGCGGAGGTTTACGCCAACCCTCCACGTCACGCCGGAGGCGCAGGAGAGGGGGAAGCAAATTGTGCTCATAGCGCGCCTTCACATTACCAGAGATATAAATCCCCAAGTATTTAAAGCCCTGGCTGGCCCAGGCCACCTGGATGTTGCAGCCTCTAGGGAGGCGCGGTGTGTCCCCTTTCAGTACGTATAGGGAAGACTTGGCCCAGTTGATAACAAGGCCAGAATACCGGCCAAACAGTGTAAGTACATCACATGCCACAATAAGTGACTTGCAGGGGGAAGTGAGGTAAAGCAGAATGTCATCTGCATAAAGAGAGACTCTGTCCTCAAAGCCAGGGGCCCAGCTTATACCATGCAGATCCGGGTGTGTACGTAACAGGGCCGCAAGCGGCTCAAGAGCGAGCGCAAACAAAAGTGGCTACAAGGGGCAACCCTGCCTGGTGCCTCTATGAAGGGCAAAAGTCGCCGAGATGCGGCCATTGACGGCAACGTTAGCCAGTGGGTCAGCATACAAAAGCTTCACCCATCCCACAAACACCGGGCCAAAACCGAGCTTCGCCAGCACCGCCCAAAGGTAACTCCACTCGAGAGAGTCAAAAGCCATCGTGGCGTCCAAGGACGCAAGGACTGCCGGCTCCTCCAGGGTGTGGGCCCTGGCCAGGGCGCCGTGGAGTCTACGCAAGTTAAGGGCAGTGTTGCGGTGTGGAATAAAGCCCGACTGGTCCGGATGCACTAAGTCGCCGATAACACCAATCAGTCGATTAGCGATTATCTTGGCGAGAATCTTAGGCTCAGCATTCAGGAGAGAAATGGGACGGTAGGACCGACACAAGTCTCTCGGCTTCCCTTCCTTGTGGATGACCACAATGGTGGCCAACCTCTGGTCCAGGGGAAGTAGGCCAGTCTCCCGCGCCTCAAGAAACATGTTACGCAGGTGGGGGGAAACCACATCCGGCCTGATCTTATATAGTTCAACCGGGATACCATTGGGACCAGGTGCCTTGCCTGATCGCAGTGAGCGGATCGCAAGGGCTACCTCATCCACAGAGATGTCCCTATCCAGGTCGTCGCACTCCTCGTCCAAAAGGCACGGGAGATCGACAGCCGAAAGAAACACTGTCGAATCAGTCTCAGACCGGTCCGAAACCGAGGTATAGACGCCTCGAAAGTAATCAGCGAAGGACTCGGCAATGGCACTTGGATCAGTGACGACAACTCCGTCCTCCCCCATTATCTCGGGTACAACACGGTTAGCCATCTCTCTTCTGTCCAGCCAGGCCAGCAACTTCCCGGCCTTATCCCCGACGTCGTATATCCGACCCTGCTGTTCTTTAGCTAAAACAAGGGCAGCGTTTGTAGCAAGGTCGCGGTATTCCGACTGTTTGAGGGAGAGGTCGTGCAGAAGAGCGGGATCGGGCCCTGCCTCCAACTGGGAGTCAAGCTCCATGATCTCCTCCTCGATGCGTACTAAATCAGCATCTCTGACTCTACGGGCCTCCGCTATAAGAGCGAAAGCCTCACCCCTCAGAACTGTCTTAAAAGCCTCCCATAGAGTCGCGGCCGACGCAACCGAACCCTCATTTTCAGTAAAATAAAGGTCGATGGCCTTGGCTAGGAGATTACGAGTCTTGGGATTGCGGAAGTACCACGGGTTAACAACTGCCGGTCGGTCCGACATGGCAACGTCAAAGTCAAAGGAGACCCACAGCGGGGAGTGATCAGAAATCCCCCGTGCCAAAAAACGGGCCGCAGAAACAGCAGGCGCATGTGCAGCCAATGTAAGAACGTAGTCGATCCTGGAAAGACTACCATGGGCGCCTGAGTGGAAGGAATAATGACAGAGCATGGGATGTAAAAGCCGCCAGCTATCTATCAGCCCCATGGTCTCGAGGAAAGATGGCAACCACATTTGGGAGCTACGGAGGTCTCTAGGCGGATGGCGGTCCAAGGAGCCGGAGCAAACCGCATTGAAATCACCCCCCACTATCAGCAATCCAGCAGGCAAATTCAAAATGGCGCCACCAAGGTCCTGGAAGGTGCTAGATTGTAGACCCGGGGGAACATAAACTGAAAGTAATGTCAGGGCGCGCCCCTCCCATCGACCTGCCACAGCGGCGTATCGCCCCCTATCATCGATCACAGTGACGTCGACCTCAAGCGGAAGGGACGTACGAACAAGAACTCTCGCCCCCCGAGATCCCGAGGAGAACCCCGAGTGAGCCACCATTTTGTACCCTTTACGGTTAAGTGCTTTGCACGTGTTTCCAACCAGATGCGTCTCCTGAAGGAGGACGACATCAGGCATATGACGTTTAATCAGTTGAATCACAACTCCTCTCTTGATACGGTCACCCAACCCGTTAACATTCCAACTGAGGACTCGCAGTTTCCTACCCCCCATCATCGTGTCCCCGGCCCCACCCAACCCCAACAAGCCTCAACAACAAATGAAACTGATCAGTATATACATCCCATTGCCTAAGAAATAGAAAGAGAGAAAAGAGAATAAACAAACAAACTGCCCCACCACCACCCACCACCCTGCACCCCTGCAGCAGACTAAGAAGCCCCCCCAACCAGCAGTGTGCCTGTCGCCCCATAAACTAATCTACAAAAAGTCCCTAGAGGAGTAAGGAATCTCTGCAAACCCCTCCCGCCACCCTCCATGTACAAACAGGAAAACTATCAAAATCGGAACAGCATTGGTTTTGGCAGTCACAGACATCAGGGACACCAACCGCCATAATCAGCACAGCAGGACCCAGTCCTAGAGATCAGAACCACCAGTTGCTCCACCGGAATGTTCGTCGTGTTCCTCCCGGCGTTGTGGCAAAGTGTCCAGCCAATCGCTCGCATTCTCCGGCACATCGAAGAACATAGCTCGGCCCTCGTACTCAATCCGCAGTTTAGCAGGGAACAGCATAGAGTATTTAAAACCCATGTCTCTCAGGCGTCGCTTCACCCCTGCAAAACTCTGACGTTGCCCTGGTGAAGTCCGGGTAAAAGTGCACCTCAGAGTTCTGAAATTTGAGCGGCCCATGTCTCCTGGAGGCTTGCAGGATCACATCCCGGTCTCTAAAGTTGAAGAGCCGGGCAATGATGGGTCTAGGCGCAACACCCGACTTCGGAGGGCCGCCAGGTATCCGATGGGCACGCTCCACAGAGAAGAAGTTTCTCAGGCCAGAAGGTGCGAGATGCGTCTGTACCAAGTCCTCCACAAAAAGGTCCACTGCCGCCTCCTCCGCTCCCTCCGGAATACCAATAATGCGGACGTTCTGCCGCCTTGCACGCCCTTCAAAATCCTCCAACCTTCTGGAAAATTGATCGTTGACTGATCTTAGGGTCCGGACCTCCGCCTGCAGGTCCGAAACGTCGGTAGTTAGGCTCGAGGTCTTGAGATCAAGGGATTTCACCCGATCGTCGGTCTTCCCCAAGTCGGCCCTGATCAGGGTGAGATCCACGGCCAGAGTGTCCACCTTGTGAGTCAGGACCTTGTGTTGCTTCTGCATTTCAGACCGAAGGCCCGCGATGGCCCCCATAATGTCACTCAGAGTAGGCTCGGAACCATCTGGCGAGCCCGCACGTTGCAGGTCTTTAGAGGAGGCCACCACCGTGGGCGAGGTCCGCTGCTGAGCGTAGCGATCAATCTTATTCAGCTGCGTATGAGTCGTCCTACGGACACCTCTGTTCGACGTCTTGTCGGGATCCCCTCTGCCGGCCATGATGGACCCAAGGAGAACAAAGGGCTTCGCCGCACCGGACAAAGAAGCAGATGTGTAGAACGGAGGCGAAGTCAGCAAACAAGCCAGGCCGGTAGCAGGCGACTCCGCAGCTACACGCACTTTGCCAGCAGGGACCAAAGATGTCCACTTCGCATGCCAATCATGCGGAGCGTCGGTACAAGCAGCAGCCGCCCATGAGACAATGGCGCATCACTGGCACGAAGTTCGGCTCAACGTAACTTCGCCTAGGAGCTACAGATTTAAAAGCGGAAAGCAGTTCCCGCGTCTGCGACCTCTCACCAAGCAGAATCCACTAACGTGGATCAGGATTTTCAGCAGGATATTTGCGGAGGGTCGGAGGGTCCGCGGAGCTCCGAGCTTACGCGGCCATCTTGGTCGCCCGCGAAGCTCCTCCTCGACACCAGATCTCTTAATGTGATCTAGCAGGCCGTTCGCATTCAAAGATACTACCTTAACCACCACCATCATGATGGAAGAGTAGTCAGATTAGGCCCATGGGAAGTGGTATTGGGGGACCCAATGATGGCAGGAGTACTATGGGTAAGAGCGTTGCATGGCTTAGAAAGCTGAAAATTGACTAAAAAAGGTGTGGGTGGTCTCTTAGGAACAAGAACACCCCCACCCCTCAATGTCCCCCTATCCCATATTTCTACCCTGGAAGCATCTGTCAGCTTAACAAGCAAGCCGAAGGCTAACAGCCCTTACAACCCTAGAGTGCCTCCATAACAATTGGAGCCTGGTGCCTGGCAGCAATCAAGGATACAGCCCCTTATGAAACCTGCAAGGAAAAAGCATCAAGATAAAATAGTACAAACCAACACACAGAACCTGGAACAAAAGAATGGTGCTTGGAGACCTCACACACATTCCCAGTGCCCCCTATACCTGCAGGAGTCCAGGCAGAGCCCAATCACCCATGCGGGCTCATGGAGGAATACCAGTGTCGTTCTCATCTGTGACTCTGAAAAGCTCCAGTGTACCTGCCAAAGAGTTGTCAGGGGCAATGCCCACCAGTTCTACACTCCCTCTGTCTGAACCAGAGACGCCAGAGGCTCACGGGAGCGTAAGAGGGTTCTCCAGGAGCTGGCATATTCCCTGCGGACCAGCCTGGGGGCAGATGCGGAGCACCACCTGCCATGGAGCTAGATCCCTCATGTCCATCAGGCCACCAAAGTTCCATACTCTCCTCAGCCCACTCCCCAGCCTGCTTCAGAGTGTCAATGAAATAAGTGTCTGAGTTGAAGATCACCTTTACCAGTGCCAGGAAGAGGAGCATGTATTGCAGGTTAAAGGCCTGGTGTTTCTGTCTGACCTCCGCAAAAGACCGCTGCCGTTGCTGGACTGCACGGGTGTAGACAGGGAAGATCATAATACTCTGGTTTTGGAAGTGAAGGTCAGGGTGTGCCCTCACCTCTCGGAGGATAACATCTCTGTCTCAATGGTGAAGAAGGAGCACTATGAGCAGGTGGGCCAAGGACCTATGTGCCCTCTCCACCTCAAAACAGGGTGAGAGCTGGTCCGTTGGGACCCAAAACCGCAATCAACTCTCCAGGAACCGTTCCACATCAGGGTTCTCCATGCCCTCTGGAAAACCAACAAACCAGAGATTGTTCCTTCTCGAGCAATTCTCTGCATCCTTGGCCTGGTTCTCGAGCAGCGCCATTGTCGAAAGCAGTTTAGAGACCTAGAGTTTAGGGGTGGCCCCCTCATCTTCAAATGTAGACACCATGGTTTTTTGCTCAGTCACACGACTGGCAACGTCTGGAGGTCTTGGCTCAATAACATGTAATTGACTGGCACCTCATCCATCATAGTCTCAACTGCCTCTCTCTCGTCTTGGATTGCCTGAAGGATGGTAATGAGGCCCGAGGGTGCAGGGGTGGGTGCGGTTCCTGAGCCCCACCAGTGGCCCCAGAAGCACTGGATGTAGGCTTAGTAAACTGGTCAATCTTTGTTTGGACTGGGGCCGGAGGGTGAGGCTTTCTTCGACCTATCACCACCAAGACACCCCCAAGTTGAGGAGAGATGGACTGCTTACCCTGAGGGGCAATACGACCACTCGAGTGCGTCGGGCAGCCAGCCTTGCGAGTACCAGAGGGATCTGAGAGGTTCGTCGCCGGACAAGAGTCACAGGGCCTCATCCGCATGCTCCCACTACCTAAGCTGGCACCAAGAGGCATTAGCTCAATGGCCCACTGGAGAGAGGCCAAATGGGTGATGTCGGTGGAACCAGCGCAGCAACTATAGTGTTTATAGCAAATTTTAAAACAGGCGCGGCCCCCATGCCCAGTCTGTAGTCTTTCTCACTTGCAGTTTGGGTGGGAGAAAAACCAAGGGAGATGTTGTTGCCCCCAGCAAACAACTCAAAGCAGCCCCATGCGCCAAGCACAAGGTACCACAGGCAATCAGCCGCAGTGGTCATGTGGGGCCTCAAGTCCAATATCTATTTGGCCATAATGATTTTTAGTTTGCACGCATTTATACGACCAGCACTCTTGTATCTTGTTCCGAGCTTAAGGAATCACAGGCCCCTGTGTCTAACCTTTTGTTTGAGCGTACACATTTTCTAGTCAATGTACATATTTGTTATTGCATTTGAAACACCTTTAAAATAATACCCTATGTATTTGACAAAGGACAGAAGCTGGGTTTTTAATTTATGACTGCACCTAGAGATGATCAGGTAAGTCACACTTCCACAACATGCTCAATGGAAAGTGCGTGAGAGACAGCCTAAGTGTGTATTTGTGTGCATCTAAAATGTGCCCAGTTGGCTTCTCAGCAGGCATTATATATAGCTGCAGACTGCCTGTTTTTTTGCCAGCTCCCCAGTCTGTTTGTGCTGCTGAATATGAGTTTTGGTGCCAGCTTCCTGTCTGAGACTGCGTCAAAACTACTGTGCCAGCTCACCACTATGAGGCTGACTACAAATCTGTACTAGCCCATCGGCCATGATGAGTTGTTCATGCCATGTCATACTAAATGCCATCTGAACACTTTGTGTTTATGAGTTGCTAGTGTGTGCCACCTCCACAATCTGTAGGAGTGTGTGGTTGCTAGTCTGGGCCTGCCCAGTGGGCAGTCTGCATTGTAAGTCTGGGCCTACCCAGTGTGTGTTGCTTACAGTAGCAGCTTGTGCCATTTAAGAATACACAGCGTGCGATGCTATTTGACACGTGCATTACCGACAACCAGTGCTTAATTTGAGCCAATGCTTTCTGGTGCTCAGCACCAGCACTTAATTGGTTTCGGCGCTTGGCACCGGCAACTAATTGTCAACAACATACTTAAAACAGTCTACCACATGGTGGCGCTGCTCATCTAATTTAGAGATGAGCAGAACAATGGTTGTTTAGGAATACAATATACATAAAAATAGTGCTAATACCTGCCTCCTCAGCCATTCCTTCAGCTTTGGGAACCTGGAATCTGTACTAGCCCATCGGCCATGATGAGTTGTTCATGCCATGTCATACTAAATGCCATCTCAACACTTTGTGTTTATGAGTTGCTAGTGTGTGCCACCTCCACAATCTGTAGGAGTGTGTGGTTGCTAGTGTGGGCCTGCCCAGTGGGCAGTGTGCATTGTAAGTCTGGGCCTACCCAGTGTGTGTTGCTTACAGTAGCAGCTTGTGCCATTTAAGAATACACAGCGTGCGATGCTATTTGACACGTGCATTACCGACAACCAGTGCTTAATTTGAGCCAATGCTTTCTGGTGCTCAGCACCAGCACTTAATTGGTTTCCGGCGCTTGGCACCGGCAACTAATTGTCAAGACCATACTTAAAACAGTCTACCACATAGTGGTGCTGCTCATCTAATTTAGAGATGAGCAGAACAATGGTTGTTTAGGAATACAATATACATAAAAATAGTGCTAATACCTGCCTCCTCAGCCATTCCCTCAGCTTTGGGAACCTGGAATGATCTGAGCTGCCACATTTACATGAAAAAGAGATGGTTAGTAGTTGTTTTGGCAGCGATGACAAGGGCGATGGGTGTTGCAAGCTGAAGTGGCCTACAGGTCAGAGCACTGGCACTTAATATTTTACAAATTAAGCACTGCGATAACTGCCTCTGGTGCGACTGCCCGGAGCAATTACAGGTGGACCACTATGTTTGGTTGCTAAGGATCTGGTTTTAGTATGGCCTAAGTGGGAAGAGTTGCGCGATGTCCTGGAAGGTAGTCTAGTGTTGTTGCTTCGAGCATGGCACTTCTCTATCAATACTCAACTTTAAAGGGTATAAGATATATCAGGATCCATACAGCTTTATTTTACAATAAACCGTTCTTGTCTGGGGATGCAGTGTGCTTCTGCTGCTGTTTTTTGCTTGGACTGGGGGACTCCATTCGCCATAATGCTTTGCAGGAAGGAGGAAAAGCCGCTTTCCGCAAGGCCGCCATAGCGCTATAAAGCGCTTATCACCACTCTGTAAAAACTGCGGCAAAGGGAGGTCTGGCGGTACTGATTTCCACCTTAAGCCAGTACACATTGATTAAGTCATATACAAGTTCTCCAAATTTTCAGATTTTGTATTTTCAATTAAGTAAGGAGCCGGGTTTTGTATTGATTAATTATTACAATAATAGGGTTGACAATACTAGGAGTGCAGTGTTTAATTTCCTCCAGAAAACACTGGGAATATTTGCGAAAGACATCAAGGCCACCCATATTATTATTTGAGTGGGGGATTTCAATATTACAGAATGTCAAATCCCAACTGATAATGCTTGCTGGCATATAGACAAGCAGGGAAATGGCAAACCACACTTCACGCATGATATATATGGGGTGTCTCTAAATGAGCTAATGTTTAAGTATGATTTGGAATTGCTGGTACTGAATACAGGTCTAGAAAATATAGTGTTACCGGCTTTTCGGGCAGGGAGGCATTTCTCAATTATTGACCATACCCAAAGCTCTAGACATGGTCTTATAAGGCTAGATTCATATAGGGTTTTATGAACTCCTTTCAGTCATCATCACCCACTTTCCCTTGTCTATAAAGTCAAGATTTAAGATGTGATAGGAGCCCAGACAGCGACTTGCCTCTAAGTGCAAGGTAAAAATGGGATCAGCCTAAAATGCACCTACTAGTTTAAATTAATCAGAATTGTTGGAAAAAATAACTAGAAAAAATAGGAAACAATTTATGGAATGTACAGAATGGAATAACTATCCATGCAAAATACTCATAGCTTCCCACAAATTGACACGCTATTCAGTCAAAATACTTTATTTGGGCTAGTCAGCCATAAAAGTAACAAAACAAGTATGATACAGTATAGTGAATAAATACACAAAAACAAAAAATTAAAACAATGTACTATGCACATTTGATCTGTTATCAAAAGCTATTCTGAAACATACAAGATGCGTTGATTGTACTAATTTAAAAGGAAGAAAGTGTTCATAAAAACGTCATGCCTCGGGGCTCTAGGGAATGAGACCTAAATAAATACATATTTTAGAATTAGAATGTACTAAAAGATTCATTAAAATTACTAATACTGCTAAGAAAAGCGAGTGAACCCTCTGAGACATTCTGTAGTTCATTATGGTAAACAAAGGCCTAATAAGCGTCTCTAAGTGTGCTCTATGATAAGTGAGTCATGGGAGGGGAGGAGAGCCAGTGATCCCTTAAGCCAATTTGCTCTACCAGCCTTTGAACATAAGCTAGCCAATTTAATGTTGCCCCTCTGTCCAGTGGCTCCACGATAGTCCTCCAGATTTAGAGAACATTTCAGCCTTACCCAGAAGAGTAATGGTCTAAATTGGGCGTTTATAAATTATTGGGTTTAGGCCAATTAACGGAATTAACGAGGTGTTAGTAGGGAGATTGTTTAATGTTCCAAAGAATTTATTCTCTGCTACCCCAAGTTTGGCCAGGTTCGAAGGGCCCCAAATTTCTGCCCCGTAGAAGAGCACTACCCTCCACTTTTGCCCTATACGCCTTAAATGCCGGAGAGGTATACCTTGTTCGAGAAGTTCTATAACACCTTAGTATAGCAGCAGAGTGGTGAGTTAGGTGTAAACTACTCTTCTCAACCTGAGGACCCCATGACATAGAGCTGGTTAGCCTAACCCCTAAGTAATCAAACTTAATGGGGGACGACCCCCTAACATTATCGAGCCTTGGAAAGGTTTGTGGGGACTGAGGTCTTGGAGTGGTTGATTAATAGCCCTCGCTCATTTAAAAAATCTTCAAATTTGTTCACCAAGGGTTGCAAGCCCTTAGGGGTCTTCGAAATCAAATCAGGAGGGTGTCATCAGCAAATAGTAAAAGTCAGATTTTACATCCACCCAGAGATGGGCGTCATTTAAACCATCCTCCACATATGATACCACATCATTGAGGTACAGGGAGAAGAGAGCTGGGGTAGGACACAGCGTTGCCGAACTCCATTCTTAACATCATTTCGGTCGATCAGCTTCTCTCTCCTACCCCATCTGACTTGAACGTAAGTGTCCTTATGAAGGTGGACCAATATCTCCAAAATATCAGATGGGACCCCACTATTCCTTAAGGTACCCCATGGGTTTGCCCTCGGGACTAAATCGAATGCTGATTTTAAGTTGACAAATACCAGGTAGAGATGGGCCTTCTGGATAGCAACAATTTTCAATTAGATTAATAAAAACCTAAAAATCTGGTCAATCCTGCTTATGCATTTCGAAATCCAGCCTGTAACGGGGAACAGCCTGTTGGTCCTCAATCCAGGATTCCAGTGTCCCTTGCAGTTGTCTGGCAAATATCTTTTGAGATACATCCATTAGGTTGATAGGCCTGTAATTTAGTGGGGAATCCCTCAAGTCTTTTTCTTTTTATAAATGGGGACAATTTGAACGGCCTTCCAGCTCGGAGGGACACATGCCCCTTTGATGATATGATTTGACAATTTATTAAAATAAAGAGCCCATGACTCACCGTCAGGAAAAAATAGTTCTCCCGGAACATTGTCAGGCCCAGATGCTTTCCCAGGGCCAATGGTTTTGATTGCCTCAAATGTGTCCCTCATCTCAATCACTAGAGTATTCTTAGAAGGGTTAGTTACATCACGCTTTTGACTAATTTGGTTGTCATTGTTATACAGATGGCCTTTTTGTGAAATATACAACTCTGAGAAAGGAGCGTGCCAAACCTCAGAAGAAATTGAGTCTGCAAGAGGCCTCAGGCACTCCTTTACCATTTGCTATCAGCTTCCAAAAGGCTTTGGTATCTTTGGTAGTAGCTGCCTCATAGATATCTTCCCATGACTTTGATCCCCACTCTCTCTGCGCTTTGGCTTGAATCAGTTTATAGTCTCTTCTTTTGATTCTAATTATAGGAACATCACCTTGGGTGAGGACCTGTCGAAGTTTATACTTATTGTCATTACAAAACCTATAATTTCAAGAATATCTGGGAATTATACGAGCCTTGGTAGGCGTATAAACTTGTGTAAAAGATTTACTGAGGGTTTCAAAGAGACCCTCATTTATGATAGTTACCCTCTTAAGGCGGCGTGGTTCTTAGAATAGTCACAGCTTAGCATATCTAGGTCAGACAATGCTCCCCTCAGGGCCTCGTTCATACAGGCCCTTACACAAAGATCATTACCTACTCGTAAGTCTTCCTCGCCACATGAATACCGAAGTGAGCTTCAGCTCCACACTAAAACCCTAGAACCCTCCAAAACAAAAGGTAGCCTACCATGCCTCCCATTCCGTCCCAGCATGGCCGACCCCTATCACCCCTGACCTCTATAAGAGGAGGGCCGGCCCAATCCTCAGCCTGTTTTTTTGGTACTGCGCTGACTTTGCACCTTTGAGGTAAGTGTGGGTCTGCTTTAGCAGGAGCATGGGTTCCCATTTTACCCCATGCCTATCATTTGATGGTGTTAAATTAGAAGCAAGTGATATGGGAACATCTACCATGTGTTAAAAAAGTCCATTCAGCGTGAAAGAGAAGGCATTGGGGTCGCTGTCATCCCTAGTGATTATCTCAAAATCAAACAGGTTACTCCATACCTGGACAGATATTAAAACATAAACGATTCTGCTTCAGCGTCCTGTGCGTTTACAGGTGACTGCATCATTGGGGTCCGAGGGCGAACGCCCGTTACATGCTCTCAGACCATAAATTAAGGTAAAGGACAAGAGCTGATATGCAGCTCTAGTCCACCGCTTTACTGGGTCGACATTAAGGACTGGTATCTCCCACTCTTCAGCCTCCTCAGGTAGTGATGATTGATTACCCATGTCATATTTGGCATTAAATCACCCAAAACATATCAGTGTCATGGGAGTCAAAGGAAACCCTATGCTGAACCAAATCCTGAAGTACCTTGGTTTCTCCTCCACCTTTAGCGACCCTATTATAAATATTATAGAAATAGTATATTTGGACATCAGTGTTAATAAGTGATGTACCCATAATATCATGAGAAATTTGGGATTGAGGAAGTTTTATAGCATTCATATTTATTTTAACCCATATAACAAGCCACCAAAGGACGGCCCTTTCCAAGTTGAGCAGGTGGGCTGGAGAACCAGCAACAGGTCCATTGGGCAGAAGAAGGACCAGTGAGTGCCAACATATGAAACAAGACAAGGGAACCCCAACCGGGACCAAGCGGACAAGGCTAGCAACTCAACACCCAAAACCAACGTCTTTGGTTTTCAACCTATCATCCACTCCCCTGACACCTATTGAGGAGGATGTACTCAACAAAGGGCTCTCATTTGTCCCCACTACACGGCTGGACAAATTTCATCTTCACACAGAGTTAGCAGAATTATTCCGCAAACTCAAGTTAAAAGCCTTTTTTGAGAAACAATCACCAACGGATTCCACAAACAAAGTAAATGAAACAGGTCTGAGACTAAAATCAACGTTCATCCCTCCTCCATCGAGTATCCCAGTGGAAATAACTACCTTTGAACAGGTAGTCTACAATGAAGTTGAAAATATGAACCAACCCAAAACCTACAACAACTTTTCCAAAAAGAGAGGGAGGCAGTAAAGAAACTACAAGAAAACCCTATCATAATCATCAAGCCTGCGACAAAGGGGGTGGTATTGTCATCCAAAAAAACCTGGACTACACCACTGAATGCCTCAGACTACTCAGTGATGGACAAACTATAAACGCCTGAGAGGTGACCCACCTAACACATTATGAATCACCATTATATCACTGGTGAATTCAGCAGAAAGTCACCAACATATCTCCAAACAGGAGACAAAATACCTATGCACTAAAAATGCCAAAGTCCCCTACTTCTACACAGTGCCTAAAATTCACAAAGAGACATGACCATCCCCGGGATGACCTATTGTCTCCGGAATAAACTCTCTTTTAGAACCACTGTCCAGGTACTGTGATTTATTCCTAAACCCACTAGTTCAGAAAGCCTCCACCTACATAAGGGACACAAAACACCTATTGTCTCTCTTTAAATATATAAACTTTGATCCTGCCACACAACTGCTTATGGGATTGGACATTGAAAGCCTGTGCATGAGCCTTCCCCAGGACACCACCCTAACAGTGCTGCGGGATATGCTTATGGAAACAATTTGGGAATATACCACCCCCAGGGAATTTATCAAACAATGTGCTACATTAGCACTCAAAGACACATTTCGAATTCAAAGGTGAATTCTACCTCCAGACAAACAGCACATCAATGGGCAGCATTTTTGCCCCAAGTGTGGCAGGGTTATAAGTTTATCACTTTGAAAAAACACACATCATACCCACCATCAACCCATACACCAACTTCATCAGTTTATGGTGTCGATATATCGACGATATGCTCATGATCTGGACAGGCACATCAGAGTCACTTCACTGTTTCCTCAGTTGGCTAAACGAATGGGACCCCTACTTGTAGTTCACAAGCACAGCTGACACACAGAGAATAGCCTTTCAGGACCTCACAGTTGAGGCCGAAGGAGGGTCTTTAAAAACCTCTACCTATTTCAAACCTACGGGTAGAAACTCTCTACTGGAATTTGAAAGCTTTCATCCGCGACCCCTCAGAGAGAACCTCCCCTTCGGGCAGTTTCTCCGCATTCGATGAAACTGTAGCTCAACTTCAGACTACCAGAAACAGTCATCAGACCTTGCCATAAAACTCCGGGAATGAGGCTACCCGAACAAAATGATCGAAACAACAAAAAACGTGCCCGCAACCAGAACAAGGAAGCACTTCTGGAGAACAACGTACACCATGACATACTCACACCTCTCACCTGTGTCACAACCTACAATGATATTTGAATAACAGTGGTCCTTAAAGAGACTTTTTTTTAGAGCATTTGAATAAAATATAGCCTGCAATAAGTACTATGTTCCATAGTGTCCAGCCGGACATACAATTTTAATCAATTGAGTGTATAAAGAAGTTTTCAAGAGCAACAAACAATAAAGTGGGATACAATCCTGCATCCGGTATATGAGAACTTGACAAACAAACTAATAAACATTAGTATTTTCAGGCAAAAAGAGAGAGGAAGCTTCTGGTCGATGTAAATACAAAACAAGCTATCCAAAATAGTTATCACACTAATGTGACACAATGGTTGTCTGTGTGAAACTATTCAAGTGGTCGGCGGCATTTTGATCCCTTTGAACGTATAATGGGATCTTCATCAGACTGTTTTAATCACATGCCTGAATATTTAGAACTGCTGTGGAGAAAGGGGGAGAGAAAGGCAAAGGTAGCGTTTGTAAGGAGGGGAAATTCAGCATGTTTGAACACTAATGTAAAACGTGGCTGTGCACTGTGAGGAAGGCCTAGGTGTTCTATAACGTGCGCCAATGCATAGATGCATGGGGATAGAGCATCAGTAAAGGTTAACAGAAGTGAAGTGCCCTGGGAAAAGGCATGAGGCACCATGTGAACGGTTTGGCGATAAATAGGTGAAGTGCTATACTCGGTCTAAAAGAGTGGTAACGAATCATGCGGGCGCAGTACAAGATGTAAAGGTGATGTCAGGAGAATGGCGGTAAATTACAGTGTGCCTAAGGTCGAAATGCATGAAGTGAATTCTGTGCAAGTATAAGGTGTTGCGTATCATGAGGTACGGCGGTCACATGAGCAAGGTGCAAAATTGCAATCGGTGTAAGGATGGCACAAATGTAAAATAGCATGCTACGGCAGAGTCAGCAGACTAATCTAGGAGGCAATAAGTAGTATAGATGTACGTGGATGAGGCAACCCAGCAGGGCAGAATCGGTTCCTAAGAGAAGGAGCAAAGGGCCATATTGGTCAGTGTCTGCCGGAGTAAATTACAAGTGGTACGCGAAGACCGCAATAGGAGACAGTTTACCTTGGCTCAGATAGAGCCTCCGCACATGGTGTCCTTAAAGTGAGGAAGGTTCCTCAGGGTTTATCGATGCGGGATAATAGATCCGATGAAGCGGAAGTCGTGGGGAGACAATACCTGTGAAAGAGGGTTAGGAAGGTATAAGTGACCCGTAATAAAGGGACTCTACGTTAGAAGGGAACAGGCGTGCAGAGCGCTTATCTTACAACCCGCGTTGGTGGCCGCGTTTCGCTTTCTGAATGGCGCGATGGGTGTGATCTAACAAGGGGGTGGGATCGAGTGCTCTTTTTAACTTCTTCATGGTGGTGTGTGAATACGGCGGCCATGTTAGGTGAGTGAATAGAGTAAGAGGAAAATATTAAAACCCGAGGTAGAACTATCAGAAACAATAGTTACAAGATGTGGTTAGTAAAACAACCGTATTCTTGTGTCCAAAAGTAGTCATTATGGCCAAAAATTATTAGCATTATGGTGTGCTAGCACAAGATTGCTGTGCATTTCAGGGGGGCATTGTGGCAAGTAATAACATTGCGAAGGGACATTATGACAGATAATAACAACAGCAACCCGGTATGCAGGCATTTCGAGGGGGAACCATGCTGGGTGGTGACAATAACATTTAGAAACGGATTAATAAGAGAAATTGGGTTGCATTAAGGGAATAGTTATCTGTCATCAATAGATTGGTACAGTGGTTAATAAAATAAAACAAGAAAAAGAACAAACAATGATAGTACATTATTAAGGAAAAAAGTAAAGAACAGTCATTAAGCATTAAGATGAATAACATTTCCCGTGATGTCATGGGTGAAGCAATTGTCAACGGGGTTCAATCGGTACATTCAGGTGTCCATGATTAACAATTGGGGTCTTAAAGTAGAGAGGTCCAGTCCTCGGTTCTATTGAGTCCAGTTTTGATGCTGTCCATGCGGATTATCATTTTCAATTTCTCCTTTTTCAAAAGAAGGGACATGTTGCCACCTCACTGAGGCAGTTTGAGTGCATTCAGGACTGTCCATTTAATATCGTCCTCATTATGTCCAGCCTGTGTGAAATGTTCTACAAGTTGTGCATTCGGAGTTTTACATCGCACTCTACTTCTATGTTGGCCAATCCGGGTCTTGATTTTCTGGGTCGTCTGGCCAATGTACACTTTGAGACAGGGGCACTGGATCAAATAAATGACATTGCATGTGTTGCAATTGGAAAACGTGCGGTAATTCAACGTAACATTGTTAAAGGTGAAGGATTTGCCTTCCATGGTGAAATTACATACATTACGTGTTCCACATTTAGAATGACCAACTAAAGGAGCCAAACCCCAATGAGCATTAAGGGTAGAATGTGGTGTATGGTTGGGAAGTGCTGCTCTTACTAGATAGTCGTTTAGATTTGGGCTTTTTCAGAGTGCTAATACGGGGCGTTCGATATTCAGAACCCCGGCATTTAGTAATGGCCAACGTCTAAGTATTTATTTGCGAACAGGATTCGAATATTGGGGAGAATGTCTTGACACATGCAATTCTGTTAGCCTGATCTTTCGTTTTGGGGCTTAGCAAAACCTCCCTAGGGCAATACCATAGCGTTATCTCTGTGGAGAATGGGTTTGAGGGTGAGAGTATGGTTTTCATTTCCAGGTGGTCCATGAAGAGTATCACCAGATTCGGGGCAAAACAGCCCCCATTGATGTACCCTTCACCTGTTTGAAAAATTGATTGACAAAGGCAAAGAAATTTCATGTCAGGCATAGCTCCAAGAGTTGAAGAATAAAAAGTGTGGGTACAGGATGTGGGTGTGGTCTGGAGTCCAGCACCCCCTGAATTACCACCGTAGCCATTCTCTGGGGAATATTAGTGTACAAGGATTCCACATCCATTGTACATAGTAAATCCGTATCTTGGTTGAATGGGTGATGTTCAATTAAATTAATCATCAATATGCTATCTCTCGCAAAGCATGCAGTAGTAGGTACAAACACTTTTATAAAGAAGTCGACATACTGGCCTAGGGGTTCCAGAATCGACCCACAGCCAGGAACTATGGGTCTACCAGGTGGACTAGTTAGATTTTTGTGAACCTTTGGGAGCGTGTAGATCACAGGTGTTCTTGGTGACTTTACATTGAGGAATAAAAATTCTTTTTTATTATTGAATCCTGCTTCCAAAGCCTCTGTAGTGATCTGTGTAATGAGGCCCTGTAGTTCTTTTGTGGGATTTGCGGCCAATCTACAGTAGTGGTCGGTATTAGAAAGTTGTCTCAAGATCTCAGTACTGTACAAATCCTTTTCTTGAAGGAGGATACCACAGCCTTTGTCAGCACACTTGATGATGGGGACTCATTGGATTTGAGGGATTGGATAGCCCTTTTCTCCTCAAGAGACAGATTATAAGGAATAACTATTATTTTTTCCTTGAGTGAGGTGAGATCTTTTACTGAGATTTGGAAAAAGGGGGCCCCTACACAGCTAATGTACTTGCTATACGTAGGGCTTAGATATTAATAGGTAAAGAATCTATAGCAAGCGTCTGGTATATATGCCAACGAATTTTAGGTGGAAAACAATCGAACAACAGTAGTAACCATGTGGAAATTGTGAAATAAACAAAAGATAAACCAAGGCTATTATTTGATTATGAAAATATATTCATATTTTTTATTGTTATTTATAACTTATTTTACTTGCAGATAAATATTTATACATTGGTTTAAATTTTTCCTTTAGAATAAAGATATACAATAAACTGTGCAATATCAGTCAATAATATCAGTGCATCGAAATATTGGATCATATATTTCATTAGACATCATAACACAAACATGGACAGATCAAGTGACATAAAAAGACAAGGGGGAAGAAAACAAACAAAATTATTGAAAATATGGTCGATGTATCGTTGATGTAGGCAATGCGGTGGATGGAAGCTATGCGTGTTTCGGCAAAACTGCCTTCATCAGGGGACTGTCATTTGTTAGTTATGTTAGTATGTTAGTATGAATTTGTAGAGCGCACGTTCACCCTGGGGTTTCTTGGCGCTGTGTACCGCTGGGGAACCCGTCCTGGCTTTCCCTGTGAGATGTCCCTATTGGGCATCCCCAAGGTGAAGCCAGGCATCCCCGGTAGCGAGGGGGCCATTGTGGAGATTAAGCAAGCTATTGCCCAGAGTTGCAGCGTGGAATTAATGGTTAGAGAGGCACCGAGGCGAGATTTATCGAGCCCGCTGACATTGGTTCGGTACCCTGCCGCGTCGGGAATTGAACCCTGGTCCCGGGCCGACCTCTGCTTCTGGGTCTGCCGCCTCTAACCGGTGAGCCACACTTCTCCACTTGTCATTAGCAACAAAACTAAATAAATAACATTTTAGATAATCCAACTGTACTGAAGATGGTTTAGGAATATCAATAATTTCTAGCGGATCATAAATCAGTCAAAAAGGTTCTTGATAACCGTCCCTTTTGCAAGCTATGTAGATAGGGCGGTATGATAATCAAATTATGCTGTTAACTCAGAGAGGTTCAAGTAGTAGTAGATAGAATAACCTATAGAAACGTAGGCTTTCTGTCCTGGTCATGAAAATATGATCATGTTTATCGTAGTCCAGACGATTCATTCGATATTATTAGATATATGAATAGGATAGATTTCTTTAAGATATGGCGTAGAGACTGCGCCGCGTGCTTAAAACCTTTTAATGTCTCTATTTCAACGGACTGGAAGCTTCAATTTAATCTTTAGTTTCCTAGATATGGATACACTGAGCCATCACGCAGCCTCTACCCTCGATTCACACCATGCAAAATTGTGAGATCTTTTACTACCATGTTCTCAAAGGTGAGAACTTCTGATGTGAGCATACCTGATGTGGGAGAAAATGTAGATGGTGGGCGGAAAGGTGTATTGGCTACAGTAGTGGGAGAGGGATTCAGTTGGAAGTAGGCTTGTAAGCGAATGCGACGGAAAAACTTCAATAGTTCAGTATGCAATTCCAAAAAGTTGGGAGGGATAGTAGGCACAAAAGAGAGCCCTTTACTTAGAAGGGATACCTCAACCTCCAATAGGGTGTGCTTAGACAAATTAAAATTAGGAATGATCTTGGATTGTGTCATTTCAGTGTCAGTGTACCTCACCATAGAATTTTTGTTGCGTCTGGCGTTCGCCTGGTTGGTTCTACCAATGCTGGGTTCGTTTCCCCCGACCCCTTTTTGGAGTGTCGGGCTGGTCTCTGCCTAAAAAATTGCTACTTGGACCATGATTTATATGGGAGGTGCTTGGGTTGTCCCCAGTATCGGAATTGTCAGAAGAGTCTGCTGAAGTATCAGAGAACCCCACTAGGTTCTGTTGTCTGTTAAAGCATCCCCAAGGCCTCATGTTTTGGGAGTTGGTGTATGACCTATTGCTATAGTAATCCTTCTGTAGGTAAGGGTAGGTGTTTTCTATACTGTAGGATTTAATATCCTTTTTGACCTTGGTTGTCTTTTTATTCTGTTCAATTCTGTGAAAGTTATTAACAGTTTTTTGAATTTGATCAAACAAGCTGAATTTTCCCTCCTTACGAACGCTACCTCTGCCTTTCTCTCCCCCTTTCTCCAAAGGCAGTTCTAAATATTTTGGGATGTGACTAAAACAGTCCTGATGAAGATCCCATTATACGTTCAAAAGGATCGAAACGCTGTCGACCACTTGAATAGTTTCACACAGACAACCATTGTGTCACATTAGTGTGATAACTATTTTGGATAGCTTGTTTTGTTTTCACATTGACCAGAAGCTTCCTCTCTCTTTTTGCCTGAAAATCCTAATTTTTATTTGTTTGTTTGTCAAGTTCTCATGTCCCGGATGCAGGATTGTATCCCACTTTATTGTTTGTTTCTCTTGAAAACTTCTTTATACACTCAATTGATTAAAATTGTATGTGCAGCTGGACACTATGGAATATAGTACTTATTGCAGGCTATATTTTATTCAAATGCTCTAAAAAAGTCTCTTTAAGGACCACTGTTGTTATTAAAATTGATACCCAAGGTCCTTAATTACCTTTTGGGTTCCCTTGTACCTCTGTGAACTCACAACCTATAATGAGGCATCAAATAGGGAGGCCAAAATAATAAGAAAAAATTGGCGGATTCTCAATACAGGAAATAGAAACTGGGAGCATCCTCTATTTGCCTACAAAAAAACAAGTAGTCTCAAAGACAGACTGGTTACTACCCTTCCACATAAACCTCTAAACAACACTACCAGCACAGTCCTAAATGCCTGGGGTTTACCCAATGTGGTAGGTCACTAACCATGCGGTGACTGCAATGTCTGTCACTTAACACAAGCCTCCAAGACACTAAATCTAGAGCCGGGAAAAACATGGCATCAACTCAAACACACAAATTGTAATTCGACCAACTGGTTCTTATGTAAAGCGCTCTGACACCTTCGGGTAAAGTTCGCACTATATGAAATTGCATTAAATAAAATAAAATAAATAAAATAAACACAATATACCTAATTGAATGCCCATGCAAACTCTGCTATGTCGGAATGACAAATAGGAAAGTAAGGACAAGAATTGTTGAACATCGGAGCACTATTCGTTGCAAGAAAACAAACAGCAAACTGATGGACCATTATCTACACGAAGGGCACACCCCTAATGATATGTCATGGACAATGATAGAACTACTACAACACCAGCAATGTCAACATCCTCCTAGCTAAAGAACAGAGCTGCATATACCGCCTTTCAACCCATATCCAAGGATTAAACAACAACATCCCCTGGAATAGCCTCAGCAAATGACCTTCTCAATTAAGCTCTTTAGATATCGATCCGAGAGGCTGATGACAATATCAATATACATTACAGACCATTTCGCTCTGGCTGTATGAACACAATGCTCCAGATGGGTAATCCAAAATCAACACTACTGGTGTGCAAACCTATCATGATGACGGGCTTTCTGCGAATGTATGCTCCTCTTGTATTCAACAATACAGGATGTATGTCATGTGGAGAATTAGCCTTGCAACATGCAAACTCTATTCAACATGCATGCAAGGTGCGGAACATGCATGCAAGGGGCGGAACCTCTCTTTAGACATAACTGTGCATAGATACAGATGCAAGTGTCTTACAATATTTATTGCAATCCACTTTCACACTGGCACTTATAAATTACCCACACGTTAATGCCCCAGATCACTAGCATGTTGGTATAGTCTGTCTTCACTTTCCAACAAACCAGACTGAAGTGTATGGCCACCTTTTCACGAAAACCTTGTGTCCCGACATGCATTAATATTATTGCACATTTCCATCATTTTGCAGGAAGGTTTATAGGGCCATATGTATGAAAGTTACATTTTGCGATTCTCAAATAGCGATTTTTAGAGAATCGTTATTTGAGAATCGCAAAATGCTATATATGTAGGATTTGCAAATAATTTTGCGAATCCTACATATTCCTTAATTGCAAATCGCAAATTGCAATTCGAAATTAAGGAATACCTCCCCATTCATTCCTATGGGCCTAGAGGCCCATAGGAATGAAGGAAAAGACATTCTCAATTTGTGATTCTCAATTAGAGAATCACAAATTGAGAATGCAATTTCAAGGGTGCCAGGGTGTCAAAAGGACACCCTGTTGCACCCCTGAAATGTGCATGAGAGCCCATGTGGCACACATACATGCCCTAAGGGCATGTATGTGTGCCACATGGCTCTTTGAAAAAATGCAAAAAAGTGCATTTTTCAAAGAAATCGCGAATTACCACCAACTTTAAGAATGCCCATGCAAACTCTGCTATGTCGGAATGACAAATAGGAAAGTAAGGACAAGAATTGTTGAACATCGGAGCACTATTCGTTGCAAGAAAACAAACAGCAAACTGATGGACCATTATCTACACGAAGGGCACACCCCTAATGATATGTCATGGACAGTGATAGAACTACTAAAACACCAGCAATGTCAAAATCCTCCTAGCTAAAGAACAGAGCTGCATATACCGCCTTTCAACCCATATCCAAGGATTAAACAACAACATCCCCTGGAATAGCCTCAGCAAGTGACCTTCTCAATTAAGTTCAGCCTAAGGTGGTTAGAAGTCCCCCAATCCTTCACCAAGATCAAAGAGGGTGCCAATCTCGATGACATAGCGGCATTGAGGACACTGAATGTTCAGGCTAGTCATGTATCATCAAGTGTGAAAAAAAATGTCAGTATCAAAGTGATAATGTTAAGAGGAAAAGAGTGGTACTAAGAAGATGTGTTACCAACTAGATGGGAAAGAGGAGATTCAACTCAAAGGTTTTTCTTGGAGAACCTTCACACAACAATCTTGGTGCTCTTTAAATATCCTCATTTTACACTGACTGACACTGACAAATACTCCCTTGTCAACCAAACACAAATGAAGTGTTCAACAACGTGGAAATGAGATCAAATTGTAATGGAGGACAAAGATTAATATTTTAATGAAAAAAGGTTCTGGTTGTTTTAGCAAAGTTAAGTCAAGTGAGCTACCTCAGCGAGTGTAATGCTCACTTTAAATGTCTGAGAGTTCTATGTGGATCGCCGGTTCGAACCCTGGCTCAGGCACCTCAGTCTGCTTTTATTAGGCTGAGGCTGATAAAATTAGCAAAATGTCTACTGAATAATGATAGTTGTATATAAAATAGTACCGGTAGTGTTTTGGAAAAAGCACGTTATTGGTGATGGATGAGTTGCCTTGTTGCAGATCTTATGAAGACCTGTTTGGAGCCACCATGTCACGGGGCATCCAACAGTTTTTAAAACCAGTGAACCGTAACCTCGCATCAAGTAAAATTGAGATAGGTCTGAGCCAGAGGAAGTTGGCTTACGGGATTGACCTTTGGAGCCTATCGGGAAGAACCATTTCTCTGAAACTCAGCAAAGGCACTTTCCATAAGAAAATCCTATAGTTGGCCCAGTCATAGCTCTTGTGTATCCTCGAGGTGGAGTATTTATTGTTTAAACAGAGAATGCCAAGTTCTTCTGTTTTGTACACAACCAGATACGATTGCAGCTCAAAGAGAAACTTCGTTGATGCCAACACGGTCGAAATGCAGACCGAGTGACTAAATAATAAATGCCTTAGACTGGCATACCAAGGGAAAACAACAAACACTCGTCTAGTTGACTTTGTAACACAACTCTCAAAAGGTGAAGTTTAATGACAGCCAGATCCACTTACACTTATATTGGGTTAAAATATTGCTTCTTCTGGTATGCGCAACAAGGAGTCAATAAAAGAAGTGCTGTCCTAGTTTCTTTGATACCATCTCCACTGAAATGCGGAGTTGACAGGCCACTTCGCGGGGAAGCCATTTTGAATCAGGATGCAGCTGTTCTCTTTGTTTTATTGAGCAACACTCATCAAAGGACTATAGAGATAGTTGCTCAGTGCATTCAGAAAGCCCAGAAAATAAGATCACAAGGATCATAATTAAATGTCGGCCAGTGTCCACTATAGGATTTTGGGGGTCCTGGGTAAGAAGTCCTTTGGAGGTCCTATGGGAAATAACTTTTAATTTTATTACACATTTTTTGATTAACTCAAGCCCTAAGTTGGTAAATAATATTGAATTGTATAGTAGAGATTAAGATACAAACATACACAAAAGTGAGCTAGTGAGAAATGTCACTTTCTCAGGGGGTCCCTTGGAAGGCGGGGGTTCTGGGCAACCGCCCACTTTGCCTTAAACGTCTCTGATGTCGCAGGGAAAGGATAACATCTGAAGGATAGAAGGTTTTTAACACGAGCAGGCTGACAAATATTCAGCACAGTAAAGTTGTGACAAACTACAAAAATCTGGGGCCTCATTTATGAGGCTGTGCGTCACTTTTACGCCGCCGGTGCGTCCCTTTTTGTACCGCACCAGTGGCGTAAAAAATGCGCCTTGTTGCGCCATATTTACAAAGTGACGCATCTAGGTAGATGCGTCACTTTGTAAACCCCTGCGCCACATTATACCTGCGCCAGGTATAATGTATGCAAGGGGGGCGTATTGACGCAAGGAAGGGTCGTAGAAGTGAAGCAGTGAAATCTATGAGATTTCACTGCGTCACTTTTAGGACGCCGTTGCGTCAAAATCTTGTGCCTGCCTCACAGCAGGCGTAAGACTGACGCAGGCCCTTTCACATGGGGCTTGCCCCATGTGAAAGGACGCATTGCTGGAGTTGTGTCACTTTTGTGACAAACTCCAGCAATGCGTCACTTTTGCGCTTACAGATACGTCAGAAATACTGACGTATCTGTAACTTCTTGCGACATGATGCGTCATACATTAAATATGACGCATCAGGAATGTAGCAAGGAGTGCGCACTGAAAAGTGACGCATCGCTGCTTTCACGCAGCGATGCGTCATTTCTCATAAATGAGGCCCCTGCTCTTTTGGACAAGCCGAAGTAAAAAATAGAAAAGCGGAAAAAAAATCTTTGCTTTTATATTCTGCTTACATTTATATGAACGTTTTGAAACCAAAAAATAAATAACTCAGAATGATAAAATACTCCAAGACAGAACCCTTGAACGAACAGTCAAAGCCAGACATCTGTTGAAGGTGCTCTACAGCCACACACCCCTATGTTTGGAGCCTTTTGGTGAGCTCTTGTTCACAAGATTAGTAGGGAACTTAATTTAAGAGTCGGCTGGTGCCACCCGATTATAATGTTATGGTGAATTAAAAAAAGAGGAACAATCCATTGAAAACGCAGGCTAAACAAATATTCTCCGTGATTAACTGATAAATTGTATGACACAAAAACGTACATTGCTTCAAAAATTCCAGGAAGACAAAACATCCCAGTCACAACATGTTTTTTTTATTAGAAAATATGTACTTTTCTAGTCACAATCATACCAAGAAACACTAAAACGTGTAGTGGCCTGTAGTATACTGAATCCAGGCGCTATTGCAAGTGGGTCTGAAGTGGAGACTATTTTTACTATTAAAATAATAATAATATATTTCAGTAATTATGGGATTTTTGACTTCTGACCGCGGCAGAGAGGTTCTTTCCCAAGCTCCATGCAGTCCTTAACAACTCGAAACCAGAAGCTAGGGGCATATTATCAAGGGGATTTATCTCCGCTTTTTTGGCTTTAAAAGCCAAGAAAGCGGAGATAAAATTATCTCCCTATTACCTAGCTGCCGCTAACACCAGTTAGCGACAGCTAGTAGGAGATAGCGACCATCTTGGGCCCCACTTTGCATGTCAGTGATATTTATCACTAATGAGATGCAAAGTGGGCGTGCCAAGATGTTAGAGACTGAAAACAGTCGCTAACATCGCTATCCCCTATTACCAACTTTTGGAGATATTCGCGCTAAGCGCGAATATCTCCAAAAGCTAACACCTGCCCTGAGCAGTTCTTAGCCATGTTATCCAATGGGAGGTGGATAACATGGCTAAGAGCATTAGCTCGCTAATGCATGAATATCGCTGACTTTTCAGCGATATTCATGCTTTGCGGCGATTTTTACCGCATTTGCGTTAAACCTTGGTAATACCAAGGTTTATTTGCGGTAAAAATCGCCGCAGCGCTGCGGTAAATGTTTGTCTCTAACCAAGCAATAGCGATAATTATCGCTATTGCTTGGTAATATGCCCCCATGTTCGCTGACTTTCAAACCATTACATACGCAGATAAAAAAGCTATTAAAATAAGGTGCATTAGAGGTTTAACAAAACAGTTCTGAGAAGAAAGGTTAAAAACAGGTAATTGTATTTCCACAAGATAGGAATAAAGGATAAAATAAGGAAAGGAAAACGTGTGTTAACTTTCCAGTAAACGTTCCATATAAACATGTTTATATTATACAGAAGACGAAATCAATCAGAAAATAAGTAAATCTGAAACGATCTTCTAGTCCAACGTGTGTCAGTCTCAAATGGCAAAAAAACATGTGCGACGTTTTCTACACTTGGGATGAGATTCCCAATTTGTAGTTCGGCCGGGGTTTGTATTCCAGGACCCTTACGGAGGATCACAGTTTATCCCACCCACCCCAACCTTCTTTTCTACCTCCGGTACCGCATAGAAGACAGAATCAAAGAAAACGCTCTTTTTTTTGCTTACGATAACGGAAGAGAAAGTAGATGACAGAAAGATTCATTGGTCCATCCGCATCCATTACCTGGTGAACAGCTCCCTCTGCTGGCTTTGTCTGAGAATGGAATGATAACTATTGATTCTATTCTTTGTCCAAAGACGTCTAATATATGTAATTATCGAACTCTATTTATGTCACAGAAAAGACCAGCTTTGCTTCACTTTGTAAATTAGATAGCAGTGGGTCTAAGGCAAATACAAGTATTTTTTATATTCCTTTTGACGCAAGAAAACTAATTTACTCTAGCCGAAAATGTATTCAACTCCCTTCTCTTCAACGTCTGATATGTGCTCTTTAAAGTCTGGAAGTGGAGAGAAATATCCAACAACATGCCTGTTGATGGCAGAGATCCCTAGTACACATTGGCAATACAGAAGTCAGGCACAAACAGGGGCTTATCGAAGCTAGCAACATCTCAAAGGCGCCTTTGTGCTTCAAAGACAGACGTCACGGCTTCATGATGTTAAACAAGCATTTGCAATGCAATAGGTCTCGCATTAGGAAAGTTTGAGCTATTGGTATTGTAAATGACAAATTTTTTATTTATGTTTTGTTTTTGAAAATAGCTAAATTAATAGCTTTGTCATTAACAATGCCAATAGTTATAACTTTCGCAAATGTGACACCTATAGCATTTGTAATGCAATATGTGTTGTATTTACATGACTTACATCAAAAGACATGGGAGTTACGTTGGAACCCCCACGCAACACCCATGTAACGCCTTCCCAGGGCAGAGTAAGGCAATGCAGTTATTTATACTGTGTTGCCTTACTCCAGATTTATGGAGCCTCTCAAGGCCACGCAAAGTGGCCTGGCGTGGCTTCATAACTCACATGTAAGGTTTGTGTCCCTCTTGCTCCGTGCTGTATGGAGCAAGAGCAACGCAAAATGGTTCATAAATGGATACCAAGGCATCCATTAGAGAGCAGGAACTGCTATGCCATTCTTTCACCAAGATGTGCTTTTGTGAGATGGAATGAGATTCAGAGGTAGGGGCACTATTTTCTTCCAAGCATAGACAGAAGGTAGAACTTCAAACAGCATTTCCTCCTTGCTCCCACATCGACTTTTTCCTTGCATTTAACTTTAAAATGCAAATTTCTGAAAAATTGTTTATGAACAACCATTCTAATAATATTTCGTTAGAAATTACAAGTGGTCTTTTAGTGAGTAGTGAGTGGGTGTGTGTCTACGTGTGTGGGTATGCTTGGGCGCGCCTGTGTGCATGTGCAGGTGCATTTAATGAGTCTTCTTTGGTGTGCCTACTGAATGGTATGTGTATTTTTGTCTTTGTTAGTTTGGTATAGTTGTTTTTTGTCTGTGCATCTGTATTTTTGTGTGTCTATTTCAGCATGCGTTTCTGTTTGTGAGTGTTCGTCTATATGCATGTTTCTGCATTGCTGCAAGTGTACGTGTCCGCATGCCTGGGGTGTGTACCTGTGTTGGTGTCTACATCAGTGTGTGTGTGTGTAAACGTGTGCACATGTGCATGTGTGTAAGTGTGTGCGTGTGTGCACGTGTCCGTGTCTCTCTATAAATCACAGGTATCTGTGCTAGTACGAGTGTGTATACTTCTGAACCTGTGTTTTAGAGGGCAGGGGCACGGAATGCCCTTGAGAAACTGAAACTTATTATTCCCTCCAGTCCCATCAGGTTGTTATTAGAACCAATGTCATCCACTAAAAAAAAACACAAATAGCAATTAGTCTGTTTTTCCAAAATAAGCCTAAATGAACATTGCCAGCAGGTGCAGGTAGTTCAAACAATAAGGTACCTGACAAGAGCCAGCTCTTTCAGTCGGCTTTCACGGAGGCTGTGTGTAAACAGTGGTCTGTTAATCCCGGTGTTTGGGGTCTGATCCTACCATCCCCTGGCAACTAGTTTGCGTTTGTCTGTAGGGCGAGGTCAAGGCTTGCTTGTGCAAGGTCAAGCTGCATGGGAGACAGCACATCCTTCGGGATCACAAAGTTGTGAAGCCTGGCGTTATATTGATTTGTTTATGAAAGTGTCAGAGCTTCCGGGTTAGAAAACACTGATGTGCAATGTCCTACTAAGGTTCAACTTTGTCCTTTCATATCTTCATCGGGGCATTAGTTGGTTCGGTGCCCTAAGTACGCTGCCATCTGCATGTGCTCCTTGCCGGGACCCAGGCCAGGCAGGCAAGGCTTCCCAGGGAGAGGCTACTGGGATATATGAGTGGGAGTTTCAGGAGCGAGTCCCATGGCAGGGGCTGCTGGTTATGTTATGTTATGTTAAATGAATTTATTAAGCGCGGCTAACACCATTAGGTTTCTTGGCGCTTGTGCTGAGGGAGCAAAGAAAAGAACGTGAGGTAACAACTAATTATAAGACTCGGTGAAAAGGAAGGTTTTAAGAAGGGATCTGAACCTAGAGTAAGGAGAGGACAGCCTGAGAGGAAGAGGTAGGGAGTTCCAAAAGGATGGGGCTAGGAATGAGAACCTGAGGCCGCCGTGTTTCTTCCTCTTAAATCTGGGAACTGATAGCAAGGCCATCTGAGATGACCGAAGATTACGAAGAGGGACATACGGGTGGAGAAGGGAGGAAATAAAAAGAGGGCTGTGACCTGCAAGAGATTTAGAAATAATGCAGCCAAGCTTAAATTTACAGCGGGCAGGTACCGGGAGCCAATGGAGACTTTTTAAAAGAGGGCGAACATGTTGATCTCTGGGTTGGTGATAAATCAAGCGAGCGGCCTGATTTTGGATCAACTGAAGTCTCCTCAGTTGGTAATCAGGAATACCTACATACAGTGCGTTTGCGTAGTCAAGCCTGGATATGACTAGCGCAAGCAAGGCCAAAGTAAGGGCCTCGGTAGTAAGTAGGCAAGAGATTTTACGTATTTTCCTGAGTTGGAAATGGCTAGAGGATATTACTGCGCTTATCTGCGCTTATCTTGGGTGCGGAGAAGGCGAGACGGGGACGCCGGAGGCAGCAGACTAGCATCGGTCGCGGTGGAGGGGGGCTCTCAGCGCCTGCGGGCTGTCACAGCTACGATTAGTGCCTCTGGGCTGTCAAAGTGGCAATCGGAGAACTGACTGCCCGAGCCGCCCACTCACCGGTCAGCAGCAGATGAAAGGAACAAGCCTGAATCGACTCTCCCACAACTTGAAGTATTTCCTTCCACAGCTCGCTACTCATAACGGCCAACGTAAAGCGAACCATCCTCCCAATTCGGACCTGCGCCAGCGGATCCCGTTACTTTCGGACAGACCTGCTCCCAATGATGAAGCGTAAGATGCATATCGGCGACCTGTCAAGGGCGGACGGAGAGACTTAGAGTCAAGCACGATATCGGTACCGCTCTCCAGTGACAGCGCCCCCGTAGACCTGTGCCTCCCTTATCGCCGTCTCAGTCTCGCTCTCAATGCTAATGACAGTCCCGCTCAAGTGTCCCGCCCTCCCCAGCATTCATCTCCAGGTAACACCCCTCCCTCTTCTATCGGTTGTCCCTCTGCGCTCGAGAGAGTAACTCTCATATAGGTGGTGTACGTGGCTCTATGTGGGTATTTTGAGGTTAAAGGGTATGTAGAACGTATTTCAAATTCAACTGATCAGTATGGACATGGACTTCCGAATATCATTTACAATAAAATAAAAAAAGAAGGCGGAAGAGACGCGAGACGCCAGCGGCCACTCGCGTGCACATCTCCTGTCCTAGTAGTGATCGGGAGGGTGCGCCGCGCTGCCCGCGGCGACCCGGAAGCTCTTGGCCGGCCGGCCAATCCCCTCGCGGCCGACCGGAAGTCCCGCCTCCTGAGGTCCGTGAGAAGAAGGCCTGCCGGCGCATGGAGCACCCTGCCGGTCCTGGGTAGCCCGGGTCCCCAGGAGGGGGCCGGGGAGAAGGAGGAGTGTGGCGCCTGTTGCGGGGCTCCTCTGACCTGAGGGAGCCCCGATCCAGAAGAGGAGACGCGCCGTGAGGAGCCCCGCCGGAAGAGCGCAGCCGGTGAGTGGGGCCCAGGGCTGATGTGAAGTCCGTGCCTGCCTGTGTGTATGCATGTGGGGGAGGGGGGGGGGGAAGTGTGTGCGCGTGTGCGCGTGTGCGTGTGTGCGCAAGGGAATGTGTGTGCGCATGCGTGACTGTGTGCGATTGAGAGAGAATGCGAGGCAGGGGATAGTGTGCCGTGTGCCTGTATGTGTGCCGTGTGCCTGCGTGTGCATGCGCGCGCCTGTGTGTGTGTGTGTGTGCGTGCATGCAGAGGGGTGGGGGCTGCCTGTGTCTGTGTGTGAGCAAGGGCTGTGTGTTACTCCGCGCAAGCGCAGCTCAGACGCGCGCTCCCGAGGTGAAATCTGACAATGTCAACGCGCGCGTCTGATTGCTGTCCACATTCCTAAATACGGGCCACAATAGGTCTGAAGCAGACACCTTCAATGCTCACGCATTGAGGGTAGGTCTGCTCGACCTAAAAACGATGACGGTTTGGTTCTCCTTGGTGTAACTGACCTGGAAGAGTGAATGTCAGTCACCTGGTGAATAAAAACAAACAACTTTAATGTTAACACCAGGTAGGAAAAGGGAAAATGTGCAGCTCTTATGTGCAGCTGAAAAGATAGAATTTTCTTTGGTTGGGCACTTCAGGATGCTCTATTCAAAGTTGTTTAAATAATGTAACTTTAAAATTATATAAGATTTAAAAAAAAATACTCTTGTCTTGTTTTAGTGGACCGAGGTCAGAATACCTCAAATGATTCAAGAATCTCTGTTGGTTGCTTGAATTCTGAGCGCAACATCAGTCTTCCCACTGGGCTCTGTCCTCTACTGCTACCCCTGTTCCCAGCCAAGTGTTGTGTTGAGATGGGCACTTGTTTTTGTAGTAGCATCGCCAGACTTGCAGCTGCATGAGCTGCCAAGAAATCTCCAGCATTCTTAACAGTCTGGTCTGCCTCTGGGAGGCACAGCAACCAGATCAAGCTGTAGAAGGAGAATGTACTTGTAAAAAGAAGCAGCCCTTGCCATTAGAACAAGTTACAGCACTGAGAACATACGTCATGCCATGCCTGAACATGGAATGGCAGTTATAGGGCTTTGGGGTTAAGATACCCAATTTAAAATATCCTTTAAGTAAATCTGTATGTATCCAGAGTGACGTGTAGCGCCCGGGATGGTTGAGTCCCTGGAAATATGGCTCGAGTTCAAATGATGCTGAACCCTTTGCTTTTAAGATGTACACCCTTTACTCATAAAAAGATAAGCAGACAGGAGATGCTCCATACCTGTACTAAGTTTGGCTACAAACAGGTTACCCATAAAAAAATATGAACAGACGGGAGATTGTCTGTACCTGTACTAAGTTTGATCACAGTTTACCCATAAAAATATGAACAGACGGGAGATTATCTGTACCTGTACTAAGTTTCATTACAGTTTACCCATAAAAATGTAAATAGACGGGAGATTGTCCATACCTGTACTAAGTTTGATCACAGTTTACCCATAAAAATGTAAATAGACGGGAGATTGTCCATACCTGTACTAAGTTTGATCACAGTTTACCCATAAAAATGTAAACAGAGGGGAGATTGTCCATACCTATACTAAGTTTGGCTACTAACAGTTTACCCATAAAAAAATGTAAACAGATGGGAGATTGTCTGTACCTGTACTAAATTTGATCACAGTTTACCCATAAAAATATGAACAGACGGGAGATTATCTGTATCTGTACTAAGTTTCATCACAGTTTACCCATTAAAATGTAAACAGAGGGGAGATTGTCCATACCTATACTAAGTTTGGCTACTAACAGTTTACCCATAAAAAAATGTAAACAGATGGGAGATTGTCTGTACCTGTACTAAATTTGATCACAGTTTACCCATAAAAATATGAACAGACGGGAGATTATCTGTATCTGTACTAAGTTTCATCACAGTTTACCCATTAAAATGTAAACAGAGGGGAGATTGTCCATACCTATACTAAGTTTGGCTACTAACAGTTTACCCATAAAAAAATGTAAACAGATGGGAGATTGTCTGTACCTGTACTAAGTTTGATCACAGGTTACCCATAAAAAATTTAAACAGACTGGAGATTGTCTGTACCTGTACTAAGTTTGATCACAGTCTACCCATAAAAATGTAAACAGATGGGAGATTGTCCATACCTGTACTAAGTTTGGCTAACAGTTTACCCATTAAAGAATGTAAACAGACGAGAGATTGTCTGTACCTGTACTAAGTTTGATCACAGTTTACCCATAAAAAAATGTAAACAGACGGGAGGTTGTCCATACCTGTACTAAGTTTGATCACAGTTTACCCATAAAAATGTAAACAGACGGGAGATTGTCTGTACCTGTACTAAGTTTGATCACAGTCTACCCATAAAAATGTAAACAGACGGGAGATTGTCCATACCTGTACTAAGTTTGGCTAACACTTTACCCATAAAAGAATGTAAACAGACGGGAGATTGTCTGTACCTGTACTAAGTTTGATCACAGTTTACCCATAAAAATGTAAACAGACGGGAGATTGTCTGTACCTGTACTAAGTTTGATCACAGTTTACCCATAAAAATGTAAACAGATGGGAGGTTGCCCATACCTGTACTAAGTTTGGCTACTAACAGTTTACCTATAACAAAATGTAAACAGACGGGAGGTTGTCTGTACCTGTACTACATTTGATCACAGTTTACCCATAAAAAAGTAAACAGACGGGAGAGTGTCTGTACCTGTACTAAGTTTGATCACAGTTTACCCATACAAATGTAAACAGACGGGAGATTGTACCTGTACTAAGTTTGATCACAGTTTCCCCATAAAAAAATGTAAACAGACGGGAGGTTGTCCATACCTGTACTAAGTTTGATTACAGTTTACCCATAAAAATGTAAACAGACGGGAGATTGCCTGTACCTGTACTAAGTTTGATCACAGATTACCCATAAAAATGTAAACAGACGGGAGATTGTCTGTACCTGTACTAAGTTTGATCACAGTTTACCCATAAAAATGTAAACAGACGGGAGGTTGCCCATACCTGTACTAAGTTTGGCTACTAACAGTTTACCCATAACAAAATGTAAACAGACGGGAGGTTGTCTGTACCTGTACTACGTTTGATCACAGTTTACCCATAAAAAAGTAAACAGACGGGAGAGTGTCTGTACCTGTACTATGTTTGATCACAGTTTACCCATAAAAATGTAAACAGACGGGAGATTGGCTGTACCTGTACTAAGTCTGTACTAAGTTTGATCACAGTTTACCCATAAAAAAATGTAAACAGACGGGAGGTTGTCCATACCTGTACTAAGTTTGATCACAGTTTACCCATAAAAATGTAAACAGACGGGAGATTGTCTGTACCTGTACTAAGTTTGATCACAGTTTACCCATAAAAATGTAAACAGACGGGAGATTGTCTGTACCTGTACTAAGTTTGTTCACAGTTTACCCATAAAAATGTAAACAGACGGGAGATTGTCTGTACCTGTACTAAGTTTGATCACAGTTTACCCATAAAAATGTAAACAGACGGGAGGTTGTCCATACCTGTACTAAGTTTGGCTACAAACAGTTTACACATAAAAAAATGTAAACAGACGGGAGGTTGTCTGTACCTGTACTACGTTTGATCACAGTTTACCCATAAAAATGTAAAAAGACAGAAGATTGTCTGTACCTGTACTAAGTTTGATCACAATTTACCCATAAAAATGTAAACAGACGAGAGATTGAAAAGGGGGGGCTCTTGGCCCCCCCGCCCGCATGGCGGCGCGGCGACCGTCCCCCTCCTCAGAGCTCCTCGGTGGAGGGGCGAGCCCTTCCGGGCGCGCCTCGCCACCGATTGGTTTGCGCCCCCCTTTGACCCGGATGTCATTTTAGGGCTTCCGGGTCGGGGGGGGGCGGGCTGCAGGAGGGGCTGGGTGGGGGCGTGCCGCCCTCACCTGGCCCCTTGGGGATAAAGAAGCGGGGAGCGCCCAGGAGACCCTCTTGTTCTCTGGACGCTCCCCCACAGTGTGTCGTGCCCCGCGCTCGGGGCTTCTCGTTTTTAGTGACCCTTTGTGTTTTGTCTGCAGGTCATCGGAGCCGGAAAGAAGCGGAGATCGCCCGGCGCTTCGAGAAGCCGTGTCGGCGTGTTGTTTTTTCCCTGCAGGCCGTCGGATCTTCAAACGACCGGAAGGAGCGGAGGTCGTCCTGCATTTACCGAGCAGAGTCGGCGTTGCCCAGGGTTCAAGATTTTGGAGAGCGCGCACGAGGAAGAAGGATGCAGAGCTCCGAGGAAGGCGGCGCATCAGAGGAGCGGGTCGACGAGTGATTTACGAAAGAAAGTTAAGTTGAAAGCACAGCTGCAAAAAATGTGCGGTGATGAAGCCGACTAATTTATAATTACCGAGGTTACCGAGGTTTAAGGTCAGGCGAGTGGCTTAAGTGACAAATGCAGAGGATCATCAGGCATTGAGGATGTGGAGGGGTAGTCCTGAATTTTTTCACCACGTGTTTCTTTAGATTTTAACTGATGTATCATGTGTCTTGCTTTTCCACGAGGGCCATCTTAACACCGAGTTAGGCACGTTTTACTGTATTTGGGCCGTCTCGAAGTATGTTTTATTCCACATGGGAGTGTTTTCTATTTTGTGCCACACTCCCATTTCTTGGCAGATGCGTAAAGCTTCATCATCTCCCTCCTACAATGCACCCTAGAACATAAGATCGATTACATGTATATGTTACTTTAATACTGACGAAAGTCAATTAGAAAAACCTTTAAATTAAATAAGAATCAGGAACCCCACTTGTGACGCTGTGATGTGGGTACCAAGAGACTGTTTAATTGCTGCTGTGCTCTACTAAAGTATCAATATTATTATTCTATATGAGGCAGTATTATTGTTGAATGAAACATACATTTGAGGCGTTTGTATGACGTGCGCATTCTGTGGTTTGAGCAGGCCTGTTTCCATTGTGTCAGATGAGGTAAATGAGACAGAGAGATTAAATGATGTGCCCAAGACCACACAATGCTGTGAAGTAGCAGAGGCTAGGATTACAGCCCCGATTTCTTTGTCTGTTATGTAAACACCGATTCTGATCTTCTGGTTTACATTTACACGTATTTGTACACTGCTTTCAACATTTTAGAGTTTCTAGAACTAAAATAGTACTCTGTTGGAAAAAAGATAGAAGCTTTCATGTATCCCTTGAAGCTGAGTGCTCCAAAGTACGGTATGCTGTTGCAAAAGAATACTTTTGAAAGTAGCTTACTTTGAAATTCCGTTTTTTGTGCTGAACTCGTTACTTTGGTAATAATGTTTTTTCTCTTTCGGTAAATGGAGTCATCACAATGATAACGATGTAACTGACTGACATTAAACCAGCTTGCAGTTTAGCCAAACACCTGATACACTGCAAGACTGAGAGCAACTGGGTCAGGGGCATGAGGTCAGGTCAAATAATTACAAGCTCCCAAAATAGTCCGAGGTTAAGCACGTGCAACGAAGCTGCACTTAAAATACCCCAGAGCTCTGTTCTTGGGATGCTTGCGCTGGCTGGAAGATAAACGTGTTCACAGAGCAGCAGGCAGACAAGAAACAAGGAGGCTTGGGTCACAGCCCAGCCAGGGAAGCTACTCGCATGTCAAAGCTGTGAGCACGTTTTGCGCTATTCTCTGGTACTAGGCGAGGGGCGAAAGATAACTACTGGGATTGCCTGTTGAGCATGTATACATTTTAGCGTAATGCTAGCTAAGCTGCACAGGCGGCGTCTGCATTCACTTACGCTCTTAGTGCCTATGTTGCGATGGTATTAATTTGAAAGCCTATCATACATTAACAGATAGATATGCAATTCTTATCATCAAATGCCCAACGAGCGTGTTTGGCATTTACACATAGTGTTTTGGTATTAAGCTGCCACATTTACCAATGGTCATAGGTAAGGTAGTTAATAGCGACATTTGTCACGACTACCTCTCGTAACTTAACGTCTGATTTTGTAATCTGTTCTTGTGGAATGTGCTCATGTATCATTACTGTTCTTATCGTGAAGCGCTCTGACGCCTTCGGGTAAAGTCCGCGCTATATGTGAAAGCATGAATAAAGACGCTGCGATTCCACGCGCAATGTTGCCCAGGGTAGGATCACTTTAGGGCATACAGCTGGCTTAAAAAAGCAGATATTTAAGATGAAAGGTATTACCACATAGGATTCCACTTTTCCATTGCTCAGTCTGAGGAAGGCTTCGTAGGTAGCAATTTTAAGCACTGCACAGACTGGCATGATTTAGTGAAGATGTACGGAGGCAATCATAGCATTGGATTGCTCATTGGGCTTGCCTTCCGCTGCTCTTCGGTTCCACAGAAAATACTGTAAGTTCAGGGATTAGTCCACAGCTATATCCTTTTGGCTGTGCTAACCCTCATGTCCTGTACAATAGCAGTCCAACCAGTTCTTTCCACAATACAGGGAACATGGCAGTTCCAAGGGTGGCATGGACAGCAGCAAAGGCCCCTCCTCTCCAGAACCTCAAAACCACTTTAGATTGTCCTTGAGGGAACACATGGCCTGTAGTGGGGAGGGTGCCCCTTTCACTTATATCATTCCTTTGGCACTGCCAACACTTCATAGAGGTAGGAAAGTCGCTGGAGGCTCGAGCCAGATGCCTGGCTGTAGCTCACCTTGAGGTCCTCTTAGAACCTCAAGACCAAAAAAAAAAAAAAAAAAAAACACACTGAGCTTTCATTTGGCTTCTTCCTGCCACCCATACTCTAAGCTTGTGCGCTAAGAATTGAAGACAAACATTAAACCTTGATGTAAAACAGGAGCGAGGATAATATACCAATCTCATGCTGCAACTGCACAATGAAAGGATCTTGGAATATGTAAGTTGAGGGTGTCTGCTATACAAAAATTATCTTGTCTGATTTTACAGACAATGTTGCTCCAACCCATAAGAATATAGAGTGTCATGTCATGAGGCATTTGTTTCTAAGTTCATATTATAAAACTGTCAGTTTAATTAATTGCTTTTCAAAGCAGTGAAAAATTCTGAGGTACTAAAGTGAAACGCTTCCATATGTTAAGGTTTTCATGATGTTTAAAGCATAATTTACGTGCCACACATTAGCTGCATTTGGCTCAGGCACAGGCTCTTAGAGCCAAGCCAGAAACTTTCCTTGGACTGCCCCACTAAATTGTTTACCCTCCTACCTCTAAGACGACTCTGTCAATATCTCGACAACTGTGTGTCTCCTGCTAACACCCCACTTCCTACACTCTCCTCCTTTGTCGCGTCCTTTCTCCCTCCAACAGAGAGCAGCTGTTTATTCTGTGGCCTTTTTAGTGCTACATACTTGGAAACAGTATAGCACAATGTGAACCAATCGCTGTGAATCCATGTCAATGGCAATTTGTGCGCTATGCAAATGCCATAGCAATAAGCGACAAAGGTCCTTTGAGGGCAAGGCAACAGCTATTGCTGCAATTTTTTGTAACTCTTGAACAGTTTGAGCTAGACATAATTTGCTTTTGTACATATCTGCAGACTACCAGCAGAGGCTGGATTAGGTGTCAAATGCAGCAAAACTATAAATATCCACTGGCCCTAATAACATTTTCTTTATGGAAACAAGGTGGTATCGGGGCAGGAGGACCAACAGTTCTTGACAATATTAAGGTTACCGTAAAGCCTAGGCGATGCACTCGCAATATGATATACTGCCCTGGCTACTGTAGGAGGTTTTCACACAGGTAAAGACCCTATCCTTACGGCGGTTACTTTCCCAAGAATAGTCTATGGCCTGATGCCATCCTGGTAAGAGCATCTGCAATTAAGGGTGACTTTCTGAAATCACCCTCGATATACAGTCTAGACGGTGAAGGGGTAAGTGTCTTTACAAGTTAATATACAGGCTGAGCATGCGGTACAGGTTGAACTGCTTTTGGCTCAAGAAGGAAGCAGAGCATTGATTGCGTCACTACCTGGAGAGATGATTTAACCTAGCAGAAATATTTAGGAGGGTCTCTGAGAATGTCCTTGCAAAACTTCCTGGGGGGGACCATAAAGCTGGTCAGGTAAGCCGGGTAAGTGACCGCCCCCCTCTTTTACTCCCAGCAGCAGAGTTTGGAGCCAGCAGTGGGCTTTAGACAGCATGACCCCCTCACACCACCTGCCTGTGAGGGGGCTCCTCAGCATTTGAGTCCAGACGGAAATTAATCCTGGTCTATTCACTGCCTCCTCTGTCAGGAAGGATTCAATATATTACATGGCAATACCTCCAGTCACACGGTTTCATAGACTTGGTGTGAGGGTCTGGTAACAGGACCCAAGATCACAGTGCAAGCAGGCGAGGGGTAGAAGTCTGCCTACCAGCAAGGGTGGTCGATCTTCAGTCTGAGGGAACAGGGTTTGAGTCCCAGCAAAGAGGCGCAACATACTGTGATTCTGGGCGATTCACTTAATCTCCTCGCGCCTAACAGAAAAACGACTGTGTTCTCAGGTAACGCAACTGGGACTCATGTAAAGCTCTCGGATGCCGTCATGGACCTGTCTCAGGGGTTCTTAAACGATGTGTGCTGATTGACGTGTTGTAACGTGCAAGGTAACTCACGCCATAGATTTCACTGTGTCACTTCTACAAGGCTTACTTCTGAGGGAATGCCCACCTTGCATACATTATACCTGGAACAGGTATAATGTGGCGCAGAGGTTTACAAAGTGACGCATCTACCTAGATTCGTCACTTTGTAAATACGACGCAACATGGTACATTTTTACGCCGCTGGTGCGTCACAAAAAGTGACGCACCGGCTGCGCAAAAGTGACGCAAGAGCTAATAAATAAGCGCCCCAAGTTCTTCACTGCTCGTACATATGGAAACAATGCTCCATTCAAGCATAAATCTGACCACCAGGGGTCACCATAACAGAAATAATCTTCACATTCACAAAACAACAATTCTGCTACTCAAGTAATAGGAAAGGTCATTTGACAGGCAGCAGTGCAGCCTACTTGAAATGTATTACTGAGCTGTTGAAACTGTGATGTGACACAAAGTATCCAAAATAAAAGGGAATTGCCTCTTGTTTGAGTGACTTGACAAAGGCTTGAAAGAGATCTGCGCTCCAAAGAGGCCCATTTCGTGTTCAGGTGATGTCTCCCATCGAGCTGAAGCCGCCACCTGATTCATTCTCAGCTAAATCACCTTTTGTGGCAGAGCCAGGAAGTAAAGCGAGGCTCTGTGACAGTTTCACATAAAACCAGCGAGAAGTGCTGATGTAAGACTTGTTCTGTGACATTGTTCTAAATAGGTGTGGGCAAATGTGTGCACAATATTTTAGTGCGAAAAACGTCCTTGAGTCCAAAAAGGATGCAAGCATGTGTTTCGCACTGAATTTGCATTTTGTGTAATTTTTCAGAAATTCAACACACCAGCAACTGTTCAATTTCACCAAGGAACAATACACCACACCACTATCACACAACAAAACATGACAAGTCGCAACACATCAAACCACAACGGAACACAGCAAAACACAAAAATGCACATTACAACACAACGTTACTGTACGGTAGTATTGTGTTTTTAAGCTGTTGTGTCGTTGCACCTCAGCTGCAGTCTGTTTAAATACACGTGAACATTTTTGTCATGTTACCACCACTACAACCCTGATTTCGGGATACAGAGGAAAACATTCTTTGCACCAAGAACTCCCCTATTTACCCCCATGGCCATGTAATACCGCCAACCACAAATGTTTTCTGCTCTGCCGTTGGATATTTAAGAATCCCCTTTCGATGTCGGATAAATGTACATTATATTGTATAGAACACACTGTGCAGTACTTTGCAGTAAGAAGATGGAACATTTACCTGGGTTACAGGGTCGGATTGGTAAGGCTGGCACTCGGGCAATGGCCGATGGGATGGTATCCGAGTTCCAGCTGTGGGCTGCTTTTTTGGGCAGCCTGGGGGCTGTCTTTGCAGTTCGGATGCCGCCAGCAGCCCAGGGTGCCTGAGTGGCCTTCCTGGAGGCAGATTGGTGTCCATTACCTCCCTTTTATCAACGGGCAGAGGTGTCACTCCCTTACTCTCTCTGTCTCAATTAATGTGTGCATACTAAGCAGGGGCAGGGGGCCTGAACAGAAATGGCCTCGCTTGTTTTTCAGGTGTGTTTCACCAATGTGAACTAATCAGTGCATTTTTTAAAATCTAACCACAGTTAAGAAAACATGCCTCTGTCAGAGACCCCCCACCCCCTTTTTAAAAAAAAAACTTTGTAGAAGCAGTGTTTTGCGGAAAGGCAATATGCAAATGTGGGCCACTTTTCTTTAGTGTGCCCGTGCCGATTTTTAATCCCAATCCCAAGGTTATGTCCTTATTTAGCTGCTCCCTTTTGCCTCCATTGACGAGCCCTTCACAAACCTAATGTCCCCCTTCAATTCCTTGTGGCTGCTCTCAGAACACACAAGATCACTCATCCACAAACATGAACTGAAGGTACAGCTATGTGAGTTTTGTGTAGGTCAGTTTAATTGGGCGTCCACTCTCCTTCTGTCGTAAAAAGTCAGAATCTGATTTCAGAGATCTTAAAGTGAGGGTGGCGAGGGGGTAGATCACAATAAAAGACTCCACTCAGCTTCATGCAAACCGGATGCACAGAATTCCAGATCAAAATATGCTCCTACACCATGTAACCCTCACTGTTTCATGTAACTCATCTTGTACATTGATTTACACATGTACACGATTTATTGTCAATGTATAATGTGTATGTTACGTAAAGAGCTCCGACAATCTGCATTGAGTGGCATAGTGCTGTAAAAGAAATAAAATAGTGCTATTGAAATTGTTATTTGTGTAATCACTGGGACACACAAACACACCTGACATTCTTACAGTGCATGCATCTATTATATACAGGGACTGAACAAAGAAAAGCTGCCTCTCTTAAGTAGTTGTGAAGAGATAACAAGCTGTGTGCCTTTGTTTCCCCACTGTGGCATTTACATTTAAGTGTGAGGTTCCGAGCCGCCTCCAGTCACGATATGAACCTTTTCCATGCATGGTGGGCGTGTGCGTCCGATCTGCGCACGCGTCAAATTTCGCTGTACCGCGGCGGAATGTGTGCCGTGGCGAAGTGGTTAAAACTAAAGGATGGCCCCTTAACTTGGCCCAGCTGGAGGTAAAACAAGTTTGAAACAAATAAATATTTTCATTTGGAAATTATTTATTAACAAAAGCATTCATTATTAAATACATGTAGTCTATTTAATTCTTAGCCTATAACACCACACAACTCACAACCCACATAAAACAAATTTATTTTCATAATTACATTAATTAATTATCAATCAGATATTATTAATTAAAAAACAAATTAAAACAAATTACATTTAATTAACTTCCCACAACCCACATCTAAAATTCAACTGTAAAAAATGTATTACACAATAATTAAAAAAAAATAATAGTATTTAACAACTAATTATAAAGTAAGTAAAAGTAAGTAAAATTAATTTACTCCCTACCCTTTACCCCTATAAACCCCAAAACGAATTACAAAAAATAATAATTAAACAATTACCCTAATTAATGATCAATTAAATAATTATTACTAATTATCAACTAATTAATAATTAATAAAAAATAAGTTACTTCCCACCCTGTACCCCAAAAAACCCCACAACCCACAACTAAAATTAATTTCACAATTTCCATGTTTAATTATCAATTAATTAGTATTAATGAACATATAATTATTAATTAATTACAAATACATCATTTCCCACCCTTTACTCCTATAAACCCCACAACCCGCACCTAAATTTGACCCAAAAAAATTCAAAATACAATTGCAATTACAAAATCTCAATAAATAAATATAAATAAATAAAAAATATTTATTCATTTATTATAATTAAACTACTTTCCACCCTATTCCCCTATAAACCCACAACCCGCTACAGAACTAAAAAACACAACATTTAATTAAAATAAAAGTAATAACTACTAAAAATGTAACACATATATTAAAAAACATAAGCAATACTTACACAGAAAATACATCACATACATTTAAAATATATGCAAAAAATACATACCACTAATTAAAAAATCAATATTTTAAACAATTATATTTTTGCAAACAATACTAATAACTTCTATATTTTTAAAAGCGATATTTCCTACCTTAAAGTCGATATTCTTCACCACAATATTCTTGCTGTGGATATTTCTGTGTCACAATATTTAAAACTCGATATTAGTGTAAGTCGACATTTACAACTCTATATTTTGACTGAATACGACTGCTAGAATGGATAGAGACTTTAGGTCAAAATCTTTCTCCTTACCTTGTGGAATCCCTTAGGGCTCCTCTCTAAGTCCACCTTTATTAATTTTGCATGTGGTCCTTTTTATGGGACTGAAAAGATCATATGGTTTTTCTACAGTGTCTTATGCGAACAACACTCAAATTATTGGTCCCATAAACAACAACACCGAAGAGGTGGCTTTTTGTTTCAACAAATACATGAGTACAATTTTGCACTGGAGGAGCACCCTTTGCGTAAAATTAAGCTCAGGAAAGACGGAGGTTGTCCTTTTCGGGCAGGATACCTCTTTTTGTAATATGTCATGGTGGCCAGAGGCCCTTGGCTCACTTCCTGTACCAGTGTATAAAACTAGAAATCGTGGAATAATTTTTGAAACAAACCTTTCGTTTGGGGATTTCACCAACCACCTAACATCCTCATGCTTTCACACACTTAAAATTCTTTGGAAAATCCTTCCTCTTCTACCATCAGACTTACAAAAAGCAGTGGTCACCTCAGTGGCACTATCAAAACGAGATTATTGTAATGCCCTATATGTTGGAGCCCAGCAATGTGTTCTGTGCATGCTCCAGAGACTGCAAAATGCAGTAGTTATGGTCGTGAAAAAATAAAAAAGTTTAAACCTGTGACTAGAGCTAGAGAAGGACTCCACTGGATGCCTATCTAAAAAAGAGTTGCCTTTAAAGCACTCTGTATTTCCTGCAAAGCATTGCACCTTCAAGGCCCTGAATCTCTGATGAACACATTTTCCTAGTACACCCCAAACAGACCACTATGTTCTTCCACTACTAAGAAGCAGTCTATTTTTTGCATCAGCAAAGCCGACTGGGGATGTAGAAGCTTCTCTCCCATCACATCTTGTCTCTGGAATCATATGCCAGAGTACCAAAGGAACACCCCCATATTTTAGTATTCAGAAAGCTTCTTAAAACTTGGCTGTTCCCTTTCCCCCTGTAGACTCTATATCCTGATCTTCTTTTCCTTGCATTGCAGGCAGCGCCAAGACGCTCTAGGGCATGCGTTACGCTTTACAAATCAAAATCTAATTATGCTGTTAAACTTCAGAGCAATCCAGTGAACATAAGGCAAAATGGGAGAACACATGAGCAAATATCACTGTGCACACCCTGCCTCCCCCCCAAAAACACCATTTCCAAGTGACTTTTTTCCAGTTTGAACTTGAAAACAACTTCCAGGCACCAAAGTTGGCCCGGGGCTTGAAGACAGTCAGTAGGAAAGTTTGACAGGTCTCACACTTATGTGGACCATTATAGATTCCTTCAAGAACGCGTACTTTTATATTTATCTTCCTCTGAAGAGGAAACACTGTCCAAAAAAGACAGTTTTCAAAAGGCCAGGCCCATATCTGAATCTAGGACAAGAAGAAGATGAAGAGTTCTTTCCATACATATGGATCCATTATTAGACCTTGAAGTCATGTCAATAAGGTCTTCGTTGACTTGGGACTATTGCAAAGCTCCCTCTTTGCTACATGGAATCCAGAAGAGGAATTTCACTGCGGCGTTGGAAGGGAGAAGGAAGCTTGTCAAAGTTTTCACAGAGCTGAAGATTACCATGAGCTGTAATGTGCAGTTACTAATCTGTCTAAGAATAACACAAGCATTCTGGTAAGATGTTTCCCCTTTACTCTGAAGCAGTAGCTTCTTTCTAACAAAACAACGCTAGAGGAGGAGCTGGATGTTTACCTTTATCCAGGATTGCCTCAACCACAAACGATTATGCAAAGTGAGTCACAATAACTGCAACAGCTTCATTTGTGGCCATTATGTGTTTTTGTTGATGGCTTTACACATAGAGGTTGAGAATTGGGCTTAATCAATAAAGCAATGCACTGATCCACGACAGAAGGCCCACTCTCAAGTGAAGAAGATAGCAGAACAGTGGAAAAGAGGCAGGTTGAGAAACAGGAAGCATGGTATCCGTGGCTTTCGATGTATGATGATACATTGTGGGATGCATAGAACTCCGTATTATTCTCAGAGTCCATGTCTGTGTCCAATATTTGCTCTTTGAACATGGAATGACAGACTGGTTCATGCCAGTTTAGAAGCGAGTAGACGCTGCCCTACTAAGGACCTGATTCTGATGGGGTTTGGAGAGCTTCCCAACCGAATGGGTTTGGGAATGGTTTCCGACCGAATCGGATCGGGAGAGTCCAACCAACTGTGAACGATGCATCCGGTTGCTTCCAGATATGATTTGGTTGGCTCCCATTGACTTCAATGTGCTCCCCAGGCATCATAGAGGAGGCCGCGGAGGGACGGGGGTCCTGATAGGACCCCCCTAAGTTCCTTTTGGACAGCCTTTCTACATCGGAAAGGCCAACATGGAAAGGCTGCTGGAAACTGATGTCATAATCCCGACGGTGGAGCTGAGCTGGCTCTGCCGTCATTAAGGGTGAATGACCAGTCCGAAGCACAGCAGAAACCCCTGCAGGTTTCCCTCTATCCGCTGTCATTGTGATATGGCGGTCGGAGTCAAATCTTCGATGTCGAGTGGAAAGCCACCGACAGCTTGTCAGAGCCTTTTCCAGCGACATCAAAATCAGCTACTATTAAATCAGAGTTTGTGAATACCGAAAACAAGTAAACATCCACAAAAGCGTAAGTCTACTTTTGTTAATCAGACCCTACATAATTGTAGCAAAAATGCATCAAAATTTGCGTTATGAATCCATTCTACTTTACTACAAGGATTATTTTGTACCACCAAACAACACTCATGGATTGCTTGTACCTAGGGTTTTGAAGATGTACTTACGTTATGTTTGCACTTTTAGAAACACAAATCTTCAGCTCTGGGGGTAGCTGCTTCCAATCTGCATGGACAAACAGATTTTCTGATTGAATTTGTCTATGATCATCTATTTTTCTGTTTTGAGAAATGTGGCATAGGGGTCCTGTCTGTCTTGTGAAATGATTTTTGTTTTATAATAAAAAAACAAATTTAAACAATCTTTGTTTCGTTTTTTTTAAAACTGAATAATCTTTCCCTCCCCTCCCCAGCCTCCCCCTGTCAGACAGGAATACCCACTCAGATTATCTACATAGTTACATAAAGTATCGAGCCCGGATTAAATCCATTGTGGATCAGCATAACAGTTACAATATCATCTTCTTAAAAAATAATTCTATACATCCCTGCTTCCCTGGGGAAGATAATCTCCTTCAGTCTACTCGCTACTTTGAGCTTTACTCCATTCAAGCAGGGGAGTCAATATCTTCACCCCTCTTCTACGTAGTTTGCTGCCCTTTCGTCTATATATAGCCATTTCTAAATTGAAAATTGCCAACATCCTGGCTAGCCATGTTGAAAGGTTGGGGCATTAGGGTCCAGCCAGGCGGAGGCGATATACATTCTTAATACAGCCTTGGCAATGAAAATCAATTCATGCCCGGATTTTGCATTATTAGGATCGGCAGCCCCTAATAAAATAGCATCACTAGTCAGAGTTATTTCTGTTTCTAAGGAAAGCTCACCATTTCTGTCACAGCTGCAAAGCGCTCTGCAATACCAAAATAATTATATATTTTACGTATTATAATATTTGTTTACAGAGCAGATTACACACAGCAGTGTATGTATTTTTCTTATTTTTAATGTAATGAATTTGTAAAGTGAGTCGTATGGCCAAATTCCCAGGGCCCTACATAAAAGTTGCAAAAATAATAATAATATAAAAACAGGTGTCATTTTAATTTACAAATCATAAAAAGATAAATAAATGAAAGAAACTGCACATGTAAAACAAGATAATGTAATAATAAGAACAACATGAAAAAGGGTGGTAAGAATGTACTCAAACCAACAAAGCAGTGCTGTTGCCTGCTTAAAACAACACTGTGCAGCAATACCTTCACAGGAGACCTTTTACTGCTGCCTAAGTCACAGAAACATGCTGACATCCCTCATGAACCTACCAGGGTTCCTGTCTATTGCTTTGTCGATAGGTCCAGAAGTGTGATATTTATCCGAGTACCGCGCCACATCTAAGAAGGGATAAAAATACCACTAGAGCACAAAAATAGCCACCGACCTGCACAATGTCCAAGAAAACAAATATTGATCCTGCTGACAATGAAAGATACAGAAAAGACACAAGACAGGTTCACAGAAACCAAAGAGTACGTCAGAATCAATCTGCTGCTTAGTTATTATTACCTGTGAACGGGAAACGGCCTTTACAACGTGGGCTGAGCCACGCGCGCTGTTTCCCCGCAAGAGTAACCACGCTTTCCTTAACCACGCATATGCGTGTTTAAGGCAGTGCGCGGTCTAGATGAACAGATGGGCGCAGGGCCGGTCCTAAAACTTCTGGGGCCCCGGGTGAAAGGGAAGATGTGAGGCCCCCCTAATTTCCATGTAACATCCAGTCACGGTCGGCATGATGCATGGGTGGGGGGTCTTGTGGAGGTTCGGCGCGGGGGTAATTAAAAAATAAATAAACATACCTTCCCAGGTCTCGCATCGTCTCAGCTCCTGACCTGCTCTCCTGCTTTCCTGCCTCTGGCAGGAACAGGAAGCAGGCAGCCTCCTTTCCCTAAGCCAATCACAAGGCTGCAATGGCAGCATTGTGATTGGTCGGTACGCCGACCAGCCAGGCGCCTATGGGGAGGCCTTTTTCTCCATGTAGGGTGCAGTGCCCATGACTGGTTTGGTCAGCCCCGGAGGGCCGACCAAACAGTCAGCGCCCTTAGCAGTGGGCAAGGGACTCTTCCCCTGCCCTAAAGCAGACCGCCCACCCCCAACCAAACACTTCTGCTTTCTTGCAGTGCGCCAAGCAGGAACATAAAATGGGAGTTTTAGAATTTTGTTTTTCTGCTTCTCGTACTGTGAGAAAGCAGAAGGGCGACGCTCCTCCGCCCTAGTGGAGGAGCTGCCCTTGGTAACATCACAAGAAGTGACATCACAGAAATTGACATCTCAGCACAATTGATCTTATTTGGCATCCCGAAGAGACCTAACGTGGATATCAGTAACATGGACAAAATTATAAATATACATATAAAATAAGTCCATATATCTTAAAACTGTATTAAATGGATTACATTTGTCACATTGGATGGAAAAGCTAGTTGCAGTTCTCACAAAAATGTATATTATTTACTCCTCGTTAACTGATTGTTTCTAGATGAGTGCAAGATTCAATTTACAGTTCTGCCTCATAAAGGGGGGAGATCCTGTTGAGGTAATGAGGGGCGGGATCATTAAGAATATAAAATGACACGCGAGAAAATCTCTCACATCATGGAAATAATTGCAAATTTGAAAAGGCTCCCTTATCTTTCTGTGCCATTATTGTGCTACCTTAGGATGACATTAATACTTCGTAATTTGTTTTAACATAAATCCTCTCTCCAGTATCCCGCATACACATGCTAAGAGACGTAGGACAATCTTTTTTGTGTGTGTGCTCTTTACTCGCCAGAATTATGTTAAGTGCAAAAACACAACACATAGTACAAAATTACAAGACACCATTGCAAACAAATAAAGATTGTACATAAATAAAAAAAGACTTGAAACAACCAAGACCACTGCTAAATCATACATTGACTTCAAGGTAAACTTCAGATTCAAGGGGTTTTCAAATCAACGTTTTTGATTTGGTGGTAGAACTGTAGGAAGTAGAAGTGGCCGTCTTTAGCGCTGGGAGAAACTCGCACTGCCTTCAACTACAAATCCAATTGCGCCCCGCTAAAAACACCTGGAGGCGACCCAATTCAAATTAGGCACTAGACAAGAGCAATATGCTGCCTAAAAAAAAAGTGACAATATCCTGGAAAAAGCAAACACTCCTAAAGAATGTAAGATTAATTAAAAGCATGTGAAATGTGGGCAGGAAAAACATGGTTACCTTAACCCTTTTGCACTTATTATTCAGAAATCAATGAGTGCTTTTGCATGAAAAGTTAAGGCCATGACTACAGGGCCGGAAGGGGCCAGTTTCAATGTCCAGTGCTTATATCCTTACAAAACGTAAGCAATATAGTTCAAAAAGACCGCATTCGTGAATACAGTGCCTCTGCATGGATTTTGTTTTCCAATCCGCCCATCAAGCAGGTATTGCAGTACATCCAGGAATGGTACACTTCCAAACCCGGGGAAAACAATGCTGTTCAGAAAGACAAGAAAACAAAAGTAGTGCTTCACTGGCAAACTCTGTAAAGTGGCACTAATGTGTTTTGGGTGTGAATCAAATCAATCTGGCCCCTTTTTGACCCACTCTGTCTTGCTTTAGTTATTTTTTACACTTTGAACCTTTCATTTCTCCCCATCCCAATGCTGCAGGTTGGAAGTGAAAATGTCAGAAAAAAGTCGACCTTTCCAGCAACAGTTTTTATTTTTTGGATTCATTTCACTGGAGAACAAATAAAGGATTACTGGCTACAAGGCCCAGGGAAAGGGGTCCCCACACCTGGACCTTGCAGCTTTCTATAGTGCTTAGAGTCCCAGGGAAACGAGGGCCCCTCCCCTGGGCCTTTGAAGCAGTGAGTCATTTTGTAAAATACGGCCCAAGCACTGGCAGTTCTACATACATTAAGTTAACAAAAGCCAGTTGATCTGGCTGCTCCCTCCTCCCCTCACCCACCTCCCTTACCTGTGTCTGGCTGGTCCTGGAAACAAAGGGTCCTTCTGTCACCTAGCAACAAAATGCAGAAAGGGAATGGCCGGTACTTAACACAGGTGCTGCCCCGCCCCTGACACTGTGATGCTGGCCAGCTGCTCTGCCTTCCCCCAAACCCTGCACTCCCAGGAATGCCAACACGCCGTGATCAGCAAGGTTGACTCCAGCCTTGCTTGGGGAGGGGGCCCAGCAGGAGCAGATGGGCAATCTGTGAAAGTGTGGACTTTCACAGTGAAGTTGTGGGGGCCCCCTGTCTTGCAGCCGAGCGCGAGGCCCTGGGCAGCTGCACACACTGCCCATGCCTAGCGCCGGCCCTGGATGGGCGTGCACAAGAAGAGGAAGGATTGGGAGACGTGGACCTGGTCTGGTAAGATTTCTATTTTTTGGGTTCAGGTTTTGGGGGTGGGGGGGAGTCGTTTTTAGGAGGGAGTAGTTTTTAGGGCTCAGAGTTTTTTTAAGGGCTCTGGGTAGGGGCTGTTTTAGGGCTCGGGGGATCGGGTTGTTTTTAGGGCTCAGGGGGTCGGGTTGTTATTAGGGCTCAGGGAGGTTCATGTGCTTTTAGGGCTGAGGGTATTGTTTTTTTAGGGCTTGGGGGTCAGGGTGATTTTTAGGGTTTGGGGGTCTCAGTTGGGTTTGTTTTTAGGGCTCGGGTGTCAAGTTTGGTTTTAGAGCTCAGGGGATAGGGGGGTGATCTTTACTACACATATCCCTTTACAAGTACTGTCTTTACCACAAAATTGCACAGTAAAGGCATGCATAGTAAAGGCATGCATGGTACATAAATATGTGGTAAATGAATGTGTTTTTAAGACGCATTCGTTGTTCGGGCAGCGTTGTACAGACACACTCGGTTTAGCCATGCATGCCTCTGTCATATAACCACGGTGAACAAACATGTAAAACAAAAAAAATGCAGTTTGTACTAATTAAGGTCTTTGCTAAGGGAAATTCTGCAGTGTAAGCTGATCAAATGAAAATGTCCACTTTGAAGTTATTGCAGTAGCTTCAGCTAATAAGGCCTGCAAAGAAATTGCTTAAAGTGCATTATTTATATTTGTTTTTATATCGATGGCCCGAGTAATTTCCTTGCGGTAAAATGTAGACATTACTGTGTCCTCAAAAAATGTTTTAATCTATCACAAATGGTATCACACCTGCAGATAGGGCCCACCATTATATGGGAATCATACACTGTGAAGGCATCAGATATGCATTGAATACCACACAGACAACCCCAACAATTCTTCTGCTCTGAAAGTAAATTGTTTCTATCCCAGGTTCATAAGAATGATACTATGAAGGTGGAATAATAACCTCGAAACATGAAGACTTGGGCTCTAACCTGGGTTTTGGCACCTGACCAAAAATCCTGTGCCATCCCCGAAACGATAAACTCCTGCCTCAAACTGTTAATATAGTTAATGATAATAAATACAGCCTGACCTGATGTACGATTTCTCTCCAAACCCATCAATGAAGAGTAGATTAGACCCACAATGCGTGCCAAGGACTATTATTACCACTGCTAAAAAACAAGTATTGACAAAACTAGTGCTTACTTTGTAAAGAAACATAAGTGCCAGGGCTCTCATCAGGAGCCACTGAAGCGTGCACCACACATTGCACCTGTTATGCTGCTAATGATAGTAAAAACACAACTATTAACCATCACACTCCTACAAGTGTCAAAATTGAGACTATTCCTGGCGCCCAAAGCAATAGGAATGGCTGGGGCGTCAGGTAATAGTAATTTTAATATATTTTGAATTAATAACTAAGGGCCTGATTACGATGGGGGAAGGCGCGCCATCAACACCCTGTCAGGTGCGGGCCCGCCGCCATCGTGCTGCTGTTTTCCCCAGCCAAATTATGATGGCGGGGGAATCGTTAGTTCAGCGCATTAATCGTTAAGACCGCCCAACACGGTTCCGACAGGCAGTCCTTTTCCGACCACCTGTCGGAACCAAAACATTGCCCAACATTGCGGCGGTGCCTTGCAGGCACTGTTGTAGGGATTATGATATCCCTTTCCATCATTCGTTTTGCGGCGGACAATCCCCAGCAAAACGAATGGCGGAAACGAACTTGGGGGCCCATAGTGGGTCCCCCTTCATCTCTGGGGCAAGGGCACTGGGGGGGCACCTAAGGTTCCCCCAACACATCCCTTCACCATGTGGCAGGCATGGCATGGTGCCTGCCACGTAGCGCAGGGATATGCAAGTGCCTTTTTCTAGGAATTGTAGCTGGGGCTGCTGACTGCATCTCTGCCACAATGTTAGGGATAGGGCATGAGACCGCCACAGTGGTGTTTGCATCATAATGCGGTAGGTGGGTATGCCGCCTCGTAGGTGGCTGGTCCCAAAACCGCAACTATGGCGGTCGGACAAAAGTCCGACCGCCTTCGTAATGACCCCCTAAGTGTTGATGTGGTGATCTGTAAATTAGCCAGACAGTGCCACCTTGTGGCAGTGTGTCACAAGCACTGGTGTTGATAATTAAGTAAAACCAAAGGGGGTGATGGACAGAGTGTTGAACATTGCAAGCACTCATCCCCAATCAACTGATCTGGGTTTAATCCATCATCATTCTTTAGCTCACTCTGCCACCCCAATTCAGAAATGGCTATATGCAAATCAGTCTGACCCTGTGCATCATGGGAACAGTCCAGCCCGACCTGCCAAGCCATGTCTTCCCTGGACCGGAAACAAGCATCCTGGGACCGGTTTCTGGCTAATCAGCCATCATCAGCCAGGCTAGCTTGAATCCAGTGACAAAGTGAGCAAGGGACCCACGTCTGGGCATACCCTGCCAACTTAGGGCAAAGAAAGCAAAGCCAAGGTAATGACCCCCTAAGTGTTGATCTCTAAATTAGCCAGAAAGTTCCAACTTGTGGCAGTGCGTCACAAGCACTGGTGTTGATAATTAAGTGCCTGAGCCGAGCACCAGAAAGCACCGGCTCAAATTAAGCACTGGGCAAAGCCAATCAGTCTGCTTTGGATGCCAGTCTTTTGGCTCAGTCAATGCTTATTTCGTTTTGCTATGGATTTCTATTTGACATTGTGGGACCTGCTAGGCCATCACAAATATTACAATTTAAAAAAATGGCAAAAAGCAAAAGTACGCCTTTCCTCTCATATAGCACACATTGCCAGTCCTTGGAAATGAAGGAAACTACCACGTATGTGGATGCCCGTAAAACACCAGAATGCTGTCACATACAGTGAAGTTAGACAACGGCTGAAGTGGGCCGACACACCGCTGCATGCTATGTGCTTTAGTAGGCGGTAGGAAAATGTGAATGATACAACAATGGACTAATAGATTAGGAGGGCTGGCTGAAAAACTCTGATAAGTATAATATAAATCTAAGTTGGGTAAAATCAAAAGATCCTGGCTAATGCCAGACCTAAACATACCCGTCCTTGCCAATCTCAATAGCTATAGGTCCAGCAAGAATCAAGGTGAACCAATGTCTAACATGTTTTTCCCACTGCGGTACTGTCCCTATCTAAACTGTTCAGTGGAACATCGTTTTCATTGGATTTTGACATTGTAAATAGTATTAAGGCAATATAGAGCCAAACCTTTGTCTCTACGAGTTTTTAAGTTCCTCTCCTCTAGACTTCTTTTCCAAAACTCCCTCACCTCCTGAAAAGATTTACTACCCTTTTGCCCTCCCCCTTCCAATTCCAATGTATTGGACCCCACATGCTTGTGCCACGCGGCATTTAATTCTCTTTACACCCAACTTGTCCTTCACCCACTTGTTGCGCAGACTTTCTTAACCTATATTCACAGTCATTTAACCCTCACCCTTGCACTGCCCTTCTTACTTAACTCCCATTCTATGCCTCACCAACCACCTTAAATTTATTTTTTAAAGCAGGGGCATTAGTAAAAATAGAAGACAGACAACCTTACCATACTTTCCATTTTTGTTTCCACACCTTAAACGTTATCTACGCACTGGCATGAGTACCAATACATGGACAAGACATGTCACTGTGCCGCTGATGTATTTTTGGGATTGTCCATCATACAAGTAATATTAAAGAGAGAATTTATTTATGTGGATTATTAGTTCATCACAGACATACACCTGTGGGTACCCTGGTCCTAGGTATGGGTACCTGACTCAAGAGTAATGAGGATTTACAACTATTCAGGCGCCAACCTTATCGCGCCGCATCCTGGAAATAGACACATTTTGCAGTTACTTCATCTGTTTATGGGATATTTGTTGTGCCTTTTTTCAGTTTTATATTGCACAAACTTGACCCAAAGCTATTGGAACGCTTTACACGAGCACCAGTAACGTTACACAAGGACGCACTCATTTTTGGTAGGCATGGTAAGATTACATGATTTGTCCAGAATCACAAGTTGTTGAGCCGACGCTGAGACTCAAACCTGGTTCCCAAGCTCCTAACATTGTAAACGTTTTAACTTTATGTATTTGTAGCAAGGAGCTAAAAAAGAGAGGGTCACGTTTATTGAGTCCCATCAATGGAACTGCTAGGAGACATTGACAGCTTCCCAGATTAGTGGTGTCTGCATACAAAGTAGCCATAGCAGAAAGCCTTTTTAGGTCTCGCCTAGGCAGCGATTGCACCGAGACATGCTGTATTCAGGATATGGCATTAAGCTCCGCCCATGTCTCACCCATGTTTTTAATCGTCTCCTTTGACTGTTTTTTCCAAACACTTTTATTTCTTTGGTTAATCTTTTTTCTAGTCCCTCCTCAGTACCTCATTTTCTCCTGTTGTACCCTTCCATAAGGACTGCCCCTGTCATGTGCTGTTACTAAGGACCTGTTATTTGCCATTAGTGAGCACTCATTTCTTTTTGAAGCACACTGGCATGCCGTGTTGGAGCTTCAATAATGGCGGCTGCACAACTTTCTTATATTTGAGCTCGCTCAAATCCTTTTTTTATTTAATAATTTTTTTTAATTCATTGCGGCACAAAAAGCTTGATATTCATGGCAGCCAAGCGCTCTTATCTCTAGGGTGGCATACAGCGCTTAAACTTCAATAATGGCAGCCACATAACTTTCTTATAGCATGCCCTGCCCAAATCCTTTTTTTTTTTAAAAAAATAAAATTTAATGCATCACATATGGTGGCCACACGGCTTTCATATAGCAAATACCACCAAAATATATATTTTTTAATTTATATTTTTTTAATATAATGCGTCACACCAAGCTTGTTGTGCATTTTTGTGGGCACAGCACTGATTTCTGAGGGCACCTGTTCCGTCCTCTGTTTCCCAACACCCGGTTCTGCTTTGCAGCTTAACCCCTCCTCCCACCACCTCTCTCATCACTTGATCCATGTTCACCACATAACACGTACATGCTTGAATTACTGAAAGTTTGAGCTTTTGGTGTTTCAAATAATAATGCAAAGCCAATACCTCAAACTTACAGTAATGCCTGACCAATTGCATTGAAAATGCTTGTTGTTATTGAATTAGGCCATAGGTTTTCAGTTGCCAGTCTGGATGTATGCTTCCTGTTGTCACTTGAACCAGATGTTTCTGACCTGCAAGGTGGGGTTCCAGTACAAGAGTGAAGGGACAGACATTGGCTACTGAGAGTAGACTCCTGATCTGAACATGATGCAGCTTTCTATGCTGTAAGGGACTGATATCTGCCTCCCGTTGCTGCCTGTTCGCTTGGTTTATCTTTGATGCAGCATCCACTTCGGGCTGCCTAACTCCTCTGCATGTGTATAAGGTAAGATTTTACTGCTCTTGCCTGTGCTTAACTAGTTTAAAAAAAAAAAAATGTAAACAGATTTTATTCAATAATATCCAAGCATGTAGGAACAATACAATGGGATGTTAGAGCTTACATCATGCTTTTGACAACAATTATCGATAATCATGTTTGATGGTCGCACATTACCAGTTGCAGATTCTCGCCATGTATGGTCCTTTCACAAAATGGTAACAGTATTTGTTGGACAAATCAGAGTCTTCAGGTAAGCTATGCTCTACATCCCTGTGGTGGGAGATCGACATCTCAACAGTCCATTCCAGTACGAACTTGCAAGAATCACAGCAAACAATAAAATAACAAAACCTTCTCCTCCCCCCTCCCCCCCTCCCCCCATTCAACTCCTACCCACCTCAAGCCGTCGAGGCATGTCGCTCAATCATCTATGTCTCTGCGGAGAATAGTATCCAGTCATGCAAGGCATCAGGCACAATAATTCCAGTAGCAAGGGATCCAAAAAGCGGAAGCCGCTATGCAATATATGCTTTCTATCCTCCAGGCTACGTGCCCAGATAGGGCAAGTTTCAACCCTCACACACAGTTATACTCATTCCAGGGGTGGTTCGTTATCATCAGTCGGGTGCTTGAGCAACTCTACTAACGCCACCCACGCTCTCGCCGTGTCTAGCATTTTTTCATTGCCTATTCTCTGGGCCATTTGCAGTCTAAGAATCACTTCACAATCTACCCATTTTATAAATTCCCGAAGCCACCACCAGACACTAGGGGCACTGGTCGCCTTACAGTGACTGGTAATTTCTCATTTAGCCGGGACTAACCCCAAGTCTATGAATTTGCTGGTAACTTTATTCCGGGCAGTGTGAGGAAACCAGTGTAGTAGGCAATATCGCGGGGTCCGTGTGTTGTCTCTTTCCGTTATGTTACCTAGCTTAGTCGACACCTCCCTCCAGAACCCCTCTAGTAATGGACACTCCCAGAACATATGTAAAAATTCAGAATTTTCTAATTTACACTGCGGGCAGGCTGTTTGGGCCCCAATATACCCATTAATCTTGTGCGGGTGAGATATGCTCTGTGGAGGACAAAAAAATGGATTCGCTGGAATCCCGTATTTCTGGAACTTTTCCCTGCTCTTTCTACTAGTGCCTCCCATGGCTTCTCATCTATGGGCATCCCGAGGTCTGTCTCCCATTTAAGACGCAGGTTCTCCAAGGGACGTCTGATCTCCTGGGTGAGCTGCCTATAAAGGCAAGTGACTGCCTTGATCGTCCCGGCCGCCGACACTACATACTGGCATGGTAAAGAGATCGGCGGTTCTACCATCCCCTTCTTCCAGTGCTTACGGATGGCTACTGTCAGAGCGGCATGTGAGAGAAAAACCCTCCTGGGAAGCCCGTAACGCTCTAATAAATCATTAAAGGGTAGCAGGTCTCCGAAAGTGGAGATCCCGGGACTGCGGATCTTGCCAGATCCATAGTCCCTGCCAGTCTCCCACATAAGGTAGTGCTTCGCAAACCAGCAGCGGAATTTCAGGCGCATATGGGGGTCCCTGCTGAGCTCTTTCACTAGCCTGGTTCCAGCATTGGCGAAACGCCCACAGATCCCCCAGAACTTCTCTTTTGCTGAAGGGGAGCCGCAGCAGCACCCGGGAGAGCTGTCTCAGAGCCGGATTTGTACTCCCATGGCCCTCCCTACAGAGAAGTCTACCCGCCATCCATTTCGTGAACCACTGCAGTTGAACATCGTGGTAATAGTTTTGCTATGTGGAACTCTGCAAAGTTACAAAAAAACTCAGCGAAGTTCTGAGAGTGGCGGAGTGCATTACACTTTTGCATCCTTAGCTTTTATATTCAGCAGGAACAAGAGTGAAGGCTGCAAGGTTGGAGGTGGCAAATCATCCCCTTTGCTGATTCCCACTACTTCCACATTAAAAGTCATCTGGCCACGCCCCCTTTCTCTGCCTTCCATATTCAGCACTCTTAAAGATACTCTATTGGTCTTTTGAATCTGCAAATCCCAAACGCAGGATAGGAGGGTCTAAAACTAAGAAAGAAAATAATAACACATTAAATAGTGTTAACACTGTTCTTATGGGTTTTTTTCCCAGGACACTTTGCAAATATTCAGCCAGTTAAATTATACGTGATTAAAAGGTGATGGTAACTGACAAAATCAGTGCATTCAGTCAATTAAAACAGCGCTTAGAATGAGAAATGCGGGTGTCCAGAAGGCAAGCTGGCATTTGCTTTTTAAATGTTGCCAGTCAACTTGACAACCGTTGTCCACTTTGGTGGCCACGCGTGCAACCAGTTTACCACAGTCACTGAAAATTATAATATAGCAACCTGGTTTGGGAATCTGATTGTCATCAGGGGAGAATGGATCCGTATAAGGTTACTTTTTCACCTGCTGCTCACTGCCATCTTTATGGCTTTGATCTTTGCTTTTCTTTGATCCATTTTATGCTTGAAAAAACAGAAAGACCAATTGTTCTAAATGTTGAAAACCTGACTTCAAAAGTACCCCAAAATATAATTAGATCAGGCTCAGGCAGAGGGATGGATAGAGGCAAGGTCTGCCTCTTTTTAGACAGGTGCTGGGTACAAGTAAGAGGAGCCATCAAAATGGTTCCCGTCATGAGAAATCAAAGGGTCTGGCATCAGAACAAGCAGTTTTTTGTAACAGGCAGCCAAGTAAACATGGTTGCCAGTCAATACTAGGAAGCGTGTAGTTCATTGGCATAAGCCCCTAAAATGATGATGAGAATAAGATGTACATTTAACCCCTTCGCTGCTGATGACGAGCTCAGCTCGTCATCTGCCACGGTGGTCGTGTGCGGATGACGAGCTGAGCTCGTCATCTAACGCGGCTTTTGGAAAAAAGCCGCACAGCGCAAAAATAACCCCCGCACGCATGTGGTTAAAAGTGAATTACATTAATGGAGTTGTAGTCGAGAACATTTGTAAAGTTTAACGGCATCTCAAGGGCTTCTTAACACAATGCAACCACTAAAAGAGAATAACCTGAAAGCCAATAGCTGAGTTGCTAATGACATTTAACTAAAAGGGTACACTCCTTAAAAGTTCTCTAGATCTTTATAGCATTGCTGAACTTGTACAAGAGCACACTGTAATCTTGTGAGCGATGGAACTTAACTTTTAGCAATTCGCGCAAGGCTAATGTTAGAAATTTCGTGGCAGATTTGTATTCAGTAAATGTCCGGCTTGGCAAAAAAAGCCATCTCCCACACAAAGGACAGACTCAGAATGATGTTAATGAGACAATTCCAGGATCAATCTCCTGGGATAGAGTTCCCTATATAATATAATCAATTGGCAAGCTGATATTTACAGTCTGCCCTTTTCATGTAAGCTACTCAACATATTCTACTGACCGTATAGAGAAAACGGTGATTATATAATGTATGGTACTGTCGTTAATGGGAACATCTGGTTAGTGCAATGCTACCCCCATATTATGTGAAGAAGAGACAGTCAACCATGTCCATTTTAATATTATATTTTTTTCAGCCTCTTGATGTCTATATTGCAAAGAGCTGACACCCTCTAAATAAACTGTTTTTATTACTCTGGACTCATTTGTTTCCTGAAAGGAAAAGTATATATAATGCAAGTATAGTAAAAGTAGAATCGTGATGATTTTGGTTTCAAAGCGGTTTGGAGCTGGTCTTAGAGGTGCATGGAATTGTTGACCAGTAACTATCCTTATACGCCAAGCCACGTGACACATATACAATAGGAGGCTGTCATTCAGAAATAATGATCGTTTAGCTTTAAAGTAGAATTTTCTTGAATATGAGAAAGGTGGGATGGGGCAGAACATTTGAAGGGTTATATATAGAGGCATTAAAGCACCTCATTGAACACAACTCAACTAGGCAACAAAATATTTAAGATTTGTTTCTCCATAATGCCTTAAGATCTATTTTGGAGAAACTGTCTTATAGCAATTGAAAATGACTAAATAAGTTTGTTGAACTCAAATAGTACTAACAAGTTATAGCAAAAATACAGCTAATCAAAAAAACAGATCAAAATAACTTCAAAAAGAGCTCTTCAGAGTAGCCAATGCGGTGGGGAGCAATGATGGAGTCAGCGTGAGTGCTCGCGCTGCTAGGCTGCTCACGCCAGACGCGTGACTGATCGGCTAGCTGCCCTGCGCACTGCAATGCGATGCCAGTCTGGAGAACGCTGAGGCTGCTGTCAGGAGATCCCGAATTTTTGCGATCACAATGTGGATGTGAATGTGGCACTAACAACGAGGCCATTTACAAAGCTACTTTTTCCATCGCTATATTTCCGTCGGACCCCCCTGCTTGGCCCGCTCTGAGCTTTATTGCGGCTTTGATCAGGACCTTGCTTCCTACAGCACCTTCGGCCCTTTAATTACACAAGGACTCAACTGGAAACTGATACGGCGGCTGGTTTTTCCGTCCAGCAAGTTCTACAGCTTCGACATGAGCTCTCGGGGGGCCAGGAAAGGTGGCAAACTGAAGACAGCAGCTATCTCCGATCCCAGAGACTCCAGGGACGCTGTACCTACAGAGGGGACTGCCAAACACAGGCAAGAGGTTAATGGTAGCAAGAAACTGTTGAGGAAAGCAGGGGGGGCGGGCCGCTCAAAGATACAAAAGACTCTGCACCTAGCGAAAATGTTCATGGGAGCCAAAGTTCAATCCTCAGGTACCATCCCCAAGACTCTGGCGCCCCCCACTGAGAGTGTCCCTACAGCTCCACTAACTTTGCTGACCACACCAGCAACCGTAACGGGCTCACAGCAGAAAGCTTGCTCAGTGGTTAACCTAGAGGCTGCCCAGATTGAAAATGGGCCCAGAGAAACGCCACGCGCTGACTCTGACATTACCACCAACGGCACCAATGGCACCTCTGGTGGGCTACTTGACCCTACTACTAGCCCAGGCATCTCTCTCTGCGCAACTTCTATTAGTCTCCCAAATGGAGCAACCACGCAGCAAGCTCTACCAGCTCTGCCCTTTGTAGTACAGGACCAGGGTAATGGCCCGACGCAGCTAGCCCTGGCACCCCGCTCACAGCCCCAGAGGTACAGATGGCAGGTATAACCAACTTCATTCAAAGCCTATTGGTTCTCCCTGGTGCGCAAGCCCCTTGGACCCCAGAAACCGGGCCCAAGCATTTTTATTCAGTTTCTGACAGCATACCAACCTCTTTGGGCGAGGGGGGGTCCGACACAAGTGAAGGAGACAGTGAGTTCTTTAATAAGAACACTGGCACGGTCCAACGACCAAAGAAACCCAACAGTAAGAGCAAGTGGCGCAGCCAGTTGAAATGGGGCTACTCAGACTCTCAAATGTCCTATCCTCTCGATGAAGATGACCCTAGCTCAACTCAGTGGGGGAATACGACAAAAAATCTGCATGCAGACATAGCTGAGCCCTCCCGATCCTCTATCTTAGCTTCCATCAAAGAGCTTCAGGAGGAGGTTCGGGCAGATAATCATGCAGCTAAAAGCGCTGCCAAGAAACTTCAGGGAGGTCTAAGATGGCTGAATAAAACCTGCACCGACATAAGCGACCGTGCCTCCATGGTGGAAGCACGAACCGAGCACCTGGAAACCAAATCCGTGGCAACTAAGCAGCAGAGTGAGTCTAACACTGCCTGCTTGGTAGACCTAATGTCCAAGATGGAGGATCAGGAGAACCGTCAACGCAGGAACAACCTCCGCCTGCTTGGCATTCCAGTGGGGAAGGAAGGGGATGATCCTAGACGCTTCATCGTTACATTTTTGCAGGATTCCTTTCCTGATAAACAGGGCTGGGACTGGGACAGTGAGGTACAGAGTGCGCACCGCTTCCCCTTCAACCAGAGACGGCAGCACAACGGCGGCAATGCTACTGGGGGACGGCCAAGGGTATTCCTTGTTTACTTTGAAAACTTTCTTCTCAGGCAGTTAATTTATGATCAGGCACGCCCTAACTCCAAGAAAGGGGCCAATGGTATAACATTCTTGGCCAAACCCGACTTCTGCCATCAGACAGTAGAAAGGAGATGGCGCCTGAGACAACTGATCTCCCGTTCCAGCAGCTAGGGGCCGAAGTATATCTAATGAACCCTGCCAGACTCAAAGTAATTTTCAACGGGGGCACCAAGATCTTCCTGTCCGAAATAAAAGCTGGAGAATTCCTGGATGAGCTAAAATCTAGGAAGAGTATTAGATGAAAAGTTCATCCTTTGCCCTCTGCCCTCGTTATTTTCTTCATGCTCGCACTCCGGTTCTTACAGTCCTTATAAAGTTTCAAGCCACCTAGGGCCTGGACAATGATTGCACTACAGCAGCTCTATGGGAATTTTTACATTTGATGTAATGGGCAGTTACATGTTTTTCTCTAATTGTTTTTTCCGTCTTTCCTTGAAACAATTTGGGAAGATTAGAGGGCTACTAGCCGATTGAAAGTTTAATTTGGCTTTTCTTTTTTAGGCGTGGTTGACAGACGGGGCTCATGTCTGACCACCATCACTCAGGTTATCCCTGATTGCTCAGAAGAAAGGGGGGGGCTGGGTGGGGGGAGGGAGAGGGGGACGGGCTCAAAAACGGCACAGAACTTTCAAGGGCACTTTTTGGCACACACATATCTCCATATTTACTTTTCAAGTTATCGGTCGAGATCTAAGGTTTCCTTCTAATACTTAGATGGCTAAGATAGACTCATTTAAGAATGTCTCTGCCAAAATTTGCGGATGGAATGACTCCTCAAAAAGGCAAAATGTGGCCCAAGACCTACGGTCCCTAGGGGGTAACATTATCTGCCTCCAGGAGACTCACATAGAGGGTTCACAGAAACAGCTACTAGACACGCTAGGGTTTAAAGTCTTGGGGGCTACCACACAGGGTGCCAAAACAAAAGGGGTAGGAATCTTGGTAGACAGAAGACTTTCTCTCAACAATCCCCGGGTTATATCGAATCCACTGGGCAGATGGGTAATAACGGAGTGCCTACTTCCTTCTAACCCTCCTTTTACCCTCTGCTCATTGTATGGTAGTAACCTCGACGATCCAGGGATCATCAACTTGGTCTCAGGGGAATTAACTCCTTAGCTCACCCCTATCATCTTGTGTGGCGACTTCAATATACATCATACCCCGTAACTGAAAAGTTGATAACAAATGGAAGTACAAAGGCAGAAAGCCCCTAGTGTTTCAAACTTTAGTTAACCTAGCTCAGGTCCACAGACTTAGTGACATCTGGGCCAGTTTAAATTCTATGCAGCCCGGCTACACCTTCTTTTCTGCTCCGCATCACACTTTAGTTAGATTAGATTACTTCTTTGTTTCATCCTCATTTCTCTGCAACTGCATCATTGACACTGCACTTCGCTTTATGTCAGATCACAATCCTCTCATTTCAAACATCAAAGGATTAGGGAATTGGAAGGTGGTACCAAGATGGAGTTTTGAGAAATCCCTCTTACAGGACGCAGGCTATCAGGCACATATGCAAGGTTGGATCCAGGAATTCCTGGAATTAAACATCGGTACAGCCTCAACGATGATTGTCTGGGATACACTAAAGGCAGGGGTCAGGGGCGAAACTCTGAGGTTCTCTGTTAGGAAAAACAGGAAGGAGAAGCTGCTAATCAGCGATCTGCAGGGGAAACTAAGGAGCGCTGAAACAAACCTGGTTCAAATGATCAAAGCGGGACATGATATCAAACCTGTCCAAAAAGAGGTAGTTCTTGCTAAAGCAGAAATAGGGGCAATCTTCGTGGAAAAAAACGCAGCTAAGTGGGCAACTTTACGGGGAAAAAACTATGAGTGCAGTGATTGCATTGGGCACCATATGGCTGCCAAGACCAGGCAACAGTACACAAGTAGTGAAATACACGCAATCAAGCTAGCTACAAGGAATGAGACCAATGATCCTAATGCTATACAGAAGGGATTCCAGGAATTCTATACTGAGTTATATACGGAGGAGAACTGCAGTGCAACTGGTACACTCGAGAGTGAGATAGCTAGCTACCTAAATGAGATTGACCTTAGACAGCTTAACTCTGATAATACTGAACTGCTAGAAATTACACCAATTTGGGAGGAAATGATGGAATCTCTATCAAGCTTGCCAGACGGGAAAGCCGCAGGAATGGATGGCATTCCTGTGAAATTTTATAAGATCTTTGCCCCTCAAATTAAATTTATCTTCACAGGCGTGGTAACCTCTATCTTCAATGGGGCTTCCCCTCCTGCTTTCTGGTCTAATGCGAGAATATCTATGTTTCCCAAAAAGGGTAAATCTCCATTGGAGATGAGCTCATACAGGCCCATTACTCTCATTAACTGCGACTCCAAAGTCTTCCCCAAAATACTGGCATCTAGAATATCCTCTGTGGTTGAATCCTTAGTATCAGAATGGCAGCATGGCTTCATTCCAAAAAAAGGTACCACGGAACATGTCAGGTGGGCCATCACCCTGTTTGATGCAGCGCAGGCGGCTGGAGACCCGATGTCACTAACACTGCTAGATGTTGAAAAAGCATTGGCGGTTCTTGTGGGCGGTCATGGGCAGGATGGGCTTTGGGCCAAGACTCACACAGGCGGTACAGGCTTTAAATATCAAACTGACGGCCTGTGTATCCATCAATGGGCAACTTACTGAATAATTCAACATCTCTCGGGGCACCAGGCAGGGCTGCTCCTGCTCCCCTCTGCTTTTTGCCCTTTACCTAGACCCTTTCATCAAACAAATTGAAAGGAATCCCGCCATCTTAGCAATTAGCATCCAGGGTATCAACACTAAAATCATGGCTTATGCGGACGATTTGGCCATTACTTCCCCTGATCCCGTGAATACAATACTGGCATTGGAGATAGAGGCTAAACAATTTGGGAAAATCTCAGGCTACGCCCTGAATAAAAATAAAACACAAATAATCATTAACAAAGAAATCACCTGGACTGACGTCAGGGTAGTGCCTAAGGCTAAATATCTGGGGGTTCTCATATCAGCTAACATTGACAACATTGTTACAGATAACCCAGTTCCCCTCGCTGCAGATACCAGGAAGGCCCTTAAACAAATTGATAACCTACACCTGACACTTGTTGGAAGATACAACATAATTAAAATGACTTACTTTCCTAAACTCCTTTACTTTTTTCGCACTATACACTTGGAATTTAGAAAAACTAATCTGCAGAAATTCCAGCAAATATTCATGCAGTTCATCTGGGCCTACTCACAACCAAGGTGGGCGTTAAAACAACTATCTCTTCCAAGAGAGCGGGGCGGGTGGTCCTTCCCCAACATTCTGCTATACTACTGGGCCTCAGTTATGTAATACAGCTCGGAGCTGGTTAGGGAATTCCCCCTCTCTTCTGTATCTGGGCTTGCCTCGCCTTTTCAACTCCTACTGGGTGAACAGCACTGGGGCTGCCTTCTCCGAGAGACCTCATTCGGATACTACAAACGTGTGAGATTGAAGACCTTAATGAACTCATACAAGGTCTTTTGTAATATCCGCAGAATATTTGGGCTGGGAAGATTTAACTACTACTCCCCTATTACTACCAATTGCAATCTTCCCGCTATCTTTGGGAAATCCTACTTCTCAGACTGAAACAAGGCAGGCATCACGAAACTGGGGGATCTTATCACTAGCGAGGGAGTCAAATCATTCGCAAGCTTACAATCCGAATAAGGCTTGAAAAGCCAAGATGCTTTTAAGTATCTCTCCATATGTGATTTTCTCTCTAGAAAGGTTGGGGGTACCGCAGTGTTCTCGGAAGTGGAACTTTTTAATACACTGCGCAACACTTCGGCCCCTCGGATTGGTCTTTTGTATAGCATACTAAATAGACAAACCCCGGACGATCTACAGACAATAGCGGGCAAATGGCATACCAAACTTGAATCCCCACACAGTATATTTTTCAATTCCTTAGCACTCTCTCAAAACATATTGCTGTCAGCCAAGCTGCAGGCACAACACTTTAAAAACATATTTTTTCTGTATATTACCCCCAGTAAAATTGCCAAGTGGAGAGCTGGTAAAGGAAGGGACACTTTGCCCCCGGTGTTCTGAATATGGTGCCGGTTCAATTCACATATTTGCAACCTGTTCTAAACTTGCTTCAATCCTCCTCAAGGTACAGGAATGTTTAGGGGAAGTCACCACTCAGTCTATTGCACTAAATCCCACAGTCATCATGCTGGGGACCCAGTCTGAAACTATTAGGATTAAAAGTGGGGGTTTAATCCTCATTGCAATGGCAGTGTGGAGGATCTGTGTTGCTTCCGCTTGGTTGGACGCCAATCCCCCATCATTTTCCCAGTGGCTGGCCAGGTTAATCGCAACTTACCATCTAAAGAAAGCTGTTTATGCCAGGAAAGGCTGCAAAAGTCGGTAGAAGGGCCTCGAGGTGTGGGAAATGCTAACTTCTTGGTTGGAGCGGCCGGGATAATCCGGCCTGTGGTTTTTTCTCCCTCACTTGTTTTGCCTTGCTTCCTATTTCCTATGTTATGTTCCTACATGACCTTTGATTGTTCTTCTTTTCCCTCTTTCCTTTTCTTTCTTCTTTATTCTCTCTTTAAACCTCTTTAAACTTCGATACTACAGTGCCAGTTACTTATACTTACTCCTCTTTTTGTGCCATTTCTTACTTACTTAGTAATGCTACATGGTGGTGGGTGGGGGGTGGGGTGGGAGGTTGAAATGTCATATCTCTGTATTATTCTTTCCTACACAGCAAATACAATTTTAAAAACTAATAAAATAAGAGTTCCACAACTTTTAAAGATAGTCTACATTAAAAAAAAAACAGAGAAGCAAAGTAATTTAAAAACACAGAAAACTCCAGGATTTACAGAGCTCCTCGCACTGTTGTGTTTGGAAAGGCTCTCTACAATTTGTTTCACTAGGATACTGTCCATAGGAAGCAGAAATGAAGTTCCAGGACCCAGGAAGCAGTTTTAGACTACAGTGGATATCGATCCTTGAAGAGGAGGTTAGATTGTAGACTCGCAACTTCAAAATCCCCAGTGAAGACTGCCAGTAATGGGGGTCTCTAAAAGTTTAGAGATATTCAACATTCTGAATTTTGAGAAAACAAATTTCATAATAAACATTTCAAAACATGAAACTCTTCTGAATGTACACTTTTGAGCAAATGATTTGGATTAATTACCTTCTAATTGCTTTAATTCAATTACACACACAGAACTAGTAATTTCTGGGAATAAACTGTTTTGAGGTACACATTAGGGACAGTTCATATTCTGAGGCATCATACACATTTATACTAAAGCAGAAGCATCTGATTAAAAGGAAAGAAAAACAATACTGTTGAAATGTCGCATGTATTTGTTGAGATTTACAAGTTTCCCCACGAGTCCATGTCCATGTGAAAGCACTGCCTGTGAACTCTAGACAAAGCGCATCTAGTTGAATTGAAAATTGCTGAGCCTTTCAGCAGGAAGCTTTTTTATTTTTATTTTGGGAAATATAAAAAATGTTCAAACAACTGTAAGATCTCCAATTATTCTACAAATTGGTTAACATTTATAATGCTAAACATTGTTTCCTATTTTGTTTTCATTTTACTTTTGGTGAAGTCATTTTAATCTTCAAGTCATGTGGTTATTACACATTTGTTTATTTACCAGGCAACTTCATGTTTTTAAGTTAGTTGACATTGTTGCATTTTAAAATGCTTCAAACTGCTTCCTGCACTCATTCGGTTATGTGCTTCCCCAAATGTAACATGCTTAATTTAAGTTCCCCCACCAATTCAGTATGCATCTCAACACTAATTATTACCCTCAGTCAGAACTGAAAAGTTGTTCACCAACATACTATGAAAATCCCCTGCACAAATGAAGGCTGAACCAAGAAATCTGTGCTGTCCACTAAACATTCAGGATAATGCTTACAAATAGCTCAAGATATCTGCTTGTCTCATCAGTGTAGCCAAATAATCTTATTCTGAGTAAAAGTCAAGGGGCCTGATTATGACTTTAGCGGTGGGGTGCTGGGTCCTCCCCGCTGCCACTCCGCCAAAGCTGTGGTCAGACCATCCGCCAGATTGGGTGTTTCCTCATGTCTGGCAGGGTGGTTTTTGGTGTTTCCACGGAGATGCCTCTAAACAAGGGCACCGTAAAGGGAACGCTAAAACTGTTCCTGCACGACAGGGACTTTTTAGTCTATGCCGGGCAGGAATTGGGGCGCATGCACTCAGGGGGCACATGTTGTGCTCCCCAGCATGCATCCCTATGTGGAGGAGGCACAGGAGGCCCTGCCATGGTGGTGTTCATGGAGGAGGAACCTCCATGACACCGCCGGTGGAGAGGAAACTCCCAATATGCTTCGGGGACTGTGGCAGTCCCGCCAAGCATATTGATGCCTCTTACCCGACTCCTAATAGGGTGGTTGGGAGACAGCCACGCCCCCACGGGTCTGCCAGTCCATGGACAGCCAGACTCGCAATCGGGCCCTAGGCCTTCTTTATTCGATTGTTACGAGGAACATTCAACATTTGTAATTAGGATTTTAAGTCTAAGAAATTTAGGGTCAACGTTTTCAATGCCTTCCATTCTCTTTGCTACAGTACACAATCCTGAACTATTTACTGTCCATGGGTCTTCTACTTACTCCTGATAATCAGAACTCTTTTGCTTAGTAGCAAAGCTTGTACTAAACAAATACATAGTTTTTAGGGTTGCCCTACAGAACCATACTACACAAATACCATTAAAAACAAACATACAAAGACTCACTTGGTCATGACATGAAATTGACCCACCAATCTCAGTGTTAAGGCCACATGTACTGCATCTTCCTGAAGTTGGAAAGCCGGTCCTGACTTTCATTAACTGTTCCATCAGAATTCCTCACCACTCCCTGTATTTCAAAGACTTCTGCTAAATCCCTGAAGAGCATTATCCCTGACATCCTACAACCTGGAGCCTGGAAAATACTTTAACCTACACACATTAAGTCTTTCTGGTTTTTACATGCAAACTATGGCCCCCATTAGGATGACATGCGGACTTTGTCCGCCCGCCATCCCATCGCAAAAAGAGACCGGCCGCCATAAGGGCAGGAGTCCCATTGGTGGCATTAGGATGCGCCTGCCAGAGTGGCGGGCGCATCCAGAATACCTACCATTGTGGCAGGCGGTGCTGAAATCACCGCCCGCCACAATGGCAGGAAGGCATGCTGCGCACTTCCATGCACAACATGGCAGGCACCGCACGGTGGCTGCCATGTTGTCCATGGAACTGCTGGGGGGTACCATAGGTACCCCCCAGGTGCACCCCCCACCCCTCCGGAGACCTTGGGGACCCGCAACGGACCCCCAAAGCAGACTCTGCATGCAATGCCGCCACGGAAAGGCATTGCAAAATGCCCATCCTAATATGGCTGGCGGTGTCTGATAGACACCGCCACCATACAGAACCCTTTTCCGCGCGGTCGCAAGGCTACAGGGGTGGAAAAGCGGCGGACGGTCTTTCCGTCCGCCACGGACCCCCCAGCTATACTAATATGTTTTTTAAAACATTTTTTTATTGATAACACAAGCAGCAGACAATAATAATAATAAAAAAAAGGAATGTACAGAAAAAATACATTTGATCCGTAAATAATGCAACCCGAACATCTGGGTAATTCGTACAGAGAGCAATTCAACAGAGCATCAAGTAAGCAGAGCAAATTCATATGTCTACTAAAAGACAAGCAAAAAGAAAAAGAAAGAAAAAGCAAAAGCAAACCCCCAGTCAAATCAAATCAATTCATATCGGAGCAGGAAAAAAGACATCCCCAGATTCTGTCTATTTTCTTGAGTGCTTTATCGCTCCTTTTCCTAGCTAAAGATAATTCCATATTGTGTATCTCTTTCACCAGAAACCACCATTCGTTCACATGAGGTGGTTGGTCCGATATCCATGCCCTGGCAATAACCAGTCTTGCACATGATAACAAAATAAAAACAAGATCCCTAAATGGAGCAGTAATAGGTTGCATACCTAGAAGAATCATTTCGGGTAGTAATGGTGTGTCAATTAATTGTTTCTGTTTCAAAATGTTTTCTAAACTATCCCAAAATGAAAACAAAGCAGGGCAAGAAACAATCATATGTTCTAGGTCAGCAGCCTGTAAATGGCACTTTGGGCATTTCGTGCGATCATTAAGAGCATTGTTAGAAGACCATTTACAGATTTGTAGCGAAGTATAATAGAGCTGGCATACGGTCTTATAGGCTTGGAGTTTTAAACTGGATGAGTGAACTAGAGTATCAATGTTATTTAAAAATGAAGAAATGTTATTCGAGGAGATGCCGGTCGTGAATTTTACGGGCCCATTTCTGTGCCAGTTTAGGGCAGTCATCTATCTCATATTGACTGAAACATTTATACCCTAGGCTAATCAGAGCTTTGCTCTTCGCCCCTCCCCCATTCATGCAAATCCAAAAATCTGAGTCTGAAATCTCTTTAAGCTTTAGTTTCCCAATAAGGAGATCACGGATTTGTATTTATTTGAAGTACGCATGCTCAGGTAATTTATATAGTAGCCTAAGTGTTTCAAACTCTATCAAGCCTGATGAGCCATATAGATCGCCAAGTTTCATTATGCCTAGATTGGCCCAGATCCTGCACCCTGAATCACTAAAAATGCCTGGTAAACCCGGGTTGTTCCAAAGAGTTAAATTAGGGTGAAAAATCGACGTTTTATTCAGAGTCAGTATTATATTCCATATACAAATCATGTCTTTGGCGGTCTTAAACCTGATTCTTTTAAAATAGTTCGGGTCATTGGATTTAGCAAGGAATTGTAAGGAATTAGATCCAAGCATAAATTGGTGAAAATAAAGGGGATTGCTGGAGTTAAAGAGACTCTGTAAACGCCCCAAAAAGGAGGCAAGGAAATAGGTTCTAAAATCTGGGAAACTAAGACCGCCCTTGCTGAACGGTAACTTTAAAGTAGTGAGTGCTCTGCGTTTTTTTTAAACCCCATATGAAACTGCCTAGAATACCATCAAGTTTTCTCAAAAATAATTTATTAATTTTCAAGGGAATACACCTAAATAAATACAAGATTTTTGGCAGAATGTTCATTTTAATAAAGTTTATTCGTCCAATAAGGTTTAGGGGAACCTTGTGCCATTTTTTAAGAAGAACACTAGTATCCTTTAATAAAGCATCATAATTCAATGCCATAATGCCCCTGATGTTTGATGCCATAATGCCCCTGGAAGATTAAATATATTCCCAAACATCAGTGTTCATCCACATTCTCTGTTCTATAGCAACTATTCCACCTTGCGAGCAAAGCGCGGAGATATCTCGTAAGGGATCGATTCTTGCGCTATACAAGAACATAAAAAAATAAAAAATAAAAAATGTTGGATGTAATTTTAATACCGAAATAGGTAGCTGTATGGCATATGCCCAAGACTGGAATCCGTGGTTTATGATTAACTATGATTTGTGTCTTGCTCAGGTTTAGTTTATAGCCCGAGACTGCACCAAACGCATCAGCTTCTTTAATGATTCCGACCATGGCTTCTGTCACATCAGTTGTATATATCGCCAAGTCGTCAGCATATGCTGTAATTTTAAGTGAGTTAGCACCAAAGTTAAATGATTTTATACGTTCCTGAGATTGTATAGCATTGATAAATGGCTCCATTGCAAGAGCAAATAAAAGGGGTGATAACGGGCACCCCTGTCGAGTTCCTCTTAGAATTGGGAGCCTAGAAGACAGCAAATTATCATACCCTATTGTAGCATTTGGACAGTCATAAAGTGCTTGTATTCTCATTAGGAATTGTGTTTTAAAACCAATCTCTTTAAGAGTAGCCCAAAGATATTCCCACCCCACTCGGTCAAATGCTTTTTCAGCGTCGAGTAGTACCATGCCGAGTGGGGAGGAATTAGTTGCTGCAACATCGAACGCAGTGATGGCCATATTAACGTGCAAAGTTGTGTCTCTGCCTGCAACGAAACCGTGTTGGTGTTGGCTAACTAACTTGGGCATAAGGGGAGACAATCTTGTAGCAATTATTTTAGCGTATGCTTTAGCATCTGCATTAATCAGAGAAATGGGCCGGTAGGACCCACACTCTGCAGGTGTTTTATTCTTTTTTAAGAAAAAAATAATTTTAGCGGTATTCCAAGAAATCGGGGCCCTACCAGTTACCCCTATCTGATCAATAACAGAGCAAAGTAGGGGAAGAAGCTTCTCACTACAACTTTTATATATTTCAATCGGGAGTGTATCATCCCCAGCGGCTTTCCCGGAAGGAAGAGAAAAGATGGCTAATTTTAATTCCGCAAGGCTAAAATCTTTTTCCAATTCTTCCATCGCTTCTGCATCTCTTTCTAATAACCAATTATTTCTACTGTATCTTTGCACAGATTCAATCGGGGGAAGGTGCTCGGGAGTGTAAAGTTTAGTATAGTATTTAACAAATTGTTGTAGAATCTGCTCGGGTTGAGTATAATTAATTCCGTCGGCCCCTCTTATGCTCTTAATTAAAGAGGAAGCCCTATCCTCTGCAACCTTATAGGCGAGAATTTTACCAATTCTATCACCGCTCTCATATTGTGATAGTTTATACTTGTGGAGTTTAGTACTAACTTTATCCCTAAGAATTTTTTTGGTCTCACAGCGTAAAGTAATTCGTTTACGTTCCAGCTTTGCTTTATTCAAATTAGTAGTTAACCCTGCACCCTCCTGCCTTATAATTTCAGCCAAATGTTCTTCTAAAGCCCTGATACTAGATGTAATGCCCCGTATCTCCTCCTTCCGATTAGCATTCTGCTTAATAATAAACTGCTGGGCAAAACCTCTAATACTTGCTTTGCAAGCGTCCCACACAGAAATAAGTTGGGCAGAGTCAATATTAAACTCCAGAAATTCTTTTATATGTTCCTTCAATTGATTAAGAAATAAGGAATTGGACATCACATGTCTGGGAAATGAAAATAACCTGGGTTCCTGTTTTTTAGATATGATATTAAAACCTAACAGAATCAGATTATGATCTGAAGCAGAGGCGCAACTAGAGCCAAATTTCGGGGGGGGGGGGGGGCTAAGAAAAAATTTCGTGGGGGGCTGAACTTTTGATCAGTAGGCAGAATGGAGCTGCAGGGCCTCCAACAAGGGGTGAAACAACAGCAGGGCCTAAATAACATTCAAATGGTCATTTAAAGACCTGTTAAACGTTCGGGTGCGGCTCTGTGTGTGCCCTGGATCTGTCTCATCCCGGGCTGCCACACACGACGGGGGGGGGGGCTGAAGCCAGGTGAGTTCAATGGGTGTTGCGCGCCTGATCTGAAGTTACTCTAGTACAGATCTCCATTTCACTACCTTCAAGTATATTATCCGTGGCCCAAGCCATATCAATGCGGGAGTACATTTTATGTGGTATTGAATAGTAGGTATATCCTGCCAGTGTAGGGTGGAGATTCCTCCAAGCGTCTTTTAAAGTATGTATGCGTGCAAGTTCTAAGATGGCGGTTCTTGTTTTACGCATACGTTGTGAGGGGATGCCCTTCGTAGTATCTTTTGCATAATTAATAACACAATTGAAATCACCCATTAATATTAGCTCCCCCTCCCAATCTAGTAATTCGATATTGAGTCGGTCAAAAACTGCTGCATCATCATTATTTGATCCATACACTGCGCACAGGATATATTTACAATTTGATAACATTATTTGTGCAATTACCCATCTACCGGCTTTGTCAGAAGCTACTCTAAGAACATCTACCTTAAATAGTTTTTTCTTGAGTATAGCCACTCCCCGGATTGATGCATTTAAAGATGTACATAATATAAGCTCAAACCCCCCTTGTTCTAACATTTTTCTATCTTGAAAACGAATATGGGTTTCCTTTAAAAGTGCAAAAAGAGGGTTGTATATTTTGAGTTCCTCGAAAACAAGTTGTCTTTTACTTTTATTATTGAGACCTGAAACATTCCAGGCTAGGCAATTAACTTGATACATATCTTAATTCTCCTATGTTCTGAATGACTACTTTAATCATTAAAAAGATAGAAAATGTCCTACTCAATCTGTACCTTATATCTTTTTTGCTTGTGTCTTCGTTTTCCCCTTTCCCTATAGACCCCCCACCCCTCCTAGCTTCTTCCCTTGACCCTATCAGCCCTATCCCCCAAACCGCCCCCACCCTCCCAGTACCTACCCAGAAGCATACCTCTATCTTCTGCTGCCGTTCAAGGGGCAGCCATTCAGAGAGGTCTTCCCGGATTCCCTATCCCTCCGTGTTATTATCATATGAAAAAAAAATCAAAATCCAAAACCAGGTGCCGTTTATGAATTAGCATATATAGTAGTAATCGGACTTGCAGCATTCCCCCCTACCCTTCTCTTCCTCCCATCTGCCCCATCCACGTCTTTCTCTCTCTCTTCTTCTCTTCATTATCCTCTCATTATTAAATATTTGAATCCATTTTGTCTAGAAGTAGCTCAGCCTCCTTTAACTCAGTAAAAAAGTAAGTATGACCAGCTTTGATAACTTTAAGGCGAGCAGGTTCTTGAAGGTAAACTGTTGCCCCCCAGGATTCAAAAGGATCAATCAGTTTACGCAGCCCCCATCTTTTATCCATCGTGATCTTGATAAGATCAGATTTAACAAAAAAAGTTATATTGTCTATTGTCACTGGAGTATTCGGTCTAGCTTTGATAGAGACCGCTTGTCTTAGCAGATAATTGCCAAAGTAAATCATGATCGGTCGTGGATATTTACTCTATTTATTCTTCAAGATTATAGGCAGTCTATGAACCCGCTGAAGTTGGGAATCCCAATCCCATGTAGAGAGATCGGGAAAAGCCTTTTGGAATAATTTAACCAAATATGCTCCTCGCTCCTATGCTCCTCGCACTGTTGTGTTTGGAAAGGCTCTCTACAATTTGTTTAACTAGTATATTGTCCATAGGAAGCAGAAATGAAGTTCCAGGACCCAGGAAGCAGTTTTAGACTACAGTGGATAATGATTCTTGAAGAAGAGGTTAGATTGTAGACTCGCAACTTCAAAATCCCCAGTGAAGACTGCTAGTAATGGGGGTCTCTAAAAGTTTAGAGATATTGAACATTCTGAACTTTGAGAAAACAAATTTCATAATAAACATTTCAAAACATGAAACTCTTCTGAATGTACGCTTTTGAGCAAATGATTTGGATTACTTACCTTCTAATTGATTTAATTCAATTACACACACAGAACTAGTAATTTCTGGGAATAAACTGTTTTGAGGTACACATTAGGGACAGTTCATATTCTGAGGCATCATACACATTTATACTAAAGCAGAAGCATCTGATTAAAAGGAAAGAAAAACAATACTGTGAAATGTCGCATGTATTTGTTGAGATTTACAAGTTTCCCCACGAGTCCATGTCCATGTGAAAGCACTGCCTGTGAACTCTAGACAAAGCGCATCTAGTTGAATTGAAAATTGCTGAGTCCTCCCCGCTGCCACTCCGCCAAAGCTGTGGTCAGACCATCCGCCAGTTTGGGTGTTTCCTCCTGTCTGGCGGGCTAGTTTTTGGTGTTTCCACGGAGGTGCCTCTAAACAAGGGCACCGCAAAGGGAACGCTAAAACTGTTCCTGCACGACAGGGACTTTTTAGTCCATGCCGGGCAGGAATTGGGGCGCATGCACTCAGGGGGCACATTATGTGCTCCCCAGCATGCATCCCTATGTGGAGGAGGCACAGGAGGCCCTGCTATGGTGGTGTTCATGGAGGAGGAACCTCCATCATGGAGGAGGAACCTCCATGACACCGCCGGTGGAGAGGAAACTCCCAATATGCTTCGGGGACTGTGGCAGTCCCGCCAAGCATATTGATGCCTCTTACCCGACTCCTAATAGGGTGGTTGGGAGACAGCCACGCCCCCACAGGTCTGCCAGTCCATGGACAGCCAGACTCTCAATCGGGCCCTAGGCCTTCTTTATTCGATTGTTATGAGGAACATTCAACTTTTGTAATTAGGATTTTAAGTCTAAGAAATTTAGGGTCAACGTTTTCAATGCCTTCCATTCTCTTTGCTACAGTACACAATCCTGAACCATTTACCGTCCATGGGTCTTCTACTTACTCTTGATAATCAGAACTCCTTTGCTTAGTAGCAAAGCTTGTACTAAACAAATACAATTATAAGCAAACATGCTACATAGAAACACTCATGTTTTTAGGGTTGCCCTACAGAACCATACTACAAAATACCATTAAAAACAAACAAGCATACATACAAAGACTCACTTGGTCATGACATGAAATTGACCCACCAATCTCAGTGTTAAGGTCACATGTGCTGCATCTTCCTGAAGTTGGAAAGCAGGTCCTGACTTTCATTAACTGTTCCATCAGCAGTCCTCACCACTCCCTGTATTTCAAAGACTTCTGCTAAATCCCTGAAGAGCATTATCCCTGACATCCTACAACCTGGAGCCTGGAAAATACTTTAACCTAGACACATTAAGTCTTTCTGTTTTTTACATGCAGACTATGGCCCCCATTAGGATGACGGGCGGACTTTGTCCGCCCGCCATCCCATCGCAAAAAGAGACCGGCCACCATAAGGGCGGGGGTCCCGTTGGTGGCATTAGGATGCACCTGCCACAGTGGCGGGCGCATCCAGCATACTTACCATTGTGGCGGGCGGTACTGAAAGCATCGCCCGCCACAATGGCAGGAAGGCATGCTGCGCACTTCCATGCACAACATGGCAGACACCGCATGGTGCCTGCCATGTTGTCCATGGAACTGCTGGGGGAACCATAGGTATCCCCATGAGCACCTCCCACCCCCCCCCAGAGACCTTGGGGGCTCGCAACGGGCCCCCAAAGCAGACTCTGCATGCAATGCCGCCACGGAAAGGCATTGCAAAATGTCCATCCTAATATGGCTGGCGGTGTCTGATAGACACCGCCACCATACAGAACCCTTTTCTGCGCGGTCGCAAGGCGACTGGGGCGGAAAAGCGGCAGACGGTCTTTCCGTCCGTCGCGGACCCCCCAGCATACTAATATGGCGGGGGGTCATTCCGGCACGAATGGCGGGCAGATCGCCCCCGCCAGGCCAGCGGTGGCTACCGCCGGCCTGGCGGGGGCGATCTGCCCGCCATCCCAATGGGCCCCTATGTCTCCAAACCACAAAACAACTGCTCCAGGTCCCATCCTGCTCTCATAATTATATTAGTCTGAGACTCGAGCCTAAGCAAGATGATGCAGGTCCGCTCCTCACAATCTCAAAGGAGTGACATGTCATTGGTCATTACTTATTTTGTCACACCAGTTTTTAAAAGAACAAAAATCCAAACATATTCACAACCAACACAATAAGCTTTACACAGTGAGACACAAGCTACTCAATTTGAAATTAAAAACTAAACACAGAACACCTTTTTAACCGAGGCACTGAGTTTTACACAATCAAATCCAACCCTATTTGCAATGTTAGTTATTGTTCCTATTAGCAATCACCAAAGGACTTATCAACAGAAAAGTCCATTGGTTTTACAATATTCTCAGTGCTCAGTTTCTTAAGAATATTATCAATCTCGCCCGGTGACACTGACAAGTAGTCTTCAAAATAATGTTCAGCCTGTTGTTCAGAAACCTGCACCTTCACTATAGGTGCCCTACCATCCTTAAGTCAATTTCATCTAAGCATAGTGTAATATATAAGAGTGCTTTATCTTACTGTGTGGAACCACAGCTCATCCTGTAACCTCATTTACATATTCCTACATCCAACCTTGTGGTATCCTGGTTTCAGAGACCCAATCTCAACCTGGCCACATACAGCATGCTGTTCCAAGAGGAGGAAGCCCTTTATGTTTTAGATCTGGCTGCTACAGTACAACATTCCCAGGAAGCGCCTGGCATCATTTTAAACAAAATAAAGCAAACGCTTAACAGTATGTTATCACCACAAAGCAGCTCAATATCTTATGGTCCTGTTTTCTTTTCTCTTTTTTTTAACAAACCCCCCTACAGGAAGTGTGAGAAAGGCACATAACTCTAGCATACCGTTCTTGTCCAACCTATCAACAATGATGGCACCGAATTTACGCTTTTCTCTTCAGAGCCACCCTTAACTCCTACAAATACCAAATCCTCTAAACCAATGAAGTAATCTTTTACATGTTCAGCTTCTTGAGTTCCACTCTTTTTTGTTACGTGGCAATCAAAGACACTGGAAAAAGCGACCAATGCTATCCAACATGAGAGTCACCTCCCAGCAGTACTGCACAATGACCTATCGCTCTCAGAGTTCTAAAGTGGACCGCTACCCAAAAGCACCTTGCACCCAAAGCTTCAGGAGTGCCGTGGACTTGTAAGCTCACTCTGCCACTGACCTGTCACCATGAGCTCTCCCAAGCATTATTATGATTTCCCGCTCAAGCTGATCCTTTAGTGAGCTACTGCCCAACGGTGCCAGTCCAGTGGCTTAATGCCAATCTTATGGATAGAAAGTTATATAAAACTGTTAGATAAATAAAAGTGTTGAATAAATTGAGTGTTAGGGTTCATTGGCGGCTGCTATTTACCAGGGTGGCGGAGCAGGGGAAGGAGGAAAGGGTGTAAATTAAAATATTAAATAATAAAAAAAAAAACAGTTACCTTAAGGCTGGCCAACGCCTCTCAGTCCACTCGTGCCTCTCGTTGAAAGCAGGAACCAGGAAGCACTCAGGCTCCTGACTCGCCTAGCCAATCACAGTGCTGTAAAGCAGCGTTGTGATTGGTCTGAGCGCCGTGGTTCGGTGCTCAGATGGGGAATGGGGGCCTGGACATAATCTGCACCCAGCATGGAGAACAGGGAAAGTGTGCAGGACTGTTATGGTCGGCCTGAGAGGGCCGGCCACACAGTTATGAGCACTTTAGAGTGGAGCAATCACTCCTCCTCCTGGCCCATGCGCTGGTAGTCCAGCCCCGCACACACCAGGAAACAGAAAACTAAAATGATAATAGCGCTGTTTATTATCAGTTTAATTTTCCTTAAATTACTGCTCGCAGAGCAGTAGGGCAACGCTCCTCCGCCTTAGCAGAGGAGTTACTCCTAGTTTACCTTGTAAGTTGGGATTCTGTTTAAGATAAGGTGCTGCTTGCGATACAGAGACATTCACAGACAATTCTCCTTAAGATATTTCCCAGTCAGTGACATAGGTCCTCAGCGGTGTTATAGGTCCGTAGTATTTTACATGCTCACTATAGCGCCATATCACTGCTGCAGGACTCCCGCGATGCCACTGCTTCAGGTTCATGCAGAATCCGCTTCTCCAAGTTATTGCTGCAAAAGAAGGCAATTAATTAACAATAAATTAAAAATCAATACCAATAAATAAATAAAAATTATTTACTTAATTACAATTAAATTACTTCCCACCCTATTCCCCTATAAACCCACAACCCGCTACGGAAAATAAATTAATAAAATTAACATAATTATCAATTAATCAATTAAATAAAAATTAAATACCAATAAAAATTAATTAACAATTAATTCAAAATGAATACCAATAAATAAATAAATTTATTTAATTAATTATAATTAAATTACTTCCCACCCTATTCCCCTATAAACCCACAACCCGCTACAGAACTAAAACACAAAATTAAATTAAAAATAATTAGTAATTTCTAAAAATTTATATTTAATTTAATATAATTAAATTACTTCCCACCCTATTCCCCTATAAACCCACAACCCGCTACAGAATTAAATTACGCAAAAAATAAATAACATAAAATTCATTACCTAAAATAAATTACAAAAATAATATAGACTTTTCACACATATACTAACATACAAAACACTTTTAAAAATCAATATTATTAAAAATTCAATATATTTTAATACCTATATTATATACTTCGATATTTTGACTTTCTATATTTTGAAAATCGATATTATATCACTTACCTTCAATTCGATATTTTTCACCACTAAATTCTGTCCAATCGATATTTTGTCTATTCTATATTTTTACTTCGATATTATGGCTATTCTATATTTTGGATTTGATATTATGTCTAGTTACCCAAATCATTATCTATATGGCCAGTTTCTAAAAAATGCCTCGTAAGCCTGGTGTTATCCTTCCCAAATCTTATGGTGCTCTGATGTTCATTAATTATCACTTTCACGTTTCTGATGGTCATTCCTTCTTTTCTCAGGCTACATGGGCAAGTGAAACTGTAGACCACATTAGTTGTGTTGCAATTCGCAGGGGTATTAAGTATCCATGTGGTATTTAGACCCAAGTCCACAGTCTTTCTTAATTCACTGCTATCAAGGGCCAATCTGTAGTGTTTATGTATCCAGGTCTAGAAATACCAACAATGCAGTTACATTTATGTTACTAACTACAGTTTGTAGCAAATATGAGATATGGCATATATATGCACTAAGGTCAAGTTCATTCCATTGATCTATAAAATTCTTCACCTGAGTCCCTGACAGAGACCCTCTCCAGGTAGCGTATGTGCTGCTATCTCCAACTGTAAAGTACTGTGACAAAAGGACCCACGCCGCCCCAGCCACTCGAGGGCACGTTGCTTCTGACAATGTATACCCTACCCTACAGCATTTCCCATAGTGACTACATAGTTGCGTATCTCCTCAGGGGTCCCTGAGCTCCGAACGGGAGAGTATGTAAACTGTGATCTACGCCGGGGGAAGACTAACTTGTGTTTTGGATTCATCGGTGGAGCCGCTCTAAATCTCCCCATTGTCAGGTGCAGAGACAGCATTCTGGTGGTGGTAGAAGGGGGCCTGGAGAGGTACCATTAACTTCCTTAAAAGGAGTGCCTGCAGTTTTTGTTTGGAACTACAAATCTGTGGGACACATTGCCTGCTGTTGAAACAGACTAGTGCTGCTAGTTAAGATTGTTTCAATACATGAGGACAGGCTGCTTATCTTTACTTCGAACCCGAGTGGTTCCAACGTGCTTCTTTGCGCTCCTCGAATTGATTTCACAAATACCATAATTACTTCACAAGAAGTGCACTAGCTTCAAGACTCATCGTTATCCATGCCGTTCTGAGTGTTGATGTATTCTAAAGTACAACAAGGGCATTCCTGCTTGAAAGAAGTGATATCTTTGCTTGTGTATGTTGGATTTTTGTTGTTTTGGTCTTGTTTTGTTTAGATAAATATTGGTTATTTTTCTAAATCCCCGATAGGCCTGCACAAACTCCTGCAGCGTTTCTCCTCCTTTTGTACAGAGAGGGGCCTAACCATCAACACTACTAAAACTAAATTGATGGCCTTTTCACCCTCCAAAAATTTTAAAAACAACTTTCTGCTTAATGGGACTCCTTTGGAGTTGGTCGAGGCATTCGACTATTTAGGGATCCGGCTAAATAGCCGAATGACCTGGAAGGATCACTTAGCGAAAATGCTATTGGGCCACAAAAGAGTGTCGGGGGTGATCTTACGAGAGCACCGGGCATCAATTAGCAAACCAGTGTCCCCGGTAATGGCCATCTATGACGGCCAGATACTCCCGGCTGCATTGTACGGCTCCGAATTATGGGGGTTCGACAATGTAAATGAGCTAACCTTAGCAGAAAATAAGTTTTTTAGAGATGTGGTGGCACTCCCTGTTTCCACTCCGCTTATCCCCTTGCGGCTAGACCTTGGTAGACGTGCCCTAAAAGATATAGTGAGGTTGCGACCATTGCTTTTTTGGGTTCGCCTGAGAAGGACTAAGGAGTTGGCCAAATATGCTGAAGCACTGGATGAGCTAATTTTACTGGACTCTGGGTGTAAAATTGGCTGGTTGAAAAATTTGAGGCTACTGGTCTCCCAATTGGGTTTGAGAGATAGTTGGGAGTCTCAAGCACCCCCGTCCAAAATGGTTATCAAGAAATTATATTGGGATTGGGTTCAGGCTGAAGCATCACGTGGTATAACAGGGGGTTCACTTACAGAGTCCTTTCTGGAGTGTAAGAGTGCAAGGAAGCTTGAACCCTTTTTGGACTTGATAACTAAGCCTCTAGATAGGACTCTCTTTTTAAAATTAAGGTACGGTACCCTCCCGGTACGCGAATTTACTTCAAAATGGTCCAACCAGGGCGGTCTCTTGCGATCTTGTCCGGGTTGTGCGGCCCCTAAAGAGTCCGTGGCCCATCTTCTTTTTGCCTGCCCCGCGTATAAAGTGGCGCGGAAAAACTGGTTGAGACCAGTATGTAAAGGTCTGGGGATGAGGTGCCACCGCTCGGCATTACGAGTGATTACATCGGATCTATCATCTACCTCAGTGATATGCGGGGTGGCAAAGTTTTTAGGTAGTGCCTGGATTATTAGATCAAGATCTTTGGGAATGATTGCAAGGCCTCTACCTACCTTGAGTGGAGTTGTTTGAAGCTGCTAATTCTGAGTACCTGGAGTATCTTTTTTCCTGTGGTTTTATTATTATGCCAGTGTTTAGTCGTATTTTAAGTTTGGTCTTCCCCTGTTGCTGCTAGTATAATTACGATGAAATGTATTTTAAAATGTATATTGTTGTCTTTTATGGTGATCAATTTACCGAATAAAGATTATAAACGGAAAAAATATTGGTTATTTTTCTAAACTGGTGTGGTATCCTTGTGCAGTGTTTTCAATGTGTTACTGTGTGGGTTTGTACAACTGCTTTACACATTGCCTCTGAGATATGCCTGACTGCTTGTGCCAACCTACCAACGGGATGAGCAGGGGATATCTTAGCTGTTTGACTCCCTTGCCCTAACTAGAGTGAGGGTCCCTACTTGGACAGGATGCAAACCACTACCAACTAGAGACCCCATTTCTAACACTGATGAAGAGAGGTCCATGTATCGTTTTGTAGGTGATACAAAGCAGCTTGAATGTGGATCTTTTGGCAACCGATAACCAATAAAGGGCCTTCAAGGCAGGAGAGATGTGGTCTAGCGGTAGGATATGCAAGAGTAGTCTGGCCGCAGAGTTCTGAATACAGTGCAGTCTTTCCATAGTTGTTAAAGATCATCCATGGTAGAGGCTATTGGAGTAATCAAGTTTACACAGTACAAGAGCGATAGTAGCCTGGAGCTTGTGTGGAAATCCCAGGTGGGGGAGAATGCGTCACAGAGTTTTTATAGAAATGAAGCTTGTCCACTTAGGCATTCATCAAGGTTTCTTACTTCCTTAGATACTTTAGCCAGTGTTCCCAGATCATCAGGCCAGGCGGCTGGTGAGTCATAATTCTTCCAAACCCCGCATGTGAGTATTTCCATTTTGGAAGCATTCAATTTGAGATGGTTCCAGGACATCCACTGATCAGCTTCATCCACTAGGATTCAGTCCTTCGTGCTTTGTTCAAGAATGAGTTGCATATTAGTGCTCCAGAAAAAACATAACATTTTGCCAGGTGGAGCATTTGCCAGGTCCATAACTTTTTGGGTTGTTTGTGCCATAAAGCTGATGACTTACCTCGCTTTAGGGGAGTACCAGACCTGATTCGGTGCTCATTAAATTCAAAATACAAAATCCAATGGCTACAGTACAAAATGCAGACTTTTATTTGGCTGCCACAAAAAAATATGTTGTGGAAAAATAACAAGGCTGCCATCATCACCCATCTGATGTTCTCGTCTTTGGCCGCCATGTTGGAATGGTACACCCTACCGTTCGAAGAGCTTATCCAATTTCGATAAATTCAATTACATTGGGCCTGTGCAGTTGAGCATTTTCCTAATCAGTATGGAAAGCAGACAACACAGCACTGCTGTCAGTATACAAAAAATTCTGCCAGCAAACCTTACTCCCGAGGAGTCTTGTATGCTCGTAAAGTACGGCAGCTCTCAAAACCAAATTGCCACTTTCGCGTTTTCCCCGATAACAAGCCTAGAAGACAAACATCAAAAGAAATCATTATACTTTAAAGCGTGTTGCTGGGTAGAAGTCTGTTGTTGGTTTCAACGGTAATTTTTCACTCTCTGGGGAGAGGAATATGTAAAAAAAAAAATGGAGTGAAAAACACCTTCAAATGTCAGATGGGATAATACTGGAGTTGAAAATGAAAACATTTTAAAACATCAAAGTGACAAACATGCGACATATGTTGGGAATTCCATTAGTGACTTCAGACGGCCTTTCATTGCTTTTATCCTTCAGTGCAAGCTGAGAGGACAGCTTGTTGAAGAGAAAAAGAGAAAGGCGCGGAAATAGTAACAGAGCCTGGCCAAGCTCCTTCAGTGAAGATTACCACAAGGGGTTATATAGGGCACTTGGCCAGGCTCTTCCTGCTGTTAGAAATCAGGACATTATACGTCACTAAAGAGGTATACACAGGATGCTAGGGTAATTAACCATTTTTTGAGATACATCACTATAATCAGACCCACTAGAATTATACAATTTAGCACCTGTGCCATTTTCTGTGTAAGTATATATTTATCAACTTTGGCACAAAATACAGTTCCTGCTTCATGATTTGTAGAATTCAAACAGTGGCGGCTGGCGATCTTTTAAAGTGGTGAGGCACAACACTAGTCACGGTTTGCCAGTAATGAGCGAGCAAACCCAAATATTTCAAGTGGTCAACGATTGGGGGGATTCTCCCCAAGTAAATCTTTTAAAGCAAGAGGACGTTTTACATCTAGACTAACTTTACTCAAGAAATAGTTTCAACGCCTGTATGTATAAAAGCAGTTGGGTTACCAACAAGGGTATGACATTCTTAATGAAATATTTCCAACAATTCTTCAACTGCCAGGTGTAACCATATCTCAATAAAATGTAACATTTGCCAAAGTTCTGTCTGCCACTCTTGCTGCTTAAACTATATATCTAGTTGCAGGAGAGAACTTGTGGTGCAGCACGGTTTTTAGATTGAAGCCTACCACCCAGGAGAGCTGTCTGGTTTGCTAAGAACTTTTTGGGACATTCAGAGAGCTTCCCTGGGAGCAGTGCTTAATTTGCGCCAGTGGTTTCCGGTGCTCAGCACCGGCACTTAATTGGCAGCACCAACACTTCTGACAGTCTGCCACATGGTGGGCTGTTTGTCTGATTTAGAGTGAGTACAACAGCAGTTGTTTACTAATTCAATATACTTTAAAAATTACTAATACCTGCTCCCTATGCTAACTTATAGCTTTGTGGCCTGGAATAGTCTGAATTGTCACACTTGTAGGAGTGTGATGGATAGTAGCGGGTTTGGTACGGTCAAAGGCAGCGCTGGCAGGGGCAATGGGTGGTGTAGGCTGCAGTGGCCTCCTGATGAGGGCCCTGGCACTTACTCTTTTACAAACTAAGCACTGCCTGGGAATGCATTCTGCCAGTGGTTTGCAACTCACATTTTCTGGATTTCTATTTGCTGGCTTTATTTGTTTTAGGCTGTCCAGGGTGAGCCCGTCCCTCCCAAGGAGCAAATCCTTTTCACACCAACTCCTCTTGTACTCTTCCGCAAGTGCTTCGTTCAGTAAGCAGCCCTGTAAATATTGTTCTTAACTTATCATATTTGCTGTGCATTCAACGACAATGGGAGAGGAGGAAAGAACAGAAGGATAGGAAGGTAGGAGGGAAAGAAAGTAAGGAAGAAAAGAAGGAAAGAAACAGTGGACTTTTAGAATGGAAAAATGGAATGAAAGAAGCAGGGGGAAATGGATTTTATGTATTTATTAATCAAGTTTTGTTTAGCGCGAACTTGACCTGACGGTATCAGAGCACTTCACAGCATTTGCACATCAGCAACTGCATGAGTTACATTTGCAAGTATGGAATACATAGTGACAGTCTGAAAAACGAAATATACAACAGACATCAGTATATACAGATGATACAGTTTTGAGGAAGATATGGTATAAGTGTATATGGCGCTTTACAGAGTTGGTAAGTACGTCAAGAGCAACGTGTTCTATGTGGAGAAAAAAGGAAATACATAATAATTGTGTGTATGACGATATTTGAGGTAGCTACGGGATATATATATATATATATATATATATATATATATATATATATATATATATATATATATATATATATATATATATATATATATATATATATATATATATATTACCTACTGGCGATAGCCAGTAGGTATATATAGTTAGGATTATTTGTCTATGGAACTTTTGAAAATTCTATGTCTAATAACTTTGGCGTTTGTGGATGGAATCGGCTGAAATTTTCAGGAAAATGGCACATTTTGTTTCTGAGCAGCCCCTGAAAATTTGGGGGGGTTTCGTCAAGGGGGGGCCGAGAAAAAAGGGGGGTCCCAAAACACGATTTTCCCATGTTAATTTCCATAGGGCCTTTGGCCTCACTTTTAGCTCGAACGGCTGAATGGATTTGCACGAAACTTGGCAAAATTATAGGGACTGTTAGCCCGATGTGCCTTTGCTAGGTCTCAATATATGTGCTCCAGTGGATTTTGAGAAATTAACGTTCAAAACAAGATATATATCTGTAACAGCGCTCCGGGCTGCGCTCCGGTCCGCTTACTTTTCGCGAAACGGAACTTTGCGATGCGAAGCTGATTGGCTCCCCGGTGTCTGTCAACATTCTAAACAGTCCGGAGCGGCCGCCATCTTATCTCTCGGTAGGATCGAGAGAGAAGAAGAGGTGAAAAACGAAGGGGGAATTTAATGAAAGGGGGCAAGGTATACCCCTCTTGACCCCCTAGGAATGTTGTTGGGGTTATTAAAGGGTCCCGTGGGAAAAATAAAAAAAAAATTATTTTTCACGGTAGAAGCGCTTCACGGGCCGCGAACTGGGCCGCAAACTGGTAGCGAAACGGGAATTCGCCATTTTGTGCTTCGTTTTAATTAAATTACTAGGTATAAGGGGGTGCGGGAGACGTATCCTAATCCCCTATGTTTTCTGAGGGTGGCTGAGGAGGCTCATATATGTTGATACATCTCTTCCAGCGGCTGTGCGTGAGCTTTTTTTTTTTTTGCTGCGTGACGTCTGTTAACGTTCGATTCGATGGAAATCAGGAAGTGTTGACCGCCAATTTGTCAGTGCGATAAAATATTTTGTTATAAATGAATCCTTATTGATAAACATTGTTTGCGCCATCTTGCCTTTTTTCCATTGCCACAATTTTGTCGTGCACGGCAGCCATTTTAGATGCCAGGCTGGTCCCAGGCTATCACCTAGCCCTGCGGATGTAGTTTATGGCCCCAGCTGTACAGAATCCAGACATGCCAACCCTCCCGATTCAGGCGTGAGACTACTGATTTCAGTGCTATTCTCCCGCCTCCCGATTTCTGCAAGCAAAAACCCGGGGGCATATTACCAACAACTAGCGATAATTTTTGTCTCTAACTTGTTTAGAGACAAAAATTATCGCCGCACATCGGCGATTTTTATCGCAGATAAACCTTGCTATTAGCAAGGTTTATCGCGAATGCGAAAAAAAACGGCCGCAATGCATGAATATCGCTGAAAAGTCAGCGATATTCATGCATTATCGAGCAAATGCTCTTAGCCATGTTATCCACCTCCCATTGGATAACATGGCTAAGAACTGCTCAGGTCAGGTGTTAGCTTTTGGAGATATTCGCGCTTAGCGCGAATATCTCCAAAAGTTGGTAATAGGAGATAGCGATGTTAGGGACTGTTTCCAGTCGCTAACATCTTGGCACGCCCACTTTGCATGTCATTAGTGATAAATATCACTGACATGCAAAGCGGGGCCCAAGATGGTCGCTATCTCCTTTTAGCTGTCACTAACTGGTGTTAGCGACAGCTTGGTAATAGGGAGATAATTTTATCTCCGCTTTCTTGGCTTTTAAAGCCAAAAAAGCGGAGATAAACCCCCTTGATAATATGCCCCACGATTCCTCGGGGGTTTCAGCTGACAAGGCTTGGTATTGTGTTACGTGGTAATTCTTCCAGGAAACGTCAGAGGGTCGATGCAGGGGTTCTAGAAGGGGTGATAAACCATTTAAGCCTCATGAACAAGCGCATGGTCTTTTAAAGATCTGTGAAGTACTCGGGGCGGCGGTGTGTGTGTGTCCTCTTTCAGGAGCGGGCGGGGGGGGGGTGGGGGGGCACTGCCAGCAACTTGCCAGGCCAGGCAGTGTTCAACACTTGCATCACCCTTTCTCTGCCTGCTATTGCGCTCCATGCTTCGGAAAGGTAAGAAAAAGAACGTGCATTTGAGTTTGAAATGTCCGATCCTGTAGCAGTACACTTGCAAAGCCCACACATGACAATAACCCGATTCAAGGCCCCATTCACCCGATTTTTTAAAAATATATAGCACTCCAATAAAGTAGGATTATAAAACTTTATTAACTTTTAAATATAACGAACGGAACAAAAACTGTAACAAACATTTAAACATTTTTGACAAAAAAAAGCAACAATGGTCAGAAGCTGTCTTTTGTGCGAATAGTCCCAAGGCAGCACAACGTGCTGAGTTCTGGACGGCACCCAGGTGATGTCACCTGGGTGCCGCACTGGTTTTTGGTTTCCTACAATGCAGCTCAGAAAAACAGCGTGGGGCGTCCCGGGTGGTGCGGGGGGAGGCCTCGTCAGTAGCGGTCTGTTGTGCGAATAGTCCCAAGGCAGCAGAACGCGCTGAGATGTGGATGGCACCCAGGTGATGTCCAGTAAACTGCCGCACTGGTTTTGGTATCCTACAATGCTGCTCCGAAAATTGGCGTGGGGCGGCCCGGGGGGGGGGGGGCGTCGGGGAGGCGGCGTGAACGGGCCTCCCCAGGTGGCGGCCATCCAGCTGAGTTGCGCCCGCTCTTGCGGCTACAGCGTCTCGCTCACCATGTAGTTGAGTTGCTCCCACTCTTGCAGTGCAGCGATAGGCGGCTGCCACAGGACTCTTAAAATGGCGGCCGGCTCTTCGGTTTTGGGCCTGGTCCACTAAAATGGTCCTGGGACACCTTGGAACTCGGACGCTTGCCTGCTAGGGCTTGGGCTCCATTCTCGAAAGCGTCCCCTCAGCCGTGAAGATTCTACAAAAGTCTTGGGGGCCCTCGACTCCTGCAGGCTTCCGGTGGGGAGCGGCTGCCATGATTGCTCGCGGAATGACCACGACGGAGCCACGAGATGGTGGTGCTCTCATGGTGACGCCAGCTTCAGTCTGAATCATCCAGAAACAAGGTGGGGCTTTCATCGTTTGGGAAAAAAAAATGTTCTAAACCAATGAAAAGTGTTATTTTTAGGTCATATGACCAAGCCTTCCATCTTTAGGAAACCAAAAGTAAAATGAACCAATGAAAAGTTTTATAAACAAGTCACATGACCTGTTATGCGGCATAGGGCTACAAAAAGCGTAGAAAATCCGTTGGCACGTGAGGCGGCGTCAGTAGCGGACCGGTGTGCGAATAGGCCGAAGGCAGCACAACGCGCCGAGATCCGGATGGCACCGAGTTAGTGTCCAGCAAGTTGCTGCACTGGTGTGGCTATCCTACAATGCTGTGCCGAAAGACGGCGTGTCCAGCTGAGTTCCGGTCACTTTTGCGGTACAGTGACTGGAACGCGCCGAGATCCGGATGGCACCGAGGTGGTGTCCAGCAAGTTGCCGCACTGGTGTGGCCATCCTACAATGCTGCGCCGAAAGTCAGTGTGGGGTGCCCCGTTGGCTTATGAGGTGATGTCAGTAGTGGACCGATGTGTGAATAGGTCGGAACCAGCACAAGGCGCCCTGCACTGTTGAGCTTTTTTCAATGCCTGTTTTTTGTTGTTTCCCCTCCATCAAAAACACAAAAAAAATATAAAACTGTGCAAAAATACAAACAATGTTTAGAAAAGCAGTGCTTGTAAGACTGTCTGAAGCTCTTTTGCACCTGCTGCAGCTTCACTATTGCCCTGGTGTGGCCAAAGATCGCCCATGACATAGGCGGCCGGCTCCCGAGGTCCGGCGGAACTTTTTTCCTTTTCCTTTCTGCTTCTTGTCCCACAATCCGTTTCACCTGAAGACACGACCAGGTTCCTGAATGTGTGCAGGGGGACGCTATTGATTGAATGAAAATGGCGGCTTGACACAAAGCTGACTCAAGCGTTGCTGTTGATGCTATACAGACAAAAATTGGTTTTCAGTTTGTACATTCTTCAGGATTTTTTTTTCCATCCAAGGCTGATTGAGAGTTTGTAGAAAAATGGCTTCAGATTTTCCACATATTACTCTTCAACATTCTTCCTAAATGTAACAATGTGAGACTCACTAGGAGAACGGCTGTTTATCTTTCCTTTCAAAATGCTGCCAACAATATTTTCTGAATGGAAGACACCATCTTGTAGCATAAAGGGCCGAAAGGGGTTCTGGTCTGGCCGATTGTTGGTGGAGACATTTTGACTATATCTTGGACCTGCCCGGCCTCGCCCAAAATGGCGCCGGTATAAATGGGACTCGTAACTCCTTGCCCGCAAATGTATATCTAGAAAATTTTATTGTAAGTGGCCCTGTCGTATTTTAATTACAAAATGTACGTCCACCGATTCCGCAACTGTTAGACACCTTAGTTCTTGCAACCTAATGGCCCGCTCGTTACGTTCCTCTACAGTGTAAATGTCTCCTCATCATATACGATTTCAGTTTGCTCCGTGGCCGGCCCACGTGGTTATAGGCCCGTATTTGTATACTGACATTTTCACAATAAAGGTTTTTAAAACAAAACACGGTAGTAGTATTTACATTGGTAAAGTTTTTACTTTTAGTCACTGTTTTCGAATCAGTAAAAGGCAAGTGAAATAAAGCAGTCCAATTACATGACGGATAAAAGGTATAATATGTAGGAACGCAGTAAAGATAAATGGTCAAGGGCAGTTGTGTTTTCCACTCCTGCAACATAAAGTGATCGATAAGAATCTGATAATCAGGCGTATCGGCGACTAAGACAGCAGGCCGAGTCTCTTTTACTCAACGGCTCCGTCATGGAACGAAGAAACGCCCTTTTTCTCGAAAAAGGAATATATTTTACTTGCAGGACAGTTGTAAATTTTCCGGGAAAGTACATTAGCCTGGAATATTATAACATATATGTTTAAAAAAAAAAATGTTCGAAAACAATAAAAAGCGTAATTTTTAGGTCATATGACCAAGCTTTTCATCATTAAAATAACAAAAGTAAAATGAACCAATGAAAAGTTTTATTAACAAGTCACATGACCTGTTATGCTTACGTTACGCGCTGCGCGCCGCGCCCAGGATCACTTCCGGGTGTGCTAACGCGGCGTGTCATATAACGCATTACGCGACAACGTAGGTCAAGAATATAGTCAAAATGTCTCCACCAACCAGCGTTCGGAACACAACCCCTTTCAGCAGTCCAAAAAGTTCTGTTAAATGACAACAGAGGGGACAGGCAACAAGAACCATCAGTCAAAGAGGGGAGGGCAAGTTCTTCTCTTCCGGGTCATGTTGGGGCGCTACCGGAACTGATCGAATTGGTAGTCTACAGTGTTTCTGGATGTTTCAGACTAAAGCTGGCGTCAGCATGAGAGCACTACCATCTCGTAGCTCCGTCGTGGCCATTCCACGAGCAGACATGGCAGCCGCTCCCCACCAGAAGCCTGCGGGAGTCGGGGGCCCCCAAGACTTTTGTAGAATCTTCACGGCTGAGGGGACGCTTTCGAGAATGGGACCCAAGCCCTATCAGGGAAGCGTCCGAGTTCCAAGGTGTCCCAGGGCCATTTTAGTGGACCAGGCCCAAAACCGAAGAGCCGGCCGCCATTTTGAGAGTCCTGTGGCAGCCGCCTATCGCTGCACCGCAAGAGCGGGAGCAACTTAACTACATGGTGAGCGAGACGCTGTAGTCGCAAGAGCGGGCGGTAAACAGCTGAATGGCGGAAGAGGCACAGTGTAGCAAAAGCGGGCGGAATGGCAACTAAAACGGTAAAGGGGCGCCCCACTACAGCGTGTCTTCAGGTCAAACGGATTGTGGGACAAAGTCCAGAATAGAAGAGTCATCAAAAGGCAAAAAGTTCCGCCGGACCCCGGGAGCCGGCCGCCTATGTCGGGGGCGATCTCAGGCTACACCAGTGCTATAAGACTTGGGGAGGGGGTCGGAGCCAAGCGTCTTCTCCGAGTCTGTGCCATCACACCGCCCCTCGGGGGCCTCCGTCAAGCGGTTTAGGGAGGTACCATATAACATTGTTTTCAAATGCAGTCAGGTCCACAAACGACCCTCACTTACTTTGAGAATAGTGAAGCTGCAGTAGGTGGAAATAAGCTTCAGACAGTCTTACAAGCACTGCTTTTGTAAACATTTTTTGATTTTTTTGTATTTTTGCACAGTTTTATATTTTTTTTTGTTTTTGATGGAGGGGAAACAACAAAGCACAGGCATTGAAAAAGGCTCAAACTCAGAACTCTGAACTATGGCACCCAACATCCAGGACTTGCCATCCGGATCTTGGCGCCTTGTGCTGCTTCCGACCTATTCACACATCGGTCCACTACTGACATCATCTTATAAACCAACGTAATGTAAATAGTTATTTAATAAAATGTTTTACCCTGTTACTTTGCTGGTGTGTTGTCTATATTTTTAATATTTGCATAGGGTTTGTCGTTATTTTGGGCGGGGTGGGTGACGGAGCCGAGCTGTCTTGCAGCCCTCATGGTGTGGCGCTCAGTTCATCTCACTATTTTCGTATTTCTCATGAAGGGTTGTTCCTAATGTTTCTATTTTAGCGAGGTCAAAAAGAGATCCATTTAGTGGCCTACTGATTTTGCTCGATTACTTTTATTTTTTTACACGATTTTTCACGATCTGCAAAGACTAAACAGAGTATTGCGACTTTGTGCTTGTTTGTAAATAGAGAATGAACCAAAGAGAATCAATTGTAAAACAGTAAATGCTTGGATAACAATCAATCAAATGGAGAGACAAGCAGGCACGACGGATTACAACGGGGGTAAAGGCCTGCGTTAACTACTCTTCACTATCTGCAAAGAGAGAGTACTACTAAGAGAAAAGAGGGGAGGGGGGCAGCGTTCAAAGCACATCAGCGTGCATAAACACGAAAAAGTTTTTACCTATCACGTACTTGACATTTTACAGCTTTTGATATTTGCTATTAAAAAACCAATGAAATTCACTGAAAAAACCATAGGTTATAGGCCATATATAGTTAGGAATTTGCATTTACAAAACCTTGAAAATTCACTGAAAAAACCATTGGTTATAGACCATATATAGTTAGGAATTAGCCTTTTCAAAACCTTATTTTACTCACACAAAACCATTGAAATTTCATATATAGTTAGTTCCACTAACTATATATCGCGCACCCGCAATCCACTGCTGATGATGTCACATATTACATCATTCATGACATGGTTAGTGACATCACTGATGACATCACTGATGACATCTCAAATGACATCACTGATGACATCACTGATGACAACATCCAGTGACTGTATGTTTCTGTAAAGTTAAAATATGTCTTACATATTGAAGAATGAGTGGATGTATAAGTGTCTGGATGAACTAGAAGTTGGTGGTAATTTGCGATTCCTTAAGGGCATTTTGGAATTTTTTTTTGCTTAATAAATTGCATTTAAGGAATCACAAAATTAGCGATTCCTTAAATGCAATCGCAAAATAAGGAATCGCAAATTTTGCAATTCCTTATTGTGCACCCAAATTCTTTCATACATACCATTTTGCGAAAATGAGTTCGCAAACGCCGAAATTCTGCGAATTTCGGCGTTTGCGAACCCATTTTGCCTTGATACATATGGCCCTAAGTGAGAGAAATCACATTTTGTACAATTACCAATATATTTGAAGATTTTCGAAACAGAGTGTGTGCGTTTTTGTCTGTGTTTATGAAAAATGTCCTGGTCAAATCCAACAGATACCTCACCAAACCTGACTGAAAGCACTTGAGCAGAACTATTTACAGAGAAAATACATTTATTAGGGGGGGTGTAACACCTTGTTACCCCCTCCCTCCCCCTGAAGCTACGCCCCTGTGAGGAAATTTGTATTGTCCGTTGGGCCTGCCACGAGTCTGGATAACATTTTACTGTATGCAAAACCAGAATATACTGCTGGGGTTCGTTGTTAATGTGTTTTACAGTTGCTGGAATGTGCCCGCCTTGAAGTCTGTGAAGGGAAGCTAAGGCACATCGCAGAAAGTTTCCAAGAACCCCAGAGCCTTCACAAGTTTAATTTGGAAATTAGTCAAATGACCTTACTTGGAAGCAACCAAGGGAACGCCTGGTCTGCTCTGACTGACAAGATGCTGCCGCACAGAGGCAGGTGGAATGTGTTTAACATATTTAGACAGTGTGCAAGGAACTCTGGACATCGCGAATTGGAGGCGGAGCTGTAGACCACCTGACCAGGTGTGGTCTCTCTATTAAAATCACACAGCCCAACCCCCAGCAAGAACCACAAGCCCATGGAACCGGCACTGATGACGGCAATTGGAAGCCAGAAACGCGTCTGCCCAAGCGTTTCATAGACTTGGATTTCCCAGGGCCCTGAGAACAACAGCCACCGTTGACCCCGGAGCAGTGTTGCGCTTTTTTCCTAGCAGGAAGAGAGCATAGGTCCTCATGTGTAGCCAGCAAGCAGGCACTGGCAAGCGGCACGCACTCTCGTTCAGGTGCAATGCGTCTTACCTGCAAGAGCTTGGACTGTGCATGAAACTGCAAACGCGTTGCCCCCCTGTCGGTTATGAAGCACTAAGGATTGAAGGGGAGAGAGGTAGGCAACACAGATTGCCTGATAAGGGGTAAAAGGATGGCAGAAGATTCTGTGGCTATAGCCGCTGTTCCTTGGACTGTTATCCAATGTAAATTGGGGCATCACATGATGTTAGGATGAGCCTATCACTGCATAAGGCTTCCTCAAACGGACTCCCAGGACCAGCATGCACCAGCCAGATGGGAGTGTGCAAGGAACTCTGTGCATCGCGAATTGGAGGCGGAGCTGGAGACCACCTGACCAGGTGTGGTCTCTCTATTAAAATCACACAGCCCAACCCCCAGCAAGAACCACAAGCCCATGGAACCGGCACTGATGACGGCAATTGGAAGCCAGAAACGCGTCTGCCCAAGCGTTTCATAGACTTGGATTTCCCAGGGCACTGAGAACAATACAGCCACCGTTGACCCCGGAGCAGTGTTGCACTTTTTTCCTAGCAGGAAGAGAGCATAGGTCCTCATGTGTAGCCAGCAAGCAGGCACTGGCAAGCGGCACGCACTCTCGTTCAGGTGCAAAGCGTCTTACCTGCAAGAGCTTGGACTGTGCATAAAACTGCAAACGGTTTGCCCCCCTGTCGGTTATGAATCACTAAGGATCGAAGGGGAGAGAGGTAGGCAACACAGATTGCCTGATAAGGGGTAAAAGGATGGCAGAAGATTCTGTGGCTATAGCGGCTGTTCCTTGGACTGTTATCCAATGTAAATTGGGGCATCACATGATGTTAGGATGAGCCTATCACTGCATAAGGCTTCCTCAAACGGACTCCCAGGACCAGCATGCACCAGCCAGATGGGAGTGTGCAAGGAACTCTGTACATCGAAAATTGGAGGCGGAGCTGGAGACCACCTGACCAGGTGTGGTCTCTCTATTAAAATCACACAGCCCAACCCCCAGCAAGAACCACAAGCCCATGGAACCGGCACTGATGACGGCAATTAGAAGCCAGAAACGCGTCTGCCCAAGCGTTTCATAGACTTGGATTTCCCAGCGCACTGAGAACAATACAGCCACCTTTGACCCCGGAGCAATGTCGCGTTTTTTTCCTAGCAGGAAGAGAGCATAGGTCCTCATGTGTAGCCAGCAAGCAGGCGCTGGCAAGCGGCACGTACTATCGTTCAGGTGCAACGCGTCTTGCCTGCAAGAGCTTGGACTGTGCATGAAACTGCAAACGCGTTGCCCCCCGTCGGTTCTGAAGCACTAAGGATCGAAGGGGAGAGAGGTAGGCAACACAGATTGCCTGATAAGGGGTTAAAAGGATGGCAGAAGATTCTGTGGATATAGCGTCTGTTCCTTGGACTGTTAGCCAATGTAAATTGGGGCATCACATGATGTTAGGATGACACTATCACTGCATAAGGCTTCCTCAAACGGACTCCCAGGACCAGCATGCACCAGCCAGATGGGAGTGTTCAAGGAACTCTGTACATCGCGAATTGGAGGCGGAGCTGGAGACCACCTGACCAGGTGTGGTCTCTCTATTAAAATCACACAGCCCAACCCCCAGCAAGAACCACAAGCTCATGGAACCGACACTGATGACGGCAATTGGAAGCCCGAAACACGTCTGCCCAAGCATTTCATAGACTTGGATTTCCCAGCGCACTGAGAACAATACAGCCACCTTTGACCCCGGAGCAGTGTTGCGCTTTTTTCCTAGCAGGAAGAGAGCATAGGTCCTCATGTGTAGCCAGCAAGCAGGCGCTGGCAAGCGGCACGCACTCTCGTTCAGGTGCAACGCGTCTTACCTGCAAGAGCTTGGACTGTGCATGAAACTGCAAACGCGTTGCCCCCCGTCGGTTCTGAAGCACTAAGGATCGAAGGGGAGAGAGATAGGCAACACAGATTGCCTGATAAGCGGTTAAAAGGATGGCAGAAGATTCTGTGGCTATAGCGGCTGTTCCTTGGACTGTTAGCCAATGTAAATTGGGGCATCACATGATGTTAGGATGAGCCTATCACTGCATAAGGCTTCCTCAAACGGACTCCCAGGACCAGCATGCACCAGCCAGATGGGAGTGTGCAAGGAACTCTGTACATCGCGAATTGGAGGCGGAGCTGGAGACCACCTGACCAGGTGTGGTCTCTCTATTAAAATCACACAGCCCAACCCCCAGCAAGAACCACAAGCCCATGGAACCGGCACTGATGACGGCAATTGGAAGCCAGAAACGCGTCTGCCCAAGCGTTTCATAGACTTGGATTTCCCAGCGCACTGAGACCAATACAGCCACCTTTGATCCCGGAGCAGTGTCGCGCTTTTTTCCTAGCAGGAAGAGAGCATAGGTCCTCATGTGTAGCCAGCAAGCAGGCGCTGGCAAGCGGCACGCACTCTCGTTCAGGTGCAACGCGTCTTACCTGCAAGAGCTTGGACTGTGCATGAAACTGCAAACGCGTTGCCCCCCCCCGTCGGTTCTGAAGCACTAAGGATCGAAGGGGAGAGAGGTAGGCAACACAGATTGCCTGATAAGGGGTTAAAAGGATGGCAGAAGATTCTGTGGCTATAGCGGCTGTTCCTTGGACTGTTAGCCAATGTAAATTGGGGCATCACATGATGTTAGGATGAGCCTATCACTGCATAAGGCTTCCTCAAATGGACTCCCAGGACCAGCATACACCAGCCAGATGGGAGTGTGCAAGGAACTCTGTACATCGCGAATTGGAGGCGGAGCTGGAGACCACCTGACCAGGTTTGGTCTCTCTATTAAAATCACACAGCCCAACCCCCAGCAAGAACCACAAGCCCATAGAACCGGCACTGATGACGGCAATTGGAAGCCAGAAACGCGTCTGCCCAAGCGTTTCATAGACTTGGATTTCCCAGCGCACTGAGAACAATACAGCCACCTTTGACCCCGGAGCAGTGTCGTGCTTTTTTCCTAGCAGGAAGAGAGCATAGGTCCTCATGTGTAGCCAGCAAGCAGGCGCTGGCAAGCGGCACGCACTCTCGTTCAGGTGCAACGCGTCTTACCTGCAAGAGCTTGGACTGTGCATGAAACATATTTAGACATTGTAAGTCAGAAGAGAGGCTAGCTGAAAGGCTGTTCAAACCTTCTTAGGTGCAGGCAATTTGAATTAGCTCCTGTCTGGAAAGCAGCATGTGCTGCTGAGGCGTACGCACTTGACGCAACAGCCAACACAACCCATCTCGTCCCAGGGAGAGGTGGGATCAATGAGTCTTGCTGATGCACCCTCCCATGTGACGAGCTGGGAAGGAATAGGGGTGCGCTTCCTCTCTAACTGACACACAGCCTTTGAAAGCACCAGGCTGAATAGCGAGGCTATATTACCTTACAGAGGATGTAATCCTAAAGATTGTCGGGCCGCTGAGGGCCAGGGTTGATGAAAGGTAGGCCCAGCAAATAATGGGACACCAGGCACATGCGTACTAGTGCATGTGTCTGCAAAAATAGTAAATAAGAAAAGATTTCCCACTTGACCTGCATTTCTTCTCACGTATCTTACAAATGCTATTGGTTCTGATCCCCCAAAAAATGTATGCTACATATGCAATATCTTTTTACAGACCATATTTATTGATTTCTCACATTATTTATCATCTTCTTCGGTGTTGATAAACACATGTCATAGGAAAGTCTAAAAGTACATTTTAACATTTATTATATGCTATTGAGACCTTAAATATTTTGGTGTTGCCCAAGTTTGAAAAACAGACAATCAAGCTCTAGAAGACATTCCTGCCCCTGGAACAGGGGCTATCAATTGAGGGGATTCTCTTAGACCTTGGACGATCAGTATGTAGTTTAAATATTACACAGATAATTTGCTATTGGTATGCTCTTCAGCAAGCTCCTAGAGCGATAATAAAATCTATCCTTCCAGAAGAATGCCGCTAATATATATACCTTTAAATTTATCTTACCTACACCATTGAGTAGATTAGAATTAATGAAGAATGATGTTATTAATATAACATCTAAATACGTTATAAAACAATGATTGCAAGAAAGTATTAGACAAACAAGCTTTGGAAATGATTAAACGCCTTGTCGTAAGATCTATCGGGCACATGCATCATTGTCAATTGCATTCGCAAACGTTGCGAATCGCAATTTTCGGCCGTTTGCGAATGCAATTGACAAAATTGGGATGCATCATGTTTTTCGCAATTTTAGAAATCGCAATCATGTTGCGATTTCTAAAATTGCGATTGCATTTAAGAAATCGCAATTTGAGATTTCTTAAATGCAATGCATGAACATTTTAAATTTGCGAATTCGCAAATAGGGCGAGGTAAATTACCATGAAGTTGACCTTCATGGTAATTTGCAAAAACTTTCAAAAATGCACAAAAGTGCATTTTTGAAAGTTTCATTTTACACACACACATGCCCTTGGGGCATGTGTGTGTGAAAAATGCACTTAAAGTTATATTTCAGGGGTGCAGGGGAATTGCATTCTCAATTTGCGATTCGCAAATTGCGAATCGCAAATTGAGAATGACTTCCCATTGATTCCTATGGGCCTCTTGGCCCATAGAAATCAATGGGAAGGGATTCCTTAATTGCGATTCGCAAATTGTGAATCGCAATTAAGGAATTTTTAGAAATCGCAAAAAAAATTGCGATTTCTTGATTCAAAGCCTTTTGCGATTTCTTAATTGCGATTCCTTAATTTTCGCAATTAAGAAATCGCAAACAGCAACAATGATGCATGTGGCCGTAAGTTTGCTTTGCTGCACATCCAAGAAAAATTACATTTTATATGCAAACTAATCTTGAATCCGAGGTGAGATGCTTTTATATTAAGTTTAGAATAGGCGGATTTCAAATAAGAGAAAACTATTGGACCGGTCAAACTCGAGGTGCCATCAAAAAACTATGCATTCTATAGAGATTTCCTTTGCAGGACAATATGCACATGGAGTTTAGTTGCCCAGAGTTATCCGAGGCTAGACTTTCATTACTTGCTCATGATTTCAGATTCAATATTGTTATTTTATGAACCAGATTTTAAAAATGTATGCTACAGACTTTATTTCGTTTAAAATTGTATTTTGTAAGATGAAATATATTTTTAAAACCTTGATACTGTTCTGTTGAACTTTGCTAAATAAATAAATATAACTCTTTATACCACTAATGAGATTGTAAAGAGTTGCAGGGTGTCATTTGGTGTGTATGGTTGAAAGGGCACTGTTTGAAATTTTGCCTACAGGAGACAAGTTAAATGAGGTGATTGTAGTATGAAAGACGTGGTGGAAGGACAGTGAGCCCGGCGGCTTTCGAAACCCATCCAATCTTGTCCCTGGGTGCTCCTTGATGGATCTGAAGCGGTGTAGCCCTGAGACGGGCTTTGGTGCTCCCCACTGGACCTGGCAAAATTTAAGAACTTAAATGTAGCAATTTCAAATGACTGAAATGCAGAGCACGTTTTATCCTACAAGAATTCATTACAGCTATTGAAGTCTCAACCTTAAAGGTTTTATTTTAAGAAATTCAGTCATATGGGGATTTGTTCAATGCAGTCAAAATCAATTAGCCATTAAATCAGAGTGCAAAGCCCAGGTATGGCAGAGAATAAGCCAAGAACTCATTAGAGCTCAGATCAGCAAAATACAGAGTATGAGATGCAGTAAAATTCTAGCATAGATTCACTTTGTAAGGTCAAAGGAAACATCAACAAACACACTGTTATATAGGGTTCTGAACAAATGATTTCATACATTCACAACAGTAGTACAGGCTCACAGTCTCCCAACCAATCAGAAACAAGCAAAAGGGAAACATTTACAAATGAATACATTCAGCAAGATTCTCAAAATTCTACTACATTGAGCTTCTCAAGAGCAACATCTGCACATGGAACAGTAAAGTTACATAGGATGTGATTCTCTATGAACAGCTAGATTCAACCGTGCATTGTATACTTTATTCAGAATGGCCTGTGAATCTTCACCCTACTGTGTGGCACGCTCAATTTTTATTGTAGTGAGACTTGAAAATACATGTTTATTCACATGTGCTGGACCTGGCTTCTTTGGTGTTGTTTCCTCTAACGTTTTGCCTTCAGATCTGCTGTTTTTGCTAACTTCGTTTTTGATGGCCTTAGGACTCTGTGCATTTTACCAGTGCCAACCAGTGCTAAATGGCTTGTGCTCTTTCCATAAAACATGTTAACATTGGCTTATACACAATCGGCATATTTATTTACTTATAATTCCATAGTAAAGTATCACTGCATGTGCCCAGGGTCTGTAAATTAAATGCTACTAGTGGGCCTGCAGCCCTGTTTCTGAACACCACTTAAGTAGCACTTTAAACATGTCTCAGGGCTGCCATAATTGTTTAAACTGCATTTTTGACCTGGCAAAATAAACCTTTTGCCAGGCCAAAACCTTCCTTTTTAGTACATATAAGTAACCACTAGGGTAGGCCCCGAACAGCCCAAATGTAGGGTGCAATGTAATTAAAAAGTTGGACATGTACTTTTAAGTATTACATATGCTGGTGGTGAAAAACTCTATCACATATCACTTGTTTTTATTGTCACAATAGGCAGCAGACAATCTTGTATACAGCAAGTAGCTATATGAGAATTGCTCACACATCACAATTCACTCACTACTGTGTTGGTATGCCTGACATTTTGAACAGGGATCACTTCCATAGGCACTAGACAAATGACCTCATCGAGGCTTATGAATATGAGATAAGCTTTGCATGCTCCACAGGTCCTGATTGCCCTGTATATTGCTATGATCTAATACTTCAAGGACTTGATATGAATATTTTCCTTAAAACATTTCTTCTTTTTTCTCTCTCTCTCCCCATTCCCTCTTTATCTCAACTGGTATTAATCCTGATTGTACTATTAAGTTATGACTTGGACAAATTATTAGTTGTCCTGATGATGAACCCAAATTGTTACGGGATTGAAACGCTGTTGACCCACAGTGACCATTAACTTTTTGTTTAGGTGCAGAGGTGATTTGTTTTTTTAAATTAGTGACCCTCATTTTGCATATAATTTCTGGTAACACCTACTTCCTTTGCCTGTATGTTGATTGTTTTGTCTTTTTTCAACACTTGTTCTGGAACTACCATGGTAGGGGTACATTCCCCATTTTTTGTGGTTTAAAAAATCCAATACTAATAAAATCTCCTTGTTCTTTGTCAATGGAATAATCATTGAGAACTATTATGTTTATCTGAATATTGTATGTATATTTAATGCTTAAGGGACCACTGTTCCTTTCACTAGTGAGCCTGCAGCACTGGCTTTGTCGACCATTTAAGTAGCACTTTAAACATGTCTCAGGTCTGCCATTACAGAGCCTGTGTGTAGAGTTTAAACTGCCATTTCGACCTGGTAAAATAAACCTTTTGCCAGGCCCAAACCTTCTTCTTTAATAGATAGAAGTCATCCCTAGGGTAGGCCCTTGACAGCCCAGAACGTAAGGTGTAATGTAATTAAAAAGTAAGATGTACTTTTGAGTTTTACATTTCCTGGTGATGAAAAACACCTAAATTATTTTTTCACTACTGCACGGCCTATCTCTCCCATAAAATAACATTGGCATTGCTTTATTACATTTTATAAGTCTAATTTCCAAACAGGAAGAAATAATCAGTTCATGTTTGGAGTCTCTTGAATCCTAATTTAAAATCCTAACTTATGATGAAGTTGGATTTTGCATTACAATTCTGAAAATACCACTTTCAGAAAGTTGGCATTTTCTTGCCTTAGGCATTTGGTGCCAGTAGTCTGTCTCTGGGTCTCATGACTGGGTGCGGGTGACAGCTGAACTTTGTGGATTCCTCCTAGACAGCCGCACACAATGGGATATTAGGTGTGACTGGACGGCCAATCACTGGCAGGATGCGAGGGAGGTGCAGGCGCAGCCTCGCTTACACTTGAATAGGCTGTGTCCTGCCTCCACACAAAGTACAGCATACCCCCTGAAGTTAGCCTGGAGCCAGGGCCAGGTAGACATGGCATCTGTGCACTTCAAAGGCATGCTTCTAGAAGCTTATCCCCAATTCAAAGGTACAACTGTGTACAGAAGGACCTCAGACATCAACCTCTGCCTGGAAGAAGGACTGCTGTGTGGCTACAAGGACTGCCACTCTGCTGGACTGCTGCCCTGATGTGCTGACCTACTACCTGCTGCTCTCTTAGCTGGGGCAGAAGAATGAAAGCTGTAACTTCATCTTTAACCCAGGACCCCAGAGTTATTTAAAAGGCTAATCTGCTGGCCTCCCAAGTGGTGCCTTTAATTTCCTGTACTCTTGGTGTGGCTCACAAGCTCTTGAGATCAAGGTTTTTCACTCTTCGCGACCACGGACAGGCCTGTTTGCACAGAAACCATGCTGCTCTCACCGAAATCCAGCGCGAGCCGTCGCCAGCCCATGTCTTCACATAGCAGCATTGACAGACTGCCTGTCGGCGATGCTCGGCTTATTCTTCGCACCACCCTAACTGCCACCTGTGACGCTCTCCTTAATCCTCAAGACCCTCTCCAATGTGAACGAGACACTTGCCACAAAGTTTGAAGATAAACCTTCAGTGGGACTGCACTCGACCTGCACTTCATCACAGTCAACCTGAACTTTTTACTTTGACACATTCCAGCGTGACCAAATAGCCACAATTAGCACTTAATGCTTTAAGGCATTTTTGTACAGTTTATTCTTTAATAAATCATAACTCTGGGCCTACTGATTAGATTTTTGTCATTATGGTCTTGATTTATTTATTAAGGTAAGCTCTATTTTTCTAACGTGGTATGGGGTCTTTTGTGTGGTGTTTTCACAGTTTTTCTATTTTGTACACTACTTTACACATTGCCTCTGAGTTAAGCCTGACTGCTCTGTGCCAGGCTATCAAGGGAGGAGCACAGGTTAATTTGGGGCTCGCTTGTGCCTTACGCTGACAGGGATTATGGTTGCTGCTTGACCAGAGTTGACTGCCCAGTCAACCAGTAACCCAATTTCCAACAATGTAGTGTAATGAAATGTCATAGAAAAGATGGAGTCTGAGGCCTATTTGCCTTAAGCTAGCTAAAATATGAATTCCAAGGCATTACAATTCATAGGAACAGCTATATCATGACTAATATCGCTGTATAAAAGTATGAGGCATGGAGAAAAATGTATGAATAGATGTTTGTTATGGTTGTTAAGCAAAATACTTACATTTCTGCCATCATGCCACATTATGTAACTACGTGCCGTTTGTTACAAACATGTATCCTCCCCCTGCTGCTTAAAGACGGCTCGCGGCCCCCGCTCCGCGGGTGCCGTTCGCAGCCTTGTGTCAGCATTGGAGACTTTGGCTGTGCATACACGACGGGGGAAAAGCGGAAAATCGCCGCATTTTGCCGGATTGACCGGGGAGGCTCTGAAGGCTGTCTTGGTGTGTGAGGGCGGGACTGCGAGTCCCAGCAGGAGGAGCGCTTCGATCACCAGCGCACCTGCGACTCTTCCCGCCCTCCCTCCCTCCTCCCCCTGCTGCTTAAAGACGGCTCGCGGCCCCCGCTCCGCGGGTGCCGTTCGCAGCCTTGTGTCAGCATTGGAGACTTTGGCTGTGCATACACGACGGGGGAAAAGCGGAAAATCGCCGCATTTTGCCGGATTGACCGGGGAGGCTCTGAAGGCTGTCTTGGTGTGTGAGGGCGGGACTGCGAGTCCCAGCAGGAGGAGCGCTTCGATCACCAGCGCACCTGCGACTCTTCCCGCCCTCCCTCCTATCTACATAACCCCGCCCATCAACACGCACGCGGGACGCGCGCGGGTCGAAGCACGGGGCGAAGCCCGGGCAAAGGGCGGGCCGTTTGAGGCCATTAGAGAACGGCAGAGACTGGACCGGGCCACCCCCCTTTCATCCCCATTCCGAGGCAACTTCTAGTATACTCATTCATCATGACAAGCAGAGAAACCAGAAGTAAGTCTATCACTGTGTTTACGGGAACTATGGACAAATTCGTACGCAAGGTTAACCTAGCGACCACTAAGGGTATTGCTCCGGTAGACAAAACCAATGAGGAGGGTGGGGAAAACACATGTTTGTCATCACCAGGCCCTTCAATGTCTACCAGCACTCCGCTCTTGCTTGACACTACCCACCTATCCCTAATGGACAGTATAGATCAAACAATAGAGTCTGTACTCCAACAGCTGAGGACACCGTCATCCTTGCCTAGAGACAGAGACACACCAGTAATTGTCAGCGATGCGGATCCCTCCCCTGGTGCAGAGTCTATATCATCTGAACAGGGTGTGGTAGACAATTCACTGAAGAGCACGGACCCAAAAGAGGATTGTGTAATGAAAAGGAAAAGATCCAGAAAGCCCAAGGGTGCTAAAAGGGCCAAAACTGACTCTGTTCCTCTGACTATTGGCGAACAACTGGGCCCACAAGACACTTTGGGGTCGGGGAAGGAGAGGGCAGTGTCATGTGTTCCCTCCCCTGTAGCCACTCCCCCACTCTCCCAGCCATTCATTTTTGGTGGGGTTAGCCCAATGCTACAGATTCCATCATTGCCTCGCTCACTGCTGCTCTAGGTGCTCTATTAAATCCTGTTTTATTCAAGTTGGAGTCGATAGAGTCGAGATTAGCTGTAATCGAGAGTCTCAGTGAAGGCAGTCTAGGCCGGTCTGGAACAAGAGGAAGCACAGAAGGGCTAACCGCGGGGGGAGCTGGAAATCTAGATCCCCCCCGGGTTGCCAGGATTCAGGTTCCCCAATCCTCTACAACTTCCGACGGGGGAATTAGCTCTCACAGTACAACTGCTGTGCTTCAAATAGCACCAGTTCCTCCGCCGAGGCTATTACCTCCGGTTCCCCCGCCTAGGAGGTCGAAACAACCAGTTCCGGCTAATCCACCCACACCTGGGATTCCATCAAATCCCCTAACTGGTAGTTCTGCCCAGTGGCCTAGTCCCAAAACACGGCGCAGGGCAGTGAATCTGCCCCCTGAGGCAGCAAGTTACACCGTTATACTGAGGGGGGTCCCCGAATTACCTAGTGGGGTAACTGAGTCTTTTGAATCCCTACAAAATAAGGTCATCAGCTGGCTCAATATACATAGGCCCCTTCCACCCAGCCTAAAAGGAGAAGTCCTCATGGTTAGAAGGGTCATGTGGGTGGGCTATACCGCCAAGAAAAGTGTGGGGGACTGTGTAATTGTTAGCTTTAAGAATCCCCAGGTTGTTTCTTACATCTGTAACTGGTTCGGTAATACCACTCACACATTAATCGAACCCGTCCCTCTATCATATTTTTATCCCAACAAGAGCGAGACAACTACGAGAAGGGATGAAGGATGGACAAAGGTGGGCTTTGCAGTGGATGGGTCTAGATATAGGCCTAGGTATAACACCCATTTTCCCAACACAAATTATATACATCTCAACAGGTTTAATTGCCTTGACGAAGTAGATTGACTCCGAGGGGTTTCTCCCCCTCAACCTTACCAAGTCAGTGACAATGAACCTGTGGTCCAAGAGTTGGGAACAGAAGGGGATGTCTTTTTAAACAGACAATTGGATCCACATCAGGGCGGGGGTTTAAAATCCCCTAGTCTTAGGGCCGCTGCAGATGGTGCATCCTTGATTTCCTCGGAAGCACTTTCTGCTCCAAATGCAACACTTCCTGTTAAAACTACCCCGGGAATGCAAGACTGGTCCCCCCTACTCCTACCCACGGGCACTACTCCCGAATTAACTGATGGGTGTATCCCCAAACTGACCACTGAAATTCTAAAAATCCTCTCCTGGAATGTGGCAGGTATTGCAAATAAAATACATACAGCAGACTGGGATCTTTTAATTAGTACCAGTGATATCTGTCTCTTCCAGGAGACTTGGGCCAGGGAACCAGTGAGTAGTGTGGGCTTTGCAGTTTTCGAGACCCAGGCTAAATGGAGTGGAAAGGGGAGACCCTCGGGGGGCTTGGCGATCTGGGTAGCGAGTCACGCTGGTTGTACTGCAGAGAGCATTCCTACGCTCTCCGAGGACATCCAGTGTGTACTTCTCGGGTGGCCCAACGCAGCAAAACTGGCAATTATAAATGTGTACTCCCGTCCAGTTAGCGCATCCAAGGAATTGCCTACCCTAGAGGTTCTTGCGTCCTTCTTGGATTCTTTGCCCAGTGACTGCAAAATCGTCCTGGGCGGAGATTTCAATTGCCACTTCGAACCCCTGGAAGGCTTAAAGGAGGGTGCCCTTACCACAGAAGATGACTTCTGGGGTGTTCCACCATGTTCATCCCCTCATCCCAAATTCTGGTCTCCACTTGTTGTACAAATTATGTCCCTAACCCTAAACTATGCATTGAGGGCTTGCAATGGCCGCACCCCCTCAGACTGTTCCTCCTCGTGTACCTTCAATAGGAAGGGTCATGAATCCAGGTTGGATTACATTCTCGTAGACATCAGCTCATGGTCTAGGGTTCAGGATTTCAGGGTATCTCCCCGAACTGATAGCGACCATAACGCTCTCCTGTTAGATCTGAAACATCCAGCACCTTCTGCTGACTCGCTATCCACTAACTATAAGGATGACCCGGGAAATTTGGCCCTAAGTTCCAATAGACGTAGGGTTAAATGGGCGAAAATAGTCAGTACTGAGGAAAACATTAGGAAAATCTTTGATATTGCAATCCCGAAGTTTGCGGAACTAGACGATTTAATTAATCAGCCTGGTTCCACGGACTTTAATTCCAAACTGGGGCAGATACATGCAAATCTAGTGGGTTCCCTAGCAGAGGTCTTCCATCCTGTGGCTGCCCCACGGCGTAAAAAGACACGCACTTCACTCTGGTATAACTCCTCCTGTCGCAAGGCCAAGCAAGAACTAATTGCCAATATTAAGACAGGGACAGATAAGGGTGTGATTGCCAAACTTAGACGGGTTTATAGAGATGCCATTGCGTTAGCAAAAAGGGAGTGGGATTGGAACCACTGGCATGATCTCTCCCTCGCATTAGAAACCAGAGACTCTAAAAGATTCTGGTCTCTGGTGAATAATGGTACTGGAGAGGCCAAAGCTGCCGTGGAGCCAAATATTGCACCATCTGTCTGGGAGGCCCACTTTGGCAAACTCTACCAGGATACCATATTGCCTGCCACTGAAGTGGCTCACGAGGATATAATCACTCCTGCAGTTGGGTTGGAATTCACTCTTGGTGAGGTAGTGGGTGCAGTAGAGAGATTGGCAATGGGGAAGGCTCCGGGTTTAGATAGGTTACCCGGTGATCTCTTCAGACAATATCCTGAAGTCTGGGGCCCCTACCTCCTCATTTTATTCAATGCCATCTTGGGAGGTATGGAAATCCCCTGGACTTGGCTGGGAGCAGAGATAGTGCCAATTTATAAAAAGGGCTCTCCTCTCCTCCCAGCCAACTACAGGCCGATTAGCCTCATAGATGTTCCCCAAAAACTTTTCTCTCGTCTCCTTTTGGACCACCTCCTGGATTGGATGGAGGCAAATGAGATTCTTAGTCCTCTGCAGGCTGGCTTCAGAAAAAATACGTCCACCATGGACCAGATCTTCCGCCTCATCCTCCTGTACTGGAAAACGGTGAGGATTGAGGGCGGGAGACTGTACATGGTGTTCGTGGATCTGAGGTCAGCCTTCGACCTGGTCCCACGAAAAAAACTATGGGAGGTCCTTCAGGTGCTGGGCGTACCAACCGAGCTGCTGCATGCCATAATCAGGCTGCACGATGGCAATTATGCGCAGGTCAGGTGTGGGAGGGATGGAGCGCTCTCCGCAAGGTTTCCTGTTCTCAGGGGGGTTAGGCAGGGTTGCGTCTTGGCGCCGACCCTGTTCTGCCTCTTTGTAAACAGTGTCATATCCCACCTCGATGGAGTAAAAGACAATGATGCCCCCTCCCTGGCAGGCAGGAGGGTGCCAGCTATCATGTTTGCTGATGACACCCTCCTGCTTTCCAAAAGTCCAATGGGGATCCAGAGGATTCTAGATGGATTTGGTCTTTTCTGTAGACAACACGGTCTAGAGATCAATACAGAGAATACCAAATTCATGATTCTTAATCCCTCACCTAAGAGCAGACCAAATCCCACTCTGGGTACGGCCAGTTTAGAAAGGGTCACAACTTTTCAGTATCTGGGGGTGACTCTCCACGAAAATTTATCCTGGGAACCCCAGATAGTGAAATCTCGGCTAAAGCTGACCCAATTATCTGGTGCAATCCTGAAGGTTGCAAATACATCAACCTATAAACCCATAAGTCCGGCTCTAGAACTGTACAAAACGCAAGCCAAGGCAGCTGCAATGTACGGCAGTGAGCTTTGGGGGTACAGAGCAGGTCGGGATCTCGCAAGAGTAGAAAATATCTTTCTTAGACGCCTACTGGCTCTCCCCCGTGGCACACCCCTGATTCCCCTGAGACTGGACGTGGGTCTACCCCCTATCGCTGCTGAACTGGAGTCTAAACCAGTAAGATTCTGGCACAGGCTCTGGTCCACCAGCGAGCTTGAACACTACAGGAGTGACCTCACCCATGTATTGGCCCTGAACCAACGAGACAGAATTCCCTGGCTGGCCTTTGTTAAGAAGGAATTGTATCGGCTAAACCTGTCTGAACTCTGGGAAGCCCCTGAAGCAGGCTGCCAAAGGTTATCCCGGAAACGACTTGTCCAAATATACAAGCAAAAAAGCCTCGATCTACTTATGACATCGACCAATAATGGCACCCTAACTGAACGGTTCCTGCAATCCAAAAATTCTTATGAGTTTGAGGATTATATGGACATTATTTTTCCAATCCTTGCTAGGAAGCTGTTTATACAGTGGAGGGTTGGTACTCTACCGATCAAAACTTTTACCTCCAAATGGCTTCAGAGCGATGATAAATCCTGTCCTGGCTGTAATTCTCATGATGAGGAAGAAACCCATCTTTTTTTCTTCTGTCCTGCATATTATAGACCCAGGAAGTACTGGTTGGTCCCTTTATGCAGGAATTTGGGTTTCAGGAGCTACATAGATGCCTACAGAGTTTTAAAAACCAGTACTCTGCCTCGTGCAATTTTTGCTGTGGCGAAATTTATCATGGCTATGTGGCTCATCAGGAAAAAATTGCTAATCGCACAAAACCCCCAAGTGTGAACTTGTTGTTATATTCATGGACTGTGCTTATATCATTCATGTCTACTTTATTCCTGATTATGAAAGATTTTTTCCCTCATCGTCCCTAGATGACGTGTTATTTCTTTTAAATGATAATGTGTTTTTATAAATGTAACTCTTTTTTTCCCTTTTTAAATGTTGTCAGCTTGTATAACATGTATCTTTTATGGTCTTATAGACCGAAATAAAGAATTTTTGGATTGGATTGGATTGGATTGGATTGGACACAACGCAAACAATCAGCATGCTAGCAGTTGCTGTTTGCAACACATGTTTCTTTGAGCCTTATTTTTAGCATCAAATGCATCTGCAAGATTCATATTGCTCTAAATTATGGCGCCAAATCCTGGTTTTGAAATTTGCGTAATTACTTGTAATTTTGCATAATTGTTTTTACAAAACCACGTAACTACGCTCCAGCAAATTGCGCACATTTGGCACACGCCTAGCTGTATGGAGCACATTAAAAAGCGACAGAGTCACGCTTTTTGGAGGTGCTGTTATAACACCAAGGCTGTGCTATGTGGAGTATGCCCAGAAGCGACAAAGGGTCCACCCACTGGAGCACTTCTAAAACCACTGATGGAATGCAATATGGATGCACTCAAGAGTGGCAAGGGGCTCACTCATTGAGACATTGTTAGCTGTTGAGCAGTTATCTGTTAAGCTAGCAGGGAACCGTATGAAGTTAATCCAAGAGCAAATGCAGGCCCACCAATTGGATGTCCTCCTAAATTACCAGGGAAGTGCCTTATGGGACCACAAAATTAATGGAAGGCCACAGCCACAGGATTGCTCCATGATGTGCACCCAGAAGTAAGGTGGAGACACTGTTAAAAAATCAGATATTATATGATGTCCACCAAGCGGTCGCACTGTTAAACCACCTGAGTGATATATGAAGTTACAATCTATCAGAGCAGCAGATGATCATCCCAAAATGGAGCGTGGCAAGCCATGCACACCTGCGCCAAAGCATGCTCCTGCACCTAGCCACTCCATTCCACCATAGGGGGGATCTCACTCACTATTTCCCCTTTTACCCTGGATTAGTATTGACTATGGGCCATATGCACATACCATTTTTTCGTTTTCTTCCCGCAAAAATGTTTTTTCTTTCTGTACAAAGAACAAATTGCACCTACATACCAATTCGATATTTGAAAGAGGTGTGTTAAGGGCATCCCTTCCAAGTACAGAATCGTTGAGGTATGTATGAATGAATTACGACTGAATTACTGTTGCAAAACATTCCTTTTTTTTTACTGCCTACTAAAAGCTAGTGGTAACCATTCGCAAATGGGAAGGGGTCCCTAGAGGACCCCTACCCGTTGAGAATATTTAAAAAAAAAATGTTTTAAAGCAGCCAGTGGTCCGTGCCTACTTTAAAAAAATGAAACTTCAAGGTTTCATTTTTATCTTTTGAACTCATCCCATTTTTCTTTAAGCAAAACAGACTGCATTTCTATTTTTTTAAAGTTTGCTTTATTAAAAAAGCCATCACGGACATGCTGGTCTGCTGCCTCAGAGGGTCACCATTCCTGTGAAAGCTGTGATTCCTAAATGGTTGCAAATTGCGATCTACCTCATTAATATTCATGAGGTAGGTCAATTTGCGACCCACTAGGAATCCTAATTAAAATGTGTATGTTTTCTTACATCAAGAACTGCGATCTTCTAATTGCGATTCGGTAAGAATCGCAATTAGAAAATCGTATCTAGATTTTTGAAGATCTGGCCCTAAAGGCTCTAGTTCACGTCACATAATGACCTTTTAGGGTTATCACTGCTAATAGCTGGAATTAAATCTCAGCACAAAACCCAAATACATTTGCACTGCAGGCGATCAGCTTCCAAATGGGTATAAAGTTAAAAAGAGAAAGAAAAATTATTTTCAAACTATTTTACCTCTAGTTCCAACATATACACGGAGCCTTGTAACATTTATCATCCTCAAATAACATTTCGGATCTTGAACTAGACTTTCATTTCATTTATTCATTCATTCTTAAAAACACACGCTGCATAATTATATTTATTCTAAGTGGTATTTGCAGGGAGAAAGCCGGAGCATAGTAGGTCAGAGATTAGAATTGAATTTTTTTTAGTTGTTGAGGTATGTTGTTCCGCAAGCCAGCTCCACTCCTGAGGAGTACTTTTCTCCTCTGGACCCGCAGTTCGTTTGTGGCGGTTCAGTTTGTCAGGGCATAGTGACCTGGGATGGGTTTAATTCCTGACTTTTGTTCCGTAGATATTTTGGTGCTGAGCATCACACCATTTCAACGTGGGGTAGAGAATTTTTTATGGTGGTCGTGCCAGTGCTTAGTTTGTGAAAATATAAGTGCCGGGCCCTTGTCATGGCCACTGCCGCTCGCACCTCCCATCCCCCACGCCAGTGTTGCCAATGACGGAACCAACAGAACTACTATGCATCACACTTCTCCAAGTGTGACTTTTCAGACTATTCCAGGCCCCCATTGCTGTAAGAATTGCTTGGGAGGCAGGTATTCGTATGTCTTTTTAGGTATTTTGACTTAACAAATATTGCTGTGTTTGTCTTACAAATATACAAACAGCACCACCATGTGGCAGACCATCATAAGAGCCAGTGTTGAAAATTAAGTGATGGTGCCGAGCACTAGAAACTACCAACTCAAATTAAGCACTGGGCCCCAGTCCTTTACCACCTGTCAGTAGAGATTTCAGCAATTCAGGGCAATGTGTTCCCTGCATTTTAATAGAAATGTCACATTGCTTATCACATTCACATTCATATGAATCGTTGACAACAAATGCAGATAAGAAAAAATACTAGTTTTTTAAAATTGTTTTAAACATCGTGATGTTCCTCTGTTGTCTGAAGGTTCATAGCGTCGGGAATTGTAAATTAAGTGGGTCCAGAGTATATAGGCAAGGAAGAGTGTGCATCCCAATACCAAAATATCAAGGAGTGTTAACAGTCGGTATTGAAATGTTTTGGCTGGATCCTATGTTAATAATAGTTTTACAGTAGCGGGTGGTGCAGCTGATCGTGATTTACTTGCATTGGTAGAGCTCTGAATAGGTCACATTGGTGACAAAAAGTTAATGCATTTGGCCAGGTCTAAGCTTCATTGTGGTAGCTGTGAGTTACTAGGGGGCGAATGTATGACCCTTAGTGTTTGCAACTCGAAATTGGCATTTTTCTGTGGCTTGCAAATTGCGAGTTACAAACACTTATATACAACAGTGTCTGAGACACTGTTTGCGATTCCCAAATGGGACGCAAAGGACCTGCCTCATTAATGTTCATGAGGCAGGTCGTACTTTGCGACCAATTGGGAGTAACTGCCATTTCAAGGAATCGTGGCCTGCTAGGGTCAGCAGACCACCATGTCTGTGACTGCTTTTCAATAAAGCAGTTTTTATTTAATGTAGCCCGTTTTCCTTAAAGGAAAACCGAATGCATTTAAAAAGAAAATGAAACATTTCAGTTTGATTTTTTAAGAGCATGCAGTGGTCTCTGGGACCACTGCCTCTTCTTGTAAAACATTTTCACTGCAAATCACAAAGCGGAAGGGGTCCTCTGGGTCCCCTTTCCCATTTGCAAATGGTTTACCACCAATTTGACATTGGTGGTAAATGCAATTGTTTTGCAACTGAATTTGTGGTTGTAAAACAATTTTTCATCCTCTTGTGACCCGCTATTAAGAAGGGACTGGCTAGGCACGTCCCTTCCTAATAGCAATTCGCAAAACCTATTTTGCGAGTCGGTAACAAATTACCGACTCGAAAAATTGGGTTTGTACATTCAACAACCCTTTTTAGCCATTGTAAATAGGACATTTTCCTGTTTGTGACTGCTAAAACTGTTGTACATCTGGCCCTAGGTGTGGCTAAAAAGGGATTGCCATAACTCAGGATTGACTTTCTTTAAATGAACAGTGTGCTTAATGTGCAGGATTGGCAGCAGTGCTTCATGGCAAGATTGAGAGGCAGATATTTGTATCTCTAATGGAATTTATACAAGCACAGCATGTTGGTTTCAAGTTTTCTATTTATAATACAAATACAAAATGATTTGGACACTACTATGCTTGTTCCTAACACTTATTTTAAATTTCAAATGAAACTATGGGTCCCATTTGGCGCTACTCTGATGTTCAAAACCATTTCTCATTTCAAGATGCTGATGTACTGGTTAGTCCAGTCTCCTCTACATCTCTAGCCTTTATTTGTTATAACCCACAATGACATCAGAGAACGATAGAAAAACTGAAATATTATCACTGAAAGATAATGGATGGTGTAGATGGATGTTACTCCTCTTGCTAAAAAATTAAGGAGATTTGTCCGGTCCATTTTCTTCCAACCTTTGCGATCCTTTCACTATTTCATTCTCCAAGTTGGTAACGCTTAATGTTTTTTTGTTTGAAAGTCTTTATTGCATTTTGGTAGTTATATTGTACAGTAACTGCTCATATTACATTAAGCGGTACAAAAGGGGGTGGCATTTGTCTACCCGAGTGGGACGGGTATGCTCAGACGTGAGTCCCGTGCTCTCCATGCCACTGGAATCAAGCTATCCAGGCTGATGAGGGCTGAAAGCCCGAAACCGGTCCTTGGATGCTTGTATCCAGTCCAGGGAGGACCTAGCTTGGCAGTTCAGGCTGGACTGTTCCCATGGGGCACAGGGTCAAGACTGATTTGCATATGGTTGGGTTCAAACTGGAATGGCATGGTGAGCAAAAAAACAATGGATTTAGGACAGGTCTCTGTATTGGGGTGAATGTAGGACATTGTTCTGCATTCTGTCCATCACCTGTTGTTTTTTGCATATTACATTAAGCGAAATATCATCTGCTTCCGATTACAACAGACACATATCTGGTTTGTCGAATTCAGCAAATGACAGTTTTAATATGAAGCCAGGATTACCAAAGGCAATTGCCCTCTTCCCACCTATATCATCATGGCAGTTTACATTTATACTGTGCAGGCATCAAAAACAACGTTCTGACCTAACGTACATTGCAAGATTCTGGTTTATGCTAAGGAGAAAATTCAACAGAAGTAACCAACTGGAGTCTACAAGTACAGAGATACCCAACTGTGTCGTCCCACGCCCCCACAACCACGCTGATACGTGTTTATGATTATGGATGTTAGAGCGACACCACCCTCCTGCCAATCTGTCTCCCTTGAAGAGATGTGTAAGTACCCTAATGTCTCTGCTATCATAGGAAAGTCTCGACATCTCCTGGACTCCAACCCTTCCTTCAATCGTGTGTGTCCTCCTCTGGGACCTGTGTCGATAATTGGAAGTCTACTTTTATTGCGTCCCAGTTTTGAGCTACTGGGTATTTGCACAGCCCCAGGGCGTCCTCCGTGTGTAGTGCCGTACTTCCAACTTGCGCCCACACAAGGAATGAGTGTACCAGGCCTTAGTTGGGGACGGTCTGGGGACTTCCACCTGCAAATAATGAGTCTCTTAGCAGTTATAAAGCCCAGGTCAAGGAATCAGGAAGTGATCTTGTGTTTTCAGTTCTAGGTAATAGACCCAGCACACTCGCCTCCCAAGTGTGTAATTCTAGACGTTTCGTGCAGGAGGATAATCGGCTTGTGACATCTTGCCAATAAGCGTGCAAGGCAGCAGTGCAGTGCCATAACATGTGGAGCAGGTCAGCCCCAACTACTGCACTTTGGGGGTGAGGTTCTTCGGTTTCTGACTTTGTCCCGTATTTAGCCGCCATTTTGTGTCTCGTCGCCATTTTGTGTTGCCCTCACTCAGGCAGCACGGCAAACGGAGTGTTTTTGCCTTTCTCAGCTGCTACGTGTCTCTTCGGTTAACGAGTAACCCCCTGCCCTTGTTTACGAAACCGATGTCAGGGTCTGGCCGAGTTGGCTAATCCATGTCTGGTGTGATTGAGCACTGTCTAGAATGACTATTTGGCTTCTCCTATTCTTTCCTTACATTATCTTATCCGACTGGCCTTCGCTGTTCTCTCCTTGTATTCTCTTGTTACACAACTATCCTTTGAGGCACACAAATACGTCCTGCCACCTGCAAATTGGATTGTCGGTACTAGCACTGATTAATTTGTTGGGAGGGGTAACACACGGGGTTTGAGAGAGGGGCGTATTTGGGACACCTGATAGCTTGTTTTCCAACTTTTCCTATTGGCTTGCTTTGTATGTACAGAGAGTAAATGTTGTAAATATGTGTGCTATAAAATATTGTGTGCCACGGACTAAAGTGGCAGTCTCCTCAGAATCTACGCTGTATGTACTTCTGAGACAACTGTGCTGAGCTGCAGCTAATAAACCTTGTTTTCTACGCCCAACAGAGTGTCTCGTGTCTCTGTTCGACAAGGCAGGTGAACCCGGGGATTTAAGGCGTGCCCTGCGCCGCCAGGCCCATAAGGCCCAGTTCTCCAACTGGTGCCCAACGTGGGGCGGCTTCAGTGGTAGCGGTTCAGCCCGAGGGTCGTGAGAAGCCTCGCAAGAAAATTCTGGAGGATTCGCGAACCACATCAAGCGACCACTGTATGGCGAAGTGGACCGAAGGTCTTTTGCAGCACGGCTACTGCTTTCCGACGGCTGCTGACGACTGATGCCCTGACTGCCGCCCTGCTTTGGACCCTTTGGTGATGATTGGTATCGCGAGACGTTAGACGGATCTCTGTTGGCGTGAGAGACCATTTAGTTAAGTATTCGTGGGTAGCGCCCACTTCTTTGTTTTGTTATTGAATTTTGTTATTCGACCATTGCAATAGCCGAAGCCAAGGGGTGAGTACGTTTGTGCTGTGTTATTTGTTTTAACCCCTTGAAGTTGGTAAACGGACCAGTGAATTTAAGATGCCTGGTTTTAGCAAATTTAGGAAGTTTTGTTGTTTCAGCTGTAATAGGGATTCCCGGCTCAAGGACTCTTGTGCGATTCCTCCGGTTGGAACTCCCACTTATGAGCTCTATTCTAAACATGGTGTTGGCCCCATTTCCTTTAATGAGGCATGGATCTGATACACGAAGAAAGATGGTGTTTTGCAGTGGCCACAAAATGGTAGGTTTGAGCCTGATATATTAGACAATTTGGAAGCAATTTTGTTCAAAAGAAAAGCCCGGCCGGCAATTTTTGACTCTTTCCGCCTTTGGCGTAAAGAAGCCAAGCAGAGAGAAATTAAGCAAGCAAAAAGAGATAGAAAGGCGAAGGATATGACGATCATACAGGCTGCCCAGCAGTTTAAAGACAATGAGATTGATCGAGCGATGGAAGTCTCAGACAGACAAAATCGTATGGCAATAGATAGATGCTACCCGGTGTTGCCTACTTCGCCACAGAGTAAGGATCTTGACGCAGATCCCTTAATGTCCCATTTGTTGAGATTACCTCCGCCTTATGTACCAGGTGCTAATGCACCCTTATTGTTGCCTCCTGTCCAGCAACCTGTTGTTCAGCCAGTTGTTCCGGCTCTTCCGCAATTGCCTCTTCCTGCATTGCCATCCCGCCTCCTTTGCCACTAACTTCTGTACCTCAGTCTCCTTCATCTTCGGTTCCTCTTGTCACGACTAGTCCTTCTCTTCCTTTGCTTAATACTGTGTCTCCAGTTTTACTGTCTTATTCTTCCCCAACTCGCAAACGGTTGGTTGATACTGTTTCTGTTCTTTTCTCCCCCCTCTTTGGGTCTTTTAATCGGACTCCTGCTTTTTCTTGAAGGCAATCCCGTAGTCAAATCCCAGATTCTGACGAATGAGTTGCGTTGGACTCTCGTGCTCACAAATGGATCATGAGTGGTCCACAGTATAGTGTACCCGATATTCTGAGTACCTTTCTCCAGTGGAATGCGCCCACGCAGAGATATGTTTTTAATGTCATGTGTGATATTCTTGTCAAAGGATGGAAGAATATGGAGTTGGATTTAACTCCTCAGGGTCTGTTGAACGTGCAGGATAAGTTTGATAAAGGACTTATTGTGGGTTCCGAAGTTGAGGACGCTGTAAGGACACTTGTCACTTTCAGGTCTTTATTTTCTTCTCAGACTATTCTTGAACCTGATCCTGCAGTTAGACAGAAAATGAAACATTATCCTATGAGGGAAGTTCCTCCTGTATGGAGGGAAGCGGTTCCACAGGCAGGCGCTGTTCCACCTATCCCAGCTCATTTCCAGCGTATATGGGTACATGTCCCCTGGAAATGATCTGAAGTTTTAGCGCTCAAACAGTCTCTACCGGACCCTCGTAAAAATCCTGCTGGATATTATAAAGAGCTGTCCCAGACTGTTGTTGCGTGTATTATGAATCTGGCCGATATTAATATGCTGATGGGGAATGTAGTTCCACAATCGTTGTGGGCTCGGATTCGTAGGGAAGACCACGACCAAGCTTTAGGTGGTAATTGGGCCGCTATAACTTCAGCAGATGCAGCACAAGTAGGTGGTGCTAAGCTAGATAATTTGATTACACAATTGCCTGGTAGAATCATCACTTTAATGAAGACGATGATGCCTGCCTTACGTGTTAACTGGGATAAGTTGGCTGCGTGTAAGCAGAAGAAAGATGAGAGTGTTTCCGATTTCTTTACTCGTTTTGAGGAAACGTTTATTGACCATAGTGATCAAGGTATGAGTACTGAAGGTGGACAGCGATTGTTTGTGGATAAATTTGTATTTAATTTGCTTCCAGAATTATCGCATAAGCTGAAAGACTCAGAAAGTTCATGGGCTGTTTCTTCCTCTGCACAGATATTAGCTACTGCTCAATATTATGAGAATAGGGATAAAGAAGAGAAAGATAAGATTGAGAAGAAGACTAAGGAATTAAAAACGATGGCTCTTTTGCAACAGGCTTATCCTCCTCGTTCTGCTCAGCGCCAGTTTCAACAGCCTCCCCAGCTTCAGAGGTTGTTACAAAAACCTGAACCTTTTGTTCCGCGACCTTTGCTAGGTCCTAATCAAGGTGCCTATTGTAAAGAGGAAGGTCATTTTAAGAATAGCTGTCCGGTTTTATTGCAGCGTAATGGTGGATTCCCAGGGCCGCGAGGCCGTGGTGGTTTTCAATCAGCATCTAGAGGTAGAGGGCGAGGTGCGTTGCCTCAAGAACAGCGTTCCTTTCCCCCTCAGAATTCTATGAATTATTTTGATCAGCAGAATACTCAGTCTGCGCAATATTATAATGACGATTATTGTGTTGAGGGTGAGGTTAAGGATTTTCATTCTAGTTAGGACAGCCATGGACAAAGTAAGGGAGTCGTATCAGTTCCAGTGGATCAGAATGGGCCTTATGTTGAAGTTGTTGCATTGGGTGTTGCAGAGCCAATTCTTTTGGATACTGGTGCAATGAGAAGTTCTATTATTCACTCCAAACTCCCTGGGGCACCTTTGTCTGGCTTAACTAATGTTTCTGTAGGATTTTCTGGCGCCCCAGTTACTAACCCGGTTTCTTGTCCTTTATCTCTTTCGATTGGTCCTCACAATCTGGAAGCCCCGCTTATTTTAACAACTGGTTGCGGAGAGAACTTGTTGGGTTTGGACTTGTTGAAACGTCTTCATACAACGTTGTATTGTTCCCCCTCTGGTGTGCATCTTACTTTGGGTGAGAAATTGGTTTCTCCTATGTATTTATCTAAAGACCAATTCCCATCTGAATTGCATTCTCTTCCTGCTACGCTTTGGGCTACAGGTCCGACGCATTCCTCAGTATAAGATTTCCAATGATGGTGAATGAGCTTTGTTGGCTATTATCTATGATCTGGTTCAGAAGGGTGTGGTTGAAGAGAGAAGAGGTAATGTTTGTAACAGTCCTGTTCTACCTGTCCTTAAACGCACTGATCCTTCTCAGCCTCCTGTATATCGCTTTGTGATCGATCTTCGGGAGGTCAACAAGATTGTCGTTCCCCAGTTTCCTGTTGTCCCAGATATCACTGCCTTTCTTACTATGAAACCCGCTTCGGTTATTGATCTCAAAAATGCTTTCTTCAGCATTCCTATTGCTGAGGAAAGTAGGGATATTTTTGGGTCATCTCTCAGAGGCCGAAGTTTCCGATTCAAATGTGCGCCTCAAGGCTATTGTGAGAGTCCCTCCATTTATAGTCAGGCTTTAAAATCTCAGCTCGATGCTTTCACTTTGCCCCCAGGTGCCACTCTTATTCAGTATGTGGACGACTTGTTAGTAGCTGCTGATTCAGAGGATGTTTGTAAGGATGGGACTGTTTCACTGTTGCGTCATTTATCTGACCTGCATCACAAGATGTCACCCTCTAAGTTGCAATATTTCCGCCAAGAGGTTACCTATTTAGGTAATCTCTTGTCGAAGGAGGGAAGACGATTGACCCCAGAACGAATTCAAGCAATCGTGCAAATGTCTGTACCATACACACAAAGGGAGGTGCGTGCCTTCCTGGGCTTTACCTCTTATTGTAGACAGTGGATCCCAAATTTTTCTTTGTTGGCTAAACCTCTGCTAGCACTTACTCTGAAAGATACACCCCAACCTCTTCCTTGGACTGATGAATGTTAGAAGAGTTTTTCTGACTTACGTACTGCCTTGTGTTCTGCTCCTGTGTTAGGTACTACAGATTACAGTAAGCCTTTCACACTTTACGTTCACGAAAGGGAAGGTTGCGCCTTGTCAGTTTCAACACAACAATTTGGAGACAAACAACGGCCATGTGCCTATTTTTCGGCTACGTTGGATCCAGTAGCCAAGGCATTGCCTAGTTGTCTCAGAGCTACAGCAGCAGCAGCGATCTCCATTCGTCAATCTGCTGGATTGGTACTAGATAACACTCTTGTTGTTATGGTACCACATGCAGTGGATACTCTTTTAAACAGAACGAAAACACAACACCTCACGAGTGCTCGCTTGTCTGGATATGAGCTGACGCTCTTGGCTAGCCATATACACATCAAGCGGTGTAATACTTTAAATCCAGCAACATTGTTGACCATTCCGGAAGAGAAAGACACTCAAGAACAGCATGATTGGTTTCTCCGAACAGAGGAGGAAACGAAAGGCAGAATAGACTTAAAAGAAACACCACTTGTTGACCCGGATGGGATCCTATGGGTGGATGGGTCTTGCTACAAACTTCCAAATGGCGAGACGACTGCGGCTTATGCTGTTACCACCTTGTATACGGTAGTAGAGACAGCACACATTACACAGAATTCAGCCCAAGCAGCTGAACTAATTGCACTGACAAGAGCGTGTGTGTTGGCTAAGGGAAAGAGAGTGAATGTTTACACTGATAGCCAATATGCCTTTGGCGTGGCTCATAGCTTCGGTCGTTTGTGGAAGGAAAGAGGATTCTATACTTCCCATGGGACTAAAATACAGCATGTTCAGTTGGTGACTGACTTTCTTGATTCACTTGCTTTGTCTACCCAAATAGCAATAGTAAAGTGTAGTGCTCATGAGAAAATCATTGATGATGTGGGTCGCGGTAATGCTTTTGCAGATGAGGTAGGGAATGAGACAGCGAGAAATGCTACGAGTCGCATGTGTGTTGCAGGCCCTGCAAGATGGGTCAGAGAGGGAGGAGTGTGTGAGGACACAATAGAAAGTGTGAGAACGATTTAAGAAGAGGCTACTGATAAGGAATTGAGTAAGTGGAGAGAAAGTACGGGAATGTTGGACGCGACAGGGTGTTGGACGGAATTGTCAGAACATTAGGGTTGGCTGTTACCAGACGCCTATGTATTACCTGTAGTTACTATGGCGCATGGTCCAGCCCACATTAGTGCAAAAGGGATATGTAAACTTCTGGCTCCAGTATGGCAGAATGAGGGAATTTGAAAATGTGCAGAGAATGTGGTGAAACATTGTATTGTTTGTTTGATGCATAATCCAGGAAAGGGAACCCCCAACTCCAGCAGGTAATTATTCTCCCCCCACGTACCCTTTTGAGGTGTTACAAATCGATTACATTCATATGGACCGTTGTAATAATCTAAAGTATGTTCTGGTGGTGGTGTGTGCCTTTTCCAGATGAATAGAGGCCTACCCCCTAAAGGACAATACTGCTTTGTCTACTGCCAAAGTCCTTTTGAAGGAATTTTTCCAGAGGTTTGGTTTGCCGCGAATTGTCTGGAGTGACAATGGAAGTGAATTTGTAGGCCAAATTATGCAGAAAGTGTGTGCGGGTCTTGGTATTAGGCAGAAATTCCATGTGGCAAACCACCCTCAGTCAGCAGGTTTGGTAGAGTGCTATAATGGCACTCTCAAGCTTAAATTGGCGAAGATTCAGGCCAGCACGAGTCTTGCTTGGCCTGACGCGCTACCTTTGGCACTTTTATCTACGAGAACTACTGTACATTCTCGTTTAGGACTCAGCCCATATGAGGTTGTTTTTGGGCGCCCAGCCATCGTCTGGGGAGTTCCCCGACCTAAAAAGTATTCTGACATCCCGTACCCGATGTTGATTGACTACTTGCATGACCTCACCTCTAAATTGCGTCTTCTTCACCAACAGGTTCAAAACGCTTTGCCGGAGGCCTCTGCGGATCCAGGTCACTCCATCCAACCCGGTGACGGGGTCTGCCTGATAAATTTCCAGCGGAAAAAGAATCTGAACCTCGTTGGGGCCCGCCTTGGCAAGTTCTGCTAGCAACACGTACAGTAGTAAAAGTTGTCGGGAAGAATTGGGTCCATGGCGTGCACTGTAAGAGGGTACCTTTACCTTTACCTTTTGATCAGTGGGTTCGAAGGGTATAAGTGACAGTGAAGGCGAAAGGGTCCCTTGATTTGTACCTTTCAGTAGTGCACGCCTGGATCGAACGGACTCTGAGAAAGAAGACAACAACGTGTTGCAAGAAGCTGTACCATCACATCTGCAACTGAACACAGTAAATCCAGAGACTTTGTTTTAAGAACAAACGATCCCTAATAAGACTCATTACAACTTAAGATCCAGATCAACGAAAGACAATTGAACTTTCTTTTTCCTTTTTCTGATCAAATTTTTTGAGAGACACTTCTTTTTCCACTATCCATCAAGTTGCAGGGTCACGGTAGGAGTCTTAAGCTGTGACCTGAGAAGTGACAGTAGGTCTGCAGGACTTGCAGTGTCATAGGACGGCTAATAATCACAGCTAAGTGATCTAGGAAGATTGCCGTGAGCAACGCTTTAGAGAATGGATATTAAAGTGGAAAGCAGTGAAAAGAATGCAGAAATGAAAAGTAAATATAAGGAATTGTTGGTTAGTCCATGTGGCATAACCTTATGTATTTTAATATGTTCATGTATTTTATTGGCTTGTGTGAGGGGTTGTTCACACTATGCAGCAAGCACCTGTTCCAACTTCTGTTTCCTTGTCTTTTCCTACCACTGCCTCCCCACATCAGTTTCATACACTCCCAGAACATGAACAAATTAGGAGAACAGAATACTTTAATAATTCATTTATTCAGTTATTACATCAGCATCAATTGGTAGTAAATACTACTGACTGTTGGGTCTGTGGGCTCATGCCCCATAACACAGAGAGAGGGATGCCATATTTAGTTCTTCCATTTTCCTACGAAGGCTTTGCTTGGGCCTATTTGGCCATGTTTTCTAATGTATATCAGAATCAACTTCGATATCCTCCTGGTAGTCCATATGGCGGTGGAGCAGATTTTAGTCACAGTTCTTTGATAAAGGGAATAGTGGCCATGGCTAGAATCGCTGAGATTAGTAAGATTCCCGTTGATGAGAAACGAGCATATGATGGCTGGAATGTGACTTGCTTTGTTACTAGCCTCACAGATAAGGCTAGACGAAGGAGATCCCCACCAATTTGGACTATACCTCATCGAGGTAATTTCTGTTTGCAGATTAATGGCCAAAATGTTAAAAACCAACAGGAGAAGAGTGTCTGTTCCCATACTTATATCTATTCACCACAGATTTCTTCACCGTTAGTGCCATCCCAAGGCACATATTTTGTCTGTCATGATAGAGCCTATACGTGGCTTCCTACCTATTTTTCAGGCACTTGTTATGTGGCTTTCCTTCTTCTTCCAACATATACCGCTCCTTCAGGTCATCATAGAAAAAGACATGGCAGAGGGGTTATTGATTCTAAGGACACAGCAGGACAAGAAGGAGGTGACTTTATCAAAGGGTTGCTTCCTTTCTGGGGCCCAATGGCCAACAGCAGAGACATCAGACAGTTAGTTTGTGTTGTTGAGGCTATCATAAATGTAACTTCTGGAGCCTTGAGTAATCTGACAGCTGAACTTCAGGCGGATCGTCTTATGACTTTGCAGAACCAGATGGTTTTAGACATTGTCCTTGCAGATCGTGGAGGAGTCTGTAAATTGATCGGGTCTAGTTGCTGCATTTACATTCCTGATAATGCCCCTACGGTATACCAAGCCATTTCTAAGTTGCATATAATGTCCGAGTCTATACATCAGGACACAGGAGATTGGTCTGTGATGGGATGGTTTTGGGGACTACTGTCCACTTGGGGATGGAAGATACTAACTTTCCTTGGAATGGTCTTGGCCATCATTTTCTCTTGTTGTCTTTGTTTTCAGTGTGGCCCTGCCATCTGCGGTCTTTGTGCCACCATGTGTGTCCCAAGGCCTGTGTCACAGAAAACAGAGAACATTAAAATGATGTTGCAGCAACAGCTCGATGACCTCATGGCCATTGACATCGACTCAGATTAACTTGAGTCTTTTGTGTTTTGCCTGAGTAATGGCAAAAGGAGGGTCTGAGGTTCTTCGGTTTTTGTCTTCGTCCCGTATTTAGTCGCCATTTTGTGTCTCGTCGCCATTTTGTGTTGCCCTCACTCAGGCAGCACAGCGAACGGAGTGTTTTTGCCTTTCTCAGCTGCTACGTGTCTCTTCGGTTAAAGAGTAACCCCGTGCCCTTGTTTACGAAACCGATGTCAGGGTCTGGCTGAGCTCGCTAATCCATGTCTGGGTTGATTGATCCCTGTCTCGAATGACGATTTGGCTTCTCCAATTCTTTCCTTACATTATCTTATCCGACTGGCCTTCGCTGTTCTCTCCTTGTATTCTCTTGTTACACAACTATCCTTTGAGGCACACAAATACGTCCTGCCACCTGCAAATTGGATTGTCGGTACTAGCACTGATTAATTTGTTGGGAGGGGTAACACACGGGTTTTAGAGAGGGGCGTATTTGGGGCACCTAATAGCTTGTTTTCCAACTTTTCCTATTGGCTTGCTTTGTATGTACAGGGAGTAAATGTTGTAAATATATGTGTTATAAAAGATTGTGCGCCACGGACTAAAGTGGCAGTCTCCTCAGAATCTACGCTGTACGTACTTCTGGGATAACTGTGCTTGGCTGCAGCTAATAACCATGGTTTTCTACGCCCAACAGAGTGTCTCGTGTCTCTGTTCGACAAGGCAGGTGAACTTGGGGATTTAAGGCGTGCCCTGCGCCGCCAGGCCCATAAGGCCCGGTTCTCCAGGGGCAAGCAGTGTCCGTTGGTAAAGCTTACTGATGACATTATTTGGGAAGAGAAAGGTTCATGCAGCTTTGGGAGAGGTCAGTCACACCCCAATTAAATAATGTAAAGAGCATATGTAATGGCCTTTCTACCAATCTTTCTACCAATCCCCTCTCATCATATGCCCCTTTTTGGGGGCTCCAAGGATCACCGCTGAAATGAGATAGGCAGGCAGAGGCGGCTCCTTCGCTAAGGGGGAGGAGCATCGCCCACTGCTTTTAAGCAGTATAAATAGAGGAAAAATAAAATTATAATAACTCTAAGTTATATTTTCCTTGTTGTGGCGGATTTGTGGGTGGGGTGGGCTGCTCTGCTGACAGAGCAGGCGAGGAGTGGTTTGCACTCCTTAAGTGTGCACTTTGCATGTTCTCCACCTAGGTTGCCTGGGTGGAGAACATCCCCAGGCCCCCAGTCCCCCTCTGAGCGTCAAACCACGGCGCTCAGACCAATCAGCATTGTGATTAGCTCAGGGGAAGTTGGGTGCTTCCTGGGTGCTCTGTTCCTGTTCCAGGAGCCACAAATGTAGAGAGAGCTTCGAGAAGGTACACTTTGTTTTCTTTACCCCCTCCTGCAACCCCCCGCTCTCCGCCCTCCCACCCCCAATCTGTACTAGCTGCCACACTGGGCAGGCACATTTATGGTGAGTGTCCTGAAACCCTAACAAGGCAAGGGATGTAAGAGCATGTGGTATGTTCTTTTGCACTGCTGCTACCACTCCATGCACATTGTATCTCTACCAGGAGTTCCACAGATCACTTTTACATCAAGGAGATGTGTTGTGATCCTCAGAAGGCTAGGGCTGAAGAAAGGCTTTGAGATGTAGCCTTGCAGTGGTTCTGCCACTCTGTTCTTATCGTATCCCCTTTTTGGAGGATCCCGGAATCCTATTTGAGGTAAGACAAGATGTTCTGAATGTGGCAAATGTCCTAGTGCCCTCATACCACTAGAAATGTAGAAATATACTATGTCTTTTTTTACTTGTTCTACCTTTGGAGGCTCTATGGAACACATGAGGTTAGACAGGCCGGTCCATGTACGCAAATGTCGTGTGGACTCAGTCAAGGGCATTGATGGAGAGAGAGGCTTTGAGGGATTCTCTAGTATACCTTTAGCACGCTGCCATCATCATATCCTCTTTTGGGTCTCCATGGAACACATTGGATGTGGTATGAGCCTCTGTCGCGGTAGCAATTTTCCAGGAACTTCTGAGAAGTCCGAAGATGGGGACAGAATTTGCAGAAATGTGTTCTCTAATCCTTTCGCCTTCCCTCGTCATATTCTCTATTTGGTCACAAGATGAATAAGAGCTCCTTGTCGCATCTTCCTTTCCCCAAAAGGTAAAGCAGCCATCGTTGTTTTTTAGCTCTCTGCGAGACATCACACTTTCAAAATGGCCACCCTTGTGTTATGCAGCGTTGTGATACAACCCTTTTTCTGGGAGTATTTCCTACCTAGTTGTGCTGTAACCAACCCCTGCTGGTCCTCTGCCTCTAATCTCTTTTTCTGTAAATTGCTGTCTAATAACAACACGACCAGCAATAGAGAGGCGAACTCGCACGTATATCTGATGCTTACAAAAAAAGCGACAATTAGCCCGCGCTCCACTGTAATTTTCAAGTAAGACTGTTTACAAAATGCAGATTAAATGATAGTTAACAATTACTGCATCCTAGGTATTAATTATATCTTCATTCCTGCATAATAAACCACATGCTGTGCCTCTTCTGTGACATTCCCTGCCTTCCCACTGAGGATCCAAAGGTCACCCTCGGCAGGGGGTGGGTCTGCCGGGCTCTGGAACACCAGGAGGCGGTATTAAGCAGGACACCGATATGATAATAGCTTATGTTTATAGTGAAATATGGCTTAAAAAAAAGTAGTATCTACAAAATTGCGAAATAAAACCAGTTCATATCTTGACACCATCAAAATCACTGGCATACATTTCTTATTTTTAATTATCATCCTTAAAAGGTGAGGATGTATTTGTGTCATTATAGCACAGAAGTAGATATGATGTAGACTTAAATACTTGTAAATAGGCGCACGTGGTGTTTTTGAGCTGAGTCGGCCAATAGAGCAGCAGAAAGAGAAGAGTCAGTGATAAAAACAAATCTTCTGTTTGTAGATCCTGGTCTCAGGGACATCTTAAGGATGTAGGGGGCCCTAGGTCAAACGTATTCTGGGGGCCCCTGTTCAGATTTGCTTTGAATTTATGATCCAATTCAAGCTCTTTCATGCCTTCTTTGGCCAGGTCACTGACAGTGCACAGGTACACTCCTCCAAATTCTAAATGTGTTTACATAGAATATTCAGGGATGGTTACTCATTTTTTTAATTATATTTTAACACAGCAGCAGCTCACTAATATTATTGCAAATAATCTCTGTGACACCCTCCCATTCTCATATGTGAGGTCTTGTTTTGATCTAAAACATTGATGCTCGAAGTACAGCCCGGGGCTGCACTTGGCCCTCCTGACCTTTATGTGTAGCCTCCTGGTCAACAACAATGCTATGCTGCTGTTCACTCGACTCAGCACTAACATTAAAATATGTTACATAGCGTGCCAGCGTTCATTTAAATATAAACTGCCGTTAAAGAAAGCAAGTAACTAGGGTGTTCTGCAGTGCTTAACAATAGGAACACCTTCATTTTATAAAACATCTTGCACCAAGCATGCAATGATAAATTCTTCAACATTCAAAAAGTGTATTCTATTAATACGCAGTGCATTGACAAGTATTATTTTAAAAGTGATAGTTTTCAACATGAATTTAGAAGCATTTATGATTCCCACCCCCACCCTGATAGCAATGCCAATAATGAGCTAAGAGGCAAGTCAGTTGTTATGTGCACCCATTGGGTGGCCTGGGTTACTATTATACATGAGCAACATTATAAATGATTAAATCGAACTCAAGAAAAAATGTGTACAGCACACATCCTGAAGTCACATATTTCAAGGTCCTCTAATATGTGATAATGAAGAAAAAGGAGGGCAATTGAAATGAAACAATTGCCCAGGACCGCACAATTTGGTCGAGCGGTGAAGCTGGGATTCATTCCAGGTTTCCTGGTTCCACATTGTGCAATTCTATTCAGCCACTAGATGTACATGCTTCGCTTCCCCTACAGGCACCTTAACTCCAAACCCGGCCCAACCGCCGATGACCACCCTGCCGGCATTAGTGCATCCCTCGTCACACCACCGACCAAACCTTTTGGCCCCTAAGAAAATGTGTTTGAGTACCCATGATCTAAAAGAAACTTTTTTATATATGTTGCATGAGAAATAAAAATAACATTTGTCTGCAAAATGTATATAATAGACTCTCACACATAACCCAAATTCAAGATAAATTGAAGTAACATTGTATAAAAAACAATCTGTTCAAGAATTATTTAAGATCAAAAGGGAAGACTCTCTTAAAACAGAGCTGGCTCTATCAGGGGGGCCCCTGAAAGGCTGGGGCCCTGAGCCTGAGCCCTACTTTGCCCATGCTTTAAAACATCTCTGCCTGGTTTGGTAATCAAGTGAACATCCCAGAGAACACTAGAACTAGAAGATCTTTACAGAATTAGATTTTAGTGGCCTATTATGAGGAGGTCAGTATAGTGGGTGCTTTTTATAACACGTGGATATATACCAGTTTTCCTCGGAGAGGTATTATTAGTAATTTTTAGAATATATTGAATTATTAATTACCTGTTGTTGTGGTCATCTCCAAATTTGTCAGAGAGCACCACCACGTGGCAGACTGTCACAAGCGCCGGTTTTGCCAATTAAGTGCCGATGCTGAGCCGTAGAAACCACCGGCTCAAATTAAGGACAGAACTGGTCACAGTAAAATACCTCTTAGACTTAGTTTGGCCCTGGAAATAAGCTGAACATATGGTCTCAGCGATTATCTTACCAAAATCTGCAGGGTCTTAATTTTCTGGTCCCTTTCCCTTAATTAATTTAATCTGGTTTTTACTCGCGAAAAGGCATTGAATAAATATCGCTCAACCATTCCAAACTCTGAAAAACTCCTCTGGGGTTGGAATTTTCCCCAGCAAATAAGCAGAGCCTTATAGGTGGAAACTGATATATTCAACATTTATTGGGTCATGGGTGGTATTACTGCATTACTGTGCTGGTATTCCCACCATATTATCCAGTAACAACTGGAGATGGGCAGCGTATTTGTACCAAGTGGCAAAAATGACTGGCAACCTTTTCACCAGATATTTTTGTGTGCTTAGTAAACTGCTTGTTCATAATCAGCAATCTGATTTCCCATGATATGTTAAAATATTGGTTAATATTTTATTGTGGTAACAGTACTACCCCTTTTTCTGTATTGACCCCATTGTACCAGGTGGTCATATCTAACATAACCACGTTCTTTTCTGCATTATGTTTATTGGTTCAACATATGTTAATTTGCATTTACTTGTTAGACGAAAGGCTCTCAATATCAGAGGCCTGAGATGTCCCCAGAGTTCCATCCTGCACTGGTTAATAGCTGTGGATATAATGGCAGTTTATTCAAATTTTGGGGGTAATAACAAGTGTGTTTCATTATTGCAGTGCCAATCCTCACATATTTTGTCCCATCATTTTGCTTGCTTCTACCAGGAGAGGTCTCTGGGCAAAAAACAGTACACAGGCGATTTGCCCATTAAAGATGTAATTTTAGTAGAGTGGGTCATTCCTATCACTGGCTCCATAGGAATTACCAGGCCACTCATAATGATGGCCTTGGGAGAAAAGCCACTCCTGCCACACAGGTGTTCTGAAAACATTCACTTAATGGGAAGCAAGCGAAGCTTAAAATTCCAACCACACCAATTTCTATCAAAACTTCATCTTAGTGGTACATGCTAGATAAACACAGCAATGTTTCTAAGATCAAAATTAAACTACCCACACTCCCCTAAATATTACCCACCCACAGCCATCTATAGACCACTTCCCCCTTTATCTTCTACACCTTATCGTATTCGACTCCTATTTTCCTGCTCTTTGTCGTTGAATCTCCACCAGCTTCCTTGTTTGGTTGGATGACTCAGGGCCCAGGCTTGTTTCTACCCCATTTCTCTCCAGACGCCTCTTCTAACCTTTCCCTCCCTCCTTGTCATATCCTGATCTCTCCTTTTCCACCAACAGAAACCCCCTCCAAAGGGGTATTCTTTCTGTCCCACCCTCTACACCTACTCTTCCCACATCATTCTCCCAGCACTTACTACACTCTATTAAGTAATTCCTGTACCACATAAAAGACAGGTGCCCATTGCTTAATTTGAGCCACTAGTTTTTGGTGCTCAGCACCGACACCTAATTTTCAGCCCTGGCACCTCTGACAGGCTGCCATATGGTGGTGCCGTTTGTCTAATGTAGAGATAAGCACTACAATAGCTGTTTACTAATTAAATATACATAAAAAATGACTAAAATCTGCTGCCCAAGTCTTTGTTACAAAGTAGGGTGGCCTGGAAGAGTATGAATTGTTACACTTGTAGGAGTGTGATGGCTAGTACTTTTGTTGGCACTGTCCTTGGCAGAACAGGCTGGGAAATTGGGTGGTGTAAGCTGCAGTTGACTCCTGACGAGCGCCCTGGCACTTATTTTTTTACAAAGTAAGCACTGAAGTGCCTGCCCAATATGGCACAACATGGGTAAATATCCAATGTTCATATAGTTAGCCATCCCATTGATGTTCACCGTGCAGGACCTTGCAACTTCTCCATTCACTTCCTTGCGCACCTTCTGGCGTTTCTGATACCTCCATGAGACTTCTCTATTATACAGGAATATTGGTGGTAGTGTTTCTCAAGAAGAGAAAGCGTCCGCACCTTCTGTTAATATCTATTCTCACTGGAAAAGTTGTACGCGAAATATTTGAAGAGGTGCACTGAAAACCTGATAAAACACCCACCACCAGGGGTGTTAAACAAAGCAACTAAATGCTAGTATCAAGAATCTAGGAAAACCAAGTTACTCAAGCACTCTCTAAGAAGTTGATTATCTGGAAAGTTTCCGTAAAGTATTAGTTTTGATGGTTTTTACACCAACGTCAATAATAAGTTCATTTGTAGTTCAAAGGCTTCAAAGTATGGATCCAAAACAGTCGTTGTACTTCAAAATCTTTATTTTCAAACACATTAAAAGTTTTCCAGCTTTACACCGCCGACACGTGTTTCGCCTACTCTGAGGCTTTTTCAAGGCAATAAAATTTCTTGTCAGGTGTAATGGTCGGGAGGGTCATATTCATCAGAGGATGAAATTTGTGGTGCTGAAAATTGGAATCCTATTAAGTATGATAATCACGACGGAGTGTTCCTGGGGTTAATTTCACCTTTCTAACTTCGTAATATTACGTCCCAAGTTATATTTTCTTGTACAGTGGACAGTCATAGAAATAGACGCGTCTAGCAGTGGAGATTCGCCTTCGATGCCGACAGCTATGAGACTTATCAAGGTCCATGAACATGACTATGTGAACATTTGATTAATCTCCACGCAGCAAGTCGCACAATTTAACAAAGACAAATTTTTTTGACTGTCCACTGTACAAGAAAATATAACTTGGGACGTAATATTACGAAGTTAGAAAGGTGAAATTAACCCCAGGAACACTCCGTCGTGATTATCATACTTAATAGGATTCCAATTTTCAGCACCACAAATTTCATCCTCTGATGAATATGACCCTCCCGACCATTACACCTGACAAGAAATGTTATTGCCTTGAAAAAGCCTCAGAGTAGGCGAAACACGTGTCGGCGGTGCAAAGCTGGAAAACTTTTAATGTGTTTTTGAAGTACAACGACTGTTTTGGATCCATACTTTGAAGCCTTTGAACTACAAATGAACTTATTATTGACGTTGGTGTAAAAACCATCAAAACTAATACTTTACGGAAACTTTCCAGATAATCAACTTCTTAGAGAGTGCTTGAGTAACTTGGTTTTCCTAGATTCATGAGACTTCTCTGGCCAGATGATGTGATCATATAATGTCAGTCCCAGCCAACCTCTCCTCTATCACTTTCAGATCGTACTTCTTCATCTTTATCAGCTCCAAGCCTGTCAGTTGTGCACAGCCATTTTTGCCCAAAATGTATTAAAATTGTGTCAGGCCGTGGCCTGATTCTACCCAGCACCAAAAATATGGGCAACAGTTGGCCCCATTTCAGCACTAACCTTTTCCAACTTGCAGTCAACCAACTCCAGCTTCTAGTCATAGGATTGCCTATTCCATGGTCGTCTGCCCCCTTTACTATAAGGTGGATGAAAAGTTGCACTTTTTTCCTGTTCACAGCCTGCATGCTTCCGCGATAAAAACACAACCCATTATGGACCACTGTGTGGCTGCTGCCCCATGCAGATCTTCCCAGACCTCACCCTATCCAAGCTCTTTAGCCTGACTTACCACCAAGCCAACCCATGCTTGCCATTACTGGGCTTATCTTTTTGTTGCCTAACTGTTAAACCTGGCTTCCTTGGTGTGGTTTCCCCCTAACCTTTTGACTTCAGATCCCCTGTTTCTGCTGCCTTCGATTTTGCTGGCCTAAGGACTCTGGACACTTTACCTTTGCTAACAAGTGCTAAAGTGCATGTGCTCTCTGCTTAAAACATGATGGAATTGGTTTATACTCAATTAGAAAATGTAATTTACTTATAGTCCCATTAAAGTGGTATTGTATATGCCCATGGCCTGTAAATTACAAGGTACAAGTGGGTCTGCAGCACTGACTGACCCACCTACATAAGTAACCCTATAAACATGTCTCATGTCTGCCACTGTAGAGCTTGTGTGTGTAGTTTTAAATGCCATGTCGACCTGGCAAAATAAACCTTCTGCTAGGAAGAAACCTTCCATTTTTATAAATATAAATCACCCTTAGGGTAGGCCCTTGACAGTCCAGAGGGCATGGTGCAGTGTATTTAAAAGGTATGACATTTACATTTAAGTTTTTTATAGGTCCTGTTAGTAAAAAACTCTTAAATTCGTTTTTCACTACTGCAAGGCCTATACCTCCCACAGGATAACATTGGAGTTACCTTGTTACATTTTATAAGTATAATTTTCAAATGGGAAGAGATAACTCTTCAAGTTTGGTGTATCTGGAATCCGAATTTAAAAATCAAATTTATAGTGGACTTGGATTTTAAATTGCAATTCTGAAATTGCCACTTTTAGAAAGTTGTGTAAGAGGAGATGAGGGAAACCCTACTCACATGGAACCAGGGTAAGTATCATATAAACAGAAACAGTGGGTCCTCTCCGATTAGTAGACCATCATTCAACAAGCAGAGACGGACTTGTGTAGTTCTCCCTTTGAACGCGTATCGGCTGCATGCGATCGAGGTCTCTTCATTTATCAGATTTACAGATTTTTGTGTTGATGTTGACTGAATACATGCAAGTCCACTATTCAGACTGGATTATTATTTACATCCATTGATGCGCTTCACTTATTCAAGGTGCAAGTTTGATTCACATTCAGCTCAGCATAGATTCTCGCCGAGACCCAAGCTACTACTCGCATTGCCGTGCATCATTAATCTTTGGACCATGTCCACATGAAACCCTCCCACAGGGGTTCTACTGCTCACTGCAATCCTCCGGTCTGTCAGCCTCCCCCTCACTGGATGCCCCACTGGGTCCCATGTGAGTACCCTTCCCATATTCTCACTTCCTTGTGGTGCACTTTTGTCACTCTGACAGACACATTGTTTTCCCAGATGTCCCTACATCAATAGGTCCTGAAGAGACACCTCATTCCCAAAGGGGTTCAAACACTGTCGACAAAATATGAAAGCGAACCATTCGCCAGTCCTTATCATTTAATTAGGAGGCTGTGTTGATTATATATGAATTTCTAATGGTCGACTTTTTATTGTTGGAAACTATGTTTTTATGTCACAATATGTCACAATTTTTGAAGGTTCCATGCTCTCTGGGGACACTCTACACTGTTTTTTTAATATAACCTTGATGCTTCAAGATTAAACATTGTTATGAGTACTATTTAAGTGTGTGGTGTATAGTTCCTTCTTCGCCTTCGGACACCTTCCATAACCCTGTGTCTATTGCCATTTGGCTGTCGAACATTACTATTATTAATTACATTGCACACAGGAACCACTGTTTCTGTTTATATGACTTTTAGAAAGTTGTCATTTTCTTGCCTTGGTTACTTGGTGCCTGTAGACTGTTTCCGGTCACATGGCTGGGTGTAGTTGGCAGGTGAGTTTGTGTTTTCCTCCTAGACAGCCACACACAATTGGAGCTTAAGTGTGACTAGATGGGTTATCACTGACATGATAGGAGGGAGGAACTGGGTCCAGGCTCACTTACACCTGAATAGGCTGTGCCCTGTTTCCACACAAAGGGTCTAACAATGTTGCAGTATCACTTCAGCCAGCTTGGAGCCAGGGTGGAGGAGGTAGGGAATTCCATGCACTTCAAAGTCACTCTCTAGAAGCTTCACCCACCTTCCAGACCCAGGGCACCAGTGTAAAAGAAGGACCTCAGACGTCACCAATTCAGAACAATTCTGGATCTGTGGATACTTTACCAGGAAGGACTGCTATGCTGATAAAAAGAGCTGCCTCTCTGCTGGACTGCTACCCTGACGGAGCTGCTGCCTTTCTATGCTGACCTTCTTCCTGATGCCCTCTTGCCTGGGAAGAAGGACTGGACCTGAAGTCCACCTTGAACCCAGGACTCCAGAGTGACTCCAAGGGCTAGTCTGATGGCCTCCTGATCTGAGCCTCAGGGTTATAACAGGCTCCCCACAACTCCTGGACCAGTTTTTGACAAGTTCCTGACCTCCAAGAGGTGCCTCCAGGTCCTGTTCCCTTGGTGTGGTTCTCGAGCTCTTAAAACCAAGCTCATGAGCTCTTCATGACCTATGGTTTACCATGTGATTTCTTACTTCAGTAGAAGTGAGGGCAACAGTACGCAAATCTGAGGTATATCCTGATTTAATAAGGAATGGGATAAGGAAGTGGTCCCAGGATGAAATGCTTTTATTACATATGGCAATACGCATGGGTCCTGCCTCCTTGGTTTCATCTCGTTTCCTCCTCCCTCCCTTGTGATAGGATGGCTCAAACCAGTGTTTGGCTTGGTGTAGACAAAGGGAGTTCTGGGAATGGATGTCCTGTCTAGCTTCACTGGAGGGGCCAGGAAGGGACAGGAGCGGGAAGGAAAACAATAACCCCTGCAGAGTACCTATTGATCAGGGTTCTGCCTTACTCACATTTATTAACAATGGGCAAGAGGAAGATGGAATCTGGCGTAATTAGATGACTGCATGGCGGGTACTAGATTAAGGCTGTTGTAGACCGCTGTCTTAACCCCTTCGTTTCTCATGACGGAACGGTTCCGTCATGAGCATCGGTCGAGCTGTGCTCATGACGGAACCGTTCTGTCATGACCACGCCCGTTTTCATTAGGGCTCAGCACCGGCGGTAAATCTGCACCGCACGGATGAGGTTAAGGGGTCACAACAAATAAGCAAAACAAGGCACCATACTGCAGCAAAAAACCTAAACATTGACTTTCTTGCTAATGTAATAGAATGCACAAATGGCAATACATCATTTTTGCTTGGGGTTTTTAAAATCCGTGCACTAGCAATGTGTAGGGAGAATATGATGCAGATTAAAATGGCTGGTGCTAATGAGGTATGATCTTTTGTGAATAAAAGAGGAATTTCCTCTGTGAATTTCAAAGAAGTGCATTGTGCTTTTCAGCGAGGATGGAGTAGGGAGTACTACAGTGTGGACTTATCAGCGTTGATGTATAGTTAAAGAAAGCAGGAAAAAAGAAAATGTACTGCTTCCTGTTTTAATGGACGAGATGCATTATGGGCCCTGCAAGTCTGTTGGCACCTATTTTGTTAAGTGTCTTTCTTTCTCTTTCCTTTCACAGTGGTGCTTGTTGCTAAAGGTTGCCCAGCATGTGCGCACCTGGAGAGAAGAGCTCTTTGTCACAAAATGTGTAGCCTGCTTCAGAAAAGGTCAGATCTCAGGAGAAAAAGAATGCTGAATCTCCCAAGACTGCAGCCCCTGAACGTAAACCCTACCATAGAGGGGTCTCTTTCTGAGGTTGAAAGCAAGATGGCGGACACCCGGATTTGTGAAAGCAGAGTTCTAATACGTGGCCTTAATGGACTTTAGACCACGCGCAGCCTTTAATGCTTCTTATGAAGCAGGAGAGTTTCGAGATGGCGGATGCATCTTTATGAGTAATAGAACTATGAGCTCAGGCGGATATATGATGTTACAACGCGGACTGTAACAACGCATACCGTTACAACGCATCTTTTACAACGCGGATACTGTTACAACTCATGTATTTACAACGCATTTTTTTACAACGCAGGTACCTTTACAACGCATACCATTACAACGTAAGTATTGGTAAGTATATATTAATATTAATATTATAATCGTAAATTAATTTTCTAAAATATAATTTTATGTAATTTAATTTAATTTAATTTAAATTAAATAATTTAATTTAAAATTAATTTTACTTTATTTTTACCCTGTACCCCTGTACCCCAAAAACTCAAAACTGACCCTCAACCCCAAAAATAATTTAATGTAATTTAATTTAATTTAATTTCAATTAATTAATTTAATTTAAAATTAATTTTAATTTATTTTTACCCTGTACCCCTGTACCCCAAAAACTGAAAACTGACCCTGAACCCTAAAAATACCCCTTTACCCAAAAACTAAAAACTGACCCTGAACCCTAAAAATACCCCTTTACCCAAAAACTAAAAACTGACCCTGAACCCTAAAAATACCCCTTTACCCAAAAACTAAAAACTGACCCTGAACCCTAAAAATACCCCTTTACACAAAAACTGAAAACTGACCCTGAACCCTAAAAATACCCCTTTACCCAAAAACTAAAAACTGACCCTGAACCCTAAAAATACCCCTTTACCCAAAAACTGAAAACTGACCCTGAACCCTAAAAATACCCCTTTACCCAAAAACTAAAAACTGACCCTGAACCCTAAAAATACCCCTTTACCCAAAAACTGAAAACTGACCCTGAACCCTAAAAATACCCCTTTACCCAAAAACTAAAAACTGACCCTGAACCCTAAAAATACCCCTTTACCCAAAAACTGAAAACTGACCCTGAATCCTAAAAATACCCCTTTACCCAAAAACTGAAAACTGACCCTGAACCCTAAAAATACCCCTTTACCCAAAAACTAAAAACTGACCCTGAACCCTAAAAATACCCCTTTACCCAAAAACTAAAAACTGACCCCGAACCCTAAAAATACCCCTTTACCCAAAAACTGAAAACTGACCCTGAACCCTAAAAATACCCCTTTACCCTAAAACCCAAAACTGACCCTAAACCCTAAAAATACCCCTTTACCCCAAACATATAACATTTAAAATATAATTATATACTTACCAATACTTACGTTGTAATGGTATGCGTTGTAAAGGTACCTGCGTTGTAAAAAAATGCGTTGTAAAAACATGAGTTGTAACAGTATCTGCGTTGTAATAGATGCATTGTAACGGTATTGCGTTGTAAAAAATGCGTTGTAACAGGTGCATACCGCTCAGGCATGTGACCCACTGGGCCTGGGAGCACAAGAAAGATTTTCCACTGGTGTTTATGAGCTAGACTATATGCAATAAGGTAGAGATGCAGATGCTGCACCTTAAGGAAAAGCAGAGGCCTGATTGGTTGCTCAAAGGGCTCTCATAGCTTGTTGGAGAAAGACTTTTTCATGCTGATGAGGTAGGAAGTATACAAGATGGCAGAGAGGCAGTTTTGTTATTTAAAGAGTAGCTTAGCTCTAACATGCTGACCTGCTGATTCTCAAAGCACAGGAAAGAAGTCCTGGTTGCAGGTGCGAAAGAAGGTGAAGCCACAAGGTCATGACTAAACACAAAACAGAGCTCCAACTACCTCATAGTTAGCCCTCAAATCACAAGGCGGCCTTTGACTAAATGAACTCACAAAGTTGCTTATACCTTACTTATATTTTAATGACCCCTACGGTACCAATGGATTGTGGACATGGGGTTTTGTAACCCAGATGAGATTAGGATTCCTCTAGCAGCATCAGAAAGATGGCCTTTATGCAGCTCTGCAGTGAGGCCTCACGCTTCACTCATTGCGAGTAAGACATTTCGAGATCAGGTTGCGCTCTCACTCAAAGCAGGTTAAATCTCACATTTGTTTAGAAGAGCTGGTACTGGCACACCTAATGCAACTCTTTTCAAAGTTCTACTGTGTGCTGAGCTTCTCTTCTAAGCTAAAAAGACTCAAGAAGGCAATTCCACTACAATTGAAACCATCCTACAGATTGATTTAGTAAAGGAAAGGTCACATCTGGGTGCTGCTCCTCTACTTTTAATAAACATAAGCATCCTTTAGGGAAGTTTTGCTGCCATGTTCTTCATATCACTGTTATTGTTATTATTTTTTTATTATTTCATCTTTCAATTCTCATATTATCATTAATGTCAAGGTTTTTGTGTTTTGTGACATTACTTCCTGTGATATCATCAAATATGCTAATTGTTTCTCACTCCTAAAATTCTCAAAACTTGAGAGCTCTTCTATTCACACAATAAGCACAAGGTGTATAGAAGTGCCATTGAGTGGCCAGTGTTTTTGCCACCCGAGACCTGGAGACAGGACCTAAAAAAGATGTCCTGTGAATTGCAGATAGATAATCAAAATCATATCTAATTATTCTAATAAACGTAGGGTGACCAGATTTTTTTAAAAAGGAGCCTAAGAAATGCCTGACATAGAATTAGGACTACAGTACAGCAGCGAAGACAGCTGCTGAGCACTAAAGCACTACAGTGGCAGTGCTCCTCAACATAAAAGAACGAAATAAAGAAAATTGACTTTGTGAAACATAGCCCTACACACTTCACCAAGCATAAATGATGCATCCATTCTAGAGGTAACAATAATTAGTAACAAACCTGTCAATCACATTTGAAAGATGAAATGAATTATTTTGATCCATATTTTGACACAAGCACTGTCATGGCAATGACTGGCTTACTGAATAAGATGTTGCAAACATGGACTTGAAAATCTGCAAAAGTCAGTCACTTAGCCATGTTTCCATGGGTCCTAGTGTATGCATGGAAAATATACACCCGCACCCCAAACCACTGGTATTATAGTAAAATACAGTCTTAAATTGGGTGCAGTCGACCCCAAAAATAGGCCCTAGGACAACAGTACCTGCTTCCCTAAGGATAGCTGGAAAGCTGGGGCCCAAAACATTCCTAGTCAATCGGATGCTCTTTTTAGCTGCTTTAGAGGTAAGAGGAAGAAAACATCACAATCAAAGTCTAAATACAGTATAACCAATTTGTTACACAATAACTACTTGACAACTAGAATTGAGATTAATAAGGTTTAATTATAAATTCAGAAACAGATTCATATAAATCAGTCTCAACATTACAGTGTAGAAATATAGGATGAACAGAATGAGTCCAAATCTCCTAAAGAGAATTCCCCATTTAACAAAAAGCATACAACTAATTTGGTTATGACAATGCAAGTAATGAGGAAAAATAATTGAATGTTAAATGCCATCAATTGATTATCAAAGGTAAGCATGAGCACGCTATCTCTCCCTACACTACCTTAAAAGAGACAACCCTCAAATAAGAAACATTGAGTAAGCATGAATATTATCAAAGGCATCAGCTGTCAAAGTCTTAAGTAGAAGAAACTCCAACCAAGGGTCATGTAGCATGAAGCAACACAAAGCAGAAGAGGTCTGTACCTCATGAAGTCCTAAGATGTCTCACTAACCCTCAACACATTCCAGCATAAGATATTAGTCTGCATTCAAGGTAAATCACGTGATCATCTCCAGTAACTTTCCACGACTCAGGCAAAAATTGGCTACTGGCACCAACTTTCCCACATCGGTAAGTTACTACTTCATTTGTCCTTTGCCATTCTTCTCCTCCGCCATGGGAACCCGCCACCTTGTTTAATAACGCATTTCTCCTAGCCAAAATCCATCTTTTCATACTTCGCTTTCTTTCTAAAACACAAACCCTTCTTTACTAACTAAAGAGGCTTTGTCCGCACCCACAGTAGAAACAAAAATGCAAGCAAACACATTCTACTTTGAAGGTTAAATGCAAATAAATATTAGACTGGAAACGTGAGCTTGTGCTGTAAACTGTGAAGGAGGCCTCAAAATCGTCAACTTAACAGTGCACATGGTTACATATGAGGGCACATTTCTAAACATATAGTAAATGCTTGATGAATGAATACATTGGAAATTATAATGTAAAGAATGTCATTTTAGATACAACAGTATGTCTATAATTCCTTATTACATTTATAAATATCTAGCCATTAGTCTACACATACATATCATAAGCTTTACATGAAACACATTAAAAGGCTATCTTTTTCTCTTAAAATATTCATATATAAGTATAGTAGGAATCTCTATTGATCACATTTCTAGACACACAGTTTATAAATGTGATTAGTTCTCACGTGGAGTACATTAAATATGCAATACCCCATCTTCTCTTAAGAACATTAGTCACTTGGAATATGTTAGTGTACTGACTACACATGATTATAATGCACTCCTACTGTTTCCTAGGGTGGGATCAAAATTACACTGCTCCAATAGCTACAACCTTGACTGAACTGCTCATGCAATTCGAGATGACCTTCTGCATGCTACAAGGTCAGAGCTGATTCCACTTGTGTTTGTGACTATTTACCACATGCTCTGCCTTCATTACCTGGCTCTTGGATGGCTGACACTGATCTCGGAGTTTCATTTGTTTGTAGTCCACTGCATGTGGTTAAGTGTAAAGTTTTAAAGCAGGAGTCTGGGTGTAGGAGACCAAAAACCAGCTTGAAGTCTAACCAGGTTGCATTGACTTCACAGTTTGAGCCCTGGCACACAGTTTTAGACTCAGATCTCGGTGGCTAAGCTCAATATATAAGTTAAGACACAATCTGGCTGTCTGAACCCACCTAAGCAGTAACATCACATTTCAAATGAATGTTCTTTGGTGATGAATTCTCCTGCTACCCCACCCAAATTACGTATTTTCTACCCTCAGTCTGTAGCTCCATTTCAGCGTCATACAACATAGCAGCACTATAATTTTGTCACAAAAACTAACGGCCACATGCATCATTGTTGCCGTTTGCGATTTCTTAATTGCGAAAATTAAGGAATCGCAATTAAGAAATCGCAAACGGTTATGCACCAAGAAATTGCAATTTTTTTGCGATTTCTTAAAATTCCTTAATTGCCATTCACAATTTGCGAATCGCAATGAAGGAATCCCTTCCCATTGATTCCTATGGGCCTAGAGGCATTCTCAATTTGCGATTAGCAATTTGCGAATCGCAAATTGAGAATGCATTTTCAAGGGTGCAGGGGGGGTCCAAAGGACCCGCCCCTGCACCCCTGAAATATAACTTTAAGTGCATTTTACACACACACATGCCCCAAGGGCATGTGTGTGTGTAAAAAGAAACTTTCAAAAATGCACTTTTGTGCATTTTTGAAAGTTTTCGCAAATTACCATGAAGGTCAACTTCATGATAATTTACCTCTCCCTATTTGGGAATTCGCAAATTTAAAATGTTCTTGCATTGAATTTAAGAAATCGCAAATTGCGATTTCTAAAATTGCGAAAAACATGATGCATCCCAATTTTGTCAATTGCATTCGCAAACGGCCGAAATTTGCGATTCACACCGTTTGCGAATGCAAATGACAATGATGCATGTGTCCGTATGCTCATAGACCACACTTTAAACCTACACTCTTCCATCCAAGTGTATTCAACATAGTTGTGTGCTATGCTTTTACTGAAAAGCGCCCTGAGTATGAGGCACTATCTAAATGCAATTGCAATACAATTGGGGAACCTGGCTGTCTGCGCCGGCTCCCGCCCCCTTACTTCTATCTGTAAGCATCCACCGTGTTTTCGAGCGACCGTCCTGGAATCACATCAAAATCATGTTTATTGCATCTGTGATTATTAGAAGTCTTTGGCAGATGTCAGTCTTCGGCTGGCAGAGCCTAATGAAAGTGACACACTTGTGACATTATTATGAGTTTTCACTTGGAATTGTTAAAGAGGCAGTAAAAGAGGCAAAGATCTGCAAGCTGTGCTTGTGCCATGATTTCAGGCGTGAGGAAAGCTTCTCTTGTTAAGAGGGGCATAGTGCACACCTCCACTCCTGGCCAGCGTAGGCAAGTGAGGTACAGAGGAAATCGCAGGCATGCCCGTTGCCTAACGAATGTAAGAAAGGGGGTATAAGGAAGGCAAGGAAGGAAGCAGGGGCAATCAGTATCGAAGTCACCCTGGAGGGATAAGAATGAAGGGCAAGTAGAAACAGAATTTAGGAAAGGTACGAGAGGTACGAATGAAAAACAGACATGAGGTTTCAGAGTGGAAGGCAGACCATGTGAGAAGTTGGCCTGATATATGATGTTTCCAATTCTGGAACCACCTTGTATCAGTCCAAAAAATCCCTTATGGTGTCTGGTTGTAAGTCAACCTTATTAGACAAGCTATCTTAAGGGTAGCATAGACTAAGCAGCCTTAAAGGCTTAACTCAAGAGGTCGTGTTAAGCGAGCTGTTTTACCAATCACAGTCCTGTAATATCAAATGAAAGGACACCACACAAGTATATATTATAAAAATATATGTATTTATTTCTAAATTAATCCCCAGTACTCTTTATGAGCAAAGGGGCACAAGTGTTAAATCAAAAGCACAGTATAACATACAAAGTTGCACAGTTATGGATGAGGGCGGGTGGCCACTCAAACCATATATTAAAAAAGTGGTATAAGAGATACCAATCGAACAGTGGTTAGGCCTAGGGCCTAGGGAATGGCTGGGAGCAGTCGGGACTAGCAATGCTGAAGTCGGGAAAAGCCCGCGGGATTCGGGTGCAGCACTTAAAGTGCGGCTTGCACCAATGCAATGTCAATGGTGCGTAAAAGTTACACAAATAGAGTTTAAGGACGCTTCCGCTGAACCTAGAGGAACCAAACTTTAGACACAGACCCTAGAGGTGTGTACCAGTGTGGGAACACCGGCGTTGCAATGTTACCTCACCCACAGGAAGCGGGTGCATAGGGTCGAAGTGGCGTCGGGTTTTGACACGCAGGCTCTTGGTGCTTGGAGCTGAAGATGCTGCAGGCGATGGGAAGGAGAAGTGTTCGGTGTGATCCAAGGGCAGATCAGAGTAGAACAGTACCTGAAAGCAGAGGGGACAGAGTCTGGGTCACTCAGCAGTGACCAGGGTGGAACCAGGATGGAACAAGGCAATGTCGGGCGCAATCAGGTGGTTGTCGAGGAGCTTCTCTCCACTGTCACGTGGGCTCTGGGGCATCTGGGACGTCCACGAGCAGGTCACGATCTGTCCCACGCAGGCTCTCACCGTCGGCGCAGTTGGCTTCAAGATTGGAGCAAACAACACTTGGCAAGAGCAATCCATGCAGGACCGGGGGATTGCTTTTCACTCGGACCAGGAGGGTCAGAGCAGGGGCTCCTTTTCAGAGGAGCTGGTGCAAGTCTGGAGCAACCAGAATCACAAGTCGGTTTTAGGTTTTCGTCGGCACAGGGGCCACAAGCCAGCTGGCAAGTGACCAGGCCAACGGGTCGAGCCAAAGCAAGCAGAAGAGCCCCATGCAACACTCGTCGAGTGTAGAGGGGTGAGCTTCGGTGCAAGTGTGGCTCAGGGGTGGGGCTTCCCAAACCCCAGTGTACAGCTTCAAGGGTCACTCGTGGGCTGCACGGTCAGCGTCTCGTGGTCTTTTCAAGATGGCGTGCCCCACGCTTCCGGTCGCCTCCACGGGTCTCAGCTCTGCAGGGACTGTGGATCGGGCTGTAAAAAGGCAGGCAAGCTTAATCTCGTTGCTCTCTGTCGCTCGAGTTCCGGTGGGAACTGCAACAAAGCAGACGTCGAGGTGCTGGATAGTGCCTGTTTGCACAGGGTGGTCACTCCTTGACCACAAGGGAGATTCTTCAGTCTTCTACGTTGAGTAGGATGTCGAAGGGTCCAGAGTTTCATTTCAAATGTTTCATCAGGATAATCTGAGTGCGTTGGCACTGCTCCCATTCTTATACCAATCTAAGGGGCTGGATTACCTGCTAGGTCCCCTCCTATGGGTGGGACCCAGGAAAGGGGTGGATACACCCCTTTCCTTTGATCCAGGCCGCGCTGGGACAGGGGCTGGTGTGCCCCAGAACCGGTTTGGCCGGATTATGCAAGGGGCAGCCTTGTGCTCCCCAGGCAGTGTCTGGTTTCTTTCAAACTTCACTGCTACAATCCACTATCTCCTGTCTGGGGTGGTGTAACACCGCCCTGCGACAGGAAACCCTTTGTCCAGGCCTCCTCTGCTGAGTTTCGGTCGGCAGCAGGAGGTCAGACTTGTGTCTGTGGCAGAAGCATCCATTTTGTGGATCTGAGGCTCTTTTAAAAATCAACTGCGTTTCAGTAAAGTAACATGTCTTCTCCCTCTAGAAGGGTGGAATGCTATCCCCGTCACCAGAACTGTCGAGGGGATAGTATTCCAAATCGTATGACACCTTACATGACATGTTTTGATAAAGCCAAACCAAGTTGCTATATAATCGCGAGGATGATAAGGGACTTAAAAGTATATGGTATGGCATTATCCCGGATCAGCTTAGGGAGTTGTTCCCGACAGCTGCAGACAGGCTCAGCTCATGCCAGAGCTCCATCTCACATTAAACCACGCACTCTGCCTCAAGGATTGATAAGGCCTTCCATAGGAGTGACTCACAGGTTTATATGTGTCCAGATATAGGTTTAGATATAGGTATACTATATCTAAGCAAGGGGTGATTACACCCACTTGCCCCAGCTGAGTGATCAGCCAGTTGTGTCAATTTAAGAACCAGCCAGGGGTGGCAAAAGATATGCTGCAGCCCCTGGTAGGCCTTGGTGGCACCTATGCCCTGAGCACCTATAGTGCATGGTACAGGGGCTGGCAAGGAGTCCACTTCCAATTGTGGTATGTACCTATAGCACATGTATTACGAATTTAGAGAGAGAACAGCAGGCTGGGGGTCTGATTAGCAGGCCCACAGCCTCAGTAAGTCGAAAACCAGTGAAGCAAAAATCAAAAATTGGGGTGACCATAGGATAGCAGACCCTACTCTCCTACAGACCAGATATAAGATTTCAAAACAAACACGAGGTATCGAAATGAAGAAATAAAAACAGACATGTAGTATCAGAATGGAAGAGATACGAAGTATAAGAATAAAAAGCAGACATGAGGTATCAGTGTGGAAGACAGACCAGGTATAAGAATTAAAGCAGACATGAAGTATCAGTGAGGAAGACAGAACAGGTATAAGAATTAAAGCAGACATGAGGTATCAGTGTGGAAGACAGACCAGGTATAAGAACTAAAGCAGACATGAGGTATCAGTGAGGAAGACAGACCAGGTATAAGAATTAAAAACAGACGTGCGGTATCAAAATGGAAGACATACGAAGAATTAGAATTAAGAACAGGCATGATATATCAGAATGAAAAAGAGACGTGTTAGAATGAATGGCAGATGCTTGACTCTAAAATCTGTCATGCTGTGTTACATTTTATACGAGAAGCACTTTTAATATGAAAGCGTTATGGGTAAATTATTAAATTAACTCATCTTGGGTTGGTCATGTAGTTAGTTACTGTTTTTTTTCTTTGAATAATTTTTTTATTAGATTCTGCACACGTGCTTTAAGTATTTATTAGGGTCCCACCTGATTTGTTAAAATTTGCGGGAGTGCCAATAAGAAATGAATGTTGGGTTAGACATACCCTTGTCTTCTAATTTTACCTTATTATTTCTCCTGTCATTGTACTGATTGATCCACTTACTGAGGAAATTATGTATTTTATTGTGCTTTTATGATTTTCTTGTAAAATCGAATAAAGTTTTTATGATGATGATGAATGCCAGATGGGAAGTAGGAGAATGAATGATTCAAAGTTGAACAACAAAAGACAAATGGTAGGAGAATGAAAGGAATATGGGCCGTGTCAGAACGAAGGATAGTCAGGTGTTACCAAAATGAAAGACTGACAAGGGTATTAGAACAAATGACATAAGAGGAATTTATTAAAGATATACTTGATCTATCAGAAAAAAGAAAGGCAGAATGTGAGATGTCATTCATATTTTGCTTTCCCTTACCACAGCATACAGCATGGGGATAGGGTGTCAGCTACCTTCTGTTCTTGACTTTATTTCACTGTGAGTTACAGCATTTCACCTGATCATACGTGTGCATCCACCTGAAAATGTGTGCTCTTCTGTGTCATAGCTGGTGGGTCAATACTTAACTTTGTTAATGCCTTTTTCTTTCCATTCCTTGTCCTTTTAGGTTTCGCTGGGGAACGGAGCCTTTAGGCTCCGCCTCCAGAGAAATCTCTTGATTGCAGTAGTGACTCTGGAATACGCCCCCCGTCCCATTGGCTAGCTCCATAAATGGACGCTAGCCATTGGAACAGAGAGGCGTCCGTCATGGCCGGAGGAGACTCGGGGGCGTTCCCGAGATTCTTTGGCTTTTGCCGACGTCACGCGACGCCGGGAACGCCCCCGAATCTGGTCCGGCCGGGCCGTGCTTGCTGCTGTCCTGCCTTGTGTCCCTCCTCCCGCCGTCCCCACGTTTCCCGCCTCCCTCTTCCCCGAGCAGAGCGCACTAAAATAACCTGTGTGCAGCTTCACCACCGCAACCCGGGATCAGTAAACCCCCGACGAAGGGCCCCGTACCTTGCTGGTACCAACGCGACCGAAAACGAGCCCGCTGCTCTCCGATTGGACGGGAGAGCCGAGCCCCCTCACCAAACGCCGCGACGGGATTGGCCCGTGCGGCGCAGCGTCACCACTGTTGCTAGGGCGAGGAGCGTCATCGCAGGCTTGACCCGGGAGCCGCACTGCCATAGGCTGACTCCCGGGTGCTTTGGAGGCTCGCCCGTTCTGCCGTGTCTGGATTGGCCCGCTCGACTGGAGGAGCCGAGAATTCACCGCGATCACCGCCGGGCCCGGGGAAGACTGACCTGACCTCGCCTGCTCGGCCAAACCACAGTCCCTCTGGAGGGGGCTACCGGGTGCTGCACTGTAGCCTCTGCTGCCCCGCCCTGTCTCTCGTTTGGATCCTGCGGTCGGACCCTTCACGGTCGCTTCCTGACTGCATACCCTCCGGCTACATTTTTTCCTTTCTGACACATTTCTTTTCTTTTCCCCTTTCTCTTGTTGTAACAGGCCGCGGCCTGGGCCTGGAGCCAGGGGCCGCATTCCTGCCATTGCTGCAACAGGTATGTTCAGTGATAAGCTGCACCGAGGCGCGAGGCCCTGGCGGGGGCGGCGTCTGCACGGGGGGCGTCGGGTGATGGCGACGTTTTTTATTTATGCAATTTTATATAGCGCAAACTTTACCCGAAGGTGTCAGAGCGCTTTACATACGTCTACGTACCTGCCAAGTAGGAGGTCATCAGATTCGGGTCTTGTGACTCACACTCCCATTGTTAATACACATTTAACTGTGGCACGTCGGTGTGTCTTTACTTCCATTGATATTTCCAACGCCCCTACCCCCTGCACTTTTATTCAGCTGACACTAGCCTCGTTCCAGTGTATGACGTATTATTTATATCCTACCAGTTGGAACTGTAGTCAATCTTGATTTCGACAGAAGTATGGGATTCTTCAATGTTGTACAACGTCCAATGTCTCCTAGGATGCTTTGTACTTGTCCTCGGTCAGTGTAGTGCATACTGGGAGTTGTAGTCCTTCTTCACTTCAGTAACTCCAGTTGGACGTGGCCCTCCCCCCCCCGCTGTCCTGTGCCCCGTTCCCGCCCCCCCCTTGCTGTCCTGTGCCCCGTTCCCGCCCCCTCCCGCTGTCCGTTCCGCCCCCCCTCCCCTTTCACTCTCCGTTGCTTGCCTGGAGCCAGGGGCCGCATTCCTGCCATTGCTGCAACAGGTATGTTCAGTGATAAGCTGCACCGAGGCGCGAGGCCCTGGCGGGGGCGGCGTCTGCACGGGGGGCGTCGGGTGATGGCGACGTTTTTTATTTATGCAATTTTATATAGCGCGAACTTTACCCGAAGGTGTCAGAGCGCTTTACATACGTCTACGTACCTGCCAAGTAGGAGGTCATCAGATTCGGGTCTTGTGACTCACACTCCCATTGTTAATACGCATTTAACTGTGGCACGTCGGTGTGTCTTTACTTCCATTGATATTTCCAACGCCCCTACCCCCTGCACTTTTATTCAGCTGACACTAGCCTCGTTCCAGTGTATGACGTATTATTTATATCCTACCAGTTGGAACTGTAGTCAATCTTTATTTCGACAGAAGTATGGGATTCTTCAATGTTGTACAACGTCCAATGTCTCCTAGGATGCTTTGTACTTGTCCTCGGTCAGTGTAGTGCATACTGGGAGTTGTAGTCCTTCTTCACTTCAGTAACTCCAGTTGGACGTGGCCCTCCCCCCCCCTCGCTGTCCTGTGCCCCGTTCCCGCCCCCCCCCCTCGCTGTCCTGTGCCCCGTTCCCGCCCCCTCCCGCTGTCCGTTCCGCCCCCCTCCCCTTTCACTCTCCGTTGCTTGTTTGTTTTTGGTGCCCAGGGGGTTGCATTCAGACTTGTATCGCCCTAGCACGTGGTTGCCATACTATTTAGAGCAAGTTTAGGCTTACTATTTGACTGCAGTTAACAAGAAATCATCTGGAATGCACTCGGTTTACATTGCACTGAAAACGCAAAGGTTTAAATGGTTTCTTCTGTATGGCTTTTATCTAATTGGGAGCAGGGCATGGTGCTATTAAGAGGATTAGCAAACTTTTGATTAAATGCACTATGCCTTGAATTTCTTATGTTGAAGTGGACTCTTTTGGCAGTAATCACATCGCTAGGAGAATAATTGAACACCGTGTGCTGTTCCCGCCCCCCCCCCCCTCGCTGTCCTGTGCCCCGTTCCCGCCCTCCCCCCCTCGCTGTCCTGTGCCCCGTTCCCCCCTCGCTGTCCTGTGCCCCGTTCCCGCCCTCCCCCCCTCGCTGTCCTGTGCCCCGTTCCCGCCCTCCCCCCCTCGCTGTCCTGTGCCCCGTTCCCGCCCTCGCTGTCCTGTACCAGGAGGTGAGTGACCAATACTCCTCTGACTGGATCCAAAGCCCACTGTGTACATCATTTTATTTTTATTATGTCTTACCTCTGTCTGTTGCCAGACGTTTTGGTACTTTACAGTGGACTTAGCGCCCGCCCATTTCTACTTCGGTTCATTGTCACTCTCCTTTGCTTGCTTGGAATTCTTAGCTTCGGTAGGTTTTCCTCCCTCTACTTTATTTCTTTTTTTTTTCTCTTCTTTAGCATTATGGACGCACTGCTGTCCATCCACGGCTCACTATTTCAGGTGGTACTTTTTTCTTTTAATTTAAGCACCACTTTATGAGAGTGCGTGTTTCCTCCAGCTGGCTCCCTTGTGTACTTCGCCCCCTCTGTGTTTCTCACTCATTCTGTTCCTGCCTTTCATCCTTTGTCATTTTGCTTGACCCAGCATCTCCTACCCATCCTTCGTTGTCAGTGTGCTCTCCCTACCCTCTCCTGCCCACCCTCCATTGTCCATGTGCTCTCCATACCCTCTCCTGCCTACCCTTTGTTGACGTGTGCTCTGCCCACCCTCTATTGCCCGTGTGCTTTCTTTACCCTCTCCTGCCCACCCTCTGATGTCCGTGTGCTCTCCCCACCCTCTCCTGCCCACCCTCTATCGCCCGTGTGCTTTATTTACCCTCTCCTGCCCACTCTCCCTCTCTCTCCTCCTCTAGCCCTCCTTCTCCTTTCCGCCCTCCCTCTCTTACCTGCCGCCCTCTCCTTTCTGCCTTTCTCACACTTTCCTACCTTCCCTCATGCCCTCACACTCCTTTATGCCCTCCCTCTCTCCTGCGTCTATTCCTTCCCTCCTGCCCTCCCTCTCTATCCTGCACTCGCTTCCTTTTGAGCTTTCTTACTCCTGGCCTCTTTCATCCCTTCCCTCTCTCTGCAAATAATTGCATTATAAATGCACTCCAGATTTCTGTGCAAAGTAAAACACATCAACGTTTTACACATAATTCAATGAAGATACAAAACACCATTTATCAAAAGCTCAAACTTTAACAAAGGGAGTGCACAGTAGGGAGTGCATAGAGCAGGGGGAGTGCAGAGTGCATAGAGTGCAGAGTGCGTGCAGAGTGCATAGAGGGTGCAAAGTGCATAGGCAGTGCAGAGTACATAGGGAATGCAGAGTCCAGAGAGAGTGCATAAAGAGTGCATACAAAGTGCATAGGGAATGTATACAAAGTGCAGAGTGCATAGGGAATGCAGAGTGCATAGGGAGTGCATACACAGTGCAGAGTGCATAAGGAGTGCAGAGTGCATAGAGAGTGCAGAGAGAGAGTGCATAAAAAGTGCAGAATGTATAAGAGTGCATAGGGAGTGCAGAGTGCATAAGAAGTGCAGAGTGCACAGTGCATAGACAGTGCACAGTGCATAGGTAATGCAGAATGCATACAGAGTGCATAGGGAGTGCAGAGTGCATAGGGAGTGCAGAGTGCATAGGGAGTGCAGAGTGCATAGGGAGTGCAGAGTGCATAGGGAGTGCAGAGTGCATAGGGAGTGCAGAGTGCATAGGGAGTGCACTCTGCACTCTTTAGGCACTCTGCACTCCCTATGCACTCTCTATGCAAAGTGCTGCATAGGGAGTGCATGATAAGTGCAGAGTGCATAGGGAGTGCAGAGTGCATAGGAAGTGTGGAGTGCATACAAAGTGCACAGTGCATACAGAGTGCTGCATAAAAAGTGCAGAGTGCATAGGGAGTGCATAGGAAGTGGAGCTTGCAGGGTGCATATAGAGTACAGAGTGCATACAGAGTGCTGCATAGGGAGTGCAGAGTGCACAAGGGAGTGCATATGAAATGCAGAGTGCATAAAGAGTACTAGGGAGTGCTAGAGAGTGCCAAGTGACTGCAAAAAAAAGGTAATGGCAATGTAAATGACAATGCCATTTACTTATCTGTTTTCGAAACAAAAACATAAATACAAATTTTGGCATATGCAATGCCAATAACTCTAACTTTTCCAAAGGCGAGACCATTGCATTGTAAATGCTTGTTTATTATTTTAGTCACCCTTGTATGTTTAAACCATGTCTTCATCTTACATTTATTCAAAGCCAATAGTATCCTTTCTTTGGTCCAATAAGACTCAAATTTTCATCTGATGTGCATTAAAACTAAGAAATGTTTCTACATGTTATTTCCACTATCAATCACGTACTGTTCTTTTGAAATTATAACGGATGTTTATTTATTTTTTTATTTTTTAATTTATATTTAGAAGCATATAGCTTCTTTTTATATTTGTATAATATACTTACAAATAAAGCCATAAAACCATTTTTACAGCTTGCGGAGGCCAAACCTACAGGGTTTGCTTCTTATCGTTAAGAATGAATTTAGGGGTGAATTTCCCCAACTCCTCTCCAAGTCACCAAGCAGAGGTACAGCTTTTGTGAGACACCAGGTGAAGAGCGACCCTATCAGACCTAGTACCTGACATTTAAAATGTAAAGCATTTTACATCCTGAAGTGCATAGTTTAGGTTTCCGATAGGTAGGAACTCACGAAAAGCAGCATGCAAAGTGTTGTTGGCTAAAGAGCCTCCTGGCTGAGGGTTATTGTAGTGATAGGATGACCCTGGAAGTTATCTAGAGCATACCTGCCAACTCAAACTGTGCCACAGTGTGAAACACAATATCGGCTCCCATCACATGGTCTCCCGGTGAGGAGCCGATATCACACTGTGGCAGAGAAACCAAGCTGAAAACCACTGTAAATAGTAGTTTTCCAGCTAGTTTTCCGACGCTTTGAACTGTGGACGTCCATTAAGGGGCGTGAAAACAGGAAATCATCACCAGCCTCAGCAAGCTTTTTTGATGGGGGGGGGGGGCTTGGGGACAGGGTGGGGTTCAAATCTGTCTCACAGGTACTCCTCGGCACAAGGCCCCACCCCATCTCACGCGGTAAGATGGTTCTTCAAGTTGGCTGGTATGTTAGAGGAGTCAGTGGAGATGTTATTGAAGGTATGGGAGTAAATCATAATTTTGAATGGCAAGGTAAGCCCCCAAGTCTGGCCAGTACAAAAGGGATGGTAATCAGCAGCCTATGTCTCAATAGAGCGCTGCAGTATGTGAAAAACTGCCTTTATAGGTCTCGCCTAGGCAGCGCTTGCGCTGTCTCGACGAGACATGCTTTATTCAGGTATGAACTTGAAGCTCCACTCACTCTTCACCCATCTTTTTAATTGGCTGCTGTGACTGTCCTTTCTAAATGTTGGCTTTTGATTTGTTCATATGCCTATTAGTCCCTCCTTAGTACGTCCCTGTCTTCTGTTGTAACCTCCCATCAGGACTGTATTTTTTATGTGTGTCCTTACTCTATAGCTTGCATTAGCCCTTCGGGAGAACTCTTTGCTTAATTAATGTAAACAGAGCTGATGGGACGCCAGCTTTAGCAATGGGAATGATTTTTGTTTAAATTTGCAGCGCGCTATGCATGCTTTCACTTTCACAGTAAGACCACTCGGGGGACGGGCCGCGCAGCTTGCCCAACTCGTTATTAGAAATGGCTCCTCAGTGGGTCCTGCCTCAGGCGCTGAAGTGTAGTTGCTTTGTCTTTAAGCAACCACAAGCCTTTCTTTACTTTTGCACACCGCAGCTCTTGCATGCAGTATTTACTGCCAACCATCCTGCTCTATACTTTTTAATTACTTGGTTTATGCCACAGTATGCTTGAAATGAAAGCTGCACTTTTTTTTTTTAAATATGCTCCCTCCCCGCCTCACGGCCAGATGCAGCGCTTTCATCACAGTGGATCGGATCCATGAGAGCGATATGCGTGTGTGGTTCCAGCAGCAGCAGCTCTCCCATGGCCGGAGAAGGGCATATTACTTCTGGGTTGCAGAAGTTACAGAGACTGCCACACTGATGAGTACAGCAAGGTATTCAGCCTCTGTGAGAACATGTGATCGCGCTCCCTGGGCTATAGCTGCCTGTCCTTCCCTCCTGTTCGCTTGAGTTATGGTGTCAACAGTTTATTTTAAGCTGCGCTTTCAGTTTCATGGCGACCACGCACCCTTGTTTACATGTGGCTTGCCGTATTTACTTTAACCCGTTGGTTTCTGCCGTCGGCCATTGGCCGACGGCAGCACTACCTCGCTGGTGCTGCCGTCGGCCAATGGCCGACGCGACCGCGCCCGTTTTTTAAAACGGCCGCACTGCCGCAAAAAAGAGGAAGCAGCCAACGGGTTAATAATGTATTTTTTTAAAAAAAGCCCCCAAGCGCGCTTTCACTTTCGATTTATTAAAGTTTTGGGAAGAGCTGCTCTTCATGCCAACGCTCACTCCCTGGGCTGTGGCTGCCACCTCCTCCTTCCTGCTTGATTCAGTTACGTCAGGCCATTGTTCACCCTCGCTCACCCATCCCCCCCTATCTATGCCCTTTGTGTTGTGTGCCTTGTTTTTTTTACTGGACGCAGTGTCCATTTCATGGTGTTTGAATTTTTTGTTTTTTTTCCATATTGGGGCAGCTCTCTCTCTCTCTTAATCTGCCCTTCGCCCCTGCAGTACACACGCCACTACCGCAACTCCGGTTGCAGCAGTAGTTTCTTCCAATTATGTGCAGCCGGGAACGAAAAGGAGCGGCAACCAGCGGTTATGTAGTAGATGCGGCCGACCGAGGCAAAGAGTAACAGGGTTGAGCGAACAGCATGAGGAGGCTTGGTAAGACATATTTTGCTTCAGAGCTGGAAAACTTTATTTACTCCGGTAAACCATCAATTTGGGATCAAGGTGTGGCTACAAAAGAGGGTAGAATCGCAAGGGGTGGAGTCATGAAAACAATTCTCAGTCACCATACTTATTTTTTATTCGTGTTACAATAAATGTTTCCCATAAAGGACATCCCATAACACGCAGATGAGCCTCATTTCATGTAGATCGGTAAGTGTGTCACTGTTTTTCGACAAATAAACTTTTATTAATACAGACAACACTAAGCACTGCATAACATTTAAAATCATGACTTAGTGTTTCTCCCAGCCATTCTCTGGTTACATATAATCCCTACCAGCAAAGACTGACTCCTATATCTTGAAACCCTTGTTGTAACATCATGTATTTCATTTACATACTTGTAATGTATTGTCAATGTGTACATATGATGTAAAGTGCTCCTATACCTTACAGTGGGGCAAGTAGTGCTATCAAATTTTTTAAAATCATAAAGTGCTATTTAATTTGGTGTTTGTGTAAATACTTAAACAAACACATTTATTAAAGTTAGAGCTGTTGGCATTGAAAATGATTATTTTTTTATTTTACTTTTGCTTTTTCATGCCAATGGCAATAGTACTATGCAAATATAATTACTCCACTGCAAAAAAAAGAGTGATAAAATTGTCATTTTCAATGCCAACAGTTCTAACTTTAACAAATGCGAGACCTATTGCATTGCAAATGCTTGTTAAGTGTATGCAGACTACTTCAGTAAGCAAACATCTATATTTCACAGAGTGCTAGTAATCCATGCAGCGCTTTTGATTACCGCATTAGATCACTTTATTCTCACCTTATAAGGGACCCATTCTGAGGCAGACAGAGAGGTATCTAAGGTTGGTAAAACCACCCCACCCAATATCAAGTTTTGCGAGATTCTGGAAACTCCCAGTAAAACCAAATAGATCTCCTGCACACTAGGATCAAAATGTGCATAGGAACAGGCTCACACTCATGGGTGAGATGTGAGGTAGAATCGCATTTGGTGGTTCTGGGTCAAGAATGTTATTCCCCTTTCATGGTCCGATAGCTCCCAAAGAGTAATGGCCGCGAGGATACTTGCACAACTAATATCTTTGGCCCCTGTATCTCCACAGGAAATTTCCTGCACACACTTAATGATGCCCCATGTATCTACCAAGTTTGAGAGCATGCAAGGTGATTTTGTGGCTGCAATATTTTCCGCATAATTCAAAATTTGCGAACATACATGACAAGAATTTTCAATTCTATTAAGGACACGGAGGCGAGGATTATGCTTTTCATTTTCTTTACTGAAAATTCTCAGCAGCCAACCAGATAAAGTAAAACAAAATAAAAACTACAATACCCATAAACACTCCTGGGTATCACCTGACAACCATAGAGTAGACCCCTATATAAGGAGCACAAGAGAATACTACATCCTCTTTCTTTGTGTGAAAAATAAACAGTTAAGTCCAAGAAACAAAGTCCGACATCTGTGAGCCAGCTTGAAAGAAGAACCAAGTCTTCAGAACGAAATCCACAGGCCAACGGGCAGCAAACAGTAGATTTGAAGCTAGCTTCAACAGAACAGTTTCATCATCTAGACACCATGGAGACTTCTCCAAAGGTGAGAATCAGCAAACTTTATTTGAGATCAGAACCTGAAATGTAAAGATAGTCGTAATACCACACTCTCTTCAAGAGCGACTTATATCAGATAGGGAAGGGCAAAAAACAGCAGTTATACACAGTGTAATATATATATATATATAATGCAAATCAGAAATCACAATACATAATTATGGGTGGGATAATCCTCGCCTCCGTGTCCTTAATAGAATTGAAAATTCTTGTCACGTATGTTCGCAAATTTTTAATTCTATGTCAAGACCGGAGGCTCAGTTCAGATTAGCTTTATTCGATTTTGATACATAAAATCATAAAAGCAACATTCATTATATAGACATCATTAAGAACCATTTCATTACAATAATTAATAATAAGTTAAGACATTATTAAATCAGTTCAAACGAATTGCTAATCACTGGATACCACTGCTAAAAACACTTCATGGAAAATAATTTGGGATGGGGTTGTTAAAGCCATTCTGTACATACACACTCCGATCCGGCCGATAATTAATCTCTAAACTTGTTCTTTCTGGAAAATTGTGTTTTCTCTCTAGACTTGTATTTAAGGGCCGAGGGTAGCGGGACCTAGGGTAGAAATCATGGAGTCCCCAGACAGAGATCGGGCCATCCCCTAATTGTGGAAACCAAATTTGTAAATAAGGCACAACCCGATCACTCCAGAATCTAACTAACACCAGGTCGCCTGGGAGATCTTTTGGAAGGGGGCCGAGCCATCCCACCCTTCTAACACTTCGAATGGCACCATCAATGTTCACTGGCAAGGGTCGGTTCCTAGACAGCCAATAAATGACCTTGTGTTTTATATCCTCTGATCTCTCGGTTTTTCCCTTTGTAATTGGTAAAACACCAGTGAGAACACAGACAAAGGGGGCGGCCATTGGAGGCAAATGTATATGTTTAGTATAATCTAGGTTAGTAGCTTTCTCCTCATAAGGTGTGGGAACGTTTGGCACCCCTACATCAGCGAAGATACTCTTGGTGGTAGTGGGCTCGATGTCGGATGACGAGGAGATACGTGGGCGGATCTGTGGGACCGTAGGTCTGTTGAGAAGGATGCTACTTCTTTGAGGAGCTAACTTAGAAATCACGGTAGCGGGTAAGGGCTGTGGTTGGCTAAGTCCTGCCAGGTTTTTATTAGGTTGAGTCGGTGCCCTAATTGAGGTCTCTATATCCCTTAACCTATCCCCTAGGGAGTTGATTCTTGCAGTCAAAGGGGATATTAGAGAGGTGATCAGGCGTTCAATCAGGTCCAGAAGAGCTGCCTGGTAGGGGTGTGCAAAGGATTCAATGTTATCGCAGGCCTGGGAAGCTGTAGGTAGGGTGCTGACGGATGGTGAGGAACTTGTGCAAGGCTTTAGCAGTTTTGCTTCCCTCCCCATGCAGTTATCCCCGGAACGCATTCTTGTGACCGTAGGAGTTTTAGGGTTCCCAAGTTGTTTAGTGTTTGCTTTTACTGACGGGGATAAGGGTGGGGCAGCCAGAATGTTATTGTTTGCGTTCAATAATGAGCTAGACTGCAAATGTACGGGAAGTATTGGGCTGGAAAGGGCTTGGGGTGGGTCTGCTATGGTTTCGACTGGTGCATATCGAATGTGACATAGGGCGTTCAATTCCTCCAACCAGGACAAATTTGATGCTGTGTCGGCTAGCTGCACCTCGGGATGTTTGCAGGCTACGCTATGTGAGGGCAAACGAGTTTCTAGATCTTCCAAATCATGAATAACGGGTAATAATACCCTGTCTACATAGCAGTCTAACCTCCCCCTACTAGAGTCACTTGGGGGAATACTGGGTTTGGGAGCCCCCTTAAGAGGCATGGCGAAGGTGTAGCAAACAGAGTCCCGTAAAAAGTCAATGAAAGTCCCAGTGTCTTGAGGCAACAGTATGTTCAGAGATGTAGGTCGGAGTCTCACTATACCTTGTTCAGTAGGAGCCAAGGGGGGTGGCCCGTCCCGTCCTTCTCGGTCTTCTGAGGGCCACAGAGGGCCCGCCCTTTGCCCGGGCTTAGCCTGGGCCTTGCCCGGCTGACGCCCACGCGCGTCTCACGGTGCGAGGGTCCCACAAGAGCTTTATGCGCCTCCTGGTGCTGGGGCTTGACGTGTGCGCTCCCTGGAGACTTGGGAGTTGTAGTCCAGCAGGCAGCAGCGGTGGTGGAGCGGGGCCCAGCACAGCAGCAGAAACGGCGGAGTGAAGCCCAGCCCAAACGCACCCCCGACGGAGCAGAGCCCGGTCAGGAGGCTCAGATTATGCTTGTTTAAAGCAGCGCCACCACAACAGATGAAATATTATAGGTTTATAATAAAAAGATTTAAATGTGGAGTCAGAGGACCAGTCAGCTGCATTCATAATTTCCATTAAACTGACTCTTACAGAAAAGGCTTTAGATGCCATAACTCCACGAGCAGAATGAGAACCTAATCTTGAAACATCAATTTATGCTTCAACCATGAGCCAGAGCACTTATCTTGCTAAGGTAGTTGGGGTCACTGGGTGAAAAGGTTTCTGCAGAGCAATCAACAATCGACCTCCCATATCCTGTCAAAATTCTGCAGTACTTACCTCATAATCCCGGATACATTGTACCACACATAGTTTAGGATTATCAGGAAACACCGGATAACATTTAGTGCGTCTGGTGACCAGAAAAGTAACACCCTCTGGAGAAAACCTACGACCCGCTAGGTCCGGTGCGCGGGTATCTGAAACCAGCTTGCAAGATACTAGACAAGCAGCATAGCCAGCTTGGCAGTAAGTTGTTTGCGGGACAGAAACTGATTAGCAGGCCAGGCTTCCAAGAATCGTAAGATAGTGGAGACATCCCATAGCTCAGAATACTTAGAACAAGGTGGTTTTACCAACCGGATACCTCTGAGTAATTTACATAATAAAGGATGTTCACCAATCGGTTTATCATCAATCGCCATGTGACCCGCCGAGATGGCTGACCGAAAATTATTGACAGTGCCATAAGCAAGACCTGAAGCAGCGATGGACGCAAGAAAGTTCACTAACAAGGAGACATCCGCTGTAGTGGGATACACCTCCTGTTGAGAGCACCAATCACACCATCATTTCTAGGCTGCAGCATAACGCTTGTGTGTGTTGGGCGACCAAGCCTCACTGATAAATCTGGTAGCGTCTTGCGAAAGGCCTGGGATTTTCCAGCGATCCCCGAAATTCACCAAGCGACCAGCATGAGTTGGCCTGAGGCTATCAATGATGCAGTGATTTGAGAGGATCTAGTAAAAGATTCCACCACTGGGTTAGAAAGATTTCCAGAAGTACTGGGAACCATGCCTTAGCCCTCCAAAGAGGAGTGATCAGAATCACCTCCGATTGATAACATTTGGTTCGGGCCAGGACCCTGGGAATCATTACAAATGGAGAAAACGCATAACATAGAGTTGGAGGCCACACCTGAAAAAAAGCATCCGTGGCCAGAGCCTCTGGATCCGGATGCCAGCTAAAAAATACCGGAACCTGTTTGTTGAGTCGGGAGGCAAACAGACCTGACAATGACCCCATGTCTGGTTCAACAACCGGAACACTTGAGGGTGATGCCTCGAATCGCTGAAATCCCGGAGATGCCGGAAGTGCCAATCAGCAATCTGGTTGTTGCACCCTGGAAGATATTCCGCCACTACAAACAGTTTATTTTGAAGGCAAAAGTGCCAAAAGTCCTTGGCAATCTCCACCAGAAGTCGGGATCGTGTCACAACCAATTTGTTCACATAATGAACCGCTGACACGTTGTCCATGGGGAGAAGAATGAAACAATTCGTCTGACGGGGCGAGACGCAGCGAATCGCAAAGGAACACGCCAGAAGTTCCAGGCAATTGATGTGGAGATTCAACTCGTCATGAGACCAATGGGCGCCTGTGGACACTTGACCGCAACGGGCTCCCCAACCCCGCCGACTGGCATCGGATTCGATCACCACCTTCGGAGTGGTTCCGAATAGGGCTCGACCATTCCACGACTCCATATTCTCTAGCCACCACAACATCTCCCACCTCGCCTCCTCTGTGAGAAGAATCTGATCTGAATACTTGAGGCCTTTCTGGAAATGACATATCTTGAGTCGTTGAAGTGCCCGGTAATAAAGGGGGCCCGGGAAGATCGCTTGGATAGAGGAAGCTAACAAGCCGACGATCCGGGCTACAGACCTCAAGGACACAATCTGCTTGTGCAAAATCAATCTCAACTCTCTCTTGATAGATCTGGTTTTCTGATTGGGCATGAGGAGTTGACAAGTGAGGGTGTTGACCAGAAAACCCAGGAACTCGACAGACTGAGACGGAACCATCACAGACTTCTGTGGATTGACCAGGAAACCCAGAGTCTGCAAAAGATCTATGGTCCAAGCAAGATGTTGCATCACTAGACGGGCACATTGACCCATGATGAGAATGTTGTCCAAACAATTATGAGGCGAACGCCCCTGGCTCGAAGAAGTTTGACCACAGGCCTCAGAAGTTTCTTGAAGCACCAAGGTGCTGACGAGAGGCCGAAAGGAAGGACTTTGTACTCGTACCAGACTCCCTGCCAGTGGAATTGAAGAAAACGACGATGAGGTTTGTAAATGGGCACTGACAGATACGCATCTTTCAGATCTAGGCGAACCATCCAGTCCCCCCTCCTGAAAAAGATCGCAAAGAAGATGGATCCCCTCCATCTTGAAGTGTCGATATACAACCCATCCATTGAACTCTTTGAGATTTAAAACAAGCCTGGATCCACCCCCCTTCTTCTGAACTAGGAAGATGTTGCTGACGAAACCCTGGGGGTGACGAGACGTCCACATTACAGTTCCTTTTTGAAGCAGAGACTCGATCTCGCTGGAAATGAACACCTGATCTTAAAGGGAAAAAAAGCATCGGGCGAGGAGGGAGATTTTGAGAGGGGGATTGTAAAAACTCTATTTTGTAACCCTGCACCGTGTCCAGAATCCACACATGCTGTGAGATTTTTTTGCTAATTTTGGAGAAAATATTGGATCCTGCCCCCCAATTGCACTTCTGAAAAGGAAATCAGGCTCACCTGAAGATGCGGCATCATGTTAACCTCCTTGGTTACCTCCATAACGGCCTTTCTTGAATTTGTTTCGGGCTCCACGTGTTGGATAGAAGGAGGTGGAGAAGTTGGATTCTTGATAGCTACCACGTTGGGATTTATTTCCCCCTGGGCGCCTTGCTGGTAACCACGGCCGAATGAACCCTCACAATGTCGTCCGGCCTGGTTAAAAACCGGACAAAAAGTCCGCTCGCGGGAACCCTACGCCTTGTGAAGGCCACTGAAAGTAGCGACAAACTTAGTCAGTTCCTTCAGAAAAGACTGACCGTAAAGAGGACCCTGAGCCAAAGAGCCAGATTCTGAGGTAGATAGCTCTGAGAACTTTGAGTCGAGTTTCAAAAGAAAAGTGAGGAAACAGGAATTTTATGTGGTCAGTGTGTCCCCCCACTCGCACCCTATCCACGTACCTACATCCCATGTATGTCCAAGTTATCATGTAATTCCTTTCACGTGCCTGTCACAATAATGCCCCTGCATTTCCGTCTAATGTTGGCATGTCAGTTATTAGTTAATACTGCACTGAGGCCTACGTTGCAAATGCATTTACATGGTACACGTTTAAATATCGAGAAGCACACGTTTTTGTGGCCCAGCCGAGCCAGACCCTGAATTCAGGCTCCGAGCCTCTTCTGACTCTGAAAGCTGCAGTTTAGGTATGCATCCCTGACCTCTCCCTTACTCCCTGCTCAGCCGAAAGGTGCCCGGCCTGGCCTGCCTGCCAAGACGGTATTTTGCCTACAGTTATCTGCTCAGCTCCGCGAAAACACATTCCTGTCTAGTGAAAGCGGTAAACATATTCTGCCTGCAGAGCATAGGGCCTAGCCTTCCTGTCTCCATTCAAGTGATTTACTGAACCCGTTACCATAGAAGCCCATGGCCCCACGCAATGCACGAAGAAATATATGCACACACTAGCATTTAGTGATGAACAGCCTTTGCTCGAGAGACCTTTACTTCAGACAATACATCCTCCAAACACAAGATATCAGATATGCCAAAAGGTGCAGGTCGTTCTGACATCCCAGACTCCAGACTCCTCTTCTAGTGCTAAAGTCAGCTCCCCCCCAGCTCTCCCCAGTTACACGTCAATTTCACGTCACGACCAGTTGTGCACACATGTAGGGTAAAAGTTTCTGCTGACCCTGCAGACCTCCTCTATGCATCCACCCACCTATGACACACCTATGACTCATCAAGTGAACACCCACGTGTACGCCTACCTACACGCCTTCTTTTCACGCCCTTGTGTTCTTATCTCTCTCTTTCACTTGCTCCGCCTGGAGTGTACCGCCTTCTCTATTCATTACAATTGTATGGTTTTACTATATATAATGTGTGATGTGAATAAAACGTTAGATATCCCTTCCTGAACCTTAGTGGTGATGGAACCCGATTCTCAGTGACTCGAGTCATTTAAATTAAAGCCCTTTTGACTCAGATACCACGGACTCTGCCTCTCATTTTATGAGCTATCCTTTTTCATTATTAATGTATAGAAACTATGTCCGGGTAATTTTATTTACCACATGATTCTGGCGCCCGAATAGGGACTGGTCCCCTTCCCCACGCGCCGGCGATGTAGGCGCAGCCCCCTGACCCCTTCCATAGCCGGGACAGACTCTTTCTGTGCACATCCGCAGGTTTTCCTGCCCACTCCCTCAGGCCCACGGAGGAGACGGAGACTGCGACCAGGCATCCACACGAGGCGGTGAGGTGTGCGGACCATCCCGACCAGAGCCCAAGCCGAGAGAGCAAGGTCCGAGGTATCCCGAGGCCCACCTGTTCCGAGGCGCATGCGCAGCAAGAAGCCGTAGCAGTCCAGTCCAGTATCGAGTTTCCGAGGCCTTCAGATTTCCTTCCCGGTGAGTACCGTTGTTGGGAACGCATAGAGACGGGTTCATTTATTTGAGCCCGGTCAAGACGGGTCTGGGTACACAGACCCGGTACAGACGTGTCCATTTTAGGTGGATGCGGTAAAGACGTGTCTCCTTATGAGACCAGTATGACTGTACTGTTCTAGCAGTGCATCCAGTATTTTATGTTTGAATTTCTAGGATTGTGTTCTTCCATGTACTAGTCAGTATCTGTTTCTAATGTTTTAATGTCGTGGTATGAATGATTGTTTATAGTCTACTATTGTGCTTATTGTGTTTCTGTTCAAATCAGTTCAAAACATGCCGCTGTTTTCGAAATTACGTCAGATAGGAACCCGGAAAGGGATACACGAAGAGGCAGTTCCCGTCCCGCCTAGGGACACTCCTGGACATTTTATGTACCAAAAACATGGCCTAGATGCCATACTGTATTTAGATTTATGGGTGGATTACACGAAGGATCTGGAAGAGAAATATAGATGGCCTGTCTCAGGGACATGGGATGCTGATTGCATCATGAGAGTAGAGGAAGCACTATGGAAAAAGAAAGCCAGACAACCCCAGAAAGATGCCATAGAGTTGTGGCGTAAAGAAGCGCATAGAAGAACAGAGAAAGAAATTAACAAAGCAGAGAGAAGTAGGGAGGCATCAGAAAAAGCCAAAGAAAACGAGCTAAAAGAAGCAGGTGAACGAGTTAAGGCAGAACAATTAGATAGACAAAGAAATGCCCTAATTAAAGGCATGTATCCCCTCCTTGCCGAGGGCCTACCAAAAGTGACCCCGGAAGTACCCAGTAACTTGCCACCACCACTGATCCCGACTAAACTCCGTACTCATAAACAGACCGCAGCGGACATTTTTCTTTCCTCCTATCTAGACGACGCTGCTCCAGAATACGTAAATGAAGATTTACCTCCTCCCAACCCTATCAATCCTACCAACTCTACTAATCCTCCTGCCACCCTCCCTACCAATCTTTTTCGCCCATCACCCGTAGTACAAGATCAACCCGCATTACCAGCGGCAGCGCTGGCAGTAAAAGCTGATTCAAGCCAAGACGACTCAAGTCTAGGAGCATCGGGAGGGGGGCCTTCTAGAGATACACCGCACACCCCACCACCAGTAAAACGATCACTACGAGATTTAGCACTACAACACACGCCAAACCCAATGACATTAGCAACCCTTAGACAGTCCCTCACCGATTGTATATATGATCCAGTACCAGGTGAAGGCGCAATGCTCATATACTCAATACGATTAAGACGCGTTGCAGACTATCTGATTACTCTACCAGGCATGAAGGAACATTTAGACAGAATATACCACTTCATTAGAACGGGGGAAGGATCAGACAGTATACAAGAGGCTATGGCAAATAGAAAAGTGGAGCTTCAACGCATGCTCTTACAGTTTTTGATTAATTGTTTGATCAGGGAACGAGACCAGCCAGATAAAGAAGTAACTAAAGGTATGACGAACTGGAGTGACAATATGGCTATTGGTAAACATGATACACAGAATAGAGTAGAAAGCATGTACAGGAAAATTCGTAAAGAAATACTCGAAATACACAAGAAAGAACAGGCCGAGAAGCAAGCTGAGGAAGAGGACGACGAAGTCTCAGAGGACGATGATGCAGTAACAGGGGAAATAAATAAACTGCATTACGTAGGTAGGGTAAGGCCGTTTGACAGACCCATATACCTAGATTACAATAAACGTTCTCTCTCTCCAATACCAGAACGATATTCTGTCAATTTCCAGTCCCTCGAACATCTATTCCAAGCTACTGAACATGCACTGAAAAAACGAGTAGGGAGTAGCGAACTTAGTACTATGCATGAACAGGAACTAGCCCGGTCAGCAGTTCAATGGGCTGGCAATTCTAATATATATAAGGATGACATAGTAGCGCAAACATTTCTGAGCCTTCCCCCGGAAGAACAGCGTTTAGCTGGTATTTACATGATTCAACATCTCATCACATTGTATGAGAGTCAGCATTCTGATCCAGGTCCCCTGTATAAATTATTAGACGATTTACTCCTAGTAAGATGGAGAGGCCCAGTGACCGAATTAATTAATGTCATTTTAGATCAACGACATAAGTACTTGACTTTTCTGGCTCCGCACTTGATTCCTGCCCCCCATCGAGAAAGAAAGACCTTTTACATAGACAGACAGAATCCCCTATGAGAGGTTCATCCCGTTAGAACTACAGGAGGTGCGCTTCAACGGGTATACGTTTACACACCCTTGACGAAAATGGAATTATTAGAAATGAAAAAATTACTGCCCTGTCATGATAAAGACCCAGGGGGGTTCCACCGTGAATTAAAAGATATGCTCCGCATGGGGGAGTACACATACGCTGATATTATTAAAATGTTGAAAGTACTGTTACCCGCAGGCATTTACGAAAAACTTAAAGAAAAAGAGTGGGAGGTGGGAGAGAAAAAGATTAATTGGGCAGAATTAGAAGACGAAGATAATACACGAACCCCTGGTACTGGTCTCGGGGACAAAGTCAAAGAATTACCCGAGCTATTAATACAGGTTTTGCCAAGATTATTGACTATTAAAAAGGAAGATTGGGATGCTATTTCAGCCTGTAAACAGAAACAAGATGAGTACACTAGTGATTTTTATTCTAGATTCGAAAAATGTTTTCTTATTAATAGTGGCCTGAAGACAAGTAGTGAATCGTACCCACACCTTTTTGTGAGCAAATTAGTAGAGAATTCTTTACCTCAGATAAAAAGGTACTGAAGGCTGAGAGTACCTGGCAAGCGAATAGCCCTTCCCAAATGTTACAAATGTTACAGTATCACCAGAACAGAATTAGAGAAGAACAGGAACACGAAAAGAGACGCATGAAAGATACGAAAATGAAAGTACTAGTCGCTCAATCAGTTCCAGCTGATGGCCATAAAAAGGGCACGGCACCTGTCAAAGGGAACTGTAACTACTGTAAACAGCCAGGTCACTATATAAATGAATGTGCTGTCCTGAAACACAATATAGCTACAGGCAAGACGAAAGAAAGACCGCGTCCTCCTAGACAGGATAACATCCCACAGAACACGCAAACGCCACAGAACGCACAACAGGCAGTAGCTGTACCCCAACCCATTGCTGCCACACAACATGTCACGCAACAAATGTACCAATACGCTCAGTCAGACTACCCAGATTATCAACAGTACTCATGAAACAGCCTAGAGAGGGAGGTTGGCTTGCCCCTTATCGAGGTTCCTGTAGATCAAGAGGGTCCCTATGTACATAGTCATGTATTGGGAAAAGACAGAAAATTTTTGATTGATACAGGGGCGAGCAGAACTACCATCAGTCATGACGAGGTTCCAGGGGCACCCCTCTCAGGCTCACAGAATGTTTCCCTGGGATTTTCAGGAAAGCCTATTGTTAATGAAGTGTCAAAGCCAGTTTCCCTAGAAGTTGGTCCATTGTCCCGCACTACAGACTTGTTGCTTACGAACTCATGTCCAGAAAACTTGCTTGGTATAAAAACATTGAAAGAATTAGGAGCAGTGATTTGTTGTTCTCCGGAAGGAGTGAGATTATTTTTACGTGATTTTAAAGGACATTATGTGTTGAGAGATTTTGATCCCAGACTTCAGAATGTACCACAGCATTTATGGGCACAAGGTCCGACTGATGTAGGTTACATGCACATTACACCATACCGTGTCACACTCAAGCAAGGAGTTGTACTACCACGAATCCGACAATACAAGTTGCCACCTGATGCTGTAGTTGCATTACTGAAGATTGTTGACGAACTCATTGCACAGGGAGTGGTTGTAGAAACTGACTCCAATGTATGTAATTCTCCTATCATTCCGATTCTTAAACGAACGGACCCAAATGCACCACCGGTTTACAGACTAGTGATTGACCTCCGAGAACTGAACAAATGCATAATACCCCAGTACCCAGTGGTCCCAGACATTTCATCACTATTGACTGCATGTGATTCCGAAGCAGCGTTCTTTACTGTAATTGATCTGAAGAACGCCTTCTTTAGTGTCCCGATCCATCCGGAGAGCCAATACCTCTTCGGATTCTGTTTAAATGGCCGAAGCTTCAAATTTGCAAGGGCTCCTCAAGGGTTCACAGAAAGCCCTAGTATTTTACAGTTAAGCATTGAAAAGACAACTAGACAGTATTCACATGCCTACTGACACTGCACTGCTCCAATACGTTGATGACCTTTTGATCACAGCACGGACAGAACGAGACTGCGAACGTGCATCACTGACAGTCTTATACTTTCTGGCGGAAAAAGGGCACAAAGTGTCCCCTTCAAAACTACAATTCTGTGTCCAGCAAGTTGTGTACCTTGGTCACTTGCTGTCCAAGAGGGGTAGACAGTTGACACCTGACCACATTCAGTTAATTGCACATCTTCCACAGCCCAAGACACAAAAGGAAGTACGGGCCTTCATTGGCCTCACTTCTTACTGCAGACAATGGATTCCCCAGTACGCATATCTAGCCAAACCACTCATACAGTTGACAACACTGGAGGCAGCGCCCTCGACTGTCCTCCCTTGGACTCAGGAACATACACTTGCATTTGATGAATTGAAGAAAGCCCTATGTCAAGCACCAGTTTTAGCGACACCATGTTACAGTAAACCTTTTACACTTTTTGTTACTGAACGCGATGGCACAGCATTATCTGTCCTTACACAAGATCAAGCGGGAAAACACAAGCCTTGTGCTTACTTTTCTAGTACATTGGATCCAGTGGCCCAGGCCCTGCCTGCGTGCCTCAAATCAGTTGCAGCAACAGCTCTAGCAATCAGACAAAGTGATTCCATAGTGTTAGGACATCCCCTGGCAGTATAGGTTCCACACTCAGTGGAAGTTCTCTTGAACCGGACACAGACACAGCACCTGACCATAGCAAGACTGACAGGATATGAACTGACTTTGTTTCAGCCACACATAGAGATCAGACGTTGCAATATCCTTAACCCCGCTACGCTTTTACCCTCAAGTACATCAGACCCTGCACCACATGACTGTGTGGAAGTAATTAACACGGTGACGAAGCCAAGACAAGACTTGACAGACATCGCATTACCCGACCCAGACCTGACACTTTATGTGGATGGTTCATGTATGAGAACAAGCACAGGAGAGTTAGTGGCCGCATATGCAGTAACCACCGATACTGAAGTCATAGAAACACAACGTATTGACACCCTGTCAGCCCAAGCAGCAGAGCTCATCGCTCTGACCCAAGCCTGTATACGAGCCAAGAACCTGAAAGTAAACATATACACAGATTCACAGTATGCATTCGGAGTCGTTCACGATTTTGGTGTCCTCTGGCAAGAAAGAGGTTTTCTGACCTCTCATGGGGCCAAAATACAGCATGGTCCCCTCATTCAAGCTCTGTTAGATGCAATGCACTTACCTACAGCAATAGCCATCATGAAGTGCAAGGCACATACTAAAGTCACTGACACTATTTCCCAGGGTAACGACCTGGCAGATCGAACAGCTAAACTTACCGCTCAGACTCAAACAGACATTCCAACTGACACGACAAAGACTGAAGTACCATCACTGACAAATTGCATGACAGTCAGGGATCCCTCACAAGATGCACTCGACATACAGACACATGCCACTCCAGACGAAATAAAGAAATGGACGGAACAAGGAGGGGTCCAGACAGACCAGGGTTGGATGACAAAAGGCAAAGTCACATGGTTTCTCCCCGACTCCATGGTTCAAGTTATAATCAATACAGCACATAGTCCAGCACACTTAGGAGAAAAAACCATGTTAGACAGTATACAGAACATCTGGTTCAACAAGCACCTGCGTGCAGCAGCGAAACAGAAAGTGCGTACCTGCATGATCTGTTGTCAGTTCAATCCAGGTAAAGGCATTCCGGTGGAACAAGGTGGATTTCAACCTCCTGACCACCCTTTTGAAGTCCTCCAGATGGATTATATTCAGATGGACAGATGTCGAGGATTTAAGTATGTTCTCGTAGTTGTATGTGCCCTATCTAGATGGACAGAAGCATATCCAGTCCCAGATTACACTGCTGTGACCACTGCCAAGCAGTTGGTCCGAGAATTTTTTCCGCGATACGGCTTGCCCCGTGTCGTGTACTCAGATAATGGGCAGCCATTCTCTTCTGAATTAATGAAACAAGTATCTCTCCTGTTAGGGTACCAGTGGAAATTCCATTGCGTACGACACCCAGAGGCAGCAGGTCTCGTCGAGAGACACAATCAGACTCTGAAAACTAAATTAGCGAAGGTCTGTGCAGAAAAAGGCGTGGATTGGATGGTAGCTTTGCCGGTTGCCCTCTTTTACATGCGTATGGTAGCTCACTCCAGAACCGGACTATCCCCGTACGAGGTGGTTTTTGGTAGACCGCCGAATATGTGGGGTACGCCTATGCCACGTAAAATAACTGATGTTGACAGTACTATGCTGACAGATTACCTGGCTTCCTTGATGTCTGCACTACTTTCTTGTCGTTCACAGGTCGCTGCTGCCTTTCCGGACAACACCCAGGTGAAGACTCATTCAATTGTTCCAGGAGACCTGGTGTTTGTTCGCAACTTCGGCCGTTCAAGCCCTCTGGAGCCCCGCTGGCGTGCGCCCAAATTAGTCTTGCTCACGACGAGAACCGCCGTCAAGGTCGAGGGAAGGAAGGGCTGGCTCCATGCCCACCATGTGAAGCGTTTCCAAGGACTTGGTCCAGTAAAGGACTCTGAGAACTGTCCCAAGAACATTGACATTAAACCCCCTTTGCTAGAAAAGACTCCGCAACAAGAATATAGACAGAAGTTACGGTCTAGTAAGTCAGACAGCGTTTAATTGTTTAAGTCCCCCTCGGGTGAAGCGGTTAGACAGGTTCCTGACATGTATAAGATCGTAGACCCAAATAGTCAGAGAGATAGGCAGAAAAGAATGAAAGAGAAATACTGCAAAAACTTACGCAGTAGATGCATAGTAACTCTGATCATTATGTTTTTTCTAAGTATATCGATTATATGTATAAGCTTGACACTACATGTTTTCTTTCCTCCTCTTGGTTCCCATATACATTCATCCTTCAATGACACTGTAGAACATACATTCAGCGACCTGCCACCCCATGAATTTTCCTATCGACTAGCACTGCGCAACAATACTTTTATCCGTATGTTACACCATTCTCACCAGACCAGGAATGTTACGAATTGCTGGGTATGCGGCCGACTCCCACCTTATCAGAAAATGAAGGGAGTTCTGCCCCTCTTTCCTTATCCGTTTTCGCACAATGGTTCATGCGGAGCTTGGTTTGCTTTAATGTCATCACCAGACAGTAAGTCCACAGTTTCCCAGGGCGATTGGATATGGGGAGATCTGAATACAGTTATGAATAAGGCATGTTTCCCAGACGAAGACGGTCTTCCCCAAAGGAAAGGGACCGATCTAGAAAATGAAGTGTACGAATTAGGGAATTTTTCTCTTAATCTCATGATTCTGAACGTCCAATCCGAGACCAATACAGGTTCACCGATTATAACAGTCTTACCAGTGAAAGGTGAATTATGCGTTAGGAAAAATGGTTCAGTGCACTTGGGACACAGTGATTGTAATACTGTGGTCGAATTCAATGATAAAGGAAAGTCTACTTTTAAGGCTTCCCGTCATTCCTATTTCATTTGTGGTCAGACAGCTTATGTACGTCTGCCCTTAGACTGGGGTGGAACGTGTTATATTGCGTTCCTACTGCCACCTGTTTTTCTAGCCCCATCCCATTATCATCGTGATTCCCAACTCGTACATGTAAGACACAAGAGGGAGATCGAGTCCCCAATTGTCGATCAGACTGAGACAGCGTGGGAGCAATATACAGATTTCAATAAAGGATTCTTTTTCTTCGTAGGTCCCGTCCAAAATAGCAAATTAATCCGCAAATTAACCAGAACTTTGGAAGCAGTAGTGAATGAGACTACTTCTGCCTTAGGTAACCTGACCGAGGAGCAGTCTGCTATGAGACTTGTTGTTCTTCAGAACCGCCTTGTTCTTGACGTCATCCTGGCTGATAGGGGCGGGGCTTGTAGAGTGATCGGTTCCAGTTGTTGTGTGTATATTCCTAATAACGCACCATCAGTGTATGCAGCAATAACAAGGCTCCATAAGATAGCTCACCAGATACACCAGAATCCAGGCACCTGGACTTGGTACGGTTGGCTCTGGAGTGTGATATCAGCCTGGGGATGGAAAGTGTTGTCATTCCTAGGAGTAATACTGCTCATATTATTCAGTTGCTGTCTCTGTCTGCAATGTGGCCCAGCGATTTGCGGCTTGTGTGCCACTGCTTGTATTCCCCGTCCACATTCACGTTCCCGTGCTCGAATAAAAAAAGACGAGCAAATGATGCTATATGAACAAATAGATGGTCTCATGAAAATAGATGTATCCTAAAGGGCGCAGTAGGGGACAAGGAGGGAATGAGGAAACAGGAATTTTATGTGGTCAGTGTGTCCCCCCACTCGCACCCTATCCACGTACCTACATCCCATGTATGTCCAAGTTATCATGTAATTCCTTTCACGTGCCTGTCACAATAATGCCCCTGTATTTCCGTCTAATGTTGGCATGTCAGTTATTAGTTAATACTGCACTGAGGCCTACTTTGCAAATGCATTTACATGGTACACGTTTAAATATCGAGAAGCACACGTTTTTGTGGCCCAGCCGAGCCAGACCCTGAATTCAGGCTCCGAGCCTCTTCTGACTCTGAAAGCTGCAGTTTAGGTATGCATCCCTGACCTCTCCCTTACTCCCTGCTCAGCCGAAAGGTGCCCGGCCTGGCCTGCCTGCCAAGACGGTATTTTGCCTACAGTTATCTGCTCAGCTCCGCGAAAACACATTCCAGTCTAGTGAAAGCGGTAAACATATTCTGCCTGCAGAGCCGAGGGCCTAGCCTTCCTGTCTCCATTCAAGTGATTTACTGAACCTGTTACCATAGAAGCCCATGGCCCCACGCAATGCACGAAGAAATATATGCACACACTAGCATTTAGTGATGAACAGCCTTTGCTCGAGAGACCTTTACTTCAGACAATACATCCTCCAAACACAAGATATCAGATATGCCAAAAGGTGCAGGTCGTTCTGACATCCCAGACTCCAGACTCCTCTTCTAGTGCTAAAGTCAGCTCCGCCCCAGCTCTCCCCAGTTACACGTCAATTTCACGTCACGACCAGTTGTGCACACATGTAGGGTAAAAGTTTCTGCTGACCCTGCAGACCTCCTCTATGCATCCACCCACCTATGACACACCTATGACTCATCAAGTGAACACCCACGTGTACGCCTACCTACACGCCTTCTTTTCACGCCCTTGTGTTCTTATCTCTCTCTTTCACTTGCTCTGCCTGGAGTGTACCGCCTTCTCTATTCATTACAATTGTATGGTTTTACTATATATAATGTGTGATGTGAATAAAACGTTAGATATCCCTTCCTGAACCTTAGTGGTGATGGAACCCGATTCTCAGTGACTCGAGTCATTTAAATTAAAGCCCTATTGACTCAGATACCACGGACTCTGCCTCTCATTTTATGAGCTATCCTTTTTCATTATTAATGTATAGAAACTATGTCCGGGTAATTTTATTTACCACAAAAGAGCGGCGGCTCTCGCAGGACATGGCACAGTTTGCATTGCCCAATTGACAGATGGCGCCCTGAGCCCATCCGATCAGGTCATCAGGATCTATTATGTGCCCTGAGGCTTTAGTCTTAAAACCCAAGTCCAAAATTTTTGTTAGGGGACCTATCAAATCAAGTAATTTATCCTGACAAGACCTCCATACTTGATTGATTCCTTTTTTAGGATCTTTTGTGTATTTTATGAGGTAAGTGAGCATGGAGGGGTCCACCTCCGGTGTGTCTGACACTTTGTCAGCTAAATCCGATCTAGGGCATTCTGAGCGCATACACGCTCTGACATCCTTATCAAAGGCCTGACCTATATGTGACTGTACATAATGAGCAACCTCAGTAGAGGGAAGCCATGAAGAGAAGTTAGGATGAACAATCTCTGAAGGATCAAAGGTGAGTAAATTTGGATGTGACGGTGCATCAACAAAACACTTCTTGCGCTGTTTCTTAGTTGGAGGAGGAGAAGCCTCCGGTTCAGAAGCCGTATCAGAGGAGGTAGTACCATCATCCCTTTGAGATGAACTAGAATGAGCTTCCTTGGTTGAAGAACCATAAGTATGGTCAGAAGACAACGTTTTCGCTAATTTGGCAAAGTCTGAAGAATGCAGATTCTTAGAACCCTTCCCGCCAGAGGTAGAACGGGACATAGAACCCGGAAGCCATCCCTTGCTGCTGGTCATAATTACACAAATGGGGCTTCAAGGGTTCAAATGTTATGTTATGTTATGTTATGCACTTTTGTATTGCGCACAGCTGCCCCAGCTAAGGGGCGTCCTGGCGCATGGCAGGCAAAGTGCAACAGACAGCAGAAACACAACACAGATAAAAGAATTATTTAAAAAGAAACGTTTTCAAAGCTTTGCGAAAGGCCAAGAGGTCAGTCAGTAGCCGCAAGTCCACTGGGAGGGAATTCCAGAGTTCAGCCGCTCTCACCCGGAAAGAGCGACCACCAGCCCGACACAACCTGTATCGGGGGACCACCGCCAGTGCTTGGCTTCCCGATCTCAAAGCGCGGGAAGGAACATACCACGACAGGAGGTCAGCAAGAATTGGCGGACCTACTCCCCTCAAGATCTTAAACGCCAAGCACAGCACCTTGAACTGGATGCGAGATTTAACGGGGAGCCAATGCAAGGATCTCAAGACTCCTGAGACAGAGCTCCTTCGGGGTAAGCCAACAATGGCTCTAGCCGTGGCATTCTGCACTCGTTGGAGGCGGGTAGTCTCCGCCACATTGGTCCCTACCAAAAGCGAGCTGGCATAGTCCAGGCGAGATAATACCGTGGCCTGGACTATCAGCTGCCTGGTGCCACGGTCAAAGAACTTAAGAATGGGCCTCAGCGACCGCAAGATGCCAAAACAGCCGGCCGCGATTTTCTTCGAGTGGCCCTCGTAGCCCTGACCATGGCTTTATTAACGGAGTGCTGGACTCCCACATCAAGAGCCTCGACCAGCTCATGCTCCAATGACCCAGAGGGGCCCTCATCAAATTATACCTCGTCATAATAGTAGTCAGACATATTGTCAGTAAGAATTGAGAGGCACACCCACAAGAGGAAAAAATTGGAGCCAATATGCACTGTCAGTGCAGTAAATGCACTGTAAATACCTGAGGGAATGACAGTGATATAATAAGGGGGAGTGGCGATCCCCAGGCAAGCCAATGCAACACAAGGACGCAAGACCCAATGTGTGCAACAAAAATAGAATGTGGAGGGAGGGCTTGCCTAGAAATAACACTCTAGGCAATGCTTATGCCCAAATCACCCTCTGAAAGATTTGAGCGTCGCTGGGGGGCTGGTACAGACTGGTGGGTACTGAGCAAAATTTTGCGCCGCTCCTGCACTCACCTCAATCCGACAAGGACCAAAATCGGGTAAAAAATGGCCGCCGCACATGCCGAGCCAGAAAGAGGACTGCGCATCGGAACGCGCGCCTCCTCACCCCCGTCTCCCGCTCCACTAAAAGCAAACACGGGCACAAAGCGCCCGGTTCCGGGAGGCAAGCAGCGCTCCCCAAACCCTCGCCCACACTAAGAATGGCCGGTGTGAGGCCGTACATGAAAGTAAGAACAACGCGATCAGCGTGTAAAAAAGTACCGGCAAGAAAGGCACAATAAGCGCGCTAGCAGCACTACACGCTCAGGAGCTGAGCCAGTAAGCAGCACCTGAAGCTCTCAAGGAAAACAGCCGCAGCGCGATCAGCGCGTACCGTAACAGGCAACAGACACAAGGCTGAGCACAATAGAACAGGCGAGACAAAAGCAATTAAGCGCACAAATCATAGAGGCATAAAGCGTAATTAGCCACAAAGCAAGCAATATTAAAGTAGAAGACAGTAAAAGGTAATGCACTTAACTGGCTGCAGAGCAGCAAAGAATGAGGATGTAGTATTCTCTTGTGCTCCTTATATAGGGGTCTACTCTGTGGTTGTCAGGTGATACCCAGGAGTGTTTATGGGTATTGTAGTGTTTATTTTGTTTTACTTTATCTGATTGGCTGCTGAGAATTTTCAGTAAAGAAAATGAGAAGCATAATCGGAGCCTCCGGTCCTGACATAGAATTATGAATTTGCAGCATTTATCCCATTATCTTTTATCTACAACGTAATAAGCATATTTTAACCCAAAAAATATGTTTTTAGCCGCCACAGCTCAAACATTACTAATAAAAACGTGGTGACGCATGATACCATGTAAAGGTAATCCCGTTGAAAAGGTTGACTGGTCATGTTTCTGTTGATTGTTGCTGTACTTGGATGTCAAATTGATACTAATGTGGAGAAACCTTTGCCCAGATAGTGTTAACTAAAAACAACAAAATAATGATGTAATACTATCGCAATATACTGCGTAATTTAATATTTCTTTCAGCGTCATTTTTCCCTCCCCTCTGCATAATTTGGCCTCCTCTGCCTCATAATCCCAGTGGTCCTGGTTGGAAGGTGAGCGAGGCAGGAATAGAAAATTTGCTAACATTCGTGCCAAGAATTTTCAATTCTATTAAGGACAGGAGGCGAGGATTATGCTTTCTCAATTTCTTTACTGAACAGCAGCCAATCAGCACAGTAAAGCAAAAACTCAGACTACATTACCCATAAACCCTGGGCAACCATAGAGTCCATGTAACTATAAATAAGGTGATAGAGGTTACAACTTCCTCTTTCTTTGCAATAACAGTAAGTAAAAAGTTCAACAAGAAGAGCCAGAGGCCAAGACGTCCCACGGAGAGGTCATCATCAGACAGAAGAAACTGGAACCTCCCAGAGCCAAAGGAACAGCAAAAGTCCAACCAACAGGAGGAACTCAGAACACATCTCACTTAAGGTCGGAGCCTGAAAGGAGTAAGAACAAAGCCGTAAAGACCATCCCCAACGGATCATTAGAAATCACAACAGGGCGGGAAAGAGTACATGCATAAACAGTATCATGATGCAATAGAAATGTACAAAATAATTCAATAACATGAAAATACAAGGGTGGGATAATCCTCGCCTCCTGTCCTTAATAGAATTGAAAATTCTTGGCACGAATGTTAGCAAATTTTCTATTCTATGGCAGGACCGAGGCTCCGATTATGCTTGTTTAAAGCTTCGCCACCACAACAGATGCAACATCAATAATAGGCTTAAAGTAAAAAGTCTTAAACACAGTTTCAGATGACCAATCCGCAGCCTTCATGATGTCCTGAAGGCTGGCACCCATGGAAAAGGCTTTGGAAGCCATGGCTCCTCTAGCAGAATGAGCACCAAACAGAGAAGTGTCAATGCCCGCTTCATGCATGAGCCAACGTAACCAACGTGCCAAAGTCGCCGGAGTTACCGGCTTGAAAGGTTTCTGCAAAGCAATAAGTAATTGTCCCTGTAAATCATGCAGAAAAGGTGCAGTGCTTACCTCATAATCTTTAATACATTGAACTACACACAATTGAGGATTGTGGGGGAAAGGAGGGTAAGAGACTGAGGGCGTATTACACTTAGTCCTCCTTGAGATAATAAAGGTAACACCTTCAGGAGAGAAAGACCGACCAGCGAGATCCAAGGCTCGCACATCAGAAACCCTTTTGCAAGAGACCAAGCACAAAAGCATAGTGAGCTTGGCTGAAAGTTGTTTGCGTGTCAAAAGAGAGTTAGAAGGCCAGGCTGACAGGAAACGCAAAACAACTGAGACATCCCAAAGGGCTACATATTTGGGATAAGGAGGTTTTTACATCTGGATGCCCCTCAACAATTTAGAGATCAAGGGATGTTCTCCCGCTGGTTTACCATCCAAAGGCACATGGCCTGCAGAAATTGCAGAACGAAAGTTATTAACTGTTCTGTAAGCTAGCCCAGAGGATGCTAGGGATGCGAGAAAATTAAGGATTAAAGAAAGATCCGCTGAAACGGGATCCACCGACCGCTGTGAGCACCAATCACACCAGCGCTTCCAACTTGATGCATAACGCTTGCGTGTGTTGGGTGCCCAAGCCTCATTGATATATCTGGTAGCGTCTCCCGATAAGCCCTGGATTTGCCAGCGTCCCCCGAAATTCTCCATGCTACCAGAAGGAGTTGACCGGACAGCACTAGTGGGTGAGGCTCGCAAAGCGGATCCAATAGCAGGGTCCACATGTGAGGAAGTAGAAGCGGCGTGGAGCAGCTCATCTCCAGAAGAACTGGAAACCACGCTGAGCTCTCCAAAGAGGGGATATTAGAACCAGTTCCGACAAGAATAGACGTGCTCGGGCCAGCACCCGGGGAATCATGAGGAACGGGGGGAAGGCATAGCACAGATGGCGAGGCCAGGTCTGGAGAAATGCGTCCGTGGCCAGAGCCTCCGGATCCGGACGCCAGCTGTAGAAGCGGGGAAGCTGGGTGTTGAGCCGGGAGGCAAAGAGATCCAGATGACAAGTCCCCCAAAAGCGGGACAGCTTGCGGAACACACGAGGATGGAGCCTCCAATCGCTGAAGTCTCTCAGGTGACGAGAGTTCCAGTCTGCGATCTGATTGCGAGAACCCGGCAGGCATTCCGCAAAAATCGTGATCTTGCGCTCCAGACAAAGGTGCCAGAAGTCTTTCACAATCTCCGAGAGAAGCTTGGACCTGGTACCCCCTAGTTTGTTCACATAACAAACCGCCGAAACATTGTCCATTCGGAGAAGAATGCAACAATTCGTTTTCTGAGGGGTGAGACACCGAATCGCGAAGGAGCCCGCCAGCAACTCCAGGCAATTGATGTGCAGGGTCAATTCCTCTGGGGACCAACGACCCCCAGTCGATACCGAGCCGCAACGGGCTCTCCAGCCCCAAAGGCTGGCATCGGACTCTATCACAACATCGGGAGTCCTCCCAAACAGAGCTCGGCCGTTCCAGGATTCCATGTGGTCCAACCACCACATCATTTCCGTCCTGGCATCCTCCGACAGGAGGATGTGATCGGAATACCGACGACCCTTCTGCAAATGACGTATTTTGAGGCGCTGAAGAGCCCGATAATGCAGAGGGCCCGGAAAGATCGCCTGGATGGAAGACGATAAGAGACCTACAATCCTGGCCACTGACCTTAGCGAAACAGTCTGTTGTGCAAGAAACGACCTCAAGTCCCTCTTGATGGACCTTATCTTCTGTCCTGGAAGAAGGAGCTGACAAGAGACAGAGTCTATTTGAAAACCCAGGAAAGACATCGACTGGGATGGAGAAAAGTCGGACTTGAGGGGATTGATAAGAAAACCCAAGGATTGCAAAAGGTCTATGGACCAGTGTAAGTGAGATTGAAGAAGAGTAGGGCATTGAGCCAAAAGGAGAATGTCGTCTAGATAGACTATAAGACGCACACCGCGTGACCTCAAAGACTCCATCACAGGGTGAAGGAGCTTCGTGAAGCACCACGGAGCGGAGGACAGGCCGAAAGGAAGAACCTTGTACTCGTACCACCTGTCCAACCATTGGAACTGAAGGTATCTGCGATGCGGAGCATAAATCGGAATCGACAGATAAGCATCTTTTAGGTCCAGACGAACCATCCAATCTCCTTCTTGAAGAAGGTCTCGCAGAAGATGAATGCCCTCCATCTTGAAGTGGCGATAAACCACTCCGCCGTTGAAGTCCTTCAAATTGAGGACTAAACGCGATCCTCCCCCTTTTTTCTCCACGAGAAAAACGTTGCTGACGAGACCCTTGGGATGTGGAGAAGTGAGAACGATGGCTCCCTTTGTCAAAAGAGAGGAGACTTCCGCGGAGATGAACTCCCGGTCTTGTCGGGAAAAAACAAGGGAGTGAGGCCGAAGATCTTGGTGAGGGTGAGAGTAAAATTCTATTTTGTACCCTTGCACCGTCTCCAGTATCCAGGCATCGTTTGAGATCAAACGCCAATTGTCTAGAAAAAATTGAATCCTGCCCCCCAAAATTACAGTAGAAACTGGAATCAAGCTCACCTGCTGGGGAAGAGTCTTGACGTCCTCCTTGTCCTCCGGAGTATCCACCCTTGCCAGGCTGCCCTCTATTTCTCTTAGAGGGGTAGAAAGAAGACTTGTTTGAGGAGTATTGCTGCTGACCGCCTCGTTGGGACTTGTTCCCTCGCTGGGGAGCATTGTCGGAACCACGGCCGGATGAACGCCCCCTTCGTCCGGCCCTGCCAAAAACTGGACGGAATGCCCGTTTCAAATTAGACTGGGCCTTGTCAAGGCCGCTAAAGGTGGAAACAAAGTTTGTCAGCTCCTTCAAAAAAGGTGCACCAAAAAGTAAACCTTGGGCTAGAGGGCCCGACTCCGAGGAGGCCAAATCCGTAAGTCTTGGATCCAGTTTCATTAAGATGGAACGCCGACGTTCAGTGGACAAGGCACAGTTGGCGTTGCCAAGCATACAGACAGCCCGTTGAGACCAGCCGACCAGCACATCGGGGTCAATGAGGGAACCAGATTCCTTGGCTTGGTATCCCAAGTCCAGAATTTTTGTGAGGGGGCCCAAGAGATCTAAAAGCTTGTCCTGGCACAAACGCCACGATCTATCCAAACCATTGGTAGGGTCCTTAGAATATTTTCTCATGTAAGTGATCATTGTAGGATCAACATCAGGAGTGGCTGCCAGCTTGTCTGCCAAGTCAGGATGTGGGCATTCGGAGCGCAAACGCGCTCTCACATCCTTATCAAAGGAATGACGGATGTGGGATTGAATGTATAGAGCAACCTCGGGGGAAGGCAACCAAGAAGAAGAATGAGGGTGGATAATGTCAGAGGGGTTGAAAGTCAACAATTGTAGTGAAGTAGGAGCATCAACATAATGTTCTTTCCTCGACTTTTTGGAGGGAGGAGGCTTAGAAGGCTCGGAGGAAGAAGACGAGGACGTATCCGTATCAGAAGGAGGATCTGACCGAGAGGACACCTTGCGCTTCTTTGCAGAAGGAGCAGAAAGGGTTTGCGCAAGTTTTGCAAAATGGCTGGAATGAGGATTTTTTGGCGACTTCTTGGAACGCCCAGAGGAAGGAGGCACCCAGCCGTGCTGCGCAGCATAATCTGCCAGATGTTTTTTCAGAGGCGCAATTGCCTGACAAAGCGCTTGGCCCATAAAGTCATCAAAGTAAGTAGAGGATTCCTCCTCCTCATAATAGTCATAACCTTCGTCTTCGCAGTATTCTGCCATGGCGACAAAGTCTGCCAAGAAATGCCCAGTGAAGGTTAAACAATTAGAGAGGCAAAGCCAAGTAATTGGGGGAGTGGTACCCCTAGCGCAAGTCTGAAGAATACAGGGAGACCCTGTGAATAAGCAATAAATTGAATGTGGAGGGAGCAGACTTGCACAAACAATAGAAGAAAAAATGAATTATTTTCCCCACTCTAGGCAAAGCCTATGCAAATTTATACAACCCTCTAATTTTAAATTCGCCAGAGGGCGTCAGGGAGCTCAAACGGCAGCAAGTAGGGCACGCTAAAAATATCTTTTCCTTCAGTCAGGCTGAGGCACAGGCGGCGTCTATGAGGAACACGCTCGAAGAGATGTGTAAACAAACCGCCGCGCATGCGCGAACAGCCGCTGCCGCATAGGAAGGTGCGCGAGACACGCGCGTCCTTCCAGCTCCGCTCCCGCTCCACAGGAAGACCGGGTTAAGAAAATAACCCTGTCGGGAGGTGCCGCACACGCTCCCAAAGCACCGGCACTGGAGCCGGTTCAGTAATGAAGACGCGCCGCACAGCGTGCAACACAGCTGAAATATGCACAGCGTAGTAACAATACCGGCAAGAGGAAACAAAGGGAAGCAAACAAAACGGCAAGCCACACTTGAAATATACGCACACAGCGCAACAATAATTCCTGCAAGAAGCAAATATGCAAGCAAATAAAGCGGTAAGCCAAACGTTTAGAACATTGAAAGATTATGCAAAAGCACTTAACTGGCTGCGAAGCAGCAAAGAAAGAGGAAGTTGTAACCTCTATCACCTTATTTATAGTTACGTGGACTCTATGGTTGCCCAGGGTTTATGGGTAATGTAGTCTGAGTTTTTGCTTTACTGTGCTGATTGGCTGCTGTTCAGTAAAGAAATTGAGAAAGCATAATCGGAGCCTCCGTCCTGCCATAGAATTGTGAATATGGCCGTGTAAGTAAAAGAGGTCTGCGTCGCGGGGCCCAGCACAAGCATAGCCGCCATTGGCAGCTGCCTAGTGCCTGCCTCGCGCCTCGGTAATCCCAGGCGTGCTCCAGGTGTGAAGCAGCCTTCCCAGGGTGCACTCATCCCCGAGAAAACGCGACTTCTCTTGTTACATACAGCTCGCCGACCTGCTGCTCCCAGTAGGACAACAACGAGCACCAGCAACCAGCCCAGTGCGGACGGAAAACCAGATGTCCAAATATCTCCGGATCCACCTTCGCGTTGGGTCTTCGAATTAATTATCCTCGGATAGTATTTTTTACTTTTATTGTTCGCACGTTTTTGCCCCCAGGGGAAACTTCCAGTCCGGTCTTTACTTACTCCAAAATGCCACAAATGGTCATATTAGAAACCTTTTTGTAAACCCGTTAATTTGCACCAGCACTGAAAGACAGCACTATCATTACCAGTAATGGAATGAGAAAGTACATATTTTATTATGTGAAAAGTGTGAGCTATTTTAGACGAGGACATATTATCCAGCAGCCCCCCCATACCATAAGGGGGTACCTGTGGCATTGAAAAAAGAAGGTTGCGACAGGATGCAGTGTTATGCAAGCGGTGGGACACCTCAGTCGGTTGAGCAGCTGGCGAAGATATCTGTGGGTAACCTGCAGGTGACGCATTTAAATCTAGGCAGGCCTACTCAGTGTTTTATCCCTCCAGTTTCAGAAGAAGCACTATTTGATTGGGTATTAGTAACACTCACAAGATAAACACCACAACACGAATATGTGCGATATGGGAAGTGCTACATTAATACAACTACTATATACATGGTGAACCATATATACACGCCATCAGTGAATTAAGAGGCAAATCAGTTGTAATCATGTGGCCTACATTTTTACATGGAGCAATATTATAGTCTATTTAAATCAGACGGGGGCATGTGCTTATATAGCACACAGCAGAAACTGACATATTATAAAGTGCCATCTCAAGTAAGCAAGGGGTTTTGTTTTTCTAAGTTATTTACAGCACTATTAGGACTTGTCAAGGTTTAATCACAGTACCTAAAAATGAATTCAATCGGTGGCTGTTAGATTCAATTCAAATGAAACAGAAATCATAAGATGTTACCACACTAACATCCAGCTTTGGCAAAAGTGCTCAATGAAACAAGGAACCAGGGTTTATTGTCTAAAAGTTATTATTAAACTTCAAGGCAAAATATATAAATTTCTGTACAAAAACAATGAACAATCATAAAAAATAGGGTGCATACATGGATATAATGAGGATATTCAAGGTCTTGGTTGCTTTTCCTTGGACATATCCAGATTTAAGTCCAGACTGCTACGTCACAGTAGTTGGTTGGTTATAACTCAAAGTCAGAAGAAAATCAAAAGATGACTTGAGACAAACTAGGCAGAATTGGACTGAACAGGTCGACGTTTCGGTCTTGTTATGGTTACTCTTAAGACCATCATCAGGACTACAAAGTGGTATATACAATTGATGACCCTCTGTAAAAGAACAACAGTGAATTACAATATGTACAGTATGAATTGAATACCTGGTTGATGACATACATTTGTTATGACAAAACTAAAGATATTTACATTTTGGTATTTTGACTAAACATATTAGTACCACATATCTCGCATTTCACATTTCATGAAAGATAAGTAAAAAATAGTCGGTGTGGCGACTAAAGTATTTCATTATGACTAAAAAGGTTTGAATGAATTTTTTCAGAGAGGTATAGCCAATTGGGCCAGGTCTACTTCAGAAGTTGGATACCGAGCATTGAATTGCGGCTTGCACTTACTTTTTACAATAGAGACGGTGTCAATGAAAGGATCTTGGTGGCACCGGTACTTGAAAATAGTGACGATGAACTTAGGCACAGAAATGAATCAATAGCGCCAAGCGTACACTAAAGGGAACAAAATATCACTATAATTCCCAGTCAGTGTAATGACGAACTCCTATTAGTATTTAGAGTTACAAAAGTTACCTTGCAACGAGTTAAGCGAAGCAGTGGATGGGATCTGACAGTCAGTCCACTTTAAGTTGAAGATCAGCTGTAACAGATTAGAGGCTGATTGGAAACAAAAATTGTGCAAAAGGTATAACTCTGTGTGATTTTGCAGAGTGGCGCATCAGTCAAAAGGAGTTATATTTGCATTACAAGTGCTGCAGTTGACTCTTCTAACACACTGCATTTGTGTTTTTTTGGGGGAAAATTATAACGTTTTAGTAGTTGTAAGCTACATGGTAATAATTGCATAGCAAATGTCAAGCCAAGTTGGTGTGGGCAAAGGATGAAAGTAGACTAATACTGCGGCATATGGCAAATTTATACATTATTAACAGTGGTAAACAGCCCTATAGCAGTAGTGAATACTATGAGGCTAACACTTAATAAAATGATGCAGATTCGATTCATTGTGCACATGGTTTTCCAACTGCGCCCAGAACAAGACTTGTTAGCATGCCAAAAGCTAAAGGAAAAGATTCCAGCACAAGCGTTCCACCCGGAATTAAAAATCGGCTATTTGAACAGCGAGTAAGCGCGCATGCGCAAAGGTCCGGCTCGAGGTAAACTTACTTCAAAGAAGTCAGCATCGGAACGTCCGTAGGGTACGATCAAAGCGATGTAACAATGTTGCAGTTACATTCGCTTTAAATACCATTGGCAGGCTTGTTAACCCTCGCGTAATCTCGCGGGATTTTGTGGCGGTGTAGATGGCTTATTGTGAAGTGCTAAACACGGCGGCCATCTTAGTATATTGCCGGCGCGGTTCAGAAATGGCTAATTAAAGTTTATACAGGAAAAATAATTATCAGGTATTGGTCATGGAGGACCGATTTGTCAAGTGTTAAAGAAAAAACGCCTCACGATTATGCTGTTGATTCTGATTATGAAAAAAAGGACTAATCGTCAGAATGGTCAATGATTCTCGAAATAGTGTTATTAAAAACTACAGTCAGTGTTGAGATCACTCAAAAATATTTAAAATGCCATATATGTAAATTCGAATAGGCGGCACATTGTTCTATAGTTAGTAGTAGTGTTGACTACTATCGAGTTATAGTGATGTAGTGCAGTTTAACTAGTAGGAATCGAATCTGACACCTGATAGATGTTCACAAGCTGGAGAGATCAAGCAGTATTGTGTTACATATTGATTATTGGCACTCAGGTCTGTCACTTTGTATGTGCTCACATACTAGGGTTTTGGAATCACAGTATATTTACATTCAACTAAGTTGTAAAACGCTAATAGACGAATGTCTTCATAGATGTTCACAAGCTAGAGAAATCAAACAGTATTATGTTATATATTGATTACTGGCACTCAGGTCTGTCACTTTGTATGTGCTCACATTCTAGGATTACAGTGTATTTACATTCAACCGAAGTGCATACATTATTATTAGAGTGCTAATAGACATATGTCAATTTGTACAGGTACGGTTAAGACAGTTTTAATCAGGCAGGTTAGGTTAGGCAGGCCAAAGTGTGCCATTCAGTACATGAATTGAGTCCATTTTTAACGCTATTGGCCATTTCAATCCAACGGTTCTCATGGATGATCAGACTCTTGTCACAGTTTTTTTGTCTGATTGTGGGTTTGACCACGTCTATGACCCACCATGTCATTTCTTTTTCCGAATGTTTGGCCAGGGAGTAGTGTTCAACTAGTGGGGCGTTGTCAGTTTTGCAGCGAATCCGGGATTGATGTTGAAGGATTCGCTGCTTAATCATTTGGGTAGTTTTCCCTATGTATACTTGGCCACATGGGCATTGTATACAGTAGATGACATTGGTGGTTCTACAGTTGGAGAAGTGTTTAATGGTGAATTCACGCTCGTTGATCACAAAGGTTTTAATGTTTTTAGTTGTTGTGCAGGCCCTGCAGTTATTATATTTATAGTGGCCGAGTAGTGGGGATAGCTGCTTCATGTTGTCAACAGTGTTGGTGTCCTGTTTGTCATAAGCGTGGACTAGGTGATCTCTGAGGTTTCGCCCACGTTTAAATGAGAACATTGGTTTCGCTCTTAGTTCTGGTAATTCGTGTAGGAGAGGCCAGTTTTTTGTGACAATCTTTTTCACTTGCTGACTGTGTGTTCCAAATGTGGTAACACATACTAATGGAGTCTCATTATTTTTGGTCTTAGTTTGCATAAGAGCTTCACGGTCATTGTACCATGCACGTTTCATGGAATTTTTCAATAGTTTGTTTGGATAACCTCTTTCCAATAGTTTAACCCTCAGAATTTTAGCCTCGTGGAAGTAATCACAACGTTTGTAGCAGTTTCTGCGTAATCGCAAAAACTGGCCAAACGGTAGGCCATCTCGAAGTGATTTAGGATGGTGGCTATTATATTTGAGTAGGGTGTTACGGGTGGTAGGTTTGGTATACAAGGTTGTATATATTGTGTTGTCCTCGCTGACTTTTATTGTAAGATCGAGAAAGTTCATTTCATGGGAATGGTAGTCCAAGGTGAATTGTAAGTGTGGATTTCTCTGGTTAACCCATCCATGAAATTCTTTCAGGAGATCTTGTGAACTTTTCCATATTAGGAAGACGTCGTCTATATATCTTAGCCAACAGGATATGTTGGCTAAGAATGGATTAAGGTTGTTGTAAATGAACTCATTCTCAAAATGGTTGACATAGATATTTGCTATGTTGGGGGCATACACAGCCCCCATTGCCACGCCTTTCAATTGTTGGTAAAACCTTTTCTCGAAAAGGAAGAAGTTTTGGCACATGGAAATCCTAATGCAATCCACTATAAATTCGCTAGGAACAGAATGTGGTCTATCACGGCTGTCAAGGAGATCAGTGATAAGCTTCAACACTTCATTTTGTGGGATGTTAGTATATAGACTATTTATGTCCATAGTCACAAGATATTCGTTTTCAGGGTCGTATATGTGATTTTCCAGTTTGGTAATGACAGCGGTCGTGTCCCTAATGTATGTATCAGAGTCGGTGACAAAGGGTCTGATAAAGAAATCTGCGTACTGAGCTAACGGTTTGAGAATCGAGTTGCAACCGGCCACAATAGGTCTTCCCGGCGGTTTGGTGGCATTCTTATGAATTTTGGGGAGGATATAAATGGCTGGCACAGTAGGTGACTCATTGATAAGAAAACTAGCTTCTTTCTGGCTCAGCCATCCTCCTTTAAATCCCTGTTCACTGAGTTGTTTAATTTCTTTTTCTAAGAGGGGGGTTGGATCAGATTTTAGTGATCTGTAGTTGTCAGTAACAGAAAGTTGATCTAACATCTCTTGCCTATAGGCTTCTCGGTCCCATAGTACCAGGCCTCCCCCTTTATCAGCAGGTTTAATTACTGTATCGTGAAGGGATTCAAGATTTTTTAGAGCTAGATGTTCTTCTTTGCTAAGGTTGTTTCTGCAAAAGATTTTTTGGGTAAATAGTGACTCAGTTTCAATTAGAACTGCATTTTCGAATGTTAAGATGTTTTTAGAGACCATATTGTTTGGTGGAAAAAAGGTTGAGGGCGGCTTAAGCCCAGTGATGTTCTTTTCTGGTATGCTTTCTTTTGAGGCAAAAAAGTTCTTTAGTCGAATTGTTCTAAAAAATTTGTAAAGTTCGCACTTGGTTACAAATTGATTATTCCTATAAGTTGGAACAAAGGATAAGCCTGACGCGAGGACAGATGTTTCAGCCTCGGACAGGGTGTGTTTAGACAAATTGAATATTGGAATGGTAGATGAATTGTCTACCATTGGTAGAACTGATTTCGCGTTTGTCTCTGGCCAGGAGTGTATTGGTTCCTGTACCATCCTCGTTTCGCACCCCTGGGTTTTGGAGGTTGACCTTTCCCTCTCCTGTTGTCCTGACCTAAAAAAGGACGTGAGGTCGATGGCTGTTGGTCAAAGGGGGGTCTGTAGTGACCGGGTGGTATTTGATCACCGTCGGATTCCGAACCTGTCTCAGAAAAAGTTGCTCTTTTCTGTTGTTGTTGGTTGGAGTTGGGGCCTCTAGGGTTGTTTTGGGCCTGGTAAAAATCTTTTTGTAAATAAGGATATGTTATTTCTTTATTGTATTTACGGATATCCTTTTGGAGCTTGTCAGTTTTTTTCATAGAATTGAATTCTTCAAATTCTTTTATTGTTTGTGCTACTTTGTCTAGAAGAGCTTTCGCGTTGGTAATATTTGAAGAATTCAATTCTATGAAAAAAACTGACAAGCTCCAAAAGGATATCCGTAAATACAATAAAGAAATAACATATCCTTATTTACAAAAAGATTTTTACCAGGCCCAAAACAACCCTAGAGGCCCCAACTCCAACCAACAACAACAGAAAAGAGCAACTTTTTCTGAGACAGGTTCGGAATCCGACGGTGATCAAATACCACCCGGTCACTACAGACCCCCCTTTGACCAACAGCCATCGACCTCACGTCCTTTTTTAGGTCAGGACAACAGGAGAGGGAGAGGTCAACCTCCAAAACCCAGGGGTGCGAAACGAGGATGGTACAGGAACCAATACACTCCTGGCCAGAGACAAACGCGAAATCAGTTCTACCAATGGTAGACAATTCATCTACCATTCCAATATTCAATTTGTCTAAACACACCCTGTCCGAGGCTGAAACATCTGTCCTCGCGTCAGGCTTATCCTTTGTTCCAACTTATAGGAATAATCAATTTGTAACCAAGTGCGAACTTTACAAATTTTTTAGAACAATTCGACTAAAGAACTTTTTTGCCTCAAAAGAAAGCATACCAGAAAAGAACATCACTGGGCTTAAGCCGCCCTCAACCTTTTTTCCACCAAACAATATGGTCTCTAAAAACATCTTAACATTCGAAAATGCAGTTCTAATTGAAACTGAGTCACTATTTACCCAAAAAATCTTTTGCAGAAACAACCTTAGCAAAGAAGAACATCTAGCTCTAAAAAATCTTGAATCCCTTCACGATACAGTAATTAAACCTGCTGATAAAGGGGGAGGCCTGGTACTATGGGACCGAGAAGCCTATAGGCAAGAGATGTTAGATCAACTTTCTGTTACTGACAACTACAGATCACTAAAATCTGATCCAACCCCCCTCTTAGAAAAAGAAATTAAACAACTCAGTGAACAGGGATTTAAAGGAGGATGGCTGAGCCAGAAAGAAGCTAGTTTTCTTATCAATGAGTCACCTACTGTGCCAGCCATTTATATCCTCCCCAAAATTCATAAGAATGCCACCAAACCGCCGGGAAGACCTATTGTGGCCGGTTGCAACTCGATTCTCAAACCGTTAGCTCAGTACGCAGATTTCTTTATCAGACCCTTTGTCACCGACTCTGATACATACATTAGGGACACGACCGCTGTCATTACCAAACTGGAAAATCACATATACGACCCTGAAAACGAATATCTTGTGACTATGGACATAAATAGTCTATATACTAACATCCCACAAAATGAAGTGTTGAAGCTTATCACTGATCTCCTTGACAGCCGTGATAGACCACATTCTGTTCCTAGCGAATTTATAGTGGATTGCATTAGGATTTCCATGTGCCAAAACTTCTTCCTTTTCGAGAAAAGGTTTTACCAACAATTGAAAGGTGTGGCAATGGGGGCTGTGTATGCCCCCAACATAGCAAATATCTATGTCAACCATTTTGAGAATGAGTTCATTTACAACAACCTTAATCCATTCTTAGCCAACATATCCTGTTGGCTAAGATATATAGACGACGTCTTCCTAATATGGAAAGGTTCACAAGATCTCCTGAAAGAATTTCATGGATGGGTTAACCAGAGAAATCCACACTTACAATTCACCTTGGACTACCATTCCCATGAAATGAACTTTCTCGATCTTACAATAAAAGTCAGCGAGGACAACACAATATATACAACCTTGTATACCAAACCTACCACCCGTAACACCCTACTCAAATATAATAGCCACCATCCTAAATCACTTCGAGATGGCCTACCGTTTGGCCAGTTTTTGCGATTACGCAGAAACTGCTACAAACGTTGTGATTACTTCCACGAGGCTAAAATTCTGAGGGTTAAACTATTGGAAAGAGGTTATCCAAACAAACTATTGAAAAATTCCATGAAACGTGCATGGTACAATGACCGTGAAGCTCTTATGCAAACTAAGACCAAAAATAATGAGACTCCATTAGTATGTGTTACCACATTTGGAACACACAGTCAGCAACTGAAAAAGATTGTCACAAAAAACTGGCCTCTCCTACACGAATTACCAGAACTAAGAGCGAAACCAATGTTCTCATTTAAACGTGGGCGAAACCTCAGAGATCACCTAGTCCACGCTTATGACAAACAGGACACCAACACTGTTGACAACATGAAGCAGCTATCCCCACTACTCGGCCACTATAAATGTAATAACTGCAGGGCCTGCACAACAACTAAAAACATTAAAACCTTTGTGATCAACGAGCGTGAATTCACCATTAAACACTTCTCCAACTGTAGAACCACCAATGTCATCTACTGTATACAATGCCCATGTGGCCAAGTATACATAGGGAAAACTACCCAAATGATTAAGCAGCGAATCCTTCAACATCAATCCCGGATTCGCTGCAAAACTGACAACGCCCCACAAGTTGAACACTACTCCCTGGCCAAACATTCGGAAAAAGAAATGACATGGTGGGTCATAGACGTGGTCAAACCCACAATCAGACAAAAAAACTGTGACAAGAGTCTGATCATCCATGAGAACCGTTGGATTGAAATGGCCAATAGCGTTAAAAATTGACTCAATTCATGTACTGAATGGCACACTTTGGCCTGCCTAACCTAACCTGCCTGATTAAAACTGTCTTAACCGTACCTGTACAAATTGACATATGTCTATTAGCACTCTAATAATAATGTATGCACTTCGGTTGAATGTAAATACACTGTAATCCTAGAATGTGAGCACATACAAAGTGACAGACCTGAGTGCCAGTAATCAATATATAACATAATACTGTTTGATTTCTCTAGCTTGTGAACATCTATGAAGACATTCGTCTATTAGCGTTTTACAACTTAGTTGAATGTAAATATACTGTGATTCCAAAACCCTAGTATGTGAGCACATACAAAGTGACAGACCTGAGTGCCAATAATCAATATGTAACACAATACTGCTTGATCTCTCCAGCTTGTGAACATCTATCAGGTGTCAGATTCGATTCCTACTAGTTAAACTGCACTACATCACTATAACTCGATAGTAGTCAACACTACTACTAACTATAGAACAATGTGCCGCCTATTCGAAATTACATATATGGCATTTTAAATATTTTTGAGTGATCTCAACACTGACTGTAGTTTTTAATAACACTATTTCGAGAATCATTGACCATTCTGACGATTAGTCCTTTTTTTCATAATCAGAATCAACAGCATAATCGTGAGGCGTTTTTTCTTTAACACTTGACAAATCGGTCCTCCATGACCAATACCTGATAATTATTTTTCCTGTATAAACTTTAATTAGCCATTTCTGAACCGCGCCGGCAATATACTAAGATGGCCGCCGTGTTTAGCACTTCACAATAAGCCATCTACACCGCCACAAAATCCCGCGAGATTACGCGAGGGTTAACAAGCCTGCCAATGGTATTTAAAGCGAATGTAACTGCAACATTGTTACATCGCTTTGATCGTACCCTACGGACGTTCCGATGCTGACTTCTTTGAAGTAAGTTTACCTCGAGCCGGACCTTTGCGCATGCGCGCTTACTCGCTGTTCAAATAGCCGATTTTTAATTCCGGGTGGAACGCTTGTGCTGGAATCTTTTCCTTTAGCTTTTGGCATGCTAACAAGTCTTGTTCTGGGCGCAGTTGGAAAACCATGTGCACAATGAATCGAATCTGCATCATTTAATTAAGTGTTAGCCTCATAGTATTCACTACTGCTATAGGGCTGTTTACCACTGTTAATAACGTATAAATTTGCCATATGCCGCAGTATTAGTCTACTTTCATCCTTTGCCCACACCAACTTGGCTTGACATTTGCTATGCAATTATTACCATGTAGCTTACAACTACTAAAACGTTATAATTTTCCCCAAAAACAACACAATTGCAGTGTGTTAGAAGAGTCAACTGCAGCACTTGTAATGCAAATATAACTCCTTTTGACTGATGCGCCACTCTGCAAAATCACACAGAGTTATACCTTTTGCACAATTTTTGTTTCCAATCAGCCTCTAATCTGTTACAGCTGATCTTCAACTTAAAGTGGACTGACTGTCAGATCCCATCCACTGCTTCGCTTAACTCGTTGCAAGGTAACTTTTGTAACTCTAAATACTAATAGGAGTTCGTCATTACACTGACTGGGAATTATAGTGATATTTTGTTCCCTTTAGTGTACGCTTGGCGCTATTGATTCATTTCTGTGCCTAAGTTCATCGTCACTATTTTCAAGTACCGGTGCCACCAAGATCCTTTCATTGACACCGTCTCTATTGTAAAAAGTAAGTGCAAGCCGCAATTCAATGCTCGGTATCCAACTTCTGAAGTAGACCTGGCCCAATTGGCTATACCTCTCTGAAAAAATTCATTCAAACCTTTTTAGTCATAATGAAATACTTTAGTCGCCACACCGACTATTTTTTACTTATCTTTCATGAAATGTGAAATGCGAGATATGTGGTACTAATATGTTTAGTCAAAATACCAAAATGTAAATATCTTTAGTTTTGTCATAACAAATGTATGTCATCAACCAGGTATTCCATTCATACTGTACATATTGTAATTCACTGTTGTTCTTTTACAGAGGGTCATCAATTGTATATACCACTTTGTAGTCCTGATGATGGTCTTAAGAGTAACCATAACAAGACCGAAACGTCGACCTGTTCAGTCCAATTCTGCCTAGTTTGTCTCAAGTCATCTTTTGATTTTCTTCTGACTTTGAGTTATAACCAACCAACTACTGTGACGTAGCAGTCTGGACTTAAATCTGGATATGTCCAAGGAAAAGCAACCAAGACCTTGAATATCCTCATTATATCCATGTATGCACCCTATTTTTTATGATTGTTCATTGTTTTTGTACAGAAATTTATATATTTTGCCTTGAAGTTTAATAATAACTTTTAGACAATAAACCCTGGTTCCTTGTTTCATTGAGCACTTTTGCCAAAGCTGGATGTTAGTGTGGTAACATCTTATGATTTCTGTTTCATTTGAATTGAATCTAACAGCCACCGATTGAATTCATTTTTAGGTACTGTGATTAAACCTTGACAAGTCCTAATAGTGCTGTAAATAACTTAGAAAAACAAAACCCCTTGCTGGCCATTTTTCTCTTGCAAATCTTGCCCAAGCCCGCAAGGGTATATTGGGTTGCTCACCTTTTTGTAAATCTCAAGTAAGCATCAACCTTTTCGAAAGAGTGCCCAGTTTCACGAATTACTTGCAATGTCTGATCTTAAATGCATAGCAGAATAAAAGGCTGAGTTAGTGGGACTGCCTTTCAACTATAAACCGGTCTAGTTCAGTTCATATAGGACGGCATCGGGAACTTATTGTTCCCAAATGCCCAGTGTGAGCCAAGTATGGGGACCAGTATACCAAACCTTACCTCACATTCTATTCCATGACTCAGCTTAGGAGGATTCACTTAAGAACCTGCTTTGAAAGAAGTGTCAGCCAGTAGTACTGCTGGAAATGACGAATATCAGCTCAAATACATTCTATTAAATTCAATTTAAAATAACAGCATCTGGTCTAACCAGAGCCAAAATTATACCATCAAAGCTCGAATTGAAGAAATGATGCCTTGCTAATAAGTTAACTGTGATTTTGTAATGTTTAGCTCGTTCAAAATTGCAAACTTTGCTATTTAAACACCTACACTTCTTTAACTCTGCATCATTAGTTCAACAAAATAAAAAATAAGTAATCGGTACATGAGGCTGTGTTCCCAGCTTCTTCCAATTGCACACATCAAAAGCCAGCTTGAAAAACAACAGCATACATAGACGTAGATGCTTGAGCCCATGAAGACGTAAACAAGAGTCAATATCTCCACTACTTTGTGTGTGCCCACAATTAAAAACTATTCCATCAAATTACTCAGGCAAAGTTTCTGGAAATATAATATTCGGAGAATTGCTAATGCTGGAAATGTATGAGTGCGAGGCACTGATATGAGCCTAGTCGGGAGAGTAACATAATTTATTAAACTTACATTGAGAATTTATAAGCAAATATCCAATGCTGCTCATCACATCACTTGTATATATTGGAAGTAGTGCTTATGTATTGTATTGTAATTGCATTTATATAGCGCTTACTACCACTGATGAGGCGTCGAAGCCTGTGTTAAAAGGATGCTCTATTTGGAATTTGTGATCCTTCTTCTGTCCCATTTTAACTAAAGTTCAAGATTTCAAACAGGAAAAGACACTTCTTACTTGGTATTTAGTTATTTAAATTCTTAGCAGAATCTTTTTTTTAAAATATATGTAACTGGCTTTTACGTTTTAATGAAGGATGTACTATTTTAAAGGAACTGAACGTAATTTCCGGTTCTTTAATGCCTTTAAGTAGTCAATAAAGAGTTCAATCAGAAGAAAAAAACGAGGCAGCAAAGGTTTTATCCAATCTTGTTACATCCTACACCGCAAGCTTGGGTATGGTGCTCTTTTCATTTTTGGATCCAGTGATGGCCTTCTGGAACAATCTATTTGTTGTATGCAGCATTTGATATATTGCTTCTAACCGCAGTCTGTACGATTGCGCTGTAAATAAATTAACTTACGCAAATGTTCGCAGTATAGAAAGTGAAACAGTTTGAAAATAAAAAGGTCTACAATCAGGGCTTTCAGTGGGTCGGATCCTGCCGGTGCTCAGCACCGGCAATTCCAAAAAGCAGGTACTGAGACAGGTCCCTATCGGGCTCCCCATTTCTGCCCTCACCCTCAGGATGAAAAATAAAAATCTTAACACCGCAGCTGTACCACCCTTTACTGCCTTTGATGTAACTTCAAAGAGACTCCTTATACTTCCTTCACAGACTCATTTCAGAACTGAAGCATTTTCAATATTCTATACAATGAAGGCACTGTTGTTGCTTATCTATATTATGCAACAAACACCCATTGGCATAACCAACAGTCCTGGCTTTCTTTAGATGTAATGTTACTTGTTGTATTATGTATCTGGATGCAATGACAGAAGCATCAAATTACCAGTGGGGCAACACACTGTGTTAAGCACAGATTTTTTGCTTACTTTCTAAGCCACGCCTTAAATACATCAGCCACGCCCCTTCGAGAGACCCCCCCCCAGTTTTTTCATACCACTTAAAGCACTGTCGTCAATATACTCAATAAAAAAGCTGAATTCCAGAAGGGAGAAGCAACAAAAAAATCTGAGCAAATCACCCTTACTTGACAGAAACAAAGACGCTGCTGACAAGTATCGTGCTTCTGAAGAGCTAGGAAGGCTCATGCTGGACAGAGTCAGTCGCAAGACTTTTCCATGAGACTGACCCTGCCAATGCCCTCGAGTTCCTTTTGAGGCAATAGTCTATCTGGGAATCTCTTGACTTCCCATGAAGCCTACTGGGGTGCCTCACATCAAAAGGATGCAACACCAGCAATCAATAGCAGCCAGGAGGCTCCTTGGAAAATCATTGGACTGTTTGACTGATAGATTTTTATTTGTATATGTATGTATGTATCTATTTTTTCATTCATTAAAATTAGGCATTACTCCTTCTCCTCTAGTCCAACATTTTGCACTTTGAATAAAGGGTTATGCACACGGCTATATCCATCTTTTATTCTAAGGCCGCCTCCCATGGAGACTTGAAAAAATAAAAACCTCCATCCTCTCAATTCCCAGTCCTGCCTTTTTTCATGCTTGTCGCTGGCACATTAATAGGCCATCTGTTCCTGGATAGGTTTGTTCTGCTGTACTGGTTGTTATCATTCCAATCAGCATTTCTGCTGCATTAATTGAACGTGTAAATAACAGCTAAATCCCTTCTGAGAGATTTCCCAGGACTCTTGTGCCTTGCTTCCAGTCTAGGATGGATCCGATTGGCCCAGGTCTAAGGTGTCTTCTAGTGCTTAAATGGCACAAACATATAAAGAAAAGAAAAAATAAGTGTAGTGGGCAAACGTTTTTTTAAGAAGTTGTTCCCCCTGTCATCTTGGTCCAGTGTTGAAATGTTCTCCTGAGGCCCCATGACTCCTTCCTTGATTATACTCCTTTATCAAAAACATATTTGTGTTGATATTGTCAGAACCACCATGCACTCTTACCTGTAGAAGTGTGCTGGTGAGTTTTGCAGAGACGTTATGGACCAACCTTCCAGCACCCTACCTGAATAACCTGAGTTTTCAGACAATACTTAAGGCTACACAATAGGGTTCAGGGAGGAGGGACGGAATTCTGGATGCTTGTCGATAAATCTGTTGTCGACCTGCGAAGCAATAAGACTTATTACCATGTGACTGACTTCTGCTCACTTTCCAATGTACAACATTATTTAGTTTGGTTAGAAGACTTTTACTCAAGTCCCTACCTGCAACTTTTAATTTGGAGACTCAACGTCCGGATATTGAGGTGATGATGGGAATTCAGGTGCATAGGAATGCAGAGGAGAAGATTTTCTTTTCTTCTTTTTGCTAAATTGAAATACAAGTTTTTATTAATACCTTTCCTGATTTGTTTATTCTAGACTGTACGCACTAATAGTAGACTTTGCATTGTACACTCACTTGCAACTGAAATCCAAGAGTGGATCATCACTAAAAGAGAATTCACAAGAAAAAGAAAACAACAAATATTCTACATAATATGCCTTGATGTTCTTAGTTTTTTACATCAATCTCTGAATGAAAATTAAATTAACACCAGTTTTCTGTATTGCCTTATAATGTTTTCCAAAGTTCCTTCAGCCTATAACTAAAGTCCAAAAGTCCCAAAAATTGTCTTGTTCTCGAGAGTTACCGCGTTAGAAGATACTCTTTCTTGCGGTGGGTGCCATAATAAACAAATGAGTACTTAGCTTTCTTTTTTCTGTTTTTCCTTTGCAGGTTCAACTGGATATCTCTGTGTTGCTGAATGCGTCGGAAGAGGAAACGAAGCTGGGGACGAGTCGAGATTACATCAGGAAGAGCGTCCCTGGAAACGGGTGAGTGCCGCAACTTCACGGAAGGCTAAACACCTTCCATATGGCCAGGGACTGCCGGAGGACCCCCATCCTTCCGTTAACCAACATTATTAACAGGATTTGAGAGGCATTTCTTTGGAAGGCGGGGGATCTTTCGACTCCCCGGCCGTATTTATTAAAACATACAAAATAAATCAAAATTGAAATAAACAATATTTACACAAATTACGCAGAAAACGTTTACAATGGATATATACAGTTATCAGATGGCTAACCTTAACATACTTCTAGTACAAGGTATTTCCTATCCGAGACTAACATATCAATCACATACAATATTTATTTCTGCGTACCTATTTGGGCCTACGGCAAGGTCAATAACTGGTGTCAGATCCTTATCACTAAACCACGCCCCCATGAAGGAGTACGCATGCGCAGAGGGCCCGTTTACTGGGAGGGTACTTCTCCCCCCGGTTACCCCCGTACGCCTGACTAACCATGCCCTTCAATCGAAGTGCGCATGCGCAGAGGGCCCGTTTACCGGGAGGTACTTCTCCCCCGGTTACCCCCGTACCTCCGATTAACCACTCCCTTCTGTCGAAGTGCGCATGCACAGAGGGCCCGCTTACCGTGAGGGTACTTCCGCCCCCCGGTTACCCCGTACGCCCTATTAACTCCATTAAAAGGGGGCCCTTGCATCTCTGCGCCGTTTACTGGCGTCATTGTGCACGTGCGGGTGTCCAACCAGCCTAGAGAAAGCGTGACTCTCCCCTCCCCCGCACCCATGTACCCAGCAGGCTGTACCTGCCCCTGGAGTTCTAGGAGAGACCACTTGTCCCTCCCTTTGGGTGACCCCATTCGAGAATGGCGCCGCCCCCTAAGGACCTTAAATTAACTGCTCACCAATCATGACCTTACCGCCACAGGCCAGCGTGGTTGACCGACTATCTGGCCCCCCCTACCCTCCTACACTGAAAGGTCATGCCCTGCCTCAAAAATCCCCCTAGCCAAACCATTATATTTTTCAGCCCAACTATCAGACCCTACCAACCCATTGCAAGGTAATGCCATGTCCCTATCTGCGCATAACTAGGCAAGAAGATCCCCTACGACTACTTCATCCTCCGGTGTGAACATATGGACACCGTCTTCTTAGGAAGCACGGTTTCCCCCATATTCACCCCTGTGCTATAGTCTGTATGTGTCAAGCCCTAGCTAACCTCAACAGTTTGCAGTGGCGGCTGGTGAACTATGAAAGTGGTAGGGCGTAAATAACTTAGTGTAACATAGATCATGTGGGTAAGTGAATGAAACAAGTCTGACGCCCCTGGGGAAAATTTTCGTTGAAGAAATGGTGTATTTCGTAGTATAATTTTCAACTATTTACAGAAATAATAAAAGAGGCTTATAAACTACACATTTACAATCAAAAGAGTGTTGTGCTGCTATTTGCAGTCTGCCTCTCTCTACATTTCTTCCTCATTCTTCTTCTCTGTAGTTTGTCTGTAACTCTTCACTGTTATAATCTTTTCTGATGTCTGTCTAGTCTATGCTTTCTCGGTCTACCTATTGTATCTTTCCTCTCAGCAGTTTGTCTTTCTGTTAAACTTTCTCTTTTGCCTATCTCTCAATCTTAACTCTGCTATTCCTCTTTTCTGCAGAACCTTCATTTCTTTCTCGTCTTTCCTCTGCTACTGGTCCCCCCTCACTGCAGTGTTTCACTGTTTTGTCTCTGTTATCATTCCTCTATGCTATCTGTCCCTCCTATGTTATTCGTTATTTATGCTGATGCTATTGCTATCCTCAGACTTAGGTGTTCTGACCTTCCTCTTTGCCGTCTTCCCTATTCTCTGCTCCTGTCTCCACTCAATCCTTTCTCAATGTAATCTACCTCTGTGCTGCTCACTAACCTTTCTTCAATTACCATTCCTCCGACCACTGCTATTCTTTCTCTACGATGTGCTTGATTTCTTAAACAATCCCTCAACATCTTTCTGAGGCGTCATAGGAGGCAGCTTTGAAGCACTAAATGTTTTCACTGTTTGTAGACATTGGCACTTAGTGTGAGTGAAAAAACGGTGTAACTCAAACGATGCCTGACTTGTAAACATCATTCAGTGACTCACCTTACCCTATAATTTATGGCGCCCAAGAATAAAAAGAGCCGGCCGGCATTACGGGTGGAGGGGAAGCGGGATAAATAAAATAAATAAAATAAAAGTCAAACTTACCTTCTTCCAGCCTTCAAGTTCCGACTCCGAGACTACACCGACCACCAGACTCCCGACTCCCGCCGTCCTGTTCTTTTGAATTCCGAGTCGTGCTCGTCATCACTCAGGAAGGCTGCAGGCAGCCTCCCTCCCCTTCACCACAGCACAGCGATGTGATTGGTTCGGCCGGCTGCCCCAACCACGTCATTTCTCTCTGTATGCGGCAGCATACAGAGAGCAGGGAGAGTGGGAGGGGTTACTCGAGGGCAGGGGGAGCGGCTTGCCCACTGTTCTTAATACAGTTAATACTGTCTGTTTGGACAGCCTCTCAAGTTGCCCAAACAGACAGTATTAACAACAGTGGGAAAGCCACTCCCCCCTGCCCTCGAGTAATGCCGCCCACTCTCTCAACGAGGAACTTCGGCTTTCTCGCCATGCGAGAAGGCAGAAACAAATGGTAGTTCTCTACTATATGTTTCTGCCTTCTCTCACGGCGAGAAAGCAGTGGAGCGGCGCCCAAATGCCCCCATGGAGGATCCGCCACTGGCAATTTGTTACTTTGTATGTTTCCAATGACCCAGTGGCCTCACAGACTCGCTTCCTCCCCTTGGAGGCTCTGGAATGTCTGTTGTACACTGGTACATCAACAGGTCACCTCACTATACACCACTAACTGGGCCTAAAGATCTGTCCGAAGGTTTCATTCCCTACTCTGGACGGACAGACACCATCTTTGGAATTCCTGGAGTCGCTGTGACAAGGCGTATCTTGGCCCTCGAGGTGTAAGACCAACCTACTTCAGTGTTCCTGACCACCCAATCCTGCTCAAGTTTCAGGGTCATAAAGCTGGAGCTGGCCTACTCACAGGCACTTGACACCCCCTCTTGAAGCCACTACCTGGCCTCAGTCATCAACATCATGGTGCAAGGGATATTCACGCCTCCCTTGTCAATGCTAATCGGTGTTGGTGCAACTATACCATTGTAAGGCTAAGCTCTGTGCAAGCCTACCTTCCTACTACGTAGCCTCCTAACACCACGCTGTGTCAAATTATGAAGGTGCCCGCGAGCACAGGCGCCGTCATAGCAGTAACCGTTTCATAACAAGAGTGCTGTTGTGACGCCTCCTCCATAATACTTGTGCTCCTGGTCAAGCTGCGATGGTATACACCTGTAATGCAGTGCCACTGCCCATTTCCCACAACTGGCAACACAAATGGGTGACAATTACACACTTCAACTATAATGCATGGGTAGCACCTTCTCATGCTGGCACCGCTTGAGCCGTTGGATTAATCGCCCCTCACACTTGATGCCGTTGCTTGACACTCCCGTTTGGGTGTATAGGTCCCCTTGGCTGTCCACCTCTTGCAGTTGTTGCGGTGTGGAGCACTTCCCAGGTATCGGCCATGGATCCGGTCAAACCTAAATGAAAAAACAAACACAAACGATTAGTGTTTCTGGCTTCCTGACAAAAGATCCAGTACACTTGCCCATATTACATTGCTGTCACATGCTAAGCCTTAGCTAAGATTAGCACCAGATGCATTCCCCTCCAACTCGCAACTGCAAGTGTTCAGCATAGCATCAGTTTGTGTCACATGCGGAGCATTTAAATTAGTGCTACAGTGAGGGTGCCTTGTGGTATGACCTTTATTAAGGAATAGACCTGGAGTCTACAGTGAATGCCATAGCACCTTCATGATTATGAGCCTATCTGTGTGATATGACACCCACCCAAAAGCTTAAGTGTACCCGTGCATGATGCTTTAGACACAGGCCCCACATTCCTATGACCAATGCGACTGCGCGCAGGGATACCTTTGGCGGTATGACAACAGGGCCTGGGGTGTACTGCTTTGATGTGATCAGTGTTGAGAGTGTACCTGAGTGACCCTCTCCGATGTTGCAAATTGGGGTGTACTTTTTCAGGACGCCCCTGGGGTGGCACCACCGGTGGCGCAAGCCCACTAGCAGCATTTGGTTTACAGGCCATGGCATCTCCCCTTATAGCTCCATATGAAACCGTAAGCAAGGTTACTGTTACAATTTCCACCACCATAAGCATATAATGCTTGATCAGGCATATAGGGTACACCAGTACCATGTGGCTCCACATAGACGTCCGACGCACCAAGTGTCCAGGCACCCTGGTGCAGAGGTACTGAGTAACCCGAACATTGGTCGTATGCTCATAAGTAGAGCAGACCCCCTCCATGTGACATAATACTTCTAATGCCTACGCGTACCTGTAACGGGTGCCTCAATGTTTTTTGTTGTTGTTTTTTTTTACAGTCTCCTAATTCGTATGTGTAGCCTCGCAAGACTGACCTCAAAACTGTGGAATGGGTTGTGACATGCTGGCTTGGAATCTCTAGATGTGATGCAAACAGTAAGGCAAGTCGTGTTTCGCACTAAACAAATTAGAATGTGTTATATAGCACAAAAACCTGATGTGACATATGTTATGTGTAATTGTGTGAAACCCCAACCACCTAAATGCGGCTAACGTAAAGGAGATCCAAGCGGGCAAATTATGCTTGTGTACTGAGCTGGACTTGAGCCCCATAGCATGCTCGCCTGGACACAGCCACAGCTGATCAGTACTCTTAGCCTTTGGTCCAATAGATCGTGTTCCCATGCCAATTCCTTTGTTCGCCTCATATGCCTGACACATTAGCATATCCAGGCCTTGAACTACTGCGATGCCACACTTGATCTAGTGGGCACAGGGAAACCACTGAAACAGTAACCTGCTGCTCTTTAAAAGAAGATATGATTTATACTTGTTTGCGGTGGTGGAGGGAATGTAATTCACTGCTGCAGCCATCCAGTAGTGGTGTATAATAGCCAGCAGTGTCACAATCTTCATAGCACAAGTATTAAGTATGTTGATCTGCCCCCTTCAATTTCCTCGTTTAGCAGATTTTTGCCTTGCTTCGTACTGCTATCTAATAATGTTAGTGGCCCCCACTGGGTATCATAACAATATTATTCAGTAAACAAACTTGCTGTACACTGGTGAATGGCATAGAGGTATTCTCCTCTAATGTTCAGCGTGCACCTAGCCATTTCTGTGTCCCAAGACAGATAGGATGACCATGATATTCGGTGACCCCCCTTAACGACGCTGTACATTAGTATACTTTACATTGGCATATTTTTCATGATGCTATCCATAGTATTTGCTTACTATTTATTCAGAAGTCATTACTGACAAATATGCACAACATGCTCTGTACTCACTTCCCACTTGGGCAAATATATGCATTCGGTGTAATAGCACTGCCCATGACCGCGGGGGTCAAACATTTGCTGACTGCCTATAAAAAGACAGTAAAAGTAGTAGAAGGTGGCTTGGCAGCCATTTGCTTTTGAGCGAAAAACAACAGGTATTGAATTGCCCCAAAGGCACGTACTATGTGTAACTCATAACATTTATAGCTGCAAACAGTGCAGCAACATGTTGGCTGCAGCCAATTATCGTCCCGGAAGAGCCTAATGGATGCTATTAACAAATAAAAAACATCTCACTCGAAGGGAAAAGCTAATATACAGGCACTCTTTACTCTGGTCGGTATACTGTACAAGACCAAGTTAGGATTTTACACAATCTCCGTAAAACACGGCTCCCTCTGTCAGATACAAAGAGTTCTGTGCAATATTACAGTGACAAACTCAGCTGTGCCGGAAATGCAGCACAGTCAACCGGGATAAGCTGTAGCTTGTCACGGACCAATCGCACCGCTGCTTACCTCTCGGCTCTGCTACTGTTCTGCTCCCGAGTTTCTGTATGCCAGTCCTCCTATCCAGTAACCCTCATAGTACCCCTCGGCCAGCAACCAGGCCCGGACTGATAATGTCGGGCACCGGGCAATCCCCCGGTAGGCTGGAGGGGGTGGGCAGGGCCGGACTGAGAACCGAAACCGGCCCTGGCAAAGTGCTCAGCCGGCCTCCAGCTATGCTGCAAAAACCGGCCCTGTAACAAAAACGGCCCTCTGGGGCCCAAAACTAGCCCCCACCCATGCGGCCGACCGGGGGATTGCCCGGTGCCTGCAACGGCCAGTCCAGGCCTGGTAGCAGCAGCATGTCAAGCGGCAGCCCCTCGCGCCGCTCCCTCAGCCTGGAGGGCCCGACCCCCACCAGCAGCAGCACCCGCAGCACCACGGCAGGGCTTCACATGGATAACATCATGACCTCGCTGCGGGGCTCCCGGCAAGGGGCGGGGAGCGATCTCTCGGCACCCAGGACTGGCACCCCTCCCTCCCTGTCCCTCAAGGGCCCCCTCTACAGATCGCCTTGCAGCCAGAACAACAGCACCAGAGCAGAGAGCTACCACCGCAACATGCAGGCCATGAGCCTGTACTCGGGAGAGCGCTTCCTGACTTTGATTTCTGAACTATGTACCCCTCGGACTTCTCCTGGCATTCTAATCCATACCCACTGGGTCACCCTCATGGACTTCTTTACGCTTTTTCTTTTGTCCTGGCCACCATTTTGTTGCTGTTCACGGCCGCTTTTCTCTGGACCCTGACCCGCCATCTTGTCCATTCCCCCGTCCTTTCCCCTTTTCCCTCGTTTTCCCCTTTACGATCCTTAAATGTTTCTTCCTTTTTCTGATTTGCCTTTTCTCCATACCCTTGTATCCCTCCCACCCTCACTTGATGTTGTGACTGCGTCCCCCCTCTGACCCCTCTTAATGGAACTCTGCTTGCCTGTTTTTTTGGGGTCCTGACCTGAGGAAATCTACTATTTGTATATCTTTGTATATAAAGATAACTCTAATCACTAGTATATGCAGTAGACCTTTGTACTCTCTACCATTCCTATGTGACTCTTAGAGTATATCCATTTGTATCCCTTCCCTATGTATAGAGAGATAACTCTAATCACTAGTATATGCAGTAGACCTTTGTACTATCTACCATTCCAATGTGACTCTAAGGGCCCGATGTAGGTAATCCCAGATTACCGATTCTTAAATACCGAATCATACCGATTCGGTATTTAAGAACTGGCAATCGGGATGTAGGTAATTTTACCAAATTAATTACCGACTCGGTATGATTCTGTAATTAATGAATCGGTATTTACCGATTCTGTAATTGCCATTGATTCCTATGAGGCCCATAGGAATCATGTCAATTACCGAATCGGTAAATACTGATTCGGTAAAATTACCGGATTTGCAAGGGGGACAGGGTGTCACTTTGACACCCTGTTGCACCCCTGAATCTGGCTTGTGTGCCACATGGCACAGGTGTACATGCACAGATGTGCATGTACACAGGAATTCTTTATTTACCATGACATAGTATGTCATGGTAAATAACGAATTCTTAAGGGCCGGTGGCACTGTTTTCAGTGCCACCTACATCACAAATTTGAGATTCGGTAAATTTACCAATTCGGTAATTTACAGAATCGGTAAATTTACTGATTCTGTAAATATACCGAATCGGTAAATTTAAGGCCCCCTACATCTCAATCACCATATACCAGTCGGTAACGTCCGAAATCGGCTGTTACCGACCGGTATTTGGTGACCTACATCAGGCCCTTACAGTATATCCATTCGTATCCCTTCCTTGAATGCTCCTCCTTGTGTGACTATAACTTGTACATTTGCAATTTTTTTCTGTTTGTATCTTTTATGCAACGCACGTAATCCTGAGTCCTTATCTATCGCAACTGGTTCTTATGTGAAGCGCTCTGACACCTTCGGGTAGTGTTCGCGCTATATAAAATCGCATTCAATAAAATAAAAATAAAATAAAATCTGCAGCACTGGGCCCCACGTGACCGCCTGCAGCAGAAGCAATAGCCCTGAAGTAAACAGGGTATGACCCGGGAGACGTGGGGACGTTGCGGCCAGACGCAGTTACGCAAGAGCTTACGTAGAAACGAAGTGATGCTGAGACGCGCGGTACATTTTTAGACCCTGATTGTGGTTAATAATAAAGCCTCCTGTTCCGGCTAACCTTTCCACGCTTGCGTATTCAGCTTCCCCCCGAGCTGAGTGGGCTGAAACCGAGGCTGCCATAAACGCGAAGGATCCACAGTTCTTTACATAACAGCTAATTAAAAGCAAGAGAGAGAGAGACTGCCAGAGAGAGACCTCATTCAGCGCACCTCAGCGTCTGTGCTCCTGCAGCAGTCGTCTGAGCATATATTTGCACTGAATTAGCATTTAAAAGATAGTGAGTGTGTATAAATAGACACCTGCGCACCAATTCGAGCAGAGAATGAATACACCGACTGCTGCGTAGGTGGTGGGCTGATGGAGCCAGTACATTTACTCTCCTCACTGTACATTCTCCGTACCTATAGTGGAGATGAGAGGTACTCAGCAAAATACTTTATGAACCTATTTCCACGTCCACGACTTCTCAAACCCCCACCCCCCCCCCCCCCGCCCCGACCGTAAATTCATACCAGCACTTCTGCTGCATTTTGATAACCACAGATAATTTAAAGCACATCTCCATCGCACAAGGCACAAGTCAGGATGTAGTCACAGGTACACGTCGTCCACCCACTATTTTCACAGGGTGGACGCTGTCCTACCTGCCAAGACGTTGGGCCCCACAGAAATATGCTGAACTTGTCCCGGTGTAATTTTCAGACACCGGGACACGTTCAGCAGCACCTGTACGTTGTCTGCTTTCAATTCTCAGCAGCAAGTGCAGGTAGCGAGGGGCTTTTTTTTTCACCTACAGCTGGGCCGAAGTTAAGGGGCCACCAGGCCTCCTTTAGTCTGAATATCCTGAAAGGAGGCAGCGTGGAACCTCACACTTAAATGTAAATGCCATGGAGGGGAAACAGAGGCCCACAGCTTGTTATCTCTTTACAGGTACTTAAGAGATGCATGTGTTTGCTTTTGAACGATCAACAAAGGGAGAGACAGGGTTCAAGGGCACTCTTAGTCCCCAGTCAATAGATACAAAAACAAAGGAAGAGTGTCCGTCAGTGAAGCGTGGGTGTGATCAGGATAGCACGTATTAATAGGAGGCCAGCTGTAGTTGGTCAGAAGGCTGGACTAACTTTCAAGAAAAAAATCCATTATTTCTTCAAGAAACCCTCACTCACCCTAGTGGTGACATGCTTCATCATCGGGTCCACTCGGGAGATCGAGTACCTCCCGAGTGTGCTACGACGCCAGGAGACTGCGGAGCAGGTTGTTGTGAGAGTGAATGTGAAAAAGAGGGTGTAGTTAAAAATGTCAGAGGTTGTCCCAAAAAAATCTTTTATTCGCTGGTCAACTTGACATATTAAAATTAGGAGCTATGTGCAGGGAAACTATCCACAAGAAATACAGGTGTTTCCCTGTTAGGGGAAGGTCAACATGTTTCTGCCCTTTTAAGTGTGTGAGTTTACAGGGCTTTCGTCAGGACCAGTAAGTGGGTGTTACCTCAACAGGTATAGGCGCGCTAAGGCCTACCCTGCTGTAGGTAGTGAAAGTTAAAAACAGTGGCACTATGTGTAAAAATAAGTGCAAGAGAATACAAACCAAAAGGCTTGGGGATTTGCCTCTATTGCGAGGAGCCCAGAAGTCTGCAGGTAGGTAAAAGACAGACAGACAAACACAACATGAAACACAAAAATGAGCAAATGGTCATTCATGATCACGGTTTTATGCCATGCAACTTTGGGTGTGGCGTGATACGTGCTAACAGACCTATCAATGGCCGTGGTCGGGGGGGGGATCCAGTTGTAGAGTGGAACTTGTGCCCAAGACCGTTAGTGATGGGCCTCAACTAGGGCCAGGGTAGTGTGACCTGGCGCTGTAACAAATAGTGGGGTAATGCAACGGGGGCTTGCAGTGCTAAGTCCGTCCGTGTGGGAAGCCTGGTAGGCTGCCCATAATAGTAAAATTACCTATGGTTAGAGTACGGAGAAGTATTCCCCGAAGAGTGATGTTATTAAACACAGCTACGTAGTAGTAATGCGCAGCCTTGCTGGCCGTGAATTAGAGAGCTTAAAGTGGCACACTAATAAATAATATAGGTGGCAGAGTCCTCACTTGTACTCAGTATGAACCACGCCCCATAGATTCAGAGGGGGGGTGGGAGCGACAATGGCACACCCTGTCAGGGTAAAAACAGAAACACACACAAAGGAGAGTTCAAGGAGAGTAGGCAGAAGTTCACACACAAACACTTAGCTTGTTAGGAAGTCAGGTCGCTTGTACATACGCCCGCAACGCTCAGCACCCTCTCGGCACCTAGCTGTCCCCGCTGGATCTCGTGGATCACGAGCGAGGAACAAGCCCGGCGCTAAGAGAGGGAGGCGTCGGGACGTCGTCCAATCACGAGCGCTGACTCAAACGAGGCTTGAGAAGCAAGCCTCGCGTCATCGCGTGCAGATCTCTCTCGCACGTCGTATGGAAAACGAGGCTTGGGATGCGCCGTCGGTGCGCATGCGCGGGCATGATCAGTGTTGTAGCCAGATCGAGGCTGGAAACCGGAACGAGGCTTGGAATGCAAGCTGTCAATCGGGGTTCGGAGACAGAGGCTTGACACGCAAGCAAAATAGACGGACCGACTGAGTGGGTTATAAGTCAGAAGTCCGCTATGGAAACAAATAAAGAATTCACATTCAAATACATAAACCCTAATGGTGGGTGTAGGTTCATTGACAGGTTTACAGAAATACCAGACAAGGTTTAGGAGTAACCATCATCGGAGATATAATTAGAGGGTGAATAAATTATGCACAATTATATTTGTGTACTGTGGGTGGTGACACAGACTTACAAATATTCGATGCGAACGGCACACATATCGATGGTGATGAGTGCCCACCATCATAGATGTTATTCTCCAGGGTTACTCTTGTCATCTATGGTATTGGTAGAATGAGAGCTGTCACAAACAGAGCGATATCACTAGTAGAGGGTATACATCATGGGCATTGCCCTAAATTGGGGAGTTGGACAGTGTTAATGTTTGAGAACGCTGGCCCAAGGTATTTGGTCATTTAGACCTTCATTGTGTGTGTTGAGTCTGTAGACCCAGCGTTGCTCTTTTTCAAACAGGATGTTCTCTCTGTTCCTGGGGTTGTTGACCTGTTCTATTACTGTCCAGGTCATGTCATTGGGGGTATGGTTTGCCTGCAGAAAATGCTCACTCAGTTTGGTCGTTATTTTCTTGCAGCGAACATTGCTGCGATGTTCGCCAATGCGGGTCTTCACTTTCCGGGTTGTCATGCCTACATATCTCTTGGCACACGGGCAAGTTATCAGATAAACAACATGAGTGGAATTGCAGTTAGTATGGGACATTTGCGTCCATACTTTCCCCGGTTCCAAATTCAACTGTTTAGTGTGGGTAGTCAAATGACAGACACTACAGTCAGTGCATGGGAAATGGCCGGTTACGGGGGGTAAATTCCATGGTTCAGTAACAGATTTGATCAATGATGATTGACATGCTAAGGGCCTTGTGTGTACCAGGGCATCCTTAATACTCCTGCCCTTTTTAAAAGAGAACAGTGGTTTTTCCCAATTGCCAATGCTACTGGTGATAATTCTCCAATTTTTGTTTATTGACTTTTTTACATTGTCTGATAGTGTGCTATATGTTGTAACACATGTCAAAGGGACCTCTGTGTCCAATTTTTCGTTCTCTTCCAGGAGGGCTTCCCGGGGTTGGTTCCGGGCCCGAGTCTGTCCTTTGTTGAGGATGCCTTGTGGGTAGCCTCTTTGTTTCAGTTTGACAGTTAGGTCCTCTGCCTGTATCTTGTAGTCCGTAGTGCTACTGCAATTCCTTCTGAGACGGAGGTATTGCCCATAGGGCAGGTTCTCACGTAATGGTCTTGGGTGGAAGCTACTGAATTGTAGAAGGTTGTTCCTAGCTGTTGGTTTGTGGTGGGTCACAGTAGTGAGAGCTGTCCCATTGATCCTTATCACCACGTCCAAGAAAACTATTGATTCTTTGCTATAGCTGTTCGTGAATTTTAAATAAGGGTCAAGAGTGTTGACCCAGCTCAGGAATTCAATGAGACTGTTTTCAGTGCCTGTCCATAGGATGAGAATATCATCTATGTACCTCTTCCATAAGCCTATGGAGGAGGCAAAAGGGTTGGAAGGGGGCAGGATGTGTTTCGTCTCAAAATCGTACACGTACAGCCCCGCTACGCTTGGAGCGAAGGTGCTGCCCATAGAGGTCCCTGTGCATTGAAGGTACAGTTGTCCCTTGTGCTCAAAATAATTTTCTGTTAGTGCCATCCTTGCACATTGTAAAATAAACGTCTTAGGTGTGACATATTCCCAAGTCACTGTGTCCAGTGCTTGTGCCAGTACCCGTAATGTTTCTTCCTGCGGGATACTCGTGTACAGACTCTCTATGTCCATAGTGACTAAGGTGACTGAGTCTGGTTCAAAAGAGATGTCATTCAGTAGCCTAAGAAGGCTTTTAGTATCCTTCAAATAAGTGCTGGAGTTTTGTACTATTGGCTTTAGGTAATGATCGCAGAATGTAGATAGCGGTTCCAGTACAGAGCCAATGCCAGACACTATAGGGCGTCCTGGTGGCGGTAATCTATTTTTGTGGGTTTTTGGCAGTGTATAGAAGTAAGGGATTGTTGGTCCCCCTGCAGTGAGATATGCCGCCTCATGAGCTGAGATATGACCATTCGCCTCTGCCTCCTGTACAATTGTGGATATTCGTGCTTTCATATCCGCAGTTGGGTCTATATTGAGAAGGGTATAGTTGGTCCTGTCATTTAGGAGAGTTAAGCATACTTCGTCATAATCCTTGGTATCCTGGATGACAATTCCACCGCCCTTGTCGGCGGGTTTTATGACGATGTCTTTGTCATTTTTCAAATTCTCAAGGGCTTTGTGTTCCACCGCCGAGAAGTTATTGTACCGTTTGGGGTTTTCAAGGGCTTCCAGATCTTTTGTAACCGCCTGTTCAAAGGTCGTGATTGCGGCTGGTATAGTATGCGGGGGTGGCATGAAGGTTGATTTAGGTCTGAATGTTGTATCAAACTCCTGTTCGTGGGTTTCAGGCTGTTCTTTAGACTCAAAAAACGCCTTGAGTTTGAGTTTGCGAAAGAATTGTGCTAACTCGCAATGGAGTCGAAATTTGTCCGGACGTGAAGTTGGGACAAACCCTAGGCCCCTCTCTAGGACTTTTGTTTCTTCTGGTGTGAGAATTTTCTTTGAGAGGTTTGTTACGAGACTTAGATTGCACTCGTGCTGGCTGTTGCTGTTCGACTGCGAGTGTGTTTCCCCACTGAGTCTTCGTCCTCCCAGGTCACTTGCGTGTCTCCTCTGCTCCGTCCCCGTCCCCGCCCGCCTCTCCCTAAAAAAGGCATAGGTGGGTGGTTCTGAGGAAAAAGGGGTTGCATGTAGGGGTTCCAGTTCATCATTGGGAACTGGGGTTGTTGGTAAAACAAGGGTGGGGGACCATTGTTTGGTTGTCCATAGTTCTGCCACCTTGGTTGTTGTGTAGGGTGATTGAATCTGCCTCTACCCCCTCTTCGTCCTCTCTGTTTAGGGCTCTGGTTGCTCGTGGAGCTCCCACTGGACGAATGGCTATCTGAGTCATCAGATTTGTTTGGATCCTTTTTTGGTATACTATAGTTCGGATCAGAGTAAGGGTATACAGTTTCAAATTTAAATTTTTTTAGATCCTTTTGAAACTTTGTTAGTTTTGCTTGCATCAGATTGTCTTTGTATTCCACAAGGTCTCTATTAATTTCATCCAACTTTTTTTTATATCCAGTTATTGTGGTTTTGAACTGAGCTTCTGTCTGTTGGATCTCGATTTGTAGGGTTTCTGATAAGCGTAGTGCTGTTTTGATGATCAACACTAGCCAATCCCTTGTGCAGTGCCATGCAATCATGGCCCAATCCCTTCTAAAGGTGGCATCATTTAAGAATATTCTTGGAGCGTTGGTGACCAAAAGCCCTTTTGGGGCTGAGTTGGTGGTGAGGTATTGTTTCAGAATTGTACCATGTAAAATGGTTCTAATTCTATCACGTTTTATTTCCGTCAATTGTTCCCATTCTGCTGTGTGTGACACTGCTTGGGCTATTGCTGGATCTGCAAAGATGTTTGGGTCTGCCAGTAGTTCATCTATCTCCTCCGTGGTGAAAGTTAAACCCAGGTTGGGTGTAGGTGTTGCCATTTTAGTTTCTATAGATACACGTTGTTGTATCTATGATTATTTTGATGGAATCAACGAAAAAAAGGGGGGGGAAGGATAATAACTCTCACTGCTGTGTGCAGCTGAATAACGATCAACAAAGGGAGAGACAGGGTTCAAGGGCACTCTTAGTCCCCAGTCAATAGATACAAAAACAAAGGAAGAGTGTCCGTCAGTGAAGCGTGGGTGTGATCAGGATAGCACGTATTAATAGGAGGCCAGCTGTAGTTGGTCAGAAGGCTGGACTAACTTTCAAGAAAAAAATCCATTATTTCTTCAAGAAACCCTCACTCACCCTAGTGGTGACATGCTTCATCATCGGGTCCACTCGGGAGATCGAGTACCTCCCGAGTGTGCTACGACGCCAGGAGACTGCGGAGCAGGTTGTTGTGAGAGTGAATGTGAAAAAGAGGGTGTAGTTAAAAATGTCAGAGGTTGTCCCAAAAAAATCTTTTATTCGCTGGTCAACTTGACATATTAAAATTAGGAGCTATGTGCAGGGAAACTATCCACAAGAAATACAGGTGTTTCCCTGTTAGGGGAAGGTCAACATGTTTCTGCCCTTTTAAGTGTGTGAGTTTACAGGGCTTTCGTCAGGACCAGTAAGTGGGTGTTACCTCAACAGGTATAGGCGCGCTAAGGCCTACCCTGCTGTAGGTAGTGAAAGTTAAAAACAGTGGCACTATGTGTAAAAATAAGTGCAAGAGAATACAAACCAAAAGGCTTGGGGATTTGCCTCTATTGCGAGGAGCCCAGAAGTCTGCAGGTAGGTAAAAGACAGACAGACAAACACAACATGAAACACAAAAATGAGCAAATGGTCATTCATGATCACGGTTTTATGCCATGCAACTTTGGGTGTGGCGTGATACGTGCTAACAGACCTATCAATGGCCGTGGTCGGGGGGGAGATCCAGTTGTAGAGTGGAACTTGTGCCCAAGACCGTTAGTGATGGGCCTCAACTAGGGCCAGGGTAGTGTGACCTGGCGCTGTAACAAATAGTGGGGTAATGCAACGGGGGCTTGCAGTGCTAAGTCCGTCCGTGTGGGAAGCCTGGTAGGCTGCCCATAATAGTAAAATTACCTATGGTTAGAGTACGGAGAAGTATTCCCCGAAGAGTGATGTTATTAAACACAGCTACGTAGTAGTAATGCGCAGCCTTGCTGGCCGTGAATTAGAGAGCTTACAGTGGCACACTAATAAATAATATAGGTGGCAGAGTCCTCACTTGTACTCAGTATGAACCACGCCCCATAGATTCAGAGGGGGGGTGGGAGCGACAATGGCACACCCTGTCAGGGTAAAAACAGAAACACACAAAAAGGAGAGTTCAAGGAGAGTAGGCAGAAGTTCACACACAAACACTTAGCTTGTTAGGAAGTCAGGTCGCTTGTACATACGCCCGCAACGCTCAGCACCCTCTCGGCACCTAGCTGTCCCCGCTGGATCTCGTGGATCACGAGCGAGGAACAAGCCCGGCGCTAAGAGAGGGAGGCGTCGGGACGTCGTCCAATCACGAGCGCTGACTCAAACGAGGCTTGAGAAGCAAGCCTCGCGTCATCGCGTGCAGATCTCTCTCGCACGTCGTATGGAAAACGAGGCTTGGGATGCGCCGTCGGTGCGCATGCGCGGGCATGATCAGTGTTGTAGCCAGATCGAGGCTGGAAACCGGAACGAGGCTTGGAATGCAAGCTGTCAATCGGGGTTCGGAGACAGAGGCTTGACACGCAAGCAAAATAGACGGACCGACTGAGTGGGTTATAAGTCAGAAGTCCGCTATGGAAACAAATAAAGAATTCACATTCAAATACATAAACCCTAATGGTGGGTGTAGGTTCATTGACAGGTTTACAGAAATACCAGACAAGGTTTAGGAGTAACCATCATCGGAGATATAATTAGAGGGTGAATAAATTATGCACAATTATATTTGTGTACTGTGGGTGGTGACACAGACTTACAAATATTCGATGCGAACGGCACACATATCGATGGTGATGAGTGCCCACCATCATAGATGTTATTCTCCAGGGTTACTCTTGTCATCTATGGTATTGGTAGAATGAGAGCTGTCACAAACAGAGCGATATCACTAGTAGAGGGTATACATCATGGGCATTGCCCTAAATTGGGGAGTTGGACAGTGTTAATGTTTGAGAACGCTGGCCCAAGGTATTTGGTCATTTAGACCTTCATTGTGTGTGTTGAGTCTGTAGACCCAGCGTTGCTCTTTTTCAAACAGGATGTTCTCTCTGTTCCTGGGGTTGTTGACCTGTTCTATTACTGTCCAGGTCATGTCATTGGGGGTATGATTTGCCTGCAGAAAATGCTCACTCAGTTTGGTCGTTATTTTCTTGCAGCGAACATTGCTGCGATGTTCGCCAATGCGGGTCTTCACTTTCCGGGTTGTCATGCCTACATATCTCTTGGCACACGGGCAAGTTATCAGATAAACAACATGAGTGGAATTGCAGTTAGTATGGGACATTTGCGTCCATACTTTCCCCGGTTCCAAATTCAACTGTTTAGTGTGGGTAGTCAAATGACAGACACTACAGTCAGTGCATGGGAAATGGCCGGTTACGGGGGGTAAATTCCATGGTTCAGTAACAGATCTGATCAATGATGATTGACATGCTAAGGGCCTTGTGTGTACCAGGGCATCCTTAATACTCCTGCCCTTTTTAAAAGAGAACAGTGGTTTTTCCCAATTGCCAATGCTACTGGTGATAATTCTCCAATTTTTGTTTATTGACTTTTTTACATTGTCTGATAGTGTGCTATATGTTGTAACACATGTCAAAGGGACCTCTGTGTCCAATTTTTCGTTCTCTTCCAGGAGGGCTTCCCGGGGTTGGTTCCGGGCCCGAGTCTGTCCTTTGTTGAGGATGCCTTGTGGGTAGCCTCTTTGTTTCAGTTTGACAGTTAGGTCCTCTGCCTGTATCTTGTAGTCCGTAGTGCTACTGCAATTCCTTCTGAGACGGAGGTATTGCCCATAGGGCAGGTTCTCACGTAATGGTCTTGGGTGGAAGCTACTGAATTGTAGAAGGTTGTTCCTAGCTGTTGGTTTGTGGTGGGTCACAGTAGTGAGAGCTGTCCCATTGATCCTTATCACCACGTCCAAGAAAACTATTGATTCTTTGCTATAGCTGTTCGTGAATTTTAAATAAGGGTCAAGAGTGTTGACCCAGCTCAGGAATTCAATGAGACTGTTTTCAGTGCCTGTCCATAGGATGAGAATATCATCTATGTACCTCTTCCATAAGCCTATGGAGGAGGCAAAAGGGTTGGAAGGGGGCAGGATGTGTTTCGTCTCAAAATCGTACACGTACAGCCCCGCTACGCTTGGAGCGAAGGTGCTGCCCATAGAGGTCCCTGTGCATTGAAGGTACAGTTGTCCCTTGTGCTCAAAATAATTTTCTGTTAGTGCCATCCTTGCACATTGTAAAATAAACGTCTTAGGTGTGACATATTCCCAAGTCACTGTGTCCAGTGCTTGTGCCAGTACCCGTAATGTTTCTTCCTGCGGGATACTCGTGTACAGACTCTCTATGTCCATAGTGACTAAGGTGACTGAGTCTGGTTCAAAAGAGATGTCATTCAGTAGCCTAAGAAGGCTTTTAGTATCCTTCAAATAAGTGCTGGAGTTTTGTACTATTGGCTTTAGGTAATGATCGCAGAATGTAGATAGCGGTTCCAGTACAGAGCCAATGCCAGACACTATAGGGCGTCCTGGTGGCGGTAATCTATTTTTGTGGGTTTTTGGCAGTGTATAGAAGTAAGGGATTGTTGGTCCCCCTGCCGTGAGATATGCCGCCTCATGAGCTGAGATATGACCATTCGCCTCTGCCTCCTGTACAATTGTGGATATTCGTGCTTTCATATCCGCAGTTGGGTCTATATTGAGAAGGGTATAGTTGGTCCTGTCATTTAGGAGAGTTAAGCATACTTCGTCATAATCCTTGGTATCCTGGATGACAATTCCACCGCCCTTGTCGGCGGGTTTTATGACGATGTCTTTGTCATTTTTCAAATTCTCAAGGGCTTTGTGTTCCACCGCCGAGAAGTTATTGTACCGTTTGGGGTTTTCAAGGGCTTCCAGATCTTTTGTAACCGCCTGTTCAAAGGTCGTGATTGCGGCTGGTATAGTATGCGGGGGTGGCATGAAGGTTGATTTAGGTCTGAATGTTGTATCAAACTCCTGTTCGTGGGTTTCAGGCTGTTCTTTAGACTCAAAAAACGCCTTGAGTTTGAGTTTGCGAAAGAATTGTGCTAACTCGCAATGGAGTCGAAATTTGTCCGGACGTGAAGTTGGGACAAACCCTAGGCCCCTCTCTAGGACTTTTGTTTCTTCTGGTGTGAGAATTTTCTTTGAGAGGTTTGTTACGAGACTTAGATTGCACTCGTGCTGGCTGTTGCTGTTCGACTGCGAGTGTGTTTCCCCACTGAGTCTTCGTCCTCCAAGGTCACTTGCGTGTCTCCTCTGCTCCGTCCCCGTCCCCGCCCGCCTCTCCCTAAAAAAGGCATAGGTGGGTGGTTCTGAGGAAAAAGGGGTTGCATGTAGGGGTTCCAGTTCATCATTGGGAACTGGGGTTGTTGGTAAAACAAGGGTGGGGGACCATTGTTTGGTTGTCCATAGTTCTGCCACCTTGGTTGTTGTGTAGGGTGATTGAATCTGCCTCTACCCCCTCTTCGTCCTCTCTGTTTAGGGCTCTGGTTGCTCGTGGAGCTCCCACTGGACGAATGGCTATCTGAGTCATCAGATTTGTTTGGATCCTTTTTTGGTATACTATAGTTCGGATCAGAGTAAGGGTATACAGTTTCAAATTTAAATTTTTTTAGATCCTTTTGAAACTTTGTTAGTTTTGCTTGCATCAGATTGTCTTTGTATTCCACAAGGTCTCTATTAATTTCATCCAACTTTTTTTTATATCCAGTTATTGTGGTTTTGAACTGAGCTTCTGTCTGTTGGATCTCGATTTGTAGGGTTTCTGATAAGCGTAGTGCTGTTTTGATGATCAACACTAGCCAATCCCTTGTGCAGTGCCATGCAATCATGGCCCAATCCCTTCTAAAGGTGGCATCATTTAAGAATATTCTTGGAGCGTTGGTGACCAAAAGCCCTTTTGGGGCTGAGTTGGTGGTGAGGTATTGTTTCAGAATTGTACCATGTAAAATGGTTCTAATTCTATCACGTTTTATTTCCGTCAATTGTTCCCATTCTGCTGTGTGTGACACTGCTTGGGCTATTGCTGGATCTGCAAAGATGTTTGGGTCTGCCAGTAGTTCATCTATCTCCTCCGTGGTGAAAGTTAAACCCAGGTTGGGTGTAGGTGTTGCCATTTTAGTTTCTATAGATACACGTTGTTGTATCTATGATTATTTTGATGGAATCAACGAAAAAAAGGGGGGGGAAGGATAATAACTCTCACTGCTGTGTGCAGCTGAATAACGATCAACAAAGGGAGAGACAGGGTTCAAGGGCACTCTTAGTCCCCAGTCAATAGATACAAAAACAAAGGAAGAGTGTCCGTCAGTGAAGCGTGGGTGTGATCAGGATAGCACGTATTAATAGGAGGCCAGCTGTAGTTGGTCAGAAGGCTGGACTAACTTTCAAGAAAAAAATCCATTATTTCTTCAAGAAACCCTCACTCACCCTAGTGGTGACATGCTTCATCATCGGGTCCACTCGGGAGATCGAGTACCTCCCGAGTGTGCTACGACGCCAGGAGACTGCGGAGCAGGTTGTTGTGAGAGTGAATGTGAAAAAGAGGGTGTAGTTAAAAATGTCAGAGGTTGTCCCAAAAAAATCTTTTATTCGCTGGTCAACTTGACATATTAAAATTAGGAGCTATGTGCAGGGAAACTATCCACAAGAAATACAGGTGTTTCCCTGTTAGGGGAAGGTCAACATGTTTCTGCCCTTTTAAGTGTGTGAGTTTACAGGGCTTTCGTCAGGACCAGTAAGTGGGTGTTACCTCAACAGGTATAGGCGCGCTAAGGCCTACCCTGCTGTAGGTAGTGAAAGTTAAAAACAGTGGCACTATGTGTAAAAATAAGTGCAAGAGAATACAAACCAAAAGGCTTGGGGATTTGCCTCTATTGCGAGGAGCCCAGAAGTCTGCAGGTAGGTAAAAGACAGACAGACAAACACAACATGAAACACAAAAATGAGCAAATGGTCATTCATGATCACGGTTTTATACCATGCAACTTTGGGTGTGGCGTGATACGTGCTAACAGACCTATCAATGGCCGTGGTCGGGGGGGAGATCCAGTTGTAGAGTGGAACTTGTGCCCAAGACCGTTAGTGATGGGCCTCAACTAGGGCCAGGGTAGTGTGACCTGGCGCTGTAACAAATAGTGGGGTAATGCAACGGGGGCTTGCAGTGCTAAGTCCGTCCGTGTGGGAAGCCTGGTAGGCTGCCCATAATAGTAAAATTACCTATGGTTAGAGTACGGAGAAGTATTCCCCGAAGAGTGATGTTATTAAACACAGCTACGTAGTAGTAATGCGCAGCCTTGCTGGCCGTGAATTAGAGAGCTTACAGTGGCACACTAATAAATAATATAGGTGGCAGAGTCCTCACTTGTACTCAGTATGAACCACGCCCCATAGATTCAGAGGGGGGGTGGGAGCGACAATGGCACACCCTGTCAGGGTAAAAACAGAAACACACAAAAAGGAGAGTTCAAGGAGAGTAGGCAGAAGTTCACACACAAACACTTAGCTTGTTAGGAAGTCAGGTCGCTTGTACATACGCCCGCAACGCTCAGCACCCTCTCGGCACCTAGCTGTCCCCGCTGGATCTCGTGGATCACGAGCGAGGAACAAGCCCGGCGCTAAGAGAGGGAGGCGTCGGGACGTCGTCCAATCACGAGCGCTGACTCAAACGAGGCTTGAGAAGCAAGCCTCGCGTCATCGCGTGCAGATCTCTCTCGCACGTCGTATGGAAAACGAGGCTTGGGATGCGCCGTCGGTGCGCATGCGCGGGCATGATCAGTGTTGTAGCCAGATCGAGGCTGGAAACCGGAACGAGGCTTGGAATGCAAGCTGTCAATCGGGGTTCGGAGACAGAGGCTTGACACGCAAGCAAAATAGACGGACCGACTGAGTGGGTTATAAGTCAGAAGTCCGCTATGGAAACAAATAAAGAATTCACATTCAAATACATAAACCCTAATGGTGGGTGTAGGTTCATTGACAGGTTTACAGAAATACCAGACAAGGTTTAGGAGTAACCATCATCGGAGATATAATTAGAGGGTGAATAAATTATGCACAATTATATTTGTGTACTGTGGGTGGTGACACAGACTTACAAATATTCGATGCGAACGGCACACATATCGATGGTGATGAGTGCCCACCATCATAGATGTTATTCTCCAGGGTTACTCTTGTCATCTATGGTATTGGTAGAATGAGAGCTGTCACAAACAGAGCGATATCACTAGTAGAGGGTATACATCATGGGCATTGCCCTAAATTGGGGAGTTGGACAGTGTTAATGTTTGAGAACGCTGGCCCAAGGTATTTGGTCATTTAGACCTTCATTGTGTGTGTTGAGTCTGTAGACCCAGCGTTGCTCTTTTTCAAACAGGATGTTCTCTCTGTTCCTGGGGTTGTTGACCTGTTCTATTACTGTCCAGGTCATGTCATTGGGGGTATGGTTTGCCTGCAGAAAATGCTCACTCAGTTTGGTCGTTATTTTCTTGCAGCGAACATTGCTGCGATGTTCGCCAATGCGGGTCTTCACTTTCCGGGTTGTCATGCCTACATATCTCTTGGCACACGGGCAAGTTATCAGATAAACAACATGAGTGGAATTGCAGTTAGTATGGGACATTTGCGTCCATACTTTCCCCGGTTCCAAATTCAACTGTTTAGTGTGGGTAGTCAAATGACAGACACTACAGTCAGTGCATGGGAAATGGCCGGTTACGGGGGGTAAATTCCATGGTTCAGTAACAGATCTGATCAATGATGATTGACATGCTAAGGGCCTTGTGTGTACCAGGGCATCCTTAATACTCCTGCCCTTTTTAAAAGAGAACAGTGGTTTTTCCCAATTGCCAATGCTACTGGTGATAATTCTCCAATTTTTGTTTATTGACTTTTTTACATTGTCTGATAGTGTGCTATATGTTGTAACACATGTCAAAGGGACCTCTGTGTCCAATTTTTCGTTCTCTTCCAGGAGGGCTTCCCGGGGTTGGTTCCGGGCCCGAGTCTGTCCTTTGTTGAGGATGCCTTGTGGGTAGCCTCTTTGTTTCAGTTTGACAGTTAGGTCCTCTGCCTGTATCTTGTAGTCCGTAGTGCTACTGCAATTCCTTCTGAGACGGAGGTATTGCCCATAGGGCAGGTTCTCACGTAATGGTCTTGGGTGGAAGCTACTGAATTGTAGAAGGTTGTTCCTAGCTGTTGGTTTGTGGTGGGTCACAGTAGTGAGAGCTGTCCCATTGATCCTTATCACCACGTCCAAGAAAACTATTGATTCTTTGCTATAGCTGTTCGTGAATTTTAAATAAGGGTCAAGAGTGTTGACCCAGCTCAGGAATTCAATGAGACTGTTTTCAGTGCCTGTCCATAGGATGAGAATATCATCTATGTACCTCTTCCATAAGCCTATGGAGGAGGCAAAAGGGTTGGAAGGGGGCAGGATGTGTTTCGTCTCAAAATCGTACACGTACAGCCCCGCTACGCTTGGAGCGAAGGTGCTGCCCATAGAGGTCCCTGTGCATTGAAGGTACAGTTGTCCCTTGTGCTCAAAATAATTTTCTGTTAGTGCCATCCTTGCACATTGTAAAATAAACGTCTTAGGTGTGACATATTCCCAAGTCACTGTGTCCAGTGCTTGTGCCAGTACCCGTAATGTTTCTTCCTGCGGGATACTCGTGTACAGACTCTCTATGTCCATAGTGACTAAGGTGACTGAGTCTGGTTCAAAAGAGATGTCATTCAGTAGCCTAAGAAGGCTTTTAGTATCCTTCAAATAAGTGCTGGAGTTTTGTACTATTGGCTTTAGGTAATGATCGCAGAATGTAGATAGCGGTTCCAGTACAGAGCCAATGCCAGACACTATAGGGCGCCCTGGTGGCGGTAATCTATTTTTGTGGGTTTTTGGCAGTGTATAGAAGTAAGGGATTGTTGGTCCCCCTGCCGTGAGATATGCCGCCTCATGAGCTGAGATATGACCATTCGCCTCTGCCTCCTGTACAATTGTGGATATTCGTGCTTTCATATCCGCAGTTGGGTCTATATTGAGAAGGGTATAGTTGGTCCTGTCATTTAGGAGAGTTAAGCATACTTCGTCATAATCCTTGGTATCCTGGATGACAATTCCACCGCCCTTGTCGGCGGGTTTTATGACGATGTCTTTGTCATTTTTCAAATTCTCAAGGGCTTTGTGTTCCACCGCCGAGAAGTTATTGTACCGTTTGGGGTTTTCAAGGGCTTCCAGATCTTTTGTAACCGCCTGTTCAAAGGTCGTGATTGCGGCTGGTATAGTATGCGGGGGTGGCATGAAGGTTGATTTAGGTCTGAATGTTGTATCAAACTCCTGTTCGTGGGTTTCAGGCTGTTCTTTAGACTCAAAAAACGCCTTGAGTTTGAGTTTGCGAAAGAATTGTGCTAACTCGCAATGGAGTCGAAATTTGTCCGGACGTGAAGTTGGGACAAACCCTAGGCCCCTCTCTAGGACTTTTGTTTCTTCTGGTGTGAGAATTTTCTTTGAGAGGTTTGTTACGAGACTTAGATTGCACTCGTGCTGGCTGTTGCTGTTCGACTGCGAGTGTGTTTCCCCACTGAGTCTTCGTCCTCCAAGGTCACTTGCGTGTCTCCTCTGCTCCGTCCCCGTCCCCGCCCGCCTCTCCCTAAAAAAGGCATAGGTGGGTGGTTCTGAGGAAAAAGGGGTTGCATGTAGGGGTTCCAGTTCATCATTGGGAACTGGGGTTGTTGGTAAAACAAGGGTGGGGGACCATTGTTTGGTTGTCCATAGTTCTGCCACCTTGGTTGTTGTGTAGGGTGATTGAATCTGCCTCTACCCCCTCTTCGTCCTCTCTGTTTAGGGCTCTGGTTGCTCGTGGAGCTCCCACTGGACGAATGGCTATCTGAGTCATCAGATTTGTTTGGATCCTTTTTTGGTATACTATAGTTCGGATCAGAGTAAGGGTATACAGTTTCAAATTTAAATTTTTTTAGATCCTTTTGAAACTTTGTTAGTTTTGCTTGCATCAGATTGTCTTTGTATTCCACAAGGTCTCTATTAATTTCATCCAACTTTTTTTTATATCCAGTTATTGTGGTTTTGAACTGAGCTTCTGTCTGTTGGATCTCGATTTGTAGGGTTTCTGATAAGCGTAGTGCTGTTTTGATGATCAACACTAGCCAATCCCTTGTGCAGTGCCATGCAATCATGGCCCAATCCCTTCTAAAGGTGGCATCATTTAAGAATATTCTTGGAGCGTTGGTGACCAAAAGCCCTTTTGGGGCTGAGTTGGTGGTGAGGTATTGTTTCAGAATTGTACCATGTAAAATGGTTCTAATTCTATCACGTTTTATTTCCGTCAATTGTTCCCATTCTGCTGTGTGTGACACTGCTTGGGCTATTGCTGGATCTGCAAAGATGTTTGGGTCTGCCAGTAGTTCATCTATCTCCTCCGTGGTGAAAGTTAAACCCAGGTTGGGTGTAGGTGTTGCCATTTTAGTTTCTATAGATACACGTTGTTGTATCTATGATTATTTTGATGGAATCAACGAAAAAAAGGGGGGGGAAGGATAATAACTCTCACTGCTGTGTGCAGCTGAATAACGATCAACAAAGGGAGAGACAGGGTTCAAGGGCACTCTTAGTCCCCAGTCAATAGATACAAAAACAAAGGAAGAGTGTCCGTCAGTGAAGCGTGGGTGTGATCAGGATAGCACGTATTAATAGGAGGCCAGCTGTAGTTGGTCAGAAGGCTGGACTAACTTTCAAGAAAAAAATCCATTATTTCTTCAAGAAACCCTCACTCACCCTAGTGGTGACATGCTTCATCATCGGGTCCACTCGGGAGATCGAGTACCTCCCGAGTGTGCTACGACGCCAGGAGACTGTGGAGCAGGTTGTTGTGAGAGTGAATGTGAAAAAGAGGGTGTAGTTAAAAATGTCAGAGGTTGTCCCAAAAAAATCTTTTATTCGCTGGTCAACTTGACATATTAAAATTAGGAGCTATGTGCAGGGAAACTATCCACAAGAAATACAGGTGTTTCCCTGTTAGGGGAAGGTCAACATGTTTCTGCCCTTTTAAGTGTGTGAGTTTACAGGGCTTTCGTCAGGACCAGTAAGTGGGTGTTACCTCAACAGGTATAGGCGCGCTAAGGCCTACCCTGCTGTAGGTAGTGAAAGTTAAAAACAGTGGCACTATGTGTAAAAATAAGTGCAAGAGAATACAAACCAAAAGGCTTGGGGATTTGCCTCTATTGCGAGGAGCCCAGAAGTCTGCAGGTAGGTAAAAGACAGACAGACAAACACAACATGAAACACAAAAATGAGCAAATGGTCATTCATGATCACGGTTTTATGCCATGCAACTTTGGGTGTGGCGTGATACGTGCTAACAGACCTATCAATGGCCGTGGTCGGGGGGGAGATCCAGTTGTAGAGTGGAACTTGTGCCCAAGACCGTTAGTGATGGGCCTCAACTAGGGCCAGGGTAGTGTGACCTGGCGCTGTAACAAATAGTGGGGTAATGCAACGGGGGCTTGCAGTGCTAAGTCCGTCCGTGTGGGAAGCCTGGTAGGCTGCCCATAATAGTAAAATTACCTATGGTTAGAGTACGGAGAAGTATTCCCCGAAGAGTGATGTTATTAAACACAGCTACGTAGTAGTAATGCGCAGCCTTGCTGGCCGTGAATTAGAGAGCTTAAAGTGGCACACTAATAAATAATATAGGTGGCAGAGTCCTCACTTGTACTCAGTATGAACCACGCCCCATAGATTCAGAGGGGGGGTGGGAGCGACAATGGCACACCCTGTCAGGGTAAAAACAGAAACACACACAAAGGAGAGTTCAAGGAGAGTAGGCAGAAGTTCACACACAAACACTTAGCTTGTTAGGAAGTCAGGTCGCTTGTACATACGCCCGCAACGCTCAGCACCCTCTCGGCACCTAGCTGTCCCCGCTGGATCTCGTGGATCACGAGCGAGGAACAAGCCCGGCGCTAAGAGAGGGAGGCGTCGGGACGTCGTCCAATCACGAGCGCTGACTCAAACGAGGCTTGAGAAGCAAGCCTCGCGTCATCGCGTGCAGATCTCTCTCGCACGTCGTATGGAAAACGAGGCTTGGGATGCGCCGTTGGTGCGCATGCGCGGGCATGATCAGTGTTGTAGCCAGATCGAGGCTGGAAACCGGAACGAGGCTTGGAATGCAAGCTGTCAATCGGGGTTCGGAGACAGAGGCTTGACACGCAAGCAAAATAGACGGACCGACTGAGTGGGTTATAAGTCAGAAGTCCGCTATGGAAACAAATAAAGAATTCACATTCAAATACATAAACCCTAATGGTGGGTGTAGGTTTATTGACAGGTTTACAGAAATACCAGACAAGGTTTAGGAGTAACCATCATCGGAGATATAATTAGAGGGTGAATAAATTATGCACAATTATATTTGTGTACTGTGGGTGGTGACACAGACTTACAAATATTCGATGCGAACGGCACACATATCGATGGTGATGAGTGCCCACCATCATAGATGTTATTCTCCAGGGTTACTCTTGTCATCTATGGTATTGGTAGAATGAGAGCTGTCACAAACAGAGCGATATCACTAGTAGAGGGTATACATCATGGGCATTGCCCTAAATTGGGGAGTTGGACAGTGTTAATGTTTGAGAACGCTGGCCCAAGGTATTTGGTCATTTAGACCTTCATTGTGTGTGTTGAGTCTGTAGACCCAGCGTTGCTCTTTTTCAAACAGGATGTTCTCTCTGTTCCTGGGGTTGTTGACCTGTTCTATTACTGTCCTGTTCTGTCCTGTTCTGTCCTGTTCAGTCCCTGTATATAAGAGATGCATGGACTGTAAGAATGTCAGATTAGTTGGCCTGTCTTAGTATTTACACAAATAATGATTTCAATAGCTCTATTTTATTTCTTTTATAGCGCTATATAACCCAATGCATTGTCAGAGTGCTTTATGTAACACACACATTATACATTGACAATAAATCATGTACATGTGTAAATCAATGTACGAGATGAGTTACATAATACAGTGTTACAAGGTGCAGGAGTCCCATGTCCTTCATAGTTTACTGTGCTATATTACAAGGATTACAATTTATGATTTGCATGTAACATAAAGGATCTGTGTTAAAAGCAGTAACCCACTTTACTATCTACATAAAATAAAAATCTGTCATCTGCATGTTACATGATGTGCTTTGCAGGACACACATTAACTTTATACTACTTTGATTTAAATCTGGGACTTCACAAAACACAGATCTCTCCAACAAATCTCCCCATTATTACTATTCCCTGAGATTTACCATGCAGCTTTACTGCAGATGCCTCAACTCAAACAAATATTTTAAAATGTAGATTTTGCAACCAATTAAGCATAACAGATCTACAGCCATGCTTCTCCTTGTTGCCAGTTTCTTTGTGGCAGAGTTTACAAAAATAGATGTATTAGTTGAGGCCCAGATTTTGCGTCTGGATTACGCTACTTTTTTGTCACAACCCCAACGCCAAACCTCATTTGTTAAATCTCATAATGCCCTTACATGTACTCATCATATACCTGATAAAGATATGTGTGGGGTCTTCATATCTGATGTCACTTCTTGTGATGTCACTTCCAGTGAGATCACGTACTATGAAGTCACATGCAATGTCACACATCGTGACATCATGTGGTGTGATGGCACATGTCATGATTTCACTTGCATACTGCCTAACCTGGTTAGTCCCCCACTTCTTTTTTTTAGGACTTTGTCCTGCCATCAACCCTTTGTACCCTTTTTAACCCAGGGTCGTAGCTACCATTCATGCAGAAAGTGCAGTGGCACCAGGGCCCAGAGCCCTGAGTAGCCTATTGAACCCTAGCCATTATATTTACTACCCCAGCAGCAGTCAAACTAGTCATTTTCGTTGCTTGCATCAGGGCCCTGACTTCCTTCACAAAATGCATCGGTCCTCTTAACTTTGTACACATAATGAGGTACCTGTGTAGGGCCGTTTTCCCATGAGAATTGAGAATTGTTTTGGAGGGAGAGGCTTCAACATGCCTGTGAGTGCAGATGGTGTGCCTCTGCACTCATTTTTGGGACCAGAACTTGTTTTTTATATTAAGACTTTGACCCAGAGCAAGAGGGTGAAAGGCTGAAAAGGGAGAACAAAGGCAGAGGAAGTCAGGAAAGCAGTGACAGAAGGAGAAAGCAGGGATGAAAAAAACCTGCAAGAAGTGGCGGCTGCTCCCGGGAAGCAGTCGTGGGACAGGGAAGGGGTTTAAAAAGAAAAAAATCACGTACATTGCTGCTGCCTTTTTCAGTACTCTTCCTGGCTTCTGTTCGAACAAGAAGCACCCAGGCTCCCCTAAGCCAATCAAAATGCTGCCATGCAGTGTTGTTATTAACCACGGTGCTCAGAAGGAGAATGGGAGCCTGGGCATGTTCTCCACCCAGGTAGTAATGCAGCCTGGGTGGAAACATGCAAAGTGTGCATGACTTTGGCTGGCCCGAGACAGCTGGCCATACATTCATGCACACTTAGGAGGGTACTCACCACTCCTCCCCTGTGCTGCCCAGCCCCGCCCCGCCCCACAAAGCTGCCTCATCATGGAAAAATAAAATGAAAATAAAAGGGCGTTATTATCATTTTATTTTTCCTTTTTTGCAGTGCTGAAAGGCAGTGGGCCGATGCTCCTCCGCCTCAGCGGATTAGCTGCCCCTCCCCGCAAGAGACAGTAAGTGTAGGCAAATAGAAGAAGGAGGCAATAGGTGAAATCCTGATTTATACCCTTAGTATTCTGCAACCCTGGCATCTGGAAGCAAAGGCGACAAGCTCTTAAGAAACATATATATATATTTTTTTAATTAAGTGCCGGCCGGGCTGACCAAAATATCCTCTAAAATATGGTATTGTCCATTATTTGTCAAAATAAAATGAAGCTGTTCATGTAACTAAAAAAACAGGACTAACAACAGTTTCGCGAGGCATCACACATTTGAGCTTGCAAACTACTCACTTATTTTTTTATTCCCACTGCAAGGTCACATATTTACAAGCATCTCCTTCATGGAGGAGGAGTGACTGGACACTTCATAAGGGGATGGATTTGTATATGACAGTGGGCTAGGAAGCGTTTGAGTGGAATTTTTAAGTAGGTTTTATTTCACTTGGTGACCTGTTCACAGAGGCATTTTGGAGTACACAAGAGTACTCATGTTATGTATTTTATGTGCCTTTGTAAATTAGTCACAACGCATCCAAAATGGGCATAATGGGAATATTCAGAGGATATTCATTTATAATTGAATCCTTTTGATTTTTGAAGTTAATTAATTGCCCATAGTAAACCAATTTATTTTCTATATTCCAAACATATCATAAGGTTACAATCTTCGCAGTAAGTGTCTTGTTTCACAGAAGATCCACAAAACATTCTTACAAAAGTTTCTCCAAATAGACCACCATAATAATTCCATTTTGTATCTAAGACTTAAGTACCTTTAGTTATAAGTGACAAACCTCTTCATATTATTCTGGTTCTGTGAATATATTCTATTAATAACCAGTGATAAGTCCAACTAGTGAGGTTCAACGTTGTGGCACTACTTCCTTCTCTTCTCAGGCAGCTGAAAAACAGTGGTTTGAGTACGGTTTGTAAATGTAAATTGTTTAACTTGTGTAAATGTAAATTGTGGAACATACGCATCAGAAGAGTAACAGATGCTTGTTGGTACATACCACCATGCTTCTTTCCTCAAAACCTTAAAACAACTTTCAGACATTGTATTCTACAAATTAGATTTTTTTTTATTTCCTTTCCACTCAGCTTTGTGTATAGACAAGATAAGTGATATTTAAGCAACACTTCTGCCCAAAAGTTTAAATAGATAGCAAAACTTTCCCAGGCCTTACCTGTCTACCGCCCGGGAGGCGACTGAGGCTCCTTGCCTGTATGCCATCGAATAGGCACATCTGGAATGAACCAATGGTGGTCCGGCGAGCATGGAGTACTTGTGAGCGGGCCGCCAGTCAAGCCTGCCATGAGAGTTCCTTGATTGCAGAGCTGAATGGAGGATCCATGCGGCTCCTTCCTGTGACCCCGGACTGCAAGCAACACCCAGGCGAGCCCGCTCGGCGGCACTGGAAGGCTGGCGGGAGGCCCTGCTCACCCTGCACAAACTGCCATGGGCCGTGACCGTTAGGCTGCTTACCTGACTTTAAGATGGTGGCCCTGAGAGATATATACTGCCGAGACACACCACAGCGTGGCAAGCATTGAGACCCCCGCGGTGACCACAGCCAGCACCCGCATCAGCGCCTGCCAGTGCCTGAAGGTCGACGAGAACTGGTGTCCCCGCAATCTGCTTCAAAGCAGGAACCAGCCAGACCTCACCAGGGAGGATTGCCCATAAGCTCCTTGGGAGAAGTGTGAGGAACGAAAAGTACCGGCCCGAGTGCCGCCCGTTACTGCAGCATACTGGAGCAGAACTGCCGACAACTGGTGATACCGGCACTTGCAGCGGCGTACCGCAGTGAACCCCTGGTGACCTAGACTGTGCCAGCACCCCCAACGTCAGGAGGGGCTGACTACCTGCCCGTGACTGGAGCACACTGGTAACCCCCAAAGCTGCGCAGTCCAGATAGATAGCTGCGGCAAGAGCTAGGCTGGCTTGTACTTGGGACCCACCAGCCCATGATTGCAGATAGTGCCGCCTGCTGGGCTCCCGCCTGGGCAGGTTGATTCCGCCGCACTCCCACGTTGAATCAGCCCAAAGAGTGTGTCCCACTTACATATAAAGCACCCACAACCGATGGCTGGCAATTCGCAAGCAGTGAAATAACAGGCGAGGGAACACTGCAAGATTCTCCACTGCCTGGGCAGTGGTAGTCTACAGACAGGCGCCAAACACAATAGATTGAGCTGGGCTTGACCAAACCTTACTGCCTGACACAGGAGTCTACCCCAGCTACCTGCTGAGTGCCCACTCCAGCTGCCTACTGAGCAACGCTCACCCCTCGGCGCACCTGGCATCCACGGACCTACCCAAATCCTGTCTCCTTCCTGAGATATTTCCATTGACAAGAGGCACCAACTAGTTGCATCGCCTGGAGACGCAACGTAAGTCAAGCCAGCGCTCCGCCCAGACGCCAACACTCACCGCACTCACACAGTCCCAGCTGAAGAAATGGGCAAGCCCAGAGCAGCGGCAACGGCCCAAGGGGTTTCCTCAGATGCTACCAATAATCACTCCATGGGCGCCCCCAAGGACGATGCCACAACAAAGGACATCTCCCTCTCGGCCAAGTTAGACAGGGTTCTAGCGGCAATAGAGCAATCCAGGCTATCTATGGAGCAGCAACTGGGCACCCTAACGATGAATGTTAGCCTCCTACGCGATGACCACCGAAAATTATCTGACAAGGTCTCCAATAATGACAAAGCAGTCACTTCCATCTAACCTATGGTACAGACTCACCAAGACTCGATACAAACGTTGATAGGCCGCGTGTCTACCATGGAAGAACAAATCGACGACTTGGAAGGGCGCTCAAGACTCTGCAATATAGGCATTCTTGGCTTGCCAGAAGGAACCAAAAGGGTGGACGCAGTGGAGTACATGGACACCTGGACCAAGTCATTCACTTCCGACGCAGAGCGGATAGCATTCTTCTCCATCAAACGGTCCCACTGTGTCCCAGCACGCCGCCCCCAGCCGGGAGCCCCACCACGCCGAATGCTGGCAAAGTTCCTGCACTTCAGAGACCGTGATGCGGTGCTAAGGGCGGCTCATCAGGCTGTACCGCTCCGGGTAGAGAACAAAACGATCATGCTCTTCCTTGACTATTCACGAGTGGTCCAGCGTCAAAGGTTGTCCTTCCTGGACGTGAAACAGCGCCTACAAGCAGAAAAGATGCAATACTCCCTGCTATTCCCCGCCTGCCTTAAAGTCATACATGATGGTACCACCCACTTCTTCACGACCCCTGAGGAGGCGCATGACTGGATGGACCAGCACTGTGCCACAGGCCATCGCGCAGAGAGCACCCAAGAGCAACACACTGGAACACCGGGCCCCAGAAGACAGCGCTCATGGTGTCGCAACCGACAGGGCACCTCCAACTCGCTCCCACGCACCCTGTGGTACCCAGACCTGGAACAAATAGTTCAAGAGGGACGTAAAGCCCTGCAGGCGGTGGCAAGCCTCCGCCCCACCTCTCCTGCAACGAACATTGAACAGGCTCCCCATCTATTCACATGAGAGGAGAAAGGAGACAGCGAAACCATGCAATCTGGAGTGGACTCAGTGACCTTGCCCTCGGTCACCCCGCAAACAGCTGATGACCTGATATAAATGGACATTTGCAACATAAAGAAAGTACCGGGTGGGAGGCGATGCCTTTTGTGCACCGGCCAAGCAGTCTCTTTGCACGTACGCCCACATGCCACCTTCGGCCTGGTTAGACCTTTATATACTCAAGCAGACCAGCAAACAGCCATAGAATTGCGTGCATAGCCCACACGCTGAGCTACCTCGCAGACACAGGCTGCCACCCCAACAACATGTCGATGCACTCATGCCAACGGAGAGCTAGTTTGGACGTATTGCCTTTGACGATGGGTCCCCCACATTGGGGCTGTGTTTTGCTGCATCCCAGTTTCCCCTTCCCACCCAACACGCTCATACTACACTGTGTCCCCGCCAATATGCCGATGAATAGCTGCACAGATGCCCGAGTAGTGCGGACATCGGAGGAACAGATTAGAGCTCGAGACTTTCAGGAGAGTCTGAGTGCCCCCTCAACCCTAGGTACCATACACATACATCGATGGCACACACGGGCACCATCACCATCCTTACACTGAACGTGCGTGGTATGCACACAGCGCGTAAATAATACTCAGTATATGCTTACATCAAATGCCACCATGCGCAAATTGCGTTCTTGCAAGAGACGCTCCTCACGGCAGGAGAAGTGGCAAAGCTGCGTAAGCGATGGAGGGGAATCATATTCGCCACTACATATTTGGCCTTTGCTCTAGGCACCCTTATATGGGTACGTCCCGGCATTCCATTCCAGGAACAGTCCCACACCATTGACCCAGATGGCTGATACGTTCTCTTGCAGCGACGACTGGACGGTCAAGCAGTGCTATTGGGGAGTATATATGGGCCCAGCGTAGACCAAAGCAAATTCTGGGACACACTCTCCACCCCATTGAGCACATACACACAATTCCCCTGGATCCTAGGAGGGAACTACAACTGCGTACAAAACATAACACTGGATAAATCCAACGCCCCCCCCCTCAGGCATCCTCCATTGCAGCACAGGCAAAGCGATTCACAACATGGGCGTGCCACTGGTCCCTCCCAGATGCCTGGCGAACCTGGAACCCCGCCACCAGATTCTACTCGTTCAACTAAGTGCCCCACGACCTCAGAGTGCGCTTAGACTGTCTCCTTTGCTCCCCGCTATCCTGCCTCTCATTTCAGACACAGACTACCTGGGCAGAACCATATCGGACCACGACGCTCACACACTCAAGATCCGATGGCGCCCACCCCACCCCTCTGTCCCTACATATCGTCTCCCGAGGGACTGTCTCGACGACCCGGTTTTCAAACAAACTCAGGCGGACCACATCCGCCATTACTTCCAAGAGAACACTGCCACAGCCACCACACGTGCAACAGAGTGGGACGCCTTTAAAGAAGTTATTCGAGGCACATGTATTCGTCACATCCCGGGAGTCAGCCAAGTCTCGGAGCGAGACATCAAAAGCGCAGAACAAACCCTGGCCGCCCTTACAAAAGAGACCGATCCAGACAAAGCAACGCCGGCCCAAATTGCTGCCACCAAAACAGCATATGAAGAGGCGTTAGCAAGCTTGCAGCGGTATAACTTTGCGGCATATGCGGCCCGTGCTCACAAAGGGGGTGACAGGGCGGGCACGTTATTGGAATTTTACAGCACCTTCGCATAACAATTGGTCCCCCAACTAGAGAGGCAGTTCTGAGCGGCCCTAGACAAGGGTGCCTTACCCCAATCCATGTGCGAATCAGTTATAGTGTCCCTTCTCAAACCGGACAGGGATCCCCACCAACTGGGCTCTTATCGGCCCATAGCCCTATTACCTGCGGACTAGAAAATCTACGGAAATATCCTGGCGGATAGATACGCCACTATCCTTCTGCAACTGATCCACCCGGATCAAAATGAATTTGTGCCGGGTAGAAACACCTCTTACAATATCCGGCAACTGTTCCACGTACAGAACCAGATCCATGACCGCTTCCCCCATGCGGCGTGTCTGGTCCTGGATCTGGAAAAAGCCTTTGATACCCTCTCATGGGCATACTTATTTCAGGTCTTACAACATATGGGAATAGGACCCCGCCTCCAGGCATATACTAGGCTCATATACTCCACGCCCACCTCCAGAGCGAGAATAGGCCCCCTCATCTCCGCCTTCTTTTCGGTCCGCCGCGGTACCCGGCAGGGCTGCCCACTCTCCCCCCTACTTTTTGCCATGGCAATGGAGCCTCTGGCAATCCACCTCCGTGCCACGGGCGAGGAGTGGGGAATCCCTATTGCCAACTCCACCCATGCTGTGTCACTGTACGCCGATGATGTACTCATTTACGTACGAGATATTGCAGCAGACCTCACCCCTACACTACGCATTCTACAAGATTTTGAAGAAGTGACTGGACTCAGAGTCAACTGGTCCAAGTCCACCGTCTATCTCTTGGTACAGGCCATGCCCCAGTGCCGGCTGAGACTGGGCAACGTTGACCTCTCATGGAGCGCCCAGGCAGTACGTTACCTAGGAGTTCGACTATATCATACACTGCAGGACATCTACGAGGGCAACTACCGTAAACTGATGGCGGGTATCAGATCATCCATACACTTTTGGAAAGATCTCTCAATGGCAGTCACGGGCAAGATAGCGGTTGCAAAAATTATCCTAGTCCCAAGACTTCAATATCTCTTTTCCAACCTCCCAGTGGTTCCCCCGCTCGTTTTTCAGTGAACTAGATACCCTGCTGGGGACCCTCATCTGGGACTGGCCTTAGGCGTATCGTCCTTGTAAAATTGAAGCTGCCTCTCGACCAAGAATGGCTAGCTGCCCCATCCTTCGAGGCTTACTTCCTGGCCACCCAATTACAATGGGTGTCCCTCTGGATAGCGGGCCGGGCGCAAAGGGAACTGATCACTACGGCTTGACAACTTCAAACCCCCGCCATCCATCGCATGCTGAAACCAAGGGCTGAGCTGCCCCCGATCAAGCCACTCTAACTGATGATAGCGCGCGCCTGTCTCACACCCATTCACAGAATGCATTGTTCGGCACCTCCGTACTCCCCTCTCCTGTTGATGGTAGGGCTTCCCAAAGGAAGCACACACTACACGGAGAGAATGCTGCACATATGGACTGAACACGCCCTGACAGATGCTAGGGCGCTATATTTTAACGCACAATTGCAGACATTTGAGGCACTCATGAATGACTTTGATCTCCCTAGGGGACAGTTCCTGCTGCATAGGCAGCTCCTAGAGGACTGCCGCAAACAATGGCACACAATTGATATAGAACCCCCTACACACCCGGTCCTCCACGCAATCCTACAGATGGGCCCAGGGCAACACCTAGTTACCTAGATATACAAAGCCATACGGTCCCTCAAGCAACCCACTCTTGCACCCTTCAGGGAAAAAAAGAAACCGACTTTCGCAGGCCATTACATGACAGAGAGTGGATCAAAGCACTAGCATATACCAAGAATGTATCCCGCAACTACCCTTCAAAAACATACAATTGCATATTCTGCATCGGGCATACCTCACTCCCGAAAAACTCCAGAAGTATTTCCCTGATAGTTCCTTCGTCTGCCCTAGATGCCTGGAGCCCACTGCCTCATTTTTACACATGCTATGGGACTGTCTGTCCCTCCACAGCTACTGGTGTACCGCCCATACTACCCTTAGAACGGTCACAAGACTATGAGACCTCTACACATGGGAAGCTAGCACCCTTGGTATCTGTAAGCGTCACAAGCACATGAAAGTAGAAATGCGCTTTACCTCCTTAGAGCTCCTCCTGGCCAAACGATGCATCACTATGCATTGGAAGGCACCAGAAGGCCAGTCAAGAAATGGGGCGCAGTGGAAGAGGAAATACTCTGAGGGGAGGAAGTCCAGGGAATTCACAAAGATCCCATCTCCATGCCCTGGGCCGTGATACTCCACTCCTTTACACAAGAAACGCTAACAGTGACGAAACACGGATGGGCGGTTCCCCCAGGGCCCCTATAGCCCCTGCGGAGGCTCAGGAGGGTATGCAGCGGGCCTAGACACCCACGCCTAATGGCCACCAACGACTCATCACCACACCCTCATACAGACAGCTCTTATGAATGTCCCCCCCTCCCCGCACCAACGTCTCGCAATAGTGCAGCTTTCAGATGCTCAAATACACGCGATCGCAACGTAAGACACAGTGCATCCCAGTTCTATACCCCAAGTTTGTTCAAGGTTAGAATATGGCTGGCATTCCACAACCCCTACGAGAACATGTGCGGGGGGGACAATGCACCTCACATCCCCAGCGTGGCACAGCGGTCGTCCTGCGTGAACGTTAACTGTATTTGGACACAGACCTCTGAGGTTCATCACCAATCAATAGACTGAGCGAGAGGCCTCTACAACCTTCAAATTATACGCTCTTATGTTAAATTATGATGTACTCGTGCAAGATCACTTGTACGCCAATACCATTGGCAGTGAAAGATGTGATGTATGTAATAATCTCAAATGCCAGTAAAAATGTCTGTTTTAATGTATCACTTTTTATTATAAATGCAATTAATATATACATAAAACTAGTGTTGTACCGACATAGTGATGACCTTGCAGAAATTTAAATGGACATTGTATCTTTTGAAAAAATTTTAAGCGCCTTAAGCATGATTAATTATGGTATTATGTTGTATACTGGGCGTTGTCTTGTTTTATCTCTTATAAACTTTTATATCACTTATGTGTAATGTGATTTTTTTTAAATCTTCTCTTGAATACTTTTTTGGTTGTTTTATACATACCGTATACAGGTTTGAAACCAAATAGATAGGTGGAAACTCGCTAATACAGTTGTATCTTCCTTTCTATGTTAACTTTACATCTTAGTGAGTTCCATTAATATTATTTTTTTCTCTCCTCAGTTTTTTGTTAATCAAGAATTAGACACCTACTCGGAGAGCCCCACAAAGAACGTGTTCTTATGATTAGTTGTATGTTTTCTCTATGTGAAACGTATGTACTTATATACTTATCTTCAAAATATAATGTTAGAAATTGAGTTATTAATTTTGAAGGTTGTGAGTCTTTCACAATTAATAAGTCTGCAACTTTCTCTTTATTGGTAACAAACCTCTCCATTTTAGCACTTTCCTCTCTCTGGGTAACAAAGCAGAGCAGTCTAATGCCTATTCAGGGGAGGTGCAGTGGCTAATACCTCTACATACTGGTACAAACAACAACACCAAATAAATAATTCTCCAGTTAGTCCCTTTTCTTATTACAAGCAAAAGGACTTTACTAAGCACAGACAACTAAATACTACACATTAATAACAAAAATATACAATCAGGTAAATGGAACTACCTTTGGTGACAACCTCAGACAGTTCACAGCACAAGCAAATCCTGAACCATAATTACAACCCCGATGTTAGATGCCAGCCTATATTAGACTCAATATCACAATATGCATTATGATAATAAAAACGTGCAATATGAACCATTAACCTTGTTGTTAAAGCATTGCATTGAATAAGATGCACCATACAGTCTTGTTTGTACCTTTACTATGCTGTTGCTGTAGATTCAGGACCAACAAACAGGGTTCACTCTACTCCAGAGTCTATGCCCAATAGTACAGGCTCTAGGAGTGCCTGAAATAACACAAAGCTTTCCCTAGTGGTAGTGATCCAGCGGCGTACCAACAATAGAAACTCCAATACCATATACTAACCTGGGCCCATAAACACACACACTATTGAGTAAACCGCTGGGGTCAAAGTTTATTTAATTTTCATACTTCACAATTGATTGTCTCTTATTTCTAATCAATCTTTCACTGATCAAAAAGTTCTTTCCTCTGGTCGATGGACCATTAGTTGAACTAGTTGATGGTGACAATTTCTAACTTAATTCTAACCTTTACACTTTAAATTAAATAACCACAGACTCTGGTAAGTTTTAAGTCTTTATCTAAATTAATTTTATGTGAACCCCTTCAAACAACAACACAATCACTGTCACTCATAGGAGAGATGATTCAAATAATCAAATCATCAACATATACTCCAAACTTGCAATGACATGTTCAGAAAGAAGAGGATGGAAAGAAAAGAACATCTGGAAATTCACGAAATCTATAGTTACCTAGGATGGTGTGAAAACCAATGCCCTGGCCAAAGTGCTGGTAGGGCACCCCGGGATAGACCAGGAGACAAAGACTTTAGGACAGGATTTCAGGACAGGATAGATGACCTCTCTAACACCGACAGTCGCATCACAGTCCTTTCTAACACTCTCTTCCTCCTCGAGGTTCTTCCGCGATCTTCTTTCTAAGCCTAATAATTTAGGATATTAAGCTCTGCATTTGTTTCTTCATCAGCATCTCTCATCACTCCTACAGCATCCCGAGCTATGCAGCATTCAGCATCAACGTCTCTCTAACCAACTAAAAACTACCTCAATTATACCTTTTAGTTCCTCATGTACCACCCATTAATGTTTCAATATCATAAAATTACTAACTCTGATTGGTCAGGCAAGGGGGGAAGATCATCATACCATGCTTACATATTACTCTTTTCAGTTAGCCCTTTGTTAACAAGCCCATCCCCTTAATTTTTATTCATGTTTTATTTTCCCACCCGCATTCACATTACATCAGTTACAAATGTTTAACTGTAATATGTAGTCTTATTCATTCAGGTCTTGTACTGCTGGTTCTCAGGCTTCAGGCAGGCTATGGCCTTGCACTCTTTTTGAACCACACGTCATTCTTCCGGGCTGACTTCCACTTGCCATGCGCAAAACCCATGTGACACGGCTCACTCCAGACATGCCCAAGAGGCCCAAATGCGCACTAATAATAAAGTCAGAAAGGCAGATTTTACTTTCAAGAATAAATGGTTTCACTGTATACCACACATCTCTACTCTAATCCCTTTTTCTTATTAATACTTTCGCCGCATTGGCATTAGTAAATTCGCTCATTTTAGTTTCAAGCACTCAGATGCAGAGCACGTGAGTCTTCAAGACTCCATATTAGTACCGTCTGCTCATGCGCAAGAATTTCCCTCCAAGCGATAGCTCGTTATTCTGCGTAGATGCAGTTGACTCATGCGCAATAAAGATTTCCCATTTACAGCCATTTTAGAAAGCAGCTTGAGTTATTTATGTTAGCAAACACATAGGCAAGCTTCACTAACCCTCATTTTTATGTGGTGCTTATTAGTTTTACACAATACGTAATTAATAACATGTTAGGGAGTTAAATGAGAGGATTGTTTCAAAGCAAGTATCTTTTCTATGAGTCCTTGCTCCATCAGTAGCAGTTCAAACTCTCTATGTGACTGAAGACAAGTGTTGGGTAATTTCCAGGGGGCTGCTACACTGCATACAGCCTTCAAATCCAATGTTTAAATGTTAGTGGTGACCTTGCCATTTCCAGGGCACCACAGCAGGAATATATTGAAAGTTCAAGCCCTCCAAGGATTTATGGGGGAACTCCAGCACCTGAGGCCATAAATAATGCTTCCAGCAATTGTTTTCTTGCCATATGTGGTCTTGCACCACACTTTGTTTTTGAGACTGGTGCCCCAGTCCTACCGGGCAAACCCTCATGCCCTTTTATTTGGTTGATGGCCAGAGGTGGAGCCTCAATATCAAAGCAGCTCCTGCTAGCTCCCCGTGCCAGTGCATTGATTTTAGAAAGTGGATGCTGGAGCTGCCTTCACCTTTCTCTTCCTCCTGTGTGGCTTGCGGGCGAGGAACAACTGACTGGTGGGCCTGCTCCCCTCCAGACATGGGCACAGACTGGCGGGAGAAGCACCAACCTCACTCCCAGGGCTCCAGTCTGTCCTGGAAGCATCTTGGCTTGGGTCTTTGGTCCCGGGGGAATGGGGTCCCTGGACAATGCTAAATTTACCCAGCCATCTTCGATGATCACTGCTGATTGCTATAAGGATTTTCCTTCCTCATATATTACATACAACTCGTGTGGTTTGTTTTCAAGATTCTAAGTTCAGTTCCTAGGTTTCCACTTATCGGCTTTTGGAGCACTGAGGTTTTATTACTTGATATTTTCGTTACAAGGGAAGTGTATGTTTTGGGCTGATTCACAAAGTCATACAAAGGTACGTAAAACAGTGCTCTTTTTGTACTACGTGCTCTACTCGTAGATGCTTTTAAGCATCAGCACCTTAGTGTTGGAATCATGTACTGGTCTCCAAGTTGAGCAGAGCAGCATTAACCAAGAATAACCCAAGGCCTCTGTCCTGCCAAGCAGCAGTATGGATATTAGGAACCTGACACTATCACTGAAGTAAAATATCCTGTTATTTCAGGGTCCTAGGTCTCACTTAAAGACCAAGCCCTTAGGGATCCAGAGGCTGAAGCACTAACTATCATCAACCCACTAACAGGCAGATTCCCTCAAGCTCTTCATGTCAGGCAACCTATCTTCACAATTCATAGAGGTGCAGAGGACAGAGAGGAGGCTACAGATGGAACCCACAGTTTACTATGTGAAGGAAGGGGGCAGCAAGCAGTGAGATATCTCTGAAGTCCTGCAGTTCAATGGGTAGGCTCCTGTGATAGGGGTGTTTAAATTGATGAAAGGCCTCCTTTGCTCTGGTATTGGCTCACAGCCATTGTCACCAGCCTATATATTTACCAGCTAAGGATCACTGACATAGCCTGACACAACAGAGGGACCCGAGGACGGCCTCCCCTGCCTACATGCCTATCTGACTGCCTTGGTGCTCTACCTATGAAGATGCTGGACACTTTTGGGAAGGTTTATTACCATCAGGAAGGATTGAAATGCCAGCACAACATGATGGACTAGGAGAGATGAGAGTTACCAGTGAAAGTGGGCTGCTAGTGAGGGACATAGTGAGTGTGTGTGCACGACACTTGTATGTGGTTGTACCTGACTTTCCAGATAGCTACGGTTGGTTTCTTCCCATTTTCCCGTTTTGCTTCTCTGCAACATGGTCTGTAAATAACTCTTTCTGAGTATGGCAACCTGCAAGTCTGTGAGTGTGTTTCTTAGATGAGATGGTTTAAACAAGGTCTCCAGAACATCTCCAACTGGATGAATGGGAACCAGCTGAAATTAAACGGAGAAAAGACGGAGATTCTTTTAATGGGTAAACAGCCCGATCTATGGAATGCCTCACATTGGCCTTCTCAGATAGGAAATCTTGCAACACCAGTTTCTCAGGCCAGGAATCTGGGGGTAATCCTGGACAACTCGTTATCCATGAAGCAACAAGTCAGCAAAGTGGTTGGACTCTGCTTCACCATCCTAGGATGGCTCAAGAAGATATTATGGATTCTGCCCATCTCTATGCAGAAAACAGTAGTCAATGCCTTATTTACATCCTGGCTTGACTATGGGAACATTCTATATCTAGGTGCCAACAAAGGAACAATAAAGAGACTCCAGATGATACAAAATGCGGCTGCCCGGACTCTCTGTCAAATACCTAAAAATACCCATGTGTCCCCTTACTTGCGCAAACCTCACTGGCTCAAAGTGGAAAATCGCATTAGATTTAAGACCCTAAACTATATGTTTAAAATAAAAGCAGGCACTGCACCCAAATACCTTCAGTCATTAGTGCACCCCTACATCCCTAAAAGAAACTTACGGTCACTCTCAGCTGCAATGTACTGTGTGCCCAGATTCAAGCTTGCCAGATTGGGAGGGAGATCTTTTGCCTATCAGGGTCCTTCCATGTGGAACACACTACCTATCCACATACGCAAAGAAGAGAGTTACTCTAAGTTTAGGAAAGAAATAAAAACCTGGCTGTTCGATCAATAACTCTGAATGGCCTATGACGTGTCACTCGCATTTCTTTGCTATGTCCTCTGGCGCCGGGAAACCCTTTTTGGGTAGCTGTTGCGCCTTACAAGTTTATAAAATAAAATAAATAAAATATGGTTGTTATGTATTTTCTGGTCCTGTTTCTAGCATGGAGGTACTTTGGTTTATATGAAGTTTGTCCCATCCACAGAGCATAGTAAATAAATGGACTAAGGGTGATACCTTAATGCTAACCAGACTGACAGAGAGAAGTGCGACCTAGAGCGGGTTAGTCATGCACCATAGGGTGAATAAAGGTGATTTAATCAGAAGTGCTATCTTAATATCTGGTAGATTTTCAAAACATGTAAAGTGGGGAAATAAAGGAGGGGACATTTTGGAACTGAATAGTATGACTCGACTTAAACAGGTTGCTTTTATTCTAAATGGATATATTTACCAACTGGATTAGGCCAAAAATGTTCAGCCATTTTGTAGGGAACACTGAGTCCTAACTCTCCTTAAAGCCATTAAACAAACTTTCTTGTTTTAAACCAGTTGATATGGATGCTTTCCAAGCCACAGTCCGCAGAACCAGCAGCCAATTTATAGTTTTGCCATGATGCTATAATCTTGTGCTTTCTTAACTCCAGAAAAATATCTACACATCCATCTACCGGAATGGACAGGTGCCTGTACCTTTTGAATGAAGGCTAGCAATTCCATTACTGAAGAAGCCATCATTTGTTACTGAGGTTTCTGTTATGTTAAGGCCAAATACTATCTTGCCCACCTGGATTACACTGATAGAAAATAGGCTACCTGAATGAACTCTGTCAGCTTCCTCCCATTAGCTAGGATCTGGTCCTGCCCACAAGGGTGTACTAGTGTACTAGATAAACCAACCTGCATACACCCCCTTGATACTTGAATGTATACACTATTGAACTTCAATACTTCACTGAACATATAAGTCACACATTGTCTCCTGTTGTGTAAATCATGTTGCTGGTACTTTTCCACCTTGTGTGTCCTTTCTCCAGGTGGAATCACTGATCGGTACCCACCTTGGGGACACCGGTTAACACAATAGGCCATCCTTGTTAGAAAGGAGAACCCTAGCCCTCGATAGGGGGCTCAAATAGATTTTTCCCTAGGTCCTGATGAAGGATATAAAAAATGTGATGAAGAAAAGGTCTACCCCTACATCAGAGAGGATTTCCAAGCATCGGGTGGTGACAATTCTTCCGATGGAGGCTCTGCAGAAAACCACTCAAGGCAAGGCTCATTCAGTAGCTCTTCAAGCAATGATAGCTGCTAAAGCAACAGAAGCAACCGAGGCCATCCGGCAAAACTGATGTTTGGATACCCAGTGGGTCCCTATTTCGGTTGACAACCAACATGAAACCCTATGTTCCAGATGCCACCCCCTATGTACCAATTCAACCCAAACCAACAGCCTTTTTTAGGAAGAGGCCGGGGTAGGGGCAGGGGCAGACGCAGAGGCAGAAGAAGAGGACACAAACATGTCCAGTGGCACGATCAACCAGAACCACGGTCACTGCAACGAATGGAACTCAGGAGCAAGAACAACAAACAAGGCTAGTGTTGAACCTCTCACCAAAGGTTTTGACCTCCACTGAACTCAAAGTACTAGAAAGAGGTCTAGGATTTGTTCCAATTCCCAACGAGGACAGTTTCCGACTACAGAAAGAACTACATGGCTTCTTGAGGAAAGTAAGGTTGATGGCCTTTTTTCAAGACAATGACTCCAGTTCCAAGACGGACACAGGCCTCAGAACCCCCTCCAAGTTCACTCCACACAATGGTATGACACCACACAAAATCTTGACCTTTAAACAAGCGGTCATCAAGGATATTGGTACCAAGGATACAAAGAAACTATATAGTAACATCACTTCCCAAGAAAGGAAAGCCATCAGACAATTGACGAATGTCTAATCCATCACGATAAAGCCAGCCATCAAAGGTGGAGCGATCGTCATATTACAGAACACTGAATATAACAAATGCTAACAACAACTCTCGGAACAAAGATATTACAAACAGATCACCACTAACCCAACCTCCCAACTAATCCCAGGATAAAATCCATGGTGAAGTTGGAAAAGTACAAGGATGGATTTTTAAGAGAGATGCGGAATTCCTAGTCAACTTGGAACCGAGGACCCCCTACTTCTATATCCTTCTGAAAATCCATAAAGGAATACTACCTCCACCAGTTTGTCCCATCGTTTCAGGAATAGGTTCCCTCCTGGAACTTTTATGCACATTTTGTGATCACTTTTTGCAACCCCTGGTAAGAAAAACTCCTTCATACCTCCAAGACACAAGACACGTTTTGAATCTGATTGCCAAAATTGAGGGAAGTAACGAGATAGACCTCCTGTTGACTTTATACGTGAAAGCTTTATATACAAACATCCCCCAAGAAGCCACTCTGAATGTTGTAGAGATGTGCTTGAGAGCGGAAAACTGGACACCACAGACCCTGATCAGCTTCATCATGGATTGTGCCACCAAAGCCATGTGGGAGAACTTCTTCCTGTTCCAGCATACTTTATACCATAAGATCCAAGGGACATCCATGGGGAGCACATTCACCCCCAGCCTGGCTTGCCTATATTATATGTATTAGAATTTGAGCGCACCAACATCCACAACCATAATCCACATTCCTCTAACATCAGGATATGGTGCCGCTACATAGATGATATTATCATCTTCTGGAAGGGTGATATAGCCTTGTGCGACTCCTTTTATGAATGGATAAATACATTGGACCCTTACCTAAGGTTCACACGCATAGTGTCCCCCACTAATATCCATTTCTTGGACCTCACCATCACCTTGGGAAATGGTGTACTGTCAACCAACACCTATAAGAAACCCACCGATTGCAATAATATATTGCACTACAAAAGCCACCACCCTAAGGTACTCCGGGACAACCTCCCCTTCGGCCAATTCTTACGCCGACGCAGAAATTGCAATTCAATCACGACATTCAAGAACAAGCATCCACTCTGACCAGGAATCTGGATCCCGTAGTTATCTGACATCGCTCATTAAGAAATCCCGCAAGAGAGCTTTCAATAATAATCGAGAGGCACTACTGGAACTCAAACAAAAAGAGGAGGAAGATACCATAACCTGTGTGACAACATACACACCTGACTCCAATAGAATCCAGAAGGCGATAAAGAAACACTGGAGGAATATTGAATCAGGCAACCTTCCCTAAGCCACGCTTTGCCTTTAAACGCATGAGCAACCTGCGGGACATGTTGGTTTACACTCGCCTACTAACCAAAACCAAAAGACCACACAGCACACTTTGGAACTTAATGCCTGTATAAGGACATCACCCATGTGGCCAATGCGGGGGTATGCCACCTTACAAAACATACAAAAGAAGTTGTACTACATAACAACCAAATCTGGACACAACGTGTACATACCAACCGTAATACTAAGGACTGTATCTATTTGATTGAATGTCCCTGCCCTTTAAGATACATCGACATGACCACCCGAACAGTGAAGACTCGAATTATCGAACATGGGAGTAACATCCGCTGTCAGAAAACCACCACAAAAATTAGCACACACTTCCTGACCTACCCGCACACTGCAGAGGAAATGAGCTGGACAGTCCTTGATACAAATACCTCCTGGAGCACGCAAACACTTTTTGACATGGAACAGCGCTGGATTTTTCACCTCTCTACACAGAGGACAGGCCTGAATAATGACATTCCATGGCACAAACCTAAAATGTAAGCTACAACAGCCACATAGAACATACTGCTAGCACTGATCTTCAGAATACGTGTAATACAGTAAAACAAGCTAACACATCCTTTTGTCCCCCAATGGCCACAATCAACTGACACCTGCACGATTTGTGTCCCCACATTCCACAGGGCTCAGACCATAGGCATAGACCATAGACTTTACACTAGGATACAGTATCCTAGAGGGGCCTTACAGAGTGACTACAAAAGAATCCCATTTGTTCCACTGCAACCGTACAACATATTTTTAAGATGGCCACCACCCTAATCGACATTACAGTACCACATACCATAGAGGGGTACATCGAACACTCCATCATACATTAAAAATGCCCAGGAGTACTAATAAGCCAAGCAAGACTCTATGGTAACTTTCCTTTCAAACCTGCGTTCTCACTATTAACAAGCACATTTCTTACATACCACCTAACTATATTAGAAGAGATTACAAGGCCCCCATTCCAAGATAGCCGCCTCATCTCCAACAATATTCATGAATAACCAGTAACTTCCCATATGTACCACATGATCAACTTGGCAATAAGAGAGAGTCCACTACGCCGTCTCACAGTTTCAGGTCATATGGAGGAGGGTAGGTTGAACAGCACTGTCCGGACCAACCAGAAAGTAAGTATACTGGGGTTTGATTGTATAGACCGCGCTTAAATTTGCAAACACTTTAAGCTGCAATAAATTTGGCCTCCCGGCTCACGCATGACTTTCACGGGCTATGTCATTAATGACCACCTGACTCGCTGGAGTAACTACGTGACTGCTTAAACACATGCTTTAATCTTTTATAGGAGTGGTCTACGCGTTTTTAGAAGAACCCTGTAGTCACTATGATCCGGTAGCCTATATAACAGGATGGCATGATCGGTGAACAGGACAGATCAGTTTCTGAGCATGTTTTCCTTCCCCCGCTGAGGCCCCCAGAGGGTCTCAATGCTCAAAAACCTGTTGCACCACCACAGGCAACATACGACTAGTATGCTATCTCAAGTTAACCTGACTATACAGAATGAACACATCAGGTGTCCAGAGCACAATAAACATGAGTACTCTCAAAACATTTTTATTAGATACACCTCATAATGTGTATCTCACAACATCAAATTACAAAATACGATGATTTTATAGCTGCAATGCAACTGCTGAGCGAATAACAACCACTCTTTTCCTCCCATGAAGGTGTCCCTCATATTGGTCGGTACCCTCCATTACTCCTGTGAAACACTACCTAACCTGAATTGAGGTAAGTCAGTACCATGATAATAATGGGCAACCTATCGTTGGAAGCCCTATACTATATCTCATAACCTTACAGATGTCCTAACTTTACGTGTTGCACTGAAGAATTTTTAATTATATTTTAATCCTAATGTCTGTTACCTCTGGACAGTGAGGAAAGGATACTTTTCACGCTGAGCTCCTACCAAAAATTAACTGCTATCTAGAGGTCTGCCAAAATACCTCATCTCCGGCCAATGAAATTAAAGGGGCCTTTGAAGCAATTTGCAACCAAATTGTGACAGATCTGGCGGTCAGCACGAGACGGGGAACCAGCAAACCCCATCACTGGTTCGATGGAAACTGCTCCAAGGCCCATAGACTGCTGATGCTTGCCCTAAAGCAACCTACAAGGGACGCGAGAAACATAGCACACCTTAGGAAACAGTACAAGTCGGCCATCAAATCAAGAAAAGAAACGATCAAGTCAACGGCCTGGGATAACCTTTTGAATGTAGACATTCTAAGGGACAGCAAAGAATTCTGGAATGTAATAAACCAGCCCTTTTTCACGGACACACCCAATTCAATCATGGATTGTGTGATTCCAGATGAAAAATGGATCAGCCATTTTAGCACGGTATATGGTGTCGAGAGCATGGACAGTACCCCCAATCCATTAACCGCCCCGGAGTCTTACGCCCTGAGCTTTAATATAGGCGAAGTGGAAAAAGCCATCCATGAAACCTCAAAGAACAAAGCACCAGACCCTGACGGAGTACCTGGTGATCTGTATAAATCTTCCCCTGGCACTTGGGCAGGCGTTTTGACCAACGTATTTAACGCAGCCACTAGTAGCTTTTATCCATCTTCCTGGGCAACATCCATCATCGTCCCGATATTTAAGAAAGTTAATCGGGACGATCCAGCTTGTTATAGGCCCATATCCCTCCTGGACTCCGCCGTCAAAATCTTAGGTAGAGTCCTGTTAACCAAGCTGAGGGAGAGTATAGAGAAACATGGTGGGCTAGCCGAAATACAATATGGCTTCAGGGAAAGAGGGGCACAGTGGAACAGTGTTCCAATTTACATCTTCTGATCACCAAGTACACAGTCGCCAAGGAGGGGTCCTTATTTCTAGCATTTATGGACCTCTCCTCGGCTTTCAACTTGGTGAACAGAACAAAGCTCTGGGCCATGTTATTGAAGATTGGGATAGACGAGGCCCTGGTTAGATTCATGGCCTCATTACACCAGGATCTGTCCGCTAAGGTCAGGGTCACCAGGGAGGGAAGATGCAGTGCCAAATTCGACTGTAGGCGTGGGGTAAGGCAGGGATGCATACTAGCTTCCCTCTTGTTTACCATATACATCAATGGACTGGGGAAGTGCCTAGAGAAGACTGGGGCGACGTTCCGTGTGTAGGAGTATCTAAGATTCCAGCACTCCTATACGCGGACGACGCAGTTCTTATTGCTCATACTGGTAATGCTCTGCAGAGCCTGCTTGATGCATTCGGTACCTTCATGGACGATCTGGACATGAAGGTTAACGTGGGCAAATCGCACACAATGGTAGTAGGAGCACACAGGCTCAAAAGTATGATTAAAACCTTTAGATATAAGCGTCTGGAGGTCTCCAGAACGGCAGTTTTTCCCTATATAGGGGTGCTTTTTGACGAGAGGGGGACGTGGGGCACACAGGTTAGAGCAAAAAGCCTATCGGTGTCCAGGTCATCGGCTGCCCTCATGGCCTTTTCCAAAAGACTGGGCGCCAGGCCAATGGAGGCCCTATTGAAGATTTACACCTCGAAATGCTTGTCAATAGCCATGTATGGTGCGCCAATCTAGGGTTATGCACAGCTTGATTCCATCCAGAGAGCAGAGAACAGGTTTTTACGCTTATTACTATTAGTCCCCCCATCTACCCCAACCTATTCAATTCATTCGGAGGTGGGCTTGGATTATATAACTGATAGGATAAACCTGGCCCCATTGATTTACTGGCTAAAGACGTGGCTTAACAAAGAGGTCACCTTGAACCACTCTATTATGGAGGACGTCATGTCACTGGAACACCACAAAAAGATCCCTTGGTTGGACTACCTGAGGAGGTCATTTCATCAGTTAGGAAGATTGTAACTTTCTGAATCACCTAAAAGTATAACAAACAAGGACGTAGTTTCGATCAAAAGGCAATTTTTGTACCTGGCAAGATCTAACCGAGAGGAAATAGAACTGCAGAAGCCCTCGGTTAGGACTCATTATCTAACTAAGTGTTCCCCCTCTATGGAACTTTATCTTACAACAGTCACAAGACCATTCCATAGGTTCCTCCTGACTAAATTTAGATTAAATCTGATCCCTTACCTACTAGGAAATTATCCATCTTGGGCCAAGCCAGAGTCAGCCCCCCTGTGCTCTTGCAACAGCCATTCATTACAGGACACCACACACTTTGTTCTGTTTTGTACACTGTTCACAGTGCCCCGAAAGCAATATTTGTTCCCAATTTTAAGGGAGGCGGGCTTCAGACAAGTTAAACCGGCACTCCTATACTTACAATCGATGAGTACTATTCGTACAATCTTTTGTATGGGAAGTTTTTTGGCCAGAGCAGCGCGAATTAAAGCTAAACACGTACCTACCGTGAGTATATAATGACTCCCTTTCACTCTATACTAAATTGCTTATTTGCACTGCATCTGCCATTGCGGATATTTTCTAGCTTTTTAAATATGTAAACTGTTTTTTATAAGGTTGTATTGTAAAGTCTTGGGCATGCATTTTAATCTCTTTTTAACATGATGTACTTGATGTATTTGTAAATGTATCCATTAATTTTTGTATGTAATGTCTTTTTATGATTTTTATCAAAATCGAATAAAAGTACTTTGACTAACTGACTGACTGATACTCACTAGATAATCTAACAGGCATACATCACCTTGATACTTCAATGTTGCACTTAAGAATATTTTTTAATCGTTATGTCTGCCACATTTAGGACAGTGAGGAAAGTGTACTAGATAAACCAACCTGCATACACCCCCTTGATACTTGAATGTATACACTATTGAACTTCAATACTTCACTGAACATATAAGTCACACATTGTCTCCTGTTGTGTAAATCATGTTGCTGGTACTTTTCCACCTTGTGTCTCCTTTCTCCAGGTGTAATCACTGATTGGCACCCACCTTGGGGTCACTGGTTAACACAATAGGCCATCCTTGTTAGAAAGGAGAGCTCTAGCCCCCGATAGGGAGCTCAAATTGATTTTTCTGTAGGTCCTGATGAAGTGCCGCCCGATTTTGGGGCATCTAAGGCACGAAACATGTTGACCACATCACACTGGTGATCACACTAGTCTAGTAGCTATCCTGGTACCTGACGACCACATAAAAGCACCTTTGTTTTTACTTTAGTCCTGGTAACATTCCTCAACCATTAACATTTCTTTAGGCGACCAGAGTCTATTCTATTTATCACTCACTCACAACCCTTCCCCCCCTCACTTATATATGGCATCTCCAGATCAAAAGATCTCCGATAAAGAAGCCCCAGATCCGTCGGGCATTGCAGCACCGGCCAGACGAGGAGCGCCCAATGATGAAGCATGACACCCTAACAGGTGTGTGAGGGCACCAAGGTCTGATTTTCAGATCTCCCAGAGACTCATACAAAAGCCACTGGATCAAACTGGTTGTAGCCACTCCGCTTCGGAGGAACGACCCCATTTCTGATGACTAATGAACTACTCTCAGGAGGAGCTAGGGTGTAGGACCTTGGTAAATGATCATGCTCTTCCTTCCCTCCATTTGATTTAGACACAAGGTTAAAACTCCATCAATGGAGCTCAGGGATATCTCGGACACTACAGACGATGGGTAGGTCAGTTCATTAAAACTACTGGTTAGATATGAAGGTTTAAAAAAAAAATAGTGATGCCATTATTCTGACCTAATTGGCAGAGGTTGCGAAAACGTCAACCAAATTCATATGTTCAAGTGGTTTCTGATTGAAAGGATCTCAAATACTGACACTGGGTACATTTTGATCTATTAGTTGTACATGCAGTGTTCCACAGCGGTCCCATTCACATCAGCTCCTTTGGAATAACTCTATGGCATTTGTTGCGTACAATATCTATGGGTCTAGAATACCAGTCATATACAATGAATTACAGTTCTACTGGGCAGACAGTTATGCAGGGGGACAAATGTTCTTCCAAAGAATAATATAATATAAGGGATTCTGTAATCTCTGTATAAACGGCAGTAACTAATTTCTTTATAATCAATGACTTGTGATGCACCAAGTCACCAGACATAAAAACTCGACTATTAAAGGTTATTACAATTGAGGTCTGACATCACAATGCCTGCTCTCAGAGCCAGCAGTTGAAGTGAAAGGCTGGTCAGGCCACGGACCATAATAAAAACAGCTGTTTAAAGCAACAAACGGACGTTGCTTTTCTTTCTTCTGCTCTATTTCAACAGCTTACATTGACAAGTAGAGAGAATATGTTTCATTTTTTGAACTCCTTAGATAGGGAAAAGCTAGAAACTTTTTTAATGTTTCTACAAGTTTCAAGCTACTGCAAATTCTTATTTTAAAACTATCTTGTACTGAACTGTTCTAATATCTGTTTACAACAAATATTTAACAGGATTTTGATGTGTTTTATTTTGTACTAGAGATTTTATTTGTATTCTTCATGTTTCCAAACATGCTCGCTCCTTCATAGGAAAGACCTACACCCCAAGGTTTTAAGTGGTTTGTGGGAAAGTTGATAGCATGATCATGTAATCTATACTACTATTATAAAGGAAGAACTTTGAGGCTTTGAGGCGGGTAAACTCGGGAACCACAGCGCCAATCCACACACCCGATACATCGTTGTAATCCTCAGGGTGTGCAGATGGACATAGGCTATATAAATTAAAAATAAATACGTTATTTAAAAAATATAAGTAAAAAAAAAAGTAGTCCCTTCAAAGTAGCGCCGGCTGCGACGTACGTGCTTACATCAGGAGCGGCGTACATGAGCGGGAGGAGCGGCGGAGATCAGCGCGGGGAGGAGCCGCGGAGATCCGCGCGGGGAGGAGTAGTGACGAGGAGTGGCGGAGATCAGCGCGGGGAGGAGCAGTGACGAGCGGAGGAGCAGCGGACATAAGCGGGGGACAGGCGGTGAGGATCGGCGGGCAGGCAGTAAGGAGCGACAGCGGGGAGGAGTGGTGAGCGGCTGATGAGGTAGGGCACTGTTGGAATTAGGTAGCCTGGCCTAGGGCAAGACTAGCATATCCGAGGCACAGTGTAAAGGTTGCAGACCACCCAAAAGTAATTCCACGCAATAGCACTCAAAAAGAAAACACTACACCAAAATTATATGAAAATACGTACTGCTTTATATAAAAATAATATGCTCTTTGTTGTCAAATATCAGTAGCTCACATATAAATAGTTCAAAACAGTTCAAGGCACTTTTAGAATCAGCAGTTACACTTTTGAAATTAATAGCAGATTATCACGTTGTCTTAAAAGCAGTTGCTATACCCTTGAACTCCTATTACACTTGTACATTAGGATAAACTGTACCTTAGAATCAATCAGGTTATTTATCACTCTGCTAGAACCTTGGGAGGAAAAACCCCAGCGCCACCTAAATACAAGTAGATTTCCTTTTGAGATGAAAGCACAAATCTTATTAGTCAGGGAATTTGTTACAGATTCTGTCAAGGTGCTAGCTTAAATCATCAGCTGTACATTCCTAGCATTTCTAGCGCTTAATTAGGCATAGTTTCTAAAGATGACCTATACTCTATAACTGGTCTCAGCAATAGCAATAATACTCTTAAATTACTATGCAGTTTGATAATTAATTCCAATAGCTCATTACAGTTGAATATGCACCACAACCAGGTCTGGTAGATAACCCTTCTAATTCCATAGGACAGTTAATGATGCAATGTGCTTCTATTTTGCTTTTCAGACACTCTACTCCATCAGAGGGGGGGGGCAACTGTCATTAATGGTCAAGAGCCAGGGGTTGACTGGGACTCTTATATTCTTTGCACCCCTCAGCTAACCAGGCTTCTTGATATAGGTAGTTTTTCCACAGTTAAGCCCCTCGTTTTCCAGGCTCTCCCCCCTCCTTCTTCCTTTCAGGCTCAATCAGTGTGGGAAGGAAACCAGACGAAAAGGAGGCCTAACCAGCTCTCCCTCGCCTCCCCTCACTCCTCCCCGCTTACTTGTAGGAGCAGGCAGCAGTCGAGTCCTCCGCTCACCCTCTGGACTCGAGGACGCTTCACCGCTGTTACTCGGCCCCCTCGCTCCCTCTCCAGCAATCAGAACACGAAGCGCAGACACGGTGATGCAGCCTCGCCACAGGGCTGCTCCTCACCGTCCAGGATCTGTCCCTCGGCGCCCCACTTGATCTCAGCCACTCGCCGAAGCCGCCTCAGGACAGCTCTCCTCAGCGTCGCGTCGGCGCTTCCACACGCCCCCGGGCTCTCCTGCGCATGCGCGGGGGAGAAGCGACACCGCACCGGGCCTGCTCGGTCCTAGGCCCCTCCTGAGGGAATATTATAGCCGACTGGGCATGCGCGATGGCGCCTTGGCAAAGCGTCTCGCCCAGGCTCTTCTCTGTAAACCGGGACTCTACTCGGTAACGCGACTGGAGCGCGGAAGGTGCCCCCGGGGTCCCGCTTTCAAAGGGAAGCCCTGACAAGCTTCCCAGGCTCAGTGGATCCCGGGGTTGGGCGCTATTCCAGAACGCTTGATGCCTTCCACCAGGGACTCCAGGGATCAGTTGTCGGCAGATCCAGCCAGGGCTCCTCAGGACACCAGCCTTCCCCAGCACCCAGGAAGGTAGGGACAGCGCTGGCTCGATTCTGTACCCAGTTCTCACCTCACAAAGTCCTTTTAGCACTTGAGTTGAAGAAGGGGTTGGGATCTTAGGGAAGAAGGTTATCCTTCCTGAGTCTCTTTCTGCTGGGCAGAGGACTGCGCACCGCAGCACTGCAGTCTCCTTCTCCTCAAACTTCCCCTGTACAGTTTGGACAAGGGGCAAGCTAGGCGCCCAGGGTCTCCAGTAATCCTTCACAGCGGGGTCAGGACAAATAACCCAAAAGGGGGATTTTGAGGTGACAACCCAAGGCAGCTTCCCTATCTAGGAGGTCAACCCTATGTCTAACCTCTCCCACCCTTGGCTACAGCCTGTCCTCCAGCTGACTTCCACAGGTAGACCAAATGGCTGCCCCGCATTCCGCCTTATATAGGCTGCCCTTCAGTGGTCCAGAATGGACCAGAAGGTTCTGGAATGCCCTATGTTAGGCTATGGCCAGGTTCTGTTGGTGACAGTTGGGGCAGTTGGTGGCCACCATTTTAGGTGGTGCCAACTTTCCTGTCAGAACAGGCCTCTGGGCCTAAGGTAAAAGATTATGAGGGGGGGAGAAAACACCTATCCCCCTGACCAACACCTACAAAAAGTCAGTAGACACAAAAATTAACAAGGGTATGAGGGGCAAAAAGGGGACAAAATAAATAAAAATTAGGAGGGACTTCGCCAAAAAGCCAGACAGGTCTAACACGCGTCCCCCCCAGCTGAAAGTGGGGAGAACTACCCAACCCCTTGGGAGTCCTCATCACTAAGGCGGAAATACCTGGAGAGACCGTCTGCATTGGCGTGGTCCACTCCAGGCCGATGTTCCACCCGGAAGTCCATTCCCTGTAGGGAGATGGACCACCTCAACAACTTGGGATTTTCCCCCTTCATCTGCATCAGCCAACGAAGGGGTCGGTGGTCAGTCTGAACCAGGAAGTGCGAGCCAAAGAGGTATGGCCGCAGCTTCTTCAGAGCCCACACCACCGCAAAAGCTTCCCTCTCAATGGCACTCCACTTCTGTTCCCGGGGAAGCAGCCTCCTGGATAAGAAGACTACAGGTTGATCCAGGCCCTCTTCATTGAGTTGCGATAACACTGCCCCAATGCCATGTTCTGATGCATCCGTTTGGACAATGAACTCCTTGGAGAAGTCTGGGGCCCTCAGGACCGGTGCCGCACACATTGCCTGTTTCAACTTTTCAAAGGCTTGCTGACAAGCCTTTGTCCAAACTACCCGTCGAGGTTGTTTCTTGGAGGTGAGCTCTGTGAGGGGCGCTACAATAGTGCCATACCCCTTCACAAAGCGACGGTAATATCCTGTGAGGCCCAGGAAAGCTCGGACCTCAGTCTGTGTCTTGGGGGGTTCCCAGGCCATGATTGCCTCAATCTTCGCCTGCAGGGGGTGCACAGTCCTCCTACCCACCAAGTGTCCAAGGTACACAACCGACCCCTGCCCAATCTGGCATTTGCTGGCTTTGATGGTCAATCCAGCTTGTCTCAGGGCCTGGAGAACGGCCTGCAAATGCTGCAGATGGTCCTCCCAACTGCTACTGAAGACAGCAATGTCATCCAAGTAAGCAGCAGAGAAACTCTCCATTCCAGAGAGGACCTGGTTCACCAGCCGCTGAAATGTGGCAGGGGCGTTCTTGAGCCCAAAGGGCATCACACAGAACTGGTAGTGTCCCTCAGGCGTGGAGAAGGCTGACCTTTCCCTTGCTCCATCTGTCAAGGAGATCTGCCAGTACCCTGAAGTGAGGTCAAAGGTACTCAGATATTGGGCAGCTCCCAGCCGGTCAATCAATTCATCCGCCCTAGGGATCGGATGAGCATCAGTCCTTGTCACTGAATTCAGTCCTCGGTAATCCACACAGAACCTCAGTTCAGGTGTGGTGCCTGGTGGTGCAGCTTTTGGCACGAGCACCACCGGACTGGACCAAGGGCTGTTGGAAGGTTCAATTACTCCCAGCTCTAGCATCTTGGCAACTTCTCCATGTATGCTAGCCTTCACCTTGTCAGACAGCCGGTAGGTCTTGGACTTCACTGGTGGGCTGTCTCCTGTGTCCACATCATGGGTACACAGGTGGGTCCTTCCCGGGACAAGGGAGAACAACGAAGAGTACTGCTCCAGTATCTGGCGGCAGTCCTCCAGTTGCTCAGGAGTTAGAGTAGGAGAGAGATTCACTCCCTCCACTGACCCATCCTTCTCTTGGGACGAAAAGAGATCTGGGAGAGGTTCGCTTTCCGCTTCCTCTCCCCCGTCAGTCACCATCATCAGCATGACCTCGGGCCTCTCATGGTGGGGCTTGAGTCGGTTGGCATGCAGCACCCGTAGGGGCTGTCGAGGGGTCTTAAGGTCCACCAGGTATGTGGCCTTACCCTTCTTCTCCAACACCTCAAAGGGGCCTGTCCAGCGATCCTGGAGGGCGCTAAGCTCTCCAGGCTCCATCACCCACACTTTCTGTCCAGGCTCCAGTTCCACCTGGTGAGCATTGTGGTCGTACCACTCCTTCATGACTGCCTGGCTGGCCTCCAAGTTGTCAGAAGCTTGCTTCCACAACTTCGCCATTTGGCTCCTGAAGGCCAGCATGTAGCTCACCACATCCTGGGGGGGTTTCCTGGGAGATTTCTCCCAACCATCCTTCACCAGGCTGAGAGGACCGCGTACAGGGTGCCCATACAGAAGCTCAAAGGGGCTGAAGCCCACTCCCTTCTGGGGCACTTCCCTGTAGGAAAAGAGTAAACAGGGTAGGAGGACATCCCATTTCCTCCGCAGGCTCTCGGGCAGACTTCTGATCATGCCCTTCAAGGTCTTATTGAACCTCTCAACCAGTCCATTCGACTGGGGGTGATAAGGAGTGGTGAACCGGTAGGTCACTCCACACTCCTTCCACATTGCCCGCATGTAAGCTGACAGGAAGTTGGTCCCCCTGTCGGACACAACTTCCTTGGGAAACCCCACTCGGGTAAAGATTCCCATTAGGGCTCTTGCCACTACAGGTGCAGTGACTGTCCTCAGAGGTATTGCCTCTGGGTACCGTGTGGCATGATCCACCAGTACCAGGATAAACCTGTGACCAGCTGCTGTTGGTGGATCCAAAGGCCCTACAATGTCGATGCCCACCCTCTCAAAGGGGGTGCTAACGACTGGAAGTGGTTCCAGGGGAGCTTTTAGCTTCACCCCTGTTTTCCCACTGGCCTGGCAGGTTACACATGTCCTACAGTATGTGTTGGACGCCGCTTTCATCTGAGGCCAGTAAAAGTGGAGAACAAGCCGTGCAAAGGTCTTGTCCTGGCCTAAGTGTCCTGCCAGGGGTATGGCATGAGCCAATTCCAAAAGAAAGGCTTGGTACTGTTGCGGGACTACCAAGGCCCTCGATGAACCAGGCGAGGGTACCTTGGGTTCACTGTAGAGGAGTCCATCCTCCCAGTAAATATGGTAATGTCCCGTAACATCACCTGCTGCTTGGGCTTCAGCCTGTCGCCTCAGTCCCTCAAGGGTGGGGCACTCCCTCTGCCCCTTACAGAATTCTTCTCTGGTAGGACCTCCCTCCACATGCCACTCCGCAGGGATGGGTAAATCCTCCAGAGAGTCTACTTCCCCCTCCACGGACTCCTGGTCCACCACCGCAGGTGGCCGATCTGTCTCATGGGGTGTGGAAGCCGGAGCAGGCTTTCTCTGTCTCCGGGTCTGTCCCTTCTTAGCAGCGGGTTGGGCCATTGTTCCAGGCTCCAACCCAGGCGAACTCCCTCTCCGGGCAGTCGCAGACCGTGTGCTGACACAGGCCCAGTCAGGTGTACCCAGCATCGCAGAATGCGTCCGGTATTCCACCTCTCTCCAAGTGTTGTGTTCCATGTCATTCCCCAACAGACAATCGACTGGCACGGCAGGGCTTACGGCAACTAGAAGTGAACCTGCAACCCCCTCCCACTCAAAGGGAACCTCAGCCACTGGATAGTGGCCCATTCTGCCGTCAGCCATCGCGGCGGGGTGGAGTACATTAGGAACAACCTGCTCTGGGGACACCAGCTGACTTCTCACCATAGTCATGCTGGCTCCTGTATCCCTCAGAGCCTCCCCTCTCTGGCCATTGATGGTAACCCATTGCCCATACTTTGTAGTATTTGGGGGCACCTGGATCTTTGGCACCATCTCCCGCTCTCCCAGGGACACTAAGGTGACACCCGCCCACTCACCCCCCTTATCTAAGGGCATCTCCTCCCCGAGCGCTACACTAGCTACTCCCGGTGACTTTCCTCCGGTGGGAGGGGGTGGTCTCTTTGGGCATCTGACATCTCCCTTATAATGTCCAACGCCACCGCATTCAAAACAGTGGAGAACCCTGGGCTGCTGGCTCTGGCCAGGATGAGGGTTCCGGGGCGGGTTTGCCCTAGGGGTGAAACCTGCTCCCTTCCCTTGGAAGTTATTTTGGGGACCTTTAGAGAAATCTTTCTTTTTCTCCCCCCCCCTCCTTCTTCTGGGGGGCGCCCTGTTCGGCTTTTTGAGATTCCCCTCCAGTCCCCTTGGAGGACACCCGGGTACTTGTCCAGATGTCCGCCTCCTCTGCAAGCTTCCGGGGATTGGTCAGCTTGCTGTCTACCAGGTGTTGGCGCAGCTCGGGAAAACATTTCTCGAGGAGGTGTTCTCTCAAAAACAGATCGTACAGCCCCTCATAATCTTTTACCTCACTGCCCTTGACCCAACCCTCTAAGGCCTTTCTGGCGTAATCAAGGAAGTCCACCCAGTTCTGAGTACCCATCTTGTGGCTCCCCCTGAACTTCTGTCGGTACCTTTCTGGGGTGAGCCCGAACTTCCTCAATAACGCCAGCTTCATGGTGGGGTAGTTTGTCTGTTCCTCTGGATCCAGGGCCAGCAAGGTGTCCCGACCAGCAGGAGGCATGTACTTGTACAAACTACCCCCCCAGTGCTTCTCCTGCACTCCATGAACCTTCAGAGAAACCTCATAAGCGGCCAGCCACTTAGCTACATCGTCCCCCTGACTGAAGCTCGCTATCAGGTCCTTTGGGATATAGGGTTTGGTCTCCCTGGCTGACTCTTTCGGTTCGCTGCCACCATTCCTAACAGGAGAGGACCCCCGTCGCAGACTTTGGAGCTCCAGTTCCTTCAGTCTAAACTCGTGGACCATCCTCCTCTCCTCTTTCTCCTGCTCCAACTTAGCCAACTCCCACTTTAGCTGTCTTTTCTCCCTCCTATCGGTGAGCTCGGCTTCCGTTAGGCTTTTCCCAGAGATGCTACTGCCCTTTCTGGAATAGGACACTGGTCCGGTGAGTAAGTTTCCCCCCTCATCGCGGAATAACTCTTCTACCTCCCCCACCGTGTCCTGGTCAACCTCTTCAGCCTCCTCCTTTGTCTCTTGGTGTGCCTCCACCCAGGCCCTAAGGCTAGTCTGGAGCTCCCCCTTCCTGGCACCATGTTTGAAAAAGACCCCCATTTGTTGGCAGAACATTCTCAATTGGGGCACGGAATAGACTTCCAGGTTTTCCACCGCAAACTCCATTGTGAGTCTGGCAAACCTGGATACACACCAGAGATTTCAAAGGGGCAAGGGCAACCTTAAGCCAACTCCACCCACCACCAGGAATAAATTTAGAAAAAACAAAAAGACTAATTGGGAGGGCCGCAAGGAGAAAACTCCTGGTGTAGGTTGGGTGTATTACGTCAAATTACTAGTAAGTAGCTGCAACCAAGTCCGCAATCCCACCGCTAGGCACCAATATGTTGGAATTAGGTAGCCTGGCCTAGGGCAAGACTAGCATATCCGAGGCACAGTGTAAAGGTTGCAGACCACCCAAAAGTAATTCCACGCAATAGCACTCAAAAAGAAAACACTACACCAAAATTATATGAAAATACGTACTGCTTTATATAAAAATAATATGCTCTTTGTTGTCAAATATCAGTAGCTCACATATAAATAGTTCAAAACAGTTCAAGGCACTTTTAGAATCAGCAGTTACACTTTTGAAATTAATAGCAGATTATCACGTTGTCTTAAAAGCAGTTGCTATACCCTTGAACTCCTATTACACTTGTACATTAGGATAAACTGTACCTTAGAATCAATCAGGTTATTTATCACTCTGCTAGAACCTTGGGAGGAAAAACCCCACCGCCACCTAAATACAAGTAGATTTCCTTTTGAGATGAAAGCACAAATCTTATTAGTCAGGGAATTTGTTACAGATTCTGTCAAGGTGCTAGCTTAAATCATCAGCTGTACATTCCTAGCATTTCTAGCGCTTAATTAGGCATAGTTTCTAAAGATGACCTATACTCTATAACTGGTCTCAGCAATAGCAATAATACTCTTAAATTACTATGCAGTTTGATAATTAATTCCAATAGCTCATTACAGTTGAATATGCACCACAACCAGGTCTGGTAGATAACCCTTCTAATTCCATAGGACAGTTAATGATGCAATGTGCTTCTATTTTGCTTTTCAGACACTCTACTCCATCAGAGGGGGGGGGGGGGGGGGGCAACTGTCATTAATGGTCAAGAGCCAGGGGTTGACTGGGACTCTTATATTCTTTGCACCCCTCAGCTAACCAGGCTTCTTGATATAGGTAGTTTTTCCACAGTTAAGCCCCTCGTTTTCCAGGCTCTCCCCCCTCCTTCTTCCTTTCAGGCTCAATCAGTGTGGGAAGGAAACCAGACGAAAAGGAGGCCTAACCAGCTCTCCCTCGCCTCCCCTCACTCCTCCCCGCTTACTTGTAGGAGCAGGCAGCAGTCGAGTCCTCCGCTCACCCTCTGGACTCGAGGACGCTTCACCGCTGTTACTCGGCCCCCTCGCTCCCTCTCCAGCAATCAGAACACGAAGCGCAGACACGGTGATGCAGCCTCGCCACAGGGCTGCTCCTCACCGTCCAGGATCTGTCCCTCGGCGCCCCACTTGATCTCAGCCACTCGCCGAAGCCGCCTCAGGACAGCTCTCCTCAGCGTCGCGTCGGCGCTTCCACACGCCCCCGGGCTCTCCTGCGCATGCGCGGGGGAGAAGCGACACCGCACCGGGCCTGCTCGGTCCTAGGCCCCTCCTGAGGGAATATTATAGCCGACTGGGCATGCGCGATGGCGCCTTGGCAAAGCGTCTCGCCCAGGCTCTTCTCTGTAAACCGGGACTCTACTCGGTAACGCGACTGGAGCGCGGAAGGTGCCCCCGGGGTCCCGCTTTCAAAGGGAAGCCCTGACAAGCTTCCCAGGCTCAGTGGATCCCGGGGTTGGGCGCTATTCCAGAACGCTTGATGCCTTCCACCAGGGACTCCAGGGATCAGTTGTCGGCAGATCCAGCCAGGGCTCCTCAGGACACCAGCCTTCCCCAGCACCCAGGAAGGTAGGGACAGCGCTGGCTCGATTCTGTACCCAGTTCTCACCTCACAAAGTCCTTTTAGCACTTGAGTTGAAGAAGGGGTTGGGATCTTAGGGAAGAAGGTTATCCTTCCTGAGTCTCTTTCTGCTGGGCAGAGGACTGCGCACCGCAGCACTGCAGTCTCCTTCTCCTCAAACTTCCCCTGTACAGTTTGGACAAGGGGCAAGCTAGGCGCCCAGGGTCTCCAGTAATCCTTCACAGCGGGGTCAGGACAAATAACCCAAAAGGGGGATTTTGAGGTGACAACCCAAGGCAGCTTCCCTATCTAGGAGGTCAACCCTATGTCTAACCTCTCCCACCCTTGGCTACAGCCTGTCCTCCAGCTGACTTCCACAGGTAGACCAAATGGCTGCCCCGCATTCCGCCTTATATAGGCTGCCCTTCAGTGGTCCAGAATGGACCAGAAGGTTCTGGAATGCCCTATGTTAGGCTATGGCCAGGTTCTGTTGGTGACAGTTGGGGCAGTTGGTGGCCACCATTTTAGGTGGTGCCAACTTTCCTGTCAGAACAGGCCTCTGGGCCTAAGGTAAAAGATTATGAGGGGGGGAGAAAACACCTATCCCCCTGACCAACACCTACAAAAAGTCAGTAGACACAAAAATTAACAAGGGTATGAGGGGCAAAAAGGGGACAAAATAAATAAAAATTAGGAGGGACTTCGCCAAAAAGCCAGACAGGTCTAACAGGCACCAAGTAAGCAGTGAGCAAAGCAAACATGAGGGAGGAGCGAAGGCGGAGAAGAGCGGTGAGCGAGCCACAGGTACCAAACGGAAAAAGAAACGTGTGCAGGTTACAAAAGCGTACAAAGTGGAGCGGTCAGCTGAAAGCTAAAATGACAATCAGGAGAAGGTAGCAAATGGGGCATTACAGGAGGAAAAAGTGACGTGGGCAGTGATGTGGGCAGGTACCAAACGGGGCATTACAGGGGGAAAAAGAAATGTTTGCCGGTTACAAAAGCGTACAAAGTGGAGCGGTCAGCTTAAAGCTAAAATGACAATCGGGAGAAGGTACCAAACGGGGCATTACGGGAGGAAAAACTGACGTGGGCAGCTTACAACAGCATACAAAGTAAACATAGAGGCATAATACTGCACGTCAGGGCGGGCGGGGGCCCTGAGCCATGATTGCTCCCGGACAACGTCGGGACAGGCTGCTAGTATATGGATAAAGGATGACCTGGCATACATAATAAGGATATTGTAAGTCACCTCGGGGTTCCATAACCTTCTAAAGGAACTCCTCCTGGCTTGCAATTTCCTTATAATGTACAGCAGTGGGTTCTTTATCCCTGATATGTTCTCAAGATTGAACAGTGAATGACCTTTGGCTATTTAGAACTGAATGCAAGCAATGATGAGATTATCCTGTTTGGGTCTGCGAACACACTGGTGGGAAAAGGCGGGCTCTTCTGCTTCCCTACTTCATTAGGATGCTACAGCCAGTTGTATATCAGAATATTGTACTAAAAAATGTAGTCTAATTGAAATATTGTGTCCCGAAACTTGTTTACAAAGATTTTGTCCCAGTTTGTGTTGATTTTCTATTAGTAACTCCAATGGGGGAATATATAATGTTACAATGCATGCAATTACAACGCAGACTTTACATTGCAACTAGCATTACATTGCATGATTTTACAATGCATGCCGTTACAACACATTAAAAAAAACTACCATTACAACGCATACTATTACAACGCATACCATTACAACACATACCATTACAATCCATAATACTTTTAGGACAACAGTAGGGTAAATGTTGGATAGTGTAGGGGTAATAATTACTATTCCCACTCCAGTGAGTGCAACAGTAGGGAAAGTGCTGGATAGTGTAGGGGTAAAAGTGACTATTGCCATGTACCCCAAAACCCATACCCACCCTAATACAAAAAAAATCTCTATTACTTACCCTATAATGTGTTGTAATGGCATGCTTTGTAATGGTATGAATTATAATGGCATACATTTTAGTGACATGCATTGTAATGGCATGCTATGTAAAGGCAGTTGTGTTGTAACAGTTGCGTTGTAAAGGTAGGTCGTTGTAATGACTGTGTTGTAATGGATGTTTCCCCCAAAGGGGCGATAGACTTGTAAAACATATTCAGGACACAATATTTGTGTCTGGGAAATCTCTATAATATGCTAATTCCACACCTCTAAGCCCAGACAATGTGAAAAACTTGTGATACTGGTAGTACAGAGGACTGCCGCTTGAAACATATAACTTGTGTCAATAAATAAATAAATAGATAAACAAACTTTACTGCCTTAACAGAATTTTTAACTTTGTTGCAAAAGAAGATTGAGCTATTTTAATTAGAGGCCTCACCCAGGAATGGCTGATTAACATATTGCTTCCCATCACATTGTTTGGCCATGAGCAAACAGTACATAAAGATGCTGTTTGTTTAAGAAGAGGCTTGCATAAGCAAGACAGATAGTCTTAGCCTTGGAGGGTAGACCGCGGTCCTGCTATGGGGGAGGGGGTAGAGGTCATGACCTCTGCCACCCCAGCCGTATTTAGAGATTCCCGACAGCTTGTCGTGTATCCAACTGCTGTGCACAGGAAAATGAATGACGGTCATCCCCATCTAAACAGGGCAGGGCTACCATCTCTGTGAAACAGCGGTCCAGTAGTGGACGAACCATTGGGTCAAGTCTTATCCTGACGGAGTCAGTGGACAATGGCTTCCCCAACTTTTAGATAGAGAGGGGGAACTGCGAGTTTGGTAGGGCAGCAGCTACATGTTTTACTGTGTTCCTCCCGTTCTGTGCAACTCTTAATAAGTCCTGTCTCAGTATGCACCAATCTCTACATTGGCTTCCTTATGAGCTAATATGTCAATCGGATATCCTGCCTGGCATATTACTGTAGCATACGCAGTCTAGTGGTTGCACGTCACTTAGGCGTGACGTGCGACGGCAGTGTGAGAAGGTGCGCGCGCAGCCTAGGCAGAGCGCGCGAGGAGACATAATGATCGGAAGCGCCGGCCGGCGCTCCTCTGCCATGTATACCTAATTAATAAAGTTCTTTTACTACCTACCCAGCACAGTGCCATCATTTATAAGGCAATAACTTTACAGTGGCGACGAGGACGGGAGGCCTCCACCGGCACCCTACAGAAAAAAAAAAAAAAGAAGAAAATCGAAGCACCACCCCCACATGGGCTGCAGCAGAGCAGGCGACCTCCAGGCCACGGAGGACACGGTGCAGAGAGGTGCTACTGGGCCAGCAGTGGAGAGAACAAGGGAGCACAGCTGAACCCACCAAGGGAGACAGGCAGAGGAGCGTGGCAGTGCCACAGCAACCAGAGGGACGGCGCAGTGGCCAGAGAGGCAGCGCTGAAAACCACAGAAGACCGATCACCGCATACACCTTCCCATCACGCCGTGGAAGGTAGGGACAGCGCTGGCTGCCAAAGGGGAAGAAGGGGGGACTGGCACTAGGAGTCCCCAGGAGGACGCCGACACAGAAGTAAAAGACAGCACCCCTGGGAGCCCCACCAGCAAGGCCATAAAAGCGACAGAGAGCAGGGAGGTGAAGATGAGCACACCGGCAGGCTATGCAATCGCACCAGTGCAATTCCTACCGACACCGGGTGAACCCCTGATGAAGTGGGAGGATTGGAAGGAATATATTGATAATTTCATTGGGGTCCTGGAGGACGAAAATGAAGAGAAGTTCACCCCCCAAAGGAAAAAACGCATATTGCTGCTGAACTTGGGACCAGAGGGTCTCAGGATTTACAAGAGTCTGGTGCCCAAGAAGAGAGAGGACACCGATAAGGACGTATATGCCCATGCAGTAGAAGACCTGGATGAGAGGTACCGCCCCACCATATGTGTGTCAGTGGACAGGTTCAACTTCCAGCAAAGGAAACAACGGGCTGGGGAAACCATAGAAGAATATGTAGGGGCCCTAAGGAAACTAGCAGCCCCGTGTAAATACGCACTGTGGGAGGATGAATTCATAAAGGACCAGATCGTGATGCACACTACGAGTACACAGGTCCAGAATAAGCTGTGGGCGAGCGGCGATACCACGCTCAAAGAAGTTATGGTCATCGTAAAAAGGGCCGAGCTTGCTAGGAGGTGTGCGGCAGCCACCAAGAAAGATGTGGTCACTCCGACAATGGTGAACAGGATACAAGAAGGAGGCCACCGCAAGGACCAAAGAGGAAAAGACTCAGCAGCCCAAGGAACGAGCAGGTGGCAAGGGAAACAACAAGGGAGTGACAGCAAAAAATCGTGCTACAGATGTGGCAGTTGGTCCCACGATGCCCGTGACAGAAGATGTCCTGCGTTCAGAGCCAAGTGCCTACACTGCGGAATCCTGGGCCACTATGAAAAGGTGTGTAGGAAGAAACATTCGAAGGAAACTGTGAAATGTGTTGAGCATGGTGAAGAAGATCCGGAAGAAGTAGCAGAAGAAGAGGTGATCACGGTCCTGTGCATATACGACCAAGTGATGAGCATAGAAGGGAAGAAATCCACAAAACCCATCCTGGACATGTCGATGGGAGGAATCACCATCACCGTGGTGGTGGACACAGGATCCCCCTTCACCATCATCCAACAGGCAGTATGGGAAGAAACATTCAGACCCACGTTGGGACCGGAGTTGGAAAAGCTAGACATCAGACCGGTCACTTACAATGGGGACCGAATTCCTATGTTGGGGTTCCGCCGCCTACTGTTTGAATTCAGGGGCCGGTCAGCATGGTGCAAGCTGTACATTGCAGAAAAGGGACCCTCGGTCCTGGGATGGCTAGACCAAGGAGACCTAGGAATCAAACTGGATCCAGGAGGGAAAGAGCAGATCTTGCTGACAGAGCAAGAAGAATGGCCGGACATGAACAGATGGAAGGAGAACTACCCGAAGGTATTTGATGGCACAGTGGGACGGATGGAAAACTTCCAACACAGGATTGTGCTCAAGGAAGGGGCCATTCCGGTAGCCCACAAGGTGAGAAATGTGCCGATTGCGGTGAGAGAAGCAGTCCAAACTGAACTCCAAGAGTTGGAAAAGAAAGGAATAATCGAGCCGATAACATGTGCAGAGTGGTTGGCGCCCCTGGTGGTCGTAATGAAGCCAAATGGGAAGGTCCGGCTCTGCGTGGACCTGAGAGAACTGAATAAAAATATCGTTGTGGAGAAATTTCCCCTCCCCAGAATCGAGGAAATGTTGACCAAGACCAGGGGGGTGCAGTGGTATTCCACCATCGACTTGACCTCGGCCTATCACCAAATTGCACTGCACCCGGACAGCAAACGACTCACGTCCTTCATCACCCCGTTTGGGTGTTACCAATTTTGTCGGATGCCTTTTGGGCTGGCCTCAGCTGCCGCTGTGTTTCAGAAAATGATGCACCAACTGTTCAGAGACTGCACGGATGTCCAGTATTTCCAGGATGACATCTTGGTGATGGGGCGAGACCAGCAAGATCATGACCAAAAGCTGGGGAAGGTGCTGAAGACACTAGAGAACAAAGGCCTCACAGCGGAGTGGTCGAAGTGTCGTTTGGGACTGCAGTCGGTGACGTACCTAGGTCACGAGATCGGACGACAGGGCGTTACCCCCAAGTCGGAAAATGTCAAAGCCATCGCTGAGGCACCGCCGCCCAAGAACAAGGAAGAGGTCAGGTCGTTCCTGGGGATGGCGGAGTACTACAGCAAGTTTGTGGTACACTTCGCTTCCAAGACCCACAATCTGAGGCTATTGACCAGAGACAGCACAGTGTTCCAATGGACACCGGAAGCCCAAGCAGAGTTTGAATTGATCAAAAGGGATGTTGCAGGAGCTGTTCCCCTCAAGGGATATGACCCACAAGGCACCACCATACTGACGACAGATGCCAGTGACAAAGGTCTGGGTGCTGTACTCATGCAAGACAGAGGCAGAGGGGACATGGAAACCATCAGCTTTGCATCCAGAGCACTGACGGATACAGAGAGCAGATACAGCGTGATCGAGAAAGAAATGCTGGCGGTCGTATGGGCCATGATGAGATTCCGGCAATTTCTGTGGGGAACACGCTTCTTACTCAGAACAGACCACAAACCGTTGGTGAAGGTGCTGACGTCGAGCGGACATGCCAGTGCCACCCCTCGGATATCCAAGATGTCTCTAAAGTTGCTCGAGTTCAGGTATGATGTTGAGTACATTCCGGGGAGCCGGAACAGAGTAGCGGACTATCTGAGCAGGGCAGCCGCCATGGAGCCAGGAGAGGAAGACCCTGCCGGCAGTGGGGATTTGGTAGCTCTAATAGAGGACCAAGAGAAGTTGATCAGTCTACAAGAGTGGACAGAGTCATATGAAGAAGACACAGACATAAAGGAAGTGAAGGAATACATAGTACATGGATGGCCGGATAAAAGGAACGTGAGAGCAAACCTCAAGCCGTACTTCGAAGTGCGGGAAGAACTGTCGATAGGAGACAGAGGGATCTTCATATACAGAGGAGATAAGGTGATTCCCCCAAGTACTCTCACCTCAAAACTGATGGACTTGCTACATGAGGGACACCTGGGCATAGGGAAACTCAAGGCACGCGCTAAACAAAATTACTGGTGGCCAGGCATGGACATAAGGGCTGAAAGGCATGTCAGAGAGTGTCCCCAATGTCAACGGGCGGACAAGACATTAAAACCATTGAGGCCAGCGATAGGAAAGTTTGACCCCCCTTCAAACCCGTGGGAAGAACTATCCATAGACATTTTGGGACCGGTCCTAGACGACCAAGGCACACAGAAATATGTGTGTGTGCTTATGGACCGATATTCAAAGTGGCCAGAACTGAGAGTAGATGAAGCAATGGACACGGAGAACATCCTTAAGTTTCTGTCTGAGACTTTTACGAGGGAAGGAATACCTAAATCAATCTTGAGTGACAATGGGCCCCAGTTCACGTCAGAAAAATGGAATAAGTTCATGCACAGAAATGGTGTCACCGTCAAACACACCTCAATCTACCATCCGGCCGGAAACGGTTTAGTGGAAAGATTTAACAGGGTAGTGATGGGAGCCATACAAGCGGCCATCTCAAGTGAACAGAACTGGGAGAAGGCGCTAGAGACCATGTTATGGGCCTACAGAATAACTCCTACAGGAACGGGGTATAGTCCATTCCAAATACTGAGAGGACGTGAACCCTTTACCCACGACAACAGAATTTAGAAAGAAAAGCTCATCACCAGTGAATGGTCCCCCGCGGTGGTGCGGGCCAACTTGGAGAAAGCACAGACAATCTACAGCAACCACTACAACAAACGAAGGAATGTCAAAGACACAGGTCTGGAGCAAGGAGAGTGGGTAAGAGTAAGATTGGCCACCCTGCAGAAGAAGGGAGACAGCAAGTACAGCAAGCCGTTGCAAGTGGTAGAAGTGTATGATCGGGCTGCCCTACTAAGCGACGGGAACGTGTGGTCCCAAGACCGCATGGCCAGGTGCAACAAAGTTTTGGGCTGGGAACAACAGAGCGCCGACTGGGAAGACATGGAGGGCCCCGAAGTGGAGACGGATCAAGCAGCTGCGGAACAGCAAGTTGGAGAGAGAGCCGGAACGGAAAGCGGAGAAGAAGGAGAAAATGGTAGTCAAGGATTTGAATGGGACAGGCTGGAGAGAAGCACGCAGGAAGGACGAGTTGAGAATGAGGGGACAGTAAACCCTGGGACTCAGAGTCAAGAGTCTATGGGGTACCCAGTCAAGGTCACAAGGAGTGGAAGGCAGGTGGTAAGACCTTCCAGATACCGAGATTTTGAATTGGACGATGAACTGTAAGTGACTCTTTCCTGATTAATAAAAAGGGGGAGATATGTAGCATACGCAGTCTAGTGGTTGCACGTCACTTAGGCGTGACGTGCGACGGCAGTGTGAGAAGGTGCGCGCGCAGCCTAGGCAGAGCGCGCGAGGAGACATAATGATCGGAAGCGCCGGCCGGCGCTCCTCTGCCATGTATACCTAATTAATAAAGTTATTTTACTACCTACCCAGCACAGTGCCATCATTTATAAGGCAATAACTTTACAATTACATCCTCTTAAATCTAGCTCTGGGGATAACCCCCATAGAGTGAAAGACATGTGCCAGTAAGGCTGCAATGATATGGCCACCTTGATCTTTTAGATACACAAAGATGGCCTAGAGCAAATACACAGACCACAAACTGGCTACCCATGCCATGAGGGGAGAGAAATATCATCTGGTTTTTAGGTCTTTGCATTGTCTTCGCTCCAGTGCCCTGTTCTTCTTTAATCTCATCAGTTTACATAGTGCCATAGGACAGTTTTATGTGTAATTGGGCACTCTTTAATGCACACACTCACACCAGAAATTGTATGATGGTTTGAGTAAGTGGGTTCTTCACTAGAGGAACATTCTTTTTTTTCAGGAAATTCCCTTTAGTGTCTCCAATGAAGTGCCAGGATTAACACTGGAGAATCTGGCTATGCACACTCATTTCCAGTTGTGGGTGGCTTTTCTAGGCTTGGCATTGCCCCCTAGTAATAGCAAAATGCGCTCCGTGGACACCTGGATCATAGTAAATGGTCAACGACTTTGATGCCCCACTGTCTAAAGCGGCTGCACACAGACCGGTTTTCAATCCTTTTCCAAGATGGCTAGTGGTTCATCGATTCCTGAGGCAGGCGTTGCTGTATATTTGTGTGATCTGAAGCCAGGGTTCATTGCAAAGTGTTCTTCATAGATAGTGGGGAAACGAGAAGTCTTCTGTTGCATTGTTTGTTCTAGAGTGCTTAATTTGCGAAAATAAGGAGTGACTAGGATCAAGATGTTTCTTAGAATCGCGCCACAACCGGTGGGAGAGCACTAAGTCTCACTCAGCGTGAGTGAGTCCATGGAGCTAAGGAACTGGATAAAGGGCGAGGCCGCATCAGCTCAATAGGAAAGGTGAGTTTTGAAAACATGCCTGAACTTCGATTGAGCTCTCGCTCGTCTGCGAGAGGGCTAGATCTTGAATTTTCAATGCGCTTCTGATTTGAGGTCTGTGGTGTGAAGAGAGTTGTTTCTGGGAACTATAGAGGTGACAGGGAAGTAAGACAACCATCGAGGAACACCCCAACCGTGCTTCCTTTGATTTTGGCCCTACTTTAGGCACATCAGAAGTCTGACCCACACACGAGGCTACCCTAGTTAGGCTTTGGTTTTATTTGATTAATTTGACATTAAGTTGGATTAGTTATCATCTCTGTGGCATCACTATGATGTCATTGACTTGACCATTTTTGTAACATCACTTCCTGTGTTGTCATCAATATGCTAGTTAGCTCTCATTCAAACTTCAGAAACTTGAGAGCTCCAGTGAGTCTTGTCTGCACGTTGGGCGGGCTGAAATAAGTGTGTGAATCTGAGTGCACACCTCTAGACTCCTTCATAGATGCACAGATGCAACGGCATCCGCTCCCAATGGTCTTTCTTACTAAACCAAAACCATGTACAAAGAATTTCTATGAACTAGGATCAACATCATACGCTCTGCCAGTCTTTGGTGTGGTGGCCTTTTTAGACATTGCGAAGTACACTGCACATGTTCATGGCTTGTCCCAGCTCACCACATCTGGCGGAATACGTCAGCCAAAGGGAGTTAGGTGTGGTTGGGTTAGACTATAGTTTATTGTACTCACTATCGGAAGCTCTGGTTTTGACATCCTGCGTGTGGCGGGTAACATGGGGCAGAATAATGTGTCCCTGCCCCGAAAATGAGTACCAGTGCACACCTCCTAAAACACCTGCACGAATTAAGCACTATGACTCGAATTTCTACCCGTAATTTATAAATACTACAACCATTTTTCAAGAACTTTTATTGGGAGACTATAGGCTTGCAATCTGCATCCTTCAGCAGGTCTGAATTTTCCAAATATTTTTCTGATTGGCCAGGGCGCCTCCTCTTCGTGACGCAATTTGATAAATAATCTCCGAGTGCAGGTTTAGTAATTGTGTTTAAAATGTGTCAGACCTTTTCAGCGCCAGTATGGATGCATGTCTGTAGGGATATTTTGCAGCATCATGAACAGCGCGTCCTTCCATCTTTCCTTTTGCTTCGTGCAGATTAAACAGATATTTATAGGCCAGCAAACATGGATAGTTCCACTGTGGCAAAGGCCCTGGGGAAAAATAAGCGTCTGGAGACCTCCCTGAGAAACACGGACCAGCGGAAGAGAAAATCGCAGGGGAGGAGGCTGCGAGCCTCAAAGGCAAATGAACCAACAGGTAGAAGAAATATATATATATTTTTTTAACAACCATCAAAAATAACACTTAAAATTATTACGATGTAAGTTAAAAACAATTTCGCAATAAAATATATCATTAACCCCCAGATTCATCAAGAACACATTTTGCGATTCCTTAATAGCGAAAAATACCGATTCGCTATTAAGGAATATCAAAATGCTATTCATTAAGAAATCACTTTAAAAATAGCAATTTCTAATAATTCCTTAATTTGCGACTCGCAAATTGAGAGTCGCAATTAAGGAATATCTCCCCATTCATTCCTATGGGCCTAAAGGCCCATGGGAATGAATGGGAAGACCATATCAATTTGCTAATCGCAATTAGCGATTCGCAAATTGAGATTGCGATTTCAAGGGTGCAGGGGTGTCCAAAGGACACCCTGTTGCACCCCTGAAATTGATGTGTGCACATATGTTGCGCACACACATGCCCTTAGGGCATGTGTGTGCGCAACATAAAAACTTTGAAAAATGCACTTTAGTTCATTTTTCAAAGTTTTTGCTACTTACCACGTAATTAGACTTCGCGGTAAATAGCGGCCCCAGATTGCGAATTTGCAATTTAAAAATGGTTCATGAATTGCATTTAAGGAATCTCAAATTGAGATTCCTTAAATGCAGTTAATCGCAATTTAGCAATTTCTAGAATTGCGATTTTTGCATTTGGGATGATGAATCTTAAATGCAAAAATAGCGCTCGGAAAGGGCCAGATTCTCAGAATCTGGCCCTTTGCGAGCCGATTTTAGTTTGATGAATCTGGCTGTATATCTGGATATGTGCAAAAATGATTCCTACTCATTAATAACCATGTTCCATGTCTAGATCTGTACAAGATTTTCCAACTCATTAGTAACCATATTCACAGGTTCAATGTCCATTTTTTTTAAGAGTGTGTCAATCAAGGTTAAAACCTTTACACCTCGCCAAATTAAAATGTTTGATGATCCCCCCGGCCAGCGGGTAATAGTCTGCCTACAAGTACGAATATTAAGCTATTTTAAAATTGGTTTTAAAAGCTTTCTTCTCGCTTCACTGACTGTAGGACAGACACACATCACGTGGCATAGGGACTCCTTATGATATCCACATAGTCTGCAAGTTGCGTTATGATATTTCCCTTTCCAACTTGGTTGCAAATCTTTGGTTTCGTGTACTCCAAACCGATACAGCATATACTTCTTTTTAGAAACAAGCTGAAGTGAGCTGCTAGACAGTCTTGCGGTTTTAGTTTTACATAAGAATTTATCACTGTCCAAGAATGACTTCTTTTTGCCACTACATTTTTGTTGTCTAGGAAACTGGTAAAGTTTTTCAGATCTAAACAGTCATTTCCATTCCAATCAAACTGATGTATGTCATTTTTTTACTCGTTTTCCCCTACTACTGTATCCCTGATTATGAAGTGCTCTGATATCCGCTTGGGTCTTGTTCGCGCTATACAAATATTTATAAATAAAATAAAAAATAAATAAGATAGTGCCATTTGGCATCACACTTCTGGAAATTAAGTGTGTTCCAACAATCAATTTGCAGTCATAAACAACTGTAAAGAAATGTTTCAAGTTTTCAAATCTTTTTTCAGGACTGTGGCTGTAGTTGCTTTATAATTTATTTGGGGGACTTGTGTTTTCGGATTTAAGGGCTTGCTTATAGTGTAGTGGAAGGGATACTCCATCACAAACGTGGTAGATATTCTGTCTCCCACATTACAGGTGCATTGTAGTCAGTGGTGCTTGCCATACGCAGTCAAAATATCAGTAGAGAACACAGACGGTGGCTATCCCAAGCAAAAATCAAACATCGATGAACTATAGTAAGTGATATGATAATAACTCAATTGATAATAGTAAAAAATGGAGGTGCTAATGTGGTACAGGCCACCCGGCCACCCCAGGTGTACAGTTGCCAGGGGCAAAGCCCTTGGCAGAAACTATGCAAAATTGGGTACCAAAGCACACACAAGAAGTCCGTAGAGTAAGGATAAATTAACACAAGTAATCTGAAGTCAATAAACTTGTATATTGCATTGCATTCTTTTTTAGTATTCGTGTCTTATTCCTTGAAAATGTTAATTCTTGGTAAGCACACAAACAGAAGCAGCCGACACGTGTTTCGTCCTTTGGGCTTTTTCATTACTCATTTCATTTTCACTTGTTCACCTGATCTGTATATGTCCCGTTTTAAAACTAAATCACCTTTTATTGTTAAAAAATAATTTTAAAGATAGGGGCATACGCACCTGCAGATCTGCTTTATTAAAGTGTCTTGATCCACATGACCCGCAACTTTACTGTAGATTGATGACGTTTTTACTCTTATATGAAAAATTGGTTTTACCTAGCATTTTAAATGGTCCTTTACTACAGAGATGAAACTTTTGATACATGGCTCAATTATTGTTTTATACAATTGGAACTGGTTTCTGCAGCGGACAACCAGTAAGTGTAATTGGTATATATATACTAGTGCTAACACGGTCTTGATGCGGTATCATCAAAAGCTGTACATTTTATTAATGGTAATTAATGGTTTTAATATGTACAGTATATGTTCCTCTGCAGACTGATTCATTTTATTGGAATTGTTATGGATTTAATTAACTTACACAATAAATATACATACACATACTCATTTCATTTATCCTTCCTATACTGACTGCTTGTCTGTGCTTTGGTACCCAATTTTGTAAAATATCAGTAGGGATGGTTAGGTCACCAAATTAACAGGGCGAACTGAGCCAAAGCTAAGCCAAGGGTCAGCTCTGGATCTAAGAACCAGTGCACAAGTTCAGCTCTGAAAACATTTGGCATGTAAATTATGGAACAAACATCGCGTTAGAGCAGTGATTCCCAAACGTTTTAGAACCACGACCCAATTTTTACAACAACAAACTTTCGCAACCCACTAAGCTTCAAAGGACATAAAGCAGCTTTTTTAATGTTACTAAAGCATCATGTGGTAGCCATTGTCATTTACAGACAGCACATTTTCCGGTGAAATGGCCACCGAATTTACAAAGACATATAGTTTTACTGGTAAAACTATAATGAACACAAATGATAATGTGTGAAAAGCAGGTTTCATTGAATGTTTATCATTTGTGCATCACCAAGTAATGTGTCTTGATTTTATTTGATCCTATTAAAATATTTGCTTCCATCACACTTCAAAATTACCAAAAGAAGTGCTTCATTTTTGGTATCCTAACTGCTGAATGTGTAGAGTTCATTTACAGGAATTTGTATTTTGTTGTATGTTATGAAAAAATGTCATCCTTTTACACATCAGTACCCAAGAAAGGGTGTCCCATAATTCATTTTACTTTTCTTTCTCTGATGGCAAAGTAACTGAAGTTTGTATCACCAATCCACATGTTAAAAAAGCAACAATTTGTCAAAATACCAGGGGCGGCTCCTCCACTAGGGCGGAGGAGCGTCGCCCCACTTCTTTCTCGCAGTGCGAGAAGCAGAAACATAAAATGGTTATAACTTTCAGTTATTACCATTTTATGTTTGGTTGCGGGCCCGCGGGTGGGTGGGGCTGCTCTGCGAGCAAGGAGGGGAAGAGTGGTGTGCCTGCCCTCTCCCGAATGCGCAAAGACTGTTTGATCAGCCCCCTGGGGCTGCCCAAACCAGTCATGCGTACTCTGCCTTTCTCCATGCAGGCTGCAATTCAGCCTGCATGGAGAAAATGGCCTCCCCATAAGCCCCTGGCTGGGCGGCGTCCCGACTAATTACAATGCTGCTTGCAGCGTTGTGATTGGCTTAGGGGAGGGAGCCTGGCGGCCTGCTTCTGCTTCCTGTTCCTGCCGGAAGCAGGAGAGCAGGAGCAGAGAAGACGCGGGACCCGGCGGAAAGGTAAGTTTAATTATTTTTTTTACTATTAAATTAAATACCCCGGCACGACATCCCCGCACGACCCCACACCCCCCACCCGCGAGCCATGACGGCCGCAACTGCAGAAGACACAGCCTGGCATTTGACTTCTGCCTTTAAAGCGAGGTAAATGTGACTTGGTGAATATAGAATTTATAGGCATCTTTATTGCTTGGACTTTGGCAACCACACTGTTTGGGAATCATTGTGTTAGTGTACGATAGAGTCTTCCAAATTTAAGAAGTGTATTTCTTTAGCACGCAAAGCATTTAACCTTAGTGCATCAGATTATTCAAAAAGTATTTATAGAAAGCAAGTTTTTTTAAACATGAACTGAAAAACAATTCTGTCCCCACCCTGATGACATTTCCACTAGTGAATTAATGCAAGTCATTTGTCATGTATACCGTAAATGTTTACTAGAGTCTCATTATTGATGGAAAAACAATATAGAATAATGAATACTTTTTTTGTAAAAAAGCAATCCATAACTTGGGCACTTGAATATGCTCTCATGTGTGCTAATGAGGAAACAGGAGGGTTGACGAAATAAAGTTTTTGCCTAGGATCACACTGTTTGATCAAGCATGAAGCTGAGACTGATACCAAAATGTGCATATTCACATTGTGCAATTCAGCCACTGGGTGGGTATCTCTGACATTAAAGGGTAATGCTGCATCATTAGGAATTTGAGAATGAAGAGAAGGTACAGGAAAAATACACATATTATTTTGGGCAGTTTTACATAGTACCAACCTTGCAGAAGGACATCAGAGCACTTCATAACAAACAACAGGCACCTTTACTTTTTGTTTTCGACACAGGAAGATTTGTTGGGATTCACAGGATTTTAAATTGAGGCCAGGATTACACCTGAGTTTCTGAGTTGACAAGATCGGTAGCTGTAGTCATTAGGCTACAATGTCTCCAGTTAAAGCTTGGCTCCTTTTGGGCTTGAGCCTCCATGAGCCAGGCATCTGGCGAAGCCCGGCTTGAGCTTTAAGTTGGTCACCCACCTCTAGATATCAGCTGCAGTTGTGACGGAGCATCCCATCTGCTAAGCTTATAGTTTGTGGGTTCCAAGGTAAACGTGAACAGATATGATGGATAAACTATATTTTATCATTTATGTCTACCGCATGCACCGCAGAATCTTCAGATGGATCTCTATCAACATCAGAAAGACCATCACAGGCCCTTGTCACCAGCCACCTCTACAACGGCAATGCTCTTTATGCCAACACCTCCACCCAGCTCCTCAGACGACTCCAGAGCATACAGCGTGCTGCAGCCTGACTCATCCTGGATCACCCCAAACAGACCAATATCATCGCCACCTTAAAAATCTCCACTGGCTCCCCATCTAGAAGAGATGCCAGTTCAAGTTCCTCACAGACACATAGAAAGCCCCGCATGATCAAAGACCATCCTACATCAACCATCGACTGAGCTTCCATCTACCCAAAATACATCTGTGCTCCTCCTCTCTGGCCCTGACGCCCGCATCTGTTGCAGCTGCAGCAGGGGTCTCTCCTTCTACATCACACCCGGACCTGGAACGACCTGCCACTCCACCTATGTACCCCCCTACCTCACGGACTTAAAAAAGAAACTCAAAACCTGACTCTTTGACAGAGACACTGCACCCTCAGTGCTCAGATACCCCTAGGGGTAATAGTGCTGCGCTATACAAATGCTGATTGGCTGATTGATTGATTATGATACTTGTTTCTTTAATTCTGAGATAGCTTGTCTCCCACAATCAGTCCCTGCTGTCGCATACCCTAGAATGCCCTGCTTCTCCCACACTTGCAGTCCAGTCCTTGAGTTAACAACGGGTGTACTGTATGCTGTATGTTGTATGTGATTTTTGGAGTACTCTACCATGAAGGGTCATACTTCCCTACTTATGAGTTGAAAGATCGACTAGGGGTGGGTGGGACTCTCTGAGTACCACTCCGCAGAATTCTGTGGAGGTACATGAAAACTCTGCAAGATTCCTCGGAGTTTGGTTAATGGGTGGAAATCGATACGTCACGCTGCTCTCGATGATTTTTAGCGCCAGGTGCTTGTTCTGCGCTGAAAAATCAGTGTGAGTGGCTCCACAAGGCATGCCATGGGTGCTGCTTCTCGAGCTGGTTTTGCTGCCATTCAAGTAGATTTTCTACTCGAAAGGCAGCTTTCTCACCGAGAACTGTCACGACCGCCAGCGCTGGGAAAATCTTGCCAGGTGCCTTCCTAGCACACGGAAATAGCGCTGGGGGGCACCACTTCTCGCTCTGCAAATAAAACCCCGCCACTTAGAAGTTGGTGGAATTTGTCCAGAACTTCATGTTACATGTGTAACCCAGAGTGGCCAAAATTCAGCCAACTCCACCGGCGTCGCAGAATTTATAGCTCACCTCTAATAACTACCCCCCTTAGTGAAAATGACACATCTCTGAGTTTTATACATACAACTAATATGGATACTGTACATTTTATATGATGTGCTATGGATTAAAACTAAAAATATATATATTTTTAAATTAGCCTGTTTTTTCAATCTTCAATATCTTTTTGCAGTTATTTACCTCTTACTTTACAATAGCAAAGTCAATATTTACTAGTTTTAGAAGCACAGCACTCTAACAACATTGTAATTTTTGAAATATCATTTATTTCATTAAAGTCTGGTATCACTTCCCTTACCAAGCTTAAAGTGTTGGAGAGGCTGCAAGTGCCTTGCACAGACAGAAGGTACAAGACATAAAAAAGCAAACTGGATGAACTGAAAATCCTGGATGTAATGCAATGTTAAGGTTGAACCACTCTAAGGGGGTCATTATGATTGCGGTTTTTCCGCATCCTCTGGGCCGGCGGAAGCCACCGCCAGCCCCGAGGATGCGGAAAAACCGCAGCGGACTGACCAAAGACCCACCGCCACATTAGGATGGCTGGTGGGTCCTGGTTTCCGTCCGCAGCTTTTCCGCCGCGGTCGGCTTACAACCGCGGCGGAAAAGCTCTAATATGGTGACGGTGTCTTCCAGACACCGTCCACCATATTAGGATGGCCTTTAAATTATGCTTTTCCGCGGCGGGTTTTCCGCCGTGGAAAAGCATACGGAACTTCACTGCGGGGGCCCGTTGCGGGCCCCCCAGGTGAAGGGGGGGGTGGGGGGTGCACATGGGGGGTACCTATGGTACCCCCCTGCATTTGCATGAAGAAAGCAGCAGGCACCGCACAGTGCCTGCCTCTTACTGCATGCAAATGCAGTGCGTGCATTTTTAACATTGCGGCGGGTGCAGCTTGAAGCTCCACCCGCCGCAATGTTAAAAATAGAGGATGTGACCGCAAACCTTGCGGTCACATCCTAATTGCACAGGAGGGAACTCCGCATGCCATGCGGAGGTTCCCTGCTGCTCTGGGGTCGCGGACGGACGCAAGTCCGTCCGCGATCCTAATCGACCCCTTAGTACATATGCACCAAACAAATAAACAGATAGATTTTCATTAACCCTACTGCTATGTGATACATAACACACAGCATCTCCACACAGGTAATGCTATAGTTACAATGCAAAACAAAAACAACTAAATGCATGTGGGAATGACCCACAGAGTACTATGCAGCTATTAACTCAACCAGCAATTATATTGTTCACGTCGTCACGTGACAAAATACATGGCTACACTCATGATGCCTAAAAGACAAAAATTATGAAAAAAGGATACACCGATTTAAAGGGTTTCTTGCATGATCATGTGACCATGCACACCTGGGATGAAGCAACCAGACAGAATAAGGCACCCAACAGGAAGCAGCCTGGTCATATTTCTGCACGGTTAGGTACCTGATCACACACAATTTATTATTCACAAATTGAATATTAAAATCCAGTTGGGATTTTCAGAATGACCAAGAAATATACGTATGACTGTCAGTGAAATTCATTTCAGTACATTTTTACTCAGAAATATTCAATATGGTTGTACTAAAAAATACATCAACAGTTCATCACTGTTCAGTAGTTTGTTAGTCACTGGAAACATTACAGATAATGATGTATCAAACTAATCCTATACATTTGACCATACGGAAACCTGACCCTATTTCCTTGACTGCGTTGAGGCATGATCACTTTCTTTAGGCTGTAGCATCCAGGCCACAGTTCTTTAATGATGTTACAACCTCACTCCATACTTTGATTGTGTAGCAACCTATTTATCCCTCATTTTTTCCAACTAGGCATATATCTTGATTGGGTAATAACTTTGACCTAAACACTCAATGGTGTGACATCAATGTTTAATATGTTAGCTACCTTGTCCTTTGTCTTTGGTGTTGGACAAGGGCGGCTCTTCCGCTAAGGCGGAGGAGCGTCGCCCCACTGCTTTAAAGCAGTGCAAAATAAAAATAAAATGATATTAACAGAACGTCCGTTAGTATACTTTATTTTTAGTACTGCAGTTGCACTGCTGTGCAGCTAGGTTCAGGGCGGGGCGGCCTCCCCTAGCGTCGAAACCGGAGGAGGAGTGGTGGAAGTGCGCATTACAATTTGGCCCGCCATCTCGGGCCGGCCAAACCATCATGTGCACTGTGCATGTTCTGTATAGGCTGTGTTATACAGCCTTAGTGAAGAACATGCCCAGCCTCCCAGTCCCTCTCTGAGTGCTGAACCATGGCCTCAGACCTATCACAACACTGCCTTTTGATTGGTCAGGGGAGTCTGAGGGCTTCCTTGTTCCTGCTTGGAGGAAAGGTGGTGGCTGGCAACGGGGATCGCTAGATAAATTTACTTTTCTTTCTTTCTTTTTTCCCCCTAGCCCATCCTCCACCTTCTCTCACCCCTACCCCCCACCACCATTCTCTATCACCCGCCACTGGTGTCGCATCAACCAGTTCACATAGTTTTGAGGTTGTTGTTTGCAGTATGTTGCTGACAATGGTTTAGACTGCTAGTATTTAATGAGCTGCTACTGATTCTGGCAGCTAATGATACTGGCCAATGGTGATACTAAGCTACTAATACGCGTGAGCCACAGGACGCGATGCGTGAAACTCAGCGACTGCTGAAACTGACCTACTCTTGATGCTGAACTATTGATTACTTAAACAACAAGGGGTGGTGATGGACAGAGTTTCTGAATTAAGCAGAATACTCTCACCCAGTCAAGAGATCAGGGCTAGATCCAACACCGATTTTTAGCTCACTGCACCATCCCAGCTCAGAACTTGGCTATATGCAAATTAGTCTGTTCCTGTCCCAGTGCATGATGGGAACAGGGCAAACCAAACTACAAAGCCAATTCTTTCACTGGGAAGGAAACAAGCTTCCGGGGACCAGTTTCTGGCATTACAGCCATCTTCGGCCCTTCGGCCACTCTGTTCATCACCACCCCCTTTTCTGAATCGTTTTTGGCCAGTATAGGTGTGGCAGGGTATACTCAGACATGAGTCCCTTTCTCACTGCACCATCAGGAGTCAAGCAAGCCGGGCCGAAGATGGCTGAAATGCCAGAAACCGGTCCCCGGTAGCTTGTCTCCTTTCTGGTGAAGAATTGGCTTGGTAGTTTAGTCTGCCCTGTTCCCATGATGCACTGGGCCAGGGACAGACTGATTTGCATATAGCCAGGTTCTGAGCTGGGATGGTGCAGTGAGATAAATAACGGTGATGGATCAAGCCCTGATCTTTGGACTGGGTAAGAGTGGTCTGCTTAATTCAGACACTCTGTTCATCACCACCCCCTTTTCTGAATCGTTTTTGGCCACTATAGGTGTGGCAGGGTATACTCAGACATGAGTCCCTTTCTCACTGCACCATCAGGATTCAAGCAAGCCGGGCCGAAGATGGCTGAAATGCCAGAAACCGGTCCCCGGTAGCTTGTCTCCTTTCTGGTGAAGAATTGGCTTGGTAGTTTAGTCTGCCCTGTTCCCATGATGCACTGGGCCAGGGACAGACTGATTTGCATATAGCCAGGTTCTGAGCTGGGATGGTGCAGTGAGATAAATAACGGTGATGGATCAAGCCCTGATCTTTGGACTGGGTAAGAGTGGTCTGCTTAATTCAGACACTCTGTTCATCACCACCCCCTTTTCTGAATCGTTTTTGGCCACTATAGGTGTGGCAGGGTATACTCAGACATGAGTCCCTTTCTCACTGCACCATCAGGATTCAAGCAAGCCGGGCCGAAGATGGCTGAAATGCCAGAAACCGGTCCCCGGTAGCTTGTCTCCTTTCTGGTGAAGAATTGGCTTGGTAGTTTAGTCTGCCCTGTTCCCATGATGCACTGGGCCAGGGACAGACTGATTTGCATATAGCCAGGTTCTGAGCTGGGATGGTGCAGTGAGATAAATAACGGTGATGGATCAAGCCCTGATCTTTGGACTGGGTAAGAGTGGTCTGCTTAATTCAGACACTCTGTTCATCACCACCCCCTTTTCTGAATCGTTTTTGGCCACTATAGGTGTGGCAGGGTATACTCAGACATGAGTCCCTTTCTCACTGCACCATCAGGATTCAAGCAAGCCGGGCCGAAGATGGCTGAAATGCCAGAATCGGTCCCCGGTAGCTTGTCTCCTTTCTGGTGAAGAATTGGCTTGGTAGTTTAGTCTGCCCTGTTCCCATGATGCACTGGGCCAGGGACAGACTGATTTGCATATAGCCAGGTTCTGAGCTGGGATGGTGCAGTGAGATAAATAACGGTGATGGATCAAGCCCTGATCTTTGGACTGGGTAAGAGTGGTCTGCTTAATTCAGACACTCTGTTCATCACCACCCCCTTTTCTGAATCGTTTTTGGCCACTATAGGTGTGGCAGGGTATACTCAGACATGAGTCCCTTTCTCACTGCACCATCAGGATTCAAGCAAGCCGGGCCGAAGATGGCTGAAATGCCAGAAACCGGTCCCCGGTAGCTTGTCTCCTTTCTGGTGAAGAATTGGCTTGGTAGTTTAGTCTGCCCTGTTCCCATGATGCACTGGGCCAGGGACAGACTGATTTGCATATAGCCAGGTTCTGAGCTGGGATGGTGCAGTGAGATAAATAACGGTGATGGATCAAGCCCTGATCTTTGGACTGGGTAAGAGTGGTCTGCTTAATTCAGACACTCTGTTCATCACCACCCCCTTTTCTGAATCGAACTATTGATTACAACATCCTATTAAAAACGTCCCTAAGGGACCCTCTCTTTTTAGAGGAGGTGCAGCTTTTCTTGCCTGTCTTTGTTTGGTTCTATCCTCTGAGAGTGTGCTTCAAGTGATTGGACGTTGCACAGAATTTCATCAAGCATTGCTCAGCCCAGAGAGCTGCAGAGATGCTTTAAGATTATTCAACCGATCAGGTAGCTCAGTGACTGAAGTTACAGCCTGAGGCTTCCTGTCCTGCATGAGCCCACCTAGTTGTGCCCCCCTCCTCTGACCCTCACTACAGCACCACATCTTTAGTTTATACTACACTGACTTTTTTCTCCTTAATTCAGTGCTTTAAATGGGCTGGTACTGAGTACCGGCACTTTTTTATTTTGAGAATGAGAGGACCTCCACTTCTCAAGGGAAATGTAATACTTTTAATTGGAGTTTACCAGCACTTCCCAGAAACAAGCAGGTACTCTGGTATTGAGTATCTTCACTTCTATTTTTCCATTTCAAGCACTGCCTTAATTCACCCACCACATTCAGCTCTCAATTAACTTCTTCTCAATTCTAAGAGACATTTTATTCTACGCACCTAACAATAATTCCCTTCCCATCCTTTATAAACATGTTTGCAAATGCCCCATGTCCTTTCGGCTCTCGCAATGCACTTTCCCCAAATGATAGATATTGTGTACTGTTCACACAGTGACGGTACATATCAGCAGCAGTAGCATTTTGCTGATCCAGCATTGCTCTACTTCTTCCTCTCTGCCGAATATCAAAAGGTGGGACTTCCGGCAGATGGACCCTGGCTAGTGATACCTATTGTGTTTCTTCTCTGCCACTCATGTGACACCCGGGGAACAATCCCTGCTGTTTGACTCCTGTTTAAATTGAGTATGAGGCTACCCGTGGCCCACTGCGGCCCACGCAGGGGGCCCACATAGGAGGGTGGCCACCTTAGGGCCACATGAGTGCACAAACCAGACAGGGCTAGTGTTTGGAACCCCCGTGGGGTCCGGCGCTACTGCGTCATTTCCGGCGCACCAGTGGGTGGGATGGCAGGTATATCTACCTCCCCCGCCCAACTGGGGATTCTTTTCGTGCCGAGGCATCAAGCCGTCTGGTCTTGCATCATGCTGGTTTCATCCCCCATCTCGCGATCAGTAGCTGGCCTCCTTGGTGTTGTTGCAGTGAGTCAAATCCTACCCCCCCTAAACCTCTGGGCTCCCGTTGTCCCTGTGACCCTGGAGGAACAATAGCACCCTGTTAGTCCTTCAGGCGGATGTAAACCTGAGCAACTGGGGGCTTTCCTAGATACGCTCCGCCCCCTCAAGGGGCTTGAGTAAGTGGGTGGACTGGTGGTCCACAGGATGTATGGGGTAATCCCCCAAAATGGTCAGCACCGATTGGTTATGCCGCGATGCAATTTGGCTCATCAGGTGGGCAGGCAGCATAGGCGCTGCCTGCCCTTGGATCGCCCGTAAGTTGATCCACCATGTTGGCATATTTCTTATGCAAAATAAACCTGCAGCAATGTTTTCTCCAACAACTAATGTGTCTTGTGTGTTCTTTATAATGGCATTACTGTGTTTTCAGGTTGGGTGTGTTGCCGATATTGTCACTATGTAATCCGACTGCAGCAAATGGGGTCTAGGCGGGCAGAGTGAAGCCGTGGCATCCACAGGTGACCGTAAGGAACTTTTAACTTCCTCACAAATTGCAGAGATCCCTAATTTCACCAACTCTGCAGACAAAATAAAGCCTCACCCACACACAATCCTGACATGGGTGTGCTCATGAGTGTGACTTTGGATGGCCAGCATTTAGATCTGTGAGAGCCATTGGTCCACCAGGCGTGAAGGGCCGCACTAGAAACGTCTCACAGTGCGGTAATGTACACAGTGGAAAGACTTTAGCCTTCGTTTAATTTTTGTAAAATGTTGTCTTTAAAGCTCACTGCCCGTTTATCAAATGACATAATCCCTTTTTCGCACTGCCATGATTTCTTTGCCTTTTGATATATAACTTCATTTTGTCAGTCTTTTTTTTTCTTTTTTCGCTGGTATGGGCCAATGTTTCTTCTTAAATGCTATCCCCAGTGCAATATTAATAGCTATTTCAAAGACATTTTGGGTATTGTATCAAATGATGTTATGATTTGGGGCAATTGTGATTTATTTTTTTGAGTTTCATATAAATCATGAATCAAATCGAAATCAAGGTAAATTAGCCAGAACACTTTCTATAATTCAGAGTGGTATAGACTGCATAGGCCAGCTCTAATGTTTGTGCTATGTAAGTTGTGAATATCATATTTAATAACAAAGTGTTTATTTTGAATGTGTTTCCATGTAGTCCTCGAGCCTCATTTCCAGTTACATTTAGGATTACAAACGTGTTCCCTTCCACTTTGTGGCTTTTTCAAGGCGCTTAACTTTTTCACCAGCCTAGGGCTCGACTCGCGGACCTGATAGATCGAGGTGAGCTTATTGCTCGTGCGCGCTTATTCCTGCATTTGCCTGCACCTACTAAGCTATGGACATTGTGTGTGCATATGTATATGCATGTTGTCCACACTAGGATGGCAAACTTGAAAAAATCTTAGTGAAAAAGTGGATAAACCCGGTTTCCAGGGAGTTTAGGCATCACATGACAAGCTTTGTCAGTGTCATGAATATCTATATGGTTGTTGGGCGTACATACAGCTTGGCCTGTAGAGTATGCGTTGTAAATACATTAAAAAAAGCACACTCTACTTGTTCAAGCACAAGTGGCCCTTTAATAATCTCTTATAGTTACTCTATCTTGTCCTTACAGCTGGAGCGGCGGCTTTATCAGCTCTTTCCTTTTTCCATGATCCGCGAGGTTCATGGACTCCATTGATTTACTATTGATCAATTTGTGTTTTCATGGAGGTGTCACTTCATCACCAGTACGCTTGCTTAGCAAACAAAAGAGGACAGGCGGCTTGTTGGAAAGCTGTCTATCAGACGCTGCCAGACCTCCCCACAGAGAGATACCGTCTTCAATGGAGTGCCCAAATCCAGCGGCTTAGTAGTGTGATCCTCACTGAGTCTGTGTTGCGGGTTCTGATACTTGCAGTAGCCGGGCATTTAATGACTGAAACGTCTCACTCTAAACACATTTTATTTTCAAGTACAGATCTCTGCTCCTATTTTGTGTTTAGATTTCAGTGCACAGAAAAAAGAAATTAAAGGTGAAAACACTGAAGTAGAAAAACACAGGAGATGCCAAAAGTAGAAATTGCGCTACCGCGTATGGCTAGATTGTCTACTGCATTAATAGAAGGAGAAATTACATACAATAAATTTCATTGCGGATCATTTGCGCAGTTGTTGATCACTCTCAAAATAAGACTCTATTCTACTATTCAGTGGAAAGATGAATCCAGCCATAACGGTTGTCAATTTGCCAACATAGCCATAAGGGTAAGGGTTACCTGTTTGGCAACAAGGCAACCTCCAGTCCTACCTCGTAGTCACTCGCAAATTTTCTGGGTGGTCCCCAGTACCAAATTATGATCCAAGGTTCTCATTCCAGGGTCAGGCTCTCAGAAATGTTCTCTTGCATTACCTCGGACTATCTTGCATCTAAACCTCATTTTGTAATTCTCTGAAAAACACCTCTTATAAGGAAATGCAATGGTCTGTGCAGGAAGACGCTAAGGGATATCGAATGCCTTATATTTCTAATTATAAGTACAAACGTACACAGTGCCGGACTGGCCGTAGCAGGCAATGGGCATTTCCCCGGGACGCTGGCAGGGTGGGTGCCGATTTTGCAGTGGAGGGGGCCATTTTTGTTATCGCTTTTTGCAGCAATGCTGCTATATCAGCCACAGTAACAAAAGCAGCAGGGGGGTGGTTTGTCAAAATTGCCAGGGCTGCTCTGGGTGCGCAGTCCGGCCCTGAACGTAACGCAGAAGTGCATTGTATAACTTCACATAGTCTTTATCTGTGTTCCTTTCCAGCTACCTAACATACAATAAATATCCTATATGCTTTGCCATTCTCATTCCTACCTCTTTAATGAAGGTGCTTATAACACATAACATGGGAGGAACATAACCAGGGGACCTCTAGTTGATTTCAACGAGCAGTGGTCTGTCTTCCAGTAGTGAGCACGGTATAGGCACAAAAGGGCCAATTCACAAAATGGATTTGTAGTATGTAAAGCAGTACTACAATCAGGCGGGCAACTAGAGCCAAATTACGAGGGGGCTAATTCTTCCAACCATAGACAGAGTGGCTGTAAGAAAAGGTGAAAACACAACAAAAGCCTAATTTACAAGTAAATGGTCTTTTAAAGACCTGTAAGTACTCGGGTGCGGCTGCAATTAAATGGTCACCAGCCCGCAAAGCTGTGTCAGCCCGGGCTGACACAGACAACGGGGGTGGGGCTGAAGCCCCGTGAGCCCAATGGGTGTTGCGCACCTGACTACAATTGTACTACCCACATACCACAAAGTATTACTCACAAACCTATTCGCCTCTCCTATCTTTTCTCTGGGGAGGTCCCCGATTCGTGCGCATGTTAAACTCTACCTCTCCACCATGTTGAAAAGGAATTCCTAAACATCAGGACTTTTTGGTAGTACCTTTGGGACTTGAATTCCCAAGCCACATTCCCGTTGGGGTGCACCCAGAGAGCGAAGACGAAGCACATGTTCTTTATAAGTTCTTTCGAAGTCAAAGAAAACCTGAAGACCCTTTGAGAGGGAAACAATAACAAATACTGACAAAACAGACATTTTAATGTTAAAAAATGTAAACAATAACACAATTTTAAGATATTTCCATCCCAATGAGACACTGGAATTACATTTTGGTTGGAGCAACCCTGGGGGAGCTAGAGGTACTAGTAGCCCATTCCAGAGTCATCTGGGAAGGTTGCCCGGTGAACAACCAGTGTACTTTTAGACCATGTTGGGCACCTTCATCCGGATTTGAAGCGTAACAGAATGGTGGCGAATTTGCTGGTGACCGGGGATAAAAATGTTTGAAGCAATAAAGACACCAACATTCTTGAGTTGTCATAATCTTCAGTCAGGCAAATGTCTTAATCATTTGCAAAGCTCTCTCTGTTCATAGCTTGTTGCCGTAGGCGAGTCTTCTTATGAATCATGTAACTTTGATATCAATTGCGGATACCTAACTTCAGTCTAAGTGAGCTGGATGTACGCCATATTTTAGGCTACGCAACAATTAGGTAAACCGGCTGCTCTCATTATACGGTTTGGTCGTAATTGGGAACTTCCATCTAAAAGTATATTACAAGAAAAATTGTTATATTGCTTGCAGTTTTCCAAGGTCACAGTTCGCTAGGTAATATCTACCCTACAATTTGGTTGCTACCTGGCAGAACTGGTACAGTAAGAACGATTTTGCAAACAATTTAATAGTTTATAGGACTAAAATTATACTATTGCAATAATTTTGCATCCGGGGTGCGCAGATCCCTCGTGTTCAGTAAATTCATGTGTAAATTTACTGTATCTGGAGTACAATCACTCCTAGAATGAGGGCCCTGCTATATGTAAATTTATCCAATGGGATTGTCCTAAAAATCTGGCATGGATCCGACCCTCCTGCACCTGATCAAAGGTGCTTAACAGTGACTCGAGATCTGGGGACTGACTGCGTGAAATGGGTCTTCTGCTACAACTAATGTCGGTGATTGAAGAGCGCCATGTCAGCTTGAAAGACTTTTTAAATAGCCTCACGCGTTCCTGCTTACGTGATTCATCTCTCGCTTTCAGATGAGCCTTCTGAAAATAGCTCGCAAGGACAGCAATAAACTGAAGTGTCTGTATTCTGCCAGGAAGCAGAACAGAACACTTCACCTCTTTCCCGCCTTTTCTCTTTGAGGGGGCCAAGGTTTCTTCGCCATTCAGCAGTAACGTCGCCCTGGGATACCTTGTTCAATATGCCCAGCTGTGTGGTTGCCTTGACAACTAAAATGGAGGAAAAAAAAGTACTTGCCGCTCCACATTACCCTCCCGGTTACTAAATTGCTGTTTACAGCGCCGGAACAAATTGTTTGTTACTCCACCTCATTAAAAATACAAAGCTGCTTTTTGCCACCAATTTCCGGGAAGTCATAGTGGGCTTAGAGTAAAATGGAGTGTGCGAAGACCTCCTAGCTTCTTGTGTTGTTACCGGAAGCGGGGGTGGCTGGGTAGCCTGGTTATGGTTGGAGAGTCGAGCATGGTCCGAAGGCCTGGTTATGAGAAGGTGCAGCTATAACTAAGAAATAGCAGCAGAATAAGACATATGTATGCATTGCTAGAAAGCCAAGGTTTAGCAATGGGCCACTAAACAAGCATTGACCAGGCAAATAGGACTGACGTTCGCTGGCAGCCTTTTGGCTTTGTCAATTATTTTTTTTGTGCAAGTTTTTTGCAAAACGTTATTGTTGGGGAAGCCCTCTTGCCATGGTCAATGTAAAAAAAATGCCTAAAAATGGAAATATTTTGGGGTCTCAAATAGCACCCTTTGCGATTATAGGCGCTGCACCGGAGGGAAACCCTTTGTTTTGGGGGTGTGTTCCTTATGAAAGTGCAGATGATGTCACTCACAGTGAAGTTAGCCAAATGGGTGCAAGTAAAATGAGAATGACAACATAACAGACCAATGGTTGACGAAGGTTGTCTGAAAGCCCCTATGGGTAACTATATCATGCTTGTGTTTTAGTAAAATCAAAAGGAATTGGCTAACACCAGACCTAAAAGTTGGGAGGTAGATCGTTCGGCTTTCTAGCTACTAGGGCCTGGAAGCAACTGCCACTGGATTTTAGGATGCAGCCTTCAGAAATGTTCCGTTGGAAACTTAAAACATGGTTTTTCAGTTCATCTCAGGTAGAGTGGTCCTAAATATGCTTTATTTGGACAGGGGATTTTTCAGACCTAGAGCAAGAAGTCCTAGTGCGGGGACACTCTGTTGGAGGAACCAGGCGCTCTATAAATTATTTATCTAATCTAATCTAAAGTTGTGAATGACACAATGACAGGCTAAAGGATGAGGAGAGCTGACTGAAAGCCCCTTGAGGTAAGTATATTATACATATATTTTAGTAAAACCATAAGGTCATTGCTAATGCATACCTAAAAGATACTGATGTGGCTACAATCAGGCTGTGAGTAGTGAACATGACTGTGTATAGGAAGCACATGTATAGTTAGTAAAGCATGGAATGGGCAAGGAGAATTTACAAAGGCAAGGATTTTGGACGGGAGAGGTATCTGCACCAACAAAGCCAACTTCTCTGGAGCACTCTCCGATCGGGATGCAAACATCTCATTATTCTACAAAAACCTGACGACTTGCATCTCTTGCCAAGTGCTGGTGTCCTAATAATACTCCTCAGTGCCTTTTTATTCCCACATTGCTCTATCACTGGCGATCTGTGACCTGCTTTCGTCTCATGACTGCATTCCAAAAATAGTACAATAAAATTAAAATAAAATACATGGATAAAAATATATAAATAAGACCCGCAATAGCCAGGGGGTCCACTTAAAATGCAGGCTCCTTCTACAAATTTGACAAAAATAACACTTGTTATATGGCTCCCTACCTAATGGAAATCCCAATTGACCTGTTATAGAAATGTTGTTTTGGGTTCAGTTGAGGCATTCAACGCTTTGGAAATTGAACTATATCCAGCAGAGCTAACATGAGAAATTTCATTGGTTAAATTAAGTATTAACTGAAACTACAATAAACCAACAGGTTGTGTCTGATGGCATTGCAGCAAGGACCAGAAAGAAAGGTAGGCAGCCTAGCCAGGGAGTAGGGGAGCAGCAAATCTCCCATCAACAAAGACAATGGGCCATATGTAGGTGGACCAATACCGGTCGGTAACGGCCGAAATTACAGAATTTCGTCCGTTACCGACTGGTATTAGGCATCTGAGATGTAGGGGCCTAATTTAAGGATTCGGGTAAATTACCGAATTCTTAAAATACTGATTCGGTAAATTACCGAATCCTTAATGTAGGGAGCACTCAAATGAGTGCTTTTCCCATTTCAGGATTCGTTATTTACCACCAACTACAAGTTGGTGGTAAATATCGAAAACCCTAAAAAAAGCAATTTTTTGCAATTTATAACAGTGCTATGTGGCAGACATACATGCCCTTAGGGCATGTATGTGTGTCACATGTGCACCCATGTACTATTCAGGGGTGCAACAGGGTGTCAAAGTGACACCCTGCCACCCTTGAATGTGTTCCCCCTTTTAGCAAATCGGTATTTACCGATTCGGTAATTCCCATTCATTCCTATGGACCTCCTTATATATATACCGATTCGGTAATACTTACTAAATTTTTTCCTACATAGCATTTACCGATTCTAAAATACCGAATCGGTAAAATTCAGTATTTTAGAATCGGTAAATTTGGATTACCTACATCTGGCCCAATATTCTTAATTATCCAACTTTGCAATTACTGTATGCTGTAACCACCATAATATTCAAGCCCACAAAGTACTGGAACACTATGATATATCATCATCATCAAATCTTTATTTCGATAAAAATGACCATAAAAGAAACAGAATCAAAGAATGAATTACGTATATGTCAATATATATCAAAAGCACTTCAATAATAAAAGTTGAACAATTTTAAAAGATAGCATTAAATGTAAAAACTCGCGAGGATAAAAATAGACATAAATTTAAATTACGGGAGGTATGTAGATCTCATTGTCCTCATAAATGCAAACCATCTCGATGCTAAAATATAAACAGACTTGCAGATACATTTCCTACTTGAGCCAAGTTCTGGTGGAGATTTTCTAAGTGCTCTAAGTTACATTAGTTGTTATAATAAGACAGCATTTCCAACATGGATTCATGGCAATGATGGATATATCGAGGAGATGGATCAGTCATCTGTCTACACAATACAAGCATTAAAAATATTTTTTGCAAAATGGAAAACAACTTGATATGTCCTTAGAGTTTCCACCTTTATAAAAAATATACCGACTCTATTTAGGCTTGCTACCAGGAAAATCGTGGGTTACCAGTGCCTCCATGTTTTTAGTGAAATACCCTGGCCATTTTCTTCATGTTTTGATAAATTGATTTTAATTCTCGACTGGAACCTTGGAAGCCAACAACCAGGAAATTAACTGGGAGAACCGAGGCAGGTTTCTGGTTAGAGCCTGAACCAAGCCATCCAGTTATTTGCCAAGTTATTTGTGTAATGTCATGTAATAATATTATAAATACTCTTCAAAGTTTAAAAAGTGGATTCCCATAACATTTATATTCACGTTGTTTTAGATTATGACACTAGGTGAGTAGCATTTATTAGAAGTCATAGCACACTTTTTAAAGTTTGGCATGTGGGATATTCTGTCAAAACAATACAGGTATCTCGTCCACTGTATTACAAGTGTCATAGGCATGCTGCACTTGTGGAATGGTGGATGGGAAGTTGCCATGCTTGAGATGGAGTATCCCGCCCTTCAAACTCTAAATATGGTATATGATTTCCAAACAAGCCCAAACATCCTCTCTTGTTCGTTCATGTTAATGTCAGACTTACACCTCACAAGTACTCTCACCCATATTTGAAGAAAGTCTGGTCACTCTTGTTGCTTTAATGGTTACAGTTTATAATTCTACCAACAAGTTACATTTGCCTACCTGGCTTACTTTGTGTGAGACACTGGATTTTTGGTTATGTGTGTGTTAACCCTGCTCAGGCAACAGTCACAAACTCCGTCAGGGTGAACCACAAAAGTCACTAAATTAGTCTGTGCTTAACCCTCTGGTAGCTTGGCACAAAAGCAGTCAGGCTTATGGCAATGTGTGAAATATTTATGCTGCACACAAACAATAATAAAATGAAAATACAGCAAAGAAAAAATCTCATCTAAATTTTGAAAAATAGAGTACATTTAAATAAATGATTTACATCAAAATGACAAAAATCCAATAAGTAGAACCAGAGCTATGAATTTTGAAAGTGTTAGCACCTAATAGATCAAATCACCAACCACAGACATTCAGTTGGAAAATACGCGTAACACGATTGATCATGAGTTGGAACAAAAAGTGGATTGGGCCCAGTTGCAGCTTTCCCTCAGACAAATATTCTTGGAAAAGGTAGAAGTTCATCAGAGCAAGGCAGAGGCATCGTTGTTGGGGAACTGTTGGACGAAGTTGCGTTGAAGATTTTCATGTGCAGACTTAGTCTCTTTTTTGGAGTTGAAAATCTCTAATGGGCAAAGACAGGAGGCTGTAGCTGACAAGAGTTCCACAAGGCCAGATACCCCTTTGAGAAGATTTGCTGCTGCAGAGAAGAACATAGTTTGAGCTGCCACAAAGTCAGGCCAACCAATGATGCACCTTGGGGGGATAGACTAGGTGGTTGATCCCAGTTTCTAATTTGTCAAAGTGCCATTTTCTAAATTGTATCTTAAAATCCAACGTTAGCATTAAAGATGATTTTTAATTACAGTTTCTCAGACACCAAACATAAAATGCTCACTTGTTCCTGATCAAAAGTTAGCAATTATTAAATGTAATAAGGCCCAATGGTATCCTTTAAAAGAAGTGGGCCTCACTTGGTAGACTGTTGTTTACGTGTTTCGGTAATGCTTGGGTGACAATCGCACGTTTCTGGTACACCTTGAATATTACACTGTCACTCTGTTGATTGTATGGTAGTCTGGTTTAGCCCTTGTATCTTGTAAACCCCCAAGGCAAAACAATTTTCATGGCGTTTAACAGATGTCCTTCAGCAGGCTCTGTTTACTGTGGTGCCTCAACATGGGGGTGGGAGGCGGGTGGGGTAAGCAGCAGGGTATCTGTAGTGGGAAATTACTCAGAGGCACTGGTGCTCGGCTCCTAATGGGGACCAGCAGTAAAATACTATAACCAGATACTGAGCCCCAGAGGCATTTTCTATGGTAAGGGCCAATTTCGGAGGGTCTGGATATTACTAACTGCACCAAATCAAACTCCTGGCAAGGTCTATTTAAAGAGAAGTTTGCCTCTTGCTAGATTTATTTTCTGTAGTTCACTTTCTTTTATTTTGCCAAGTCTTCGTTTCTCACTTTGCCTTTCATTTCTTCTTTTGTTTATTCTCATGGGCGCTGTTCTCAAAATATGAGGATTACCTTGTTCTAAATATTGCAAAGCAACATTGTTTCTATTGCAAAGCGACATTGTTTCCATTTTATGTGTAATTTCTGAACAATGCTTTAAAACACCCCAATCCAACCAACTCCAATCCACCCCACTATAAACCATGCCAATCCAACTCACCTCAAACCCACACCAATCCACCCCACTCAATCCAGTCCACCCTAGAGCAATCTAATCCAAAACTCTGCTCCACTCCAATCCAAAACAGTCCAATTCAAAATAATCTGCCCCCTCAGATCCAAAACGATCCGCCCCACTCCAGTCCTAAACAATTTGTCCCAATGCGATCTAACACAATCCGCCCCATTCTAATGTAAAAGAAACTGTCCCACTACAATCTGCCCCATTCCAATTCAAAACAATCACCCCCACTCTAATCCATCCCACTCTAATCCAAAACAATTGGTCCCACTCCAATCCAAAACAACCAGCCCCACACCAGTTTACCCCACTCTAAACCGCCCCACACCATCTGCCCCACTCCAATCAAAAACAATGGGACCACTACAATCCGCTCCACTTCAATCCAGAAAATCTGTCCCAATACAATCTAACCTACTACAATCTGCCCCACTCCAACTTTTCCCATTATGATCCCAAACAATCTGTTCCACTCCAATCCCGAACAGTCTGCCCCATTCCAATCAAAAACAATCTGCCCCACTCAAATCTTCCCCTCTCCAGTCCAAAACAATCTGCCCCACTCCAATCCAAAACAATCTGCAGTTCTCCAATCTAACCCACTCCAATTCCAAAACAATCTGCACCACTCCAATCCAAAACAATCTGCTAAGACACTCTACATCACTAACTTTTACCACGATGAACAGCAGCCACACTGTTAAACAATTTGGCAAAAACACACTGCCAAAGCCCGTAGTGCTTGTATAGGCCAGATCTGTTGGCTTTGCCAGTGCTTATACTTGTTTGGACTTTGTGCCACATCGCAGTTTCACTTTCTGTGATTGTACTTCCTCCATGTGGCAGCACATCCTGTGAGGTTCTGCTCTGCCCAGAGTAGATGAAATAAATTGTAACCTGGCCTTCACTAAAAAAGGTTGGAAACCAAATTAGAAAGCATCTCTTCTGAATGAATGAGTCCCTAAAGATGTATTCAGTTCAGTTCAAATAACTATATTTTGGCCTCCAGGGCCATAAAGTAGCAAGTGCAAATACAGCAGTGAATACTAAATAAAAAAGTAAAAACAATACAGTCTGACATGAGGCAATCAAACATTACCAATAAATGGAAGTGCCATAGTAGCTTCAGTTATCAACTTGCATAGACAACACAAAAATAACAATAACAAGTTGTTGCACTAGGGTTTACATGAACAAGGTAAAATCAGACAGCCACAGGAAGTTAAGGAGTGGGTAGTGTCTTTCTACGAATTATCCACATGGCCCTCAGGAGCTTGGCTGTGGGCATGGCAAGCGATAAACTGCAGTCAGACCTCAAAACACGAAGTGCAGGCAAGTGGCAATGCTGATGTAAACGTCCACAGGTGGGAGCTAACCAAAGTCTGCGGGGCAGGCATAGGCGGGAAGAAAACATGCACGACTCTCTCAACTGAAGAAGAGCAGGCAGGGCATGTATCAAGTCAAGTCAAGTCAAATGGTCTTTATTCGGATATAAAAACATCCATAAAAGTACAAGTTATCGCAACAATAGAACATAAGTATATAATCGCATAAAAACACCAAGATAAAACGGGTTGGAAAATGGCAATAAAACCAATGTGCAAAGAGAATGAGATACTAATGATTTATCTAGCATATGGATAGCAAAAATCTGACACTAGCACTGTGCGATAAATAACATCAGACTTTACAATATAATCAGATAGTGTGGATAGTCAGCATTTTAAATTTCAGAAAACATCAGTACCAGGATATCAATGTGTAAATATGCGTTATGTAAACTTTTGAACCATGTGCAAAACCGCAAAGTAATGTACAAATAATTCACTTTTGTCTAAGGCATATTCATAGAGACTCGTGAGCGTGTCGCAGATTGGAGGAAAGAGCTAGCTCTGAGGATTATTTTATCGCAGCCTAACAGCTGTGTTTCCTGGAATGCCAAATTAAAGTCTACAATAGCATGGGTTTTAAAATAAGGGATTAAATACTGTTTGGTGTATTTAACATAGAATCCACAGAAAAACAAAAAGTGTAGCAGTGTTTGTTTGCATCCGGTGCCACACCGGCAAGAGAGGTTCTCCAAATTTTTGTTGAAACCCAACGGGAAACAGAGTGAATATTTAATGCTCCCATCCCTAAGACGGAAGAGCAAACTACTGTTCCATCTTCCAAGGTTTTTTCTAAGATATACCTGTGGCATATTGTTAATCCTACCAGGTGGCACCAGGAGAGGGGTATATCTAATGATTGCCGATTTGTGGAGCTCCATCTTTTCTCTTTCTTTCCGGTACAAGTTATACAATGCCCCTCCCACGGACTTGTGTTTTATACTTTCAATGGTTAGAGGGGAGAAGAATGTATGCTCCAACTCCACACTTGCTAGACTTTTCTTCTCTGCCCCAAGCCAAGGTACGTAATTAGCCCTGTCACACTTTAGGCAGTCTGTAATTATTTCTTGTGATAGAGAGGCTGTAGAGTTCCGCCATATCTTTAACCAAAATAGTGCCGGCTGTGACCTAATAAAATCCTCCACATAAAAAAGGTTCAATTCCTTATGACATATATAGGTGGGTGCCGAAATAAACGCCCCTAATACCTTTCTACAGAATCTATTTTCTTCAATTTGTATACTACTGCAGTTTGTGTACCCCCACACCTCTGCACCATAAGTTGCCGTTGGTAGGCATTGGGTTCTATAGATCTGTAGTAACGGTATTACGACCTCAGCATGTTTCGGCTGTCGGAGGCTAATTATAGAATTTATGGCCTTACTGAGTTTATTCTTCCCGTGGGCTACATGAGGCTGCCACGATCCTGAGTCTGAGTAAATCAGGCCCAGGTAGGGAAAAGTGCTAGTGCATTTTAAGAGCTCTTTCCCTGACACACTTTTATGGATACAATGTTTTTTAGGCCCACTAGACATTATATATGATTTATTAGAATTGGTGCACAAATCAAGGTCAGCAATAAAAGAAACAAAACTCGTTATTTAAGTGCAGAGTGCTGTTGGCGTGCGGCCCATAAGGACCCCATCATCCACGTATAAAAGTGCGGGGAGTAGTTTGCCGTTAATGCTAGGGACGTCACTAGTTAATTTAGACAGGGAGTTACTCAATTCATTTATATATAGGATAAAAAGTAGAGGAGCTAAGACACAACCTTGTCTAACCCCCCTACCGATTAAAATGTCCCCGGAGACCTTGCCTTCATTATTTATCCTGACCCAGGCTTTCAGGTCTCTGTGCAAATGAGCCAAAAAATGTACAAGTGCCTTGTCCAACCCGTAGTTTAAAAGAATCTCCCATAATCGTGAAGGTTAACAAAATCAAAAGCCGAACTCAAATCCATAAAACCCAGATACAACGGGACTTTTTTGGCGATGGTGTATTTGCCCAATATCAGATTTAAGTTCAGACACTGTTCCACAGTTCCCGCATTACTCATGAATCCCAGCTGACAAGGGTGTAAAATCTGGTTGTCCTCTGCCCAAACCCTGATCTTATTAAAAATCACTCTTCCTAGAGTATTATCAATTAAAGATATAGGGCGATAGCAACTAGGGTTAAGTCTATCGCCCTTCTTAAAGATAGGAACAATGATGCTATTTGACCAGGTTTTTGGAATGCTGGTATGGGACAGATTGTTAAAAACATTACATAATAATGGAGACCAGAAATCTGGCTCTGATTTAATTTGATCAATAGATAATCCGTCAGGGCCTGTTGCTTTATTACCCGCACTCTGATTTATAGCATCTCCACTTCGGTTATGGAGATATTAACCACCATAGCTGAGCAAGTGATGTCAGCGGTCATTTGTGGTGCTGCATAAATGCTTGAAAAGTGATCTTCCCACGTTTTACCGACTATGTTACAATTAATTAGGGTGATATTTGAGCCCAAAGACCTCATGGATTTGACCTCACCCCAAAACCCGGTGACATCTTTGAGTGCGGTGGAGCGAGCAAGGGAATCCCACCGCTCCTTTAGTAACTCCTCTGCACGTGTTTTTGTGGCGTGCTTGTAACGTGTTCTCAAGATTCTGACCAGGGACAAGTCCCGTGGTTCTGCAACAAGAGCTTCCCGTAGTTCACGATTTGCTCGTGAACAGGTTCCATTAAACCAACTAGGGTTTTTGTTTGAGTGACTGACGGGTTTGGAAATCTCTTTTTTAATGCACTCACATAACCCTGACAAGGCCTGGATAATTTCTGGGCCTGGGCATTCACTAGACAAGCACGTTTCCACAAGTAAGGGATACATATTTGTGATACGTGCTAAGAGGGCCTTATTATCAATGCCCTTCCAGATTACTCTGAGTTTGTCTGTTGATGCAACCAGGTTTCTTGCCCCTATTTCCTGATTTAATAACAGTCAGGATTGGGTTGTGCTCACTGTGGACAGTGCTTAGGACATCAGCCTTTACTAAACAGTTCACTAGGGAGGAAGATATAAAAACATAATCAATTGTGGAGGAACAACCACGCCCTCTGTAAGTAGTCAGTTGACCTTTGGCCGTCAAACAGCCAGCTTTCTCCCTAATATTAACTCAATCCCGAGTGGCTAAATGGTTGAGTAGTTCTTCCCCTCTTTTACAGGGTAATACCTGACCAGATATAGCCGCAGGTTCACATTTACCTTATGCAAGTGCGCATTGAAATCGCCTCCCAGGCAGATTCCATCCAGTTTACCATATGTATGACCATCCACAATTTTATCAATAAAATCAAACAATTTTATAAAATTCTTATTAGTTTGTGAGATAAAATCATTATTTTAAAAATGTATTAAGCATAACTTCAACCTATTGGAATAGATTATAGCCTGGAAGTTACTATCATTAGTATCCAGGGGTTTAATTTTACAGCCTGCTGTGATCTTAACCCATGTAGATAGACCCCCACTTGGTCGGCTCGCTGCAGGGCTCGGTACAGTGCAATTATGGCAAACGAAGCCCTCATAAAGCAGACCACTAGTGCACCATGTTTCCTTAAACATTAGAATGTCAAAATTGCTAATCCAATCAGTCCAATCAGCCGATTCCAATTTTGCCTTTAGACCAGCAATGTTCCAACTGAGTACATTCAAACTATGATAAGGGGTAACAAGATCATTAGTGTTAGAACCGGTTGGCAATGCTTCCTCCGTGCAAGCTTTGGAAAGGGCATTAATGGGTTTGGGTTTAGTCATGCCCTGGAGATCCTTTTCAATATTCTGATGTCTTTCTACAATATTTGGGAGACCTTTTAATGGTCAGCCCTGACTCTCCAGATCAGATAAGGCACTGAACCGGTTATATAATGGGTAAGTTGGTGTGGCTAAGTTGAATGATCTCTGGGGCGGTCTATAGAAAAATCCCAGAGGTAACAAGGTTATGGACGTTGAGGGGCTAAAATGGGTGTTGTTGCTTCTTAATATGTATTTTACAAGGGATGGGTGCCTAAAATTCATGACTATACAGTCTCCGTGGATGTACTTAACGGAGGGGCCAACCCATCCCACCCGTCGTACCATTAGGATTTCGTTAGAGATCTCCATCCCCACCCATCTGTACCTAGACAGCCAACCGATACACTTATTTCTCAGCTGGACCCAGGACTCGCTTTGCTCCTCTTTCAAGGGGGTACTCCTGCCAGAATTAATACATATGGGCAGGCTTCAGGGGGCAAATGAAGGACGGCCTCAGACTGTTTTTTTGGTCGTGTAACAACAGTTGGCCTATTGTCTATGTCAACATTAACAGGTTTTACTGTAGCCGGTAGGGGTCTTCCAGATGGGGCACCTATCGGCAGACTCGGGGGACCAGAAGGCCTGTCTCCTGCAGGCAACACAGTCCGTGATGATGTGCCCACAGCAGAACCCGATGAAACACAAGGCATAGGCTGATTTGTTCCTATGTCACTTTTTCCACTTACGTTCTTAGTGCCCAGTGTGCTACAGTTGTCCCTTACCCCAACAATGTCCCTGTTGGCAGCCTCCATATCTTTCAGAAACCTGTCTCCTCTTATCTGATCAACAGTGATAGCACCTTTCCTTTTAGCATCTTCTTTATTTACCAGGCTTTCTAACCTATCAAGATGTTTAGAAATAAGATTAAACTGTTTATCCATTAGACTTTTCAATTGTTTAAAAGTTGAATCCACTATAGTATCAATTAGATTCCCATTTATCTTATCGTGTATACCATTTTCAGCAGTTGACTCAGTCTGTGTACAAATGGAGTTTGGCCCTGCTCCTGTTGTAATTGGGTCTATGATACTGTCGTCTAGTTGTACAGTCTCACTGTCCGATGGCCCGCTTGATGCAGTTTTTTCACCGGGACCACATACTCTGCTGAGTTGGTTTGCCTTTATTACGAGGAGGTTGTTTCCTCTTATTGATAGACGATTTTAAAGGGCCTCTCTTCCTTTTCTCCCCAGCAGTCTTGGCGTTGGAGGCCGAGGTGCAGATATCAGTAATAACCTTTGGGTCTTGCTGGGAGTCAGTAATGATGATTGTGTTACTGTCCGCAATTGAAACAGTAGGTGATTTAGCTAACTGAGCAGTTTTTAAGATTGCAACTACAGGTGAAAGCGGCAGAGTGTCTGTGTGGTCGCCATTTTCACAGGTAGTCTAGGAATCTAAATACGATGTCGAAAGTGCCATTGACATTCTTCTCTCTGTGTTTGCTATTTGGGTTGTGACCATGTTAAAGCATTCTCCATCATGCTTTCGAATGAGGGAGGGATGACAGAAGGAATCCTGGGGGCCTGTGTAGTGGTGTTAACAATACGTTTCCCCATTGTAGATTTGTCGCTCAACTTGCTAACAGCTTGGAGGGGTGGCCCGCCCGACCACTCTCAACCGCAGACAGCCACAGACGGCCCGCCCTTTGCCCAGGCTTAGCCCGGTGCCGCCCGTGCGCGTCCCGCGTGGCGCGAAGTGCTAGTCAGTTATATCCACCCCGATGATCGTCTCCAGGTGAGGGTGGGAAGGGTGGCAGTCCGGTCACGGCCCCGCGGCAGCCTGGAAGCTGTAGGCTCCGCTCTCTGCTCCTACACGCAGCGTCTCCCGGGAAGTGGGAGGCGCAAGGTCGTCTTGTAGCCCCAGTGAGCTTCTCCAGGTGAGGGTGGGAGGGGCGGCAGTCCGGTCACGGTCCCCGCGGCAACCTGGAAGCTGTAAGCTCCGCTCTTTGCTCTCTGCTCCTACACGCAGCGTCTCCCACGAAGCGGGAGGTGCAAGGTCGTCTTGTAGCCCCAGTGAGCTTCTTCAGGTGATGGTGGGAAGGGCGGCAGTCCGGTCACGACCACCGCAGCAGCCTGGAAGCTGTAGGCTCCGCTCTCTGCTCTCTGTTCCTACACGCTGCGTCTCCCGCGAAGCGTGAGGCGCAAGGTCGTCTTGTAGCCCCAGTGAGCTTCTCCAGGTGAGGGTGGGAGGGGCGGCCATCCAGTCACGGCCCCCGCGGCAGCCTGGAAGCTGTAGGCTCCGCTCTCTGCTCTCTGCTCCTACACGCAGCGTCGTCTGCTGTGACGGGTCCCGGGCTCTCGTCCCCCAGTACCGGCCCGCTGCACCGGCATGTATCAATAACCCGCAATCCAACACTTGGTGAAAGCTCTCAATGGGAGGAGCCCACTCTAAATTGGAAGTATAGCCTCCTATCAATAGGGACGGTCACTTTGTCCTCGTCACAGTATGGCTCATAACCTTTCAAGGATTTGAAATCAAGAAATTCTTGGGCCAGTTTGAGTAAGTCGGATCTTCTTTGATCGTTTACCTCTATGGCTGACCAAAAAAGCTTCTTCAAGAATTTTTTAGATGGGGGAAAAAGGCAGTGGCAGCATAATTCAGGTGCACCTATAGTGTGGAGTAACTCTTTGATGTTCAAAAGCCAAGCTATTGCAGCAGGGTGACCTGCTTGAGTGACGTCATGGAGGGCTAAGGCGTAGTGAGCTCGTTCTGGGGTATACCACAGCCGCGTCCAGTATAACAGAGGACGCAACCTGGTGTTACCTGCAAGGCTTCTTACAACAATGTTCAAAAAGAGTGGTACCAATGGGGTACCCAGGGAAAGAAGCACAAGATTACGAAAAAAATATTTTTGGTGCTAATAAGTATATCAATATTAGGGAAACCCCACAATTCAGCTCCGTATAATGCTGAGCCCAAGTCCTTGGCTTCATAAAGCTGAAGCATAGGCGGGATAGGTTTGGTGTAATAGGCCTTGTATTCTTTAAGGACTGCCCCTGTTACTTGCTTGAGTTTAGGGTAGCTTTAATGAGATGAGATTTCCAGGACATGCTCCCACTAAAGGTTATGCCCAAGTAAGTAAAGCTATCCACCATTTCAAGAGGTGCCTCCCCACCCCCGTACTATTCCATTTTAAAAACATTTGTGGGGATCAACCCATTAACCGCGGCGGTAATTCCGCTGCGGTGCGGGCGTTTTCGTGCGCGGCTGGGGCGCCGTCAGCCAATCGCCGACAGCAGCACTGGGGAGGTAGTGCTGCCGTCGGCCATTGGCCGACGGCAGCAGGAAAAGGGTTAAACGTCATTCACTTTGTTTAAGACAAGTTGATCTCCAGTCCACTAGCAAGACAGAACTCAAAGCCTACCAAGAGTTTCTGTGGCGTGTTAGAGACCAAAAACTTTTCATCAGAAACTAGAAGTATTCGGGATTTAACATGGGCCAATGAGGGTGCGTCTGCTTCAACCTGAGATAGAATGGATACAATGTCATTGATGTATAGTGAGAAAAGTGTGGGAGCCAGGACGCAACCCTGTCGTACGCTTCTACGCACTGGGCTCTTGTCAGTCAGCTCATCCTGCTTCCCCCATCTGATATGTGCAAAGTTGTCCTCGTGAAGGTGAACTACCAATGACAGTAGATCTGGGGCCGAATTACGGTATGTGGGACATTTTCCTGGTTAGGGCTGGGCACACCTTTCAAAAGATGTGCCCAGCGCTAACCACAAAAATGCATCGCTTTATAGTGAGTGCTCTGCCCCCAGGGCAGCAGTGATCCCGTGCTGCTCTGGTGGCAGCAAATTCAGGTGAAAAATGGGGCGGCTGCTTTGAAGCCGCTCCATTTTTCACAGTGCAAGTAGCAACCCGCCTGCACTTCGAAGGAGGATTAGAGATCCCCTTACAGGCGGGTGCAGTGAGTGATAGCACACACCTGTAAGGGGATGTCTGGGGGGGCCCATTGACCCCCTCTGCCCCCTCCAGAGGTCTGCTATCAGGCGGCACACTGATGGTGTGCGACTCACTATCAGGACGCCTCCTGACATCGTCTATGCCTCTGCGCCCGCATCTGTAATACAGCTCAGCCACAGAGGCAAAGGGATTCCCTCATTTGAATGGGGCCACGCCCCCATGCAAATGAGAGTACACCCTCTGATGATAGCGCTGGTGCTTTATGTTCGTCAGTGCGAATCGGTATTACAGAAGCGTCTGCAGTACCATCTGGAATACCAAAGAGCCCTGGGGGCATGCAAAGTGGGCACAAGCTCCCGCTGCGCCCCGGCACACTCCGGTAATATGGCCTCGGATGGCATTTTCATGTTATTAAGTGTTTGCCAAAGAGTAGGGCGTGGAACTAGATCAAACTCTGTGCATGTAAGTTGCCTTTGCTTATGGTGACTATGCACCAGTCAAATCAACAAAAAAACGAAAAGCCTGGTTGATGGTGGAAACTTTTGATCGAAAGCCTGCATGAAAGGGACTAAGGATGTCCATCTCGGACATCCAGTCCTGGCACTGGCAAGAAAGTAATGGCAGCAGATTTTCTGGATACAGTCAATTAGACTTATAGGTCTGTAGTTGTTTGGAACAGACCGATCACCTTTCTTATAGACAGGTATCACAGTGGCACCTTTCCATGACTCAGGGATGGGCGCCCCAGCAGCGATTGCATTAGCAATGGTGAGAATGTAGAGTGACCAAGCCTCCCTGTCTGATAAAGCAAGCATTATTTGCAATGCAATTGGTCTCGCCTTTGGGACCTTATATGTATTTAGCTACGCAGCACATTAGCCTGGATGCTGAAACATCTACTGCTCTTTAACATGGAGGGAAAGTAAGCACCAAACTGCGTGACCCGCCAGGTATGGGAACACATGGAGAGAAATATTGCCTTTCAGCAGGAAATGGTATAATCCAAAGCTCTGTTTTTAATATAAAATCAGGGCCTTCGGTGCTCATATCACTGAAAATACAAGGTTTGAAAAAATATTTTTGTCTACGTGTGCTCTCTGAAGACAATTTCTATGGACTGGAATCTAGACAATGCAAAAGGGATTCTGTTATTTTACTGACCTCTGCTGGTTGTTTTCTATCAAGAAAGTTAAATAGAGGCAGTAGCCAGAGAAATGGAAAAATGAAAGTCCCTCAGCAAATAGCAATTCTGGTATTTTACTGACCCTGCTGGTCGTTTTTTATCAAGACAGTTAAATAGAGGCAGTTGAACAGACAAAAAAGTCCCTAAGCTGAAGCAGACAAGTCCTAGGGCTGATCTCCCGAGCCCACAAAGTACATACACATATAAGTATATCCTAAGGTATATAAGTATATACTAAAGTATATACAAGAGGTCTCGAATGCTCGACCTAAAAAGACCAGCCGGGATGCCGTCCGGCCCTGCAGCCCTTCCCCTTGCTGTAGCTAAAAGGGATGGGGTCACGTATGCAATGTCAATCAAGGGTTCAGAAGGGGGGTGGGCAAAACAGAGGCAGAGTGAACTCAGTAAAGGGACTGAACGGGTCCCTAAAGATTTATTCGAGAATGAATGGGAAGGTTGTATAGACATCATTCGATGCAACCCTGCCCTGGGATCAGGCTTAAAGGGTGTAAAGACTGTCTGACTGTATATGAAAAATGGACAGGTTCAAACAAGTAACTTCTCACAAATTTCACTGTTGATGTCACGCTCTTTGAAAAGGTTTGTTTCAATTGCATTCAAGGTTTTCTCCCATAGGAATATTTAATTGTCGGGTAGAGTGTATGCTATTACCCGCAATTGGAAAGATATTCCTTCCATTATGGACATTGCAAAATGCTAGACTGCTCCTGTGATCATCACTGATGAGTCAGAAGGGGGTAGCATTTCAACGGAAGGGAGGAGTTTTGTCAGTGTCCTATACCCACTCCCCTTAAGGTTTTTAAACAAAACAAATATAAAAATTGAGAAAGGTGGGAATGAAGCACCAGTATTATAAAGTGAGCATATCAAACCGAATTTGAGGCGTTTTCCACAAATATTCACTGGTCTATTTAAAAATGCTTATTCAGAAATACCTGTCTATTTTTTACTGCCAAAAACCAGTGTGAAGGCTGATCAACTTGGAGTGAAACTTTTAAGAAATATGTTATCCAGATTTTTTATTTACAATTTCTATTTTTTTCATACTTAACATATGTAACTTATGTATGAAATTACTTTTTTTCTTTTGCATATACATTTAAATCTTCATTCCTCATGTTTCTTATTAGTTATTTTAAATGTAATACTTTGCGATGCTTAGTACTGCATTTGTTGTGATGACTTTTGAAATTTCTATCAGAGCCACCTCCTACACTATCATATAATACTGTTGGATAATACTGTCAGGACTGCCAAACATTTACCACTACTAGCACGCTGCCCCCTCTCGTGTATGAAGGACAGGAACTACTAAAATGGCTGACTCCCGCATTGACGCATGGGCGGGAGTCAGCCAGGAGAATAAAGACGCTCCGATCCCGGCTCCTGACGCTTCGGTTCCAGCCGTGGGATCGAACAGCGTTGTTCCCTGTTTCTTACCTGTACTTCCTGGTCACCATCGGCGGCGTCGGCTTTCTTCATGGCTGCGGCGTCTTCTTCGTCGTGACAGGGGCGGCTCTAGGCTCATGGCAGCCTGAGCAGGGAGCGTAGGTAGGGGGCCCGGAAGAGGGGGTCCAGGCGGGGTGGAACGCTGAGGCCAGTGAAGAGGGGGCGGGGGGGGTCAGGGTGTTTGGAAGTGGAACAGAGCCGGAGGCCACCAAATCCCTGCCAGGGGCCGCCACGCAAATATGTATCCATCCTCAGAGGATTATTATATTAAGGATATATATTGGTGTGGCGGCCCCTGGGGTTTGGTGGCCCTGTGCATTTGCACAGTTTGCACATGCCTAAGGCCGCCCCTGGTCGTGATCTTGATTTCGGGCTTCCTCGCTTCACTTTGTGTCCCATCCTTGTCCTCCTGGTCAACACGGTCAGTCCCTTGCAAAACAAAGAAAAAGCAAGCAAAGCTACTTTACCATAATAATTATAACAGTACTTGTTCGCTGTGTGCATGGACTTTACTTTTTGAATATCTCAGTATACTTATCTGATTAGAATCCAGAGTTGAGGAGATCAGCTCTTTCTTTTTAGTTTTCCTTTTTGTCCTGAAGATAAGGAGATGCATGTTTATTTGAATACCTAATAAGACGTTTACCTAGTAAGAAGTTTACCAGAACTGTAATCACAATGAGAAGAATATACAGAGCACCGATTATACTTATTTAGGTGGATTGCTCACAGTATAATCACTCCCCCAATTATACGTCCCCCAATTACGCACATTACTTACCTTATTGCTTTTATTTACTGGTGCTTATGCCCTCCCTCTCACCCCAATGGCCATAACACATGGAAGAAGGGAATTATCCAGGTAGACTTATAATTCAAGTAGAAAAAAATAGCGCATAACAGAATATATATTTACATATACTCACCTCTTCTATTATTCCTTTTAACAGACTTGTACACAGGATCCACCAATCCGGATTCAGACTGGGGTGCAACGCGAGACCCTCTCCATTCCTTGTTTTCTTTCCCTTCTTCCCCAAGTTGCTATTGATACTTTGACATTTTTGGGTGAGATACGCACACTGGGGAAGTAGTGAATCTTTCTTCATTACGTGACGTTCCTGCTGAAATATGAATACAAAAAAAGTTACTTGTTAATTCTGACACATACATTGTGTTCAAAATATGTGGCTTTGCGTACATGGATGTACACCTACCGGTGGCATAAGACAGGCCTCCTCAGCCCCCTGGAGCAGGGGGGCCCAAGCTCCAGGGGTCCCCTCAGCACAATACTCTGGCTGAATAGCTCCTGAATGAGTCCGTAAGGGGCCACTTCATGTACCTTCCAGGGGGCCCCCTCAAATGTTGTTACGCCAATGAAACCTACCACAACCAAATCAGCGTTGGGATGAATTCATTGTTGCAGATGTTTTCATCACCACAAGGATCAAATCTCAGTTAGGTTAAAGATACCAAAAATGAAGAAACAGAGGAAATGTAGCCAATAAACTTTCAACATAGGTTCTGTATGGCCCCATCATTGCCATAATATCTTGATAACCACTGACTATATAAATAGATTCCTGCTAGATTAATCATAAATCAGTATATCTTATTTGGACATCCTTTATGTGTTTGCATGATTATCGTGCTTTGGGATCAAAGTTGAACACCTGGATTTAAACAGAAACCTTCTCTTTGCCATGATCCAAAATATTTATGATGAACAAAGCAACATGACTGTCAGGGTGATCTACCTATAGAACCAGCTGCCATATTTTATTGTTACAAGGTATTTTCTGGCTTATATATGCCTTGCTTTCTTTAGACGCTTATGGATACTCAGACAGCACTCAATTGTTGTAGGTAGTATGGTGCTTTAATAAATTAAGTTAAGTAATAGCTTTTGGGGCCGAGCTTGGCCTCTGGCAAAGATAGCTGCCTAGTGCTGGAGTACTGGTTGCCTCGCCCTCTACCTGATGGGTTCTGGCCTTTTTCAATCTTGGGCACAGTGACTGCTGCTGACTCGGCCCGTAATCTTGGCGTCATGTTCGGGCCTAGCCTGCAGCTTGACGATTTTGTTAATAAAACCACGGCGACCTGTATGCTCCTGCTCCGCACTTTACGGAAGATTCTTCCGTTACTTCCAACTGCGGCCAGGACAGAAGTGGTGCGTAGTACCATTCTCAGTAGGTTAGACTACTGCAACGCACTGCTTCCAGGAGCCCCTAACATCTTGGTTTCTAAGCTGCAGAGGATTCAGAACATGGCTGCCAAGCTGGCCCTCTCTCGTCCACGCTCAGCGTCATCGTCTTTGGCGCTTTCAGACCTTCATTGGCTGCCTGTTCAGCAACGGATTCATTTCAAGGCCTCTTGCCTTGTTTTTAGGGCCTTACATGGGCTGGGGCCAGTGATGTTACAAGATCTCTTCTCCTGGTACTCAGCCGCAAGACCGCTGAGGTCTCCCTCAGCCTTCCTGGTAGTTGTCCCCAGGATTAAAAGGGTGAGGATGGGCGGCCGGTCGTTCAGTTTTGCAGCTGCAAAACTTTGGAACTCCTTATCCCTGCCCCTGCGGAGCTGCTAGGATTTGGCGACTTTTAAAAAGGGTTTAAAAAGCTATCTCTTCCCAAGAGTAGTGTAGTGCGTAACATCTGTCGGTAATGTTTTGGTCACAGCGCCAGGATAACCTTTTGAGTGACAGTTGCGCTCAATAAATACGTATTACATTTCTTCCACAGGCCACAGGAGAAGGTTGCGGCATCCACCAAGGGCCATCCACCCGCATCCTGCAGTGCCCCAGCCTCCCCTACACACAGGCATCTGCTGGCTGCCTTGATAGCCTCCCTCTTGCCACACAAGGCTTGACAGGCCTGAGAAGCCACAGCGATCACACGAGGAGGGTGCAGATGGGGGCAAGGCCTTCCCTGAGCTGGGGGCCTGCCCAGCCCATCTTTGGCTTGCCGACTCCTCTGACCCAGGGAGGGAGTTTGCAGCATTCTGTAGGGGCTGCAAGCCCAGTGTGCCGGCCCTCCGTTCTCCTAGATGCATTCCGCTACCGCAACGGCCTCGTCTAATACCCATGGGGTTGGCGTGCTCAGATGGTCGTGGTGCCTACATGAGGGCAGACAGCATGGGTGAGGCTCTGCCCGCTCAAGATTCTGCCCAGACACCTTTTATTTCCCATTGCTTCTCTCCCTGGGGGCCTTGCCTCCGGTGCTCCTTTAAAGGCCCTGCCCTGGCCACATCAATCCATCAATCAGGGTTTTGTAAAGCGCGCTACTCAGCTGTGAGGGTCTCAAGGCGCTGTGGGTGTACAGTATGTATGCAGTACCAAACCAGTAATAATGTCAAAACACCAAGCAATAAAAATTCCAAACCGGATTTGAAAAATAGAGTGAAAATTAATACACTATTTGTCTCCAAAGCAACAAAAACAAGCATTGGCATAGCCAATAGGTCTCGCCTTTGGGAACTTATACGTGTTTAGCCATGCAACATTTGATGTTGTTGCACCAAGGATATTGTGCTGCATAACTAAATATTTATAAGGTCTCAAAAGCGAGACCTATTGGCTATGTTTTTTTTAGATACTGATCCGGCTGAGATTGGTGGTTACAAATAATTTTTTAAAAAGCACCTTGGTTAATTTTGTAGGCAGGCGCATGGGTGATGCGCATTGCATATGTGTGATGCGTATGCATACAAAATGACACACCTTCCGTGTCAAGACATTTTTTTTTATTCTTTAGCTATGCTGCACAGCATCAGGTTTGCTGGCAGCTAAAACACAATGGCAAAATAAATAAATCCTAAAGGCGCTTCTTGTTGGCTTTGCTATTGCACGTTATTTTTCCCATCTCCTCACTCCCCTACCTTCTGTCAGTTTACTGCTGTCTCGTCACTTCAGGTACAAAGTGAGCAGTGTATCATGATTCTGTTGTATCTCTTCAAAGATAGGCCATGTAGGTAATCTTGCATTTGCTAAGTCTGTTGGGCTGTCTTCTGAACTATGTCCCAAACATTCTGCATGTGACTATTAACACTGTAATTTGGTCGAGGTCTCATAGCTCCATAGAGTACTTTTGTTCGAGTCCCTGATAGCTCTGCTGACTGGTCATGTTGATGTCTTGTTTGTGTATTGGGTGGATGTTCTTTCTGCTGAACTTGAACTCGGTTGATTTTTACAATGTAGAAGGAGCATCTATCTGACTGCAATGCTTTCATCTGAGTGAGCTCTGGTTCCTAAGTAAGATACTTTTTCTCTTTTGAGTGATTCTGCCTCCTCCTTGGTAGAGCGTAACCACAACCTGGGAACATTTATGCAGAAATACTTGGTTATGACAAGCTTTTAGTGAGACTTCCTGCATAGGTTAAGGTAAGGTACCCCAGGGCATTAACATTCATATTTTCAATAAGCAATAACCTCTGGATGCAATATACTTGCACAATTTTTAACACCTGAAAAGAATGAAACCAAACCAGCTACAGATAAAAAAAACTCTCTTGAGAACTTTTTGTCCTTCCACATTCTAAGAGCACAAGACTGATCTTTCATCAAATAAAATGGTTATACAGTAAAATATTTGAGATGTCATAGCACACAGCAAAGGTGTGGTTTTTTCACTGAAATACATTTCTCTTTGTAGGAAAATTGATGGTGGGAACAGAAAAAAAAAGAAACCAGGTACGAGGAAGTAGTGAATCCTAATTTAAAGGCCATCGCACATCCGACTGACTTCATTCGACCACCGATGTCACCGTAGTCTCACTGTGTTACTACTCATCAGATAAAGTATCCTCTTTTGGCCTATAACCCTTAAGTAACATATCTGCAGGCAACAGGACTTTAAGATCTCTGCTTGAAATGGAGCAGCAGATGGTTGGCAGGGATGCTGGCGAGGGCTGTGTCAGGGAAAAAGCAACGATTCTGGGACATGGGTGCGCTGGGTAGCTAAGGAAGGCTATCGAGCAAGAGGAAATCGCAATTGCGGAATTGGAATTGCAGTTGTGGGAGCAGGGGCAGCTCTAGGCTCATGGCGGCCCTGGGCAGGGAGAAAAGGTAGGGGGCCCCGGAAGAGGGGGTCCAGGCAGGGTGGAGCGCGGAGGCCAATGAAGAGTGGGGGGTCAGGGTGTTTGGAAGTGGAACAGAGAGGGAGGCCGCCAAATCCCTGCCAGGGGACGCCACGCAAATATGTATCCATCCTCAGAGTATTTATTAAGGATATATTGGCGTGGTGGCCCCTGGGGTTTGGTGGCCCTGTGCAGGTGCACAGCTTGCGCATGCCTAAGGCCGCCCCTGGCGGGAGGCACAAATGCACACACACCATCTGCGGCTTTGTGTGGCAAAAAGAAAAACAGAACGACCTAAACAACTGGCATCATAACCACAAGCAGCCAATCTCGCAAGAAAAACAAAGGGTGAAGGGCAATCCAATTCAGATGTGCCAGGAGAAAGGACATCAGGTGGAAGATGCAAGAGATGGGCGTCAGCATCACAAATCTCCTATATGTTTGGAGCATGAAAAAAAAATGGACTTGACCTGCCTCTGTGCAAGAAGAAAGGCAGACAGAGGAAAGACTAAACCTCCGCAGAACACATTACAGCTGTTGTAAGATCTACCAAGGGAGTTTGCACACGCACTGCAACTGTGCCAGGAGCTTGAAGAGAAAGAGAGCCACCAGCTTCACAAATTCCGAATATGTCAGCACTTTGACATGTAACAGCTTCTAATATGTGTGACCACTTTTTCTACTAAAAGTATTGCTATCAAACGAACGATCAACAAACATTGGACAATGATCGCGGAGGATCTTGATATCACAAATGCACCGATGCATACATTTAAGAAGGCCAAGAACATACGGGACCATGTGGTATCTTCTTTCCTGGCGACACCAACCACATCCACTTTATCAACAATGTGGAATCTGCCACCAATTTGGGCCATTTTCGCTGTGGTTCATGTAAAGCCGGTCCACAAGCCACTCAAACAAAGGAATTTCATTTATTTATTTATTTACTTATTTTTCACAGTTTTAGAGCGCGCTGTTACCCAGAGGTGTCCTGGCGCTGAACACCATAGAATAAAATTCAAATCGCACACTAACTGCAATACCACCGATGTGGTATATTGTATTACATGTCCTTGCGACCAAATTTATGTGGGCCAAACGCAGCAAAAGGTCAAAGTGCGTTTTCTGCAGCACTGCAGTCGCATTAGATGTAGAGTGATTGGAGCACCGATGGTCATTGTATCAAAGAAAACCATCAACCTGAAAGTTTAAAATGGACTGTACTCGAACATGTAACACTTGGCCCCCGTGGAGGAAATATTGTCCCCATTCTGAACATGAGAGAACTAAAATGGATCACATTTTTTGATTCTGTCCATAACGGTCTCAATGAATCCGAAAGCAGTTTTGCTCAATTAGCAACTCTGTAATGAACACACTCACAGAATAATATCCTTCATGTATTTAGACCTTTATTATTCTGTACTTCTGCCTCTTCTATCCTGCTGTTGCCCCCCCTTTTTTTACTCATGCAAGGCGGGGAATGTATTATTATGCATGGGAGTCTGTGTTTTACACTACCCTGCGTGGCAGGTGAACACTGTACTTTAATAATTAGATCTATATAAAAAATATATTGTATTTGGGACGTGTTTACCACCATGTTAGGTAGGTATGCGCCCCTCAACCTTTTTTTGCCAATATCATGTTGTAATGTATATGTCTATTGTGTACAAAGGAACTTTCCTCTCCTGGCCCGGTGTTTTTCACTAGGTTGGCTCCTTTTGCGTTTCACTTTTGCCTCAAAATCGCTATCTAATAACCAGCAAGACAATGGCCAATGAAAACCTTGGTTTATATGAATGCCTCAATATAATTATGGATATTCGTATATATTTAGTCCGAAATGAAGAATCTGTCTTCCAAACAGAAGCAGGGTTGTTTAGTCACCACTACGTGTTCTACTAACCTGTTTAAGTGATGGTTAATATAAATATTCAATATCACTGTGCAACCTTTGTAAATATACATGTTTCAGCATAAGCTTATCTCACAGACTATTGATGAATAATGTTTTCTTTTCTGAAACTAGTTTGCCCGGAGGGAATAGTCTATCTTCCCAATAGAGATAGGGTTACCTAGTAACCACAACCGCAAATGTAGTCTTTCCTCACTTTTTACGTGAAGCCACGCCGCCCCCTTTCTTAACGGTACAAACTGACTGAGCCCACGTTCGTGTGCATTTTGTGGACTCGGAAAGAATACGGACTTGACCCCTTTTGCCTCATCGAATTTTCCGAATAGGTAAGGTTTTCACCCCCGAAGTGCGGCCTCTGTTTTAACCTGATGGGTCGCCTAGAGACGCGCTATGTTCATTGTAACTATGGGGCGTTTTATCACTTTATAGGCATTTCAACCGAGTAGACGCCATCCATTTCCGAACGGGTGAGGTCCTGCTGCCCCCGCTCTTCTTGTTGTAACTGATAAGTACAGGTGAGCGGCCATATATGTTTACGGTAGACTGCCATACTCAAGTGTAATATAAGCAGCTTAACCACGGACGGGACAATACTTTTGAGACAGTTGTATTTTATCGTTAAATCTAGAGCGATGTCTTATAAGGATGCCAACGGTAGCACCTCAATGATTTGATTCATACGTCCCGTGCCTGTGAAATTTACCAGGGACAGGTGAGCGGACGCTTAATATTACAGATGAGTGGGCCATGGACTCTAGTTGACTCTGAGTCTTCTTTAACGTAGCTCCCACTTGTCCTGAGCCTAATTTACATTTGTTTTTTCCACAGTGTTTAACTACAAGGTTGGACATTAACACTTCCCCTAATAAGTTCGTCCTTCAAGGTAACTTTAGGATTCTAATGTAGCATCTGCATGTCGAGTATGATGTGGACTTTTTACATTTATTTGGAATACATGAGCTATGAATTTTCAGGCATGTTCTACCGTGGGCCCTGTATTGATTGTGTGTGCTCTATAGGAAGATTTTCTACAGCAGTGATTACAACCTTTTTTAAAAAATCCCTAGTGGATTTTTCTCCCTAGGGTTTGTCCATGTGTAATCCTCTTTGTCAGTTTAAGTCTGTGTTTTCAGTCCAAGTGGGGTCACACCCATTATGGCTAGCTAGCGATCTCTTCAAGACCCTCATTTTGACTGTCCTTTTTCCATTTATTCTTAGGAGGTTGCCCACCCCCTTCTCCCCACCTTGTTGTCCTGATGAAGACCCACATCGCAAGGGTAACCATCCCTGCATCATTCAGGGTCGAAACGTAGACTTCTACTACACCATACCAGCTTCTACCCCATGGCAGATTCATACAGCTGTCTCAGAAGCATAGCCTCTAATTGACTGTATTGATTAATACTTCCTTGACCCTTTAATTGGGGATCATTTGAAAAAGTTTTTTGTGTGGACCAAAAAGAGTGCATTTGTTGGTGTGATATTGAAGACTGTCTTCCCATGTATACCTCCACTATATCCCTTCACAGCACTCCCACCCTTTCCTCTATAGGCATTTTTAAATCTTGTATAAATGCAAAAGCTTTTTCTACAATGTATAACCAGTGATTAGGTTTCTAGTACAGTGTGAATTAAAACATTGTATTCTAGATTTGCCTGCGCCTTTTTTCATTTGTAACAAAGTTGTGTTCTTATCATTTTGTTCCTATTTCTTTCCCTTTTCCCAGTCTGGGACCCCTCTATCTATAAAGGACTTTGAAAGCGGCAGGGGGCTTCATCTGCAACTGCTCCGAGAGAAAGAACAAGCAAATGTGCGGTCGCGACCGGGGAGTTGTGTGCGCGTGTGTGCCACAAATTCCCAATATGTCAGGGCTTTAAAAGCAACAGGGGCCTGATCTGCAACTGCTCTGAGAGAAAGAACAAGCAAATGTGCGGCTGCGAACAGGACTTGTGTGCCCGCCCGCGGAACAAATTCCCAATATGTCAGGACTTTGAAAGCGACAGGGGGTTTGATCTGCAACTGCTCTGAGAGAAAGAACAAGCAAATGTGCGGCCGGGAGCGCGCGCTCGCAAAAAGGAAATAAAAAAAAACATGCAGGCTTGAGAGTGGTGTGCGCGCACCATGACGAGAGAGAAAAGCCATATGGCGCCTCTGCTCGTCATTGTGCCCATAGCCACACGCTCTATACCAGCCAAAAGCGTGTGGTAGGACTTTTAAAAGTCCACACACTAAATGTCTCGCAGAGAAGCGCATGCGCTGGCTCAGCGAGACCTAAAAACAATAAGTGGAATCTGTTTCTTCCAATTTCCGGTGGGCTCGGCTATACTAAACTTTGTCTCCGAGGGTTGTGAGTGTGTAGGGGAGTACACTATGATATTTACTAGTGTCCCCTACATCTACCACTAAAGTGCAGTTTGAAGTAGACCCTATACTCACAACAAATGAGGAGACATGCCTGGTAGGACAAAGACAGGGTCTTACAGCATCCAGACAGGGGATACACAAGAATTATCCAGGCATCCTATTTTCTTCCCTTCAAGTGCTCCAACGAGTTACATGTGGCTCAAACAGACCTATCAAGCAGAATATGATGCTGTGTCGTCAACAGGATGCCCACAACCCACATTCTGAAGACTCTGAAGAGTTCAGAGGAGCCATCCGTGCCAATTCAGGTCAACTGATTATGTAGCTCTTATGAGTAATTTCACAGGCTGAGAGTTGGCAAGGGGAATTATAGATATCTTCTGAATGCTTAGGAAGGTAAAGGGTAACTAATTAAAAGTTACCATTCCTTAGTATTACTAAACAATCCAACTTTACTGTTGAACTGGATTTTTTATAAATATGTTTAAATAGTAGATTATTTTTGTTTTAGTTGGTGTCTTTCCCGAACAAGCAGTATTAGTAATTCAATCTGTGCTCTGCTTTTCTACATAGGACAGCTCAACCTGCCATAGTGAAAGCAGCTTTGCTTGGCCTTGTCACTGTAGGACATGGCAATATTAATTTCCTAACTGCACCACTTTTAAATGTCATGCACCTTGCTTTGTAAGCTACAAAACGTACTACTATTTAAAAGGGAGGTATTTACCTGTCAACTGCTAACAAAGGTTATTTTAACAGGTCACACTGCAGGTTGTACACTGTAGCAGGCTTGCAATGCCACTGTAGTGGATTACACAATAGGTGCCTCAGCCCAAAAGTGGTAATTACTCTTGGCCCTGGATACATTTTATACACTAAATACTAGGGGCTTACAGGGAAGTTAAATGTACCAATCAGACCAATAAGGACCAACAAGTTAATTAAACCATGTTTACTCATACTCAGCAGTGGTAAAGTGCACAGAGTTCTAAAGTCAGCAAAAATAATGTGCAGAAAAAGTTGAAAACCCTTGTGTGACTATGCAAATAAGGTGGATTTACTACAGCAATATTGTGCTTCAATAAGTAAAACACATACTCATTTAGTGAGACTGTGCTTCAAGGCATGACACACACACTTTGTGAGAAACACTGCACAACATATAGTGCTGACACCAAATTAAATCAATTATGCTACAGTGCGTGAGACCGACTGTAAATAAGTGTGACTCTACACTATTAGGTTGCAATTGCAAACAAATGAGGGATTTGTGTTCCATGAAGGTAGGGGCTTGGAATTAGTAAAACTGTGGTGCAAGTAGTGGAAATTACAGTGAGATTGTGCTAAAAAAGTAACCTTCAGGCCCTATGGGAAGATAGCTCTCCTAAGTATGAGACTAAAAGTTAATATAAGTTGCTGTGTAGCAAGACACAAAACACCGATCGAGAAAAGATGAATATGTACAGTTAACAAAGACACATCTAAGTAACAGGTGTAATATAAGGTGGCATTAGCTATCCAGAATAGATTGTCATGGGTACAGAACTTTGCTATATACAATAAGCAAGAGTAGTTCAACACATGCATAGATAGAGATAGCAAATTTAGTAATCGCTAGAAACCATGGGTATTCCTAAGGAACAATCCTACTAAAAACTAGCATGACTATTGCTAAAATGTGGGTTCAATGGTAAGTAGGAAGCTAATGCAAACATTCAGACTAATAATCCGTAGAACTAGAAAGTGACTCTCTAGAAAACATGGAAGAAGCCAGACTATAGCATAACAGCAATGATATTTCTAAAAAGCCAGAGTACTGCTATAAATTATTTGTGAAACTGTGAATAATATTTGCAATTTTCATGAATTTACATAAAAATTCTGTGTGTTTTTGTGAAAATCACTTTCAGCATCGAGTGAAAATGGACACAGGGGATACCTCGAGTTCAATAGTCACACACATTTCCAGAAGGTATTTAGTATCACCCACAGTCCTATAACAAAGTTTGGAGGGGAAATGGAACATTATACTGGAGTTGTTTGACATTTGTGTTAGAGCAAATTACTGTTGCAAAAGTTATGTAAGTAATAGTACTGTTATCATGGGGTTAGAGATGGATTCAGTGTGGTATTGTTGAGTCCAGGAAATGACAGTGCTGTTATTTGTGGTAGTCAAGTATATGGATAATATGAACAGTGTTGGGTGTATATGAGCAGGCCTGTCTTATGTGCACTGTTGGGTGATGTAAGTTGATTAGTACTGTTGGGAGCCCTTTCAAACTGATAGCCAACTTCTTAAAGTTTTGTTGTATGTATGATGAGTGTTTGGTTCAATGTGTTCTGTTGGATGTTACGTGTGGTGTGCTTTTATTTCCAAGCAGTGTTTTGTGTCTGCTGTAGTAAGGGTGCCATTGGCCCTATCCTTAGTCAGTTAAATTGTCCCCTTGGCTCCTAATTATCCTAGTTGGCTCCACACATACCTGTCTGTGGTGCTACAGCGCCTCCTGCCCTACTGATATCTATGTACCTCGAATGACATGATAGCAAATGATAGCAAACTACAAGGCATATCTGTGTTGGGTATTTATATGTGGACTGTTCTCTTGGATGTTTGTGCATTGTCTTTCCTATTGGAAAACAGCATTGGCAGTGATTGGCAGTCAAATTCAAATTCAAAATAGGCTTTATTCGATTTAAAAACAATTAAATCATAAAAGCACATCATAAAAACAAAGCCTTAAAAACATAATGTATCAATTCATGTAGGAGCATTAGAAATACAATACAGATTTCTTTAAACATCCCTGACGTGAATAAAATCGGGAATCAGTTTAGCTGGACGCTGTTTACATCGAGTTTCTAGATCTAACCACCACTTTAAAAAATATAGCTATATGGCCAGTACAGATTTCATCATCCAAAAATTGCAGTTCCTGATTATGGTGTAAAACTTACAAAAAAAGAAGACATGTATTGTCGACTGTGGGGAGATGTCATCGCACGGGCACAGGCACAAAAGACGTGACCAATCATTAATTTGGAGGAATGAAACCATGTTATGAAAGTTGCCTAGACGTAAACGCGTCAAAAGCATCTTAGCGTATATACTCAAATTAAAAGACAAATAAGGTTGTAACCCTGGTTAGATAAGAATCAATTGATTAGCACTGACCGTTGATTTCATAATGTTAGAGGAATATCTAAGCATTTCCAGATGACTAAAACATAGGGACTTAAACTCCTTCCTTGTGATTGAAGTCAGACGGTAGGGTTTATCAAAAAACTCGGGATAACCCATGTCAATCAGACTTTTTTCGACATACGCCAGCCAGGGAATACGTAAAGCCCCTTGAAATTCAAACAGTCATTTATCACATCCCGGTTGAGAGTGGTAGAAATACCATTCCAGACTTTATGCCACAATAGTATTGGCTGTGTTTTTATTAAGTTGGACACATATGGTAGTCCCAGTTCAGCGTGACAAACATACGTAGCGGTGCTGTCTGGAACAACTAAAAGACGTTTTAAAAAACTATTTTTGATTTTCTAAATGGAATTTAGAAAATTGCATAGCCCCAAATGGCAGCTCCATATAGTGCAGTTGAAATGCATTTGGCCTTATAAATTGTCAGTAGATCTTTGATAGGACTCTTGCCTAGCTTCCTAGCAAAATTTAAAAGGCCCCCCACGGCTTTAGCAAAGAGCAATTTTCTACAATTGATAGCTGGAGCCCACAAACCCCTGTTTTCAAACACCATACCCAAATAAGAGAAAGATTTGGCAAATTCCAACCTGCTGTAACCAATAAAAAAATCACAGCACTTAGTAGAAAGCTTAGTACACTTCACTTCAGTTTTGGCGATATTTACATTCAGGTCTAAATTAGACATATACAACACAAAACTCATGACTAGTCTCTGCAGGCCTAGTGGTGTATGAGCTATTAAAACTGCGTCATCAGCATAAAAAAGTACTCCAATAGACCGTTTGCCAACAATGGGTATATCTAGACAATCCCTAGATAGGGTAACCCCCAGGCTATTTATATAGAGGGTAAACAGAAAAGGTGCTAGTACGCACCCCTGCCTTACCCCCTATCTGACAGGAAAGTTATCACTAAGTTCTCCTGTTCTCCCATAACAACTCCTACCCCGAGCATCAAGATATGATTGTTTTAAGAAATTAATTAAAGAGGTTTCCACACCCATGGCCTCCAATATGCTCCACAACTTCTGATGGTTAACACCATCAAAAGCCGAACTCAGGTCGACAAAACACAGGTACAGGCTCCGTTTTTTAGCCTGTGTAAATTTCCCCAATAGGAGGTGATGGAGCGAGGTGATGAATAAAATTTTGTTTAAACTCGCAAAGTTAAACTTTCATAACCAATGTAACTGTATTAACAAGCATGTGTTGAAATTATTAACCAACTTAGTTTTAAAAATGCATACATTCAGAAAAATATGTGGGACTAATTTATATGCTCTATGTTGCAATTGCAAGTGTGTGAAAAATAATAAACTAACCATGTCTATTGTCTTTGTCAGTATTAAATACGGCTGCTTAATTAATGGCATGTGCTTATTTGTGTGCTTATGTTATGTTATGTCTTTCTGTGGCAAAAGCTTGTGAAGAATCTTTGTGGCTAAAAGAAGAAGGTAGATATAAATGCTGCTCTCTATGCTCAGCTAGGTAACATAAATTAATGGGTTAATAATTAGCAAAGGGGGTGGGTAACAGAATGGGTCTCAATTCTCTAATTAATTAATCTCTTGTGTTTGTTTAAATAATAGTTTCTGAGAGAGACCTTAGGCCTGCAAAAAGATGGCGTTTCGAATCCTGTCCAGAAAGGAGCCTTGCACAGAAGTGGAAACTTTTACCACGTCGACAATTTTGTCAGAAAAATACAGTTTAATAAGTTGTGCTAAACGTGCTCTTGGAGAGAAAGTCTCAAGGATAGGAAGCAGCAAGATTGCCAAGGCAAGGAAGTCATGAACTGTAGCTCGAGTGAAACATTACATTTTCAAGGAAGCGAAATGACACAAAAGCAAAGGACAATAGGGCTAAAGAAGAGCCCGTTCTTGGTTTGAAAACGGTGATGACACAATATGGTCTGACATAAGACAGCCAATGGGAACTCTGGATGACAAAGAAAAATGTACAATTTTGAGAAGATTAGCTAGTTATAAAGGTATAATACTTGGCCCCATGGGCAAGAGGGGATCTTCTTCTTGTTTCCTGATTCCTGAAGGGTGTGACGTGCTGTTGGACTCTTTGGTGCACGTAAGGATAGCAGTCTTTAATGATTATTCTTTCTAGGTGAAGCGAGTTTAAGACAGGGTGATAGAATTTAGGGAATGGAAACTTTATTTTGCTTTAAATCATGCTGATTGATTTGCCTTTGAAGTGTCAGTCTAATAAATCTATTCCTTAATAAAAGGTTGCTTTCATTTTGCTAATAAATAAAGATTTTTAATTAAAATGCTCTCTCTATGAATAATAAAGCTAATAAAAATTTGATTTGAAACAACAAGCTGGTCTTGTTTATTCATGGTCTAGTTACCATCAGTTAATCCATTCCCCTTAGTGACTTAATTAAATGACATATGTTTAAATCCATGGTAAGAAATGATAAACTGCAGTTGTATATAATTATGTAAATAGTTTGTGAATAGATCTGATTAATTAGGTCACATGATTCAGGCGCTCAAAAATTGTCTTGTTAGTTTATGGGCCTTGGTAAGTGATTCATAGTTAATGGTGAGTATTGTGGAGATAAGTTGCGTTGGTGAGACAGTTTTTCATTAGGAGCGCTGGATCAATTACTTCTAAAATGACACTCAGCAGATAATGATCACTGAAAGCAACTGGATAAATCTTAAAATTAGATATCCTGCCAGGGTGTCTGTTTGATATTAATAAAAAATCTATGGTCGAGCACAACCCACGGCCGTTAAAAGTATGACTAAATGGGGAGGTAGGTGAACAAAGATCATTGGCAAAACCCAAATCATTGGTAAACTTAATTAAATGTAAATGATCCCCAAAAGGAGTATGCAGGAAATGGGAGATATCTTTCTCATCACCAGACAATAAACCACAATTACCTTCTACTGCATGTGGACAAGGTCCCAAATTAAAGTCACCAACCCACATTATACAAAAAATCTTGTTATTTCCTCTTTGTGCTTTATCCAAGGCCTTCTGTAGCTGACTTAGTACTACCTCAGATGCAAGTTAGGTATATTATTATAAAAGTTAGCAAGGAAAATACAATGTGTGTATTCAATGCTCAATTACAGGACCTGAAAATAGGTATTAGATTTGATAAGATCTGTATTGCTCAAATTCATCCTATGGGGTAAATATATACATAAGCCTCCCATGTTCCTCCCACAATTAGAAGGTACTGTCGGCGTGAAAAAAGATTTGAACCCATTGATGTGATGAAGCACGTCCATCCAAGTTTCTTGGAAACACAATATATCAAAGTTGTATATGAATTCTAACCAGGCGGGATCAGCTAGCTTAGTCGCTAGTCCCGCCAGGTTCCAGGAAAGAATATTCATTAAGCTAGGCCTAGGCTCACCCTGAACAACAGACTTAGTGCAGACGGCTATATTATTCGTAACATTGGGTTAAGGGGCCGAACTAGAAAATAAAGGTGGATGTAAAGTGTTCACATTACACAGCTGTGCTCCCTTGGTGATATTACCAACGACGTCACTAGGTGGCTTGGCACCAGCCGATGACCCCAGTCGGCCATAAGAGTAAATATCGGGAATAGCAGACCTCGGGCTAAGGACATCATCATAAACAGGTACCCTTGCAACAGAGGGCATAGATTCTGAACTAAAAGAATTGGACAAAAAAAAGACCCTCTTTGCACTATGGGGCCAGGCAAAGAAATAAGTCAGTCTGTATCACCCAAGGATGGCAGAATATCAAATCTATTGTGCAAAGGTAACCTAAAACATTAATGTGCATTAAAATTATTAGGCCTCTGCTTTCTGGAGGGATTGACATAATTCATTAGGGGATAAAAGAAACCAAGGGGCAGTACATTTATGCCGTTAATGATGATAAAATCATTACCAAGTCTACGTAGGATCTCCTGGCCCAATTTAGGTGATCTAAAAGTGAGGACAATGCTGTCACCGGGAAGCTTTTTCTATAAGTTTCTGTTTTTTGTTCCAAGCCAATAGAGAGTCTTGTTTCTTAGTCCCTCCCACGTTTCATTAGCCTTGAGAGGGAGCTGGGGTGCATTGGCCAAAATGATGATATATGGGATAGCTTCCGGGGGTAGATTCAGACTAATCTCCTCCCTAGCTGTAGAGGATACACAGGAAGTGTATATGAGCTGAGTTTCTCTTAAATAATTAAGAGTCATGGCACCTCTGAGCGAGGTACTACTACAACCCCTAGAACATTCTGGCACATTATCTACAATATGTATGGGTTCCGTCTGCAAAGTGGGTGCTACCGTAACTTCATCCAGTACAAAATGTATGGGTTTATTCAAAAAATTACTAGGGGTAATTCTCTGCCCTAATCATAAAAGATCCTTAATGGCAGTAACCCTAATCAAGAGTTTGTCCAGTGAGGCAGAAACAACATCTTTAGGTACATCATTCGATACAGAAACAGCAGATGCGACTGGGGCAGGTATGCCCATACCCTCCACTAGGTTAGGCGTAGACTGTGGGATTGCTAATTTATTAATCAATGCGGTCAGTGTGATATCCATGTGATCCAGACGGCCTTGTAAAAGTACAAGGCTATTGTCTAATAGCTCTTTAAAATACATTAGAACATTATCATGAGCTATCTTCCCAGAAGTCTTTGAAGCAGCGTCCACTCATGCACTGTGAGAAAGAAACAGGAGCGGGGACTTCAGTCTGCATACCCACCGAACAGGAACATGACATTACATTTTTTACATGCTGGGGCAATTTCTGTTGTTTAGGTTTGAGTTTTTGAGAACCCACTCCCTCTCCCCTCCTTCGCTTAGCTGGTTGTTACTTTATTTTATCCCCATCGCTGGTCTTAGAGATTCGAGTTCTCATGCCCATGCCAGACCCTTGCGGGGTAACTACCACGGTTGCAGAGGCAGGGGGGTGTTCCACCATACCGGGAGAGATGGAAGATGATTGAGTATGAGTGGTTTCACACTGCGTGATATGTCCCAAAGAAGAGCGTGCAGAGTTAGTGAGTCAAGAGAAAGGCGCCTCTCAGTCAGTTGTATCTCGTGATTTAGCATTGATTCTGCCCTAACAATGAAGGCGTCTAAGGTCCTAATACTCCCTTGTGCTTACTCATTATTAAAACCCGATGTTAATGACAGCACAAGCGTGAAGGCAGAGAGCGAGTTAGGTCAGGCGGATACCCAAAATATCAGATGTTAGAGGGCTTGCCCAGGCCAGCCTTTTCCGGGCAATGATGGGCAAGGACGAGCCTGCCCTTGGCCCGAATTTGTCCCGCGCTGCGGAAGCGCGCGCTGTGTTTTAAAGCACCTCCAGGCACTGAGGGCTGACAGGAGCGGCAACGTCCGCGATGCTGGCTGGGACATATAGTCCTGTGTTCCCCTCTGGCCGGAATAAACAAGTGCAGGCAGTAAAATCGGGCAGTCAAAAGAAATAATGGTTTTTTTTTTGTTGGCTGTGAAATTTTTTCTGAATCTGATAGATGCTCTCCTGCTCTGTAATAATGCAAATCTTTGTTAGGGTAGAGCGTTAAATAATACATGCGAAATCCTTGAGCCAGAGAGGTGCACGGCGAGCGGGGGCCATCTCACCTGACAGCGCCAGTTCGGGAGAGCGCACAGTTATCCAGACACCAGCGGACCAGCGGACCAGGGACTCGAACTTCCCGCCACCAGACAGCGCCGCCGCTAGGGACTTCAAATCCCATCAGGCTCTGCGGCGGCGCGTTCCCCGACGCGGTAAACGCGCCGGGAGGGGCTCTATAACTCAGGAAGCCCTCGGTGGAGCGGGGGAGGAAATCCTTGAGCCAGAGAGGTGCACGGCGAGCGGGGGCCATCTCACCTGACAGCGCCAGTTCGGGAGAGCGCACAGTTATCCAGACACCAGCGGACCAGCGGACCAGGGACTCGAACTTCCCGCCACCAGACAGCGCCGCCGCTAGGGACTTCAAATCCCATCAGGCTCTGCGGCGGCGCGTTCCCCGACGCGGTAAACGCGCCGGGAGGGGCTCTATAACTCAGGAAGCCCTCAGCGTCGCGGGACGCGAGCGGGACGCCCGGGGCTAAGCCCGGGCAAAGGGCGGGCCCTCTGTGGCCCTCAGAGGCGCGACAAGGCCAGGCTAGGCCACCCCCCTGAAGACGACCACGCGGAACTGAGGTACGGCTGCTTGGTTCTTTCACCTGGGAGTAAATACGGTCACTAATGCAGGTGTAAGTCAGCTTCCCTCAGTTGGCCATCTTCTTCACCATTGTTTCCCAAGACCAGCAAGCTCCTAGACCACAGTTTTACTGGCTGCGTGGGTCCACGACCCTACAAACATAATTTAAAACATGGTCAAAAGACTGGCTCCTCAATCGGCAGAGGCCGTGAATACCCTTGACTCATATTTAGTTCAAGTGGTAACCAGCATTAACAGTAAGAGAAGACAATCTCTGGGCCTAAGTCAATCACCAGTGCTGCCTGCAGATAGCCCGCCCACTAGTACAAACATGTCCGATTCTCTGATAGGTAACAACCAGTCAATTGCTGCAGATTCTGGATCTAACTTTATGATAAATCAAATCGAAGCCATTGAAAACTTGACTCCTGCCAAGGTTGGCGCTGACTTGATAGACCTAGCTGACGATGCCTCCACCGAGACAAGTATTCAGACAGATGTCATAGATGAGGCCCCTCAGCCCCAGTCCCCCCCCAATCGTGCCGTTAGAGCATGCAGGAAAACAGCAGCTAAGAGAGGGGGGAAACATCAGGGGAGGAATAAGCCAGCCACCCCACCTCTTAGAAGGAGGGGTAACCCCACAGACCATGAGGTAGATCTCGAGTCCAGGCGCATATCTGATGATGATCTCTTCAATAGGATCCAGGAAATGATAGATATCAAGATCAAAACTATTATAAAGCCCTTGATCGGGAAGGTGGACAAACTAACTGCCGAAGTTAAGAAATTGGGAGGGGTCCACGGTATTTTGGCTAAGGAACTAGAGAATCTTTCAACCCTCGTCGCAGACCTAATATCTACGGATGAGGATGTTCCCGCTATGGATAGAAGTACGCAGCCCATTCAACCAGACCTGCCACACCCACCTCCATCCTTAACATCAATAGCTCCGAACCAGAGTGCGGCAACCGGGGGTCCTCATGTCACCATCACTGACGCAATGGCGGCACTTAACCAAGAGGCCAGACCGGTACAGTTTTTAGCGGAAGCGTTACCGCTAGTCCTGGTACTGGCCAATGTCCCAGCTTTGTCACAAGACAAAACAGAGTCCGACCAGGATCTCAAGGACAAAGCCCTACATTGGCTCTCTAACAACATCTACATGGCGCAGGAAGGGTTGGACAAACTGGCAGGTGTTATAGTTTCGACCAGGAGGGTACCTTGGATTGGCAATAAGCCAAAAAAGTTTCAGGGAGACTGCGTTATCATAAATTTTTCTAACGCAGATGTTCTTCCCGAAATTCTGATTAATCTCTTCCCGCCTCAACGGCGCAATGGATCCATAGTCCCGTTAACACTCAGATTTTTTAACAACGAGATCCAATCCTCTACCTTAGCCAATGCTAACAGGCCAGCTAAGCACAGGAGCAATAGTAGCTGGGGAGGGGCAAAGGGCCCTGGATTCACTAGTGATCGGTTTCCGCCTGCACCGCAGCAAATGTCAGGAAGAATTATCTATCCCTATGAGAGGTTTATCCCCCCGGCTTACCCACACGGGTTTGGACCTAACGGGTGGCTGAACGGCGAACCAGGTTACGAATTCAGTGCACGAGGCATCAGGTCATCACGATGGCAGAGAATGGAGCCGGCCATGGGCCACCCATTCACCCCACACCATCAGTGGAATCAAGCCCACGCCGCTCAGATTCACCCAGCCACCCCTTCTGCTTGGGGCTTTACCACAGGAAATAGGTTTGGCCCTTTATCAGACCTTAACACCTGTGATTGACTTACATCAAGATTCAATCCACTCAATCTTGGACCACCCATTTTAAACTCACACAAAGAGGGTCAAAACATCAATGTTCCCCAAAGCTCTTATAGGTCTAATGCAGTCACAGATTCATATATACCTACCACCCGTGGTCAGCAAACACTCTCTCTCGGGTCAGACGCTGCTCCTGACATGGGCACTATCAGCGGGACGAGACAGGTTCTTCGTCACGTGAACTCTAATGGTGCCACTTTAGCGCAAGTTTTCGAGGAAGGCAACTCTGAGAGTGTCAGTGAACCCACGACTACCAGGGAGTCATGTAGGATTGTAAGTTGGAACGTGGCGGGCCTGAGTACCAAACGCAAGGACCCAGTATGGCGCAGCTTTATCTCTAAGCACCATATCGTTGCGCTGCAAGAAACATGGGACACTGCCAGCAATTTCTGGTGGGATGGATACACTAGTTTTGCAATTCCAGCAGTGCCTAGTAACATGGGTAGAGCCAAAGGCGGCCTGGTGCTTTTATTCTCCGTGGATCTAAAAGGAAGTTATAGACAGATCAGGTCCGAATCTGACAACATACTGATTGTTGAAAGGTATATCAATAAAACTAGTAGGACCTTATACGTCAACTTCTATAATTCAAGTAACAGTGCCTATAATGGTCGAAATATTGCTAATTTAGATAGCATTTTAAACTCAGTCTTACAGAATATCTCCTTTGTATTTGAGTTAGTTTTACTAGGTGATTTTAACATTCATTTATGCAATTTAATTTGTAAGGGAAGAGCAATATGTGATGATGAGGATGCTGCCTTGGATGCCCCCCACTTCGAACATACCATAGAGGGACAGGAGCTCGAAGACCTACTGGCTAATCATAACCTTTATGAGCCCAATTTCGGTGCCAGAACGCCAACTTTCAACGGCAGCCAGAATGGTTCCGTGATAGACTACATTTTTGTTTCCCTTGGTATTCTACCCCTCATCATAGCATATAGGACGGTAGAAACCCATTTCAGCGACCACAATTCAGTGCTCCTCGAAGTGGCGTGGGGCAGTAAAATGGGCACAGCACCATCTCCCGTAAACTCAGCCTCCTCGTTGAGGCCTACAGACCAAGATAGAAGAATAAAATGGGCAAAGGTAATCCCGGAAGACTTCTATAAAAAATGTTTCCCCAAAATCAAAACGCAGACCGAGCTATGTCAGAACTCCGACACCCAAGGGAACCTACTGGTCTCTGCTTTTGAGGAAATTTGTGAACAGGTCTCGAGAGATCTTAAAGCTAAACCTCTTCCAGGAACCCAAGTTCATAAGCGTTGGTTCGACGCTGCATGTTCGAAGGCACATAGAGACCTGCTGGCGGCTCTTAAAATTGTTCCAAGACCAAAAGAGGAGATTGTGAGGCTGAGAAAAATTTACAAGTCAGCAGTAAAGAGCCGTAAAGACGCTATTAAGCGCGAAACATGGGAGGAACTCCTCTCAGCCTCGGTGCTTAAGGACAGCAGAAGATTCTGGGCAATCATCAAGCACCCTCTTTTTATGGAAGATGATAACTTACCGATGGACTGTGTGATCACAGAAGAAAAATGGCTATCCTTTTTTAAAAATGTGTATGGGGACAATGCAGCTGTTGAAGACAATAATAGTCATTTACCTTCTTATGGGATGGTCAACCCTATTGTTTTTAATCCCCAAGAAGTAGAAAATGCACTTATGGATACAACCAAACATAAGGCCCCGGGCCCGGACGGAGTCCCGGCCGACTTCTTTATGTTCTCTCCCAAAATGTGGTCAAGAGTGTTATCTAATGTGTTTAATGCAGTAAACTCCAGCACAGCACCCGCCTCATGGGCCAGTTCTATTATTGTCCCCATTTATAAAAACAAAGGCCAGAGGGACGATCCAGCTTTTTATAGGCCCATATCTCTGTTGGACTCTACTGTAAAGATTCTGGGGAAAGTTCTTCTAGTGAGATTGAGGGAGAACGTTGAGGGTTGTGGCGGGCTGTGTGACTTACAATATGGCTTTAGAGAGAGTAAAGGCACGATTGAGCAATGCATTAATTTGTATTTACTCATCTCTAAGTATACAATGGCTAAGGAGGGCTCAGTTTTTCTGGCCTTTATGGATCTTTCGTCGGCCTTCGACCTCGTCAACAGGTCCAAACTATGGCCAATCCTGTTAGATATGGGAATTGACGAAGCCCTAGTCATGTACATGGCCTCGCTGCATCAGGAGCTGTTCGCCGCTGTTAGAGTGTCCAACAATGGTAGGTGTACTTCCTCATTTAAATCCCTCAAAGGAGTACGCCAAGGCTGCATTCTGGCCCCTACGCTTTTCACCATTTATATTAACGGCCTTGGGGCACATTTGAGGGGCAGGGGCACGGATGTACCGCGTGCAGGAGACGCCCATATTCCGGCACTCTTGTACGCGGACGATGCCGTATTGATAGCCCGTACGGGTGTTGGCCTGCAGATTCTTCTTGACGCCTTTGGCTCCTTTATGGAAAATCTGGACCTAAAGGTTAACGCATCTAAATCCCATACCATGGTTATGGGAATAGAGGGCGCAAAGAGAAGACACAAATCATTTTTTTGCAGGGGGACCGCCGTGTCTGAGGTAACCACATTTCCATATCTGGGAGTGCTGTTCGATCAAAAATGCACTTGGGGTCCACAGATCAACGCAAAGAGGTTGGCAGTAACTAGATCTTCCTCCGCTATAGTGGGTTTTGCCGGGAAATTGGGTGCCAGACCCATGGAAGCGTTGTTGAAGTTATACAAAAGTAAGCCTGTTGCCATCGCATCTTATGGATCCCCTCTGTGGGGTTATGTAAATCTTGACCCCATTCAGAGAGCAGAAAACAGATTCATAAGATCCCTTCTTTCTGTCCCCCAATCAACCCCTACCTATTCTATCCATAAGGAGGTTGGTTTGCCATATGTATCGGACCTATTGAGCGCTGCACCCCTGATTTTGTGGCTGAAAATATGGCTTAACGCCGATTTACCTCTGAACCATAAAATTCTGAGGGATGTCCTATCCTTGGACAACCAGAGTAAAATTCCTTGGCTGGCCTATCTATGTAAATCATTTTCAGATCTGGGTCGCCCAGAACTTTTTCGTTCTCCTGAGAAAATTACGACCAGCGACATAGCTCAAACTAAAAAAGCCTTTTTAGAAAGGAAGGAAGCAAGCCGTGAGGCAGTTGAGCTTCAGAAGCCTGCAGTTAGGGCTCACTTCCTATTGCTGAGCGATTTTCAATTGGCCCCATACCTTCGTTTTGTAACTATCCCTTATCACAGGTTTTTATTAACCAAATTAAGGTTTAACCTTATTCATTTTCACCTAGGTTCCTTTAAGGGATGGCAGAAGCCAGAACTAGCCGCCCCTTGCAGCTGCGACCACTTCTCTGTGCAGGACACCATGCACTTCATTATGTTCTGTAGTTTATATCACGAGCAGAGAAAAAAGCACTTACTTCCATTGCTAAAAAACGCTGGGTTCACACAGGTGAGACCCGCGTTGCTCTATCTACAGCTAATGGCTAACCCATGTATTGCATTTGGTCTTGCAAATTTTTTGGTCGCGGCAGCTAGGGCGAAAGTTGCTGGTCAATCTTCGCCCTAAAAGTTTATTAAATGTATGAAATTACAGTATAGGCATGGTTTTTATATATACATACCTTTTTATCTAAGTGTAAATAGTATTTTAAATGTGTATTGATATAATGTATACTTTTTAACGTGTTGTTCTAATGCTTTTTCTCTTTGTATGACTTTAATAAGTCGAATAAAGATATTCTGACTGACTGACTAATACATGCGATCACCAGTTCAAAATACAGTAAGTAAATGAAAAAACATTGCAGTTGACTGCCAGCATACATGTTACAATATCCTGATGGGATCCTTAATGCAGTATTGCAGTTGGGTTTGACAGGCATTTGATTACACCAGCTAAGGCTTTGAAGGCACTTTCACCTATGGAAAAAGCAGGTTGATTGGTGTTTGGTCCAAGATTCAGGTCAGATGTACATTATGCCTGTGCTTAAAGGCAATCAGATTTTTCTTTGGCACACTTTTTTTGTGGTAGTAAAGGGGCCTTTAGTGTGGCAAAAGCATTCATAGGTTTGAAGGCTAGAAGCCTGTGTGCTCTTGTGTATTTCTGGGTCTAGCTGAGGTTGAAGGTGTGCATATTATTCTGACATCTCCTTCCAACTCATCTGAGTCTAAATAATCTTTCAGCATGGAAGCATAAATTAATGGTGGAAACAGCCATTAGAACACAGCCGTTACCACATACTGCCTTTATTAGTCTTCCTTTACAACGCAAGGGCCATTGCCACCCAGGATTTTACAATTCATATGCATTTACCACGCATGCCTTTACAATGAATTTTGTTGTAAAGTCATAAATGGTAAAGGCATATGCATTTTACATGCAAGTATTAGGTAAGTATTATATATATATATGTTCCAGCCACAATCGGATGATTTTAGGCATGTTAAAACTCTGTTTGGAACAGAATTACTTCATTTTTAATGGACAGATATATCAGCAACTGAGGGGTGTGGCCATGGGGGCTTGCTTCTCCCCCAGCTTTGCGTGCTTGCACATGGGGCTGTGGGAGGAGCGGGTCCTCATGGGGTCACATGGAGACATCATGAGAACCAATGTCATGCTGTATCTGAGATATATTGATGATCTCTTTTTAATTTGGAAGGGTTCGAAATCCAGTGCTGAGGAGTTTGTTAAATTGATAAATGTCAATTCTTTAAATTTGCAATTTACTTCTCAAATAGACAATGTCTCTGTAAACTTTTTGGACGTAGAGGTATTCATCAGCAACCACAAACTAGGGACTAGACTACATAGAAAAATAACTACGGGAAACACAGTACTTCACGCCATGAGTCAACACCCGCGCCACCTCATCAATAGCATCCCCTACGGGGAGATGCTTAGGTTGAGGAGAATCTGTAGCGCGGACAGTGACTGTGAAGCTGCACAACAGGAGAGTAAGAAACGCTTCCTAGAGAGGGGTTGGACAAAGCCATCAGAAGGACTAGAGCCAAAACAAGAGAGGAGGCCCTAATTCCTAAAATTAAAGAACCAATAATTAACCCTGACAGCACGCATATTAATTCTAGAGTCATAGTCCCCTATTGTCAACAACACTCAGATTAAAAAGATTTTCCTCAGGAATTGGAACCTAGTAAAGGGGGATCCAATCATTGGGGGTGATGTCTCGATAAGACCAGAAATCACTTTCCGTAAGTCTCCAACAATGGCGGATGCCCTGGTTAGCAATAACTTGGAGACAACCCTGTCCGGCACATGGGAGGCCCTAAACAAAGGTTTCAGAAAATGTGCTTTTTGCAAAGCTTGCCGCTATGGGGTGAATAAAACTCATTATGTGAGTCCATTCAGGGTGAAACCTATACCCATCATTAAACGCTTGACTTGTAAGATGGAGTCTGTAATTTACGTTTTGCAGTGCCCTTGCGGCTTAAACTATATAGGCAGCACGCGGCCCTCAGCACATAAACGTATACTCCAACACATTAGAGCGATAACTGGCAAGGATCAGTCTTACCCGGTGGCACGTCACTTCGAATCATTGCACAACAGTGACCCCAGTAGTCTTCAATATTATCTAATTGACACGGTACTACCCTTAAAACGGGGAGGAGATAGAGAGGGCAGGTTACGCCTCTTGGAGACCAGGTACATTTTAGAAATGAATAGTAAGAGTCCGGCGGGACTCAATGACCGGGAAGACTTATATACTTGTCTAAAGGAACTATGAAGTTCACTTAGAATAACATGTTTACTTGCCACCATAACCAATATCAGATCAACTAATATACATTTTTTTAATTTTCCCTCCGTTGTGTGTAGGTAGTTGCCCTTGATCATGTTCTGATTATGGATGCTAAGCATACCCCTGCTGATGCTTTAAAATCAATGTAGCACAGCTATTAAATAACTGTATGAATCTTTAATGCTCGGGTATCCACAACTTCCATCTTTTCTGTGAAACATTTTTAATATGATGATGCTATTATTGGAAATTTTCTATTTTTGTGGCACGGGCACTTTACTTCAAACACTTTAGGTATATTTCACAGCTGCTTTTGTGGGGTTTTGTATTAAATAATATATGGTAGGCGATGGCGGCGTATTTGTGGCTTGGATGAGTTGCTCACTTGTGCTCATCCAAGAATTATTTTACACAAGCATAGATTATTATGCACAAACTTATCAATTTGAACAATTTGATATTCTTTTCCCACAGGATATGTATACATGACTAATTTTTAATGTGTATATACTTACATGATATTTTTCTATATATATATAGATCAACATATTTTTGATATTTATATATATATATTTATGTGTTTTTTATAAAAGATTGTATATAGATATATTTTTGATAACTCTGATATTTTAGTTATCTATATTCAGATGTAATTAATTATGTACATAGAATGAAGATGAATTGAAATTCTATGTGTTTGATTTTACGTGTTAATCTTATGTGGGATCTAAGTTATTGGGCACTATGCCCTCAATTTTGTTTCAAATTGGCAAAAGTTTGAAAAAAGAAAAATGCATATGCACTGTTCACTGTAAACGCTATCAGGTATGCCACGCCCCCATTTGGGATTATTTAAACCCCTTGTTTGTTTCATTGCACGTCATGTGATCAAGCCTCGTTTGGGAGGTGAAACGTGTCATGGCGGATGGCTGGCAACACACTTGCACAATAAATCACTGAAGAATCAGCACAAATCCTGGGCTTACTCGCGTTATTCTTCTGAAAAGATGAATGGTTGTGAATAACGGTTTCGTATCTATCTATGTATATATATATATATATATATATATATATATATATATATATCTATATCTATACTACTATTATAAAGAGAGAACTGTGTCCTTTGAGCCAGGTAAACTCGAAAAGTACACCACCAATCCAAACACCCAAGACATCTTTGAAAACCTCAGGGCAAGCAGAAGGACATAGGCTATATAAAAATAAAAAATATACGTTCTTTAAAAAATTTAGGAATAAAAAAAAGTAGTCCCTTGCAAGTAGCGCCGGCCGTCTGCATTACACACCAATGTTAAAAGGTATGAAATGTTCAACCAATAAAATGGTGTAGCAGAGCAAGGGAAAACGAACTGAGCAATGTTAGTTTGTGATGGACTTTAAAAACAAACGCTGGAGAAATGCAATATTCAGGGCAGCATGACAATATGGAGCCGTTTTGTGCACTTGTGGAGTAATGAAAAATGAAAGAAAATCGTTCAGCCAACAATTCCACTGAAATAATGAATAATTGTGAAAATGAATTGTTGACTGGATCTAAAACTTATTATGAACTTCCCAGCGCATTATGGACATTTTAGTACACTAGGACTGCAAAGTGACGTCGCAGTCTTAGTTAAAGGGGGCACGAGGAAGGTCACGCCCTCAATTATCCAGAAGGCTCACCTGTGACCAAGACTCTATATGAGTTGAAACGCGCAAGGATTTCCATGCTGCCACTGCAAAGTTTTCATGAATAAAAGCGCATGTTTGCAGAGTCTGGTTTCGGCGCTCTTCTTTTGTTCTTACAAAGGAGGTTTCTGTGGATATATATATATATATATTCAATGAAAAAACCATAGGTTATAGACCATATATAGTTAGGAATTCGCATTTACAAAACCTTATTTTACTCGCATAAAACCATTGAAATTCCATATATAGTTAGTTGCGCTAACTATATATCGCGCACCCGCAATCCACTGCTGATGATGTCACATATTACATCATTCATGACATGGTCAGTGACATCTCAAATGACATCACTGATGACATCTCAAATGACATCACTGATGACATCACTGATGACAACATCCAGTGACTGTATGTTTCTGTGAAGTTAAAATATGTCTTACATATTGAAGAATGAGTGGATGTATAAGTGTCTGGATGAAGGATTTAGTAGGTGCATGACTGACTGTATGAGTGAGTGATTAAATGTGTCTCACTGAGTGCATGGGTTAGTGACTAAACTGTCTTAATTTGTGCATCATTATGTCTGTTGTTCTGTAAACTGTTGCATGTGTTGATAAGTAGCTATATGAGTAACTATATGGGTTATTGATTGGTTACCTTAGTATTTGTATGGGAGACTGAGTGTGTGTGTGGGTGGCTGGGAGGTGTATGACTCTGTGCATAGATGTGTGAGCAGTTGATTCACTAGAGGTATGGTTTCAAAAGTGCATGTGGTAACAGCTGTATGGGCGGTTGACTGTGTGCATGAGTGTATTGGTGAGTGAATGGATATCTCAGTGCTACATGTCAAAGTAAGTACATATGTAAAACACAGTACATGTGAGAGTTGACATATATAAATAACTGTGCATAAGAGCCAGTGAATGTGTGAGTGGCTGTATGGATCATTGTGAACTTGTATCAGGGATTGTATAAGAGAGTAAATATGTGTTAGTATATGTTTGAATAAGTAAAGTTTGCATAACTGTATAGTTGAGGAAATGGAGGTGTGATTGATTCTTTGCATGACTGACTAGGTGTGTGAGTAACTCCATGGATGAGTGACAGTCTGTGAGTGTCTGTTTACACTGATTGTATCTAAGGTTATATTAGAGTCTGAAGAGGTTCATCGTATTATCACATGAATGATAAAATCAGTGATGTGATCAGTAATGTCAAATGAGATGTCATCAGTGATGTCATCAGTGATGTCATTTGAGATGTCATCAGTGATGTCATTTGAGATGTCACTGACCATGTCATGAATGATGTAATATGTGACATCATCAGCAGTGGATTGCGGGTGCGCGATATATAGTTAGCGCAACTAACTATATATGGAATTTCAATGGTTTTATGCGAGTAAAATAAGGTTTTGTAAATGCGAATTCCTAACTATATATGGTCTATAACCTATGGTTTTTTCATTGAATTTCAATGGTTTTTTAAATGCAAATTTCTAACTATATATGGTCTATAACCTATGGTTTTTTCAGTGAATTTCATTGGTTTTTTAAAAGCTAACATCTGTAGCTGTAAAATGTATTATTCTTTAAATCCCAAAATATATTTAGATGTTTATTGATAATTTTTTTTTTAATATTTTTTTTCTTCGCTTCTAGTTCGCGAACCGGGAAGCTTTCCGTTAGCTCATCTTGATGCCGCGATCTAGTCCGCGAACCGGTCAACGTTACGTTAGCGGAACAGTGACGCGCCGCGGAAGCGCGACGTATCACGTTATCGCGTAATGCGTCTAATGACGCGCCGCGTTAGCGCTCCCGGAAGTGCTCCGGACCGCGAACCGGAAGCGATCTGGGACGCGGCGCGCGCCGCGTAACGTAAGCGGAACAGGTCATGTGACTTGTTTATCAAACTTCTCATTGGTTCATTTCACTTTTGGTTTCCAAATGATGTATGACTAGGTCATGTGACCTAAAAATAACACTTTTCATTGGCTCAGAACTTTTGTTTTCCCCAAATCAAGTAAACCCCTCCTTATTTCCTCACTCTGACTTTCATCTTGGTGAGAGAAAGACCATTTATCTGAAGATCCACAATGGCTTCCATTGTTGCTGCAGCTGGTGCACCCCCACCACCACCTCCACCTCCCCATAAGAAGAGAGGACCACCCAGTCAAATTATGACTAACAGAGAGGAGGAAGATGAGGAAGAAGAAGAAGAGGAGAGAGAGGGACAACAATTTGTTGATGAGTTGCCCCGGGTTTCTAAAAGAAAAACCAGTTTCATCTGGCAGTTTTTCACCATCCCTCCTGGAACCAAGAAAGTGAATGCAAAATATGCCACCTGCCTCATCTGTGACCACAGATTGTCGAGAGGCACAGAAAAGAAGTACAGTATGGGGAACTATACAATGCACCGTCACATGAGCAGGTGGCATCCCTTGAACTACAGCCGGGCTGAGTTAAGGGATCTTGTAGACAATCCGACGGCAACTCCTGTGGCAAGATCTACATCCACATTGTCTTTGACGGGAAGAGAGGCACAAGAGACTGTGCCAAACATCCAACGTAACTTCCAGCACATGAAGGTGTCTTGTATTTACTGTGGTGCTATGCTGTCATATGGCAACATGAGTGTCAACCTCATGAACATTGCATATGAAAATCATAAGTGCCCTAATGCACCCAAAAAGTAATTTTCTTTTTTTTTGCTCCAGTTGAGCCGTTTTGAAAGCCTGTTTTTTGTTGTCTCCCCTCCTTAAAAAACACAAAAAAAACATAAAACAGTTCTAAAAATACAAAAAAATCAAAAAATGTTCAAAAAATTACAAAAAAAACATAAAACAACAAAAACAAAAAAAAACAGTTCTTTTCAGAACTACCTCCCCTTTCAAACAAAATTGCTAGAATGTTTATCACTCTGGCAAGCTCTATTTCTTTTGGTTCGCTTCAAGTTCGCTGACCGGTTCGCGAACTTTAAGCGAACTAAAAAAAATATTTTTTTAAAAAAAAAGAAGAGTTAGTATAAGGGAAGTAAACAGAGAATAATGTAAAAAGAAAGACAGCTAGAGAGAGTAAATGAGAGATACTGTCAATGACATCATCAGCAGTGCATTGCGGGTAAAAAGAGTGGAAAACATTTACCTTATAATTCTTGTTACCTTTTTTAAATATTTTTTCATACTTTCAATCTGTAAAACAAAGAACAAACATTTCAAAAAATATTAAAACATGTATTTAAAAATTAGAAAAGACAAGGGAAGAGGTTCCCATAATCAAAATCTAAATTTGCCAAGCACAAGTGGGAGCGTATTTACAAGACACTTGTCCCATGAGGAACACTTTACATTTTAAAAGGCGAACACAACATCTTAGACACTCAAATACCTTATAAATATGGCCCAAAACAACCTATGAAGCTCTAGCAGTACATATCTAGAAATGTAATTGATTTCTTAAATCGTTTTTAAAAGCAACATATCTGTTTCAGCTTACATAACAGACCATGAAATGGCCTCCATGTATTACAATATCTTGTGTAACTGCATGCCAGAATGTTACACCAAATATGCAATTATAATTTCTCTTTGAAACTAATTCTATTAGTATATCACTAGAGACAAAACCACATTTTAAAAACACAGCTTTCTTCATCATTTTCTCCTTAAATCATACTATTCTCTATCTAAATTAAATAAATCTTTTCTCACCTTAGCAAATATTTTTTGAGTTTTGAAAACAGTCTCAGAAATACACCAAATTGTCTTCAGCAGAAGAAAAAGGATGCACTCCAAAGGCTGCAGCTATTGAAAGCACAGAAATACAGATATTCTTTTCACATATCTCTCATATTAGCCAATCATACCTCTTCCCTCACTTTTTTCAAATCAAAACCCTTCCCCCCTCTGCCCTGTCTGCCTTGTTTCCATAGCAACCACCTCCTGGAAGACCTCTCATGTTTGCAAATTCACACAACAATGTTTCAATTGAACTCTGAACTCTCAGTGCACCTGCGTATCCAGTGCAATCTTTCATTAAATGTTTCTTCCTTGACCATTCAAATTACATCTTTCAAAGAACACATCCATGCACCCTAACTTTCTGTTTTCAGAAATGGAAATGCACCAATCACTGCTAATGAATCATTAGCATTGTAAATCCACAGTTTTTTTTCTTTAGAAACTCCTACTGTTTCAACTGCCCTTTCATTACCACACTTCATCTGACTGCAGAACAACCTTCTTCCACCATGTTTAACGTCTGGATTGTTGGACATAGTTACATCCACTGGGCTCAAAGGTATGCTGAGAGCAGAAATTTACACAACCTCAATTTACAAGATGTGGAAATTAAGTGGTTGGGCCAAAGAGGATTAAAATGTCACCAATTGATACCATTGGTGAAAACCTTTATGCATTTGCCAAAACCTGACCTGTTAATAGTGCACTGTGGAGGTAATGATTTGGGCACTTTGACAGGGGTAGGTCTGGAAATGCTTTTAAAGGACACCTTGGAGCAATTAATGGCACTTTTTCCTCAAACTGCCTTGGTATATTCCAATATATGCCAAAGACAGAAATGGAGGTGGTCCAACCAATTTTGTCCACAAATTGAGAAAGCGAGGAAGCATGTAAACAAATCTGTTTCAGCTTACATGAGAGACCATGGAATGGGCTCTCTGTACAACAATAACTTGCGTTACTACATGCAAGATATCTACAGAGGAGATGGAGTTCACTTCTCAGATGAGGGCAACAGAATTTTCATTCTGAATTTAAGACTCTGCATTGGTACCTACTTATAAGTACCTAAATGTACCATAAACCCAAAAGCTCTTCTCAGAGCTACCCTACATCTGATCACTCACAATTATTATTTTTCTCTAACTTTTTTCACTAATTTTCCACAAAATTCGCTCCCCGGAGCGCTACCCGGTTCGCTAACCGAAAGCTAACCTCGCGGAATTTTTTTAAAAAAAATTTTTTTTCCGCACATATAAGCCTCCTCAGCCACGCTCAGAAAACCTAGGGGGTCAAGATAAGTCTACCATGACCCCTTCTACCCATTCTAAACATTATTTGCCCTCCATCTTGTATCTTAATGCGAACGAAACACAAAATGGTGGACTCCCGTGACGCTTAAGGTTCGCTAACCGGGCAGCTTCCCGGAAAGCGGTCCTAAAAAAAGGCGGGAAAGTAATTTACAGAATAACGACTAGAAACACTCTCACCAAATATAGATTAGCTCATACTACATAACAATCCCTTCCATTCTCACAAATTTCATTGAAATTCCATTTAGCCATTTAGCCTGTAGACCTCTCCAAGTACCGTGAGGTAAATTACTTCACAAAACACATCTGAATTGTTGGAATTGACAACCAATGAAAATGTTACTTTCATTTTCTACTTTTATTACCTGACATTTGATTGGTTATATACCTGTATATATATAAAGGGAGAGAAGGAAACACAGCCATTTTGACTACTACTTCTTGTTGTACCTCCTATTTCAAAAGCTTCAAAAAACTTCAACTTCTTTGTGAAGGTAAGTTATAATTTAATATATTGTGCACTATGACTTAATATAGTAGACTTTTTCTGCTACATATACACTATCCCTCTGTAGTAGTAGTGTCTTGGTTAAATCACATACACTTTTTTTTAGTCCTATTTCCACTCTCATACTATACACTGCCAAAAGATAAATTCACTGATAAAAACTGCCTATCTAAAATTAATCCCAACAGTGCCCTATCTCTACTAATATATATTTTTTTAATCCAAATTTCAGGCAAAATGGAAGGCGAGCAGCAAGTTTCATTTTCGATTGAACTGAAGGAGAGCAGCCAAGACAAACTTGATGACTTTATGGATGACAGTAGAGACCACGAACTTCTACAATGTGTTGAAGCAGTAGACAACTTGCTTCAAAATGAAAAACAATTACACCCTATAATAAATTATGACATTTCTGACAATGAAATGTTAGAAAATTTAATAAAGTATGAAACACAATCATAATAAAAAAAATAAATAAATAAAGAAAACAAAAAAAAACAAGAAAAACAACAAACAATTAACATACAGTATTAGAAAAGTCTTTCATTCTTTTATCCATAAAGTTCGCTGCCCAGAAAGCTATCCGGTTCGCGAACTTGGCGCTTACCACGCAAAAAAAAATTTTTTTTTTTGGACCCTCCTAGGCCCTTTTAAAACCTCCACATAAAACCTAGGGGGTCAACGAGGATCTACTATGCCCCCTTATGGTAATTTCCCCCTTTGTTTTGGCCTCCTCTTGTCTCTCGATCCTACCGAGAGACAAGATGGCGGCCGCTCCGGACTGTTTAGAATGTTGACAGACACCGGAGGGCCAATCAGCTTCTCATCGCAAAGTTCCGTTACGCGAAAGGTTCGCGAACCGGATCGCTGCCCGGAGCGCTGTTACAGATATATATCTTGATTTAAACGTTAATTTCTCAAAATCCACTGAAGCACATATATTGAGACCTAGCAAAGGCACATCGGGCTAACAGTCCCTACAATTTTGCCAAGTTTCGTGAAAATCCATTCAGCCGTTCGGGCTAAAAGTGAGTCCAACCGCCCTATGGAAATTAACATGGGAAAAAGGCGTTTTGGGACCCCCCTTTTTTCTCGGCCCCCCCTCCACAAAACCCCCCCAAATTTTCAAGGTCTGCTCAGAAACAAAATGTGCCATTTTCCTGAAAATTTCAGCCAATTCCGTCCACGAACGCAAAAGTTATTAGGCATAGAATTTTCAGAAATCCCATAGGGAAAAAATCCTAACTATATATACCTACTGGCGACCGCCAGTAGGTAATATATATATATATATATATATATATATATATATATATATATATATATATATATATCTATACTACTATTATAAAGAGAGAACAGAAACCTTTTGGCAAGGTAAACTCGGGAACAACAGCGCCAATCCACACACCCAATACATTGTTGTAAACCACAGGGTGTGTAGATGGACATAGGCTGCAAAAAATAAAAAATAAACGTAAATTAAAAAAATAAAGTTTTTAAAAAAAGTAGTCCCCTAAAACAAGCGCCGGCCGCGACGTAGCGCTGACCGCGACCTACACCTGCGTGATGACGCGCGGGGTGGAGCGGGGACGAGGGCCGACGTGCGGCGAGGAGTGACGAGTGGCGCGGCGGCTCAGGTAAGGCGAGGCGGGAGCCGGGAGGCGGTCCGGGCAAGGCAATGTCGGGGAGGGCGGGAGGCCCGGCCGGGACTAAAGAAATCCTCAAAATGCAGCCCCCAGCCCCCTTCTGCCCCCGGGCAACGCTGGGGCGGGCTGGAGGTGGCCGGGAGGCAGGCAGTCGGGCAGCGGTACAACCAATGTCGGGGCAGGCGGGGGGCCGGGACTACACGAACACTCAAAATGCAGCCCCCTTCTGCCCCCGGGCAACGCCGGGGCGGGCTGCTAGTATATATATATATATATATATATATATATATATATATATATATATTCACTGAAAAAACCATAGGTTATAGACCATATATAGTTAGGGATTTGCATTTACAAAACCTTATTTTACTCGCATAAAACCATTGAAATTCCATATATAGTTAGTTGCGCTAACTATATATCGCGCACCCGCAATCCACTGCTGATGATGTCACATATTACATCATTCATGACATGGTCAGTGACATCACTGATGACATCACTGATGACAACATCCAGTGACTGTATGTTTCTGTAAAATGTAAATATGTCTTACATATTGAAGAATGAGTGGATGTATAAGTGTCTGGATGAAGGATTTAGTAGGTGCATGACTGACTGTATGAGTGAGTGATTAAATATGTCTCACTGAGTGCATGGGTTAGTGACTAAACTGTCTTAATTTGTGCATTATTATGTCTGTTGTTCTGTAAACTGCTGCATGTGTTGATAAGTAGCTATATGAGTAACTATATGGGTTATTGATTGGTAGCCCAGGTATTTGTATGGGAGACTGAGTGTGTGTGTGGGTGGCTGGGAGGTGTATGACTCTGTGCATAGATGTGTGAGCAGTTGATTCACTAGATGTATGGTTTCAAAAGTGCATGTGGAAACAGCTGTATGGGCGGTTGACTGTGTGCATGAGTGTATTGGTGAGTGAATGGATATCTCAGTGCTACATGTCAAAGTAAGTACATATGTAAAACACAGTACAAGTGAGAGTTGACATATATAAATAACTGTGCATAAGAGCCAGTGAATGTGTGAGTGGCTGTATGGATCATTGTGAACTTGTATCAGGGATTGTATAAGAGAGTAAATATGTGTTAGTATATGTTTGAATACGTAAGGTGTGTATAACTGTATAGTTGAGAAAATGGAGGTGTGATTGATTCTTTGCATGACTGACTAGGTGTGTGAGTAACTCCATGGATGAGTGACAGTCTGTGAGTGTCTGTTTACACTGATTGTATCTAAGGTTATATTAGAGTCTGAAGAGGTTCATCGTATTATCACATGAATGATATCATCAGTGATGTGATCAGTAATGTCAAATGAGATGTCATCAGTGATGTCATCAGTGATGTCATTTGAGATGTCATCAGTGATGTCATTTGAGATGTCATCAGTGATGTCATCAGTGATGTCACTGACCATGTCATGAATGATGTAATATGTGACATCATCAGCAGTGGATTGCGGGTGCGCGATATATAGTTAGTGCAACTAACTATATATGGAATTTCAATGGTTTTATGCGAGTAAAATAAGGTTTTGTAAATGCAAATCCCTAACTATATATGGTCTATAACCTATGGTTTTTTCAGTGAATTTTCAAGGTTTTGTAAATGCAAATTCCTAACTATATATGGTCTATAACCTATGGTTTTTTCTGTGAATTTCATTGGTTTTTTAAAAGCTAACATCTGTAACTGTAAAATGTATTCTTCTTTAAATCTTAAAATATATTTTAGATGTTTATTAATAATTTTTTTTTTAATATTTTTTTTCTTCGCTTCCAGTTCGCGAACCGGGAAGCTTTCCGTTAGCTCATCTTGATGCCGCGACCTAGTCCGCGAACCGGTAAACGTTACGTTAGCGGAACTGTGACGCGTCGCGGAAGCGCGACGTATCACGTTGTCGCGTAATGCGTCTAATGACGCGCCGCGTTAGCGCTCCCGGAAGTGCTCCGGACCGCGAACCGGAAGCTATCCGAGGCGCGGCGCGCACCGCGTAACGTAAGCGGAACAGGTCATGTGACTTGTTTATCAAAGTTTTCATTGGTTCATTTCACTTTTGGTTTCCAAATGATGTATGACTAGGTCATGTGACCTAAAAATAACACTTTTCATTGGTTCAGAACTTTTGCTTTTCCCAAATCATGTAAACCCCTCCTTCTTTCCTCACTCTGACTTTCATCTTGGTGAGAGAAAGACCATTTTCCTGGAGTTCAGCAATGGCTTCTATACTTGCTGCAGCTGGTGCACCCCCACCACCACCTCCACCTCCTCATAAGAAGAGAGGACCACCAAGTCAATTTATCTCCAACAGAGAGGAGGAAGAGGAGGAAGAAGAAGAAGAGGATAGAGATCAACCAGAATTTATCCCGGAGTTGCCCCGTGTTTCTAAAAGGAAAACAAGTTTCATATGGCAGTTTTTTTCCATCCCTCCAGGGGACAAGAAGGTCAATGCTAAATATGCCACCTGCCTCATCTGTAAATACAGATTGTCTAGAGGCACAGAGAAAAAATATAGTATGGGCAACTATACTATGCATCGCCATATGGCCAGGTGGCATCCCTTAAACTACAGCCGGGCAGAGTTAAGGGACCTACAAGATAATCCCCCGACAACTCCTGTGGCCAGATCTACGTCAACAATATCTTTGACAGGAAGAGAGGCACAGGAAACTGTGCCAAACATTCAGCCAAACTTTAAACATATGAAGTTTACCTGTATATATTGTGGTGCTATGCTCTCGTATGGGAACATGAGCGTGAACTTGATCAATATGGTGTTCGAAAACCATAAGTGCCCTAACGCACCCAAGCAGTAATTTTTTTTTTGCTCCTGTTGAGCCCTTTTCAATGCCTGTTTTTTTGTTGTTTCCCCTCCATAAAAAACACAAAAAAAACATAAAACTGTTCTAAAAATACAAAAAAATCAAAAAATGTTCAGAAAAAAAAAAAAAAAAAACAACAACAAAAACAAAAAAAAAAAGTTCTTTTCAGAACTACCTCCCCTTTCAAATAAAATTGCTAGAATGTTTATCACTCTGGCAAGCTCTATTTCTTTTGGTTCGCTTTCCCGTTCGCTGCCCGGTTCACGAACTTGAAGCGAACCAAAAAAATATTTTTTTAAAAAAAAGAAGAGTTAGTATAAGGGAAGTAAACAGAGAGTAATGTTAAAAGAAAGACAGCTATAGGGAGTAAACCAGAGATACTGTTTAATAGATCTATTTATTAATTCAGGATGACGATAAGGTGTGATCTGTCCTGAGGTTTGTTTAAGGTGAGACCTACTCAGGGTTACAGATCAATTTTACACTTGTTGAAGAATACAGAGCAGATAATGCATGTGAAGGCCTACCAATGAAGTAAGTCATGTCCTCTTATTACATCATTCATGACATGGTCAGTGCCATCATCAGCAGTGCATTGCGGGTAAAAAGAGTAGAAAACATTTACCTTATAATTCTTGTTACCTTTTTAAAATATTTTTTCATACTTTCAATCTGTAAAAGAGAGAACAAACATTTCCAAAAATATTAAAACATGTATTTAAAAATTAGAACAGACAAGGGAAAAGGTTCAAGAACAAACAGTTTTTCAACAACTTTGACATTTACAGAAGCCTCTGCTTCTCTACGTCCCCTACACAATCCTAAACATATATATTTTAAACAAACTGTATCTTGATGTTGATGAACTGAGGCCTATTTTGGAACATGGTGCTTCTTTTGCACTGCTAATGTCTCACAATAGTGATGCAATAGCAGCGCAAAAAAGATGTAAAGCCATCATAAAATTGAGTCTAACATTTTAAATGATTGTTTCAGGATGCAAATAAGATGTGTGCTTTCAAGAGCTTTCTTTGAGGTGAGGCCTATTCATTTTTTTTAAAAAAAACAGTACCCAGAAGTACAGCTCTGTAAGCATTAACATTGACACTTACAGAAGACTCAGTTTCTCCATATCTACCTCACATTTCTAAATGTATATCATAAGTACAAAAAGCAGAACATTAATTATACATGTTAAATGGTTTATTTTTGCTGTTCTCAGAATGTATCAAATTTCACTTAAATCAGTGACTTGAAGGTATTCATCATGTAACAGCGGGGAAAAAAAAACACAATCAAAATGATTGTGTTTAAAAAACCCATTCAACATAAGAAATCTGAATTCAAAACTCCTTAAAATTAACTTACTTTCAATGACGTCGAAGGATGTCCTATGAACAGCGTCCACTGTGTTGTGCTATAAATATTGTCAGCCCGCCACTTTCTGAAAGAAAACCTCCAACGATTCGAAAAATATGTTACATACAAGAAAAGACTTCTCACATTCTACCACATGTTTCCACTTGGCCAAATCATGTTGCAGCTATTCACAAGTCTTGTAATTCTTCCAATCAAATCCCGTCATTTTCTATTTTCGCAACTTTCAAAAAGAAAACATTTAAGATAATTTTCACAATCCTGGACTACTAATATCTTACCCTTCTTTGTCACTCATGTTCTCCTTTTCCTATGACACTGATACTGCTTACTATGAAGCAGACTTACTTGCATCAGGTTTATATAGTCGGATTTTACAAAATGACATTATAATTAAAAGTTTTGGACCAATAATCTAGACAGCATTGCAGACTTACATTCCCTCAACTTCATGAACATTTTGCAATTCTTCACAGGAAATCCCGAGATTCTTTCTTTAAAATTTTGGTTTTAAAAACACCAGGTAAGAATTTTTAAGGTCAAACGGCAATTTTTTTTTGAAAGTTACAACGGAATCATTGCAGAATGACCAGCCGTTTCGAGACTTTAAATAAGCTGTATAATGTCCTGAAGTTGTTGAAGGACCGTCGTGATAGATAATTGCTACAGTTACAAAAGTCCTTCCTGATATTGAAAGCTGAGAAGCCACAACATTTTTTATTAAAGTTGACAATTTTGATCCATCAGGCCTACATCGTTGCATCATTAAAATGACATACTGTCCATATCTACGTATAAGTAATGTTGACATCATTTCAGATTTACATTGGCTACACTCCATGTTGTGATCCGCTGCATTTACTAGCTTATTAAAGGAGACTGATTTACTGTCTGGCAAAGTTAAATAAATAAATCTTTCTGAGTCTACACTAGTAGTACTTGATACCCTACAATTCTCGCAGTCATGCTGCCATTGATAAGAAAGCCCAAACAGGTGATCTACATCTACACCCTCATCTTGCAATATATCAAGCATATACATTAAAAACTCCTGACAATCTTGCTGATTATTTTCAGAGAAGTCTGTTTGACCTGAACATTCATCTAACAGATAACGAACTTCAGACACACTTTCTACTTTTGTTCGATCAGTGCTACATTTTACGAAAACAGAATTCAACAAACAGCATAAAATTTGTTCTGAATTCAACAGAATCTGTTCTTTTAAACTCTCTAGTGAAAAGAGAACATTAACCACTACATTTGCATAGCAGTTGACACCAGAACTGTTTTCAAATTGAAAACCGACAACATCTTCAACAGAATCCACTTTCTTTCTGCTAACAATTTTCGGTTCATTGACTTTTAGTCTTTTTGCAACAACCTCCCTACTATTACTGCTATTTCTACGTTTCCGGCCTACCACACGTTTCTCAAACAAAGGATATTGAGGCAAATGTGGCGCATACTCTCTTCTTAACCTATTGTATTCCTTAACACAATCTAGATCCGCACAAATGTTTGTGACATCACAGTCAATCAAGTACAATCCCGATAAAGTTCTAACTCGTGACAATGCCACATATGCCATACCCTCCTTGAACACAGAACTGCCAATATTCACCAATGCACAGTCTACACTTAAACCTTGCGATTTATGGATTGTCACCGCATATGCCAAGCAAACAGGAAACTGTTTACGGCGAACATATAAGTCTTTAACAAGCAAAAACCTAGCAGAACAACGACCAATTTGCTGTACTTCCTCAATGCCATCAAATTTAATTCTTAAAAATTCTACTCCATCTCTATTTCTGTATTTCTCAAAATCAACAACATTACCCATTGATCCATTTACCAGACCTCTTTCTACATGTAAATTCCATCTCAAAATGATTCGGCAATTTAAACACACATTCAAAGTCTTTTCAAAACCCGCTGTTTTAGATATAGTCTTCTCTAATGAATCCAATTTTGATTTCAAATTGTCTGACAAAATAATTGTTGATCCCATATGCTCTAATTTGTCGATAGCTTCAAGTTTCACAATCTCTTGCTTTTCTAAATTCAACATTTTGTTGTTGAAGATGGCACATTCTGCAAGAGTTGGCATGAGACATATCCCGGATTTCTTCTCAGTAATTTTCTGAAAAATATTCTCAGGCACAATCTCTTGTTTGGGATATAAATTTGACAGTAATCGTGCATTTAAAGCTTCTTTCCCATGCTCGGTCACTTTTCCAATTCTAATATCTTGTAGAATATTCTTGTAATCTTCATCCTTTGCCTGACGCATATTTTGATGCAGTTCAGCATAATTGAAGTTTAACCATATATTGACGTTGCCAATGCACCCTAGGCACTTCCTGGTATCTTCATGTGTGAGTATTTTGAACACAGGTTGACCTTTTACTGGTGTCAGCTGCAGAAGATCTCCGAAAACAATGATGTGTTTCCCACCAAATAACACATCATATTCAGTTTTAAGTACTTCTTGCATTCTCAAATGCACAAAGGCAAGCATGACATTGGAAACCATGCTTACTTCGTCAATGATAAGTAGTTTCATTTTCCTCAAGACTCTTGAAACTTCACAGCAAGCATCTCCAGATAACTTGTTGTATTGTAATTTGTTGTCATGCTCCACCGGCAGCATCAGTAGACGATGCAAAGTAATACCTTTAATGTTATGTGCTGCCAGTCCAGTAGGAGCGGTGACAACACAAGACAGCGATGACTCAGTCTTTTCCTGCAAATAACAAGAGATTGCTTTAATGAGGAAACTTTTTCCAGTTCCCGCTTCTCCACTCACGTACAGTCGGACAGGCTTCAACGATGTACATGAGCACTTGTTCTTCTCATGACTTAATCCGTGCTCAATTTCCTTGGTAACTTCATCATATATTTTCCTCTGCTCAACGTTGAGTTGTTTTTCCAAGTCTTCTAAGTTAACTGAATCCTCCTGAGCATGTGCCATGGCTCTTTCTACTTCATTCATAGCAGTGGCAGCTTCATTTTCGATAATAGGTCCTCCAAGTGGATCTTGACTCAATGAAACAGAACTCTGACTGTCCTGAGAACTGTCTCTGGCAATCTCGGCTGCAATCGTTGCTTCCTGCTCAATTTCCAAAGTTAGCATTTCTTGATATTTAGAAAAAGCAGGACATTCTATGGACTCCTTGGCTGCATTGAAAGAGTCTTCGTAACAGAGGAAATCTCCAAGCAGTTCCTCTTCTGCACGCCAAGGCTTGAAAAGTTGCAAAAGTGCTAAATAAAAAAACTCCTTTTTTTCTGGAGATTCACCACTCAATTTTCGATGGTTTACTAATTGGCATTTTCTTTGCTTGACCAGGCATCCCTCACTTCCAATTACAGCATACACTCCTTTCTCAATATCTTCTTTGATGTTCCTCTTGAATATATAATTTTGGAGAACCTCATATAGACAAACATTCTCAAGGTGACTGCTTCGATTTGGATAATATGTATCCAACATGTTGGTCTTCAAAATGTCGGTACTGTTTGGTTCCTTTTCTGCCAAATACTCAATTTCCCGGACAGGTTTTAGAACTCGATTTCGCGTTGCAGCAAGACCAAGACTCGCCCAAACGAGACTCCTGGATTTGGCATAGAGACTTGCTGAAGACAATCGATCAGAACATTCGTAAGCTCCGATTTCTCGATGCGACAACATCTTCAGACTGAAACTGTACAACTTCTTGCTGAGGCTCTTTTCATGGGAAATGTCCTCCCACATATCCTTCAGTTCGGTCTTTTCTTTTTTGGTGATGTAAGATGTCACATACCGAGCCACAGCCATACAGTTGTCAGCCACAAACTGTATATCCATGTTAGCATTCCACATGGACAAAATCACTGGGTTGTAGTCATTGATGTACTTGGACTCTTCGTTCCTTTTCAAATTGTATGTATTCTTGGGTGATTTCCTCGTCACATTATGTCGCAGCGAAGACATCAAACTGTTCACTCTTCCTTTAGAAATCACCGGTCGTGGAAAGTTGAAACGACATTTGGTGTAGAACTTGTCCTTGTTTCTGAATTTACGACGACAGTACTTTCCACAACGATGGCTTTGGAAACGTAGAACTTGTTCTCTTAGACTTTTTTTCTCCGTTGCGTTTGGAACAGCACACGTAGAATACTGTTCTATGAAATTCATCACTAAGTCATCCGGATCTGTTCCAAATTTAGGTGCATCCTTGATCCACAACAACATATGTATATGAGGGGCACCTCTTGCTTGGTACTCCTTTCTCCAGAAGAAATCCAACACCTCTCCAAGAGGTGGATTCTTTTTATTTGTGATGAAAGACATCATAGCTTCAAATCTATGATTGAAGTACCTGCATACATTCACTGGATCCAAAGAACACAGTTCTCCAGGTGTCTTGAATTCAATGTTTTCAATATTTCCATTTGCCTCTCGTAGAAATTCAAGTAAGTCTTCCCAGCCATACTCGGCACAGCTCAGAGTGAGGAACCATGTTGGAGTTCCTAAGTTCCTCAGCATACATTTTAAATCACCATGACGACGGTACCAGTACTCATTAGTACCACGCTGACACGCCATGAGATTAATTAAGTGAGAATCCAAAATACTGTCTTGGACATTGACTTTATGCATAAAGTCACTTGCCGAGATGTTTTGCATCTGTATACCACTTTTTAAAATGTGGTTCACTGCATATGACAGTCCTGACAGATCGCTTTCAAACAGGAGATGAAACAAATAGGGAATGCATTGCCGAAACCTAGGATCTTCTGCATACAATCGTAAAGTCCGGTATTCAGACGCAGGAATTTGATGAGGTCGCTCATCATATCTTCCTCCTTGACCTGTGGGAAATAGCTGTGGGAAACACCGAGCTTCCAAACTTTCCTCCCAAACACTAATGGGACTCCCTTTGGCTTGTTTCATTTGAAACAACTCAATAGCATTCCCCATGACTTCCTTGGAATGCAAAGGATGAACACTATAATGTTCATATATTTCTTCACTTTTAGAGGCCTCTACTTTCTCAATTTGGCCAGCACACAAATCGCTATCCTCTTCATCACTTACTTCCTCTTCTGCAACATATACATTCTTATAGTACTTATTATTTTTCTTCAAATACACTGTTGCCTTTTTGACTTTCCTAACATCCACTAAATCTTGCCATATTTTCTTATTCTTTGTCGGAACCCCATTAACCAAGATAACCAGAGGTTCCTCTTCCACTTTTTCTATTCCAATTGTGTTAATGTTTTTGTTCAAATCTAGAGGCAAATAAACAACTCTTCCCTTTAATCCTCTCTGTAAATCTGCTGGAGGCAACTTCCCTGTCTTTGGCTCCATTCTTACAATAGCCTGAAAGGGATGGATACTTTGAATCAAAATAGATTCATAAGTATTTAAATCCTTCAATTCTGAAGGAATCTCAACCAATTCCAGATTATTATGAACCGCCCTAGCAGGCATCTGGTTTTGGTTTAATTTGTTACAACAATAAGTACACACACGTTGGTCCACTCCCAAATCAAAACAATTTTCTACCATCAAGTATGTGGCAAAATCCTTCCATTCACTATTATTTTCCCTTTCACTTTTTGCATATAAATCCACTACCTTAGTCTGATTCTTATAATAAGTGCGTCGACAACATACACAAGAGAAATTAGGCCTCTCACTTGATTTCATCTGAAACGTGGCAATTTCCTTCTGAAAATAATCTGTACTGGAAACCTGTACATTATCTTCAACATTACCCTCTACTTCAGGGTCAATTTGAACATTCTCATCTTTACTACCAAAGTAACAAAACTCAATTTCTTCACAAATATTCTTCACATCTATTTCACAACCATGCAAAAGAGCAGCACATAATTGTTTAAGCATAATTGCTGGACTCTTAGCATAATACAACATTCTCACTAATTTTCTCACTTTATTATGATGCACTGCTAGCATCCTGAAATGATGAAAAACACTCTGGCATACTCTCCTGGAAAGACAAGCCAGTGAATGACCACGCAAACCTGTCATTTGTCTCACTCTGCAAGGATCTAAATCTTGCAACAACTTCATTTTCTGCTTCAAACTTTTCTTATTAAATGTCCGTATAAAATCACAAAGCAAATTGATGGAAACCTGTCGCACACTGCAAATAGAACTACACTTCCAAATGTACACAGGACCCTTAGGACGTCTTCCTAAAACCTCATCACTTAGCGCCTCTTCTGTCTCTGTTGTCACAAGTTGTTCTTTTTCAACTGGACAACCATCCTTCACTTCATAAGCTCGACCACTGGTGTCAACTGCAAACACCAAATCATTATCCTGAAAATAACTCTCTTCATTAAAAAATGCCTCACAACTTGAACTATGCATCCATTCTCCGAAAAAAACTTCACAAAAGTTAGTACGATTTACTACTCTCTTCCATCTACTTTTTGTTTTGAAATCAGAAATTACCTTGCTTAGTTTCCTAATTCTATTGATTACCAAAATAAACAACTTTCGCTTAATTTCAAAAGCATGATCAATAATTTTCTCTACATTTTTCTTCTTCTTATAAAATGCCGCTTTCTGTTGGCCTTTCTTTTTAATATTTTTCAATAAATTAACTAATATCCTATTACGGAACATTCGATTTCGAATGTCCCTAAACTGTTGTTTCCTTCTACTATCATGCACAGAGTTATCTCTTCCTCTACCAGTAACATTTGTGATGGGTCTCTCCTTTCCATTTAAATTACTTTTCTTTTTGTGGACTGAAACATTTTTTTGAGCAAAACTTTTTTTACTACAAATATTTCTTAAGAATGATTTCGTGCTCTTACCCGGACCTTTCTTGGTGTTTTGACAAGTATTTGGGGAAGAGGACTGCTGCAATAAAACATCATCCTGCTGTCTTTGACGTTTTCTAGCCTTTCTTATTCTACTTTTTGTAGGCATTTTCCAAACTATGAAAGAATCTGCAGTTGAATCTGTGGAAAAATATAATATAAAATGTTATTAACCACTATTACCAAACAGTAAATAAATAACAGTCATCTAAAACTTAATGCCCTACTAATTATTTAACATAGCAAATGTTTTCCACCAGCACTGCATCACAAAAATGACACTCAATGGTACAAAACAGGCATACAACAATCATAAATCACTCCCTAATATTTTAAATGATTAATTCAGGATGACGATAAGATGTAGCCTATCTAAAGATTTGTTTAGGCCCAGATCTTTAGACTGGGGTGAATGTGTGTCATTGATCCACATTCAGTCCATCACCTGTTTTGTTTATTTGAGGTGAGGCCAACACATGGTTGCAGATAAGATTTTCACTGTAAAAAACCAAGGTAAAAAAACATGTGAAGGCCTACCAATGAAGTAAATCATTAAACCAATACATTTCTGGAAATATGCACTGCTAGTGCTTCATAAGATGTTTTGGGTCATATTTATAAGGCATTTGAGTGTCTATTATGCTATTTTACGTTCTTCATGGTGCAAATTTATTGTAAATACGCTCCCACCTGCGGTTGGCAAATTTAGATTTTGATTATGGGAGTTACATAGGCATGTTAATAATTTCCCAAAAATGGTGTATGACCCCAAACAACCTTTGAAGCAAATGCTCTTAGCCATGTTATCCACCTCCCATTGGATAACATGGCTAAGAAGTGCTTGCAAATGGGAAAAAAAACGGCCGCAATGCATGAATATCGCAGAAAAGTCAGCGATATTCATGCATTTTCCAGCAAATGCTCTTAGCCATGTTATCCACTTCCTATTAAATAACATGGCTAAGAACTGCTCAGGGCCCCATGAGGAACGCTTTCCATTTAAAAAGGGAAAAATAACATCAAAGACACTGAAATGCCTTCTAAATATGACCCCAAACAACCTATGAAGCTCTAACAGTACATATCCTGAAATTTAATTGATTTCAAAATTCGTTTTTAAACACAGCATATAAATCAATTGTATACCTGCATTCATGAAGAAATGACTAAAAATGTCCTTGAGACACATGAAAGTGTTTTCTGGAATGCCCTAGCACCATTTTTGGGACACTATTAACATGGCTAGGTAACTCCCATAATCAAAATCTAAATTTGCCAAGCGCAAGTGGGAGCGTATTTACAAGACACTTGCCCCAAGAGGAACGCTTTCCATTTAAAAAGGTAAACATAACATCAAAGACACTGAAATGCCTTCTAAATATGACCCCAAACAACCTATGAAGCTCTAAAAGTACATATCAAGAAATGTAATTGTTTATCACAAATGCGATTAAAAACGGCCGCAATGCATGAATATCGCTGAAAAGTCAACGATATTCATGCATTATCCAGCAAATGCTCTTAGCCATGTTATCCACCTCCCATTGGATAACATGGCTAAGAACTGCTCGCAAATGCGAAAAAAAACGGCCGCAATGCATGAATATCGCTGAAAAGTCAGCGATATTCATGCATTTTCCAGCAAATGCTCTTAGCCATGTTATCCACCTCCCATTGGATAACATGGCTAAGAACTGCTCGCAAATGCGAAAAAAAACGGCCGCAATGCATGAATATCGCAGAAAAGTCAGCGATATTCATGCATTTTCCAGCAAATGCTCTTAGCCATGTTATCCACTTCCTATTAAATAACATGGCTAAGAACTGCTCAGGGCCCCATGAGGAACGCTTTCCATTTAAAAAGGGAAAAATAACATCAAAGACACTAAAATGCCTTCTAAATATGACCCCAAACAACCTATGAAGCTCTAACAGTACATATCAAGAAATTTAATTGATTTGAAAATTCGTTTTTAAACACAGCATATAAATCAATTGTATACCTGCATTCAAGAGGAAAGGACTGAAAATGTCCTAGAGACACAGAAAATCGTTTTCTTGAATGCCCTACCACCATTGTTTGGACATTATTAACATGGCTATGTAACTCCCATAATCAAAATCTAAATTTGCAAAGCACAAGTGGGAGCGTATTTACAAGACACTTGCCCCATGAGGAACACTTTACATTTTAAAAGGAAAACATAACATCAAAGACACTCAAATGCCTTATAAATATGGCTCAAAACAACCTATGAAGCTCTAGCAGTACATATCCAGAAATGTAATTGATTTCTTAAATCGTTTTTAAAAACAACATATCTGTTTCAGCTTACATAACAGACCATGGAATGGGCTCCATGTACCACAATAACTTGTGTTACTGCATGCCAGAATGCTACACCGAATATGCAATTACAATTTCTCAAAGAAACTAATTCTATTAGTATATCACTAGAGACAAAACCACATTTTAAAAACACAGCTTTCTTCATCATTTTCTCCTTAAATCATACTATTCTCTATCTAAATTAAATAAATCTTTTCTCACCTTAGCAAATATTTTTTGAGTTTTGAAAACAGTCTCAGAAATACACCAAATTGTCTTCAGCAGAAGAAAAAGGATGCACTCCAAAGGCTGCAGCTATTGAAAGCACAGAAATACAGATATTCATTTCACATATCTCTCATATTAGCCAATCATACCTCTTCCCTCACTTTTTTCAAATCAAAACCCTTCCCCCCTCTGCCCTCTCTGCCTTGTTTCCATAGCAACCACCTCCTGGAAGACCTCTCATGTTTGCAAATTCACACAACAATGTTTCAATTGAACTCTGAACTCTCAGTGCACCTGCGTATCCAGTGCAATCTTTCATTAAATGTTTCTTCCTTGACCATTCAAATTACATGTTTCAAAGAACACATCCATGCACCCTAACTTTCTGTTTTCAGAAATGGAAATGCACCAATCACTGCTAATGAATCATTAGCATTGGAAATCCACAGTTTTTTTTCTTTACAAACTCCTACTGTTTCAACTGCCCTTTCATTACCACACTTCATCTGACTGCAGAACAACCTTCTCCCACCATGTTTAAGGTCTGGATTGTTGGACATAGTTACATCCACTGGGCTCAAAGGTATGCTGAGAACAGAAATTTACCTAACCTCAATTTACAAGATGTGGAAATTAAGTGGTTGGGCCAAAGAGGATTAAAATGTCACCAATTGATACCATTGGTGAAAACCTTTATGCATTTGCCAAAACCTGACCTGTTAATAGTGCACTGTGGAGGTAATGATTTGGGCACTTTGACAGGGGTAGGTCTGGAAATGCTTTTAAAGGACACCTTTGAGCAATTAATGGCACTTTTTCCTCAAACTGCCTTGGTATATTCCAATATATGCCAAAGACAGAAATGGAGGTGGTCCAACCAATTTTGTCCACAAATTGAGAAAGCGAGGAAGCATGTAAACAAATCTGTTTCAGCTTACATGAGAGACCATGGAATGGGCTCTCTGTACAACAATAACTTGCGTTACTACATGCAAGATATCTACAGAGGAGATGGAGTTCACTTCTCAGATGAGGGCAACAGAATTTTCATTCTGAATTTAAGACTGTGCATTGGTACCTACTTATAAGTACCTAAATGTACCATAAACCCAAAAGCTCTTCTCAGAGCTACCCTACATCTGATCACTCACAATTATTATTTTTCTCTAACTTTTTTCACTAATTTTCCACAAAATACGCTCCCCGGAGCGCTACCCGGTTCGCTAACCCTCCTAGGCCCTTTTAAAACCTCCACATAAAACCTAGGGGGTCAACGAGGATCTACTATGCCCCCTTATGGTAATTTCCCCCTTTGTTTTGGCCTCCTCTTGTCTCTCGATCCTACCGAGAGACAAGATGGCGGCCGCTCCGGACTGTTTAGAATGTTGACAGACACCGGAGGGCCAATCAGCTTCGCATCGCAAAGTTCCGATACGCGAAAGGTTCGCTAACCGGATCGCTGCCCGGAGCGCTGTTACAGATATATATCTTGATTTAAACGTTAATTTCTCAAAATCCACTGAAGCACATATATTGAGACCTAGCAAAGGCACATCGGGCTAACAGTCCCTACAATTTTGCCAAGTTTCGTGCAAATCCATTCAGCCGTTCGGGCTAAAAGTGAGTCCAACCGCCCTATGGAAATTAACATGGAAAAAATGCGTTTTGGGACCCCCCTTTTTTCTCGGCCCCCCCTCCACAAAACCCCCCCAAATTTTCAAGGGCTGCTCAGAAACAAAATGTGCCATTTTCCTGAAAATTTCAGCCAATTCCGTCCACAAACGCCAAAGTTATTAGGCATAGAATTTTCAGAAATCCCATAGGGAAAAAATCCTAACTATATATACCTACTGGCGACCGCCAGTAGGTAATGTATATATATATATATATATATATATATATATACATATAGATAGATAGATAGATAGATAGATAGATAGATAGATAGATAGATAGATAGATAGATAGATAGATAGATAGATAGATAGATAGATAGATAGATAGATAGATAGATAGATAGATAGATATTACGTACTGGTGGTTGCCAGTAGGTATAGTTAGGACCATACTTGTATAGAAAAAGCTTCTCTTGACTTGCCTATATCTTTGGAGTAGTTTGTTCATGGAAAGTTTTGGGGTGATCTGTCAAACTGGGGCTGAGAAAAAGTGGAGAAAATACGATTTCCCATGTTAATTCGCATAGGAGCTTTGAACACAACTACAGCAGCCCGAACCACTGGACGGAATTACACCAAATTTGGCAGGAAGGTAGATTTTTGTTTGCAGATCATGCTTTCGGTTTTTTGGTGTAAATCCGTTTAGTAGTTGTTGAAAAATGTACGGGAAATCAAATAAGGATATGTGGGTGGAACCTCAGCACAGATCTAATGGTGAGATCTGATTAGCTGTCAGCTCTTCAACCAGAAAGTACTGGCAGCCATCTTGGGACCAATATACACAAGAGTATTAAGTAAGCACGGATACCACATGTATCTTTAAAGAAAGATTTATCCATGACTCGAGCCTCTGGCTTGAGCACTTCCAGCATAGAAGTCTTCCTTCTCTGACATCCCCTTTCCAATGACCGTAGTCGCTGTGTGACCTCATGATATTCTATGAGCTCGGGGATTACTCGAGCTCAAGCATGCGTACGAGTGAGCACAACACCTCCCCCTTCCCACAAAACAATAACATAAATCTTTGTCTTAACACAATAAATAATACAGAAGATACAATGGTACTATACTTGACTACCCATATAAATCTTAACATGTTATCACAAGAAAACTCAGGGAAAAAGTGAACCATAGACATATGCATACAGTCATAATATAGTCATTCAAGTGTTTAGGCTTCAAGCTCATTCTCCTAGACCTAGTTGTCTTATGAGGAATTTATTCCATATTTATAAAATTATTTGAACTTACATCCCTGGATGACTCTCAAATCCCTTCTCCCACAATTGAACCTTGACGCAATTGAACAGAGATAAGATTCACACCTGATCCAACTTTAGTGGATACATCATCCACCCAATCGTATTTTCTCACTTTAGCACCCAACTCAGAACCTTCCCCTCTCGAACTAGAAACAGAAGTCCTTCTGAATACTGTTTGTCTCTTGGCATGCCACACTTTCCTATCACTTAGCAGAGTAGAATTACACAATATCAAAATACCTTCAAGGGTGTGGAATATTTGTTTTCACCCTTGCACACCAATCTTCCTCTTTTAACTTTCATGAGGTCTCCACCACTAAGTTTGACTTTTATTTACACCATGCAGATACTCAAATCTATCCTTATACTTTACTTGCTTCAATTCCACGAGGTTCTTCACCTTCTCGGGTGACCATGAGAACATTTTTGGGCTCTCTAACCACCCCATGTTGTCCTTGGTGCATGGTGACCTCTCCTCATCAACTCAAAAGGGCTATGCTCTGTTGACTCGCACAGTGTAATACTGTAAGCGACCGCCGTCTTCCTAAGCTCATTTTCCCAGTCCATCCATTACTGTTATATACTTCAATTATCACATTTATGACACTGTTGAAAAGCTCAACATTCCCAATGCCTTTGGGATGAAAGAGGGATGTAGTCCTATTTATAATATTTGTTTTCTTAATAGAAGTTTTGAAATTATCCACTATGAATTGTCCTCCATTGTCAGAGAGTATTACTTTAGGTAATCCCTCTCGGGAAAACACCTCCTCTAAAAAACAGTACTATAGACCAAGTATCTACTGTCTGTACCTCCTTGACCTCAGGCCACCTTGAAAAATGGTCACTCAATACAAGTATATATTTGTGCAGTTCACTCACATCTTGCATTGGACCAAACATGTCAATCCCCCCTCTTTCCCAAAGCATATCTGGATCACAATAGGATGCAAAGGAGGCTTAAAAGTGACAATGGTTTTGTATGAATTATTACATTTCACACAGTCCCTTACAAACTTCTCAATCATCCTATCTATTCCTGCCCACCAATACAATGGTTTCACTATGCCAAGGTGGTCTTCATGACACAAATTTAGTACCTTGTCCTTAAATTCCCAGAGAGGAACCAGTTTGCCTCCTCTCAGCAACAACTTTTCTGCCATAGATATCTCATTTACACCTCTCAGACAGGGAAACAGTCTTTACTCAACTGATTTTTCTCTGGCCAATCCTCCGAAACATGTTTCAAAATGGTACATAACATGCCATTCTGATTGATGGCATCGGTCCTTCAGGACCTATGGATTGTAGTTCTTCTGTAAAACCCCTTGCAACCATACAATCATCCCAGTCACTTTTGACCCCATTGGCCGTAGGTAGAGGCAACCTGCTCAAGAAAACTGCTATCCTGTTACGGGTACCAGGAACGTACTGCACATCATACACATAATCTAATACTTGCATTGACAGTCTGGATATCCTAGGAGACACATTATTCAGACTTTGTGATGTGAGGATCTTAGTAAGAGGCTTATGATAAGTCCCCACTATGACTTTGGTACCCCAAATAAACTGTCTACAGTTCCTTATACCCCACACACACATAAAGGCCTTCCTTTCTATAATTGAGTACTCCTCAGCCATAGGAGTGAGTGCACTGGACTCAAAGACAACAATACCTTCTGTACCCTTGTTCTGTACTTGAGAAAGTAACCTCCCTAACCCCTTTTCGCTAGCACCTTTGGTAATGGAAGTCCTAAATTTGGATATGAATCTTTAAAGGACAGGAACAGAGCAGATATCCCTCCTAATTCTATCTAGATTAAACTTGCATTCTTCAGTCTACTTAAACTTGCAACTTTTCTTGAGTAGCTGACAAATAGGAAATATCTTCTCTGAAAAGTTAATAACAAATTTGGAGTAAAATTCAGCTAATCCTAAAATTGATCTTCCTTCGTCTTTATTCTAGGGTAAGGAGCTTTCCTACTGGCATTGACTAATTCAAACTTCGGCTGATCCCTTTGGAACTGATCTCACGGCCCAAATACGTGACAGTGTTCTTCCCAAACTTGCATTTGGACGCCTCGGCTGTCAACCCGTAATGTTCCAAATTTCTTAGTACATCAACCAATGTCTCACTGTGTTCCTTCTCATTTCTACCCATAATTAGGTTGTCATCCTGAATTATATTTGTCTTGCCTTTGAATAGTTGATACATCAGATGTTGAAACATGGCAGCAGCTAGTGCTCTGTCAACACTTTCCCAATTAGGTTTGCGCTTCATCATGTAAAAGCTAATGCGCAGATCAGAGCACAAACTGTTGTGACTGGCCAAATCCAAGTTTGTTGATGGTACCGTACTAAGTTTAGGAATTGTGGTGTGCTGTAAGTTAAATTCACACTGTGAAAAAGCCTTCCGCTGGGATTATATCAATCATGTTTAAGAGAAAATAGTTTTCTCATGATTTTTCCATAGAGGTTATAGACGATGCTCCAGAAGCTAAAATGAGAGCATATTTTCTGTAAATCCATACTGTGTTTCTCAGATATATGAGAATGAAGTCGAACATTTTCAGTAAAACGTACTTCCAACAGGAGCAGTCTTTTAGTTGATTCTTGTGTGTTCTTCTGCAGCCTCCTAGCGTGTTCAACGAACAACTAAAGCGCTAACAGTCTTACTTATTATAAAGGTGTGGTACACTTGAAGCCATTATGTTTTAATCAAACTGGTAAAACTTGAAACATTCAATTTAGAAAGAAACACAATGAGGGGGTTCAATTTGTCATAGAAATTATGGTTAGTGCTGTAGAAAGAAAAATTAGGACACATTTTAAGTGAGTTCTCAAAAATCTTCCTCTTCCATATCATTAAAACATTCTGACATGCAGACTGAAACATGCACTTTCAACACCAGCAGCAGACTGCTAGTTAACTTCCTGGTGATTAGCAGTTTGCTGCAGTGTTCTGATGAGCAACTACAGTGGTAACATTATTTGTTATGCCAAAAGTGTGGCACGTCTGACCCCCCATCTTAATGGAATCGAAGTGGAAAACTGAAAGCATTTTCTACTGATGATACTGCAGTACATCAGGAGATTAGGAAGCTTCATAACAAATGAGTCTCCCAAGATGGTCACCAGAGAGAAAAGATCCCAAATGTACCAAAAATATCACCCAAATGTAGCCCAAGTACAGCCCAATGTCAGAAGTGTGCAAAACACAAACACATTGGGCTTCTTTATAAAAGTACATGAAAGGGTTAACACACACTAACCATTCAGGAATGAAGTGACAAAAAAAACATTAATACATTTTTTTATTTGCTGCCTTCCACCCTATCAGAGGGTGCAAAGTTGAAAATGCTGTCATTAATGGTTGCTTTGTGCAAGAGTGGTATGCCATTCTTTATGCTTAGTTTTAAAGCACCTCCAGGCGCTGAGGGCTGACAGGAGCGGCAACGTCCGCGATGCTGGCTGGGACATATAGTCCTGTGTTCCCCTCTGGCCGGAATAAACAAACAAGTGCAGGCAGTAAAATCGGGGAGTCAAAAGAAATAATGTTTTTTTTTGTTGGCTGTGAAATGTTTTCTGAATCTGATAGATGCTCTCCTGCTCTGTAATAATACAAATCTTTGTTAGGGTAGAGCGTTAAATAATACATGCGATCACCAGTTCAAAATACAGTAAGTAAATGAAAAAACATTGCAGTTGACTGCCAGCATACATTTTACAATATCCTGATGGGATCCTTAATGCCGTATTTCAGTTGGGTTTGACAGGCATTTGATTACACCAGCTAAGGCTTTGAAGGCGCTTTCACCTATGGAAAAAGCAGGTTCATTGGTGTTTGGTCCAAGATTCAGGTCAGATGTACATTATGCCTGTGCTTAAAGGCAATCAGATTTTTCTTTGGCACACTTTTTTTGTGGTAGTAAAGGGGCCTTTAGTGTGGCAAAAGCATTCATAGGCTTGAAGGCTAGAAGCCTGTGTGCTCTTGTGTATTTCTGGGTCTAGCTGAGGTTGAAGGTGTGCATATTATTCTGACATCTCCTTCCAACTCATCTGAGTCTAAATAATCTTTCAGCATGGAAGCATAAATTAATGGTGGAAACAGCCATTAGAACACAGCCGTTACCACATACTGCCTTTATTAGTCTTCCTTTACAACGCAAGGGCCATTGCCACCCAGGATTTTACAATTCATATGCATTTACCACGCATGCATTTACAATGAATTTTGTTGTAAAGTCATAAATGGTAAAGGCATATGCATTTTACATGCAAGTATTAGGTAAGTATTATATATATATATGTTCCAGCCACAATCGGATGATTTTTGGCATGTTAAAACTCTGTTTGGAACAGAATTACTTCATTTTTAATGGACAGATATATCAGCAACTGAGGGGTGTGGCCATGGGGGCTTGCTTCTCCCCCAGCTTCGCGTGCTTGCACATGGGGCTGTGGGAGGAGCGGGTCCTCATGGGGTCACATGGAGACATCATGAGAACCAATGTCATGCTGTATCTGAGATATATTGATGATCTCTTTTTAATTTGGAAGGGTTCGAAATCTAGTGCTGAGGAGTTTGTTAAATTGATAAATGTCAATTCTTTAAATTTGCAATTTACTTCTCAAATAGACAATGTCTCTGTAAACTTTTTGGACGTAGAGGTATTCATCAGCAACCACAAACTAGGGACTAGACTACATAGAAAAATAACTACGGGAAACACAGTACTTCATGCCATGAGTCAACACCCGCGCCACCTCATCAATAGCATCCCCTACGGGGAGATGCTTAGGTTGAGGAGAATCTGTAGCGCGGACAGTGACTGTGAAGCTGCACAACAGGAGAGTAAGAAACGCTTCCTAGAGAGGGGTTGGACAAAGCCATCAGAAGGACTAGAGCCAAAACAAGAGAGGAGGCCCTAATTCCTAAAATTAAAGAACCAATAATTAACCCTGACAGCACGCATATTAATTCTAGAGTCATAGTCCCCTATTGTCAACAACACTCAGATTAAAAAGATTTTCCTCAGGAATTGGAACCTAGTAAAGGGGGATCCAATCATTGGGGGTGATGTCTCCATAAGACCAGAAATCACTTTCCGTAAGTCTCCAACAATGGCGGATGCCCTGGTTAGCAATAACTTGGAGACAACCCTGTCCGGCACATGGGAGGCCCTAAACAAAGGTTTCAGAAAATGTGCTTTTTGCAAAGCTTGCCGCTATGGGGTGAATAAAACTCATTATGTGAGTCCATTCAGGGTGAAACCTATACCCATCACTAAACGCTTGACTTGTAAGATAGAGTCTGTAATTTACGTTTTGCAGTGCCCTTGCGGCTTAAACTATATAGGCAGCACGCGGCCCTCAGCACATAAACGTATACTCCAACACATTAGAGCGATAACTGGCAAGGATCAGTCTTACCCGGTGGCACGTCACTTCGAATCATTGCACAACAGTGACCCCAGTAGTCTTCAATATTATCTAATTGACACGGTACTACCCTTAAAACGGGGAGGAGATAGAGAGGGCAGGTTACGCCTCTTGGAGACCAGGTACATTTTAGAAATGAATAGTAAGAGTCCGGCGGGACTCAATGACCGGGAAGACTTATATACTTGTCTAAAGGAACTATGAAGTTCACTTAGAATAACGTGTTTACTTGCCACCATAACCAATATCAGATCAACTAATATACATTTTTTTAATTTTCCCTCCGTTGTGTGTAGGTAGTTGCCCTTGATCATGTTCTGATTATGGATGCTAAGCATACCCCTGCTGATGCTTTAAAATCAATGTAGCACAGCTATTAAATAACTGTATGAATCTTTAATGCTCGGGTATCCACAACTTCCATCTTTTCTGTGAAACATTTTTAATATGATGATGCTATTATTGGAAATTTTCTATTTTTGTGGCACGGGCACTTCACTTCAAACACTTTAGGTATATTTCACAGCTGCTTTTGTGGGGTTTTGTATTAAATAATATATGGTAGGCGATGGCGGCATATTTGTGGCTTGGATGAGTTGCTCACTTGTGCTCATCCAAGAATTATTTTACACAAGCATAGATTATTATGCACAAACTTATCAATTTGAACGATTTGATATTCTTTTCCCACAGGATATGTATACATGACTAATTTTTAATGTGTATATACTTACATGATATTTTTCTATATATATATAGATCAACATATTTTTGATATTTATATATATATATTTATGTGTTTTTTATAAAAGATTGTATATAGATATATTTTTGATAACTCTGATATTTTAGTTATCTATATTCAGATGTAATTAATTATGTACATAGAATGAAGATGAATTGAAATTCTATGTGTTTGATTTTACGTGTTAATCTTATGTGGGATCTAAGTTATTGGGCACTATGCCCTCAATTTTGTTTCAAATTGGCAAAAGTTTGAAAAAAGAAAAATGCATATGCACTGTTCACTGTAAACGCAAACAGGTATGCCGCGCCCCCATTTGGGATTATTTAAACCCCTTGTTTGTTTCATTGCACGTCATGTGATCAAGCCTCGTTTGGGAGGTGAAACGTGTCATGGCGGATGGCTGGCAACACACTTGCACAATAAATCACTGAAGAATCAGCACAAATCCTGGGCTTACTCGCGTTATTCTTCTGAAAAGATGAATGGTTGTGAATAACGGTTTCGTATCTATCTATGTATATATATATATCTAATTCCCAAGTTTGCTTCAAAGACGAGTTCCGCACTCCCAGGCAAGGTAGGAAACAACCTTTATTGGTAATACAAGCAGTTTCTCATCCCGTTTTTCAAAGTCCTTTAGCCTGACGCGTTTCGGGGAATTCATTCCCCTTCCTCTGAGGCTTGCGTGAACAGCTTCGGTTTACAGATTTCTACCATGTCCCCTGCGTGTTCTTTCTTTAATTTATTGACCTCCGGTGTGTCATCACGCTGCATCAGCAATTATTTCGCTCCATTGGTGCTCCTGTTGCACGCTGGGACTTGTAGTAATTTGCATCTAATTTTACCCTTTGGTGGGTTAGTTTGCTCACGCCGTTTTCCGGACAACGTGTCATGGCGGATGGCTGGCAACACACTTGCACAATAAATCACTGAAGAATCAGCACAAATCCTGGGCTTACTCGCGTTATTCTTCTGAAAAGATGAATGGTTGTGAATAACGGTTTCGTATCTATCTATGTATATATATATATATATATATATATATATATATATATATATATATATATATATATATATATATATATATATATATATATATATATATATATATTACCTACTGGCGGTCACCAGTAGGTATATATAGTTAGGATTTTTTCTCTATGGGATTTTTGAAAATTCTATGTCTAATAACTTTGGCGTTTGTGGACGGAATTGGCTGAAATTTTCAGGAAAATGGAACATTTTGTTTCTGAGCAGCCCCTGACAATTTGGGGGGGTTTCATCAAGGGGGGGCCGAGAAAAAAGGGGGGTCCCAAAACGCATTTTTCCAATGTTAATTTCCATAGGGCGGTTGGCCTCACTTTTAGCTCGAACGGCTGAATGGATTTGCACGAAACTTGGCAAAATTGTAGGGACTGTTAGCCCGATGTGCCTTTGCTAGGTCTCAATATATGTGCTCCAGTGGATTTTGAGTAATTTAGGTTAAAAAAAAGATATATATTAGGGCGGAGCCTAACCACACATCTGATCTGATTGGCTGTCAGCACTTCATCCAAGAAGTGTTGGCAGCCATCTTGGGACCAATATACATGATAGCACCTCATTAAAAAGCGTTGTAGTTAATAGAGGGTTTTAGGACTTTAGTTACATTATAAATCATATGTTGATGGTACCATACTCGTTTTAGGAATTGTGGTGGGTTCTAAGGTGATTTTACCATGTGAAAAAACCTTCTGCTGTGATATCATTAATATTGTTTGAAAGAAAACTAATATCTCATGATTTTCCCACAGTGGTTTGGAAGGGGATCTATAAGCTAAACTGAAAGCATATTTTCTGTAAATTCACATTATCTTTCTCAGTCATGTGAAAATGAAGTCTGACATTCTCAGTAAAACATGTACATCCAACAAGGACAGAGACTGTCAGTTGATTCCTTTGTGTTCTACTGCAGCCTCCTAGAGTGTTCTAAAGAACAACTAGAGCGCTAACAGTCCTACTTATTACAAAGGTATGGCACACCTGAAGCCATCTTGATTGGAATAAAGTGGTAACTCTTAAAACATTTAATTTAAAAAGAAACAACATGAGGGGGTATATTTTGCCATAGAAAGTATGATTAGTGCTGCAGAATGAAAAATTAGGGCACATTTTGAGTGACTTCTCAAATCCTTTTCTATTTCATTAAAACATTCTGACATGCAGTCTCCCAAAATGGCCACCAGAGACAAAAGAGCCCAAATGTAGCCCAAATATCACCCAGATGTAGCCCAAGTATAGCCCAATGACAGAATGTCCCAGAGTGTTCTAAAGAACAACTAGAGCGCTAACAGTCCTACTTATTACAAAGGTATGGCACACCTGAAGCCATCTTGATTGGAATAAAGTGGTAACTCTTAAAACATTTAATTTAAAAAGAAACAACATGAGGGGGTATATTTTGCCATAGAAAGTATGATTAGTGCTGCAGAATGAAAAATTAGGGCACATTTTGAGTGACTTCTCAAATCCTTTTCTATTTCATTAAAACATTCTGACATGCAGTCTCCCAAAATGGCCACCAGAGACAAAAGAGCCCAAATGTAGCCCAAATATCACCCAGATGTAGCCCAAGTATAGCCCAATGACAGAATGTCCCAGAGTGTTCTAAAGAACAACTAGAGCGCTAACAGTCCTACTTATTGCAAAGGTATAGCACACCTGGAGCCATCGTGATGGGAATAAAGTGGTAACTCTTAAAACATTTAATTTAAAAAGGAACAAAATGAGGCGGTATATTATGCAATAGAAGGTATTATTAGTGCTGCAGAAAGAAAAATTAGGGCACATTTTGAGTGACTTTTCAAATCCTCTTCTATTTCATTAAAAAATTCTGACATGCAGTCTCCCAAAATGGCCACCAGAGACAAAAGAGCCCAAATGTAGCCCAAATATCACCCAGATGTAGCCCAAGTATAGCCCAATGACAGAATGTCCCAGAGTGTTCTAAAGAACAACTAGAGCGCTAACAGTCCTACTTATTACAAAGGTATGGCACACCTGAAGCCATCTTGATTGGAATAAAGTGGTAACTCTTAAAACATTTAATTTAAAAAGGAACAAAATGAGGGGGTATATTTTGCCATATGAATTATGATTAGTGCTGCAGAAAGAAAAATTAGGGCACATTTTGAGTGACTTCTCAAACCCTCTTCAATTTCATTAAAAAATTCTGACATACAGTCTCCCAAGATGGCCACCAGCGACAAAAGAGCCTAAATGTAGCCCAAATATCACCCAGATGTACCCCAAGTATAGCCCAATGACAGAATGTCCCAGAGTGTTCTAAAGAACAACTAGAGCGCTAACAGTCTTACTTATGACAAAAGTATGGCACACCAGAAGCCATCTTGATTGGAATGAAGTGGTAAGTCTGAAAACACTCAATTTAAAAAGGAACAACATGAGGGGGTTAATTTTGCCATAGAAAGTATGATTAGTGCTTCAGAAAGAAAAATTAGGGATCATTTTGAGTGACTTCTCAAATCCTCTTCTATTTCATTAAAAAAATTCTGACATGCAGACTGAAACATGCACTTTGAATACCAGCAGCAGACGTCCCTGGTGAGCAGTAGCTTTACTACAGTGATCTAATGTGCAACTAGAGTGCTAACATTCAGAATTTATGGCAAATGTGTGACACATCTGAATGCCTTCTTGATGGAACCAAAGTAAACAAGCATTGAAAATGCAATAGATCTCTCCCTCGTTTAAGTTAAAGCCATTCTGTTTGTAATGAGGTGGCTTTTTAGCTTTGCTTTTATTAGTGTTTTTTCAACTTTCATGTAAATAACATGCATCTGTATGCATATAAGTATATGTATTCCATACTATCCAAGTTAGACGCGCACTCAGAGGTAAAGTGTACACAGTGTCGCTTTATTTACAGCAAATAAAGCGACACTGTGCACACTTTACCTCTGAGTGCGCGTCTAACTTGGATAGTATGGAAAATAATTGACTGGCGGGGCTCTGCCAGCCGTGACCGCGCCACCGGACTGTGGGAGGTTCCGCCGCGAAAGAGCCGTGGAAAGTAAGCATAAGTATATGTATGCATGCATTTATGTTTGTATTTATATAGATATACAGATGATATATGTTTATATATGTATGTATATATATATATTCACTGAAAAAACCATAGGTTATAGACCATATATAGTTAGGAATTAGCATTTACAAAACCTTGAAAATTCACTGAAAAAACCATAGGTTATAGACCATATATAGTTAGGAATTAGCATTTACAAAACCTTGAAAATTCACTGAAAAAACCATAGGTTATAGACCATATATAGTTAGGAATTCGCATTTACAAAACCTTATTTTACTCACACAAAACCATTGAAATTCCATATATAGTTAGTTGCACTAACTATATATCGCGCACCCGCAATCCACTGCTGATGATGTCACATATTACATCATTCATGACATGGTCAGTGACATCACTGATGACATCACTGATGACATCTCAAATGACATCACTGATGACATCACTGATGACAACATCCAGTGACTGTATGTTTCTGCAAAGTTAAAATATGTCTTACATATTGAAGAATGAGTGGATGTATAAGTGTCTGGATGAAGGATTTAGTAGGTGCATGACTGACTGTATGAGTGAGTGATTAAATGTGTCTCACTGAGTGCATGGGTTAGTGACTAAACTGTCTTAATTTGTGCATCATTATGTCTGTTGTTCTGTAAACTGTTGCATGTGTTGATAAGTAGCTATATGAGTAACTATATGGGTTATTGATTGGTTGCCCAAGTATTTGTATGAGAGACTGAGTGTGTGTGTGGGTGGCTGGGAGGTGTATGACTCTGTGCATAGATGTGTGAGCAGTTGATTCACTAGATGTATGGTTTCAAAAGTGCATGTGGAAACAGCTGTATGGGCGGTTGACTGTGTGCATGAGTGTATTGGTGAGTGAATGGATATCTCAGTGCTACATGTCAAAGTAAGTACATATGTAAAACACAGTACATGTGAGAGTTGATATATATAAATAACTGTGCATAAGAGCCAGTGAATGTGTGAGTGGCTGTATGGATCATTGTGAACTTGTATCAGGGATTGTATAAGAGAGTAAATATGTGTTAGTATATGTTTGAATAAGTAAAGTTTGTATAACTGTATAGTATAGGAAATGGAGGTGTGATTGATTCTTTGCATGACTGACTAGGTGTGTGAGTATCTCCATGGATGAGTGACAGTCTGTGAGTGTCTGTTTACACTGATTGTATCTAAGGTTATATTAGAGTCTGAAGAGGTTCATCGTATTATCACATGAATGATATCATCAGTGATGTGATCAGTAATGTCAAATGAGATGTCATCAGTGATGTCATCAGTGATGTCATTTGAGATGTCATCAGTGATGTCATTTGAGATGTCATCAGTGATGTCATCAGTGATGTCACTGACCATGTCATGAATGATGTAATATGTGACATCATCAGCAGTGGATTGCGGGTGTGCGATATATAGTTAGTGCAACTAACTATATATGGAATTTCAATGGTTTTGTGTGAGTAAAATAAGGTTTTGTAAATGCGAATTCCTAACTATATATGGTCTATAACCTATGGTTTTTTCAGTGAATATATATATATATATGTATATATATATATATATATATATATATATATATATATATATATATATATATATATATATATATATATATATATATATATATATATATATATATATATATATATATATATATATATATATATATATATATATATATATATATATATATATACTACTATTATAAAGAGAGAACTGTGTCCTTTGAGCCAGGTAAACTCGAAAAGTACACCACCAATACAAACACCCAAGACATCTTTGAAAACCTCAGGGCAAGCAGAAGGACATAGGCTATATAAAAATAAAAAATATATGTTCTTTAAAAAATTTTGGAATAAAAAAAAGTAGTCCCTTGCAAGTAGCGCCGGCCGCCTGCATTACACACCAATGTTAAAAGGTATGAAATGTTCAACCAATAAAATGGTGTAGCAGAGCAAGGGAAAACGAACTGAGCAATGTTAGTTTGGGATGGACTTTAAAAACAAACGCTGGAGAAATGCAATATTCAGGGCAGCATGACAATATGGAGCCGTTTTGTGCACTTGTGGAGTAATGAAAAATGAAAGAAAATCGTTCAGCCAACAATTCCACTGAAATAATGAATAATTGTGAAAATGAATTGTTGACTGGATCTAAAACTTATTATGAACTTCCCAGCGCATTATGGACATTTTAGTACACTAGGACTGCAAAGTGACGTCGCAGTCTTAGTTAAAGGGGGCACGAGGAAGGTCACGCCCTCAATTATCCAGAAGGCTCACCTGTGACCAAGACTCTATATGAGTTGAAACGCGCAAGGATTTCCATGCTGCCACTGCGAAGTTTTCATGAATAAAAGCGCATGTTTGCAGAGTCTGGTTTCGGCGTTTCTGTGGATATATATATATATATATATATATATATATATATATCTATACTACTATTATAAAGAGAGAACAGAAACCTTTTGGCAAGGTAACCTCGGGAACAACAGCGCCAATCCACACACCCAATACATTGTTGTAAACCACAGGGTGTGTAGATGGACATAGGCTGCAAAAAATAAAAAATAAACGTAAATTAAAAAAATAAAGTTTTTAAAAAAAGTAGTGCCCTAAAACAAGCGCCGGCCGCGACGTAGCGCTGACCGCGACCTACACCTGCGTGATGACGCGCGGGGTGGAGCGGGGACGAGGGCCGACGTGCGGCCAGGAGTGACGAGTGGCGTGGCGGCTCAGGTAAGGTGAGGCGGGAGCCGGGAGGCGGTCCGGGCAAGGCAATGTCGGGGAGGGCGGGAGGCCCGGCCGGGACTAAAGAAATCCTCAAAATGCAGCCCCCAGCCCCCTTCTGCCCCCGGGCAACGCTAGGGCGGGCTGGAGGTGGCCGGGAGGCAGGCGGGCGGGCAGCGGTACAACCAATGTCGGGGCGGGCGGGGGGCCCGGCCGGGACTACACGAACACTCAAAATGCAGCCCCCAGCCCCCTTCTGCCCCCGGGCAACGCCGGGGCGGGCTGCTAGTATATATATATATATATATATATATATATATATATATTACCTACTGGCGATAGCCAGTAGGTATATATAGTTAGGATTTTTTCCCTATGGGATTTCTGAAAATTCTATGTCTAATAACTTTGGCGTTTGTGGACGGAATTGGCTGAAATTTTCAGGAAAATGGCACATTTTGTTTCTGAGCAGCCCCTGAAAATTTGGGGGGGGTTCTTCAAGGGGGGGCCGAGAAAAAAGGGGGGTCCCAAAACACGTTTTTCCCATTCATTTTTCCATAGGGCGGTTGGACTCACTTTTAGCCCGAACGGCTGAATGGATTTGCACGAAACTTGGCAAAATTGTAGGGACTGTTAGCCCGATGTGCCTTTGCTAGGTCTCAATATATGTGCTTCAGTGAATTTTGAGAAATTAACGTTTTAAACAAGATATATATCTGTAACAGCGCTCCGGGCAGCGCTCCGGTTCGCGTACTTTTCGCGTATCGGAACTTTGCGATGCGAAGCTGATTGGCTCTCTGGTGTCTGTCAACATTCTAAACAGTCCGGAGCGGCCGCCATCTTGTCTCTCGGTAGGATCGAGAGACAAGAGGAGGCCAAAACAAAGGGGGAAATAAAGGAAAGGGGGCAAGGTAGACCCCTTCTGACCCCCTAGGATTGATGAGGGGGATATTATAGAGCCACGCGGGGCAAAAAATTTTTTTAAAAAAAATTCAGATTTTTTCGCCGTAGAGACGCGTCCCGGTACGCGAACCGGGCAGCTAACCGGGCAGCTAACCGGCAGCGTAACGGGAGTCTGAGGAGTAGCTGATTGGCTGTCAACATTGTAAACAGTCCGGAGCGGCCGCCATCTTGTCTCTCGGTAGGATCGAGAGACAAGAGGAGGCCAAAACAAAGGGGGAAATGAAGGAAAGGGGGCAAGGTAGACCCCTTCTGACCCCCTAGGATTGATGAGGGGGATATTATAGAGCCACGCGGGGCAAAACATTTTTTTTTTAAAAATTCAGATTTTTTTCGCCGTAGAGACGCGTCCCGGTACGCGAACCGGGCAGCTAACCGGGCAGCTAACCGGGCAGCTAACCGGCAGCGTAACGGGAGTCTGAGGAGTAGCTGATTGGCTGTTAACATTGTAAACAGTCTGGAGATCGAGAGACAAGAGGTGGAAAAAAAAAAGGTGTAAATGAAGGAAAGGGGTAAGGTGAACCCCTAGGATTGATGAGGGGGCTATTAAAGTTGCCCGCGGGGCAAAAGAAAAAAATATTGCGATTTTTCGCGGTAGAGGTGCTTTCCGGTTCGTTAACCGGGCAGCTAACTGGCAGCGTAATGGGAGTCCGACATATTGTGTTTTTGGAACGTTTGTGATATGTGCACGTGTGGATTTTGTCTAATTAAGGTAAAAAAAATATATATATATCTTTAAGCGTGCTCTGGCGCGCTTACGTTACGGGTTTGGTTTGCGCTGCAGAGACGATACGTCACGGTTATGCGATGCATAATGAGGCGTCTCATGGGCTACGTGATACGTCACGTAATAAAGAATATATTTTACAGCTATAGATATTAGCTTTTAAAAAACCAATGAAATTCACTGAAAAAACCATAGGTTATAGACCATATATAGTTAGGAATTTGCATTTACAAAACCTTGAAAATTCACTGAAAAAACCATAGGTTATAGACCATATATAGTTAGGGATTAGCATTTACAAAACCTTATTTTACTCGCACAAAACCATTGAAATTCCATATATAGTTAGTTGCACTAACTATATATCGCGCACCCGCAATCCATTGCTAATGATGTCACATATTACATCATTCATGACATGGTCAGTGACATCACTGATGACATCACTGATGACATCTCAAATGACATCACTGATGACATCACTGATGACATCTCAAATGACTTCACTGATGACATCACTGATGACAACACCCAGTGACTGTATGTTTCTGTAAAGTTAAAATATGTCTTACATATTGAAGAATGAGTGGATGTATAAGTGTCTGGATGAAGGATTTAGTAGGTGCATGACTGACTGTATGAGTGAGTGATTAAATGTGTCTCACTGAGTGCATGGGTTAGTGACTAAACTGTCTTAATTTGGCAATCATTATATATGTTGTTCTGTAAACTGCTGCATGTTTAAATCAGTAGCTATATGAGTAACTATATGGGTTATTGAATGGTTGCCCAAGTGTTTGTATGGGAGACTGAGTATGTGTGTGGGTGGCTGGGAGGTGTATGACTCTGTGCATAGATGTGTGAGCAGTTGATTAACTAAATGTATGGGTTCAAAAGTGCATGTGGAAACAGCTGTATGGGCGGTCGACTGACTGCATGAGTGTATTGGTGAGTGAATGGATATCTCAGTGCTACATGTCAAAGTAAGTACATATGTAAAACACAGTCCATGTGAGAGTTGACATATATAAATAACTGAACATAAGAGCTAGTGAATGTGAGAGTGGCTGTATCGATCATTGTGAACTTGTATCAGGGATTGTATAAGAGAGTAAATATGTGTTAGTATATGTTTGAATAAGTAAGGTGTGTATAACTGTATAGTTGAGGAAATGGAGGTGTGATTAATCTTTTGCATGACTGAGTAGGTGTGTGAGTAACTCCATGGATAAGTGACAGTCTGTGAGTGTCTGTTTATACTGATTGTATCTAAGGTTATATTAGAGTCTGAAGATGTTCATTGTATTATCACATAAATGATATCATCAGTGATGTGATCAGTAATGTCAAATGAGATGTCAGTGATGTCATCAGTGATGTCATTTGAGATGTCATCAGTGATGTCATCAGTGATGTCACTGACCATGTCATGAATGATGTAATATGTGACATCATTAGCAATGGATTGCGGGTGCGCGATATATAGTTAGTGCAACTAACTATATATGGAATTTCAATGGTTTTGTGCGAGTAAAATAAGGTTTTGTAAATGCTAATCCCTAACTATATATGGTCTATAACCTATGGTTTTTTCAGTGAATATATAGATAGATAGATAGATAGATAGATAGATAGATAGATAGATAGATAGATAGATAGATTGATAGATAGATAGATAGATAGATAGATAGATAGATAGATAGATAGATAGATAGATAGATAGATAGATAGATAGATAGATAGATAGATAGATAGATAGATAGATAGATAGATAGATAGATAGATAGATAGATAGATAGATAGATAGATAGATAGATATTACGTACTGGTGGTTGCCAGTAGGTATAGTTAGGACCATACTTGTATAGAAAAAGTTTCTCTTAACTTGCCTATATCTTTGGAGTAGTTGAGTAGTTTGTTCATGGAAAGTTTTGGGGTGATCTGTCAAACTGGGGCTGAGAAAAAGTGGAGAAAATACGATTTCCCATGTTAATTCGCATAGGAGCTTTGAACACAACTACAGCAGCCCGAACCACTGGACGGAATTACACCAAATTTGGCAGGAAGGTAGATTTTTGTTTGCAGATCATGCTTTCGGTTATTTGGTGTAAATCCGTTTAGTAGTTGTTGAAAAATGTACAGGAAATCAAATAAGGATATGTGGGTGGAACCTCAGCACAGATCTAATGGTGAGATCTGATTAGCTGTCAGCACTTCAACCAGAAAGTACTGGCAGCCATCTTGGGACCAATATACACAAGAGTATTAAGTAAGCACGGATACCACATGTATCTTTAAAGAAAGATTTATCCATGACTCGAGCCTCTGGCTTGAGCACTTCCAGCATAGAAGTCTTCCTTCTCTGACATCCCCTTTCCAATGACCGTAGTCGCTGTGTGACCTCATGATATTCTATGAGCTCGGGGATTACTCGAGCTCAAGCATGCATACGAGTGAGCACAACACCTCCCCCTTCCCACAAAACAATAACATAAATCTTTGTCTTAACACAATAAATAATACAGAAGATACAATGGTACTATACTTGACTACCCATATAAATCTTAACATGTTCTCACAAGAAAACTCAGGGAAAAAGTGACTCATAGACATATACATACAGTCATAATATAGTCATTCAAGTGTTTAGGCTTCAAGCTCATTCTCCTAGACCTAGTTGTCTTATGAGGAATTTATTCCATATTTATAAAATTATTTGAACTTACATCCCTGGATGACTCTCAAATCCCTTCTCCCACAATTGAACCTTGACGCAATTGAACAGAGATAAGATTCACACCTGATCCAACTTTAGTGGATACATCATCCACCCAATCGTATTTTCTCACTTTAGCACCCAACTCAGAACCTTCCCCTCTCGAACTAGAAACAGAAGTCCTTCTAAATACTGTTTGTCTCTTGGCATGCCACACTTTCCTATCACTTAGCAGAGTAGAATTACACAATATCAAAATACCTTCAAGGGTGTGGAATATTTGTTTTCACCCTTGCACACCAATCTTCCTCTTTTAACTTTCATGAGGTCTCCACCACTAAGTTTGACTTTTATTTACACCATGCAGATACTCAAATCTATCCTTATACTTTACTTGCTTCAATTCCACGAGGTTCTTCACCTTCTCGGGTGACCATGAGAACATTTTTGGGCTCTCTAACCACCCCATGTTGTCCTTGGTGCATGGTGACCTCTCCTCATCAACTCAAAAGGGCTATGCTCTGTTGACTCGCACAGTGTAATACTGTAAGCGACCGCCGTCTTCCTAAGCTCATCTTCCCAGTCCATCCATTACTGTTATATACTTCAATTATCACATTTATGACACTGTTGAAAAGCTCAACATTCCCAATTATTATTATTATTGCATTTCTTATATAGCGCCAGAATCGACCCCCGAAGGGGTATCTCCGCGCTTGCCTTGGGAACCCGTCCTGGTTTTTCCCTGTGAGATAGCCCCTACAGGGCATCCCCAAGGTGAAAGCCAGGCATCCCGCTGCGGGGGGGGGCCGTTGTGGAGATTAAGCAAGCTTAATGCCCAGAGTTGCAGAGTGTGAACCCATGATTAGTTCAGGCACCGAAGCGAGAATTATCGAGTCCGTGGACATTTGAGCTCAACACCCTGCCGCGTCGGGAATCGAACCCTGGTCCCGGGTCTGACCTCTGCTTCAGGGTCTGCCTGCTCTAACCAGTGAGCCACACTTCTCCACTTTTCATCCCGAATGCCTTCGAATGAAAGAGGGATGTAGTCCTATTTATAATATTTGTTTTCTTAATAGAAGTTTTGAAATTATCCACTATGAATTGTCCTCCATTGTCAGAGAGTATTACTTTAGGTAATCCCTCTCGGGAAAACACCTCCTCTAAAAAACAGTACTATAGTAGACCAAGTATCTACTGTCTGTACCTCCTTGACCTCAGGCCACCTTGAAAAATGGTCACTCAATACAAGTATATATTTGTGCAGTTCACTCACATCTTGCATTGGACCAAACATGTCAATCCCCCCTCTTTCCCAAAGCATATCTGGATCACAATAGGATGCAAAGGAGGCTTAAAAGTGACCATGGTTTTGTATGAATTATTACATTTCACACAGTCCCTTACAAACTTCTCAATCATCCTATCTATTCCTGCCCACCAATACGATGGTTTCACTATGCCAAGGTGGTCTTCATGACACAAATTTAGTGCCTTGTCCTTAAATTTCCAGAGAGGAACCAGTTTGCTTCCTCTCAGCAACAACTTTTCTGCCATAGATATCTAATTTGCACCTCTCAGACAGGGAAACAGTCTTTACTCAACTGATTTTTCTCTGGCCAATCCTCCGAAACATGTTTCAAAATGGTACATAACATGCCATTCTGATTGATGGCATCGGTCCTTCAGGACCTATGGATTGTAGTTCTTCTGTAAAACCCCTTACAACCATACAGTCATCCCAGTCACTTTTGACCCCATTGGCCGTAGGTAGAGGCAACCTGCTCAAGAAAACTGCTATCCTGTTACGGGTACCAGGAACGTACTGCACATCATACACATAATCTAATACTTGCATTGACAGTCTGGATATCCTAGGAGACACATTATTCAGACTTTGTGATGTGAGGATCTTAGTAAGAGGCTTATGATAAGTCCCCACTATGACTTTGGTACCCCAAATAAACTGTCTACAGTTCCTTATACCCCACACACACATAAAGGCCTTCCTTTCTATAATTGAGTACTCCTCAGCCATAGGAGTGAGTGCACTGGACTCAAAGGCAACAATACCTTCTGTACCCTTGTTCTGTACTTGAGAAAGTAACCTCCCTAACCCCTTTTCGCTAGCACCTTTGGTAATGGAAGTCCTAAATTTGGATATGAATCTTTAAAGGACAGGAACAGAGCAGATATCCCTCCTAATTATATCTAGATTAAACTTGCATTCTTCAGTCTACTTAAACTTGCAACTTTTCTTGAGTAGCTGACAAATAGGAAATATCTTCTCTGAAAAGTTAATAACAAATTTGGAGTAAAATTCAGCTAATCCTAAAATTGATCTTCCTTCGTCTTTATTCTAGGGTAAGGAGCTTTCCTACTGGCATTGACTAATTCAAACTTCGGCTGATCCCTTTGGAACTGATCTCACGGCCCAAATACGTGACAGTGTTCTTCCCAAACTTGCATTTGGATGCCTCGGCTGTCAACCCGTAATGTTCCAAATTTCTTAGTACATCAACCAATGTCTCACTGTGTTCCTTCTCATTTCTACCCATAATTAGGTTGTCATCCTGAATTATATTTGTCTTGCCTTTGAATAGTTGATACATCAGATGTTGAAACATGGCAGCAGCTAGTGCTCTGTCAACACTTTCCCAATTAGGTTTGCGCTTCATCATGTAAAAGCTAATGCGCAGATCAGAGCACAAACTGTTGTGACTGGCCAAATCCAAGTTTGTTGATGGTACCGTACTAAGTTTAGGAATTGTGGTGTGCTGTAAGTTAAATTCACACTGTGAAAAAGCCTTCCGCTGGGATTATATCAATTTTATTTATTTCTGGTATTTATAGAGCGCGACATTCATCCCAAGGGATATCAAGGCACTAAAAAGAAAAGGGGACTGCTGAGTCAATCATGTTTAAGAGAAAATAGTTTTCTCATGATTTTTCCATAGAGGTTATAGACGATGCTCCAGAAGCTAAAATGAGAGCATATTTTCTGTAAATCCATACTGTGTTTCTCAGATATATGAGAATGAAGTCGAACATTTTCAGTAAAACGTACTTCCAACAGGAGCAGTCTTTTAGTTGATTCTTGTGTGTTCTTCTGCAGCCTCCTAGCGTGTTCAACGAACAACTAAAGCGCTAACAGTCTTACTTATTATAAAGGTGTGGTACACTTGAAGCCATTATGTTTTAATCAAACTGGTAAAACTTGAAACATTCAATTTAGAAAGAAACACAATGAGGGGGTTCAATTTGTCATAGAAATTATGGTTAGTGCTGTAGAAAGAAAAATTAGGACACATTTTAAGTGAGTTCTCAAAAATCTTCCTCTTCCATATCATTAAAACATTCTGACATGCAGACTGAAACATGCACTTTCAACACCAGCAGCAGACTGCCAGTTAACTTCCTGGTGATTAGCAGTTTGCTGCAGTGTTCTGATGAGCAACTACAGTGGTAACATTATTTGTTATGCCAAAAGTGTGGCACGTCTGTACCCCCCATCTTAATGGAATCGAAGTGGAAAACTGAAAGCATTTTCTACTGAAGATACTGCAGTACATCAGGAGATTAGGAAGCTTCATAACAAATGAGTCTCCCAAGATGGTCACCAGAGAGAAAAGATCCCAAATGTACCAAAAATATCACCCAAATGTAGCCCAAGTACAGCCCAATGTCAGAAGTGTGCAAAACACAAACACATTGGGCTTCTTTGTAAAAGTACATGAAAGGGTTAACACACACTAACCATTCAGGAATGAAGTGACAAAAAAACATTAATAAATGTTTTTATTTGCTGCCTTCCACCCTATCAGAGGGTGCAAAGTTGAAAATGCTGTCATTAATGGTTGCTTTGTGCAAGAGTGGTATGCCATTCTTTATGCTTAGTTTTTACATTTCCTGACAGTATTGTATCTATCTCATAAGGCATATTTGATCAACAAACTCAATTTTCATGTATGTGAATTACACTTAATTTGGAGATAAAATTATTGAAAAGGTAAAATGTCTATGTCGGAATGTTATAAGAGAGTATCACATATTTGTAAGAAAATATTGGAACTATTTGAGGTAATATATCAGTGGTTTTGTGAGTGGCTTTGTATGTTTAATAACAGGTGAATAAGACACTTTATGAGTGTATGAGAATGTGACAGTTTCTCTGATTTACAGACCAGGTACCTGAGAAGTTGGTTCACAATCTGTTGTTTTGAATTAGTATGTTGCACATTTGCTTCTTACTACATGGTGGAATTGAGAGTAAAATAACTGTAGATTAAGAGTTAAACTTTTAGTTAGCAAGGCAGTAGAAGACGTGGAACAATTTACATGTGTATATATGATGTGCTGTTCTCAAAGAGTGTTTTTCTTTTAATTCTGGGTCGTGTAGTTCTGTTACACAGCTTTCTCAGACAGCTACAGAAGCACATATACACTCAGTCACTTACCGAGAAACTACTTGTGCATGTAGCAGATTCAAACATAGTTGTAGTCATATCTATATTTCTCTCTTTTCCGTAACACAGGCACTGAAGTGTTCATTTATAGTTGCATACATAGCTATTTAGAGAGCCATATAGATAATAAAATAGACAGTCACACACAAGCACATTTACTTAATCGTCTAATGGCACTGCTACAAGTGTACTCCTACAATTTCTCAGATATGTTGGCAAGTACTGACACAACCTTCTCATTCATGTAGAGAAATACTCTTTCAAACATGAATGATGCTTGGTAGTACAGGTCTTGTGGTTGCACTTTCACTTGGAGCTTGATTTGCCATGTAAAAGCTGTTTGTCAAGTCTTGAATCCAAGTTTGAGTATGCACAAGTCACAACTTAGAGATGCTGTGGGTGTCCTATAAAGCATGCTGGTTTGTGATTAAAAGACGAGAAATGTGCTTTTCAGTTCACTAAGTTACTGGTGAACTTGCATGCCCCTATGCCAAGTACTAAATAGAGTTCATGTAGCATATAGGTACAATGAAACATAGGTTACAGTGGCAGTTTCAAACAGTGTTTATTCCTCAGAAGATCTGATCCATCATTCCCCAAAGCTGGAGTAACTGACAAATTCCATGACCATACATGAACTCCATGACCTGTACAGTGTTACATTAAGAGATGTGCAATGCCACAATGAACAAGCCCAGCTCCCACACACCTCCCTTTCTCAAACACACAAAAAACAATTTTCAAGAATGGCTTAAGTTTAAATATATCCATAAATAAGTACATTTAGACATAGTCCTCTAGAAAAGTAGGTTGTTTCTAACCCTGGGCATAGTGGGCATAGTGGGGCTACGCGAAGCACCACGAAGTTGGGGGAAATCTATGCCCACACACACACTTCGCGTAGACCCACTACGCGCCGCCCGCACCCTTCCTGCCCTCTTGTAAATGCCCTCAAAATGATTTTATTTTCTCGCCACTTCTTCCTGACAAATGCGCATGCGCGGGCGCCCGCATATGCGCATTTGTCAGGAAGAAGTGGCGAGAAACTAGGAAGAGGGAGCCCCGGGACGCGGCATGTCAGGTAAGTCGTTTTAATTAATTTTACAATGTTTAAAATCATTTCGAGGGCATTTACAAGAGGGCGGGAAGGAGGCGGGTGGCAGGCAACTTCTCTCTGCCATGGCGTGTGCGTAGTTTTGCCTACTATGCCTACTTTGCGAATCGCGAAGTAGGCAACACTACGCACACTCCGTGGACGGAGCGGAGCGCTACACCCACCCCTAGTTGTTTCACAAACTCTCTTAGGTTTTCTAACTACAGAATTTCTTTTAATTTCTTCGTTACCTCCAACCCCAGACTGATTCTTCCCATTCAAATTGCCAAGTGGGTCGGCATTCCTCTTTAAAACCACAAATCTGTTGAGATTCCAGATGTGAAAATCTTGAGTTTTAACAGCATTGTTAAAGATCTACACAACACATATAGGCTTCCACACTGCCTTCTTGTTGTCAAAATAAACTATTCTTTTCTCTACCTTCATCTGCTCCTTAGCACGTACTTTACTCTCTTCACACTTTTTTGATTGCAAGATCTCATAATTGCTAACCCATAATGGGTCAACCGAAGTGCGGGATAACCTTCCACAAAAAAAGCACCTCCTTCTTCCAGCTCACAGAATTGAGCTTGGTCATTCTTATAGTCTCCTTGAGCACCCTATTCAAACTTTCAACCATCCCATTGGCCTCTGTGTGATAAAGTGCACATTTTTTATGTTGAATTCCCCCCTTCTTTAAAAATTCTTCCCTCTCAAAAGAAACCAGTTGTACACCATTGTCATTTAGAATTGTCTCTGGAATCCCTTCTCTGTATGTTAGTTCTTACAGAAAACTGATAACATATTTGGTTTCTATAGTAGGCATGAAGAAAAACACTGGCCAATGTGAGAAAGTGTCTATCACCACAACTATGTATGTCAGCTGTACTTCCCCATGAATAGGTCCCAGAATGTCCAATGCAAAATCTTGCCAAGGACGAGTGGGACGCTCCTTTATAACCATAGGTTACACTCTTGGACTCTTAGACTTATCTCTCAACACACAAGGATAACATTCACGTACAACACTCTCCACCTGTTGATCCATTCCAGGCCACCAATGAGAAATCCTCAACCTCTCCTTGGTCTTTGTGATGCCCTGATGTGTCTTGTGGAGAAAATTACAAAAAACAATTTGATGGACAGAATGTAGATCAATGTCTTACATTCACCCCAGTACAAGGATCTGGGCCTAAATCCATCGTTTTTTGCACTCCACACCACCCTGGGTCAGATAATGGCTTTATGCAAATCAGCTCTGACCCTGTGCCCCATGGGAACAGTCCAGTCCGAACTACAACAGCCATATCTTTCCCAGACCGGAATCAAGCATCCGAGGACCGGACCGGTTTCGAGGTAACACCTCTCATCAGCCCGGCTAGCTTGACTCCAGTTGTGTGGAGGCTCTGGGACCCACGTCTGAGCTACCCCAGTACACTCAGGGAGAAAATTACAAAAAACAATTTGATGGACAGAATGTAGATCAATGTCTTACATTCACCCCAGTACAAGGATCTGGGCCTAAATCCATCGTTTTTTGCACTCCACACCACCCTGGGTCAGATAATGGCTTTATGCAAATCAGCTCTGACCCTGTGCCCCATGGGAACAGTCCAGTCCAAACTACAACAGCCATATCTTTCCCAGACCGGAATCAAGCATCCGAGGACCGGACCGGTTTCGAGGTAACACCTCTCATCAGCCCGGCTAGCTTGACTCCAGTGGTGTGGAGGCTCTGGGACCCACGTCTGAGCTACCCCAGTACACTCAGGGAGAAAATTACAAAAAACAATTTGATGGACAGAATGTAGATCAATGTCTTACATTCACCCCAGTACAAGGATCTGGGCCTAAATCCATCGTTTTTTGCACTCCACACCACCCTGGGTCAGATAATGGCTTTATGCAAATCAGCTCTGACCCTGTGCCCCATGGGAACAGTCCAGTCCGAACTACAACAGCCATATCTTTCCCAGACCGGAATCAAGCATCCGAGGACCGGACCGGTTTCGAGGTAACACCTCTCATCAGCCCGGCTAGCTTGACTCCAGTGGTGTGGAGGCTCTGGGACCCACGTCTGAGCTACCCCAGTACACTCAGGGAGAAAATTACAAAAAACAATTTGATGGACAGAATGTAGATCAATGTCTTACATTCACCCCAGTACAAGGATCTGGGCCTAAATCCATCGTTTTTTGCACTCCACACCACCCTGGGTCAGATAATGGCTATATGCAAATCAGCTCTGACCCTGTGCCCCATGGGAACAGTCCAGTCCGAACTACAACAGCCATATCTTTCCCAGACCGGAATCAAGCATCCGAGGACCGGACCGGTTTCGAGGTAACACCTCTCATCAGCCCGGCTAGCTTGACTCCAGTGGTGTGGAGGCTCTGGGACCCACGTCTGAGCTACCCCAGTACACTCAGGGAGAAAATTACAAAAAACAATTTGATGGACATCACCATCACCTGTTGTTTTTGCATATTCCGCCCTAAGTGCGCTGGGGATGCCCAGACGTGGGTCCCAGGCACTCCACACCACTGGAGTCAAGCTAGCCGGGCTGATGAGAGGTGTTACCTCGAAACCGGTCCGGTCCTCGGATGCTTGATTCCGTTCTGGGAAGGACATGGCTTTTGTAGTTCGGACTGGACTGTTCCCATGGGGCACAGGGTCAGAGCTGATTTGCATATAGCCATTGTCTAACCCAGGGTGGTGTGGAGTGCAAAAAAACGATGGATTTGGGCCCAGATCTTTGGACTGGGGTGAGTGTGTGACATTGATCCACATTCGGTCCATCACCTGTTGTTTTTGCATATTCCGCCCTAAGTGCGCTGGGGATGCCCAGACGTGGGTCCCAGGCACTCCACACCACTGGAGTCAAGCTAGCCGGGCTGATGAGAGGTGTTACCTCGAAACCGGTCCGGTCCTCGGATGCTTGATTCCGTTCTGGGAAGGACATGGCTTTTGTAGTTCGGACTGGACTGTTCCCATGGGGCACAGGGTCAGAGCTGATTTGCATATCGCCATTGTCTAACCCAGGGTGGTGTGGAGTGCAAAAAAACGATGGATTTGGGCCCAGATCTTTGGACTGGGGTGAGTGTGTGACATTGATCCACATTCGGTCCATCACCTGTTGTTTTTGCTGATGTGTCTTGTGTGCTGCATAAATCAATTCCTTTCTGAGACTACATGGAGAAACTAACGTCATGCCCCAAAATAATAAGTATATAGAGACACTGAGTTCCTTACTCGCACTCCAGAAAGGCTCCGAAGCATTTGAACCTTGCCTCTTGTTATACCACCCAATCTGAACAAGAGACATAGCCTCAACCAGCACTCAATTCATCTCATCATCTGTGCCCAGACACCGCATTACTATCCAAAAAACACACCCATTCTGCTCATCCTCAAGTCACTCTCCACCATATTGATGGGTATAAGACCTACCACGTGCTATCAATAAGATCTATCCATGGGAGAAATAAAGGAGGTATATGTGTTTATATCAATAATTTGCTGTGGGTTTTGAGAATAGAAGCGAGCATAACAACCACTTTTTACCAAATTGTTATTGTTTATTTGCATTGTAATTTAGCTGTACATGTCAATTTTTATAATAATATTGAGAGGGGTCAACTGGGGGAGTTTCCAAAAACACTTAGGGGGTCATTAGGATGGCGGGCGAACTTAGTCCGCCCGCCATCCTATCGGTGATTGGGACCGCCCGCCATAAGGGTGGGAATCCCGTGGGGGGCATTAGGATGCGCCCGCCACCGTGGCGGGCACATCCTGCATTTTTAGCATTGTGGCGGGTGGCGCTCTCACACCGCCTGCCACAATGCTAAAAATGCACATATGCATTTGCATACACAAAGCAGCAGGCACCGCGCGGTGCCTGCCGCTTTGTCTATGCAAATGCAGTGGAGTTTGCACCCCCCACCTCTCCTTCATTCTGGGGGCCTACAGGGGGCCCCAAAAGTGAAGACCGCATGCCTTTCCTTGGCGGCGATGAGGCATCTAAAGAAGCCCATGTTAATATGGATGGCGGTGTCTGATAGACACCACCACCATATTAAACCTTTTCCGTCCCGGTCGCCTTGTGACCGGGGTGGAAAAGCGGCAGACGGTCTTTCCGTCCGCTGCCGCCCCCCCCGCCATCCTAATATGGCGGGGGGTCATTTGGGTGAGGATGGCGGGCGGATTGCCCCCGCCAGGCCGGTGGTGGCTACCGCCAGCCATCCTAATGACCTCCGTAGCGAGGAATTAAATAAGATAAGAGCACAAAAACCTCTGACATGATTATAATCTGGGGAGGTGATTTTAATTTAAATATATGCACACTGGCAGGAACAGGGCAGTGTGGAGTAGTAAATGAAGGGAATGAACCCATGTCTCATTTCACATATACTGATAGGGGAGATAAGTTTAATGATCTAATGGCCACACATGATCTGGGTTTTGCAAACATGCTGTGTTCCCCTCCTGTGGATTTTGATCATACATTTATTGGCAGAGGCTGTAAATCCACAATAGATTTTATAGTTATTCCAACCCCTATATGCTACTTGGTTTGGAAATTTTGAAATACACACCAATGTCCTGAGTGACCATTTGCCCCTTAGTATTGAGCTAACTATCCCCAAGTGGGGGTCTTACTTTAATAGTTTGGCTTGAACACAGAATATTATCCTATCACGCCAAAATGGTTACTAACCGTTGGGGTACGAAAGACCCAGAGGAGTTGAACAAAAACATCATTACTAAATCATATGACCACATAGTAGAATGCCTAAATGAAAACACCACTTCTGAAGACACCTTGAGGGCTTTTGCTGAAATCACTACTGTGGTTCAAGATTCGCTTATAACAAAGATAAAGGGTGGCTCCACTAAGGAAAATGGTTAGTTTGATTCAAACTGTACTAGATCTAACACTAAACTGAACACTGCACTGCATAGAACTGTAAGAGACCAGAGGGAAATTAGAGAATGTAGGAGGGCATACAACCTTGCCAGAAAGGTACGAATGAAAGAACTAAAAGACCAAGCTTGGGATGCACTGTACGAAGCAGCTCTACGCACGGACTGTACCTCGTTTTGGCAGGTGGTAAATGCCCCGTTTTTTTCCTGTGGAGATGGAGCCAATATTGAGGTGCCAATTGATGAGAAATCATGAATTGATTTTTTTGCTAACGTTTATAGTTCTCAGTGGTTGGATGGTAATATTTTGGCCTATGCAAGCGAAGGAGGCAAGCCACCGGACCCTGATGGGGTCCCGATGGATTTATTTAGGTCTACTCTATCTTTATGGTCCCCGCTGTTGACTAGGGTCCTTGATGTTTGTGCAAGGGGTTTTATCAGGACATGGTTGGTATCCGTGATCATTCCGATCTTTAAAAAGGGTGATCGGAAAGATCCTGCCTGCTACCGACCAATATCTCGCCTAGATGCTTTGGTGAAAGTGGCAGGCAGGGTTGTCTTAAACAGATTACAAATATGGGCCAAAGATAACAACATACTGAGCCCCGTACAATACGGTTTTATAAGGGGGCTTGGGACCAATTAACAGGTTTAAATTTAAGTTTAGTTATGGGGAAGTACGTACAAGCTAAGGCTGAGAGACTATATGTAGCTTTTGTAGATCTCTCGCCCGCATTTGATTGCATCATCTATACCAGACTGTTGCAAATTTTGACGGATTTAAAGTTCGATCCAGTACTGGTACAATTTTGAAGACAATTATATTCGGGGGGCTAGTGCCAAGGTGAGGTTCGGGCTAAAGGGAGAATGCACAGCACCGTTCCGCGTGGAGAGAGGGGGTGAGACAAGGTTGCGTCCTGGCCCCATTCTTACTCTCCTTATATACCAATGCCCTAGAGGAGGAACTGGTGGCCGGGTCGAGAGACCCCCATCGGATTAACAACAAGCCAATAGTCTACCTTCTTTACGCGGACGACACAGTGCTTATGGCTAGAACACAAATCGGCCTTCAGCGAGCCCTCGCCATGTACGTCAGCTTCATGGATAGCCGAGGATTAAAATTAAATGTAAAAAAAACTTTAGTAATGTCTTGCGGTAAGGGGAAAAGTAAAGATAGTAGACTAGCGGTTGGTAAAGATAGGATTGATTCAGCAAGCCTTCTCACGTTCATTCTAAGATCAGCAACATTCTTAACAAACTTGCTATAATATTCCACCATTCCCAAAAACATCATCAACTCACTTTTGGATGAAGGAGAACTCCTTTTGTGAATGATGAAAAGCAATTCAGCCTTTGGTTTAATACCCTCTCCGGTGATATTATGGCCAAGATGGTTAATGGTATCAGTGCGGAATTTGCATTTTTCCAACAGTAACATTCCAGTCACTTAATCTTTACAAAACCTCTCTGAGACGTTTGTTGTGCTTTTTCTCATCCCTGCCAAAAACTAAGATGTCATCCTGGTAGATACACACCCCATCAATACCACGTATCCCTTTTTCCCTAACCAGTTAAAAAATGGGGGCTGCAGACACCAGCCCAAACAGAAGCTTCACAAATCTGCAGGTCCCAAAAGGCATAATAAATGCTGTAAAATCCCTTAAGGACTCCTCCAACTCAAGTTGATGGAACGCTGAACACCTTTGCACAATCGAGCAAGAACAACAACTCAGTAATGTTGAGCAGAGGGTACCTATCCATCACAACATTTTATTAAGCTGTCTTAAGTCTATGTATAAGCGCAATCTGCCATTTGGTTTTCTGGCTGCCACAACAGGAGCCAGCCATTATGTACCTTCTGCCTCTTCTATAACACCACCACTCAACAGCTTCAAAATCTCAGCATGCAACTCCTCTCTGAGGGTGATTGGTATATTTCTAACTTTCCAACAACTTGGTTGAGCATTTTGTTTGAGTTTTATTTTATGTTTGTAGTGTTTCTGGCAACCAAGCTTCTCCCTAAAAATCCTTGGAAAATCATGTTTCAGAACCTGCACAGAATCATCAACAGCTTGTGATTCAACAGTACATATGTTGACACTCTTTCTCAATACAATAGGTGGATCTCTATTGGTATCCAACATTATCCCTACATCACCCTGGTGCATCCAGCTAATGGTGCTATCACCTTTTTTGAAACATAAATTTTCCTAGTAACCAACCTTTGCTTGTATTCTATTGATCCTATCAAATAACCTTGTAAATTTATCGGTTTCCCATCATAGGCACAGGGTTTTATATCTGGTTTAAATTAAAAAAACTTTGTCCTGGAGCTTAGTATGAAAAAACCTGTTGAAAATGATGGTGATTTTAGCACCTGAATCAAATAAAACACTGGTAGCCTCCCCTTCCATTAGTATGCTATCCAAAGGACCAGACTTGCTTTTATTTTCTCCAGCCACCTGTAGCACAATCTGCCCACTCTTAAAATCATCTCCTGTGTATCACTGCCATGCTCAGCTTCCACACCAACCTTCCTGACGTTGGGTTTCTCTTTGCTCTTCCACACAACCACACATTGCCCTTTTTCTTACATTTCATGCCTGAGGATTTCAAAGCTGGGCATCTTTTATCATTGGCTAGATGACCAACCTTGTCACACATGTAACATTTACGTACCATCATTTTACTTTGGTCAAAACACTCTCCCCTTGATCCCTTATCTTAACGTCTTTATGTTTTTCTTTTACTACCTGCATCTTTTTGATCTTTTTTGCAGCCTTTTTTGATAACTGCTACACATTTCATAGTGTTTAATGCCTTTTGCTACCACCAAAACCTCGTAAATAGGCTCATCTCCTACCCATAACTCCTCCTTCACATTTTCAATGTTACATCCTACCATAAATTGGTCATGAATACGCTCTACAACAAAACCCACAAATTTACATGAAGAAGCAAGTTTCTTCAAATCAGTTATATAATCCTCCACAGACTCACCTTCCAATTGAATCCTCTTATCAAAACGGTATCTTTTTAACATAGTACTGATTTTTTGGAATAAAGTGTTTTCTAGTTTTTTTTTACTATTTCATATTTATTCAGGTCTTCAGCCTCCAAAACAGGGATATCAGAGAGATTATAAAAGACATCTTGTCCTTCCGAACCTAAACAGTGTAATTGTAAATATGTTTTCCTTTCTGCACTTACTGTGGTTCCACATTCTCTGCCATACCTGTCAAATACCTCTTTCTATTTTTCCATTTGATGGGAGGTGTGCCTGGAGTAGATGTAAAGAACGGTGGAGCGGTAATATTCTGTATACTTCCTTATGTGTGTTGTTATTTATACCAGTCACAGCACAAGACGAGAATATTAAGAAATATTATTGCACATAAATGTAAGATCACTTAAATAATTTAAAAATTATAGTTTAGAGATATAATAATTTATATAGTAAGAGTACTTGAAAATGTAGTCGGTTTGCATGACACAGATGTCAAACTCAGGAACATACTGAATTACAGGCAAACTGTGGGTGTCACTGCTGTTACGATAAACAGAAAAGGCAGAATTACCAAAAGTGTGAGTTTCACTGCAAACACAATGAACACAACATGCAGAATTATGCCTACAGGCTACGTGTCACTGTAAACTCAAAGAACAGGACACCCAGAATTATGCCAGAAGTGTGCGTGTCACTGTAAACACAAGGAACAGGGCCGGACTGGTAATAGCGGGCACCGGGCATTTCCCCGGTAGGCCGCTAGGGTGGGGGCCGGTTTAGGGCCCCTGGGGGGCCGTTTTGTTACCGGGGGTCGGCATAGTCGGCCCTCGGTAACAAAATCGGCCGAAACCGGCCCTGGCAAACGGCTCAGCTGGCCCAGCTGAGCAGTTTGCCAGGGCCGGTTTCTGTTCTCAGTCAGGCCCTGACAAGGAACCGGACATGCTGAATCATACCACAAGTGTGTGTGTCACTGTAAAGTCAAAGAACAGGACACGCAATCCTAAAGAAAAGGAATCGGTGTATTACAATCAAAGTGTGCCTGTCACTGCAGTAATAACTCACTGAACACACAAGGCAAGGACACATTGAATTATGCCAAAAGTGTGCATGTCACTGTAAACACAAAGAACAGGACACGCTGAATTACAACCTGAATTATGCCCAAGGTGTGCATGTTACTGCATTAATAAGTTGCTGGACACGAAAGATCACACCTATAGTGTGCGTGTCACCGAAAAGGCCCATGCAAAACAAAGATGTAGATGCCCCGGTAAACAAAATGTTTCTGCAGCTCTTCTGAGTTCGACACACAGAACGTCTTCAGAGGTGCCGACACGCCACCAGAGGAGCGGAACTGAAATGGTAGCGGAAGGAGAAACAGCTTCTGAAGAAAGAGAAGCTGTGACAGAAGCTGCAGAGAACAAATAAGACTTTCACAATTTAGTCACAGCGGAGTGCAGTGTAGTCTGAGAGTGCATCAGTGCTAACTTAGCACACGCGAGTGCTGGCCCGTAGGAGCAGCTGTCAAGAGCGAGACCAGACACGCGTCCAATTATGTCCTTCAGGCAGTCTGAGACAGGCGCTTACCGATAAACAACAGGCAAGTCCCCTTTAGGCTAAAGTTCAGATTACAGTTCTCTTCAAGCTAGCACACTAGGCAATAATAGATAGGAAGTCTACAAGAGAACAAACTTACCCAAAACATAGACTGAATCTGAAGATCCGCAAAACAGACCGGTAGTGTCTGTCGAATTCAAGAACATAACTTGTGTTGAGATCTTCGTGAGGCCTGCGACCAAGCCAACTGTAGAATCTAGATACAGTGAAACTCAGGATACAGTGGCAGGTTCAAACGATGTTTATTCCTCAGAAGATCCCATCATCCACTAAAGAGGGAGTAACTGACAACCCACACTTTCCATGGCACAGCCTATCTAATATGCACTTAAGACATATGTGTACTCCATAGAAGAACTCCATGACCTGTAGAGTGTTCAATTAGGAGTGTCCAATGCCACAGTCAACAAGCACAGGTACCACAGTATGCCATCCCTGAAGCAACTGACATATATGTTCAGAAAAACATAAAGCCTCTGTTTCCGCTATTGAGACAGCTACAGAAGCATGTACAGATTCAGTAATTCACCAGAGACTATTATTACGTGCAGCAGACTCAGAGGTAGTTGAAGTCACCCTTATGTAGCTCTCTGTTGTCTAACACAGGCACTGAAGTATTTCTGTAATCACTTACATACACATTTAGGCAGCCATAGAGGTATTTTAGCAGATATTTGCATACCAGCACATTTACGTAAAAATGTCATGGCACTGATAAAGGTGTCCTTCTACACTTTCTCAGATATATAGTGAAGTACTGACACGATCTTCTCAATCATGCAGAGAAATAGTATTTCAAATTGGGTGATGGCTACTGTCACTGCAAGCTTCACTTGGCATGTTATAGATGTTTGTGAAGTGTAAAACTCTAATTTTAATGCACCTAACACACTTCTAAAATATGATGCACGTATGCCATAAAGGATCCTATTTTGTGCTTTTAGACTGACAGATGTCCTTTTGAGTGGAATAAGTTACTTGAGCACTTGTAGGCCCCTCTGCAAAGTACTACATGGAGTATGCACCCCTAAAGCAACTGAAATGCATGTTCACAAAAGCATAGACCCTCCTTTCAACCTAATATGATAGCTGCAGAAGCACATATACATTCAGTCACTTACTAAAAGCTACTTTTTCCTTCAGCAGACTCAAAGGTCATTACAGTCACAAGTTCATAGCTCTCTGTTTCCTTACAGAGGCACTGAAGTATCTGTGCAGCCACTTACATACATATTACACAGCCATAGAGCTACTAAAACACCCCGTCACATGCCAGCACATTTATTTAAACATCTTATGGAACTCATACAAGTGTACTTTCACAGTCACTTACATATTTAGGAAAGTACTGACACAACCTTCTGAACCATGCAGAGAAATAGTCCATGAAACAAGGGTGATGGCTACTAGAGCAGACCTGTCTGTGTATTCCCACTCCGAGCTTCACTTGGCATGTTATAGGTCTTTCTCAAGTATCAAACCCACATTTTAGTGCACATAATTCACTTCTAAGATATGCTGTAGGTATGCAAAAAAATGATGTTTTGTGCTTAAGAGATTGAGAGATGTCCATTTGAGTTGAATAAGTTACTTTTGCACTTGCAAGCCTCTATTGCAAGTACAACCTAGAGTATGCTATCCCCAAACCATTTGACATATATGTTCACAAAAGCATAGAGCATGTCTTTCAATTACAGAGACAGCTACAGAAGCACTTATACATGCTGTCACTCACTAGAAACTATTTATACATGCAGCAGACTCAAAGGTAGTTGTAGTGACACCTACATAGCTCGCTATTTCCTAACACAGGTACTGAAGTAGAATCACTGACAGAATATCGACCTAGAAAATATCGGCCTACAGAAATCTTGACGCTGGAATATCAAAGGCAAGAATATCGACATCCTATCTACAAGATGGTAAGTACAAAAATATCGAGAAAAAAAATAGAGTTAAAAATATTGTAATTACAAATATCGTTTTTTTTTAGTTAGACATTTTTTGTAAAATAAAGTAAATAATACTTATAAATAAAATAAACATAGTTAAATATTTAATAATGTTTAACTTTAATAAAGATTACATATATAATAATAAAACATTAATTATCGTATACATAAAATATATAATATATACTTACTTAATAATTCGTTTTAATAATTATTTCAATAACTTATAAATTCTACACACATAAAACAATAACATAAATAAAAAGTAAATAATTATGTTTAATAAATTAAAAAAATTAAATATACTTTCAATATTTTTAAAATTAATTATATACTACATTATCTAAAATAAGACAACACATTTTAAATAGCTAAAGAAATAAAACTACTATTCAAAGTAAAAAAAAAGTACGGTAATGAAAATGTTGGATAGCGTAGGGCTTAAAATTACTATTCCCACTCCAGAAAATGCAACAGTAGGGAAAGCGTTGGATAGCGTAGGGCGTAAAAATTACTATTCCAACTCCAGAGAGTGAAACGGTAGGGAAAGCGTTGGATAGCGTAGGGGTAAAAATTACTATTCCCACTCCAGAGAGTGCAACAGTAGGGACAACGTTGGATAGCGTAGGGGTAAAAATTACTATTCCCACTGCAGAGAGTGCAACAGTAGGGAAAGCGTTTGATAGCGTAGGGGTAAGAATTACTATTCCAACTCCAGAGAGTGCAATAGTAGAGAAATTGTTGGATAGCGTAAAAGTTAATTATAACATACTTATAAATAATTTTTGTATTTAAAATATTTATTAATTACATTTTTTAATAACTCTACATCATTTACAAATACCCATTAATAATAATAAAAAACATAATTACTATTGAATAATTAATTAACAATAAATTAACAATAAATACCAATAAATATTATGTAATACATATTAATTACCAAATAAAAACATTGAATAAAATATTTTTCATAACAAAAACATATTAATTATTAAAAAATTGATTGACAATTTAAAAATATTAAACAATAAAGGGATTTTTTATCTCGAAAAATACATTTTATTAAACATTAGTTACCAATTAATAAAACATATTTTCCAATTAACAAAAATTAATTACCAATTAAAAATATGAATTGCCAATTCCAAAAATTAATTACCAATTAAAAAAAATAATTACCAATTAAAAAATTGCCAATTAAAACATTATTTACCAATTAAAAAATAATTACAAATTAAAAAAGTAATTACCAATTAATAATTAATTAAAAAATATATATTTATCAATACCAATAAATAAAAATAATTAATTACTTAACTACAATTAAATTACTTCCCACCCAATTCCCCTATAAACCCACAACCTGCTACAGAACTTAAACGCAAAAATGAATTTAAATAAATTTATAATTCCTAAAATTTAATAATTCATTTAGTATAATTAAATGACTTTCCACCCTATTCCCTTATAAACCCACAACCCGCTCCGGTAATAAAACACAAAAGTGACTTAAAAATTACATTATTAACATATACAAATAGTATACATATAATTTAAAACCAGTAGAATACTTAACAAAAAACATATAACACATACATATTAAATACATAATAAAATACATAGCAATAATACAAATATCTATATTAGTAACATCGATATATTTGATATCGATATTACTAACTTCGATATTACTTACATCATTATAATAAAATTAGATATTACTTACCTTAGGGTCGATATTCTGTCCAACAATATTCTTGACCTCTATATTCTTTACCTTTGATATTTCCAACTCGATATTACTGTGGGTCGATATTTGGGAATCGATATTTAGACTGTGTACCACTGAAGTATTTGTGCAGCCACATACATACACATTTAGCTATAGAGGTATTATAGCAGGCAGTTGCATACCAGCACATCTCATGGCACTGATAGAGGTGCACTTCTACACTCTCTCAGATATGTAGGCAAGTACTGACACAATCTTGTCAACCATGTACAGAAAAGAGTCCTTCAAACATGGGTGATGGCTGCTAGTGCAGACCATGTCTGTGCTCTCTCGCTGCAAGCTTCACGTGGCATGCTATAGGACTTTCTCAAGTGTCAAATCCACTCAAGACTCATGAACACAGTCACTCAGTCACTTACCCACTCAGACACTCATGCACCCACTTAGACATCTACTCAGTCAGAGACTCACTCAGACGGTGATGTACCCATGCACACACCCAGTGAGACTCTTATGCAGGTAGTCCCAGACCCACTCAGACACACACACCCAGTCACACACCCAATGAGACACTCCTGCATTCAGTCACACACCCAATGAGGCACTCTTTCACTCACTCATTTTTAAAATTTACAGGTAGGAAATAGGATTTAAAAAAATGTGTAAATTCACAGAAAAAAGCAAAAGTTACAGAGTCATTATAGTTAGGAAATAGAATTTTAAAAACGTAGAAATTAACTGAAAAAAGCAAATGTTACAAGGACGTTATATTTAGGCTCACATTTTACTCATAGCAAACCAGTGAAATTCAGCTGTTATAGTTACCTGACCTAATTATAACTTACTACCCCGCAATGCACTTCTTATGACTTCACATATTACATCACTGATGACATGGTCAGTGACATCACTGATGACATCTCAAATTACATTACTGATGACATCCTCCAGTGAGTGTGTGTTTTCTAAAAGTTTCTGAGTGTTAAGGATAGACACTAAGGAACTACAAAACTTAAGTATAGATTGTGTACTTCTAAAAAGTAATCCTAATTGTTTGTAACACATTTTATGTTAGTGGCGGTTTGCCTGTGTGTATCTGTGTGTGAGTAGGTGTCTGAGTGGCTCTATGGGTGTGTGAGTGGTTGTATGGGTGAGTGAGAGACTGTGTAGCTGTGTGGGTGAGTGGGTGTGTCAGTGATGTATGGGTAAGTGGGTATGCGAGAGGCTGTATAGGTGAATGATGGGGTGTGTGAGAGGCTGTTTGGGTGAGTGAGTGGATGCATAAGTGGTGTATAGATGAGTGCTAGGGTGTGTGTGAGTGACTGTATGGGTGAGTGCGTCCTTGTGTTGGTGACTATAGGTGTGTGAGTACATGTGTTAGTATATGTATTAGTAACTGAATGGGTGGTGAGTGACTGTATGGATGAGTGAGTAGTTTTGTGAGTAGCTGTATGGGTGACTGACTCAGTGTGTGAGTAGCGGTTTGGGTGTATGAGTAGGTGGGTTGGTGTCTGCATGGCTGTATGGCTAAATTTGAGAGTGGGTGTCTTGGTTGATTAATGAGTGGGTGCCTGAGTGGCTGTATGGGTAAGATAGTGGGTATGTGAGTGGCTGCATAAGTGAGTGGTTGTGTGAGTGACTATGAATAAGTGAATGGGTGTGTGAGTACGTATATGAGTCTGTGAATGTGTTTATGAGTCGTTGTGTGGGAGTAGGTGAATATGAAGTTGCATAGGGATATGAACGGGTGCGTGAGTGGTCCTGTGGATAATTTGATCAGTGATGTAATTTAGGTTGTCATCAATGGTGTCCTCAGTACCATGTCATGAGTGATGTGAGGTCATAAGCAGTGCATTGCGGGGCATATGTTACAGTTAGCTCAGTTAACTATAACTGCTGAATTTCACTGGTTTTGTATGAGTGAAATCTGAGACTAAATTTAACGCCACTGTTACCATTGTTTTTTTCAGTAAATTTCTAAGGTTTTTCTAATTGTATTTCCTAACTATAACATCCCTGTAACCTTTATTTTTTCAGTATATATATATATATATATATATATATATATATATATATATATATTACCTACTGGCGGTCGCCAGTAGGTAGTTATAGTTAGGATAATTTTCAATGTTAAATCTCAACATTCTATTTTGAATAACTTTGGCGCCGGTTGACGAATCTGCCTGAAATTTTCAGGAAAATGGTCTCATGGCGGTCCGGTCCTTCCCTGAAAGTTTGGGGGGGATTCGTCAAGCGGGGGCCGAGATAAAAGGGGGGTCCCAAAACGCGTTTTCCCCATGTTAATTTCCATAGGGCGGTCGATTTCACTTTTAGCCCGAACGGCTGAATGGATTTCCACCAAACTTGGCAAAATTGTAGGGACTGGTAGCCCGATGTGCCTTTGCTATGTCTCAAGATATGTGCTCCAGTGGATTTTGAGTAATTTAGGTTCAAAAAAATATATATATCTATAGGCGCTCTCCCGTGCGCGCACCGGAGTGCGCTCCAGGCGCGACACGCGACTTGCGCGCAGGAAGCTGATTGGATCTCAGTTGTCTGTAAACATTCTAAACAGTGCGGAGCGGCCGCCATCTTGTGTCTCGGTAAAATCGAGACACAAGGGGTTTGAAAAAAAAAGGGGCAAATGACCATAAGGGGGAAGAGTAGACCCCCTCTGACCCCCTAGGTTTGATGTAGGGACTAAAATAGGGTCCTGCAGGGCATTAAAATTTTTTTTTCGTTTTGCGCGGGGGAAGCGCATGGTACGCGCACCGGCGAAGCACGGGGAAAATCCAGGACCATATTTATGAAGGCCTTGCGCTGTTAGTTTTGCGCTTCCTGTGCGTCAATTTTTGTGACGCACCAGCGGTGTAAAAAAATGCGCACTGTTATGCAATATTTAAAAAGTGACGCATCTATCTAGATGCGTCACTTTTTAAATATAGTGCAACGAGGTACATTTTATTACACTGCTGGTGTTATGCGTCACTTTTCTGTGCGCACTCCTTATGACATTCCAGATGTGTCATATTTAATGTATGACGAATCATGTTGCAGATACAATATGGCGCAGAGTTTTAAAAAGTGACCCATGTACCTAGATGCGTCACTTTTTAAAAATAGCGTCAGGTATAATGCATGCAGAGGGGGTGTTCTCCCGCAAAAAGCTTTGTAATAGCGACGCAGTGAAATCTTTGAGATTTCACTGCGTCAGTTTTAGGATGCTGTTGCGTCAAAATCTTGTGCCTGCTTTACAGCAGGTGTTAGACTGAGGCAAGACCTTTCATATGCTGCTTTCCCCATTTGAAAGGACACATTACTGGAGTTGCGTCACTTTTGTGACGCACTCCAGCAATGCGTTACTTGGAATGTCATAAGGAGTGCGCACAGAAAAGTGACGCATTGCACCAGTAGTGTAAAAAAATGTGTTGCGTTGCGTTATATTTAAAAAGTGAGGTATCTAGGTAGATGGGTCACTTTTTAAAATCAAGCGCCACATTATATCTGCGTGAGGTATAATGCATGCAGAGGGGGTGTTCTCCCACTAAAAGCTTTGTAATAGCGACGCAGTGAAATGTTTGAGATTTCACTGCGTCACTTTTAGGATGCTGTTGCATCCTTTAAATATAGTGCAACGAGGCACATTTTATTACACTGCTGGTGTGATGCGTCACTTTTCTGTCCACAGTCCTTATGACATTCCAGATGTGTCATATTTAATGTATGACGAATCATGTTGCAAGGAGTTACAGATACGTCAGTATTTCTGACATATGTGTAAACATAAAAGTGATGCGAGGCCGGCGCAAAATTTTGACGCAATAGCATCCTAAAAGTGACGCAGGGAAATCTCATAGATTTCAGTACGTTGTTATTACCAAGCTTTTTGCGAGGGATTGCCCCCTCTGCATACATTATACCTGATGCAGATACAATATGGCGCAGAGTTTTAAAAAGTGACCCATGTACCTAGATGCGTCACTTTTTAAAAAATAGTGTCAGGTATAATGCATGCAGAGGGGGTGTTCCTTGCAAAAAGCTTGGTAATAATGACGCAGCGCGTCACTTTTAGGATGCAGTTGCGCCAAAATCTTGCGCCTGCTTCACAGCAAACCTTTCACATGGTGCTTTTTCCATGTGAAAGGACACATTACTGGAGTTGCGTCACTTTTGTGACGCACTCCTGCAATGCGTTACTTTTGTGTTTACAGATATGTCAGAAATACTGACATATCTGTAACTCCTTGCGAATTGATTAGTCATATATTAAATATGACATATCTGGAATGTCATAAGGAGTGCGTCCAGATAAGTGACGCATCGCTATTTTCACGTAGCGATGCGTCACTTTTCAGAAATGAGGCCTCCAGTTTATTCACTGTGTCATAACTTTCTTTTCTAACACTCACCTTCTTTCAGTCCTCCTACTTCACTTCCTTTCACCTCTCATACCTTTCTGTTCTTTCTTACTCATTCTCCTTTCAATTATCAATGCACTATATTTCACTTACTCTTCATTTTTTAAGATTATAGCTCTTTGATGAGAATTGGAGGTAGTTCTGAAAAGAACTTTTGGTTTTCTTCTTTTAACTGAAGAGGAACAAAAACAGGGAATAGAAACTGCTCAACAGGAGCAAAAAGAAAAGAAAAAAATTAGGGGTGGGAAGGGCAGTGATGGTTCTCCAATGCCCGAACCATGAGCAGGACACTTTGCTCCCCATAGGTGAGGAGTTGATTGCAGTATCTGCATCTGACGACCCCATGGTTGAATGCAGGTTGAATGTTTGCTACCTGCCCCTGAGATTGTTCTCTTCCAGAAGAAGTTGCTCCTCCTGTTGATGTAGAGGCCCCATCTCTGGGAACCTCCTGTGCCAGAGCCCTGACACTTTCCCGGGCAAAATTCTGGGGGTGCCTCCTCTCCACATGGCGAATCATGGTGAAGTTGCCAAAAGAGTATTTTTTTGGGGGGTTACCCCGTGACAGGACCTGTTTGCAGATCCTGCACTCTACTTTTGGTGCATTCACCTTCTTCTGGCCTTCTGGAAACTTAAAAAATTTCCAGATGAAATGTTCCTTCACCTTTGGGGTAGGAGGCTCTTCATCAATGAAATCATTGGAGTCATCTTCACTGCTGGATGGTCTGGCAGCCATGATGAATCCAGGAATATGGAGCAGCAAAAAAGGCAGGTCTTTCAGTCACAAAAGTGAAAGAAGAAGTGAAGGAAATGGGTGGGGATTTCATTCATTGTAAAAAAAAACTGTTAGCAACCAATGAAAAGTGTTATTTTAGGGTCACATGACCCGACGCGTTTACGCTGCGCACTCCGGAGCACTTCCGGGTGCGTTTACGCAGCGCGATCGTAGGCGCTTCCGGGGCGCAAACGTGGCGCGATCGTAGGCGCTTTTCCGTGCGTTTATGCGCCGCGCACGTATGCGCTTCCGAGGGCACTTACGTTGCGCGCCGAAGTGACGTCATCAATCTTTTATAGAAATGCATAATCATTTTCCATATTAAAAAAAACAAATTTTATTTGTATGGTACGAAATGTTTTGCATTATTATTAACTTTTCATTCATATTTTTTTTCACGAACGACAGTTGCGCTCTGGGTGCGCTTTCAGATGAGCTCTCGGAGAAGCTTACAGGAGAGCTTAGCTGAAAGCTTCCCGGAGCGCGCACCCAGAGCGCAAAAGAAAAAAATTATAAAAAAAATGAATACTTAAAAAAAAACAGCAAATTGTAAAAAAAAAAAAGGTTAGAAACTCGATATACAAAGGAATTAGCATTTAAAAAACTATGAAATTCACTGAAAAAACCATAGGTTTCACACCAGTTATAGTTAGGAATTAGCATTTAAAAAACCTATGAAATTCACTGAAAAAACCATAGGTTTCACACCAGTTATAGTTAGGAATTAGCATTTAAAAAACCTATTAAATTCACTGAAAAAACCATAGGTTTCACACCAGTTATAGTTAGCTGGAAATTTTACTGATATAAAACCATTGAAATTCCCATGTTATAGTTAGATGGACTCACTATAACTTGCGCGTGCAATGCACTGCTGATGATGTCTTATTAAGCCAGTTAACCAATCAATTTTTAAAAACCATCCATTTAGACACTTATTTAAACATTTATTCTTCCATCAACTTTTACATATACATATATAAAATATATTTATTTTTCAGAAAGACACACATTCACTGGATGGTGTCATCAGTGATGTCATGAGTGATGTCACTGACCATGTCATGAGTGATGTAATATGTGATGTCATCAGCAGTGCATTGCACGCGCAAGTTATAGTGAGTCCATCTAACTATAACATGGGAATTTCAATGGTTTTATATCAGTAAAATTTCCAGCTAACTATAACTGGTGTGAAACCTATGGTTTTTTCAGTGAATATATATATATATATGTATATATAGGGGGGGCCGAGAAAAAAGGGGTGTCCCAAAACGCGTTTTTCCCATTCATTTTTCCATAGGGCGGTTGGAATCACTTTTAGCTCGAACGGCTGAATGGATTTACACGAAACTTGGCAAAATTGTATATATGGTTTGCCCAACGTGCCTTTGCTATGTCTCAATGTATGTGCTCCAGTGGATTTTGAGAAATTAACGTTTTAAAAATAGATATATCTGTGACAGCGCTCCGGTTAGCGCCCCGGTTCGCGTACCTGACGCGTAACGGAACTTCACGAGGAGTAGCGGTTTGGCTCCCCGGTGACTGTCAACATTCTAAACAGTCCGGAGCGGCCGCCATCTTGTGTCTCGGTAGGATCGAGACACAAGAGGTGGCAAAAACAAAGGGGGAAATGAGCATAAGGGGGCAGAGTACATCCTCCCTGACCCCCTAGGTTTGATGAGGGGGCTCTAAAGGGTCCCCGCGGGGTAAAAAAAAAAAAAATTCTTATCGTTTTTTTTGCTGGGGGAGCGCCCGGTACGCGCACCGGGAAGCGGTCCGGGGAGCGTTATATAGGGAAAAAAGAATGAAAGAATGTTCAAATATTGTATGTTTATTGATTGTTCTTTTTGTTGTATTTTTTTTAATTTTTTTTTATTTAAGTACCAACATGTAGGTACCAATGCAGAGTCTAAAAATAAATATACACCGTTTCCTTTGTAGATATCTTGCATGTTGTTTCAGAAGTTATTGTGGTATATGGAATTCATAGCATAGTCTGTGAGGAAAGCAGAAAGAACATGGAGGCAGGAGATGATAAAGAGATGTTAAATACACATTGGAAATAATATAGTGAGAGAAAGGAAGTAACTATGAGCAAACTTACTATGTAACACAAAAAAGTTGCACAGTATATTTTAAGTCTCAGTTTATATTTTATCTTTTTGGGTACTATTTCATAATTTTCATATTAAAAAGAATAATGTCTCAAACAATTTTAACTTTTAAAATTTAAATTTATAGTTCAGATTTTTCAAAATCTAAGAGAATTTGTAACATTAAATCATCAGGAATGTCCTCCTTTTCATTCCAAGAATCACATTCACATTCTTCAGCACATTTTAATAATTGTTGGTCTACTGATTCATCCATAAAGTCTAGTTCTTCTTTTTCTTGGTTTGGATTGCTTTCAATCTTAATTTCAAATGAAATTGTATTTTCTTTTTGCTGTGCTTCCATTTTCTTGCTGTAAATTGCATTAAAAAATATATCAGTGGAGATAGGGCACTGTTGGGTTTAAGTTCAGACAGGTGCTTGTGATTTTTTAACAGTGAAGTAATCTTTGAGCAGTGCATGGTTTCAGGCAGGAAGTAGTACTATTAAAAAGTGCCTGTGATGAAGCCTAAGTAAATTCATAATTATACCACAGTAGCCTAACACAATCAATAATTTTAATAATTAAGTCTTTCTCAATGACTAACTCTTATAGAGGGACAGTATGTAACTATCTGAAAACGTTTTCCCTATTTAATTTAAAGTGCATAACATAGTTCTCCTTTCAAATGTTTTACATTATATCTTACCTTTGAAAAAGAAGTTAAAGTTGACAGTGAAAATGCTCTAGAAATGTACTTCAGGAAGTAGTAGTCAAAATGGCTGTGTTTCTCTCTCTTTCTTTATATATATTCAGGTACATAACCAATCAAATGTCTTGAAATAATAGTAGAAAATTAAAGTAACATATTATTTGGTTGTCAATTTTAACACTTCATATGTGTTTCTGTCATGTAATTTACCTCAGGATATTTAGTCAGGCCTACAGCATAATTTTCTCAATGGAATTCCATCAAATTTGGGTAAATGGTAGGGACTGCTATGTAGTAGGGCCTATTCTATATTTGATGAAAGTGTCTCCAGTGGTTTTTCTGTAAATTACTTTCCCACCTTTTTTTATCGAGCGCTTCCCGGTTCGCGCACCGGTACGCGTACCGGCAGCGTTACGGGAGTCCTCCATTTTGTGTTTCGGTAGAATTGAGACACAAGATGGAGGGCAAACAATGCTCGGAATGGGTAGAAGGGGCACGGTAGACACTTCCTGACCCTTTAGGTTTTCTGAGGGGGGCTTAGGACGCTCATATAGGCCAAAAATAAAAAAATAATTAAAAAATCGCAGGGGGAGCGCCCGGTACGCGAACCGGGCAGCGCTCCGGGAAGCGCAACAAAGAGAAAAAAAGAAAGACAGGGTGTAAAAATGTTAGCAATTTTGATATAAATGGAAGGTAGTTCTGAAAAGAACTGTTTTTTTATTCTTTTTCTTCTTTTTTATTTTTTTAATTAATTTTCAGAACAATTTTTTGATTTTTTAGGATTTTTGAAAACTATTTTGTGTTTTTTGTGTGTTTTTTTAGGGGAAATAACAAAAAAGCAGGGTTAGAACATGTCTCAACAGGAGCAAAAAAAAATCAAAAGGAATCAATGTTTTGTCTTCTTGTTGCATTTATGATTTTCTCCAGCTCGGATAATCAAATTAATACTCTTTTCTCCAAAACTGATAGTTCCTCCACAATATATACAAACTATTTTGTAGTTTTCAAAAGGAGTTTGAAAATTGTAGACCATTTCTCGGCCTTCTGGTCCGGCGAATGAGCTTTGTCCACTGGAGGTGCTGGGGATGACATTTGGGGGGTTGGCAGCAAGATCCCTTACTTGTGCTTGGGAATGGCTCTGCATGGTGTTTCTGTCAGGAACTGCTTTACTTGCTCTTCCTCCTCCTCTTCATCCTCATTATCTTCCTCTACACCAAAGTCCAGTGTTGGAGGTGGTCCTTTTGGTGGTGGTGGTGGTTGCTGAGAAGCACCAGCTGCAGCTAAAATAGAAGCCATTCTAAAAAACAGGTCTTGCTCTCTAGAAGTAGAAAGTAAGAATGAGGTAAAAAGGTGGGGGCTTTCATCATTTTGAAAAAAAAAATGTTCACAACCAATAAAAAGTGTTATTTTCAGGTCACATGACCTGTTACGCTTACGTTACCCGCCCCGGGCCGCGCCCCGGGGCGCTTCCGGGGCGCTGCCCGTCGCGCTCCGGAGCGCTTCCGGGTGCGCTAACGCAGCACGTCATAAGACGCATCACGCGGCAACGCGATACGTCCTGCTTACGCGACGCGTCACGATGTTGTTTTCTAACGCGGCATTTGCGCTAACGGAACGTTTACCGGTTCGCGGACCGGGTCGCGGCACCAAATTGAGCTAACGGGAAGCTACCCGGTGCGCGGACCGGTAGCGAAACAAAAAAATATATATATACATAAAAAAATTATATTAAAAACATATAAAATATATTTTTCCTTTAAAAGAAGAATACATTTTACAGCTTTTGATATTTGCTATTAATAAACCATTGAAATTCACTGAAAAACCATAGGTTATAAACCATATATAGTTAGGAATTAGCATTTACAAAACCTTGAAAATTCACTGAAAAAACCATAGGTTATAGACCATATATAGTTAGGGATTAGCATTTACAAAACCTTTTTTTACTCACACAAAACCATTGAAATTCGCATATATAGTTAGTTGCACTAACTATATTTCGCGCACCCGCAATCCACTGCTGATGATGTCACATATTACATCATTCATGACATGGTCAGTGACATCACTGATGACATCACTGTTGACAACTCAAATGACATCACTGACAACATTACTGATGACATCATTCATGTGATAATACGATTAACCTCTTCAGACTCTAATATAACGTTAGATACACTCAGTGTAAACAGACACTAACAGATTGTCACTCATCCATGGAGTTACTCATACACCTAGTCAGTCATGCAACAAATCAATCACACCTCCATTTCCTCAACTATACAGTTATACACACCTTACTTATTGAAACATATTCTAACACATATTTACTCTCTTATACAATCACTGATACACGTTTTCAATGATCCATGCAGCCACTCACACATTCACTGGCTCTTATACACAGTAATTTATATATGTCAACTCTCACATGTACTGTGTTTTACATATGTACTTACTTTGAAATATAGCACTGAGATATCCATTCACTCACCAATACACTCATGCACACAGTCAATCACCCATACAGCTGTTTCCACATGCAGTTTTGAACCCATACATCTAGTGAATCAACTGTTCACACATGTATGCACAGTCACACACCTCCCAGCCACCCCCACACACACACTCACTCTCCCATACAAATACTTGGGCAACCAATCAATAACCCATATAGTTACTCATATAGCTACTGATCAACACATGCAGCAGTTTACAGAACAACAGATATAATGATGCACAAATTAAGACAGTTTAGTCACTAACCCATGCACTCAGTGAGACACATTTAATCACTCTCTCATACAGTCAGTCATGCACCTACTAAATCCTTCATCCAGACACTTATACATCCACTCATTCTTCAATATGTAAGACATATTTTAACTTTACAGAAACATACAGTCACTGGATGATGTCATCAGTGAATTCTGTACAGGTTAACAAAATTCAAATATGCTGCTATTTTGGAATTTGTCATTTATTGCACTGGCACTTTATCCCCAAATTGACTCGCACTAAGCACTTGAACTTTATAATTAGCCTATATTGCGATATTAAAAGTGTAGGCGGTTGGGTTCATTACACATCAACATCATGGTACTTTAATTTACCTGTACAGGACAAACAGACATGCTATCTAGTAATCAACACATCTGTGATTTTATTATTCCGATCAATGAGGCTCTGGTGGCAGCAGGGTCTTGCACACTCAGTACTTGAGCCAGGCACTGACAGGATATAGAAAGATACCTATCGCCCCGACACATGATTCAAATATTGTGCTACAATAAAAGTTTTTTTTAAATGTATAAAAAGCAGTTGTTAGCCATTCTGACGCAAGTAAAAAACAAAAAGAGAAATTGAAAAAAACAAAACGAAATAAATATATGTGTGTATGAGATGTATGATAAAAATAAGAGTGGTCTCAAAACGGGGACAGTGCAAATAAGGATGGAAAGTAAAAAACTGAAATAAAAAAGACACACATACAGTATGTTGTCAGTGTCTATCAACATGTGATGTCAGAAAATGAGTTTAAAAATGATGTAATGAAATGGTGCTCGTTGTGTGAGCAAGGTAGGGGATCCTGTTGAAACACGTAACAGCCTTTCAAGACAAATAAATGTTTGGAAACCTACCTTCGGTTTGCGGTGTCGTCTTTTTGGTGAATCTGTGGAGACCAGAAGTGGTGAAGGATTTTGAGCCGCTATGCCAAGAGCAGCTGAATTGACACACCTTTGATTTGGAGCCTCTGCCGATACTTGACCCTTGTGGAAATGAGTGCGGTGCACACTGTGGAGGCCACCCCCAAGACAAACCAAACAATAGCAGCCACAGGACCCGAAGCAGGAGAGCTGCCGCGGCCGGAGCGTCTGAGGACGCCAGGAAGCAGTTAAGCGCCCGCAGAGGCGAGTGACTGCCCTGTTGGTAATGGGGGAAAGGGGTAAAAGTGCTCACGGACGCAGAAGATGTCCGGTTGTAGCAAAACCAAAAGGTCTGAAAAAAGAAGTGGACAAAGGGCTAGTGCTTGGCAACAAAGAAGTTGTCAGGCACTTGGAGCATAGACAATTAAAGAGATACATACATCTAAAAGCAATCTTGACAGCGCGTTTAAAACGCAGATGGAGAACTGGATTAAACTGCTGGAGGAAGCCAGAGGCTCGGTCTTTGACGAGGAAAGACCGGGTACGAGAGGAACAGACAATGCACAGGCAGGAGAAAGAGGCACACAAAATAATGATGCGCAAATGGTAATGCGAAAAATTTAGAAATTACGACGTTTAGAAATCTCCAAATGGTGGAAGATCAAATACCTAGATAAATATATTGAAGTGGGCAGAGTACCTCGAGGTCTGGGTATCCTGACCGCCCCAACTTTAGAAAACTCGGATTCAGAGATGCTGCAAGAATGGGCTAACAACAGTGCAGAATCTTCAAATAATATGATGAAGATATTAGTGAAATACGCCAAGAAGGACAGAGATAGAATTTTAGATGAAATCAAAAAGTTGGAATCAGAACTAACCAATTTGACAACCCTTGAAGTAATAAACAAATGTGAGAAAGATCTGGAAGTAAAACTGGGTAAATACGAGAAATCAATAAAAGAGAGAAAGGCGATAAAATTCACTAGAGACCGTTTGGACTACCAGAGGGGGCAAATCTACACTCTTGCCAAGCGGTTGATACTCTACTTAGACAAAAACTAAACAATACAACGAAACAGGCAAATAAGAACAAAGAAAAAAAGAGAGCCAGTGATACTAGCTCTGAATGGAGCTCAGAACTAGACAACAGATCTGGAGGATGGCGCTAGAGCCAAGGGAAATGTGGAAAAACCCTCAACTGTAATAGAAGAATTCTGTTTTCTAGGCCTAGACAGAAGCTTCAGTGCCAGACAAGGCCCCATAAAAAGAGTAAGAGGCCGGGGATACAGAGGAACCAACAAAGAAGTAGGAGAAGGCATGGAGCTGAGATCAGGAAGCAGAACAAAGAACTTGAAATGGAGAAACTAAACACAATGGCAACTTCCATCACTGTCATCAACCTCATGGATTTAGTGTTATCAGAATCAGCAATGGACATTTTAAGCCTGGGATTATCATTCTATCGCAGAACTAATTTTAATTATGCACAGACACAAATTGACTTGTTCCACTACATAAGAAAGCTTAAATTAAGAAAATATTTTAGTAACCAGTCAAACAAAAGGAATAAATGAATGGAAAACCAAGGACAAGACATAGAATATAATCTAGTGATAGATGATCTAAACCTACTGAGTGACCTGGAGAATCTAGGAAGATCTTTCACTGGCTGTCCCCAAAAAAACGCCAGATTGGTTATGTTTCCACGGATAATGGCGCCAATGTAGTTAGGGCCATGGATCTGGGTCACTATTTCAGAGTGCCGTGTTTGGTATAAACCTGGTTGTTAAAAAATTATTGAGTGAAGACAGTCCAGCGTGCGAGTTAGTGGCCACCTGCCGAAGAATGTGCAACCATTTCAGCCATTCTTTTAAGGCCCGGAAGCATCTGAGGAGCCTGCTACATGAACGTCGAATGCCAGTGAAAGCACTCATCCAGGAGGTGCCAACACGTTGGAACTCAACCTTCTACATGCTTGAGCGTCTGTATGAACAGTATACGGTACTCGATCACTATTAAGGAACAAATTCTACGAGCACTATGGACTTCCATTACAGTCGACTATGACAGTACACCAGTCTTATTCTTCTTCTTCTCTCTTGTTTAGGAAAATTGGTACGTTATCTTATGCAAGCCGGCATAATGCCAGCGCAGTGAACTTGCACCCAAAAAAACAGACGCACACCATGATGAGTGAGACAGACTTGCGTTACTGTACCGGTCCAGTACATGCAGGTGGTGAAGCTCTTACTTTTCTATTACGGGTGGCACTGAGAATACTCTGTTAAAAGGGCTTTGTCCTTTCTGCCGTCCTGGGAGTGCCGTCCCGGTTGCCTGCCTTCACCGCCTGCCAAGACTCAACGCCTCGCGGCCCCCGCTCCGCGGGTGCCGCTCGTAGGCTAAAGACATCAGAAGGGAGCAGGCTAATCCTTTTCCGTTGTGCATCGGAGCACCAACGCGCTATCTTAAAAGTACTTTGTCAGCTCAAGCCCAGAGGCGGGACTGCGAGGACCAGCCTGCTGTGCGGCGCAAATCGGCCGCAGCTGGTCCTCTTCCCGCCCCTTCCTCCTGCTTAAACAGCTGCGGAGAGTGTGTTCCTTGGGTTTGTCCTTTCTGCCGTCCTGGGAGTGCCGTCCCGGTTGCCTGCCTTCACCGCCTGCCAAGACTCAACGCCTCGCGGCCCCCGCTCCGCGGGGGCCGCTCGTAGGCTAAAGACATCAGAAGGGAGCAGGCTAATCCTTTTCCGTTGTGCATCGGAGCACCAACGCGCTATCTTAAAAGTACTTTGTCAGCTCAAGCCCAGAGGCGGGACTGCGAGGACCAGCCTGCTGTGCGGCGCAAATCGGCCGCAGCTGGTCCTCTTCCCGCCCCTTCCTCCTGCTTAAACAGCTGCGGAGAGTGTGTTCCTTGGGTTTGTCCTTTCTGCCGTCCTGGGAGTGCCGTCCCGGTTGCCTGCCTTCACCGCCTGCCAAGACTCAACGCCTCGCGGCCCCCGCTCCGCGGGGGCCGCTCGTAGGCTAAAGACATCAGAAGGGAGCAGGCTAATCCTTTTCCGTTGTGCATCGGAGCACCAACGCGCTATCTTAAAAGTACTTTGTCAGCTCAAGCCCAGAGGCGGGACTGCGAGGACCAGCCTGCTGTGCGGCGCAAATCGGCCGCAGCTGGTCCTCTTCCCGCCCCTTCCTGTCGCACCCTATGACATTGAGTCTCACCCACGCGCACGCGGGACGCGCGCGGGGCAAAGGCCGGGGCGAAGACCGGGCAAAGAGCGGGCCGTTGTGTGGCCGTTAGGTGGCTGGTGAGGCTGGGCTGGGCCCTGTCCCTGAGTCTTTCGGGCATAAACCCTGGTCTGGAATACTTAATGCATGTTTCCTCACTGTGCTGTACCACGCGGCTGAGGTGATTGTCAAGTGGCTGCCAAGTCCCTCTGACTCGGTGGCTGGTTAACTTGTGTGACGGTTGTTTTTAGTTATTTTCCATAGCTGTCATCTTTTGTTATAATGGACATGGTCTCACCTGGGAAAGCGGGGGCAAATCCCAACAAGGGCACTTTGGACAATTACTTTAAGAAATCCATCTCTGAGATTGAAAGAGAAGAAGCTTTGGAAGAGAAAAGGATGGAGCGTCGTCGCTCCATCGAGGGTCATAAGGCTAGATCCACCTTGGGTACATCCCTGCCTATACGAGTACCTAGTATAGAATTGATCACTGAGGACCCGTTCACATCTCAGGGTGTCCCTGAACTCTTAAGAGATATCTCTTCCGCACCACTTTCTCTTGTGGATCCCTTCAGTCCATCTTCTCCTGCCCCCCCATCACTGGGTAACTTTGATGCAGCCCCGAATCCCCCGTCAGTTCCTACCCAAATTGGAAAAGCCAATCCCAAAAATCAGCAGAGGAAGGTTGTGGCCCAGATAAATCATGGTCCTCCGCCCAAAAAGAGAATGAGGAAGGGGGGCTCCTTACAAAAAAGCAAAATTAGTCACACTGAATTTGGCAAGGGCAAGGGGGGGGGGCAGCTATAGCTTCTGCTTCTGCTTCTAAATCAACTGAAGGCACAAGACTTGAAACCCCAACAGTAACCATACAAGACACTCCATCTCTCTCAGTTGTTACTACCCCTCCAAACCTAAACTCTGAGGAGATCCTCCCGCTTGCCCCCACCTCGGAGTTTCTTGGGCAAATGCTCAGGACGCTCACTTCCCCAATTATGGACAAATTAAGGGCCATTGAAGAGCGGCTAGGGAATCTGGAGCAGACCATTCATAATAAACTTGACATCCAGATGGTAGCTCCCGTATCCACTACAGTGACAGCTTTAGCTAGCTCATCAAATGGTTTAAAATCCTCTGTACCTAAGAAGCCCCTCCCAACTTCCTCCAATCTAGCTAAGACGGCTCACACAACCACTACCATTGCCACAACGGCCTCTCTCTCCGTGTCCAATCTCCCCACCAACAAAGTGGTCAATAATCTCTTGGGAACTTCAACTTCCAAAAATGATTCTACAACCGACATGCACTCGAATGGTGCCATTCCCAAGGGCAAAAACACGCTACCTAGACCAACCCAGACGGTTGAAGAGAGGGAACCCCCTAGTATAGTTCAAAAACGTAGGATCCCTCAGGTTGAACTGCCTCCGGAATCACTACCTTATGTAGTGGTGCTTACGGGTGTTCCCCCCCTTGACCCTGATAAGCGAGAAGGCCCGCAACAACTTAAAAACAAGACCATGTATTGGCTGTCTAAGAACAGACCACTCCCTGGGAATGTAAATGGGGATATAGTGCATGTGCGCCGACTCCCTTGGTTGGGGGGGCGGGTGAAAGACATAGATGGCGACCTGATTGTGATTAACTTCAGGGACCCGGAAGCTGTCAGGCATATTCTGAGCTGGATGCCAGGGAATCTTGGAAAATCCATCATGCCGTGTGATCTTACATATTTTTACCCTAGAGCTCTAGTGGCCCCCCTGTCATGTCCATGGGCCTCTATGCCCTCGACAGGCATTAATGGTCCTAATCAAATCAACCACTATCCTCCCTTGCACCCTGACTCCTTGATCCTAAAGAACGCTCATAGGTGGGGATCTGTCCCTCAGAGGGGCTATGGCTCCAATTATAGGAGTCTGGACCATTCCTCCCAAATGGGGGGGATGGACCACCTGCTTCCTTTTACACCTTTGGAAGTTAGTAACAGATTTGAAGCATTCTCTGGCTTGGACTTCTGTGATTGACTCGAGGGGTGCTCCTCTGGTCACTCTACTGTTGAGGGGGCCTCAAGTGAACATCACGGTAATCCCGATGCCCAAGCTCTTAACCTTTCTCGGCAACTGCTTGGAGATGTCTATGGCATAACCCCAACCCATCTAGCGGGAAGTAACCACAGTTTATCTGGAGTCATTTTCGAGGGCCAAGGCTCCTCACTCCATACTAAGCCCAGAGCCCTGAGGGTACTTTCATGGAATGTTGCAGGGATTCTGAACAAAATACAAACCGAAGAATGGGATTCTCTGATAAACAATTATGAGATCTGCCTCTTTCAAGAGACATGGGCGAGGGAACCGGTCCACAAGACTGGTTATGCTGTATTTGAAATCCCTGCTACTTGGAATGGAAGGGGAAGGCCCTCAGGCGGTCTGGCGGTGTGGATAGCATCTCACACTGGGTGCATAGCGGAGTGTATAGCCACACTTTCCCAGGATATCCAGTGTGTTTTACTAACTTGGACGGGCGTCCCGAAGTTGGCAATAATAAACGTTTATTCCCGCCCAGTAGGACCAACGGCGGAGTCTACCACACTAGAAGACCTTGCATCCTTTTTGAGTCAGCTTCCGCCAGACTATAAGGTGATCTTGGGGGGTGATCTGAATTGTCATTTTGAACCCTTAGAGGGCCTGAGGGAAGGGGCCCTCATGGCAGAAGACGACTACTGGGGCATACCACCGTGCCAATCTCCCCATCCCAGAGCCTGGTCGCCACTTGCGGTTCAAATTATGGCGCTAACTCTTAACTATGCGTTGAGAGCTTGCAATGGCCGCACACCTTCAGATACCCCCTCAAAATGCACATTTAATAGACTAAACCATGAGTCAAGACTGGACTATATTTTCGTTGACACGAGTCTGTGGCCAAAGGTTGAGGATTTTAATATAAACCCCCGCACAGATAGTGATCATAACGCCCTTTCACTCACCTTGCGTTACCTTCCTGAGTCCATCGGACTCTCCTCTCTGGGGAAAGGAGATGAACGGGGAAACCTTGTATTAACTTCTAACAGGCGCAGGGTGAGATGGCAAAAATTCTCCAAGTCGGAAGAAAATATTGGGAAAATTTACAATCTCGTCCTCCCAAGATTTGAGGCTTTGGAAGAAGTAATTAGTCACTCCAGTGCCCAGGACCTATCTAAAATCTTACCTTCTATACACGAGGACTTAGTGGGAACTCTGGGTGAGGTCCTCTATCCAGAGGTACCTAAACCCAAGCACAAAACTAGAACTTCCACTTGGTACAACTCTGACTGCAGAAAGGCCAAATCTGATCTTATTGCTGCAGTCAAAGAGGGTGCTCCCCGTAATAGGGTGTCTGCTTTGCGGCAACTTTACAAGGACATTATGGCCCGTGCGAGGTCAGACTGGGACTGGGATAGATGGCATGGTCTCTCAGCAGCATTAATAGCGAAGGATGCTAGAAGATTTTGGTCTATAGTCTCCACTGGCTCAGGGGAACCCAAAGCCGCGGTTGAGCCCAATATAGCTGCATATATATGGGAAGACCACTTCGGGAAACTTTATGCAGACGAGCTAGAAAACACTGATGCCACTATTGCGGCACTTCTTTCCCTCCCTGGGGATACTTTGGAGTTTACATTAGGGGAAGTGGCTAGTGCAATAGATGGCTTAGCAATGGGCAAGGCCCCCGGACTTGATAAATTGCCTGGTGACCTCTTTAGGTCCCATCCAGAAATTTGGGCGCCGTATCTCCTTATCCTTTTCAACTCAATAGCAGGTGGAATGGCGATCCCCTGCACTTGGCTGGGGGCAGAGATAGTCCCTATCTTCAAGAAGGGCTGTCCTCTGCTCCCATCCAACTACAGGCCGATCAGCCTGATTGATGTCCCTCAGAAGATTTATTCGCGACTTTTACTAGACCAACTTATGGATTGGATGGAGGAAAATGAAATTTTAAGTCCCCTCCAGGCTGGCTTCAGGAAAAATACGTCCACCATGGACCAAATCTTCCGCCTCGTTCTCCTTTATTGGAAAACGGTGACCATCGAGGGCGGGAGATTATACATGGTGTTCGTAGACCTGAGGTCAGCCTTCGACCTTGTACCACGGAAAAAGCTCTGGGAGGTCCTGAGGGAGATGGGAGTACCCATTAATCTACTCCAGGCAATCATAAGACTTCACCAGGGTAACTTCGCCCAGGTACGTTGTGGGAGGGGTGGTGTTCTGACACAAAGGTTCCCTGTCTCCCGAGGGGTTCGGCAGGGGTGCGTACTTGCCCCAACTCTTTTTTGTCTTTATGTGAATAGTGTCATCTCGCATTTAGCCAATGTTGGAGACAACGACGCCCCGGTTCTGGCAGGTAGGAGGGTACCGGCAATTATGTTTGCGGACGATACCCTCCTGCTTTCCAAATCGCCCATGGGTATTCAGAGAACTCTGGATGGCTTTGATCTCTTCTGCAGGCAGTTTGGCCTCGAGATCAACGCCGGGAAGACCAAGTATATGATTTTTAACCCCTCCTCCACAACCAGACCCAACCCGTCCCTAAATTCTATAGTTTTAGAGAGGGTAAAAACATTTCAATACCTGGGCGTTACCCTTCAAGAGAATCTGTCATGGTGTCCACAGGTTGCAAATTCGCGATTGAGGCTATCTCAACTGTCTGGGGCTATCCTGAAGATTACTAACACCTCAACATATAAACCCATATCCCCCGCAGTTGAGATGTACAAAACCCAAGCAAAACCTGCTGCATTATATGGCAGCGAACTCTGGGGACACCAAGCTGCAAATGAGTTGGTACGTGTGGAGAACAATTTCATGAGGCGTCTCCTGGCCCTTCCAGTTGCAACTCCATTACTTCCCCTACGTCTTGACTTGGGCTTATCATCTATCAGGGAGGATGCTGAACTTAACCCTATAAGATTTTGGCACAGACTCTGGTCAACTAAGGAGCTTAACCACTACAGGAGTGATCTTGTGCATGTAATGAACCTAAACGTCAATGACAAGATCCCCTGGCTAACTTTTGTTAAAAAAGAGTTGTTCCGGTTAGGCCTCAGTGAACTGTGGTTGGCCCCCGAAACTGGTTGTATCAAGGTCCCTCGGAAAAGCTTAGCGAAAGCCTGCAAGCAACAAAATCTTGTAACCCAAATGACTGCACCTAGCACTGGCACTTTAACCCATTGTTTTACCCAATCCAAAAATACTTATAAATTTGAATCTTTTCTGGATTTTATTTATCCGGTCGCAGCAAGGAAGCTTTTTCTACAGTGGCGATTTGGAACCCTCCCCCTTAAATCCTTTACGAGTAAATGGACCAATGGAGGGGATAAATTATGCCCTGGCTGCAATTCCTGTGATGAGGAGGAAATCCATGTCTTATTTTTCTGCCCCACCTATAGGTCCCCAAGGAAGTATTGGTTGGTGCCTTTATGCAGAAACATGGCAATAAGAAACTGTTCCACTTCTTATAGAATATTGAAATCTGACTCCTCCCCTCACATTGTTTTTGCAGTCTCAAAATATCTGTTCGCCATGTGGCGTATTAGGTCCAAGTTGATTAAGGCTTCACCAACATAGGATGATAGTTCCGGCCACTGTCTTAAATTAAATTTTAGCCCTTTATGGCAAAGTTTTTATATCAATATTATTTAAATTGAATTAATAGAATTGTGATGTATCTTTTTATCCACTTTTATCTCATCTAACCTTTATTCCCAAAACTTGTATCCATTGTATTATATGTACCAAATGTTGATGTAAAATGTTGTATGTTTTTTTATGCATCTTTTATGGTCTTAATGGCCGAAATAAAGATCTTTTGGATTGGATTGGATTGGAAAAGGGCTACCGCTTAATTAATTTAACTTTCACCCTACAGTGCAAATGAGTACTAGAAAAGGAAAATGAAGAAGCTAAATAATCTGATTATCTATCACTTCACATGGGATGTATTTGATTACATATGGGATGACTTTAGGTGCTTTGCTTTTTATTGAGTGAACAGTGATACACCCACACATGAATGATGTACTACTACTAAACTAAAGTTATTACGAGAGGTAGGGAGTGTCCACCGTAATAACCGGATATATGCTGTGCTTGCAGTTGCAATACAAACTACTGCTACTATTCATGGTAGTATTTGGACAAAATTACAACTTCTTTTCCTTGCCTTTCCTACACTGGAACGGACGTGCGGGTGCGGTGTTACATGCTCCTCAAAGTAACACTTAGTTCATCCAGTGACCGTCTACTCTCTCTAGATACACATATGCTATCTAAGAGTCAGATAGTACCATGATCCAGGCATCCATCCATTCAAAGTATATGCACACATATAGTTTCTGTTTCACCCACCCAGGCTGTTCTCCTTCCACCCATCCTTGCTTCATCATTCACCCAGACATGCACCATACCATATTCTTTCCTTCCCAGCCACCTCGGGGACCAAGCAAACACATATCATTCTTCTTTGCCAGTCATCATTAAATTTCTCGTCCTTCCACACTTACTTACACCCTACTTTCACTTTTCGTTCATCCCATCCATCAAGTTCATCTCAGATCTGATTGGGATTCTTCTCGCCAAAAACTTCACAGCTAAGTCGAAGTACATTTAGAGGAGGCTACTACCTGGTTGATTTATAATACACCCGTGCAGAAAGCACACTCTGCAGTCTTCAATCTCAATAAGTAAGGAATATATAGCTTACCTCTACCCGCCGCCACCGTGTGAACCCTCACAGGCACATTAGTGTAGTCCGGCACTTGCATCGCCGCCTCCTCCCCAGAAGTGTTCTCCTCATCCAGCACCACCAACTCCGCGCTGGCTCCGCCACCAGATGTTCCACCTACAAAGTACATTTAAGAATGTTAGAATACACCACTCACTACTATATAATATTTGGTCTAGGAATAAAGAAATGTGAAAAAAACAGAAAACAATGTAATAATTTGTGACTGTCTACTCTAAAGTAAAAATGTCCCTTTTCCAGGGAAGGCTGTTGTCTTGCTGCACTTTTTGGCACAACTGATGAATGATTGCTTTTTATTTTTAACAAGCACCACTTTTTCTCCTAACAGACAGAAGCTTGACTTCTAAGAACACGAGCAAGATCAAGTTCAAACCAGGTGAGAGCTCGGCTCGACCACAAGAAATGTGTTCAATTAATCGTCAGCACTAAGCACTTTTCCATTTTCAGTTAAACGTTTAGTTTTATGACAAACTTGATTTTAATAAATGTGTTTACTTTTAATAAAGCTTTTAAACTTAAATAGACTCTGTGGTTTTTGGTCCTCCAGACTAGAGTGGCTGAGCTAAAGGTTTTGCAATTTTTGCAAGCATGAGTCCGTGCCTCTGACACTTCTTGACTCTTGTCCTGCATTGGATAATAATCATCATCGGGGATCAATCATCGGTGACTTTGGGAGCTAAATGACTCTGCCACACTATCTAGTCAGTAAGGAGATTGGGGGTTCAACTACAAAGTCTGTTATCACTGAGGTATGTGGAAAGTCTAACAGCGCCTATTATAATTGATAAGCTAAGCAATGCGTTATTTAGTGTCCATAGTTCTGTTTGTGCAGATTTGTCCCTGCAACAGTAGTAGAATGGATTGTCCTCCTATCCAAACCAAAAGTAAAGTAGTATCCTATTCTTTCTTGGTGGTCATTCACCTTTTTATTGTTGGCAATTGTCAAAGCATAAACATTTAGAAGACTTGAAAAGACATTATGGACAATCCCAGAGGACTGCACTCAGTGCATAGAGCTATTGCTGACTAGACTGGGAGTCCAATGGAATTGAAAAATGTGCAATCTTAGTTAGCTACACAGACAGACGAATAAGAATAATCTAGTAATACCACAGGGAGTCATAGTCGAGGCAGGATAAGAATTTAGATACAGTCTACAAGAAGAGCAAAGACGATTTAGAAAAAATCAAATGAGGAACGCTAGGAAAAAATAGGTACTCTATATTAAAATTAAAACTTACCGGGGCCAGCAAAGGAGCCCTCGCCTGCCCGATCCGGGCCTGCATCCTGTTGAACAGCAGCCTCCTCCTCCTGTGTCCTCTTGCCCCTGGGGGGAGCTGATGTACAACATGAAAGAAAGAAAGACCAGAAAACATGGATGATATTTGTCAACCAAATCAAACATTTCAAAAGAACAATAACAAAATATTTTGGCGAAATAGCAAATAGACAACTATTCCACGGGATATATTGACCGATCTCATGTGGTCTACTACGTTATTAGTATTGCTTGATTTGCACGCGAAGTGACAGACAAAGTCCATCGTGATTGCAGATCAGCGACAACACTAAAAAGTTTCCTACTACATTAACCAGTCATTAAACTACTCAAACTATCAATCCACCACCACTATTTCTTCTTATCGCCATGTGTACAAAGGAAGGACTGGACTTGAGTCTGTAGGGGCTGATTTAGAAGCCCCTTGCGGCTCTTTTGCTCCATTGTTGCGTGACTTTTGTGACGCAGCGGCAGAACAAAAGAGCCGCCATGGTGCGGCGTATATTAACAACGTGACGCATATGGGAGATGCATCACGTTGTAAAGCTCTGCACCATCAGGGGGCGTTCCTGCGCAGGAACGTATCCTAAAAGTGGCTGAGGGAAATCTACAAGATTTCAATCAGTCACTTTGAGGACAATGATGCGTGAATCAAACCCTGCTCCTGCTTGAAGCAGACGTACGGCTTGACGCAGCATTGGGGAGATAGGGCACCCCAGAGCATTGCTGGAGCTGCGCCATTGTTGCGACGCAACTCCAGCAATGTGCCGCCTTTACGGCACAGATGCGTAACGCCTTGGTGACATTTTGGGCCCATGGTGCGCCGCATTGTAAATACGGCGCACCATGGGTGGTGGTGGCGTGGCGCACAATTACTGGCGCATCCCTGCTACTTTGCAGGGATGCGCCGGTAATTAAAAATCTGACCCTTAGTGTCTAGCATTACGCAGTTCTTTAAACTACACTCATACATAATTTCACAGGCCAATGAAATGAACACAAAATTGGAAACAAATAAGCATAGTAGCAACGCTACTGAGAAGGAGAGCAGTGAACCTGAAATGCACAGAAGATTTTGAAATATAATTTACCTACAATGTAATCAGCAGCATTAATGCTCTTGGTAAAAAACAAAAATGTGCAATATAATAACACACAGAGCAGGAGAAAACAGAGTAGTAAAGAAATAGCTACTACTACTCACCAAGCCCGGGGATCTCAAGGCCAAGTAGGTTGAGCAGATCGCGTTCCCGGTCCAGGAGATCCGTCCAACGGTGGGTGGCCTGGTTGTAGGTGCGCCGGACCCGAGAGTGTTGGTACATGGCCCGGCACACCTTCTCCCACCGCTTCCGGCGCTCCTGGATCCCGTACCCGCGAGCGATCTTGCCGCCTGCCATGATGGTCCTGGGGAGGCGGCGCTGAACATAAAAAATTAGTGTGGCCACCTCCTCCGGGCTGAAGATCTCCCGGGGTGCGACCTGCTCCCCCCTCAAACGCCCGCACGGGAGTCGGGCACGGGGTGAGGGACCCTTCCCCTTCTCGGGATGCTTCCCGGCTCCCTTTACCATGGTCTGGGCAGAAAGGAAGCTAAATAATAAAGAAAATAGAATAGGGAAGAAGAAAAGAAAAGAGTTTAAAAAAGTAGTTTAAAATTAACCAAAAGTAGCAGAAAACACAAAAATATAGAGCTAGAAAAATAGAAGGATAGATAATAAGTAAAATAGATCAAAAAAAACTTCAAACAAGCAAAGGATGGCAGAGATTCAGAGAGGATACAGAAAGCATGCCCAGAACCATAGCAATGAATGAGAAACAAGATGGCCGCGCCCGTTCACGACCGCGTGGGTAAGTTCGCGCGAGATTTTCCTCGCAATCACACGCAAAATTGTACTAGCGAGCCGCACACTTTGCGAGATTACACATCGCTCCTGGAAACGGAAATACGTCATGCAAACAAGATGGCCGCGCGGCTCGCTAAAACGCACAAAACCTTGTGAACTAACACGCCGCAAAAAACAAATCGCATATTCGCACGAATTCGCGGCTTCCGAATTCGATCTCGCGCACGTTCGCGCCCCGCGAATCCCGCGAAATTGCAGAAAAACGAGTTTTGCAAAACTGAAAGCACTCAGCAGGTGCAAAAGTTCAAACTCATCATTAGTAACCATTCCCTGTAGTGCTTCCTGACTGGGGCCCCTCCAGAGTTCAGTTGCTAGTTGCAACAATTGTATGACCCTGCTCTGACCCTCACAGCAGGATCATAGAATAGCTATAAGTAGGCCACAAAGGTCCTGGAAAAAAAAATTGCACTGCAACAGAAAGCAAATTACAGATAAGGAAGCAGGTGCCAGACTGGAATTTTAAAACAGTGACACATTAATAAATCAACCCCAAATTAATTCATGTCAGTTGAAGCTAAGCATGAGCGAATTTTGCGGATCTCGCGTTCGCGAATTTTGCGGATTTGCGGATTCGCAATCCGCAAAATCCGCGAATTCCCGCGAATTAGCGGATTTTTTTTTTTTTGTGTTCGCCCGTGTTTCTGCCAGTTCGCGAGGGTTTTGTACACTTTCGCAAATTGCGAACTTACCTGTCGGGTCGCAAGTTTCGCGAACTTGTTGTTTCTACGTGTCCAGCCTGTTTGGGACACTCTTCTTCATCACTGCCACTCTCTGTCACCACTGCCACTCTCTGACTACTCATGCCACCCTCTGGCCCACCCATGCCACCCTCTGTTTCATCACCACACCCTCTGGTTGTCCAGTGTACATTATTTTCGGCAAAGCAAAGCACACCTTCCCTGCCTCAAGTGACCTGAATTAATTTGGGGCTGATTAATGTGTCACAGAATATTTTTTTAGCTGGCACCTGCTTCCTTAGTGCGCCCTGATTAGTGATCTTTTGCACTTGCTAAGTGCTTTCATTGTTGCAAAATTAGTTACAACACCTGCCCTGCCCCAACTGACAATAATGAATTAGGGGCTGATTAATGGATTTTAACTTCCAGCCTGGCTCCTGCTTGTCTCCCTTAGCTGTAATTCAGGACCTTTGTGGCATATGTGTAACTATTCTGAGGTTCAGAGCAGGGTCACATAATAGTTTCAACTGGCAACTGAACTCTGGAGGGGCCCCTCAGGAAGCACTACAGGAAATGGCTACTAATGATGAGCCTGAACTTTTGAACCTGGTAAGTAGTTACTTTCAGTTTTCCTAAAATCGTATTTCTGCAATTTTGCACTTATTCGCGGGGCGCGAACTCACGCGAACTCACGCGAACAGTGCGAGCAGTGCGAGCAAAATCCGCTGCTCGCGGATTTGCGGATTTTGCGGGAGATTCGCAAATCTCGCGGATTGCGGATTTCCCGAAAATCCGCAAAATCCGCGAGCGGAACGGATTTTCCGCCCATGCCTAGTTGAAGCAGGGCAGGTGTGCTTGCTTCCCCCCCCCATAATCTACAGTGATGATGATGAACCAGAGGGTGGCATTGATGTACCAGAGGGTGGCATGGGTGAAACAGAGGGTGGCAGTGTTGAAACAGAGGGTGCTGTGAACCTGTGATGATGAACCAGACGTAGAAACAACATAGTCGCGACCGTTGCGTGCCGACAAGTAAGTTCGCAATTGCAAACTGGTACAAAACCCTCGCGAACTGGCAGAAACCCTTGCGAACACAATAAAAACAAAAAAATCCACAAATTCGCGAGAATTCGCGGATTTTGCGGATTGCGAGTTTGCAAATACGCAAATTTGCGAAGCCAGATTCGCAAAATTCGCCCATGCTTAATCCCCTATGCGGAACAACTACGTAGCTCTAGCACAAGTGGAATTGACAGGAAGATTCAGGGAAAGAGGGTTCAGCAAAGCAGTTTTAAATCAGGCACTAGCGAAAGTAGAGAAAAACTCCTAATATCAGATCCTATCAGAGAAAAAAGAACAGAAAGAAATGAAGAAGTCCAGAGCTCAAGAAATCCGAATGATAACCAGGTACAGTGCCTATCATGCAAGGGTGAGAGACTGATGAATAGGCACTGGCACCTGGGGAAATCAGATCCTAGCTTGGGTAGCAAAATCTCCTGTAAACCCAAGCTTACATATAGAAGGGCTTTCTCTATGAGACAAGATCAAGTGAACAGCAGCCCTGAGAGAGTGGAGAGTGGGAGCTGGCTTACAGCCAATCCAGGCTTCACTAAAGGCCTACAATGTAAAGCTTGCAGACCTGGGAAAAACATGAAGGAAGTAAAACTGCCCCTCATTGAAAAACCGTGGAGGATTCCACGTTTCCTAAACTGCAAGAGTGACCATGTGGTTTACGTGTTGCAATGTACATGCCTCTTAATATATGTGGGAAGTACTATCCACATGGCTCACATTAGAATTTTGCAACATTTAAGGGTAGTAAAGAACAAAGATCAACCATACCCTGTTGCAAGGCACATGAATGAGGTTCATGGTGGCAAAGTGGAGGACTTGACATTGTATCTGGTGGACTCAGTCCCAAGATGAAGAAGAGGTGGGAACAGAGAAGTAAACCTAAGGAAACTTGAATCTAGACATATTTTAATGTTTGACGGCAAAACCCCAAATGAGCTGAACAGTGGTGAAGAACTGTATGTTCATTTGACTTAAAGACTTAAAAACGAAAAGATGCTCAGTTATGTTAGTCCTCCCCTCTTAAGATTTTAAGCAGTTTTTCAATAAATATGTTATTGCAAGAAATATGATTAGGGTGTAATATGAACTCTAGGTAGGCTAGTTGATAAAACTTATATTTTTAAAGATATTTATTTATACCACAACAAATGAACAAGGGTTATTTCATTAGATGATTGTAACTTAAGGGATGCCACCAGTATAGAAGATGATAGGGAAAGTATTGATAGCACTATAATGGAGAGTGATAAATGTATGTGTAGTTGAAGGACTAACAATTATTTATTGGTTCATCAAAAAAGAAAAGAACCGACTGGGAAAGAAAGCACTTGCACTTTAGTATATATAGGAATATATTTGCGCTATTTGCACAGGTATCATAGAGGTATCTGTTAAAGGAACTGTATCCAGAAGAGGGAAGGACAGTACACTCTATAGCACTTGCACTGTATCAAATTTGCCTAATTTGCACAGTACTCTGAAATCAGAGTACGCTGCTATGATATACGAGTTTGATACTCAGGTGCACTGGCACTTTATTCTCTTTGCATAAATTTGCACAATTACACTTTCAAGCGATGGAACTATAACAGCAGAACCAATTAACAAGCATTGGAAATGCAATAGGTCTCGCATTAGAAAAGTTGGAGTTATTGGTCTTGTAAATGACACATTTTATTTATTTGTTGGTTTTTAAAATTGCTAAATTGATGGCTTTGTCATTTACAATGCCAATAGTTATAACTTTCGCGAATGTGACACCTATAGCATTTGGAATGCAACATATTTTGTATTTACGTGACTTAGATGGCAGCTCTGGTCGTTAGGCCACATCTCTAGAGAGCAGGAGAGTGCAGCAGGGGAGAGAAGCACAGCAATGCAATAGGTCTCGCATTAGGAAAGTTTGAGCTATTGGTATTGTAAAGGACACATTTTTTATTTATGTGCTTGTTTTGAAAATAGCGAATTAATAGCTTTGTTATTTACAATGCCAATAGTTTTATCTTTCGCAAATGGGACACCTATTGTAACACAATATGTGTTGTGAGGGTGAGTGAGGGTGAGGGTGAGGGGTTGAGGGTGAGGGGTTGAGGGTGAGTGAGGGTGAGGGGTTGAGGGTGAGTGAGGGTGAGTGAGGGTGAGGGGTTGAGGGGGAGGGGTCGAGGGTGAGGGGTTGAGGGTGAGTGAGGGTGAGGGGTTGAGGGTGAGTGAGGGTGAGGGGTTGAGGGTGAGTGAGGGTGAGTGAGGGTGAGGGTGAGGGGTTGAGGGTGAGTGAGGGTGAGTGAGGGTGAGGGGTTGAGGGTGAGTGAGGGTGAGGGTGAGTGAGGGTGAGGGTGAGTGAGGGTGAGGCTGAGGGGTTGAGGGTGAGTGAGGGTGAGTGAGAGTGAGGGTGAGTGAGGGGTTGAGGGTGAGGGGTTGAGGGTGAGTGAGGGTGAGGGTGAGGGGTTGAGGGTGAGTGAGGGTGAGGGGTTGAGGGTGAGTGAGGGTGAGGGGTTGAGGGTGAGTGAGGGTGAGGGTGAGTGAGGGTGAGTGAGGGTGAGGGTGAGTGAGGGTGAGTGAGGGTGAGTGAGGGTGAGTGAGGGCGAGTGAGGGCGATTGAGGGTGAGTGAGGGTGAGTGAGGGTGAGTGAGGGTGAGGGGTTGAGGGTGAGTGAGGGTGAGGGTGGGTGAGGGTGAGGGTGAGGGGTTGAGGGTGAGTGAGGGTGAGGGGTTGAGGGTGAGTGAGGGTGAGGGTGAGTGAGGGTGAGGGATTGAGGGTGAGGGGTTGAGGGTGAGTGAGGGTGAGGGTGAGTGAGGGTGAGGGTGAGGGGTTGAGGGTGAGTGAGGGTGAGGGGTTGAGGGTGAGTGAGGGTGAGGGTGAGTGAGGATGAGGGGTTGAGGGTGGGTGAGGGTGAGTGAGGGTGAGGGTGAGAGAGGGTGAGTGAGGGTGAGGGTGAGTGAGGGTGAGGGTGAGTGAGGGTGAGGGTGAGTGTGAGTGAGGGTGAGTGAGGGTGAGGGTGAGGGGTTGAGGGTGAGTGAGGGTGAGGGGTTGAGGGTGAGTGAGGGTGAGGGTGAGTGAGGGTGAGGGGTTGAGGGTGAGTGAGGGTGAGGGTGAGTTAGGGTGAGGGGTTGAGGGTGGGTGAGGGTGAGTTAGGGTGAGGGTGAGGGGTTGAGGGTGAGTGAGGATGAGTGAGAGTGAGGGTGAGTGAGGGGTTGAGGGTGAGGGGTTGAGGGTGAGTGAGGGTGAGGGTGAGGGGTTGAGGGTGAGTGAGGGTGAGGGGTTGAGGGTGAGTGAGGGTGAGGGTGAGTGAGGGTGAGGGTGAGTGAGGGTGAGGGGTTGAGGGTGAGGGTGAGTGAGGGTGAGGGTGAGTGAGGGTGAGGGTGAGTGAGGGTGAGGGGTTGAGGGTGAGTGAGGGTGAGTGAGGGTGAGGGTGAGTGAGGGTGAGTGAGGGTGAGGGGTTGAGGGTGAGTGAGGGTGAGGGGTTGAGGGTGAGTGAGGGTGAGTGAGGGTGAGGGGTTGAGGGTGAGTGAGGGTGAGGGGTTGAGGGTGAGTGAGGGGTTGAGGGTGAGTGAGGGTGAGGGTGAGGGTGAGTGAGGGTGAGGGGTTGAGGGTGAGGGGTTGAGGGTGAGTGAGGGTGAGGGGTTGAGGGTGAGTGAGGGTGAGGGGTTGAGGGTGAGTGAGGGTGAGGGGTTGATGGTGAGTGAGGGTGAGGGGTTGAGGGTGAGTGAGGATGAGTGAGAGTGAGGGTGAGTGAGGGGTTGAGGGTGAGGGGTTGAGGGTGAGTGAGGGTGAGGGTGAGGGGTTGAGGGTGAGTGAGGATGAGGGGTTGAGGGTGAGTGAGGGTGAGGGGTTGAGGGTGAGTGAGGGTGAGGGGTTGAGGGTGAGTGAGGGTGAGTGAGGGTGAGTGAGGGTGAGGGTGAGTGAGGGTGAGGGGTTGAGGGTGAGTGAGGGTGAGGGTGAGTGAGGGTGAGGGTGAGTGAGGGTGAGTGAGGGTGAGGGGTTGAGTGAGGGTGAGGGTGAGTGAGGGTGAGGGTGAGTGAGGGTGAGGGTGAGTGAGGGTGAGTGAGGGTGAGGGTGAGTGAGGGTGAGGGTGAGTGAGGGTGAGGGGTTGAGGGTGAGTGAGGGTGAGTGAGGGTGAGGGTGAGTGAGGGTGCGGGGTTGAGGGTGAGTGAGGGTGAGGGGTTGAGGGTGAGTGAGGGTGAGAGGTTGAGGGTGAGTGAGGGTGAGTGAGGGTGAGGGGTTGAGGGTGAGGCGTTGAGGGTGAGTGAGGGTGAGTGGGTGAGGGTGAGTGAGGGTGAGGGTGAGTGAGGGTGAGGGTGAGTGAGGGTGAGGGGTTGAGGGTGAGTGAGGGTGAGGGTGAGTGAGGGTGAGTGAGGGTGAGGGGTTGAGGGTGAGTGAGGGTGAGGGGTTGAGGGTGAGTGAGGGTGAGGGGTTAAGGGTGAGTGAGGGTGAGTGAGGGTGAGGGGTTGAGGGTGAGTGAGGGTGAGGGGTTGAGGGTGAGTGAGGGTGAGGGGTTGAGGGTGGGTGAGGGTGAGGGTGAGTGAGGGTGAGGGGTTGAGGGTGAGTGAGGGTGAGGGTGAGTGAGGGTGAGTGAGGGTGAGGGTGAGGAGTTGAGGGTGAGTGAGAGTGAGGGTGAGTGAGGGGTTGAGGGTGAGGGGTTGAGGGTGAGTGAGGGTGAGGGTGAGGGGTTGAGGGTGAGTGAGGGTGAGGGGTTGAGGGTGAGTGAGGGTGAGGGTGAGGGTGGGTGAGGGTGAGTGAGGGTGAGGGGTTGAGGGTGAGTGAGGGTGAGTGAGGGTGAGGGGTTGAGGGTGAGTGAGGGTGAGGGTAAGTGAGGGTGAGGGTGAGTAAGGGTGAGGGTGAGTGAGGGTGAGGGTGAGTGAGGGTGAGGGGTTGAGGTTGAGGGTGAGGGGTTGAGGGTGAGTGAGGGTGAGGGTGAGTGAGGGTGAGGGTGAGGGGTTGAGGGTGAGTGAGGGTGAGGGGTTGAGGGTGAGTGAGGGTGAGGGTGAGTGAGGGTGAGGGGTTGAGGTTGAGGGTGAGGGGTTGAGGGTGAGTGAGGGTGAGGGTGAGTGAGGGTGAGGGTGAGGGGTTGAGGGTGAGTGAGGGTGAGGGGTTGAGGGTGAGTGAGGGTGAGGGTGAGGGTACATGCTTTTCACTTTCTTCAATGGTTGTCCGTGCATCAAGGGTAGTTGACTGAACTTTAAGTATAATAATTGTACATACTCTTCGGTGGCATTGAGCTCACACCCTCGAATGGTCTTCGGTAGTATTGTTTCCTGTAGGATTCTATTTCCTGCTTATAAAGCGCATGTCTCGGTCAGTATCAGCAAAGTGGTATGTGCATGTGAAAGTCGGAGAGTTGGAGGCGGTTAAGGAAATGCAGAACATTCTGCAAAAGTAATGGGAAACCATTTTTATCTTGAAACTGTTTTTAACCGACAGTCTTTTATTCCTAATCATAGATGAGTGGGAGTAATACAGGGACTGGAGCAGCAGTGCCTCAGTTTGGATTGGTGTGGCAGGCAGGAGAAAGTCAGGAGAGGGAGGAGAGGGAGGAGGGGGAACTGCTTGCGAAATGAAATTAAAAGCGGCCGGGCGGGAAATGCTCTCGGTAGCATTCGTTTGAAGTGTGAAGCAGGGGGCGGGAGCAGCCTTTGATGTGCGGATAATTAGGGGAGGAGCAGCCAGGAGATCCAAGCTGGGGAACAGATGGCTGGCGATTTGGTGCTGTGCACGCGCATTTTAGGTCAATGCGCTTGCGCATTGACCTAAAAGCCACGGGCACAGCACCAAATCGCCCAGTTAGTTTAACTCTGGTTAAAGCCCTATATCCTCGCAAGCTCGATGCGCATGCGCATCGAATAGCGAGACCTAAAAACTTCCATATGTCCCTGCACTATAGCTGAAAATTGAAATTCTGTACAGGTTAACCAAATTCAAATATGCTGCTATTTTGGAATTTGTCATTTATTGCACTGGCACTTCATCCCCAAATTGACTCGCACTAAGCACTTGCACTTTATAATCAGACTGTATTGCGATATTAAAGGTGTAGGTGGTTGGGTTCATCACACAGCAACGGCATGGCACTTTAATTTACCTGTACAGGACAAACAGACAGGCTATCTAGTAATCAACACATCTGTGATCGCATTATTCCAATCAATGAGGCCCCGGTGGCAGCAGGGTCTTGCATACTCAGTACTTGAGACTGGCACTCACAGGATATAGAAAGAAACCTATCCCCGACACTTCATTCAAATATTGTGGTACAATAAAAGTTTTTTGAAATGTATAAAAAGCAGTTGGTAGCCATTCTGACACAAGTAAAAAAACAAAAAGAGAAATTGGAAAAAACAAAACAAAATAGATGCAGGTGTGTATGAAATGTATGATGAAAATAAGAGTGGTCTCAAAACGGGGACAGTGCAAATAAGGATGTAAAGTAAAAAACTGAGAAAGAAAAAAGACACACAGAGAATACTTTGTCGGTGTCTATCAACATGTAATGTCAGAAAGTTAAAAAATGATGTAATGAAATGGTGCTCGTTGTGTGAGCAAGGCATGGGATCCTGCCGAGATGCGTAGCAGCCTTTCAAGACAAATAAATGTTTGGAAACCTACCTTCGGTTTGAATAGTCGTCTTTCTGGTGAAACTGTGGATACTGGAAGTGGCGAAGGATATATATATATACATATATATATATTTATTATTGCAGCTTGTAAAGTGCCTGGTTACTCCACTCTGTAGTGCCCCCGTGCTGAATTCCTTCAAGGCTAAGATCATTGGGGAAACTGAACAAAGTACGACTAGAGGGTGAGAGATTTATTTTTAAATAACCAAGTTTTAGGATGTTTACTGAAAGCTGCTTCTGATGCCTCCAATCTAAGATGCAGAGGTAAAGAGTTTCACTGCTTGGCAGCTAGATACTTGAAGGAGTTGCCACCAAAGCTTTTTCTGTTATATTTTGGGATGCTAACCAATCTAGTTCCAGCAGATCTCAGACAACGCGTAGGCTGGTAGGAATATATCATAGGGCGAAGATATTTCAGACCCGTGCCCTTTAGTATTTTGTTAACATAACATAGGGCTTTAAAAGAGATCCTCTCCTGAATAGGGAGCCAATGGAGAGTATCCAGGGTTCGTCCCGTGTACCGCATATCTAGGGATGTCCGGGCTGCTGCTTTTTGCCCCCGTTGGAGCATGTATATGCTCCTTTTCGATGCCCCCAGATAGAGAAAGTGACAGTAGTCTAACCAGGATGTCACCAGAACCTAGATAGCTGTCATTTTGGCAGTGTCCGGGATGAGTCCTTGAATTTTACTGAGCAATTTTTAAATCTCAAAACAAGTAGCTGGGAGGGCAGAGATTTGGTCGAAAAAGGATAATGTGGAGTCAAACTCCAAGATTTATTACTTTGTGGCATGGAGAGGGTGAAGATCCTAACTTGCTAGGCCATCAACTCGGGGACCAGATAGAAGGTTGTTTCCCTATCACTTAGATATCCGTTTTATTGGAGTTTAGTCTGAGGTAGCTACAATTCATCCAGTTTGCCATGTCCTCTAGGCATAGCTTAAAGTACTCTGCCACTTGGCCGTTGTCATGAACCAAGGTGAAGATCAGCTACGTGTCATCGGTATTTGACACCATCTGTACTCCATGTTTGTCCAAAAAGGTCTGCCTCCGGTCGCATATATAAGTTGAAATAGGTCGGGCTCAAAGCTGCGCCCTGAGGCACACCCTGTTTCAGCTGTTGAGTGGTTGGCGCATAGGGTTGAAGAGTAACTTGAAATGTGCGATCCTCCAGAAATCTCGCCAGCCAGCCTAGTGCAGTGCCACCTACCCCTGCCTGATATAATCTATAAAGTAGCAAACCATGAGAGACCATATCAAATGCAGCGCTCAGGTCAAGCGTGACTAGTGCTGCCGTTTTACCTTCATCAGGAAATTTACGGATTGAGTCCAACCCAAGAAGTAGCTCCGATTCAGTGCTAAAGGATGCTCTAAAGCCAGACTGTGTCTCATGGAGGAGTTCCTTTTTCTCCACAAACTGCATTTATTGCTGATTGACAGATTTCTCCGCAATTTTTGCAAAGTAAGGTAGAAGTGATATGGGCCTTAAATTCTCAGGCAGTAGTGGGTCTAGGTTTGGCTTTTTAAATAGAGTGTGTTCCCACTCTTCAGGGACTATGCCGGAGGGAAATGACAAGCTGAGCAGCTCCATTCCACTGGTGCAAAGATGACTCTGCCCTGTTCCAGAATCGATGGATATGCGGGGTCAAAAGGAGATCAAGATTTAACTTTAAGAATTAAGCCACATGTGTCAGACTCTGAGATAAGTTTTAGATTAAGAAGCTTACCTGGAGCATTAGGTAGCGTACAGTTAGAAATAGACATTTTTAATGTCCTAGCACTTTCAGGAAATGAGATGAAGATGTTGTCGACCTTTTTTCAAAAAGGGTTGTGCAATCTGGTCCAAGCAGTCCGGAGAAGGAGGAATTGTGGCTTCGGTATGTTCCAAGGACGTTCGAGACTATTATTTGAAAACTTTATTATTTGAAAGAGTTTCCTGGTTGAATTTTTTTCAAACGTTCAATTTGAAGCGCATAGTAATTTGCACTGGAATGCTTAAGATATTTGTGATGTGTCTTTAAGCTGCCAGGTACGTGAATTTATGATGTTCATTGTACTCTTTCTAAGTAGGAGCAGTCAAGTTGCGGTATGGTGTGACTGCGAGGCACTGCATCTAATATATCGGGGGCTGTGACTTCTGCCAGCCATGCTTCAGTTATAAAAAGTGCGTCTATATATATATATATATATATATATATATATATATATATATATATATATATATATATATATATATATATATATTACCTACTGGCGGTCGCCAGTAGGTAGTTATAGTTAGGATTTTTTTCAATGTTAAATCTCAAAATTCTATTTGGAATAACTTTGGCACCGGTTGACGAATCTGCCTGAAAATTTCCTGAAAATGGCCTCGTCGAGCTCCGGTTCTTCCTTGAAAGTTTGGGGGGGATACGTCAAGCGGGGGCCGAGATAAAAGGGGGGTCCCAAAACGCATTTTCCCCATGTTAATTTCCATAGGGCGGTCGATTTCACTTTTAGCTCGAACGGCTGAATGGATTTCCACCAAACTTGGCAAAATTGTAGGGACTGGTAGCCCGATGTGCCTTTGCTATGTCTCAAGATATGTGCTCCAGTGGATTTTGAGTAATTTAGGTTCAAAAAAATATATATATCTATAGGCGCTCTCCGGTGCGCGCACCGGGGTGCGCTCCAGGCGCGACACGCGACATGCGCGCAGGAAGCTGATTGGCTCTTGGGTGTCTGTAAACATTCTAAACAGTCTGGAGCGGCCGCCATCTTGTGTCTCGGTAAAATCGAGACACAAGGGGTTTGAAAAAAAAAGGGGCAAATGACCATAAGGGGGAAGAGTAGACCCCCTCTGACCCCCTAGGTTTGATGTGGGGGCTAAAATAGGGTCCTGCGGGCCATTAAATTTTTTTTTTTTTTCGTTTTGCGCGGGGGAAGCGCATGGTACGCGCACCGGCAAAGCACGGGGAAAATCCAGGACCATATTTATGAAGGCCTTGCGCTGCCAGTTTTGCGCCGCCTGTGCGTCAATTTTTGTGACGCACCAGCGGTGTAAAAAAATGCGCATTGTTACGCAATATTTAAAAAGTGACGCATCTATCTAGATGCGTCACTTTTTAAATATAGTGCAACGAGGCACATTTTTTTACACTGCTGGTGCGATGCGTCACTTTTCTGTGCGCACTCCTTATGACATTCCAGATGTGTCATATTTAATGTATGACGAATCATGTTGCAAGGAGTTACAGATACGTCAGTATTTCTGACATATCTGTAAACATGAAAGTGACGCGAGGCAGGCGCAAGATTTTGACGCAACAGCATCCTAAAAGTGACGCAGAGAAATCTCATAGATTTCAGTACGTCGTTATTACCTAGCTTTTTGCGAGGGATTGCCCCCTCTGCATACATTATACCTGATGCAGATATAATGTGGCGCAGAGTTTTAAAAAGTGACCCATGTACCTAGATGCGTCACTTTTTAAAAATAGCGTCAGGTATAATGCATGCAGAGGGGGTGTTCCCCTGCAAAAAGCTTGGTAATAATGACGCAGTGCGTCACTTTTAGGATGCTGTTGCGTCAAAATCTTGCGCCTGCTTCACAGCAAACCTTTCACATGGTGCTTTTTCCATGTGAAAGGACACATTACTGGAGTTGCGTCCACAAAAGTGACGCATCGCTGTTTTCACGTAGCGATGCGTCACTTTTCAGAAATGAGGCCTCCAGTTTATTCACTGTGTCATAACTTTCTTTTCTAACACTCACCTTCTTTCATTCCTCCTACTTCACTTCCTTTCACCTCTCATACCTTTCTGTTCTTTCTTACTCATTCTCCTTTCAATTATCAATGCACTATATTTCACTTACTCTTCATTTTTTTAAGAATGTAGCTCTTTGATGAGAATTGGAGGTAGTTCTGAAAAGAACTTTTGGTTTTCTTCTTTTAACTGAACAGGAACAAAAACAGGGAATGGAAACTGCTCAACAGGAGCAAAAAGAAAACAAAAAAATTAGGGGTGGGAAGGGCAGCGATGGTTCTCCAATGCTCGAACCATGAGCAGGACACTTTGCTCCCCATAGGTGAGGAGTTGATTGCAGTATCTGCATTTGACGACCCCATGGTTAAATGCAGGTTGTATGTTTGGCACCTGCTCCTGCGATTGCTCTCTCCCAGAAGAAGTTGCTCCTCCGGTTGATGTAGAGGCCCCATCTCTGGGAACCTCTTGTGCCAGAGCCCTGACACTTTCCCGGGCAAAATTCTGGGGGTGCCTCCTCTCCACATGTCGAATCATGGTGAAGTTGCCAAAAGAGTACTTTTTTGGGGGGTTACCCCGTGACAGGACCTGTTTGCAGATCCTGCACTCCACTTTTGGTGCATTCACCTTTTTCTGGTCTGCTGGAAACTTAAAAAATTTCCAGATGAAATGCTCTTTGACCTTCGGCTGAGGAGGCTCTTCATCAATGAATTCAGGCTCATCTTCACTGCTGGATGGTCTGGCAGCCATGATTATCCAAGAAATATGCAAGAGCAAAAAGGCAGGTCTTTCAGTCACAAAAGTGAAAGAAGAAGTGAAGGAAATGGGTGGGGATTTCATTCATTGTAAAAAAAAACTGTTAGCAACCAATGAAAAGTGTTATTTTAGGGTCACATGACCCGACGCGTTTACGCTGCGCGCTCCGGAGCACTTCCGGTGCGTTTACGCAGCGCGATCGTAGGCGCTTCCGGGGCGCAAACGTGGCGCGATCGTAGGCGCTTTTGCGTGCGTTTACGCGCCGCGAACGTAGGCGCTTCCGAGGGCACTTACGTTGCGCGCCGAAGTGACATCATCAAACTTTTACAGAAATGCATAATCATTTTCCTTATTAAAAAAAACTAATTTTATTTGTATGGTACGAAATGTTTTGCATTATTATTAACTTTTCATTCATATTTTTTTTCACGAACGACAGTAGCGCTCTGGGTGCGCTTTCAGATGAGCTCACGGAAAAGCTTACCGGAGAGCTTAGCTGAAAGCTTCCCGGAGCGCGCACCCAGAGCGCAAAAGAAAAAAATTATATAAAAAAAATGAATACTTTAAAAAAAACAGCAAATTGTAAAAAAAAAAAAAAGGTTAGAAACTCGATATACAAAGGAATTAGCATTTTAAAAACCTATGAAATTCAATGAAAAAACCATAGGTTTCACACCAGTTATAGTTAGGAATTAGCATTTAAAAAACCTATCAAATTCACTGAAAAAACCATAGGTTTAACACCAGTTATAGTTAGCTGGAAATTTTACTGATATAAAACCATTGAAATTCCCACGTTATAGTTAGATGGACTCACTATAACTTGCGCGTGCAATGCACTGCTTATGACGTCACATATTACATCACTCATGACATGGTCAGTGACATCACTCATGACATCACTGATGACATCATCCTTGAGACAGAGTGACAGACCTCCTTTCAGTGTAACGTAACCCATGAAACACATATTCAAAAATAGAAATTAACATTTTCAAAAAATGGAGATACACATAAAAGTTACAACAACCAATTCAATAATTCCACCATCTATATACACATCCACTCATTCACCAACAGTTCTATATAGTCACTCATACATATACTCACTCATCATATGTAGTGATACACCTATACATCCTGTTACACACCAACAGTCATCCAAAAGTTACTCTCACACATACTCACACATGCAAGTAAACTATTGAACATCCATTTATTTGCATATACATCTAAACACACACTACCACCTTACTTCTAAGGAAACTTACACATACTTACTCTCTTAAACAATCACTTATAGAAACACATACTTATTTAAACAGGAACTCTTACAATCTCTTACTCTCACATATACTCACTTATATACATCAATATTCACATATACTAGATTAAAACATATGTAGTTACTGATAAAGACACTAGTGAGACAGTCATTCACGCAGTAACACACACATATACACACTCATCCACCCATACAGTCCTGCACATATGCTGTCTTCAAAACACATACAAAGAGAGAGTCAGTCATTCATGCATCTATGTGATAAGTAATACCCCCACCAAACCATACAAACACTCATACTGATACTAAAAAAACATCTAATAACCCATATACCTACACATGTAGCTACTCACCAACCCATGCAGCCACTTATAAACAAAGTGAAACACTAATACATATATTTAAATATTTAAACATTACTCACTAATATATGTATTCACTAACATACACTTAATAAGCCAGTTAACCAATCAATTTTTTTTAAAAAACCATCCATTTAGACACTTATTTAAACATTTATTCTTCCATCAACTTTTACATATACATATATAAAATATATGTATTTTTCAGAAAGACACACATTCACTGGATGGTGTCATCAGTGATGTCATGAGTGATGTCACTGACCATGTCATGAGTGATGTAATATGTGACGTCATCAGCAGTGCATTGCACGCGCAAGTTATAGTGAGTCCATCTAACTATAACGTGGGAATTTCAATGGTTTTATATCAGTAAAATTTCCAGCTAACTATAACTGGTGTTAAACCTATGGTTTTTTCAGTGAATATATATATATATATATATATATATATATATATATATATATATATATATATATATATATATATATATATATATATATATATATATATATATATATATATATATATATATATTCACTGAAAAAACCATAGGTTATAGACCATATATAGTTAGGAATTCGCATTTACAAAACCTTATTTTACTCACACAAAACCATTGAAATTCCATATATAGTTAGTTGCACTAACTATATATCGCGCACCCGCAATCCACTGCTGATGATGTCACATATTACATCATTCATGACATGGTCAGTGACATCACTGATGACATCACTGATGACATCTCAAATGACATCACTGATGACATCTCAAATGACATCACTGATGACATCTCATTTGACATTACTGATCACATCACTGATGATATCATTCATGTGATAATACGATGAACCTCTTCAGACTCTAATATAACCTTAGATACAATCAGTGTAAACAGACACTCACAGACTGTCACTCATCCATGGAGTTACTCACACACCTAGTCAGTCAATCAAAGAATCAATCACACCTCCATTTCCTCAACTATACAGTTATACAAACTTTACTTATTCAAACATATACTAACACATATTAACTCTCTTATACAATCCCTGATACAAGTTCACAATGATCCATACAGCCACTCACACATTCACTGGCTCTTATGCACAGTTATTTATATATGTCAACTCTCACATGTACTGTGTTTTACATATGTACTTACTTTGACATGTAGCACTGAGATATCCATTCACTCACCAATACACTCATGCACACAGTCAACCGCCCATACAGCTGTTTCCACATGCACTTTTGAAACCATACATCTAGTGAATCAACTGCTCACACATCTATGCACAGAGTCATACACCTCCCAGCCACCCACACACACACTCAGTCTCCCATACAAATACTTGGGCAACCAATCAATAACCCATATAGTTACTCATATAGCTACTTATCAACACATGCAACAGTTTACAGAACAACAGACATAATGATGCACAAATTAAGACAGTTTAGTCACTAACCCATGCACTCAGTGAGACACATTTAATCACTCACTCATACAGTCAGTCATGCACCTACTAAATCCTTCATCCAGACACTTATACATCCACTCATTCTTCAATATGTAAGACATATTTTAACTTTACAGAAACATACAGTCACTGGATGTTGTCATCAGTGATGTCATCAGTGATGTCATTTGAGATGTCATCAGTGATGTCATCAGTGATGTCACTGACCATGTCATGAATGATGTAATATGTGACATCATCAGCAGTGGATTGCGGGTGCGCGATATATAGTTAGTGCAACTAACTATATATGGAATTTCAATGGTTTTGTGTGAGTAAAATAAGGTTTTGTAAATGCGAATTCCTAACTATATATGGTCTATAACCTATGGTTTTTTCAGTGAATTTTCAAGGTTTTGTAAATGCTAATTCCTAACTATATATGGTCTATAACCTATGGTTTTTTCAGTGAATTTTCAAGGTTTTGTAAATGCTAATTCCTAACTATATATGGTCTATAGCCTATGGTTTTTTCAGTGAATATATATATATACATACATATATAAACATATATCATCTGTATATCTATATAAATACAAACATAAATGCATGCATACATATACTTATATGCATTTTAGGGTTGTTAGGGCGTTTTCGTGTGTATTATGTTGCTTTTTTAGGGCTTTTGGGTCAATTAAGTAGGGTTCCCGGAGCCTAGGGCTGAGGGGCCGGTTCAGTTTCGTGCGTATTGGTGTTGGCAAGGTTTTGAGGGATTTTGGCGGTTTTTGGTCGAGATTTGGCCGTTTTATGGCTTTTTTTGTGTTTGCGGGGGGCGCGTATTCGGGTTGAAATTCGTCCCCGTTTCAGTGGATGGATTGGGCTAATTTTTGGTGAGATGTTAGGGAATCGCTGGAACTAGTTTCCAGCCAAGTTTGAAGCGGATCGGAGCAGTGGAAGTGCTTTAAAGAGCAATTTTTGTGCGGAGTAGCGAATTGTCATGTTATTCAATGGGAGTTTTTGGTGCGCATGGAGAAGGTGAATTTGGGGTGTTCCAGTTGCGCTAGAGGGACGGGGCTTGGGTGAGCTGTAGGGAGAGTGGATCGGCAGGTGTGCCGAATTTTTGGGATTTGTTGGCCGAAGGGAAGGGTGTGATTGGGCAAAGTCGATTTGGTGAAAACGGTGCGTTATTTACATGAAAGTTGAAAAAACACTAATAAAAGCAAAGCTAAAAAGCCACCTCATTACAAACAGAATGGCTTTAACTTAAACGAGGGCGAGATCTATTGCATTTTCAATGCTTGTTTACTTTGGTTCCATCAAGAAGGCATTCAGATGTGTCACACATTTGCCATAAATTCTGAATGTTAGCACTCTAGTTGCACATTAGATCACTGTAGTAAAGCTACTGCTCACCAGGGACGTCTGCTGCTGGTATTCAAAGTGCATGTTTCAGTCTGCATGTCAGAATTTTTTTAATGAAATAGAAGAGGATTTGAGAAGTCACTCAAAATAATCCCTAATTTTTCTTTCTGAAGCACTAATCATACTTTCTATGGCAAAATTAACCCCCTCATGTTGTTCCTTTTTAAATTGAGTGTCTTCAGACTTACCACTTCATTCCAATCAAGATGGCTTCTGGTGTGCCATACTTTTGTCATAAGTAAGACTGTTAGCGCTCTAGTTGTTCTTTAGAACACTCTGGGACATTCTGTCATTGGGCTATACTTGGGGTACATCTGGGTGATATTTGGGCTACATTTAGGCTCTTTTGTCTCTGGTGGCCATCTTGCGAGACTATGTCAGAATTTTTTAATGAAATTGAAGAGGGTTTGAGAAGTCACTCAAAATGTGCCCTAATTTTTCTTTCTGCAGCACTAATCATAATTCATATGGCAAAATATACCCCCTCATTTTGTTCCTTTTTAAATTAAATGTTTTAAGAGTTACCACTTTATTCCAATCAAGATGGCTTCAGGTGTGCCATACCTTTGTAATAAGTAGGACTGTTAGCGCTCTAGTTGTTCTTTAGAACACTCTGGGACATTCTGTCATTGGGCTATACTTGGGCTACATCTGGGTGATATTTGGGCTACATTTGGGCTCTTTTGTCTCTGGTGGCCATTTTGGGAGACTGCATGTCAGAATTTTTTAATGAAATAGAAGAGGATTTGAAAAGTCACTCAAAATGTGCCCTAATTTTTCTTTCTGCAGCACTAATAATACCTTCTATTGCATAATATACCCCCTCATTTTGTTCCTTTTTAAATTAAATGTCTTAAGAGTTACCACTTTATTCCCATCATGATGGCTCCAGGTGTGCTATACCTTTGTAATAAGTAGGACTGTTAGCGCTCTAGTTGTTCTTTAGAACACTCTGGGACATTCTGTCATTGGGCTATACTTGGGCTACATCTGGGTGATATTTGGGCTACATTTGGGCTCTTTTGTCTCTGGTGGCCATTTTGGGAGACTGCATGTCAGAATGTTTTAATGAAATAGAAAAGGATTTGAGAAGTCACTCAAAATGTGCCCTAATTTTTCATTCTGCAGCACTAATCATACTTTCTATGGCAAAATATACCCCCTCATGTTGTTTCTTTTTAAATTAAATGTTTTAAGAGTTACCACTTTATTCCAATCAAGATGGCTTCAGGTGTGCCATACCTTTGTAATAAGTAGGACTGTTAGCGCTCTAGTTGTTCTTTAGAACACTCTGGGACATTCTGTCATTGGGCTATACTTGGGCTACATCTGGGTGATATTTGGGCTACATTTGGGCTCTTTTGTCTCTGGTGGCCATTTTGGGAGACTGCATGTCAGAATGTTTTAATGAAATAGAAAAGGATTTGAGAAGTCACTCAAAATGTGCCCTAATTTTTCATTCTGCCGCACTAATCATACTTTCTATGGCAAAATATACCCCCTCATGTTGTTTCTTTTTAAATTAAATGTTTTAAGAGTTACCACTTTATTCCAATCAAGATGGCTTCAGGTGTGCCATACCTTTGTAATAAGTAGGACTGTTAGCGCTCTAGTTGTTCTTTAGAACACTCTAGGAGGCTGCAGTAGAACACAAAGGAATCAACTGACAGTCTCTGTCCTTGTTGGATGTACATGTTTTACTGAGAATGTCAGACTTCATTTTCACATGACTGAGAAAGATAATGTGAATTTACAGAAAATATGCTTTCAGTTTAGCTTATAGATCCCCTTCCAAACCACTGTGGGAAAATCATGAGATATTAGTTTTCTTTCAAACAATATTCATGATATCACAGCAGAAGGTTTTTTCACATGGTAAAATCACCTTAGAACCCACCACAATTCCTAAAACGAGTATGGTACCATCAACAAATGATTTATAATGTAACTAAAGTCCTAAAACCCTCTATTAACTACAATGCTTTTTAATGAGGTGCTATCATGTATATTGGTCCCAAGATGGCTGCCAACACTTCTTGGATGAAGTGCTGACAGCCAATCAGATCAGATGTGTGGTTAGGCTCCGCCCAGATATATATATTTTTTTGAACCTAAATTACTCAAAATCCACTGGAGCACATATATTGAGACCTAGCAAAGGCACATCAGGCTAACAGTCCCTACAATTTTGCCAAGTTTCGTGCAAATCCATTCAGCCGTTCGAGCTAAAAGTGAGGCCAACCGCCCTATGGAAATTAACATGGGAAAAATGCGTTTTGGGACCCCCCTTTTTTCTCGGCCCCCCCTTGATGAAACCCCCCCAAATTGTCAGGGGCTGCTCAGAAACAAAATGTTCCATTTTCCTGAAAATTTCAGCCAATTCCGTCCACAAACGCCAAAGTTATTAGACATAGAATTTTCAAAAATCCCATAGAGAAAAAATCCTAACTATATATACCTACTGGCGACCGCCAGTAGGTAATATATATATATATATATATATATATATAGATAGATATAGATATATATATATCCAAAAGAAAACACACTCCAGTGGGAGATTCCACGCCTTTTGCCGGGGTGGCTCGTAGGCGGCGGAGCAGCCAGTCAATAATATCCATACACAAAGCGGCGTTCCTACGAGCACTCGGGTCAATCAATTCACACACAAGGGTCAACATCTTCAGATCAGAAAACCAGGTTTATTAACTTCCATAAACCCGTTGTGACGTGTTTCGCGCTAAGCAGAGCACTTGTTCACACAACTTAAGTTGAATAAAGTTTGTTCATTTAAACAAAACAATACGAGCAGTAATCCATCAACATGAAAAGAGGACTGCCTCTTTGCAGCACAGCGCGCGCCATCTTAGAAAGGTTTTATAAACATAAACAATAGTGATTTTTTATCTATTTGCGATTCTAACATGTTAATCAAAGGTCTGTTTACTTGACCGGAATTGCACAATGTTATTATCGACTGTCGCAAAATGATAGCGTAACTTTCAATAGTTTTACATTTGGTAAACATTGACTATTCTTGTTGTAGCGCTGTAGATGGATGACAGGTTGAGATTGGTATTGCTGTAATACATGTTAGGATTCTAACCATCTGCACTCCTTTTGTATAGATTAAGTTAGACCCAAGGTGTTAAAATCTGATAGAGCATATGTGATTAAGTTGAAAAAGAGGTATATAAATGCCGGCTATAGATGCAATTTAAGATTAATGTTTGCATTCACATCACCCTTTGTAGGAATCTATATTAGAATAATCTCTTCCAAGGGTTGTTGATATTATTGGCTTGTTAGTGCCTTGTACCACATCTGGCTTGTATATGTATAACTCAGTAAGTGAGTTATGAAAAGTATAGATAAGGTGTAAGATCTCAGTTCAAAATGTTTCCTTGTCACATCTTGATACAGAATGGTGACTGTAGAGTGTATTAGTCTAGTGGAGTTATAAAGATAGAGCCAAGTTAAGTAAATTGGCATGTACTTGTGTGATAGCTACTTTAACTACCAGGTCTGAGAATCAGAATACTTGTTGTATGCAGTATAGGACGAACCTTATCAAATTTCCTGGTTATAAACAGTGTTTAACCCGTTGGCTGCTGCCGTCGGCCATTGGCCGACGGCAGCACTACCTCGCTGGTGCTGCTGTCGGCCAATGGCCGACGCGACCGCGCCTTTTTTTTTAAAACGGCCGCACTGCCGCAAAAAAGCGGAAGCAGCCAACGGGTTAAGTGCCCTCAAAAAATAAATCATCATATCTTAATCCACACCCAATATAAAAATCGGTTGTTGCAAAAGGAGAAAGAGTAGGAGGACACATTCATGGAGAAAGGTTTAGGGTGCTGATGCCGCAATCCTGAGACAGAGCCCCTCCCTTACTTCCTATGAACGAAAAGAAAGAAAAGAACAAGATTAAAATTCCCTTGTGGAACAATTTCAACATCAAATACAGTTTAGCATACTTAGGAGAAAGGTTTAGGGTGCTGGTGCCTCAATCCTGAGACAGAGCCCCTCCCTTACTTCCTATGAAAGAAAAGAAAGAAAAGAACAAGATTAAAATTCCCTTGTGGAACAATTTCAACATCAAATACAGTTTAGCATACTTATTAGATTCATTTTTAAAAGACAATTCCTAATATTACCACTAAGAGACTGATCAGGGCAGCACACTATACTTTGGGTGTATATCTTATCTATTGATTTTTCAAATGTACAGCCATTTCCTCATCCAAATTATGGCTTTTCGGATATCTAGTGCACATACTTATACTGTATCTAGATTCCTTTTGGCGGAGTTTCAAAATGCAGTTACCACCTCTGTGATTCAAGTTAACCTGTTCTAGGATAAAATAAGACAATTTATTGGGATCAGAGAAATGATGGGATTCAAAATGGCGAGCTATGGGGTATTGTTTATCGTTTTTTGTTATAGCTCTAATATGTTCTAGGATTAGTTTTTTTTGCCATGTGCGTAGTGTTGCCCATGTATTTGAGATCACATGGGCAGACCAGCACATATACGACAAAAGAGCCGGTACAGGTCAGAAATTGATTGATCTTATTGATGCTGCCTGTACTGGGATTCCAATATTCCTTGACCATGTGGCTGTTGTTACACGCTTTACAGTGTCCACACGGGTAAAAACCATGAAGATTTATCCCTCCACTAGGCCTACCGCTCCCTATGTCATTGTGTATTAGCAAATCCTTGAGATTTCGCCCCTTTCTGTATGTTATCTTGGGGCGGTCAGATAATGAATCCCCTAATATAGGATCATTTCTCAGTATGTTTCAGTTCTTATTAATGCATTTCCTTATCTGTTCTGAGTTGCCACTGAAATTCATGATGATATGAGTAGGTTCTGTTACCTCTTTCGATTTTTCAGTCGAAATCGAGGAATCAAACAGTGAATCTCGTTCAATCATTTTTACTTTATCAGTTGCTCTCTTTATTACCCATCTTGGATAGCCTCTTTCCTGAAATCTTTTTACCATTATGCTTTGCTCTTTCATGTATGCTTCAATTGTGCTACTGTTTATTTTGATCCTGAGCAGCTCCTCATATGGAATGCTCCATTTGAGGTTCTCTGGGTGGCTGCTCAGGCCATGTAGAAGGGTGTTACTAGCTGTGCTTTTGCGGTAGAGTATAGTTTGAAGTTTGTTGTTCTTTATTTCTATTTTGTGTCTAAATATTCTCCCTCTTTCTCACTCACATTGCTAGTTAAGGTAATATTCAGATGATTTTGATTACGTCTGGCTATAAAATCAAGGGCTTGATCTTTGGAACCCTGCCAGACGACAAAAATGTCGTCTATGTAGCTTAGCCAGATAATAACTTTCTCAAAATCACTTTGAAAATTTTCGCACAAAATGATATCATTTTCCCACGCCCCCATGAACAAATTTGCGAAACTCGGCGCAAAACAATGTCCCATTGCGGTGCCGTGGGTTTGCACATAAATGTCATCATTAAATAAAAAGAAATTGTTGGTGAGGCAAAACAATATCAGATAAAGGCGGTAATATTGTGATCATGCCCAGGACCATGTATATCAAAGAGGCTGAACGCCAACTAAATGACATGAAAACATACAGAGCCGTATGTATCAAGCCTTTTGCAATTCGTTAAGGCCGAAATTTGCAGAGTTTCGGCCTTAGCGAATTGCAAACGGCCTTTTTACTGATTTTGGAATGTATGAACAATTAGCAAAATAAGGAATCGCAAAAAATTGCGATTTCTTATTTTGCTTAAGCATTTAAGGAATCGCAATTTTGCGATTCCTTAAATGCTATGTATGAAGCTTTTTAGACTTGCGATTTCAGGTTTAGAAATCGCAAATTACCACCAACTTGTAGTTGGTGGTAATTTGCGATTTCTTGTAAATATGCACAATTGTGCATTTGTGAGGGTGCCATATGACGCACATACCTGCCCCTTGGGCAGGTATGTGCGCCATATGCACACACATGTAATTTACAGGGGTGCAGCAGGGTGTCCTTGAGACACCCCTGCACCCTTGCAATAATTCTCAAATTGCGATTAGCAAATTGCGAATTCGCAATTTGAGAATTATTTTGCAATTATTCCTATGGGCCTCCTGGCCCATAGGAATGCATTGGAAATTATTCCTTAATTGCGTAATCGCAAAATGCGAATTCGCAATTAAGGAAGATTAAGGAATCGCTAAAAAAAGCTAATTTCTTCATACATACCATTTTGAGATTCCTAAATAGCGATTCCTTAAAAATCGCTATTTAGGAATCGCAAAACGGAACTATGATACATATGGCCCACAATCTTTTTAATCTTGTTCTTTTCTTTCTTTTCTTTCATAGGAAGTAAGGGAGGGGCTCTGTCTCAGGATTGCGGCATCTGCACCCTAAACCTTTCTCCATGAATGTGTCCTCCTACTCTTTCTCCTTTTGCAACAAGCGATTTTTATATTGGGTGTGGATTAAGATAGGATGATTTATTTTTTGAGTGCACTTAAACACTGTTTATAACCAGGAAATTTGATAAGGTTCGTCCTATACTGCATACAACAAGTATTCTGATTCTCAGACCTGGTAGTTAAAGTAGCTATCACACAAGTACATGCCAATTTACTTAACTTTGCTCTATCTTTATAACTCCACTAGACTAATACAATTTACAGTCACCATTCTGTATCAAGATGTGACAAGGAAACATTTTGAACTAAGATCTTACACCTTATCTATACTTTTCATAACTTACTTACTGAGTTATACATATACAAACAATTTGTGTTATCCTGAGCACTCTGTAAACTCTTTCGACAAAGATTGCTTTGAATTTCCTGGTGGGAGCCCTCGTCGTCGCACGTAGCCTAAACGTGCCTTAGAAAATGAAACGAATATTGAGATTAGGACCACTAGCCTCTAGACTGGGCTCTCCAATGATCACGAAAACACAGTTTTCTCCTTAGATTATTCACATTTATTTCAGTTCAAACATTTCAAAATCTGTTTTTAGACTTGATATTTGATGTTTACATTTCTTGCCAACATAATAAACTCTTATGTTGTGTTAACCATCGTTGAATTAATCCAAAACTTCAAAGTTTTCAAAATACCCAATGCATTTCGGGTCAAACAACAGCCATGACCCTTCGTCAGGGGTCTAGATAAAGGAAATCAAACAGGACCAAATTAGTCACCTGACAACAAGGTCAACAGTATAGTCACCTCATTATACATCTCACTGTGTGGTAAAGGAAAACAGAAAAAGTGGTGCAACAAGAACCCAAATGAGCCAAAGTCAAACGATTAATACCTGGCTAAACAAAGCAGAAACGAGCAGAAGAAGGCTCCACCTATGTGCTTATAAAAGAATCTAAGCGTTAGTTGCTGGCTTAAGTTGAAGCGCACTAGCATTGCTATACACAAACGAAATGCAACACTAATATCCAAACTTACAGGTTTAAACGCGCGTTCGCGCTTCCATGGACATCAACCGGTTAGTCACTGTCCAACTAACTGCGTGCTCATAGGTTACACTGAGTGTCACGTGATCGCGGTTGCAACCAATGGCGTTGCACAACGGCGGTCACGTGAGATGAGTATGCTTGCTTCAAAACAACGAAAATGAAGTGATCGCGTTAAATAAACATGCACCCTCGGGAAGAAGGTCAATCAGCGCGTAGTGAACGCAAAACATAAAACATTGCAGGTGAAACCGAATGTAAAACGGAACTGACGAATTAAACAAAATGAAAAAATGAAAAATACAATATCAGAATAATTAAACATAACTACTATCGAAATACATCTCCTGGCAACTTAACATTTATGTAGGGACACAGGGTCTGGGCACAAGTCGATGAATCATAAAACCCACGCATACTCTATGCGATCATTCAACCCAATCGGCTGGGCGGAGTTCAATTTTTTGATCCAGTGAAACTCTGCTTTGAGTCTTTGTTTCATAGGATCCATGTCGGGGCGCTGATGGATGACCTCTAGAACCATGAATTTTAACTGAGATATCTGGTGATTAGATTCTTTCCAATGGCACGCTATTGCTGACTTAAGGTTACTGAGCCTGATATTGCTTTTATGTTCTGTGATACGGATTTTCACTTTGCGCTCCGTTTGTCCGATATATACCTTGCCACATGGGCATTTTATTAAGTATATGCAATTCGTAGTATCACAATTGCCAGAATGCTCCAATTCGATGGCAAAACCTTTGGTTGGATGCATCAAGGTATTTCCACAGATGACATTGTTGCAATGAATGCAATTAAAACATTTAGACATTCCTTTCCAGTTCTTTTTCTCTTTACTAGGGGTATTCAGCAATTCCTTCAAATTTTTAGATCTTTGATATGCGAAAGTGACATGATCATTGTATATCTCTTTTAAATCCGGCTCGTTTTGTACCAGGTGCCAATGCTTGTTGATAATTCTTTTGATTTTTCCAGAATCAGTAGAATATTTCAGTACGCATACAGTTTTTTGGGTGGTTGATTTGATTTTGGGTGTCAATAAATCAATTCGCTTTATTTTGTCAACTTTAGCTATGGCTTGTATGAGAATATCATCAGGGTACCCTCGTTTTTTGTACTTTGCTGTTTGTTGCAACATTGATTTTTTGGCTTGTTCTCCGTCCGATGTTATTCGCTTTAGTCGTGTATATTGCGAAAATGGCAAATGTTTTTTCAATGGCTCCGGATGGAAGCTTTGGAAAAGTAAACTGGAGTTTCTGTCAGTAGGTTTTTGGAATACTTTGGTGCTGATCTCATAATTGGCGATGTTAATGTGTACGTCAAGAAAAGATATCGAGTTTTGAGATATGGTGTAGGTGAATTTGATCCTTTCATTTTGATCATTGAGTATCTTAATGTTGTCTTCCAATGCTTCTCTGGAACCGCACCAAATCAAAAAAATGTCATTGATAAATCTTTTAAACATGGTGAGACCTTCAGTCCATGTTCGATTGCCAAGTATATGATCATATTCAAATTTTTGCATGAAAATGTTCGCATATGAGGGGGCCCCCCCAAAACCCATGGATGTGCCATTGGATTGATTATAAAATGCTCCATTCCATTCAAAATAACTATGATACAGTGCATACTGCATCAGTTCCAAAATCAAAACTCTCTGGTAATCTTCTAAGTCGCTGTTCAATAAACTCCATTCCAGAGCTTCAATGCCCTCTTTGTGTGGGATTGAAGTGTACAATGCCACGACGTCAATCGTGCATAACCAATACGTGTCGCTGGGTGATAGTTTCACACTGTTTAACATGTTCAAAAAAGAAGTGGTATCCTTGATGTATGTAACGCTTTTCTGAACAAGCGGCTGTAAGAATTTGTCGACAAACTTGCCAATTGGTTCCGAGATCGACCCGCAGGCCGAGACAATGGGTCTGAATGGTGGTCTAATGGGGTCCTTATGTATCTTAGGCAACATGTAGAGTTGCGGTCTCCTAGGAAATTTGAGATGAAAGAAAGCATGAGTCTTCTGGCTTATCCATTTCATACTCAAGGCGTGGTCTACAATTTGATACAAAATTTTTTGATACTCTGCTGTTGGATCTGCAGTTAGTGGTAGATAAATATCTTGATTCTGAACGTGATCATTGACGCTGGATGTGTAGAATTCAGTGTCCATGACTATCAGGGCACCTCCCTTGTCGGCTTTTTGAAAAGTTAGATCTTTGTCTTTACTGAGGTTTTTTAGAGTGTTCCATTCTTTGATGCTTAAGTTTGATCTCTTGGCTTTGTTGAAGGAAATTTTTTGAATTTCAGACATCACTGATCTCTCAAATGCTTCTAATGTTTTGTGAGTGGTTGGAGCACAGAAGGTGCTCGGTGGTTTGAATTCTTGATCCCAAACTGGGATGAGATCGGTTTGGCTGGTGTCTTTGAAGAAATATTTCAACTTTAAGTTCCTAAAAAACCTAAAAAGTGAAATTTCGGTCTCTCCAATGTTGGACCTGTATGTTGGTACAAATGTGGTTCCTTTATTTAGTACTGCCAGCTGCATGGAGGTTAATGGTTTCTCCGAGATGTTAATCACTAGGTTATTTTCTGTACTTGACTCCGTGTTCGCTTCGCGATTTCCTCTGCTGTTTCTTTTCCTTTTTGCCCTTCTTGTTGCGACATTGTAGGTGGAGCGTTTGCTGCTGGACTTATATCTAAAAAAGTTGGTTGTGACACGTTTGTTTGGCCAGTTGATATTACTTCTGTTTGTTTGCTGGTTTTCGTTAAGGGTAATCTGTTTTGCGCAATGTCTGTATCGGATACTACGCTTTCTTGAGAGGATGTGGTTGCTGATTGTTTTTGTTGAGATTGTGGTTGCCATTTCCTCTTATTATATATTTCAGCCCAAGAATAAACCTCTTCCAGTTTATAGTCTAATGTATCACGGCGATACTTGCGGATTTTCCTTTCGTTCACCTCCTTAGCGTATCTGTCCAGTTTCAAGTTTATCTCCTCCAATAGTTTTTCTAGATCAGGAATATTATTGAGCTCCTCTTTCACAGTTTTGATCTCTTCTTCTATTTCTATCAACACTTTAGATAGTTCCTCGACTATCAACAGTATCAAGTCTAGGGAACACTTGTTCAAAATTTGGTACCACTTTTCCAAAAAATTTTTGTTGTTAGAGCAGAGCATCGGCTTGAGCGCTATCCTGAGTCCCCTGGGGATCCTTTGGTTTTTATGATAATGTATGAGGGTGGTTGCATGCAACCGTTGATTTATTTCCTTTTTGCTTATGTATTCGAATTGCCTGAGAATTTGCGCTGTAGTAGTTTTTTGAGGGGTGACGCGTCTGGTCTCCTGGATGAGTCCATATATTTCCTTGGCGGCTTCTGTTGTGTAAACTAAAGTTTCAGCTCTATTGGTGGTAGAGAGTGCTATGTCATCCAATTGCATATTTAGGATTGGTGCTCAAGGATATATGAGGCTGTAATCCTGTGACAAACAATTTGTGTTATCCTGAGCACTCTGTAAACTCTTTCGACAAAGATTGCTTTGAATTTCCTGGTGGGAGCCCTCGTCGTCGCACGTAGCCTAAACGTGCCTTAGAAAATGAAACGAATATTGAGGTTAGGACCACTAGCCTCTAGACTGGGCTCTCCAATGATCACGAAAACACAGTTTTCTCCTTAGATTATTCACATTTATTTCAGTTCAAACATTTCAAAATCTGTTTTTAGACTTGATATTTGATGTTTACAAAGTACAAAAAACGAGGGTACCCTGATGATATTCTCATACAAGCCATAGCTAAAGTTGACAAAATAAAGCGAATTGATTTATTGACACCCAAAATCAAATCAACCACCCAAAAAACTGTATGCGTACTGAAATATTCTACTGATTCTGGAAAAATCAAAAGAATTATCAACAAGCATTGGCACCTGGTACAAAACGAGCCGGATTTAAAAGACATATACAATGATCATGTCACTTTCGCATATCAAAGATCTAAAAATTTGAAGGAATTGCTGAATACCCCTAGTAAAGAGAAAAAGAACTGGAAAGGAATGTCTAAATGTTTTAATTGCATTCATTGCAACAATGTCATCTGTGGAAATACCTTGATGCATCCAACCAAAGGTTTTGCCATCGAATTGGAGCATTCTGGCAATTGTGATACTACGAATTGCATATACTTAATAAAATGCCCATGTGGCAAGGTATATATCGGACAAACAGAGCGCAAAGTGAAAATCCGTATCACAGAACATAAAAGCAATATCAGGCTCAGTAACCTTAAGTCAGCAATAGCGTGCCATTGGAAAGAATCTAATCACCAGATATCTCAGTTAAAATTCATGGTTCTAGAGGTCATCCATCAGCGCCCCGACATGGATCCTATGAAACAAAGACTCAAAGCAGAGTTTCACTGGATCAAAAAATTGAACTCCGCCCAGCCGATTGGGTTGAATGATCGCATAGAGTATGCGTGGGTTTTATGATTCATCGACTTGTGCCCAGACCCTGTGTCCCTACATAAATGTTAAGTTGCCAGGAGATGTATTTCGATAGTAGTTATGTTTAATTATTCTGATATTGTATTTTTCATTTTTTCATTTTGTTTAATTCGTCAGTTCCGTTTTACATTCGGTTTCACCTGCAATGTTTTATGTTTTGCGTTCACTACGCGCTGATTGACCTTCTTCCCGAGGGTGCATGTTTATTTAACGCGATCACTTCATTTTCGTTGTTTTGAAGCAAGCATACTCATCTCACGTGACCGCCGTTGTGCAACGCCATTGGTTGCAACCGCGATCACGTGACACTCAGTGTAACCTATGAGCACGCAGTTAGTTGGACAGTGACTAACCGGTTGATGTCCATGGAAGCGCGAACGCGCGTTTAAACCTGTAAGTTTGGATATTAGTGTTGCATTTCGTTTGTGTATAGCAATGCTAGTGCGCTTCAACTTAAGCCAGCAACTAACGCTTAGATTCTTTTATAAGCACATAGGTGGAGCCTTCTTCTGCTCGTTTCTGCTTTGTTTAGCCAGGTATTAATCGTTTGACTTTGGCTCATTTGGGTTCTTGTTGCACCACTTTTTCTGTTTTCCTTTACCACACAGTGAGATGTATAGTGAGGTGACTATACTGTTGACCTTGTTGTCAGGTGACTAATTTGGTCCTGTTTGATTTCCTTTATCTAGACCCCTGACGAAGGGTCATGGCTGTTGTTTGACCCGAAATGCATTGGGTATTTTGAAAACTTTGAAGTTTTGGATTAATTCAACGATGGTTAACACAACATAAGAGTTTATTATGTTGGCAAGAAATGTAAACATCAAATATCAAGTCTAAAAACAGATTTTGAAATGTTTGAACTGAAATAAATGTGAATAATCTAAGGAGAAAACTGTGTTTTCGTGATCATTGGAGAGCCCAGTCTAGAGGCTAGTGGTCCTAACCTCAATATTCGTTTCACTTTATACATATACAAGCCAGATGTGGTACAAGGCACTAACAAGCCAATAATATCCAAACCCTTGGAAGGGATTACTCTAATATAGATTCCTACAAAGGGTGATGTGAATGCAAACATTAATCTTAAATTGCATCCACATAACAAGAGCCGGCATTTATATACCTCTTTTTCAACTTAATCACATATGCTCCACCAGATATTAAAACCTTGGTTCTGACTTAATCTATACATAAGGAGTGCAGATGGTTAGAATCCTAACATGTATTACAGCAATACCACTCTTGCGCCGTCATCCATCTACAGCGCTATAACAAGAATGGTCACTGTTTACCAAATGTAAAACTATTGAAAGTTACGCTTTCATTTTGCGACAGTTGATGATAACATTGTGCAATTCCGGTCAAGTAAACAGACCTTTGATTAACATGTTAGCATCGCAAATAGATAAAACATCACTATTGTTTATGTTTATAAAAAATTTCTAAGATGGCGCGCGCTGTGCTGCAAAGAGCCAGTCCTCTTTTCATGTTGATGAATTACTGCTCGTATTGTTTTGTTTAAATGGACGAACTTTACTCAACTTAAGTTGTGTGAACAAGCGCTCTGTGAAGCGCGAAACGCGCCACAACGGGTTTATGGAAGTTAATAAACCTGGTTTTCTGATCTAAAGAAGTTGACCCTTGTGTGTGAATTGATTGACCCGAGTGCTCGTAGGAACGCCGCTTTGTGTATGGATATATATATATATATATATTTGAAAGAAAAAGGTTGCCCTCCTTTGGTTCACACTCACTGGGGGGTATATATATTTATATACATATATGGGACCTCTAAAAACTTTTTAGAAAACGCTGAATCACCCCATTCCCGGAATTTTATATATATAAATATATATATATATATCAATCTGAGAACTCAACCTGACACACTTTTTCTAACTGAAGCATGGCTGGCAGAAGCCTCAGCCCTGATATATATTAGAGGAAAGGTTTTTTAACCGCTTCGATGCTAGGCCTTCCCCCGTGCTAAGTCTTTTAAAAGTATTTGGGGTAGTTCACGCTTAGGCCCTTGTAACTTTTTGTCCAAACAACGTATCCATGTCAAATTTGCACAATTTCTTTCCAACACCCTGAGGATTCTCAAGGTACCCAGGATATTTGTTTAAATGGGAACCAGTGCTGCAGGTGAAATAGTCTGTTATTTCACCTGAAAATGGCATCCACAAAGAGTTTGTGATGCTGAAATCAACATCTTCTCAGCTTACAGAGACAGGCATACTTTTGACAGAAAATCAAAATTTTCTACACAGTTTTGGCATTTTACTGAGACATAGCCTATTTTTGCTATTGTTTGTTCTTTCAATCTCCTTCCAGTTAGTGGTAGAAATTGGTGTGAACGCAATAATGGATCCTGGAAAGCTATACATTTCTGAAAAGTAGACAAACATTTTAATTCAGCAAGGGGTAATTAGTGTAGATCCTTCAAGGTTTTTATATAGAAATTGAGTTGAAAAAACAGCCATTTGTGCCAACGTTTTAACTTGTAACTTCTTCTAAGTATGTTAGATTTTTTAAAGCAATATACTGATACATCCACTGGACCCTTCTGGTTGTAGGGATATATAGGACTTGTAGGTTCACTATGAACTAGAGAAACCCAGAGCCAATAACTGAGCTGTGTCTCGCAATGGTTTTTCATTGTGTACCGGGTATATAGCAATTCATTTGGTAAAATTTGAAGAGTAAATAATAGGTACCAAGGAAACCTATATATTTCAGAAATGGAAACATAATATTTACAAGCAGTGGTTATTTGCACTTTTCCGAATTGTGGGTACCCAAACAAGCATGTGAATTAGAGGTCATTTTTCAATATGGCTTCTTTTTTTACCAATTGTCTTACATTTTGAGGCAGAAATGCAAAGAAAGTCTATTGTTAATAACACTTGTTCTAATATTCTGTGTTTCCTTAAGTCTTCCGATAAAAATGCTACCTCACTTGTGTGGGTAGGACTAGTGCCTGCGACAGGAAACTACCCAAAACACAAAATAGACACATCAGATTTTCCCACAGTAAATTGATCTTTTTTTTTAAATGTGCTTAGCTGTGGACTTTGAACCCTAGCTCAGCTGGCACCAAGGGTAACCTAGCAAACCTATACGTTTCTGAAGACTAGACACCCAGGGAAAACCAGGATGGGGTGACTTGTGCGGCTCTCACCAGGTACTGTTAACCAGAATCCATTGCAAACCTCAAACTTTGATTAAAAAAAACACATTCTCCTCACATTTCTGTGATGGAAAGTTCTGCAATCTGCATGGATCCACAAACTTCCACCCAGAACGCATTCCTCAAAGTGTCCCAATAAAAATGGAACCTCACTTGTGTGGGTAGGCATAGTGCCTGCAACAAGAAATGGTCCAAAACCCAACATGGACACACCACATTTTTACAGTAAAAACTGACCCTTTTTGTGCAAAATGTCTAGCTGTGGATTTTGAACCATAGATCAACCTTCACCTAGGGAAATATAGCAAATCTATACATTTGTAAACACCAGTCACCCAGGGGAATCCAGGATGGGGTAACTTGTGTGGTTCTCACCAGGTGGTTCTGTTACCCAGAATCCCTTGCACACCACAAACTTTGACAAAACAATACATTTTCCTCAAATTCATGTGATGGAAAGTTCTGGAATCTGCGTGGATCCACAAACTTCCACCCTCCCAACATTCCCCAAAGTCTCCTCACTTGTGTGGTGGGGCAAGTACCCACGACAGGGAAGGTCCCAAAAGGTATTGTGCAGTCATTAAAATGACCTATCACAAAACGACCTGGCTTTGCAAGGAGGTTCACCTGGGTTTTTGGCCCTAGGTTTTGCAGCCATCTAGAAATACCTATCAAATCGAGTCATTTTTGAGAACTAGACACACAGGGGAGTCCAGGGATGTATAGCTTACGTTGATCCCCCAATGTTTCCCTACCCAGAATCCCCTGCAAACCTCAAATTTAGCAGAACGGATTACATTTTTCTCACGTTTTTTATGTGGGAAATTTGTGGGATCACCGGACTGACACAAATTTCACACCACCCAGTGTTCCCCCAGGCCTCCTGATAAACGTGGCACCTCCCTAGTGTGGGTGGGGCAAGTGTCCGTGACAGGCAGGGGCTCATAATGTATTGTGGAGACATCAAAATACCTATCACAAACCTGGCCTGGTTTTGCAAGTGGGTCACCTGGGTTTTTGGCCCCGTGCTCGGTGGCCATCTAAGGAAACCTTCCAGACCCAGACATTTTTTAAAACTAGAAACTCGGAGGAGTCCAGGAGGGTATAGCTTGCATGGATCCCCAAAGTCTTCCTACCCAGAATCCCATTCAAGCCTCAAATGTTGCTGAAAAAATCAAACTTTTCTCACGTTTCTGTGTGGGAAAGTTGTGGGATCACCAAGCTGACACAAATTTTACACCACCCAGCATTCCCCCAGGTCTCCCGATAAAAATTGTGCCTCACTCGTGTGGGTGGGCCAAGTGCCCACGAAAGGCAAGGGCCCAAAATGTATTGTGGAGACATCAAAATGACCTATCACAAAACAACCTGGTTTTGCAAGTGGGGTTACCTGGGTTTTTGGCCCCGGGCTCAGTGGCCATCTTGGGAAACCTACCAAATGCAGACATTTCTGAGAACTAGACACCTGGGGAAATCCAGGGAGGTATGCCTTGTGTGGATCCTCCAAAATTTTCCTATCCAGAATCCCCTGCAATCCTCAAATTTATCTGAAAATATTATATTTTTCTCAAATTTTTGTGTGGGAAAGTTGTGGTATCACCAGGCTGACACAAATTTAACACCACCCAGTGTTGCCCCAGGTCTCCCTATAAAAATGGTACCCCACATGTGTGTGTGGGCCATATGCCCGTAACCTGGTTTTGCAAGGGTGGGTCTTCTGGGTTTTTGGCCCAGGCGCACTGACCATCTAGGGAAACCTAGAAAACCCAGACATTTTTAAAAACTAGACACCCGGGAGTCCAGGGAGGTATGGCCTGCATGGATCGCTTAATGTTTTCCTACCCAGAATCCCCTGCAAACCTCAAATGTAGCTGAAAATATCAAATTTTCCTCACGTTTCTGTGTGGAAAAGTTGTGGGATCACCGGGCTTGTCTCCCGATAAAAATTGTGCCTCACTCATGTGGGTGGGCCAAGTGCCAGTGAAAGGCAAGGGCCCAAACTGTCAGAAATCATACTTGCGCCTGCCTTACTGTGTTTGGGAGTTGACAATGTGCAGTAAATAAGACGGGCGCTTAGCGAACTACATTACCCAGAATCCTCGGTTAGCCTATTTGAGTTCCTGTGACACGCATCCTGTTGCGTGTTATTCCGCTTTGTTGCTTGGATTGAGCGGAGGGAGAAGGAGTCGGGGAATACGTGCTTCAGCAGGGAGGTTCTGTGTTCGTTGTTACTCTTCCTCCAGGTAGGAGCGGTTCCCCGCCTTGTTGTGATCGCCATTGAGCGGAGCGCTGTGGGGGCTCCCACGCGTTGCCGTGATTTCCAGCGCGCAGTGACGGAACTGCGGCGCTTGTTTGTTTTGCTTCAGCATTGTTAACTGTGGGGCGCGGAGGAGCAGGTTCGCCTCCGTGGGACAAACGCTGAGCTCTTGGTTATTGCCCGTGGTGGCATATGGACATTAGAGCGGAGCGTGGTAGTGTGAGGAGCTACACGCTGCCGTCTCTTATTTGGTTTCTTTCATTTTCTACTTCGAGTAGGTGGTGCACGGTGGTAGCAGCTGCTCCGTGTAGCCAGAACAAGCGCTTGTGTTTTCTATGCTCTATATCTATTAGTGAAGCTTGCGGAGCTCGGCGGTGGTAGTCACTGCGTGTTACCGTGGCTCGAACACTTGAATACATATCGAGTGAGCTGACTCAGTATCACAGTATACCATATCATTCATATTACCTGCAATAATTCTTAAACGTTACATTCAAGTACCTGTGTTCCTAACAGAGGCTGGAGTGCATTGACTCGCAGAGCGGAGTGCTGTGGTTCTTGCTTCCCACGCATCACCGTGTCTGTGTGGCTAACAACAACAGCTTCTCCTTATTATTTTCTTTGGTGTTCAGTTGTTCCTTTATCAAACCTTCACCCAGAACTCCTTATGATGGATAGCTTGTGTTTCCGCCAAGGTATATAGGAGCTTTTGATGTATTCATATGTATGAGTTTATGCAGGTGATGTTTTTCTTAACTTATGCCTGTTTCCATTAGGGCCCAAGCCTATATCCTTAGAGGGGAATCCAAGACCACCCAATTACCGAGTTTATGTTTGTTCTCACAGGTACTGAGTTGCAGAGGAATTAGTGGTTTATTTGATGTGTTGAGTGTATGGTGTTCTTACCTGTGTATGCTCTGTCGTTTCAGGTACATCCCTTCCCAGCTGACCCCTTTCTTCCCTTCCCTGTTTATTATTTTGACAATTACCCCTCGCCTAATGGCTCAAATCCTCTGTTGATATTTGTATATCAGAGTGTTTGTGACGTTTGGAGGTGGGCCTTCTATTCACCATCCGGATCCCGTGGAGCATATCCTGACAGAATAACACGCCCACGAATACAAGCTACACCCGATCCGGGTGGGGACTAAAATGGCTACCTTAGATGAAGTGCTTCAGGCATTGATATTGGTGCAACAGGAACTGGTTGCTTCAAAAGCAGAGGCTACTGCTCTGAAAGAAAAAGTAGATAGGCTAAGCAGAAACCCCTTCGATGCCTCTCCCTCACAAATACAGGTCACGGTACCACCTCCCATTCCTCTCGCTAATCCAGAAAGGTATTCAGGAGACCCAGCTAAGACACAGATCTTCCTGACACAGGTTTTGATGCATTTTTCGTGCAAGCCGGCCTCCTTCCCCTCCAATCACTCCAGAGTCGCTTTTGCCATTTCATATCTAATAGGTGATGCGGCCAATTGGGCAGTGCCGTTGGTTCGCAATGACGACCCCGTGTTAACAAATTGGAATGCATTCCGGGCAGAATTTGAGCGCGTATTTGACCAAAGGGCCACTACGTTTAGTGCAGATAGAGAGCTCCTGATGCTGAGACAGGGGAAAAGAGACTTGATTTCGTATTTGACGGATTTCAATAGGCTGGTGGCTGAAACAGCTTGGCCTGAGGAAAAAAGGATGTCTCTTTTTTATCAAGGATTAAGAGAAGGGCTTAAGGACATCATTGCTCAAATAGACCCTCAGCCAGCTACATGTAAAGACATGATCAATTTGACCCTACGTTTAGATGGGAGAATGAGTGACAGGAAACGTTGGGAGCGGGGTTATTCAGGGTCCGATTACAGTCCTCGCAGGACGGTGTCATCCCCCGAGTCCAGTTCAGAACCCATGGAGTTAGGGGCTGTAAAAACCCCTCTGTCTAAAGAAGAAAAGGAACACCGTCGAGCCCTGGGTCTGTGTCTCTACTGCGGGAAAAAGGGACACTATGTCAGGGATTGTCCTACTAAACCCAAGACGAGCGGGGGATGGAATCGTAACAAAAGATTAGCCATTACCGCTGTAGGGGTGACTGGGGATGAAGAAGCGAAGGTAGACCCTCCCCTAGCAATCAGGACTCCTCTCTATCAGATTCCATCCTTGTCAGTGATGACGCTATTAGAAACAGAGACTCACATACTCCTTCCCATGTATCTGGAGAGTCAGGCACAGAGTCATCAGGTGAAGGTGATGATAGATTCAGGAGCCACGGGGAATTTTATCGACAGTGGATTGGTAACTGCTCTGTCTTTAGTGCGAGTGCCAAGAGACGTTCCTGAGGACGTATTGGCAGTAGATGGTGTTTTGTCCGTGGATATTCCAGAGGGCTATCATAGGGAGGAACTGACCCTGAACATTATCGAGGCACCTCAATACGAGGTTATTTTGGGTATGCCTTGGTTAAGTCACCATAACCCCACGATTGATTGGAGAACGAAGGAGGTCCGGTTTGATTCCGAAGAGTGCAGAGAGCACGTGGTTTCCTCTTGTGGAACAACCACGGCTGTGTCATTCCTGCCCTTGATAGTAGCCACTGCTGCTGAGAAACAGGTGGTCTTACCCTCGCAATATAGGGGTTTTGAGGAGGTTTTCAGTGAACGTTTGGCGGAACAGCTACCGCCTCATCGTCCATATGATTGCCGGATAGATTTGGTAGATGGGGCTACTCTGCCTTCCTGTCGGGTGTATGCACTCTCAGTTCCGGAAACAGCACACCTAAGGGAATATCTCGACCACTATGTAGAGATAGGGTTCATTCGTCCCTCGAGGTCCCCTGCGGCTTCTCCTTTATTTTTCATCAAGAAAGCCAATGGGGAGTTGAGGGCGTGTGTCGATTATAGGGTGTTAAACAAAAACACAGTCAGGAATCGATACCCCTTGCCTTTAATATCAGTCCTGTTGGATCAGGTGAAGGATGCCAGAATATATACTCGTCTGGATCTCAGAGGTGCTTATCACCTGGTCCGGGTAAAGGAAGGCGATGAGTGGAAGACGGCCTTTAAGACCAGGTATGGTCTTTACGAATATACTGTCATGCCGTTCGGGTTGTGTAATGCCCCGGCGGCATTTCAGTATTTCCTGAATGATGTCCTAAAAGAGTTTGTCGACATATGTGCAGTGGTTTATATAGACGACATTCTCATTTATTCAAACACCACCACACAGCATCACGCTCAGGTGTCTCAAGTGTTACAGAAACTAGGAGAGAACAGGCTGTTCTGCAAATTGTCCAAGTGCGAATTCGATGTGTGTGAGGTGGAATTTCTTGGAGTGATGTTGAGCCATTCAGGGTTGCAAATGTCAGAGAGAAAGGTGAAGGCAGTACAGGAATGGCCGGTTCCAGCGAGTGTGAAGGATGTGCAAAGATTCTTAGGGTTCTCTAACTACTACCGTAGATTTATTGCTCAGTTTTCTCAGGTGGCTGCCCCCTTGTCCAGATTGCTTAGAAAGGGGGTTCCTTTTATGTGGACCAAGGACACTGAAGGAGCTTTTCAGACTCTAAAGAATGCATTCACCACCGCACCAATACTGGCCCATCCTAAGCCGGAACATCCTTACATAGTCGAAGCGGATGCTTCAGACGAAGCAGTGGGGGCTATCTTATCGCGAAGGAATCATATCTCAGGGCAACTACATCCTGTTGCCTACCTTTCAAAGAAACTCAATCCGGCAGAAAAGAACTACACGATAGCCGAGAAGGAACTGCTGGCCATTAAAAAGGCACTCCAAGAATGGCGCCAATATCTGTGGGGGGCGGCGTTCCCTGTTACCGTATATTCCGATCATCGGAACTTGCAGTACATGAAAACAGCACGCAATCTCACTCAGAGACAAATGAGATGGATGCTGTTTTTCTCTGAGTATGACTTTGTGATCACTTTTCGTCCAGGGGCTGACAACAGAAAGGCTGATACGCTTTCCAGGCAACATCAGGGGGAGAACTCAATAGGGATTCCCAAACTTGAGTCCATCGTGGATCCGGACAAGGTTGTGTGTGTGATACACGCGGATACCTTCTTGGATCGCGTCAGCCGAGCAAAGACCCCTGGAGAGTGGGTAGCATGGGCCACCCAGGGAAGAGGTCGCATGATAAAGAAAGGACTTCCTTTTCAATACACCAAACTCTTCCTCCCCGATGATGCTACAAAAAAGACCGCTTTCAACTGGTGTCACGATTCTCAGTTGGCTGGACATCAAGGGGTGGGTAAAACAGTACAGCTGGTGCAGAGGTATTTCTGGTGGGACACAGTCAAGAGAGATGTGGTGGACTGGGTAAGATCGTGTAGTGAATGTGCCATGGCCAAGAACGAGACAGGGAAAAGGAAAGGACTATTGGTTCCCCTTCCGACTCCTAAAAAACCATGGCAAACCATCAGCTTAGATTTTGTCATGGGTTTGCCTCCGGATCAAGGGATGACTGCCATATTAGTTGTGATTGACAGTCTTACCAAATTGGGCCATTTCGTTCCCTGTGTAAATCTGCCCACAGCCGGACAGACGGCACAGCTCCTATTGTCCAACATCATTAGGCTACATGGGGTACCCGAGGTCATTATATCAGATAGGGGTCCCCAGTTTATCGCCAGATTTTGGAAATTCTGGTGTCAGGCCTTGGGCATCCGTACCTCCCTTTCAACCAGCTTCCATCCGCAAACGGACGGACAGACGGAACGGTTGAACCAAACCCTGAAAAAATATCTCAGGTGCTATGCCGCGGAGGCACATGATTCATGGGTTTCCTTATTGTGGATGGCGGAGGTAGCATACAATAATGCTTGGCACTGTTCTCTGGGGGTCTCCCCGTTCTGTGCTACATATGGGTATGATGCTAGGATCCTTCCAGTTACCATCCCTGAAGCGATAGACAATCAACCAACAGTTTTGGGTCAAATGAGGAAAGTTCAAGCCATTCACCGGAAAATCAGGGTTCATTTGACCAGGGCTAAGAAAGAGTATAAGAACTATGAAGACAGACACAGGAAACAGGGACCAACGTATGCAGTGGGTGACAAGGTATGGCTGTCAACCAGGAACATCAAATTCAAACTCCGTAGCATTTTTCACCCTCGGTTCATTGGGCCGTATGTAGTGGTAAAGCAGATCAATCCGGTGGCATACAAATTGAGGCTGCCTGGTTCCCTTCGCATACACCCTGTCTTCCATTGTAGCCTGTTGAAACCTGCATTTTCAGACAAACGCAGGGCTCCCCCTCCGGTGTTGTGTGATGGGGGCTTTGAATATGTGGTGCGGAGCATCAAGGATTCCAAGTACAGGAGGGGTGTGTTGTGGTATCTGGTATCCTGGAAAGGATATTCGGTGGAAGACGACTCGTGGGAACCAGTATCCAATATCCATGCCCCTGATGCTATCCGGTCCTTTCATCGGAGGTTTCCTACGCGCCCTGGGCCTAGTAGGCGCTGAGAGGAGGACCTACTGTCAGAAATCATACTTGCGCCTGCCTTACTGTGTTTGGGAGTTGACAATGTGCAGTAAATAAGACGGGCGCTTAGCGAACTACATTACCCAGAATCCTCGGTTAGCCTATTTGAGTTCCTGTGACACGCATCCTGTTGCGTGTTATTCCGCTTTGTTGCTTGGATTGAGCGGAGGGAGAAGGAGTCGGGGAATACGTGCTTCAGCAGGGAGGTTCTGTGTTCGTTGTTACTCTTCCTCCAGGTAGGAGCGGTTCCCCGCCTTGTTGTGATCGCCATTGAGCGGAGCGCTGTGGGGGCTCCCACGCGTTGCCGTGATTTCCAGCGCGCAGTGACGGAACTGCGGCGCTTGTTTGTTTTGCTTCAGCATTGTTAACTGTGGGGCGCGGAGGAGCAGGTTCGCCTCCGTGGGACAAACGCTGAGCTCTTGGTTATTGCCCGTGGTGGCATATGGACATTAGAGCGGAGCGTGGTAGTGTGAGGAGCTACACGCTGCCGTCTCTTATTTGGTTTCTTTCATTTTCTACTTCGAGTAGGTGGTGCACGGTGGTAGCAGCTGCTCCGTGTAGCCAGAACAAGCGCTTGTGTTTTCTATGCTCTATATCTATTAGTGAAGCTTGCGGAGCTCGGCGGTGGTAGTCACTGCGTGTTACCGTGGCTCGAACACTTGAATACATATCGAGTGAGCTGACTCAGTATCACAGTATACCATATCATTCATATTACCTGCAATAATTCTTAAACGTTACATTCAAGTACCTGTGTTCCTAACAGAGGCTGGAGTGCATTGACTCGCAGAGCGGAGTGCTGTGGTTCTTGCTTCCCACGCATCACCGTGTCTGTGTGGCTAACAACAACAGCTTCTCCTTATTATTTTCTTTGGTGTTCAGTTGTTCCTTTATCAAACCTTCACCCAGAACTCCTTATGATGGATAGCTTGTGTTTCCGCCAAGGTATATAGGAGCTTTTGATGTATTCATATGTATGAGTTTATGCAGGTGATGTTTTTCTTAACTTATGCCTGTTTCCATTAGGGCCCAAGCCTATATCCTTAGAGGGGAATCCAAGACCACCCAATTACCGAGTTTATGTTTGTTCTCACAGGTACTGAGTTGCAGAGGAATTAGTGGTTTATTTGATGTGTTGAGTGTATGGTGTTCTTACCTGTGTATGCTCTGTCGTTTCAGGTACATCCCTTCCCAGCTGACCCCTTTCTTCCCTTCCCTGTTTATTATTTTGACAATTACCCCTCGCCTAATGGCTCAAATCCTCTGTTGATATTTGTATATCAGAGTGTTTGTGACGTTTGGAGGTGGGCCTTCTATTCACCATCCGGATCCCGTGGAGCATATCCTGACAGAATAACACGCCCACGAATACAAGCTACACCCGATCCGGGTGGGGACTAAAATGGCTACCTTAGATGAAGTGCTTCAGGCATTGATATTGGTGCAACAGGAACTGGTTGCTTCAAAAGCAGAGGCTACTGCTCTGAAAGAAAAAGTAGATAGGCTAAGCAGAAACCCCTTCGATGCCTCTCCCTCACAAATACAGGTCACGGTACCACCTCCCATTCCTCTCGCTAATCCAGAAAGGTATTCAGGAGACCCAGCTAAGACACAGATCTTCCTGACACAGGTTTTGATGCATTTTTCGTGCAAGCCGGCCTCCTTCCCCTCCAATCACTCCAGAGTCGCTTTTGCCATTTCATATCTAATAGGTGATGCGGCCAATTGGGCAGTGCCGTTGGTTCGCAATGACGACCCCGTGTTAACAAATTGGAATGCATTCCGGGCAGAATTTGAGCGCGTATTTGACCAAAGGGCCACTACGTTTAGTGCAGATAGAGAGCTCCTGATGCTGAGACAGGGGAAAAGAGACTTGATTTCGTATTTGACGGATTTCAATAGGCTGGTGGCTGAAACAGCTTGGCCTGAGGAAAAAAGGATGTCTCTTTTTTATCAAGGATTAAGAGAAGGGCTTAAGGACATCATTGCTCAAATAGACCCTCAGCCAGCTACATGTAAAGACATGATCAATTTGACCCTACGTTTAGATGGGAGAATGAGTGACAGGAAACGTTGGGAGCGGGGTTATTCAGGGTCCGATTACAGTCCTCGCAGGACGGTGTCATCCCCCGAGTCCAGTTCAGAACCCATGGAGTTAGGGGCTGTAAAAACCCCTCTGTCTAAAGAAGAAAAGGAACACCGTCGAGCCCTGGGTCTGTGTCTCTACTGCGGGAAAAAGGGACACTATGTCAGGGATTGTCCTACTAAACCCAAGACGAGCGGGGGATGGAATCGTAACAAAAGATTAGCCATTACCGCTGTAGGGGTGACTGGGGATGAAGAAGCGAAGGTAGACCCTCCCCTAGCAATCAGGACTCCTCTCTATCAGATTCCATCCTTGTCAGTGATGACGCTATTAGAAACAGAGACTCACATACTCCTTCCCATGTATCTGGAGAGTCAGGCACAGAGTCATCAGGTGAAGGTGATGATAGATTCAGGAGCCACGGGGAATTTTATCGACAGTGGATTGGTAACTGCTCTGTCTTTAGTGCGAGTGCCAAGAGACGTTCCTGAGGACGTATTGGCAGTAGATGGGAAACCTTTGAAGTCAGGAAAGATTACGGAACATACAGACAAGCTTGTTTTGTCCGTGGATATTCCAGAGGGCTATCATAGGGAGGAACTGACCCTGAACATTATCGAGGCACCTCAATACGAGGTTATTTTGGGTATGCCTTGGTTAAGTCACCATAACCCCACGATTGATTGGAGAACGAAGGAGGTCCGGTTTGATTCCGAAGAGTGCAGAGAGCACGTGGTTTCCTCTTGTGGAACAACCACGGCTGTGTCATTCCTGCCCTTGATAGTAGCCACTGCTGCTGAGAAACAGGTGGTCTTACCCTCGCAATATAGGGGTTTTGAGGAGGTTTTCAGTGAACGTTTGGCGGAACAGCTACCGCCTCATCGTCCATATGATTGCCGGATAGATTTGGTAGATGGGGCTACTCTGCCTTCCTGTCGGGTGTATGCACTCTCAGTTCCGGAAACAGCACACCTAAGGGAATATCTCGACCACTATGTAGAGATAGGGTTCATTCGTCCCTCGAGGTCCCCTGCGGCTTCTCCTTTATTTTTCATCAAGAAAGCCAATGGGGAGTTGAGGGCGTGTGTCGATTATAGGGTGTTAAACAAAAACACAGTCAGGAATCGATACCCCTTGCCTTTAATATCAGTCCTGTTGGATCAGGTGAAGGATGCCAGAATATATACTCGTCTGGATCTCAGAGGTGCTTATCACCTGGTCCGGGTAAAGGAAGGCGATGAGTGGAAGACGGCCTTTAAGACCAGGTATGGTCTTTACGAATATACTGTCATGCCGTTCGGGTTGTGTAATGCCCCGGCGGCATTTCAGTATTTCCTGAATGATGTCCTAAAAGAGTTTGTCGACATATGTGCAGTGGTTTATATAGACGACATTCTCATTTATTCAAACACCACCACACAGCATCACGCTCAGGTGTCTCAAGTGTTACAGAAACTAGGAGAGAACAGGCTGTTCTGCAAATTGTCCAAGTGCGAATTCGATGTGTGTGAGGTGGAATTTCTTGGAGTGATGTTGAGCCATTCAGGGTTGCAAATGTCAGAGAGAAAGGTGAAGGCAGTACAGGAATGGCCGGTTCCAGCGAGTGTGAAGGATGTGCAAAGATTCTTAGGGTTCTCTAACTACTACCGTAGATTTATTGCTCAGTTTTCTCAGGTGGCTGCCCCCTTGTCCAGATTGCTTAGAAAGGGGGTTCCTTTTATGTGGACCAAGGACACTGAAGGAGCTTTTCAGACTCTAAAGAATGCATTCACCACCGCACCAATACTGGCCCATCCTAAGCCGGAACATCCTTACATAGTCGAAGCGGATGCTTCAGACGAAGCAGTGGGGGCTATCTTATCGCGAAGGAATCATATCTCAGGGCAACTACATCCTGTTGCCTACCTTTCAAAGAAACTCAATCCGGCAGAAAAGAACTACACGATAGCCGAGAAGGAACTGCTGGCCATTAAAAAGGCACTCCAAGAATGGCGCCAATATCTGTGGGGGGCGGCGTTCCCTGTTACCGTATATTCCGATCATCGGAACTTGCAGTACATGAAAACAGCACGCAATCTCACTCAGAGACAAATGAGATGGATGCTGTTTTTCTCTGAGTATGACTTTGTGATCACTTTTCGTCCAGGGGCTGACAACAGAAAGGCTGATACGCTTTCCAGGCAACATCAGGGGGAGAACTCAATAGGGATTCCCAAACTTGAGTCCATCGTGGATCCGGACAAGGTTGTGTGTGTGATACACGCGGATACCTTCTTGGATCGCGTCAGCCGAGCAAAGACCCCTGGAGAGTGGGTAGCATGGGCCACCCAGGGAAGAGGTCGCATGATAAAGAAAGGACTTCCTTTTCAATACACCAAACTCTTCCTCCCCGATGATGCTACAAAAAAGACCGCTTTCAACTGGTGTCACGATTCTCAGTTGGCTGGACATCAAGGGGTGGGTAAAACAGTACAGCTGGTGCAGAGGTATTTCTGGTGGGACACAGTCAAGAGAGATGTGGTGGACTGGGTAAGATCGTGTAGTGAATGTGCCATGGCCAAGAACGAGACAGGGAAAAGGAAAGGACTATTGGTTCCCCTTCCGACTCCTAAAAAACCATGGCAAACCATCAGCTTAGATTTTGTCATGGGTTTGCCTCCGGATCAAGGGATGACTGCCATATTAGTTGTGATTGACAGTCTTACCAAATTGGGCCATTTCGTTCCCTGTGTAAATCTGCCCACAGCCGGACAGACGGCACAGCTCCTATTGTCCAACATCATTAGGCTACATGGGGTACCCGAGGTCATTATATCAGATAGGGGTCCCCAGTTTATCGCCAGATTTTGGAAATTCTGGTGTCAGGCCTTGGGCATCCGTACCTCCCTTTCAACCAGCTTCCATCCGCAAACGGACGGACAGACGGAACGGTTGAACCAAACCCTGAAAAAATATCTCAGGTGCTATGCCGCGGAGGCACATGATTCATGGGTTTCCTTATTGTGGATGGCGGAGGTAGCATACAATAATGCTTGGCACTGTTCTCTGGGGGTCTCCCCGTTCTGTGCTACATATGGGTATGATGCTAGGATCCTTCCAGTTACCATCCCTGAAGCGATAGACAATCAACCAACAGTTTTGGGTCAAATGAGGAAAGTTCAAGCCATTCACCGGAAAATCAGGGTTCATTTGACCAGGGCTAAGAAAGAGTATAAGAACTATGAAGACAGACACAGGAAACAGGGACCAACGTATGCAGTGGGTGACAAGGTATGGCTGTCAACCAGGAACATCAAATTCAAACTCCGTAGCATTTTTCACCCTCGGTTCATTGGGCCGTATGTAGTGGTAAAGCAGATCAATCCGGTGGCATACAAATTGAGGCTGCCTGGTTCCCTTCGCATACACCCTGTCTTCCATTGTAGCCTGTTGAAACCTGCATTTTCAGACAAACGCAGGGCTCCCCCTCCGGTGTTGTGTGATGGGGGCTTTGAATATGTGGTGCGGAGCATCAAGGATTCCAAGTACAGGAGGGGTGTGTTGTGGTATCTGGTATCCTGGAAAGGATATTCGGTGGAAGACGACTCGTGGGAACCAGTATCCAATATCCATGCCCCTGATGCTATCCGGTCCTTTCATCGGAGGTTTCCTACGCGCCCTGGGCCTAGTAGGCGCTGAGAGGAGGACCTACTGTCAGAAATCATACTTGCGCCTGCCTTACTGTGTTTGGGAGTTGACAATGTGCAGTAAATAAGACGGGCGCTTAGCGAACTACATTACCCAGAATCCTCGGTTAGCCTATTTGAGTTCCTGTGACACGCATCCTGTTGCGTGTTATTCCGCTTTGTTGCTTGGATTGAGCGGAGGGAGAAGGAGTCGGGGAATACGTGCTTCAGCAGGGAGGTTCTGTGTTCGTTGTTACTCTTCCTCCAGGTAGGAGCGGTTCCCCGCCTTGTTGTGATCGCCATTGAGCGGAGCGCTGTGGGGGCTCCCACGCGTTGCCGTGATTTCCAGCGCGCAGTGACGGAACTGCGGCGCTTGTTTGTTTTGCTTCAGCATTGTTAACTGTGGGGCGCGGAGGAGCAGGTTCGCCTCCGTGGGACAAACGCTGAGCTCTTGGTTATTGCCCGTGGTGGCATATGGACATTAGAGCGGAGCGTGGTAGTGTGAGGAGCTACACGCTGCCGTCTCTTATTTGGTTTCTTTCATTTTCTACTTCGAGTAGGTGGTGCACGGTGGTAGCAGCTGCTCCGTGTAGCCAGAACAAGCGCTTGTGTTTTCTATGCTCTATATCTATTAGTGAAGCTTGCGGAGCTCGGCGGTGGTAGTCACTGCGTGTTACCGTGGCTCGAACACTTGAATACATATCGAGTGAGCTGACTCAGTATCACAGTATACCATATCATTCATATTACCTGCAATAATTCTTAAACGTTACATTCAAGTACCTGTGTTCCTAACAGAGGCTGGAGTGCATTGACTCGCAGAGCGGAGTGCTGTGGTTCTTGCTTCCCACGCATCACCGTGTCTGTGTGGCTAACAACAACAGCTTCTCCTTATTATTTTCTTTGGTGTTCAGTTGTTCCTTTATCAAACCTTCACCCAGAACTCCTTATGATGGATAGCTTGTGTTTCCGCCAAGGTATATAGGAGCTTTTGATGTATTCATATGTATGAGTTTATGCAGGTGATGTTTTTCTTAACTTATGCCTGTTTCCATTAGGGCCCAAGCCTATATCCTTAGAGGGGAATCCAAGACCACCCAATTACCGAGTTTATGTTTGTTCTCACAGGTACTGAGTTGCAGAGGAATTAGTGGTTTATTTGATGTGTTGAGTGTATGGTGTTCTTACCTGTGTATGCTCTGTCGTTTCAGGTACATCCCTTCCCAGCTGACCCCTTCCTTCCCTTCCCTGTTTATTATTTTGACAATTACCCCTCGCCTAATGGCTCAAATCCTCTGTTGATATTTGTATATCAGAGTGTTTGTGACGTTTGGAGGTGGGCCTTCTATTCACCATCCGGATCCCGTGGAGCATATCCTGACACAAAATGTATTGTGGAGACTTCAAAATTACCTATCACAAAGCGACCTGGTTTTGCAAAGGGGGTCACCTGGGTTTTTGGCTCCGGGCTCGGTGGCAATCTAGGGAAACCTACCAAACCCAGACATTTCTGAAAACTAGACTCCCGGGGAGTCCAGGGAGGTATGGCTTGCATGGATCCCTCAACGTTTTCCTACCCAGAATCCCTTGTAAGACTCAAATTTAGCTGAAAAAAAGCACATTTTCCTCACATTTCTGTGTGGGATCACTGTGCTGGCACAAATTTCCTACCACCCAACATTCCCCTCAGTCTCCCGAGTAAAATGATACCTCACTTGTGTAGGTGGGCCAAGGGCCTGTGACTTGGGAAGGGTCAAAAACATAGGGATTAAGGGGATAGCACAGCAAACTGTAAGCGCTATATTTGTTTTTAAATATGTTTTTAGGTGATTCTGCATTGGACACCCACACAAATGAGATATCATTTTTTTCAGGAGACCGAGGGAATGCTGTGTGGTAGAACATTTGTGCCGGCACAGTGATTCCACACAAAAATGTTATCTTTTTTAGCTACATTTTAGGTTTGCAAGGGATTCTGAGTTGGAAAATGTTGGGAGATCCACGCAAGCCACACATCCCTGGACTCCCCCCCAGGTGTCTAGTTTTCAAGCCCCCAAGGGGGGCAGAAACAGCCAAGGTAATCACTCCCTAAAAGGTGATCGACCCTTGCCCAAGGGGCCGCCCCCCAATTGCAGAAATAGATTTTGACAAAATCCCAGGTGCGTAGTGGCTTCTGTTCCCCTTGGGGGCTTATGGGCCTAAAAACATATGGCTGATCTGCCCCCGAAGGGGGCACAAATGGCTAAAAAAATCACCCCCAATAAGGGGGAGGGACCCTTGCTCTAGAGGCCGCTCTCCGACATAAAAAAAAAGATAACCCTTGTTGCCTAGTGGGGCACACAAAATTCAAAATAATCAGCTGAAATGGACCAAATAAATGCTCTCCAAAGGGGAGCGGCCCTTGCCCATGGGTCCGCTCCCCCCAAACACAAAACTCATTAAAAAAAGTACATATATCCCTGGTGGCCTAGTGGGGCAGATAATATTCAAATTAGTGAGCCAAACTTCCTCCCAGGGGGTCAGAGATGGCCAAAATAATTGCTCCCCAAAGGGGTGCGACCCTTGAACAAGCCGCTCCCCCAAACACAAAACTGACTTAATAAAAATTTTTAAAACGAGATATCGTAGGAAAGGAAAACCCTTACCTTTGCTCTGACGCCTCTTTATGTAAACACCCCCCCCCCCCCAAGAAAAAACGTACCTGTTTTGTTTGGACACTCTGGAAGCAAATGGCTACCAGCGTGTCCGATTGCCTCTAATGATGTCGGCGTGCGGAGTGTGCTAACGTCTTTAGATGCCATGGAGGGGGAGCAAGGGGCAGCGGAAGGGCTTGTGCTAGGGTGGTAGGGAGTCGCACATACCCACTGTGAGCCGTCCAAAGCACAGAACAGGTTAAGGGTTTAGAGTGGGCATTTTTGTTGTTTAGGGTCGCTATAGGTATTGGTTTTTAGATGCCAAGGGTAATTTTAGGGGGATAGGGTGGGTAGGATTTTTTTGTTGGGAAGTCCAATGTTAGGGTTTAGGGTAGGTAAGGGCTTTTGGGTGCCAAGGAAATGAATATATCAGTGATGTCACTGACCATGTCATGAATGATGTAATATGTGACATCATCAGCAGTGGATTGCGGGTGCGCAAAATATAGTTAGTACAACTAACTATATAGGAGCAATTTCAATGGTTTTTTAAATGCTAATGATGGAGCAAGGATTCGCAAAGCAAAGCGACTTGCTCTGATTCAAGAACCTCGCCTAACTTGTAATCATATTAATTCAACTGTCCATCATTTGTTTAGCATTTTCCCCAACACGCGGGTGTCCCCAAGAGGCTTGCCTGTGTGTCTTTTCATCCTAAAAATGCTTGCACTACGGAAATGACTGCTTTGCCGAAATCCAGTCTGCGCATGCGTCGGTCATACTCACATGATGTGACGCACTCGCATTCTGGAGGGATTATGTTGCTCATGCGCACTGTTGCAAACATGGCCGCTTGTCTCTCACCACGCTCTCTGCTTGCCACCGCTGCTTCAGCCTATCTGTCTTTTTGCACTAAACTTTAATGCTATAGATATTATAAAATAAGGGGTGCAGTGAAATCTATAACGGTATACAGTGTGATCATTTTTACGTATGATTCTAATTTGTTTTCGCTTACTTTTCATGTACCACGTATCTGGGGGCTGGGGAAAACGGGAGCTGCGCCATACTTGAAGCTCTTCTGAACCCTGTCACGTGACATGGGAGAAACCCCACTGCGCAGAAGCTAAAACAAGCCAGCTGGCTCCTGAAGCCCGATGCGCCTGGGAACCCATCTCGACGATGCTGTATTCTACCTTGACCAAGATACACTGTTGCTATATACTGTGCACTTGTATTGTCTTCTGTATTCCTATGCCTGGGAACGTGAACCCAAGGGGCGGGTATGCAAAATTTCATAATAATGATGTGAACACGAAATTCTAGGAGGTGACAATGACCAGATCACCTCTCCTGACCAATCATAATGTGGGAATCTGTCACTTGCAACATTTGTGGGTGGTCTAAGGGTCCCAAAACTGTATATCTAGCCTAGTATAGCTTAGAAAAATTGTCCGACTTGTCCGAGTAGCAGACCTGTCACTGACCCTACGAACTCTATAGGTGATCAATCTAGGGTGCTGCGGAGCACTCTGTCCATACTTTCTACAAACTCCTAGGGGTGGAAATAGTCCTAAGTGCTGGCGAAGCACTTTGCTGGGGAAATTCGAAAACCCAATCGGGGTTACTGGCGGATTACTTGCAGAGAGGGGTAACGCAGGCGTTGCTTCCGAAGCTGTGGGTGTTGGTCGTACCTTGGTGAGCCCAGTCCTGACCCAAAATCTGAGGGGTATCCTGTCCTGTCTGTCCGTGAGCTGTACCTGCTCGCATTCTGGTATTCCATTCCTTGAGGGTCCTTGTCCCCGTCTTTCCAAACTGACCCATGGCCAGGGTTAGTCCTCAATCCTAATTAGGTAATTATTAATCTGAGGGTTTACGTCTTCCTATCTCTCTTTCTTCTCTTCTAAATAAAGCACTCTTGCCTGTGATATTGCCCTATCACCTTGGAATGCAAATTATATGCAATTGTTTATTAGAAATGTTCCACTTCTCTCCCTACCTGTAGGATATTATTAAACTATCGTATTTTATTAGTGTGTTCCATTTTTCCCCTTTCCTTTAGCATGGTTGCAGTGAAATCAGTGAGAATAGCATAACTAGCCTAGTTTAAGTGCAGATTTTAGGTCCTGTTTATGTCCCATGTCCTAGCTTAAACCTGCGGTGAATAGCTCTATTCCTAATACTCTTACCCTGTAGTGTTCCAAGTATTCTAATAGTACTTGCCCTAATCCATAGTTACATTGTGGCGTTAGTTTTAAATAATTGATGTGTTATTTTGTATTTGGCTTATCATCTTGGCATATTCATTCTGAAATTTCTTGATAAATCTTTAAAACTCATCAGGTGTCTGTGGTCATTTTACAGTATAAAAGTGTGAATAAATGTACTTGGTTTATAAAAGTTTATTTCCTCTAGGAATCTTGTCACCTGTCCACTGCTAGCTCCTGATCCGTCAGGAGTAATGTGCCTGTGGTAAGTCAGGTACATGAACAGTAAGTGGTGTGAATGTCACCCCCCGAATTACTCATAGTAGCGTGTAAGAATCACCCGGTTCACGCAAACACAGTCATCGTATGCACGCCAGGGCCCAGTGCGTGGAAATTGGTAAACTTGTGACCCGGGTGACCTGCGCGCTCTATCAGTAATTTTCTGGTAGCAGTAGTATGGTTAGGACTAGTTAAGATAGGTAGACAGGATAGTTGATAAACAAACCGTGAAAATAAAATGTGCTGCTGAAAATTTCTATTGCATTGATTCAAATATTGCGCAAATGTTTAAAGGATTCATATATGTATGTAAATGATTTTTGCATTGCTGCTATAAGTGTTATATGTGATATTAACAAAGAATAGTTTGTAAGTGTTCAGTGTAGTCCGAATCCCCGGGGAAGTATATAGCTAACAGTGAGCAGAATCCGGTTAGCTGGTAAGGTCACTTGTCTCGAGTCATTAGTGCAGGGTTAGGAATACCTGGAAGCACTAATTAGGATCTTTTTGCATCTGAATAAATGATAGCTACGAGTCCTTTTGTATAAAACTTCCATTGTGATATCACCTAGTAAGGGTCACATACGGAAGGAGTAATAGGGTCTCCGAGGCTTGAATGGTAAGTAAAATAGTCCGCTGGTGAAATCCTGACTTAGTATATATCCCGGAAAGAAGTGGATGAGTCAGAGGAGTAGCAGGTTCTATATTGCTCGTGTGAGAGGCTAGACAGAGAAGTCTATCCGGAGTGAATGAAAAGTAGACAGAAGTGGTTTACTTGTAGCGAGAGAAAATTTTTCTATCTGTTTAGAACACTCAGACACAGTGGCAAACGTTGTGTGTTGTTGACTAAAATTTGCACTCGCACTTTAGGAAAAGTTAAAAGTTTCCGTTACCTTGTGAAGGAGGGAGTCGGTCGGAAAACTGCTCTGACGTCACTCCGTGCCGCGCTGGTATTGGTCGAGACAGCGGGTGTGTAGGGAAGCTGAAATTGTAAGGGAGGGGTGAGTGCCGGAGCGTGAGACCTTGTCTTGCAAAAGGCCGCGCACCCATTGGATAAGGATTTTTGTAGTCGCGGTGTTGATTGGTTGCTGCGAGATAGAAGTCGCGCTAGCATTGGAAGCACAAAGGTAAACAAAATTAATCCAGCCGAGTTAGAAGCGAGTCTGGAAAGGCGTATGTGGTATCCCGAGTTTATACCTAATCCACAGTACCTAGGATTTCATAAGGATCAGATTTTACGAGGTAGACCGCGCATAATGTATGGAGTAAAAAGAAAAATGTCCTTTGCCGATAAAATAAAGAATTTTTTTTAAACGGATAAACCCATTAGAACGAGGGAGGGTGTGATCATCCCTCCACCAAATACTCCTGCCTCTTTCATGATGTTCGAAAAAGGGTATCATACCTGTGTATGGTTAGAAAACTGGGCAAAGTATACTGCAGATGACGGAGTCCTAGCATTCCCTATTGATGGTTCCTTTAATGGCAGAATCCTGTTTAACTTGAGGACCCGCATGAACGAATTACATCCCAGACCCAGATTAACGCAGTACGAAGCCCTAGAAGAATGGGAAATTGAGGCCCTGGAAAGAGATAGACCCCGGATGGACAAGGGAGTAAGCAAATGGTATCCGAGGGTCCATAGAGAAACCAAAGAGCGGAAAATGAAACAGTGGAGACAGAATATGATGGTCGAGGGATTGTTTCCAATGATGGGGGTACTAGAACAAGGGAAAGGGAAATGTAAAGAGAAAACCCATCACTTAATGGCCGTGGGGGACTCTGAAGATGAGCACCTAGAGGATTTATTGATGAAAACCCCCCCTCCCTATGTTGCAGAGTCAGAGCCTCTGAGTTCACCAAACCCGTTTTCTAGATATCCGAGATGTCGGAGGGATAGTGAGACAGATGGAACGGGAACGGATAGTAAAACCAGTGATGGGGATGGGTTTTGTAAACCTAGTTCCAAGGTCCCAAATTACCGCCCATTTGGAGAAGACCCACCTCGGTTGGTTACTCCGACTGCCCCAAGTATTTACCCTCCCTTGGTACCCCAAGTTTTGCATGACAATTCTGCAGAAAAGGCTTTACGAGAGCGAGAGAAGGAAGCTCTAGCTAGACAGCGAGATGATTTAGTTCGGACCATAGCCCAGATACATCCCCATCCAGATTATCTGACCATCCCAGTAACTATTGGCCCCGCTATTCCTCTTTACGGGGATAGACTGGCCAGTCCTCGTCCTCCTGTTATCACCCCAATTATGCCAACCCCAAGTATTCCACCCCCAAGAAAGGAGACACTCATAGTTGATGATCAAGAAAGTGACTGTGAGTCAGTAGTCCTAATGGATATGCCCATTAGGGAATCTAGAGCTAGTATGCCAGGACCAAGAAGTCAGAGTAGGGCAAAAGAAGTTCTGATTGAAAGCACATCAGGGGTTAGGAGTGCCACAGTTGTATCTCCAGAAGAATTGGACAGATGGACCAAAGAGTTAGAAAAAGAGACCACACCCCAACCAAAACCCTTAGAAATCTACAAATTAAGAATAGAAATAGAGGAACTAATGGCTGGAAATGTAGGATTAGACCGATTAAACTCCTTCAGCGAAGAAGAGTTACTGTTCATCAGCAAAAACCTTACCCGGAACGCTAGATTGCTCCATGAGAGATTGATGGACACTGCCACAGAAATGGGAATCGATGTCAGTCGCTCCAAAATCCTTCAGAAACCCTACAGAGTAGATTTTTCAGACAAAGACTTAGAAAGCTTGAATGTGGTAGGAAAACAGATCCAGATAAAAGAATTACTGAAACTCTTACAGAAATGGGGGGATGTAGGAAAGTGGAGAACCCGATGGGCAAAGAAAAAGGAAGACAGTAGGGCTAAGTCTCAAGCTTCAGAATACGTGCTCAAAGAAGTGAGTCCAGCAGAAAAATTGTGTCCCATGAGGGAGGTCCCGGGGGGAAAATACGTCCATGTCCCTTGGTCCCGACAGGATATTGTGTCATTTACAAATGACTTTCCAAAATTACGGGAAAAACCAGTTGATTGGTACCGACAGGTCGAACGTTTCATAAAGGTTCAGAAATGTCTCCTAAAAGACCTGGATGGGTTTTTCGACATTGTGGTGCCTGTAGATTTGTGGACCGAATGCAAAATTGAAATTGATTGGCCCAATGAGGAATATGCAAGAGACGACAAAACAGGAGCTCCCTCACCTGAAGTAATGAGGAAGTATGATCAAGTCATACAATACCTCAAGAAAAAGGTGCCCGCAAAGGAAACCGATTTGACCCGGATAGATAGAACTACCCAAGAGCGCGATGAAACTGTCCACTCCTTTTATGAAAGGTTGCTACAAGTATTCAAAACTTACAGTGGAATCGATAATGTGGACATGAAGGACATGACCCATTTCAGTTACAGATTCGTGCTAGGATTAAGGCCTGAAATATCCCAATGGATTCGAGACAATAAAATAAGTTGGCAGGGAAAGCCCATAGATGATGTCCTTAAGTACGCCAAGTACTGCGAAGATGAAATAGAGAATAAAAAGAAAGCCCTCAAGGAGAAAGTTATGTGGGCACAAGTGAAATTGGCTGAACAACAAGAAAAACAGTTAAGTAAATTGAATTCTAATAATAATGGCCAGAATACCAATGCTGGGGGAGGAGGGAAGCCCCGGGCAAAAATGAGTCGGGAAGAGGCTATGAAAAAGTTCCCCTGCCACGGGTGCGGCCAGATAGGGCATTGGAGAGACGAGTGTCCACACCTACAGGCCGGTAATGCCCCTATAAATGGTTTAAATCCACAGGTGCAGAAGAGAGGGGATAAGAAAGAACCAGCAACAGGTAAAGCTACCTCCAGTACCTCGCGCTCCCAGACAGAATTATAAGAATCAGGGTCAGCAGAATGAAAGGGCGGAAATATGGGAAGGTGAGAATGAGAGAAATGCAGCAATTCCGCAGTACTTGTTAAACGATTCTTTCCTCTGTGATGAACAAGATTGACGGGGCCTGAGGGGGGAGGATAAGGAGTGCGTGCTTGGCGCCTCCTTACCGGTAGACCAGACTGGACCATACATTGAAGGAAAGGTTGAGGGAAAAGACGTCACCTTTCTGTTGGACACTGGTGCTACCCGGTCCACTGTGAGAACAGTGGATGTTCCTAACCTACCCCTTTCGGGAGAAGCAATCCAAGTAGTGGGTGTCTCCAATCAAATAATCAGTACTCCAGTAACTGATCCTATGGAAATCTCTATAGGAAATTTTAAAGAAATGCACAGATTTGTGGTCTGTGATTCCAGTCCTGTGAACCTGTTAGGACGCGATTTGTTGTGCAAAATGAACTGCACCATCTTTTGCACACCAAAAGGGGTCGTAATTCAGACCCCCGATGAAGATGGCTTGTACAAACTGATGTTAGTGAGACCTGACACTGATATTAGACCCTTGTCTGTTGAAGACTTACCTGAAGAGCTCCAGTTAAGAGTGGTACCCGAAGTAAGGGATTTCACGGGAAAAGATGTAGGCTTAATGGCAAATGTGGACCCAGTTAAAATAGCAATAAAAACAAATGCTGTATACCTCAGAACAAGACAGTACAAAATGATTGCAGAAGTAAAGGCAGGAGTCGCAATTGAAATTAACAGGTTGCTCGAAGCAGAAATCATACAGGAAGTAATGAGCAGTCCCTGCAATTCGCCCATCATTGGGATTAAAAAGCCTAGTGGAAAGTACCGGGTAGTGCAGGACTTACGCAAGGTAAACCAAATTGTTGTACCCTGCTGTCCCATTGTGCCCAACCCTGCAGTGATACTATATCAGATTCCTTGGAATGCGGAATGGTTCACTGTCATTGACCTGTGCCATGCATTCTTTTCCATCCCATTGCATCCAGAAAGCAAGTTCCTTTTTAGTTTTGAATTTGACAGCCATATCTATGTCTGGAATCGTGTCCCTCAAGGGTACACTGAAAGTCCATCGATTTTCAACCAGATCCTAAAGAAATGCCTTGAATCTCTAGTACTGCCAAGAGAGTCCGTTTTGGTGCAGTACATAGATGACCTGTTAGTGGCATCTAAAACTCAAACTGACTGTGTCACAGACACCATCGCCTTGCTGAATCACCTAGGAAAGGGAGGACATAAAGTATCACCTGACAAATTACAGTTCTGTAAAAACTCAGTAAAATATCTGGGGCACCAGATAGAAAAAGGGATCAGAAAAGTCACTACAGAGAGGATCAAAATAATTAAACCAATGGACCTACCCCGAACTCAGAAAGAGGTGAGAATGTTCCTAGGAGTTGTGGGTTACTGCAGGCAGTGGATTGTAGGATTCGCAGCTCTAGCCAAACCTTTGATAAAAATGACCAAGAAAGGAGTAGAAGACCCAGTCAGTTGGGACAGTGAAAGCATGTCCGCTTGGGTAACATTGCGAAATTGTCTATGTACCGCTCCTGCATTAGGTATGCCTGATTATTCCAAGCACTTTGAACTGTTCTGTGACACAAGGGAAAATTGTGCTCTCTCAGTCCTGACCCAGGAGCATGGGCTGGTCAGGCGTCCCATGGCCTATTTTTCGGCCACTCTAGATCCAGTGGCTGCTGGATTACCAGGATGCCTGAAGGCAGTAGCTGCTACTTGTGTCAGTCTAGAACAGAGTGAGAATATTGTCATGGGACATCCTGTCACCGTATATGTTCCACATTCTGTTGTAATCCTACTGACGAGAACCAAGACCCAGTATCTCACACCTAGTCGGCTGACTAAGTATGAGAGGATTTTGATTGGTGCTGAGAATGTAATAATTTCTCGGTGCAATGTCTTAAACCCTGCAACACTGTTACCTGTACCTCTGGATGTAGACACCGAGGATGAAATGGAACATAACTGCATTGATTTAACAGAATTCAGCACTAAGCCCCGCCCTGACATCCGAGAAATAGCTTTACTTGATGGGGATCTTACACTCTTTGTGGATGGCTCGTGTTTAAGACATGAGAGTGGAGGTCTGTGTGCTGCCTATGCTGTAGTCACATTGACAAACACCCTGGAAGCCTCTTACCTATGCGAAGTGAAATCTGCACAAGTAGCAGAGCTCATCGCGTTGACAAGAGCATGTAAGAGGGGTAAAAACAAAAGAATAACTGTTTATACCGACAGCCAATACTGTTATGGGGTTGTTCATGACTTCGGCCACCTATGGTTACAAAGAGAATTCATGACTTCCTCAGGTACCCCTATCAGGAATGGAAAGGTGGTACAAAACTTACTGGAAGCTATTCAATTGCCCAAAGAATTGGCTGTGGTCAAGTGTGCGGCTCACAGATCCGGAAATGATGATGTGACAGCCGGAAACCGATACGCTGACCAAATCGCCCAGTTTTGTGCCCGCCACCAAATGTCCCTCCAAATTGGGTTATGGGGTGGTGGAAACAGCTGCCAACTGATGTTGTTTGAAAATGTGTCAACATGGGAGGAATTGAGAGACTTACAACAGGCAACAGACAGGGAAGAAAAAGGCAGATGGAGGGCGAATGAATGCAGAATAAGGGATGATGGTGTGGTGGTGAACTCAACTGGGGTGCCTGTACTGCCCGACAGCCTGATAGATCCCATGGTCAGGATGATACATGAACCAACACATATGGGAAGGGACGCAATGTGTCGTGTGTTTGACAAGGTGTTCTATAACTCAAGGTTCAGGAACCAAGCGGAAAGGCTTTGCCAGAGGTGCCTAGTGTGTCAGCAATTCAATGCAGGAAAGAGGACTGTAGTAGAACAGAGTACCATTGGAAAGGCAGTAGGTCCCTTTGTCAGGATGCAGGCGGACTTTATAACAATGCCCAGATGCAAGGGATATAGGTATGTCCTGGTCATAGTTTGCCTGTTCTCCAGGTGGGTGGAGGCCTACCCAGCAAAGAAAAATGATGCCCTGACCGTAGCCAAACTGTTGCTCAGGGAGTTGATACCTAGGTATGGAATTCCTGAGACGATTGAAACAGACCAAGGTGGGCATTTTGCCAACGATGTCCTAGAAGAACTCTGTACGGCATTTAAGATGAAGCAAAGACTGCACTGTCCATACCATCCAGAGGCTTCTGGGGTAGTTGAGCAGATAAATGGTACGATCAAGTCCAGATTGGCGAAGATGTGTGATTCCACCAAAATGAACTGGATAGAAGCTTTGCCCCTTGTGCTGATGAGTTTGAGAAGTATTCCGAATCGAAAAACAGGCCTGAGCCCCCATGAAGTGCTAATGGGGAGAGTGATGTGACAGGCATGGGTACCTGGACACAAACTGCTAAGCATTTCTGATGATTTGGTGCTAGAGTACTGCAAGCAGCTGGGTGACCAAGTGCGTTCTCTCTCTCACCAGATTGGAGAGACAGCTGACGACTGGCCCAAGACTCCAGCACATAAACTGCAACCAGGTGATTGGGTGGTGTTAAAGAAACACACCCGGAAGAGTTGCCTTGGACCAAAGTGGGGAAAGCCAAGACAAGTGATCCTTGTCACCACTACTGCTGTAAAGTGTGCTGGTGTACCGAAGTGGATCCATGCCAGCCACACGAAGCGGGTAACTGGAGAAAACGCGACTGGAGCTGAAGGCAGCACAGCTGAGGAGACTCCCGAAGAGGGTCCGGATCTCGCTGACATCGAACTGCCGAGCACAAGTCGAGACGTTGATTGGTTCCCTGCGGACGACCAGGTTCTTGATCCAATACGAACCAGGAAATATTCCTACCTAGACAGTGAGTGGGATAGTCCAGGTGAGACAGAACGAGAGGACGAAGGTCAGGTCAGCGAAACTCACATCACACCTGATCAGGAAATAGGCCAAATAGGGACAGATCAATACATCGACACTCCTCCTGAAACTCCGGAGTCCGGAAAGGGACAGATAGTGGTCAAAGTTGAAGTTCATGCGGAAGAAAATGAAGGGAACGAAGTGCATGAACAGGAGCAGATAGAGATAGATGAACGTGTTCAGGAAACAGAATCCAGATCGCCTGAAAGCAAAGAACACATACAAAGCCAACCTGAAGAAGGCCAGCTTAGGGACCAGGCAGAAGAAATAGATGAAAGACCTGGAACTAGTCAGACAGGAAGGGAAATAGACTCTGCCAACACCACAGTGCCACAAAGAAGTGAAATAAAAAGAGGACACGAGGAAGGCCAAGTTTCCTCGACCACGGAAAGTCACAGAGACAAAGGTGCACCCCGATACATCAAAAGGCTGAGGCTCCGAATAAAGACAGTCGAAGAAAAACTGAAAGACCGAAAGAGGGCTGAAAGTGAAAGGAAAGCAGCCCGAGGCAAGTCTCTGAGAAAGAGCGACAGAGTAAAGAAACAGAACAGGCTGTATCGGAGCCCTGAATGGACATACTTGGTGTTGGAAGAAATTGATGAGCCCAACCACAGTGGCAAAAGTGACAAAGAGTCCAGTGCTGATCCGAGTTCTGACGAAGATCCTCCTTGAAACAAAGCCGAGTGAACCCTTGGTGTAAGAAAACAAGGAAGGGTTGCAAAAGCCACCTGTAAGCTATAATGTCTGATTCAAGCGTAACTGGAAGATCCAGATTTGGGTGTTGCAAAACTTGCTGTAAAATATGCTTATGTAGTATAGCCATGCTAATAGTGATGTGGATAGGACTAACAGTCTTTATACCTTTTATGATAAGTAAAGATCCTAACTTGTCCCCTACTGAACCTGAAACGTTAGACACAGACATTGTACAGACTATAGAAACTCCACGAAGCTTGGAACGACGTGACAACCCAGTTAGTCTGAGACACACACGACCAAAATTAGAAGCATCAGATGAGGGCGGACTACATTTTCACAAGATGAGAAACCGGACACATTTAAATGTTTTCGCTAACCTTTTAGTGCATTATGTAGAGGCTATGGAAATAGAAGATTGTTATGTCTGCATGAAGCTACCCACTTCTGTAGCCGAAGGTGTGACATATCACCACTTACCCCTAACCTACGGAATTTCCTGTAGTATATTAGCTAGCTTGTTTTATAGAAGCACTTTACAGTACTACTATTCAAATGCTGACGTTATCTTTTCTGAACTTCCTATTAGGGGACACCTGAACCTTGTACATATTAGGAGCGAGGTAACCCGTTATATGGGAGAATATTTCCTGACTATAGGTGACATAGACTTAAATGAAGCAATCTGACCTGTTCTTTGCAAGATCAGGAAAAGATGTTTATAAAAATGGCAGACAGAAGGAGGGAAAAGTTTCAGAAAAAAGCAAATGACGAAAAGGATAGAGTCCCTAGGTGGGCAGAACACATGGACAACACCTCGCAAGGCGAAGCTACTCCTGCTTTGTTGCTGGATTTTGAACGGAAAGGGAAACTTTGTCTCCATAGAGAAAGGACAGAATATTATAACAATGTATTCATCGGTTCCAGCGAGTGTGAACATAATTACAAGGTAATTGGAGGTTGGGGTTTCAAAAATGGGTCAGAACCTGTGTTTCCCGGAATTTATTATATATGTGGGAACAAGGCTTATTTCAAATTGCCGGATCACTGGTATGGAAGCTGCTACTTTGGCATTGTCTTCCCGAAAGTATACCATGTGAATAATGCTGCTGGAAGCAATGAAGAGACTAATGGCTTAGCGCGCAGAAAACGTGAAAGCGTAGGCGAAATTATAGGTGATATTTTTAGTGCACTGATACCTGGAATGGGGGTAGTTCTGAATACTCACAGAATTTGCAAATTGTCTACAGTAGTGGATCGGTTATCAACTGACACTGCTGCTGGATTCCTGCTGGTCAATACTGAAATGGTTGCGATCAGATCCATGGTTTTACACATTCGCCTTGCTCTTGACACCTTATTAGCAAAAGAGGGCGGAGTCTGTAGAATGCTGAAGGCGCAACATTGTTGCACCTACATACCTGACAAAAGTATCGAACTTAAGAAATATGTAAGGAACATAACTAATTTGGAAAAAGAACTCAAACCATTAGAGGTTGACAGTGCCTGGACAAGACTGACTGGAGGTCTCTCCTCTATAGGTAGTTGGTTTTCTAACTTAGGTAAAAATCTTCTATGGAAAATACTGATGCCAATAGCTGGAATAGGGGTGGTTGCACTGATCATATTCATCTGCTGTAAATGTCAAAAATGCAAAAAGTACACTGTGAATAAGAGAGGAGTGAAGAGGAATATTGATGAGTTAGAATTAGAAGAATTGAGGAATCAAATCTACAAAAAGGCAAAGAATTACCACTCTCATAAAGATTCCGATAGAAAACTCAACAATAAGTTTGTTGAAATTGAAATGCATGATATGGAAGAATGAAAGTTGGCATCTGTTTCCTTTATAGTGATGATAGTAAATATCATCAAAGAGGGGATTGATGGAGCAAGGATTCGCACGTAAAGCGACTTGCTCTGGTTCAAGAACCTCGCCTAACTTGTAATCATATTAATTCAACTGTCCATCATTTGTTTAGCATTTTCCCCAACACGCGGGTGTCCCCAAGAGACTTGCCTGTGTGTCTTTTCATCCTAAAAATGCTTGCACTACGGAAATGGCTGCTTTGCCGAAATCCAGTCTGCGCATGCGTCGGTCATACTCACGTGATGTGACGCACTCGCATTCTGGAGGGATTATGTTGCTCATGCGCACTGTTGCAAACATGGCCGCTTGTCTCTCACCACGCTCTCTGCTTGCCACCGCTGCTTCAGCCTATCTGTCTTTTTGCACTAAACTTTAATGCTATAGTTATTATAAAATAAGGGGTGCAGTGAAATCTATAACGGTATACAGTGTGATCATTTTTACGTATGATTCTAATTTGTTTTCGCTTACTTTTCATGTACCACGTATCTGGGGGCTGGGGAAAACGGGAGCTGCGCCATACTTGAAGCTCTTCTGAACCCTGTCACGTGACATGGGAGAAACCCCACTGCGCAGAAGCTAAAACAAGCCAGCTGGCTCCTGAAGCCCGATGCGCCTGGGAACCCATCTCGAAGATGCTGTATTCTACCTTGACCAAGATACACTGTTGCTATATACTGTGCACTTGTATTGTCTTCTGTATTCCTATGCCTGGGAACGTGAACCCAAGGGGCGGGTATGCAAAATTTCATGATAATGATGTGAACACGAAATTCTAGGAGGTGACAATGACCAGATCACCTCTCCTGACCAATCATAATGTGGGAATCTGTCACTTGCAACATTTGTGGGTGGTCTAAGGGTCCCAAAACTGTATATCTAGCCTAGTATAGCTTAGAAAAATTGCCCGACTTGTCCGAGTAGCAGACCTGTCACTGACCCTACGAACTCTAAAGGTGATCAATCTAGGGTGCTGCGGAGCACTCTGTCCATACTTTCACAAACTCCTAGGGGTGGAAATAGTCCTAAGTGCTGGCGAAGCACTTTGCTGGGGAAATTCGAAAACCCAATCGGGGTTACTGGCGGATTACTTGCAGAGAGGGGTAACGCAGGCGTTGCTTCCGAAGCTGTGGGTGTTAGTCGTACCTTGGTGAGCCCAGTCCTGACCCAAAATCTGAGGGGTATCCTGTCCTGTCTGTCCGTGAGCTGTACCTGCTCGCATTCTGGTATTCCATTCCTTGAGGGTCCTTGTCCCCGTCTTTCCAAACTAACCCGTGGCCAGGGTTAGTCCTCAATCCTAATTAGGTAATTATTAATCTGAGGGTTTACGTCTTCCTATCTCTCTTTCTTCTCTTCTAAATAAAGCACTCTTGCCTGTGATATTGCCCTATCACCTTGGAATGCAAATTATATGCAATTGTTTATTAGAAATGTTCCACTTCTCTCCCTACCTGTAGGATATTATTAAACTATCGTATTTTATTAGTGTGTTCCATTTTTCCCCTTTCCTTTAGCATGGTTGCAGTGAAATCAGTGAGAATAGCACAACTAGCCTAGTTTAAGTGCAGATTTTAGGTCCTGTTTATGTCCCATGTCCTAGTTTAAACCTGCGGTGAATAGCTCTATTCCTAATACTCTTACCCTGTAGTGTTCCAAGTATTCTAATAGTACTTGCCCTAATCCATAGTTACATTGTGGCGTTAGTTTTAAATAATTGATGTGTTATTTTGTATTTGGCTTATCATCTTGGCATATTCATTCTGAAATTTCTTGATAAATCTTTAAAACTCATCAGGTGTCTGTGGTCATTTTACAGTATAAAAGTGTGGATAAATGTACTTGGTTTATAAAAGTTTATTTCCTCTAGGAATCTTGTCACCTGTCCACTGCTAGCTCCTGATCCGTCAGGAGTAATGTGCCTGTGGTAAGTCAGGTACATGAACAGTAAGTGGTGTGAATGTCACCCCCCGAATTACTCATAGTAGCGTGTAAGAATCACCCGGTTCACGCAAACACAGTCATCGTATGCACGCCAGTGCCCAGTGCGTGGAAATTGGTAAACTTGTGACCCGGGTGACCTGCGCGCTCTATCACTAATTCCTAACTATATAAGGCCAGAAACCTATGGTTTTTTCAGTGAATTTGCAAGGTTTTTTAAATGCTAATTCCTAACTATATAAGGCCTGAAACCTATGGTTTTTTCAGTGAATTTGCAAGGTTTTTTTAAATGCTAATTCTATTAGTGGATAACGTTTAAATATATAATATATATATATATATATATATATATATATATATATATATATATATATATATATATATATATATATATATATATATATATATATATATATATATATATGTTTATATATATATATATATATATATATATATATATATATATATATATGTTTATATATATATATATTACCTACTGGCGATAGCCAGTAGGTATATATAGTTAGGATTTTTTCCCTATGGGATTTCTGAAAATTCTATGTCTAATAACTTTGGCGTTTGTGGACAGAATTGGCTGAAATTTTCAGGAAAATGGCACATTTTGTTTCTGAGCAGCTCCTGTAAATTTGGGGGGGGTTCGTCAAGGGGGGGCTGAGAAAAAAGGGGGGTCCCAAAACGCGTTTTTCCCATGTTAATTTCCATAGGGCGGTTGGACTCACTTTTAGCCCGAACGGCTGAATGGATTTCCACGAAACTTGGCAAAATTGTAGGGACTGTTAGCCCGATGTGCCTTTGCTAGGTCTCAATATATATGCTTCAGTGAATTTTGAGAAATTAACGTTTAAATCAAGATATATATCTGTAACAGCGCTCCGGGCAGCGATCCGGTTCGCGTACTTTTCGCTTATCGGAACTTTGCGAAGCGAAGCTGATTGGCTCTCCGGTGTCTGTCAACATTCTAAACAGTCCGGTGCGGCCGCCATCTTGTCTCTCGGTAGGATCGAGAGACAAGAGGAGGCCAAAACAAAGGAGGAAATGAAGGAAAGGGGGCAAGGTAGACCCCTTCTGACCCCCTAGGATTGATGAGGGGATATTATAGAGCCACGCTGGGCCCAAAAAAAAAAAAAAAAATCCGTTTTTTTCGCCGTAGAGACGCGTCTTGGTACGCGAACCGGGCAGCTAACCGGGAAGCTAACCGGCAGTGTAACGGGAGTCTGACGAGTAGCTGATTGGCTGTCAACATTGTAAACAGTCCGGAGCGGCCGCCATCTTGTCTCTCGGTAGGATCGAGAGACGAGAGGAGGCCAAAACAAAGGGGGAAATGAAGGAAAGAGGGCATGGTACACCCCTTCTGACCCCCTAGGATTGATGAGGGGGATATTATAAAGCCACGCGGGGCCCAAAAAAAAAAAAAAAAATCCGATTTTTTCGCCGTAGAGACGCGTCTTGGTACGCGAACCGGGCAGCTAACCGGGCAGCTAACCGGGAAGCTAACCGGCAGTGTAACGGGAGTCTGAGGAGAAGCTGATTGGCTGTTATCATTGTAAACAGTCTGGAGCGGCCGCCATCTTGTCTCTCTGTGGGATCGAGAGACAAGAGGTGGAAAAAAAAAAGGTGTAAATGAATGAAAGGGGTAAGGCAGACCCCTCCTGAACCCCTAGGATTGATGAGGGGGCTATTAAAGTTCCCTGGGGGGTGAAAAAAAAATTGCGATTTTTCGCGGTAAAGGTGCTTCCTGGTACGTTAACCGGGCAGCTAACCGGCAGCGTAACGGGAGTCCGACATATTGTGTTTTTTGAACGTTTGTGATATGTGCACGTGTGGATTTTGTCTAATTAAGGTTAAAAAAATATATATATATCTTTAAGCGTGTTCTGGCGCGCTTACGTTTTGGGTTTGGTTTGCGCTGCAGAGACGATACGTCACGGTTATGCGATGCATCATTAGGCGTCTCACGGGCTACGTGATACGTCACTTAATAAAGAATATATTTTACAGCTATAGATATTAGCTTTTAAAAAACCAATGAAATTCACAGAAAAAACCATAGGTTATAGACCATATATAGTTAGGAATTTGCATTTACAAAACCTTGAAAATTCACTGAAAAAACCATAGGTTATAGACCATATATAGTTAGGGATTAGCATTTAAAAAACCTTATTTTATTTGCACAAAACCATTGAAATTCCATATATAGTTAGTTGCACTAACTATATATCGCGGACCCGCAATCTACTGCTAATGATGTCACATATTACATCATTCATGACATGGTCAGTGACATCACTGATGACATCACTGATGACATCTCAAATGACATCACTGATGACATCACTGATGACATCTCAAATGACATCACTGATGACATCACTGACATCTCATTTGACATTACTGATTACATCACTGATGATATCATTTATGTGATAATACATCTTCAGACTCTAATATAACCTTAGATACAATCAGTGTAAACAGGCACTCACAGACTGTCACACATCCATGGAGTTACCCACACACCTAGTCAGTCATGCAAAGAATCAATCACACCTCCATTTCCTCAACTATACAGTTATACACACCTTACTTATTCAAACATATACTAACACATATTTACTCTCTTATACAATCCTTGATACAAGTTCACAATGATTCATACAGCCACTCTCACATTCACTGGCTCTTATGTTCAGTTATTTATATATGTCAACTCTCACATGGAGTGTGTTTTACATATGTACTTACTTTGACATGTAGAACTGAGATATCCATTCACTCACCAATATACTCATGCACACAGTCAACTGTCCATACAGCTGTTTCTACATGCACTTTTGAACCCATACACCTAGGGAATCAACTGCTCACACATCTATGCACAGAGTTATAATCTCACACATCTATGCACAGAGTTATACACCTCCCAGCCACCCACACACATACTCAGTCTCCCATACAAATACTTGGGCAACCATTCAATAACCCATATAGTTACTGATATAGCTACTGATTTAAACATGCAGCAGTTTACAGAAGAACATAAATAATGATTGCCAAATTAAGACACTTTAATCACTAACCCATGCACTCAGTGAGACACATTTAATCATTCTCTCATACAGTCAGTCATGCACCTACTAAATCCTTCATCCAGACACTTATACATCCACTCATTCTTCAATATGTAAGACATATTTTAACTTTACAGAAACATACAGTCACTGGGTGTTGTCATCAGTGATGTCATCAGTGATGTCATTTGAGATGTCATCAGTGATGTCATCAGTGATGTCACTGACCATGTCATGAATGATGTAATATGTGACATCATTAGCAGTGGATTGCGGGTCCGCGATATATAGTTAGTGCAACTAACTATATATGGAATTTCAATGGTTTTGTGCAAATAAAATAAGGTTTTTTAAATGCTAATCCCTAACTATATATGGTCTATAACCTATGGTTTTTTCAGTGAATATATATATATATATATATAGATAGATAGATAGATAGATATAGATATAGATATAGATATGTATATATATATATATAGATATATATATAAGCTTACCCTTCGCGCGTTGCTGCGATCTCAGAAGAAAGGAAATTTATGGAAACTTGTTATGATAACATTCAATTTACATTGTGTCATTTTTATTGAAACTTATTCATTTTAATATGGAAATCATTTTAAAGTGTTTTAATTCTGTTCATTTATTGGAGTGCTTGTGGTTACACAGTATTTTTTGTTTTTCCATCTGGTGCGTACACAAATAAATCAGAAGGTTTTCCGACGTGTGAGCTGGCCACATACAGTTGTCCATGTAAGAAGCACGGATTCTCCAAATGTAGTCCACACACTTGCAGTGATTGTCCTTGTGCTTTGTTGATGGTCATTGCAAAAGCGAGTCGCACCGTAAACTGTAAAAGTTCAGTATTGGAAAGATTATGAGGGCCCTGGGGGGCGGGTGGGCCGATATTTAACTTTTTTTTTGTTGCCAGAAACCTTTGCGGGAGTGTACTCAACAACTTCCCAAAGTTTCATGGTGATCGGATGAATGGTGTAGTCCATACTAATATAATAAAGAGAGAGCCCAAACCTTTGAGGCGGGTAATCTAAGGAACCACCGCACCAATCAGAACACCCAATACAGCGTTGGAAAGGGCAGTTGCAGCAGAATGACATAGGCTATGCAGACGCCCACCATATACATTTAAAAGGTAAAAGAACCGTGCCAGCAAAGTAGTCCCTTGTGGGTGTGTCTGCGTTGTGCTGTAGGCGTGTGCTGGGGGCGTGACAAACGCTGGCGGCGTGTGGTACGTTCTGCCCTTCATGCCATGTCTCATATCGTGTGCTAATCCCACCCTGCTCCCTTTAAATACCCCTGCACCCCATAATCAACACCCTTAAACACTAACCCATCTTAACCCTAAAAATACCCCTGTACCCCAAAACACAAACCTAGCCCTGAACCCTATAAATACCCCTGTACCTCAAAAGCCAAACCCACGCCTGAACCGTAAAAATATCCCTCCACCCCCAAACCTAGCCCTGAACCCTAAAAATACCACTGTACCCCAAAACCCAAACCTACCCCTGAACCCTAAAATACCCCTGTACCCCAAAACCCAAACCTAGCCCTCAACCCTTAAAATAACCATGTACCCCAAAGCCCAAACCTACCCTGAACCCTAAAAATACCCCTGTACCCCAAAACCCAAACCTAGCCCTGAACCCTAAAAATACCCCTGTACCCCAAAACCCATACCTATCCCTAAACCCTAAAACTACCCCTGTACCCCATAACCCAAAACTATAAACTATACCTGAACCCTTAAAATACCCAAACACTCCAAAACATATACCTCAGTACCCCAAAACATATACCCCTATACCCATACTTACCGTATCCAAACATTAAAAAAAAACATGCTATTACCATTCATGCATTTGCAACGAATTTCGTTGTAAATGCATGCTTGGTAAAAGCATATAAAAGCATATAAAATGTAATGCCATGCGTTATAATGGCATTGCGGAGTCATGGTACTTTCGTAATGAAAGTATGCGGAGTGATGGTATGCGGAAAGAAAGTTGTGGGAAAATGGGTGTTTACCCTCCCCCAGTAAGTACATTGGTGGCACGGCGGCCCACATCTCCAGCAACATACTCATATTTTTTCACCACCCATATGAAAAATGCACAGGTCTCTCTCATTGATGGCCAGCACCGACATACACTTTTAGACACACCTCCCACCACAAGTTCTAGAATTACGAACTTTAGAGCTGGGGAGCTATGTTCGAATCTCGGCATCAGCTCAACATCCTGTGATTCTAGGCAAATCGCTTTGTCTCCCCGTGCCTACCACAAATGATTGTGTTCTTCTGTAATGTAAATTGTGCTCATGCCATGTTGTCGAGTTTGCGCTATGTAATATTGCAAGGAAAAATAAAGTAGGGAAACTCGAGTTCACACACTACTGAACGCGCACTCTTAAGTGCATCAGCAGTGAACTGTGAATCGGAGCGTTTCACAGGCCTGTCACAGATAAGAAGTGCTATCAAAACGAAACCCTACAGAACAATATACTACTGGCCGGCAGCAATTCATACCCGGACAACATCGGAACGGGCTGCTAGTAATGTATAAAGGACAAACAGATATACTTTCGTTTTTATATATATATATATTACTATTAGTAATTCCATTCTGAACCAATTCTGCATTAACTAACAACTACTCTTTTTTGCAACTAACTTTTTAAGTAAACTTCCTTTTCGTCCCCTCAGACTACTTTTTAAATAATGAAATATTTTATCACTTTTTTATCTAATTGGGCACACCTTTTTTTATTTCACACTGGTAGCACTTTATGAGTATATATGCGTGATGTTGCACATACAACCAACATGCACTGAACCTCTAGCGATTTTTGCACAAGTGAATGAATTGCCCACATGGGCATTATCAAAAAACATGTATTTTTATCATTATGAATTGATTTTAGAAAACATTGTATTTGATCAACATGTTTTTAATTGATTTTACATACGGTTAACAATTTTAACATGTTTACTATCTCAGCCAATCCTACCACAAAATGAGCTGTACACACTACGTGCATAATCAAAAGTTGTTGTTGTAAGTTCGGTGCCAGCAAAATCAATTCTGTGTATTTATACAGCTAAACTGAATTTTAATGTATTTTACTGACAGCATATCATGTTGGTTTTAATGATCTTGCCAATATTGTAATGCATTTGTCATAGTATGTTTACTATATCCATCACGCACTTTGCACTTTAAAAATGGTGGCCAGGCCCCATGACTGCGTCATGTGATCAAGGCTTTTGGTAGCCAAAACGCGTCATGGCAGACTGGTGTTGGGCGCAATAAAACTTTAACACCAAGATTTGGGTCTCGTCTCGTCTCTACGTCGATTTGACTGCATGTGTTGTGGTTAAGAAATTGGAGTACGATTCATACCGCATATATATATATATATATATATATACATTTATATATATATATATATATAATGAGGGGTTATGATGATAAAAAACTGCTATCCAGCATGATGAAAGCCAATAGAATGGACAGGCAGGTACTGTTAGACCCCCTTAGACCGAAAATCAATGTGACCCATTCCGAAACACAAGACAGCAATACCATACGTTTAATAACGGGGTACAGCCGTCAAGCCAAAGCAATCACCAAACTCATCAAGCGTGAATGGCCTATAGTCATGACCGACAATGTCCTTAGAGACATTTTGCCAGAATCCCCCACTGTCACCTTCAAGAGGGCTTATTCTATGCGTAACAATCTAGTTAAGAATAGCCCGGAAACACCATCTGATAACTGGCTTTCCCCACGTAAAGGTTTCTTTCGCTGCATAAGCTGTAGGGCATGTAAATTTGGTGTGAATATGAAATCTTTTCCAACACCATTTGACATACAACCCATCATGCTCAAGTCCCACTACACCTGTCGTACTGAATTAGCAGTATATATATTACAATGCAGCTGTAACCTAATATATGTGGGAAGCACCAAAGGGGCGGTATATCTACGCATCTTACAGCATTTGCGGGCCATAGTTAATGCTGATCCCACCTATCCGGTGGCTAGGCATTTTCAACTGGTCCACAAACAGAATTTAAATCACTTAAAATATTTTGTGATAGATGCGATAATCCCCAACAAGAGAGGAGGTGATAATGAAAAACGCCTACGCCAACTGGAGTCAAAATATATAGTTTTACTCAACAGCAAACACCCTGGGGGTCTGAATACAGGGGAAGATCTGCGCAATTTCTTGTAGGCCATTACATATCTAAGTCACTTATATGTCTATTAACTGAAGTATATTAGACACAGATTTTGAGCTACAATGGGGAGTGTGTATATGCATGGCTGCATTAGAGTTTCGATTTGTGTCCATATTTTGCATTGAATTTGTCTACAGGTACTAGAATTTCCCCTAAAGGTCACATGTGTTAGAAATGTCCAGTACAATTTGTATCTAATATGAAATTCTGAGTAAATGTACATTAATAGTAACTAGGGGCATCTAGATCTTTTTTGTCTTATAATATTTGTTTCATATATTTACACTTGAGCACTTTATTAGTTCAAACGCACATTAACACGGCTCTCATGATATTTATATGAGTAGTATCGTTTTTAAGCCTTCACTTTTTTGGAGTGTCCAACATCTAATGCAATGACCATCCCTGCATAAAAGAAGACGAGTAAAATTGATTTAGTGATGACATACTCATTACAGTCAATCAATTAGGGAACACAATGGTTGGCTATTTTTTGTACCATTGGCCACATGTGTGGGATCTTTCAATGTAAGATATTCTAGTTTGGGGTATTGGTGTAAACACCTTTACATAGCGAGTACCAAGGGGTACGGTTTATATATGTAATCATATCTCAACTTATATCTTTTTGTCTGAATTAGTTTTTAGACATTCATTGCCAAAGAAATTCATAGGCGTAGGAATAAATGTTCACACATTTGGCTTTTGAGTTTATCACACGTATTTGTACGGACATTGCCTTCTCGTCTTAAACTCTAACAACATGCAGTGGTATTCATATAAGGCATCGAGCAAATTTGATTTAAACATGACATGGGAAAATTTTTTTTTACCTATTGTACAGTCCTAGTATGAGGAGATACATAAAAACAACAATGTATTGTTCAATTGCAATTGACATACTGTGTGGCATTTGAGAAATTGCTGAAATAATATGTATTTGAGCAAACACTGTATATAGTATTGTCCACGCATACCTGTGAAATGTGCCACAATGCTCTCCTCTGGCATGTACATATGTTAACATTTTTTCATTAATTTTTATGACATGATTTATTTTGCTCGATGTAACCACAACAATGCTATACATAAATGCATATTATGGTCTAAGCACGCATTTATATTCCAACCAGTTACCATTACAAAATGGCGCCCACCATTTAGGGCTTGGTATATGACTTTATTTTTGAGTCCACCAACTATGTTTTGTTTTCTGGTTTAGGCGCGAATTACAATTGTGTACTAACCTTGTATATATTGTGGACCTCCATTTCACTCGCTCATCAGTGAGCAAGGACGTAAGTCCGAAACGCGTCTGATGACTGGCGCCACCTTTGCCATTTGGTAATAAATATCTTTTGTAACCGAAGCCTGGTTTGCGGAGATTATTGCAGTAGTCTGTGAACTTGTGTGTGCTGGCTGACGGCTGCCGCCGGCAACAGGTTGGATTTGATATATATATATATATATATAAATATATATTTATTTTTATTTTTTCTGAATTACAAAAGTGATTTTGTGACTCACTCCGAATTGCAGTTAGGACCAGGCATGAAATAATCATTCCTCTCTCCTGCTCACTCTTTTCCATCTTTCATTCATCCCTCAGTGCTTTGAAGCATCCTTACGGTTACATAAAATGCTACACAAATGATCAACATACTATGACATAATGTACGGTCTTACTATATATGATTTGACTGTGAGTGGCAGGAGTTACCGAAAAAGCCAGAACTATAAGTTTTGCAGGAACACCAGATCTCCATGGTGTTAAACACAGAGACTTTGCCCACTGCAGGCAGACGGTGTATCCAGGAGGGTAATAACGTGTAAAAATAATCACATGTCAGATATTCACAGTTTATTTCATAAAACCTCATCATTCTTTTTATGTCCCCAACCATGGAATTCCAGGACTACTGATAACAGTATTTTTTGATGGGGATATAAATGAAGTGATCACAGCCCCCTTTCTTGGGCTGAATTTAACTTTCATCTATTAGAAAAAGATACAATTACTAGCTATAGTTGGGTAAAAACACCTTTTTTAAATAAAGGCATCAGTTTGAGATATGTGTTATAGAAGTGGACAGAAAGACGGTATCATATTTATAGTCTGAGGTGTTTTCTCTACAGCACTGGCAAGGGTGAGGAGCCCTTCAACAGATTCTCAACTGGCAAAGACAGGGCAAGCAATGCAATTAGTCAGCAGGTAACCATGGAGACTGCAGACTGCAGGTACCAGAATTTACAGAGAGCTCAGACAAGAATTGTGTGTGTAGGGAGGGGATAGCCCTTCCCAAGCAGGGCAGAAAGTAGTCCCTATGCCCCCTCCTGCACTCTGGTTGTATGCTACCAAAAATATCAGCTAACTGAAATATCCTACTCCCTACATGTCATGACCATTATAATTTATTTTTTTAGAGAAAGAAAATTACAGCTATGGGAGTTTCTTTTCTCCAACCCAAAAAGTTTGCTAAATGGGTTCTTTAAACATGGCACATTTTCTGCCAACCTCAGCTCTGTGAGGGCAGCCATGGTGGCTCTAGTCAGATCTAAATAGGTCAGATGGGTTTCTGCCTCTGGTGGACCATCCACCACGGCATAAGTGGCCCATACGTTTTCTTAAGCAGTGTGAGTTGAATTGGACATTGACGGGTCTGGCTGGTAAAACACTTTCACTCCGCATTTTTCACTCCGCATACATTCACTCCTCATACCATTACAATGCAAATACCATTACTCCGCAATACTTTTAAATCGCATACCATTAAATTTTATATGCTTTTACCACGCATGCTTTTACAACGAAATTCGTTGTAAAAGCATGAATGGTAAAAGTATATGTTTTTAATATTTAAGTTTAAGGTAAGTATATGGTTTTAGTTTGGGGGTGTTGGGGTATATGTTTTAGGGGTTCAGGGGTATTTTAAGGGTTGGTTTGGTTTATGGGGTGCACAGTGTATTTTTTGTGTATGTTATTTTTAGATTATAGGGTTGGTTTTGGGGGTGCTTGGGTATTTTTAGGGTTTATGGGTAGGTTTGGGTTTTGGGGTACAGGGGTATTTTTAGGGTTCAGGGCTAGGTTTGGGTTTTGGGGTACAGGGTTATTTCTAGGGTTTAGGGATAGGTTTCGGTTTTGGGGTACAGGGGTATTTTAGGGTTTAGGGCAAGGTTTTGTGTTACGGGGTAATTTAGGGTTCATGGGTAGGTTTACCACATATATATATATATATATATATATATATATATATATATATATATATATATATATATATATATATATATAGTAAGTACATTTTCAAAGTTTACCCTGCATATAACTTCACCACACATGCCTTTGCGTTGTAAAGGCATGCGTGGTAAAGTTATATGCGGGGTAAAAGTTTGAGGAGTGATAGTATTGCGGAGTAATGGCTCCGCGTTGTAATAAATGCGGAGTCATGGTATACGGGATTTTGGATTGAGGGATTTCGTCATATATTCGTCTGGCTAGGTGAGTTTGAGTGAGATAGCGGGTCTTTCAGGTGGTTTCAGCTGGTTTTACTGTTGATGGATTTGGATAACTTTAGTATGGTGTACATTTAATGGCAGTCTACACGATAATGTAGATTAGGTAAAGGGAGTTTGGTTGGGAGTTGGCAACATTGAGTTAGTTGTGATGTAGTAAAATGGACTGCCATTTAAATTGTCCTAGTGTCAGGTGCTCTGGAAACTGACAGTATAGAGCTAGCCTAACTAGCCCCAGCTCGCCATTGCAGTCCATCAGAAAAATCACTGCAGCGTGAGTCCTTAGCAGCATGTCACTGACGTCAGTGGCACCTGCTCCTACTCCAACCCAGCACCTGCTCGTGGCTGAAGGATTAACACAATGCCTCCCTTGCATCTGTGAAATTGAGGCAGCAACTGCATCACCGTTGCAGCACGCCTGTTTTTTTTAACGCTTTGCCCCTCGACACTGACTCTTTGTCGACACACTGTACCGTAGTATGGAATTGAGGCTGTGTGTCCGGAAACTGATGCATCACCTCTCTTTTTTCTGTGAGTGATAGTCTGCACACCTTTTAAAGTTATGATAATCCACTCTTTATTGGTTGATGCTATTAGGCTAAATTTATGCATGCAGAAGCGTTTGTGCTATGCACCCACAGCACTTCCTCGATAATTCACCAAACTAGTGGAGCATAAGTAACCTTCCACACTTGCAACGCGCAGTAAAGTATGAATTCTGAAGAACTCTGGTTTATTCCATATTCCATTTTAATCAAAAAAATGTATCCACAATATAATCGATCATTTAATGACATTTATATTCGTTCAAATCTCACATATTTTTCAACTGTTGAAGAAACGCCTATACGGGCCATTTCGACAGCACGTGGGAAATACGCAGCCCCTTGCCAGTAAGGAATTGACAAATCATCTCCTGCGTCCAGCAGAAAGGAACTAACACATCACCTCCCATGCCAGTAATGAACCGACACACCACCTATCCTGTGTAGTAAGGAACCGACACATCGCTTTGCTTTTCTGGCGCCTCGCCTCCCCTGCGCCTCGCACCCACGGCCAGACTGAGAACGAAAACCATCCCGGGCAATTAAGTTGGATTGGCTCCTGGGGGATCAGAGGGCGGTGGGTGGTGCTGGGTGGTGTTGAGGGGGAAACACTGTTGCTGCTTTTGTTATTTTGTTACGGGGCTGCTGCAAAAAACGCCCCCAGTAACAAAAATATGTCCCAAACCGCTCCAAAACTGACACCACCCTCCCAGCCCACCGGGAAAATGCCCGGTGCCCGCCACGGCCAGTCCGACCGGGCTTGCACCGTTTTAATTTTCTTTTATGCATCTGTGGTACTTTGTGCTTAAACTAAAGCATCTATTGATTTCTGTGGACTAAACTTGCTTAGCCTTTTAAAAGTGATATTTTTACTTGTATATGTTGGATTTTTGTCATTTTAGTCTTGTTTTATTTGATAAATATTGGCTATTTTTCTAAACTGATGTGGCCTCCTTTTGTAGTATTTACAGTGTGTGTGTGTGTGTGTGTGTGTGTGCGCGTGTGTGTGTGTGTGTGACCACTAACACCTCATTTCTAACAGTGACAAGAAAACATTTTTAACAATTCTCTATTTTTGTATTGTGCTTGGTGCACAGAGACAAGCAGAGGACTGACTGTAGATACTACACCACTTATATAACATTATTAGTGTAGGCAGATGTATAGAGAGACCGTACATGTTTTACTGTTTTTACTATGTGCTAGTTTACTGAGAGTCAGAAACAAATTCTAAACTCTCAGCTACTTTTCCAGGATGTACTTACAGTTGTCAAATACATGGATTGTAAACTAAAAGCGCCTTGCACTGTCGCAACTCCCAAGTTACCTGTGAGTAGCCCATTCAAAGAAGGGATTTTGTACAATGGGATTTGTTGTCATGTTTAACCCATTATAAACCCAAGACTACCTCTGCCAGAATAATACAATGAAAATTCCAGTACTGGATGAGTTAGTCAGGCATGGAACTGGCAAACTTGGGAACCCTGGTATTATATGCTTATATGCTTATTACAGCTAGACGCACAGAAAAAATGTAAAAACTGCACTGTTTATGCCAAATGTTTAGTGTAGGCCTACAGGCAAACACTACCGAGACTTAGCACAACATACATACAATGCAGTATTTACTGTCTGTGTGTTGCATGTGTGTGACTGCACTGAGCTCCTGAAGCAGACAGTGTAGCAGCTTGCTCCCAGAGTCTTATAAAAATAGTGCGGACAGATGCAGGCAGCACAGGTAAGAGCTGTGGGGCAGAGCGTGGTGGGGATGGGGAAGTCGACAGATGACGGAATAGGCAAAATTAAATAAAATAAATAAATAAAACCTTTTACTTTGCGCCTGCCACATTGCCTGGTCGGGGATGCGCGAGTGCAAGGTAAGTGGTTTAATTCATTTTTTTATTTAATTTTACCTCTCCTGTCATCTAGCGACTAAACTATCCTTACCTGTGCCAGCCACACCTGAGTGCAGAAACCCCCATGAACAGAACTCCTGCTTTTTGGTAAGTATGTTTTCCACATTTCCATCTGTATTCCCTATATTTTTCTTTCTCCTCTTATCAGTATTTCTCCATATTTGTTATGTGCCCGGTGAAAAATGAAATTGAAACCTATTTATTTCCACAATTATTTCAATAATAAATGCATATGCACACTTGGACGCCCGAGTACGTTCTGTGACGTAAGAGCTATGTAGTTAATGTAAACAGACATCGATCTTAAAACATTAATATTGTAGTAGAAGCAGATGTGCATGTGCAGATATTTAAGCTCCAGGAGGAAAGTATGTCCCTTTCTTTAACTATTGTTTGCTAATTTGCACAGGAAAAGAACTAACAATCATGATTAAGAGTGTCAAAGAACGTATTTTCCATTATTTAAAATACGTACAGAGGAAAACAGGTTTAAGTTTCAAGTTTATTTTAATTTGATATAGACCTCGACTGAGGTCAACAAATATACAAACACAGTTTTAAAACATTTAACATAGAACTCATATCATCAACTTTAAACATTTATGATGTTAAATCCATTCATCATAGCTTTTTAAGATGACTTTAACTCAAATCTGTTTAAGAGTTATACCACTTAAAGTATTTTTGTTCGTCCTGTGGTTATTTTTCAAGATTTAGATAGACCTTATATGGAAATAAGGTTGGATCAGGATTAGAAAGGCCATAAAATCAACTTTGGATAGTTAGAAGTTTAAAATCGTTAGCATCATACACTTTAAAACAGCTATAATAAATCTTTAAAAATGTGTACAGTTGGCATCAAGCAAATTCATCCGGTGGTAATTTACAGAGAGTGATTAGGCTTTGTACAGAAGGAACATTGTATCGGTTTTTCTTAGGGGCATTAGATACCTCCGCCTGGCTTCTACTAAAGTTAAATTTGGGCAGACTGCTAATACATGAGTTCGATCTTGCATTCCTCCCTTACACAAATCACAGAGCCCTGTTGTGTTTTCAGAATTATTCCACTTTGCTGTATGTGCATTCTGAGGGAGGTTTCACAACATCAGTAAGAGAATACAGCAGTGAATCCTGTGATCTAATAGAAAATATGTATATTTCCCAGGGGATATATACACTATAGTTTTTGTATATTCTATATAGTGTTTAAATTTAAGACAATGTTCTACGTCCAGGTCAAAACTTAATTTAGAGGTCAGGTTCTTTAAAAAGAGCTTCAAATGTGTTGGTGTCCAAGTTTCTAAAACTGCTACTGTGCAATGAGATAGGCTAAAAGCTATCTTAAGATTCTTACTAAAAGTGTAACGTGACGGCTCTTCTTAAAGGTTTCCAATTTTTAAATATGCCTTAAGGTACCAGAGTCGGCGTGAAAATGATGGTAAGGCCATCTTATTCAATTAGAGATGGCCCTTACGTATATGCTAACTAAGGAGAATTCAAGGCGTAATGCTTGGGCCAGGACAGCTTGATGTATTCTTATTAGTCTCCGTAAAGCATTCCCTTCTCTCGTTTTTACTGATTTCCAGGTTTTTGGTTTTTATATGCATATATTCTAGACCATAGGTTAAGATAGGTGAGATTTTCATGCGATATACCTCTAGCATAGGTTAGAAATGCCTATTTCCAGAAGAGGAGTATAGCCTCAACAGTGCTCCTACATGGGCATCCACCTTTTGACCTATGTGTTGTAGATGGGAGGAGTTTTGTAGGGTTTGGGTGAAAATCCGACCTAAGTACATGTTTTCTTTAACTGACTTGAGTGGTTTTCCCCTAATGTCCAATTAAAGTGTCGCAATCGCTTTTTCCCCCCAAAAGGTAGGATTTTGATTTGCAAATTATTTGGAGAAAAAAAAATTATCATCTGCGTAGCTACTTGATGCAGTTGTTTTCTACCTGTATTTATGTGTACAAATCAGTAAATATGTAAAATATGAAACTTTATAAACAAACTGTAAACATTTGACTTTGTATCACACACCCAGGACTACCGGAATTAAGCTACTCTGCTGCAGCACTGTTTTCTGCATAAATATGGCTTTGCCCATTAGTCACATATATCATTATCTTCTGCATAATGTGCAGATTTTATAAACATCTTTATTATAAATGCAGTGACGTATGTTGCTGGGCAGTGGAACCCCTTCACAGGAGTTGACTGGTCACCTTTCAAATACCAGTCTCTTTATTGGAATGTTAAATTGTTACTAATTGGGTGAAATCTTTTCCCAGACAGTGCTAATGTGTCTACAAACAAACTAAATAATGTAGTAATACTGGCACAAAGCATGCCACATCATTTTCCTTTTTTTGCCACATGATTTACTCACTATGCCTCCTAATTTGGTCCTCCCCTGATTCATAATTCCAGTGCCCGCAAGTGCCATAACATGGTAAACGCACGTCTGTGATTATCACTCACAACATTAAAGCACTTTCCACTTAGGTTCAAAACAACAACACTCTTCCACCACACACCCTACATGGTGTAGCTTACTATCCATGTGGATAAGTGCTACAGTGCCGCATATAAGCGTAGTTCGAGTAGTGCAAATGCTATAATACTGTACTATCTAACACAATACAATAAAATACCTAGGGCCTCATTTAGGAGGCTGTGCGTCACTTTTACGCTGCCGGTGCGTCACTTTTTGTGACACACCAGTGGCGTAAAAAATGTGCCTCGTTGCGCCATATTTACAAAGTGGCGCAGCTAGGTAGATGCGTCACTTTGTAAACCCCTGCGCCACATTATACCTGCGCCAGGTATAATGTATGCAAGGGGGGGCGTATTGACGCAAGGAAGGGTCGTAGAAGTGATGCAGTGAAATCTATGAGATTTCACTGCGTCACTTTTAGGACGCCGTTGTGTCAAAATTTTGCACCTGCCTCACAGCAGGCGTAAGACTGAAGCAGGCCCTTTCACATGGGGCTTGCCCCATGTGAAAGGACGCATTGCTGGAGTTGTGTCACTTTTGTGACACACTCCAGCAATGCGTCACTTTTGCGCTTACAGATACGTCAGAAATACTGACGTATCTGTAACTCCTTGCGACATGATGCGCCATAATGTAAATATGACGCATCAGGAATGTTGCAAGGAGTGCGCACTGAGAAGTGACGCATCGCTGCTTTCACGCAGCGATGCATCATTTCTCATAAATGAGGCCGCAGGTGCAGCCAGAGAGAAAGACTGTAAAAAGTGAACAAACTATATTATTTGCTTACTGCTGGCAGACACAAGTCAGTCAAGAAGGAATGCCACTCTTGAGAACTCCTATTTATAGGGCATGTTAGTCTTGACCACCCCCTGCTTTGGTATCCCCTCTCTTGGTCCCTTCCCATCACTTTAACATTATATTGTGTATTTGAAATGATAACGCTGTTCCTAACCAGACAAAATTGAAGGTGAATCGAATTTTGAAGACTCACTTACTTTTTATGTATCACATACTCCTGGGTATGCTGACTCCTTATATCCCTGTGGCTGACAGAGCATGTATCTGTGATGCTTGCTTGGTATGGTACCAGAATTCTATTATCAAAATATCATCCCACAGAAATGTTGTGGTCAAAGTTTAGTTTACAAAAATACATATCCAGTTGGATATTCTTGCAAACAATATTTAGTTTACAATGTTTCTGTCATAATATATGTGTGCTAATAATATTCTGACACACAGCCGCAAAACATGGTAGGGAGTTTCCCCCCACTACAAATTGGCCAGGGTTGGCTCTGTAACTAAAAACAAACAAAAAACACCGGGGGGAGGGGTGCAAAAGCAAGGACTTGAGCGGGCTGCAAAGCAAAACGGGAGGAGCGGGTGGTACAGAAGCAACAGATGGATGGAAACAACATGGGAGGGGCAGAGAAGCACACGTGAGACAAAGCAACACGGGTGGGAGAAGAGGAGATCGAATGGCGAAAGAGAGAAACAGAGATGGGTGGAGCACAGAAGCACAAGGTGAGAGAGACTAACATGGAGACAGGGTGGGAGCAACACTGAGGACGAAACAACATGGGAGGCGAAGAGAATCACATGGCAAGCAAGACAGAGCAATATAGGGATGGTGGGAGCACAGAAGCACACAGTGAGATAGAGTAACACAGAGACAGGGGCAGGGAAGCCCCCTGAAAGTCAGAGAAACACAGAGAAGGGGAGGAGAGAAGCACACTAGGGCAGTAGATGAAAAAAACACACTCTTTTAGAGTGCTTAACTAAAAAGAAAGAAGTAGCACTAAAAAAGCAGTGAAAGGAGACAGTAATGCGTTGGTGCTCCAGGGGAGGGACAAACTAACAACAGGAATTAAATCAAGAAAATGAGAGTGACAATGTAGCCAACCAATGGTAAACAATGGGCGGGCTCTAATTAACACTTAGCTAACAAAATGTCTCACAGCAGACAGTGCACACGCTGTCATATATGAATCCTAAAAAGGCGCTAAACTTTGCTAATAAAAAGACCGAATAAAGAAGAGAATTGACATAGCTTTCTTAAGAGCCCATTATATGTAAAGCTAAGAAGTCATTGTTTGTGTGTTTCTGAGTATAATTCTTGTTGGCTTTTCAACTAGACCACATATTTGTGAAATGTTCCACATTTGAAGTAGAAATTAGCATTAATATTAGTCATTCCACATCTGAATTCCCATGTGTATTAATATATAGGTATTGCAATTGAAACATCCTTATGATGCGTTGTGTGTGTTTGTCGGGCATAGACTACACTAAGCCTCAGGTAGGCCTCAACGCCATCTTTGTTAAAAGGGCTGCCTTATCATGACGTTCCTTCCGCATTTATGTCTCTCTCATAACACAATACACAGGAAGATGTACATTGTATATTAGTAGGACATATTGCTCTTGAAGAACTCACTGGAGGAAGCCTTTTGCTTCAGTCCAAGGCTCTTCATGCTAGCACCCTTTTCTGCATCCATTCACAATTGTTTTCTGCTGTTCATGTAACTCGTTTGTTTTAACGCCTTTACATGGCATTAGGTCCGAAAGGTGAATCAATGTCTATTCTGTGGCTTAGAGATAAAATGATAGGGTTAAGTGATTTGCTGTATTGCAGGTAGCAGTTACCGTGATTTTTCCCATGATTTCTAATGCTGAAAATAGCTATATAAACTGCTGAAATTGGGGGTGAGTCAGAGATCCTCCTGGCTTCTAGGGATGCTTCCAGATTTTTTACTGATTTGATGCACATTTGAGAATCACTCTGTTAACTGATATTCGCTCATTACCGCTTTTTTTCTGTATTCAAGAGACTTTAGGGCTATTGACTTCTATGTACTTTATGGATTCAATGAGATTGCTGTTGCATGTTCACTTTCTATTTTTTCTGTTGTGCACTTTACATTTTTAATAAATCTCCTGCTATCTAGCGACCACCTGTGCCTCTAGCACGTGCACCTCCTGCTATATAGCCACCGTCTGTGCCTCTAGCGCACTCTCCTCCTGCTTTCTAGACACTGGCTGTGCCTATAGCACACGCATCTCGTGCTATCTAGCGACCACCTGTGCCTCTAGCACGAGCACCTCCTGCTATCTATCCACAGGCTGTGCCTCTAGCACACGTGCCTCCTGCTATATAGCCACCACCTGTGCCTCTAGCACACTCTCCTCCTGCTATCTATCCACAGGCTGTGCCTATAGCACACGCGTCTCCTGCTATCTAGCCACCGCCTGTGCCTCTGGCACACTCTCCTCCTGCTTTCTAGACACTGGCTGTGCCTATAGCACACGCGTCTCCTGCTATCTAGCCACCGCCTGTGCCTCTGGCACACTCTCCTCCTGCTTTCTAGACACTGGCTGTGCCTATAGCACACGCATCTCGTGCTATCTAGCGACCACCTGTGCCTCTAGCACGAGCACCTCCTGCTATCTATCCACAGGCTGTGCCTCTAGCACACGTGCCTCCTGCTATATAGCCACCACCTGTGCCTCTAGCACACTCTCCTCCTGCTATCTATCCACAGGCTGTGCCTATAGCACACGCGTCTCCTGCTATCTAGCCACCGCCTGTGCCTCTGGCACACTCTCCTCCTGCTTTCTAGACACTGGCTGTGCCTATAGCACACGCGTCTCCTGCTATCTAGCCACCGCCCGTGCCTCTAGCACACTCTCCTCCTGCTTTCTAGACACTGGCTGTGCCTATAGCACACGCGTCTCCTGCTATCTAGCCACCCGCCTGTGCCTCTAGCACACTCTTCTCCTGCTATCTATCCACAGGTTGTGCCTCTAGCGCATGTGCCTCCTGCTGTCTAGCCACCCGCCTGTGCCTCTAGCACACTCTCCTCCTGGTATCTATCCACAGGCTGTGCCTCTAGCGCATGCGCCTCCTGCTGTCTAGCCACCCGCCTGTGCCTCTAGCACACTCTTCTCCTGCTATCTATCCACAGGCTGTGCCTCTAGCGCATGTGCCTCCTGCTGTCTAGCCACCCGCCTGTGCCTCTAGCACACTCTCCTCCTGCTTTCTAGACACTGGCTGTGCCTATAGCACACGCGTCTCCTGCTATCTAGCCACCGCCCGTGCCTCTAGCACACTCTCCTCCTGCTTTCTAGACACTGGCTGTGCCTCTAGCGCATGTGCCTCCTGCTGTCTAGCCACCCGCCTGTGCCTCTAGCACACTCTCCTCCTGGTATCTATCCACAGGCTGTGCCTCTAGCGCATGTGCCTCCTGCTGTCTAGCCACCCGCCTGTGCCTCTAGCACACTCTTCTCCTGCTATCTATCCACTGGCTGTGCCTATAGCACACGCGTCTCCTGCTATCTAGCCACCGCCCATGCCTCTAGCACACTCTCCTCCTGCTTTCTAGACACTGGCTGTGCCTATAGCACACGCGTCTCCTGCTGTCTAGCCACCGCCTGTGCCTCTAGCACACTCTCCTCCTGCTTTCTAGACACTGGCTGTGCCTATAGCACACGCGTCTCCTGCTATCTAGCCACCGCCCGTGCCTCTAGCACACTCTCCTCCTGCTTTCTAGACACTGGCTGTGCCTATAGCACACGCGTCTCCTGCTATCTAGCCACCCGCCTGTGCCTCTAGCACACTCTTCTCCTGCTATCTATCCACAGGCTGTGCCTCTAGCGCATGTGCCTCCTGCTGTCTAGCCACCCGCCTGTGCCTTTAGCACACTCTCCTCCTGCTTTCTAGACACTGGCTGTGCCTATAGCACACGCGTCTCCTGCTATCTAGCCACCGCCCGTGCCTCTAGCACACTCTCCTCCTGCTTTCTAGACACTGGCTGTGCCTATAGCACACGCGTCTCCTGCTATCTAGCCACCGCCTGTGCCTCTAGCACACTCTCCTCCTGCTTTCTAGACACTGGTTGTGCCGATAGCACACGCGTCTCCTGCTATCTAGCCACCGCCTGTGCCTCTAGCACACAATGTCTCCTGCTATCTAGCCACCGCCTGTGCCTCCAGCACATGTGCCTCCTGCTGTCTAGCCACCCGCCTGTGCCTCTAGCGCATGTGCCTCCTGCTGTCTAGCCACCCGCCTGTGCCTCTAGCACACTCTCCTCCTGGTATGTATCCACAGGCTGTGCCTCTAGCGCATGTGCCTCCTGCTGTCTAGCCACCCGCCTGTGCCTCTAGCACACTCTCCTCCTGGTATGTATCCACAGGCTGTGCCTCTAGCGCATGTGCCTCCTGCTGTCTAGCCACCCGCCTGTGCCTCTAGCACACTCTCCTCCTGGTATGTATCCACAGGCTGTGCGTCTAGCGCATGTGCCTCCTGCTGTCTAGCCACCCGCCTGTGCCTCTAGCACACTCTCCTCCTGGTATGTATCCACAGGCTGTGCGTCTAGCGCATGTGCCTCCTGCTGTCTAGCCACCCGCCTGTGCCTCTAGCACACTCTCCTCCTGCTTTCTAGTCACTGGCTGTGCCGATAGCACACGCGTCTCCTGCTATCTAGCCACCGCCTGTGCCTCTAGCACACAATGTCTCCTGCTATCTAGCCACCGCCTGTGCCTCCAGCACATGTGCCTCCTGCTGTCTAGCCACCCGCCTGTGCCTCTAGCGCATGTGCCTCCTGCTGTCTAGCCACCCGCCTGTACCTCTAGCACACGATGTCTCCTGCTATCTAGCCACCGCCTGTGCCTCTAGCACACAATGTCTCCTGCTATCTAGCCACCGCCTGTGCCTCCAGCACATGTGCCTCCTGCTGTCTAGCCACCCGCCTGTGCCTCTAGCGCATGTGCCTCCTGCTGTCTAGCCACCCGCCTGTACCTCTAGCACACGATGTCTCCTGCTATCTAGCCACCCGCCTGTGCCTCCAGCACGCGCGCCTCCTGCTTTCTAGCCTGTGCCTCTAGCATCTCTTCCCACCAGTCGATCACACCGTAGTGGTTAGACTGCACTTCCTACTTTTCCATCAACCTTCCTACCACCCAGAACTTACATTTTCCGAGACAACAAACAAGGGTGAAAAGCATCAGGGACCCAAAAACTTGAGTGCAAAAATTTGGAGGGAACAGTTAGTAACGAGGATTAAGTTAAGGGTCCGATAAGGAAAGAAACAAAGGAAAGGAGGTGAAGAAATATTGAAAGAGAAGACAATATTAAAAAAGAAGTAAGAAAAACGTTTCAAAAGTGGCCAAGGTACAGAGGAATCACGGTGCAACCCTACCCTAGCTAATACATTATTTAATCAAAATTAGCAACTTGAAAAATTGTTTCGTAATAAAGTGATATTAATTACACAATCTTAATGAAATATAACATCAAACATATGATCTCCCTATTAATCAATCTAGAATGAATCTTGAATTACGTAGCAATTAATTAACTTGATAAAATCAAAAGTTTGCCTTATCCTGAGGAGAATATGCAAATGGTTAAAACCTCTACCTTTAAAATCAGAGACATTGTGGACAATCCTTTAGATTGGACATTTTTCAGGAAAATGTTTCATACGGTGCATGTCTAAAGCACTTCTCACTTATTTTTCTTGGATAATTTGAATTTTAAAAAATCACAATGCCTCGTATTTAGAAGCAATCTGTCCCAATTTTCTGTCTATAAGTAGGATTTTAAGATACAAAAAAATCATAAATAGGCATAGGCGCTGGTCTCTTAAAAATTTCTATAAAAAGAGCTGAATGGTCACCGTTTAGCCAAGTAACGTTTTTAAAACGGAATAATTAATTGCTGCATTTGATCCATAACGTAGGCCAGACAGCAGCAACTGGCCCCACAGTGTAACGTTAGCCCACAATAAACACATAATCAGAAGGAAACAATACCATATTGGGAATACATTTCTTGCGTAATCCATCCTAAATTGCTGAGTCTGAGACAGTCCTGGATTACCCATCCACTAATGTACACAAATATTGTTAAGAAGCAGTTCATGATTAGGGCAAGAGTGGGCCGTGAGGAAAGGGAACTGCAGAAGCAGGCATGGAGAAGACATTATCTACTAGTGAACTCCATTGCACTTGAACCCTACCTAAGTTTTGTCACAAGGCCATTTCACAGGTTTCTTCTGACCAAGTTCAGATTTAACCTTATACATTTTTATTTGGGCGTTTTAATACATGGGATAAACCAGAGTCAGCCCCGCCTTGCACATGTGATCATTTTTCTGTTCAAGATACCTTGCATTTTGTTATGTTTTGTGGTTTCTTTTCAGAGTTTAGGAAAAAACATCTGTTACCTGTTTTAAGGGAGGCTTGTTTCTTCCAGGTGAGACCAGCTTTATTTTATCTCCAATCACTGTGTAACATTCGCATCACATTTTGCATCGCAAACTTCTTAGTGGCGGCGGCTAGAACTAAATCATGCAAGACATTACCAGGTCCTTCCCAATGAGTTGTATTTTAAAATCTTTTTATAGCCCAAATATTTTGTTACATGAATTTGATTAGTATGAAATTGTATAATAGTTTTTTATCTGTATATAAAAATGTTTTTATCCTCTTTGTAAGATTTTTAACTAAATCGAATAAAGATTCTTTGACTGACTGACTGACACTAATGTACACAAATAGTCTCAGTTTACACCTCTCACTCAGGCAGAGGATTATATGGGAAGAGAGAAGTGCAGGCACTCAGCAATGTTTGTGGGTGGAGGAGTCAGGTGAAGGGACAGGGCTAGGGTTTAAATGAAGGCTCTTGGGGTTAAGAGGTGGGACTTCTCAAAATTCCACCACCCTATCACAGAGGAATCCATTGATACGTTCACCCATTCCTCTCCCTGCCTCACGCCACTTCATAATCCCCTAGCAAATCATTAATAGTTAATTAATACCCTGTTCACACACCACCTTTGTTTGAAAACTGCTGCGTATAGTGGAGCCAAAAATAAAATGATACGTAGCAGAAAGTGAAATCCAGGACTAGATGAAACATTCACATCTAACATGATATGATATGACTTACACTGCGATAAATGATTACAAGCCCCCATGTAAAGGGCAGGAATAACCCGCACTGTTGTTGTTTTGTGCAGAGTTTTTTACAGCAGAAACTTGACCTGAAGGTACTACGTTTGGCACTGAGTCCAACCCAATAAAAAAGATAGTGACAAAGAACTGGCATCTTATACACAAAAATTGAACCACAACTGTAGCCACCTCGCTTTGCCTTTTAAAGGGCGTGGTTTTGAGAGTGGAGAAGATGTCAGTTTAGCCTTCAGCTCCTTCTTAACAGAACGGATAATCGCAGATGATCAAAGTAAGAGCCCATTTTCTTTGGCAAAAAGCGATGCCTCCGATGTCCCTCCGATGTGTGCGATGCGAGTGATCAAAAGCATTCCTTGAAGGGAAAGCGCAGTACTGCCAATGGTGGCGAGGTGCTGGAGGGCCCCACAGGGTGCTGCCGCTAAGCTCCCGAGTCCTCTGTGACACCGCCGTGAAGCTGCTGGAGTGCACTGCAGTCGCATCGGACCCCTTGTGTGAGGCAGCCGGCGCGATCTCAAACGCGGTGAGGCACTGCACAATTGACCCTCAGCGAGTCGGCGCTGCACGGGCTGTGCTGCCTAGACAAAGGGGGCACTTTCGAAAGACCCAATGACAGACTCCTGGGTCCGCCGCAACTGCCGCAATCAGCACTGAGACCCCCGCTGTGATTGTTGCAGCCTTTCCAGTCACCCGGCATTGAGCTTGGTCGGTGGAGGAAGCAGATCAAGCAGTTCAGGGACGTCTTTTAGACATCGGGTGCCACCAGATATTCCTCAAAAAAAAAAAGAAGGAATGAGACGTCACGCTTTGCCACGATGATCGGCAATCTGCGCCCTCACAGTTGCAAGGTGGGTAGGTTGAGTATCCTGGATAAAATGATTTTGTGTAACCGGATAAAGTGACTTTTTAGTAGCAGTTTTGGATTGCTCTGCTCCATTATCTATTGTTCTTTCACTGCTTACACTGTACACTTTTATGTACTGCTCACAGTAGCTGTCATACTTTTACAATAAATTACTACAAGAAAATCAGATTATAATAGTGGCATAAGGAAAGGAGGTTCAAGGAAATGCATAATGCATTAATTACCATATCTAACCAATGCGATACTAGCAATGTTACCGAATAAAACAGTTATGACACAATACCGATGCCTCTTCTCTGCACCTGACCTTAAGATGGAGGAAAGTTGCAATACTGCCAGCTATCTAATTGTAATCTGAGCATATACTGACTTCATTCCAGTGAATTCTGTCTGCAAATAACTGCATTTAACTGCAAATAACTGCATTTTGACTGCAAATAACCTCACAATGGAGGAAAGTTGCAATACTGCCAGCAATCTATCTGTAATCTGACCATATCCTGACTTAATTCCATTGATTTCTGACTGCAAATAACTGTAAACATCTGCATTTTGACTGCAAATAACTGCATTCTGGCTGCAAATAACTTAGAGAACCATCAGCTATCTATCTTCCTGCATGCCACTCCCCAGGGGAAACTCGCACCACATCTCATCTGGTTTATCTCCAAAAGCCAATAGTGTATCAATTTATAACTTGGCACCTGCACGTGCTACACGACCTGCTCGATCACTTGAGCTTAAAGACTCAAATTACAAAGAAAGGATCTGTACCGACATGGCTGAGAAAGACTCCAAGGCGAACCTAAAAAGAGTAAAATCGGACCCGCCATCACCAGACTCTCCATTCAAACCCAAACAAGACATCAGCACTTCCATGGAGACCATCTTAGTAAAACTAGCGGAAGTCCACAAAATTGCTAAATCTACTAAAGATGAGATATCTGCAATTCGCACAGATATGAAAGAGGCGAGTAATAAAATTACTGAAGCTGAAAATAGAATCAGTCAGCTGGAAGACGATATGGTGACAACAAAAAACTGATCACGACCGTGAATCAAATCTGAATCTTTTAACAAGCAAATTGCAGAATTGGAGAACAGAAATAGAAGAGGGAATCTCCGCATCTTTGGAATTCCTGAAGGAAGTCAAAGTGAAGCGGGCTCCTGCATTGGTTTCCGAGAGAAATGGTTGACACTAATGACAAAAATAAAATTTGACAAACCACTGGAATTTGACAGGGCCCACAGAGTCCCAACGAGGAGAAACCCTACTCAGTCTCATCCTAGACCAATTGTCTGCAAACCGCTAAGGTATCAGCACGTGGAGGTACTATTTGCTTTTATGAGGAAGTAAAATCATCTGCTTTGGAACTCAAACAAAATCTTTATCTCACAGGACTACTCAAAAGCAACCGTTGAAACAAGGAAGAGCTTCCTAGCGCTCCGTCCAAGAATGAAAAAACTGGGCTTCCAATATTCTTTTGCTGGCCCGGCTAGATACTGTGTTATTACCCAAGGATCTACTCATGTCTTCTGCGATGGCTCAACACTCAAAAACTTCTTAGATAGTTTCGAAGACCTCTCAACTGATGATCCCTCAATGGAAACATCTAAGATCCCAGATCATGTTCAGAGGGGCAACAGTGTGACCCGAGGCTTGAGGCTTGAATCACGGCCGTATGATCTCTTGTTGTATCCTGTTATATCTCTGTTATATCCTGTTATACATGATTATCCTAACTACATCCACTAACATGATCCCATTATATTTCAGGCTAACAAGAGATTAGCAAGAATTTACAAGAGTTAAAACACCTCTCATGACATTCGACACTCCTCTAATACTACCCGTATGCTAGTTGAATTACACCAAGGTTTCATTACCGCACCATTTACTAAAGAGCTGTGAATGTACTAACAATGGTTTTAGGTATTGGATCTGGAATACTTAGACATTGCTCGAGTTTTACCTTGTGCCCTAGTAGGCACTACCAATTCCTTTATACGTGCATCAAACAGACACTACAACACAACACAAATTCAAAACAACACTAATTCATATAATCCAATCATTGATATTATACATTTCTCTTATGGTTCAGCACGGTTTAAAGAGTTCCCAGAAAATGTCACACATAATGTTAAATGTTAATAGGGTTTTGACAAAACATAAGGTTTTACCTGTTCCAGTGGGGAATTGACATTTTCCTGCAATCGCCACGTCATATTACACGCATTTAGGGGTGGGTGGGGAGGGAGGGGTGGGGGTGAGGGGGAGTGGAGGGAATGGGGGATCCCGTTGATGGGGTTGTTGACAGGTTTAATGAGATTGTTACTATATGATAAGCCAGACTTAGACACCTTGACAAGATATGTCCCTCCTGATGTTATTTTTAGTTGCTTCGTTGTTTCTTTCCATGCATTTCTTTTTCTCACTTGTCCTTTTCTTCTTTTCTCTCTCTTTTCCTTCTTCTTTCTTCCGCTCGGTAGCCAAAGTACAATGAGAATATTTTGTCTTACAAATATTTTAAAAAAAGGATCACATACACACGTTACTCGCGGAGATGGTCTTCTATTATCCTCATTACCAACACAATAGACACAAAAATGAACTCGCTACTTAAGCAGATTAAAATTGTCTCTTTAAATGTTAAGGGCTTGAATCACACAGTAAAAAGGAGGAAAATTATGGACTACATTGACAAGCAGAGAGCTGACATCATTCTCCTACAGGAGACAAAAGTAGATAATAAATTAGCAGAATCGTTGAAAGGTAGCCTTTATTCAGAAGTTCTTTGTACAGGCGCATTAGGGAAGAAGAATGGAGTAATAACTATGATAACAAAAAGATCTAGGTTAGAATTAATATCATTTGTTACAGACAAGCTAGGGTGGTGGATTACCGCTAAATTACAGAGAGAAAACTCAGTCCTCTTTGTAACCAATTCTATGCCCCGACTAATGACGACAGCTTATTCAGGGAAGACCTAGAAAATAACATTATCAGGATCCCGGACTCTGCTCCCTCCATATTCGCAGGAGATTTTAACCTACCTTTAGATCCTTGTCTTGATAGGAACTCCTCTTGTAAATTCAAAGTTAATAAATAACACAAGGCACTTATACACTTATGCAAAAGATTCAATATGCTAGATGCTTGGAGGTTGCAAAACCCCACGGAGAGGGACTACACATTTTACTAGTTTCCCCATAACTCATACTCAAGGATAAATTTCTTTTTGATATCAGGGAATGATATAAGCAGGGTCGACCAATTGACTATTGAACGGAGAGTGGTATCCGACCACTCCTGCATTACATTGACGCTTACTGACACATCCTCACAAACCAAAGAATCTCTCTGGAGATTTAATAATGAGGTCTTAGACTCACTGGAGCACAAAAAAATTATTGAGAATTCCATCATTAATTTTCTGGTTGGAAAGAAAGTGAATGCCACCTCTCATCTTTCTAGATGGAAGGCCATAAAAGCAACTGTGAGATGAGTAATTATAAAACTTCGATCTAAGATGAACAAGGAGGCTAACTCAAAATTACAGAAGCTAGAGGAAGATATTTTAAGACTGGAAAAAACACACATCATTACTAATGAACCCTGGACTCTAACAGAAATCCTGAATAAAAAATACTAATATAACAAAATTATTAGGACGAGTGCGGGTATCTGGGCAAACAAACAAAAAAGACTTCACCTGTGTGAAGCAAACAAAGCCGGGAAAGCTCTGGCTTCTTATTTAAAATTTAAAGCCCAGAGGTACGCGATCAAACGTATCAGAGATGGAAAAGGAACAGTTCAGACAAACCCCCCAAAAATCTCAGATACTTTTAAAGAGTTTTACGAAAAGCTATATAGTCGCAATACCGAAATAAAATCACATAAAGCACAAGAATATTTAGAAAAGGCAGCATTGAACTCACTAAGTGACCATGAGAGGGACTCCATTAATGGATTCATCACGATGGATGAGCTCAAACTGGCCATTAAAAAAATTAAAACTGGTAAGGCCCCAGGACCCGACAGGTATAATGCATCCTTTTATAAGTCCTTCGAGGAACACATAGGTGTACCTCTGCTACTCCTGTACCAACAGTTTGCAACCTCTGGGCAAATAACTGGTACACCATCGGAAGCCATAATCACAGCTATCCCAAAAGAAGGGAAAGATGACTCATTGACAAAAAACTATAGACCAATTTCGCTCATAAATCTTGACTGCAAATTATATGCAATGATTTTATCCTCCAGATTACAAAAATATATAACTAAACTCATTCACCCCTCTCAAACAGGATTTCTAAAAAACAGGTTGCCCAGTGACAACATCAGAATATTTTGCCATGCGATAGAGAAAGCCAAATTACTAATCTCACTGATGGTCCCAATAACGCTCGAAGCAGTAAAAGCATTTGATAAAGTCGACTGGACATTCCTAGAGGCATCACTCAGGAAATATATTCTAGGTGAGAACATGATCAAGATGAACCAAGAGCTAGAGTGAGAGCGGGAGGAATGCTTTCAGAATCTTTCCTGTTAAAACAGGGCACCAGGCAAGGCTGCCCATTATCGCGCTCCTTATTCTTACTAGTGATTGAACCTCTCCTCCAACATCTACGGACCAATGAGGAGACACATGGCATAGATTTTGGAAAAAACACATTCAAGGTCGCAGCATACGCGGACCGACATTCTTGCCGTGACCAAGGACGCAGCAAACACCATTCCGGCCCTCATGAAGTCGATCCAAGCCTATGCCGAAGTTTCCAGGTATACCCTCAATAGGAATAAGACCAAAGTAAAATTACTCAATCTATGTGACTCCAGAGAGATCTTGGGCGAATCTGGACAGTCATGGCAACCTGGACCAATAAAATATCTAGGACTGGAATTCACAAACGACCTCATCTCCACTCTAGAGGTTAACAAATCCATCATTTAAAAAAAATCACAAATCTTCTGGATGGGTGGTCTCCAAAATTCTTATTGGGTGGGGAAGAGTTGAAACAGTCAAAATGACGATCGCTCCTCTCATAAACTATCTTGTTAGTATGCTCCCCATGATGCTATCGGATAACTTTTTAAAGAAGGTGGACAAGGCTATTAGTAACTTCCTATGGAAAAGGAAAAAAGCAAGGATCTCCACAAGTAAATTAAGGCTTGGGAAGAATATGGGAGTAGTTGGCCTCCTGAATTTCAAAAATTATCAAATATCATTCCTCTGCAAACAGGGAACTGCATGGTTCTTACATCACCCTAATTACAGACCCCAATGGGTAGATGTGGAATTAGAGCTCACTAAAGGAATCCCCCTTCAAGCGGTTATGACTATGCAGACAAATAAATTGGAACACTCTAAATACATCATAACAAATACAAAAAAAAAACTAAAGCGACTAGAGTCTATCCTCACAACAAAAATGGGTGCCTCTAATTTACAGGCGATCCGGAACAATCCTGCGATAAAAATAAATAAATAAAGAAACTGTATTCTGGAAAGATTGGTCACACAAAGGGATCAACTTCCTTAAATACCTATATAATGAGGCAGATCCGATTCCGTTCTCCACGCTTAAAAAAGATAAGGCATTAACAGAGTTAGATTTTTATGACTCTATACATTGTGGGAAATGGCTCATCCCTTATTTGAAGACTGCAGAGTATCTTGAATTCCAGAACCCTAATCCGAGGACAAATGGCTACCCGATTCCAATGCATTTCTTTAGGGGTAGGCATGCTGATTTCTTTAAACTGCGTTTTCAGCCTCTGTCGTTTATAGATCACTTATTTGTGAAACCGAAAGCAAACAAATATAGGGACCCTGAATGAGTCTACCAGTTATACGCTACAAAGAGGGTCGGAATAGACAAATGGCAGACAATAGTAAATCTGCATACATCATATAGTGAAAAAGATAAAGAGTTCATGGTGCCTCGCCAAATCCCAAGGGACCTCGGAAAGCAGTTGACTGCAAACCAAATCCGGTTATTGAAAAAAAAAAAACTTGCTATGTGTGTGGGTGAAAAAGAAATGTAGAAAAGGGATTCACCTAGCAAGTAAAACTTTGTTTCTCTAGAATAAAAAACACAAAATGTTAACAAATAAGTCATTGTAGTTCAGCCAGTACATATAATGTTGCACAACCAACATAATAAATTAGACTAGTACTAAAACAGGCAAAAATATTTGATAACAAAACTGCATTTATTAGTAGAAATGTCATCAAAGCAAAACATATGCTAGAAAGCAGGCTGTTCAAATTGTATTTTATCATTTATAATTGAAACATTTTTTTCCAACAGCAAGACCCATTTCTTAAATATGTTTCAGAACTTTTATTTTAAGTAATCCATATATATATATATTCACTGAAAAAACCATAGGTTATAGACCATATATAGTTAGGGATTAGCATTTAAAAAACCTTATTTTATTTGCACAAAACCATTGAAATTCCATATATAGTTAGTTGCACTAACTATATATCGCGGACCCGCAATCCACTGCTAATGATGTCACATATTACATCATTCATGACATGGTCAGTGACATCACTGATGACATCACTGATGACATCTCAAATGACATCACTGATGACATCACTGATGACATCACTGATGACAACACCCAGTGACTGTATGTTTCTGTAAAGTTAAAATATGTCTTACATATTGAAGAATGAGTGGATGTATAAGTGTCTGGATGAAGGATTTAGTAGGTGCATGACTGACTGTATGAGAGAATGATTAAATGTGTCTCACTGAGTGTATGGGTTAGTGATTAAAGTGTCTTAATTTGGCAATCATTATTTATGTTGTTCTGTAAACTGCTGCATGTTTAAATCAGTAGCTATATCAGTAACTATATGGGTTATTGAATGGTTGCCCAAGTATTTGTATGGGAGACTGAGTATGTGTGTGGGTCGCTGGGAGGTGTATAACTCTGTGCATAGATGTGTGAGCAGTTGATTCCCTAGGTGTATGGGTTCAAAAGTGCATGTAGAAACAGCTGTATGGACAGTTGACTGTGTGCATGAGTATATTGGTGAGTGAATGGATATCTCAGTGCTACATGTCAAAGTAAATACATATGTAAAACACACTCCATGTGAGAGTTGACATATATAAATAACTGAACATAAGAGCCAGTGAATGTGTGAGTGGCTGTATGAATCATTGTGAACTTGTATCAAGGATTGTATAAGAGAGTAAATATGTGTTACTATATGTTTGAATAAGTAAGGTGTGTATAACTGTATAGTTGAGGAAATGGAGATGTGATTGATTCTTTGCATGACTGGCTAGGTGTGTGAGTAACTCCATGGATGTGTGACAGTCTGTGAGTGCCTGTTTACACTGAGTGTATCTAAGGTTATATTAGTCTGAAGATGTATTATCACATAAATGATATCATCAGTGATGTAATCAGTAATGTCAAATGAGATGTCAGTGATGTCATCAGTGATGTCATTTGAGATGTCATCAGTGATGTCATCAGTGATGTCATTTGAGATGTCATCAGTGATGTCATCAGTGATGTCACTGACCATGTCATGAATGATGTAATATGTGACATCATTAGCAGTGGATTGCGGGTCCGCGATATATAGTTAGTGCAACTAACTATATATGGAATTTCAATGGTTTTGTGCAAAAAAATAAAGTTTTTTAAATGCTAATCCCTAACTATATATGGTCTATAACCTATGGTTTTTTCAGTGAATTTTCAAGGTTTTGTAAATGCAAATTCCTAACTATATATGGTCTATAACCTATGGTTTTTTCTGTGAATTTCATTGGTTTTTTAAAAGCTAATATCTATAGCTGTAAAATATATTCTTTATTAAGTGACGTATCACGTAGCCCGTGAGACGCCTCATGATGCATCGCATAACCGTGACGTATCGTCTCTGCAGCACAAACCAAACCCAAAACGTAAGCGCGCCAGAACACGCTTAAAGATATATATATATTTTTTTAACCTTAATTAGACAAAATCCACACGTGCACATATCACAAACGTTCAAAAAACACAATATGTCGGACTCCCGTTACGCTGCCGGTTAGCTGCCCGGTTAACGTACCAGGAAGCACCTTTACCGCGAAAAATCGCAATTTATTTTTTCTTTTGCCCCGCAGGGAACTTTAATAGCCCCCTCATCAATCCTAGGGGTTCAGGAGGGGTCTGCCTTACCCCTTTCATTCATTTACACCTTTTTTTTTCCACCTCTTGTCTCTCGATCCTACCGAGAGACAAGATGGCGGCCGCTCTGGACTGTTTACAATGTTGACAGCCAATCAGCTACTCCTCAGGATTTTTTTTTTGGGCCCCGCGTGGTTTTATAATATCCCCCTCATCAATCCTATGGGGTCAGAAGGGGTCTACCTTGCCCTCTTTCCTTCATTTCCCCCTTTGTTTTGGCCTCCTCTTGTCTCTCGATCCTACTGAGAGACAAGATGGCGGCCGCTCCGGACTGTTTACAATGTTGACAGCCAATCAGCTACTCCTCAGACTCCCGTTACACTGCCGGTTAGCTTCCCGGTTAGCTGCCCGGTTAGCTGCCCGGTTCGCTTACCAAGACGCGTCTCTACGGCGAAAAATCGGATTTTTTTTTTTTTTTTTGGGGCCCCGCGTGGCTCTATAATATCCCCCTCATCAATCCTAGGGGGTCAGAAGGGGTCTACCTTGCCCCCTTTCCTTCATTTCCCCCTTTGTTTTGGCCTCCTCTTGTCTCTCGATCCTACCGAGAGACAAGATGGCGGCCGCTCCGGACTGTTTAGAATGTTGACAGACACCGGAGGGCCAATCAGCTTCGCATCGCAAAGTTCCGATACGCGAAAAGTTCGCTAACCGGATCGCTGCCCGGAGCGCTGTTACAGATATATATCTTGATTTAAACGTTAATTTCTCAAAATCCACTGAAGCACATATATTGAGACCTAGCAAAGGCACATCGGGCTAACAGTCCCTACAATTTTGCCAAGTTTCGTGGAAATCCATTCAGCCGTTCGGGCTAAAAGTGAGTCCAACCGCCCTATGGAAATTAACATGGGAAAAACGCGTTTTGGGACCCCCCTTTTTTCTCGTCCCCCCCTTGACGAACCCCCCCCAAATTTCTAGGAGCTGCTCAGAAACAAAATGTGCCATTTTCCTGAAAATTTCAGCCGATTCCGTCCACAAACGCCAAAGTTATTAGACATAGAATTTTCAGAAATCCCATAGGGAAAAAATCCTAACTATATATACCTACTGGCGACCGCCAGTAGGTAATATATATATATATATATATATATATATATATATATATATATATATATATATATATATATATATATATATATATATATATATATATACAAGGGTAACATGGGAGCAAGAGTGCGTTCAAATGAAGCAGCAGCCCTGGTGTCCTTGCCTCATACAGTACTTTAAAAAGAACCAATCGACTCTAAAATGACGTTTTTCTTTACATCGCAGTAACATAGAAAAATATGAAAAAAATGCTTACATGGTATTCAACAACTTTAAATGGGTGCCTATAAAATATTAATGTGAGTGAATCTGGTGGCTTCTTGATTGAAAATATTAATTTAGTTCGGACATCAACACATAAATAAATGGGGATTTGAAAGAACTTTGCAGCCGTTTCCGGTTATGCATTAACGCTATTCTTTAGAACATGCTAGAACGGTCAACCCAATGGAAACACTATTTGAATCATTATATGAAACGCAGCATGAACATAGTGAAGCAAATGTTCTGTTGGAATGCTGAAAGTCCAAAACTAAAAAATCTATCCAACTGGCAACTGTGGACAAAGACTTAAAAACAACCCTGTTCACAGAAGCCTTCATCTCCCATCCATCCATGAAGCATTAAGCCCCATTTCTCCCCCTACCTCTCCCCCCTCTAGAATGGTCTTGGCCATGTGTACATTTTGAGTCCTTAGAAGATCTCGTCTGAAAAGTCTTGCTTGCCCAACCATCCACAATTGTGAATGCTGGTTTTATCCAATTAGTCCAGTACACCAACACACTCATCAGCTTTACTAAATGACAATCCATCTCTGTGCAATGCTTTCGCAAATAATTGAAATAAATATATTTATAATTCCTGCTATGCTTTGGCCCACTGAACAATTGGGTGTTTCTGAACCAAAGAAGATGGGTATCGTTTCTTAAGGCCGGCCTAAAATGTGATGACATTAATGTCTCAATTATTGGATTGTCAACAATAAGCACTGGACTATCTCAGCCTGTTTATGAAACTTAGGTACACTTGCAACGAAAGAAGTATATTTTAAGAAAAAAATAATATCTGAGCTTCAATGTCCTCAATAGCAACAAAGCATTGTCTGATCAGTCAAACATTTCTATTGAAAACCAGTATTAATCTCGATATTTTCTCTAGGGACTGCCTAGTATAACGTGTTGGGCAAGGGAGCAAACTAAGGATAGATCACTCCCGTAAGGGGTAGCTGAAAGAAATCGAAGGCGCCCTGTAGACTTTTGGAACTTTCATAATTTCTTCATGTTTTCCTATTGTCCTGGTCTCCATTCAAACATTTAACGACATCTCTGCCATTAATTACCCTATCAGGGAGAGTGCAATTGAGCATAATAGACTAAATTGTAAGAGAGTCCACTCTCAGTTCTATTTTTGGACCTAATTTTGCAGCGATTGTACACACTAGGAAAGATGTATGTGGCTTCCCATTGACAATATTTGGTGTTGAAGCGAGGTACACAAATAAAAATGCTGTTAATCATATGTAGTAGGTTGACTCAAACAAAGGTATAGTGCATCTTTTTTACAAGCTGGGATTTTTCCTGTAGATTTAGGTAATGTTGGGCACGTCTGGGTCGCCGGGAGGAGAAACAATAGTGGTGAGATAAAACTGTGTCCCAGTCAGAACAGTTAGTGGAGCCACTCCATATGTATTTCTTTTATATTATGCTGGCCACGGCCAACACTATCAATCAATCATGAAATTTGTAAAGCTCGCTACTCATCCGTGAGGGTCTCAAGGCGCTTAGGGCTGGGGGGGCTTAGTTCGCTACTGCTCGAACAGCCAGGTCTTGAGTTGTTTCCTGAAGGAGAGATGGTCCAGGGTCAGCCGCAGGTGAGCGGGGAGGGAGTTCCATGTCTTGGCTGCCAGGTAGCAGAAGGATCTACCTCCGACGGGTGGATTTCCGAAAACGTGGGACGAGGGCGAGGCTGGCGGATCGGAGCTGGCGGGTGGGTGTGTAGAAAGTGAGGCGGCTGTTGAGGTACTTCGGGCCCGTGTCGTAGAGAGCCTTGTGTGCGTGGGTGAGGAGTCTGAACGTGATCCTTTTGTTGACGGGGAGCCAGTGCAGGTTGATCAGGTGGGCAGAGATGTGGCTGTGGTGAGGGATGTCCAGGATGAGTCGTGCTGAGGCGTTCTGAATGCGCTGGAGTCTTTTCTGGAGTTGGCTGTGGTTCCAGCGTAGAGGGTGTTCCCGTAGTCCAGACGGCTGGTGATGAGGGCCTGGGTGACCGTCTTCCTGGTTTAGGTGGGGATCCACCGGAAGATCTTTCGGAGCATGCGCAGGGTGTTGAAGCAGGATGACGAGACGGCATTCACTTGCTTGGTCATCGTGAGGGAGGAGTCCAGGAGGAAGCCCAGGTTGCGTGCGTGGTCCGTTGGTTTGGGTGCGATGCCCAGGGCAGGGGGCCACCAGGAGTTGTCCCAACCAGAGGGAGATGGTCCTACGATGAGGACTTCTGTCTTGTCTGTGTTCAGTTTCAGGCGGCTGATCTTCATCCATTCTGCGACGTCTTTCATTCCTTCCTGGAGGTTGGCTTTGGCGGTGGTGGGGTCGTTGGTGAGGGAGAGGATCAGCTGGGTGTCGTTGGCGTAAGAGATGATGTTGAGGTTGTGTTGGTGAGCGATGGTTATGAAGTCTCGGGCACGCGCCAGATTACACTGTGGCCCAGTCACTACTTTAGCAACATATTTTTTAAATGCTAATAACGTATATGACACTTGCTTGTAAGTAATTCATTACAGGGCTCTGTGTAGTCCAGGATTGTGCATGGTCTATTGTTGGCACTGATTATTGTTTGATAACACTCAATAAAAAGATTTGAACCTAAAAAAAAATATATAGATTTTTATGACTTCCTGAAACTGAAAGTCCAGATCTCGTAACTTACCTCTAATTTTAACCCCCCTCACTCCCCTCAAGACTCACCCAATTAGTAGGAGTAGGCCACAGAGTTTCAAGGATTTACAAACTTCTGATCCGAGAGCCACGCAAACAACATTTGAATAACGTGGCAAAGTGGGAAGCAGAACCAAACAGTAAAACAATAACACTGGACTGGAAGCAAATACACACAATGGCCTTCAAACACAAAATCTCCCCTACTCTCTCACAAACAAAATTCATGATCATAAATAGGTCATATTGGACCCCTTATAGTTTATTTAGATTAAAGCTAATCCAATCACCACTCTGCTGGAACTGCAACGCCCACACAGGTGACTTATCGCACATGCTTCTGATGTGCCCAATGCTAGAAAAGTTTTGGAATAACATTTTCAAATACATTTCACTGACTTTTAACATCCGACCGGTTAAAGAACTATCTTATATTCTGGCTGGCTTTTTGGACCCTGACTTGACAGAAGAGGATGAACGCTTTCTGCTTGACTTAGGGGCCGATTCCAATCCGGTAAAAAGCGCTCCGAATAGCCGTTCGGAGCGTTTTTCCTGTACGAATCATACCCTGCAACGTCCCCCGTACGGGTATACAGCCCATACCCCCCATGATCACAGGGGTACGCGCCGTACCACTGCGATCATGGGGGGTACGCGCCGCACGGTGTGTATGTGATTGTGCGCTTTTCCGTACGAATCGCCCTTACCTGATGTGGACCGTACGACTCACGTCCTGATACCCCGGTCTGGATCGTACTCATCGGGTCGTACGGCGTGTGTACGAGTCGTACAGAGACGGCTCCGGATGCGATTCGTATGGACGGTAATTTTACCGGATCAGAACCGGGCCCTTAATGTTAACACTTGAGTGTAATTATAATCCTTTGTAATTGGAAGAACTTTGGTAAAATCACATTTAAGAAATGGTAAGAATAGTTAATGTTTTTAAGAGGAGCAGATAATATTGTGCTAAATACTTCCCCCTGGAAACCCAGACACAGGAAACTATAGAAGGCGTTTGACGCTAACACGCAGGTTTTTAAACCCCTTGAGCTGCTAGATCAAAATGATCAAGCCCCATATCACCTCACGACCTTACTGCCCTTTGAGAACTCCCGTGGGATCTAATTGAGGGCTTCCCCCTTTTCTATCTGACTTTATTCACTACCTCAAGTTCTTTGGCTCCGAGCTCTAGCCTACCTCCTTTTAATTTCTCCTCCTGCTGTACCTCTTCGCTCTCTGCTTTCCTTTCCCTTTCTCTTTCTGTTGTTCTCTCCTTGTTCTGCGGTCCTTGTGTTGTGCAGAATTCAAACCTTGCTAGAATTTGATCTACCAGCAAACTAGTGGATAATATGCTGTGCATGACGTCCGGTCTGATAGTATTATGTTGTCCATTCCATCACTCATTTCTTCTAGTATTGGTTACATGATTCACGTGATGTACATACAATACTTCGCCCGCTCTTTTATGGGTTTTTTTGTGTTGTAAGAAAACTCAATAAAATTTCATTGAATTAAAAAAAAGGGCAATACATTTGAGGGATCACCTGGTTAAAGCATATAGAGAACCAATCCCTACTGCGTTACAACATATATGGGGTTTAACGCCTATTGTAGGTCATTATCCATGTGGACATTGTGCAGCAAGTCCAACTACATCTATGGTTAAATCATGTAGTTTCAAAGGAAAGGAATGGGTATTGCGACAGCATTCTAACTTTTTAACCAGGAACATCATTTATTGTATACAATGCCCATGTTCTTTGTATTACATAGGCAAGACAACACAGGAGGTAAAAAAACGAATAATGCAGCACCAGTACTGTATTCTATGTAAAATTGCCACTGCACCACTGGTGGAACATTATTTAGAAAAGCAACACGCCCCGTTAGACATGAAATGGTTTGTTTTGGAGATTGTTTAAAGCTCAAGAAGGAGACAAAATGTGGATCGTCTGCTTATATTCAAAGAAAATAGGTGGATTTGGGCAGCTAAAACTGTGGAAAAAGGATTGAACTCTTTTGTGGAGTGGCAAACACTGGCAACCCTGTAAAGTTCATTACAGATCATTGAATACAAAATCTGGTTGTACCTTGATAATTTTACAATAAGTGTTGGGTACGAAATTAGCTGGATTTAGTTGGTGAGTGGTCTCTTCTTTAACTGACTTGAGTATTCAGATATATGTGGGTTCAGTAAATATGAGATGACACAATACCCTATATAATTGGTGACAGCAAGGTGTATATAGTTGTTGAATGTCCAAAGACATTAAGCTTACGAGGTTGGTGTTTATTATAAATGCCACCAGGCTTTATTTATTTAAAAGAAGAGACATAGTTTTTTATAAAAGAAGAGACATCGAGGGTTGTGCATTATCAAGCGTGCCTGACTAGTTGCTATTATGTGGAGCGTCAGTCACAAAAGATACTCCCAAAATGGCCAACATGCTTTAGCGCCAGAAAGGTCATAGGGCCTCTGAGACGCCGCATCCTTACTCGGTCTGATTGTCGAGTGAGGATCAGAGTAATACAAGTTTCCTAAAGTAAGTTTTTAACTTTATAAGATATGGACATGTTTCCTAACAGTAATGGTGAACACTATTGTAATTCCAACGCGTTATGTTCACCTTGCAGATAAAGTTTCAGGTTAATGTGCAGACTTCGCTGTCAGTATTATGGCATTATGTATCCTCACTCGAAGGTTATCAGAGTGAGTACCATTAACTGACAGAATATATATATGTGCTCTGATTTTAGATGAAATGACAAAGTGGCAGAAGGTAAGAGTAGGAGTAGGTTGTCACAAGTGGTGATTAGTGGTGGTTTTTGAGAGGTATCTCCGGAGTCATTCATGGTCGGATGTGGTTTTCTTTTAGGACACTGCTGTTGAGGACAGGTTTTAATTACCTGGCATCCCTGTGAGTAGTTTTTTGTGTGTTTTGGTGGATTTACTCACCAGTTTTTGGGTGGATTTACTCACCTGTGGTAATAAAGATGGTGGATTCTTCTTATAGGGGTTCTACACTAGTTTTACCTTTGATTGCACTGTGTCTTTGGTGGAGTTTATGAGTTCTGGCGTATGGTGACTTGTATATTGGAGCACTTAATTTTCAGATTGAATGATGAGCAGACGATACATATTTTGAACTCAAGGTTTTTATAAATATCTTTTCTGAATATGTAAATATTGTATGTTTTATGTTAGCTTCATGGTGCAACATACGTCCTGAGGATGGTCTCTTGGATTTGATTTACCGTGTATGAGACTAGTTGAGTTACACAAGGGCACATTCATTAGGTCTTGCCTAGGCAGCTTGCATGCCCTGCTCTAGGAGATGGCCTTTAGAAATCGGTCAGCTCTTTTCAAGCACTTGTGCTTGTGCTAGCATCCACCTTGCAGGAGCGAGAAGCGGCGCAAGTGCTAATTGAAAACAGATGGCCCACTCGCCGCTCCTCACTCCAGCAAGGTGGATGCCAGCACAAGCATGAGTGCTTGAAAACAGCTGCTGCTTGTTTTAGGTCTCTTTCTGTTTGCCTCTCAGCACCGCTCATTCGTCCGCCCTCTCTTGTTTTAGGTTTTTCTGTTTGCCTCTCAGCACGCTCATTCGTCCGCACTCTCTCTTTTTCATCTTTTGCTTAGATGCTCCCCTGAGCATGTCTTTCTAAGTCTGTGTCTCCGCCCGTCTCTCTCTTGTTTTCCCGCTCTTACACTTTCCCTCCGTCTCTCCGACTGTCTCTTTACCCCTACAGCCCTCGTTTCCCTTTGTCACTGTCCGCCATCCTCGCACGTTCTTCCTCTCTCTCTTGCAGTTGTTGGATGTCTCTGCAACTCTCTGTTTGTGACTTTCAGATGCTGCATCTGCCTGTTTGCTTGTCCTTTTATTACCTTTCATGACGTTATATATTTCAATGTGACCCCGTCTTTCTTGTTCTCTCTCTCTGTCTATCTCTCTTTCTCTCTCTCTCTCTGTTTGACTGTCCCTGTCTCATCCAGTCTCTATCTCCCTCTCCCTCGCTCCCTCTTTCGTTGACTGTCTCTGTAGCTGTCTGATTATAGCTCTACGTGTGCCTCTTGACTCTTCTGTTTCTCCTTCTGACGCTTTCTTGACCTGTGAATCTGTGTGTCTGTTTTGTGTGTGTGTTCTTCTCGCTCAGTATTTCAAGGCGCCTGACTCTCGGTCTTTCTTTAGATGTATTTCTATCTCTCCCTCTCTTACTCTTTTTCACTCTCTGTCTTCAAAAACCTCTTTCTCCCTCTTTCTATGTCCCTGACTTTGTGACTTCCTGGCTGTTCTCGGACATATTTCGTCTTCAGCTGTTGATTTTTTGCATATTTCAGGTCAATAGAGATTCGACTCTGTGATGGCATATATATAAATGACAGTGCTCATCCCCTTACTCAAAGTTTCATTATTTACATTTGCTCTGTCTGTTGCTCCCATCGTGCACTCACTACCTACTTCTCGTTCGCAGTGTCTCTTTTTTCCCTCAGCTATTTCTCACTTATACTCTTTCTTCTCTCTGTCATTGTTTCCTGGTCTTCCTCTATTGCTTTATTTCATAGGATCTGTCTCTAAGCCCTTCCCTTCGTCGCTTTCTGACTTTCCCTTTGTACAGGTCTGTGCCTACTTTTGTTCCCTGTTTGTCTGTTTCTCTTCTAATTGCGACACCTTCCCCGTGTCACCCTTTCACCTCTATTTGTCATTCTTTAACTTTCCCGCCTTGTTTTGATCTCATCTTCTCACTCCATTCGTCTCTACTCCTTTTTTCTGTGTCAGATTTACCTGTTACTTCTATCTCAGTGGCACTCTCCTTGTCTCTTTTCTTTTTCTGTACCTCTGTCGCTGCACTTTCTTTGTCTCTCTCAGTTCTTCCCACCCTCTTTCAGCTCACGGATGTATGGTGCTCTATCTCGGCTGCACTTTCTTTTTCTCTTCCGTTCTACTTTCTCCGTCTGTCTCTTTCTTTCTCCCCCCTCGCTTCTTCTTTACCTCCTAACTATCTGTCTCTTTCTCACTCTACGTGACTCTGCGATAATCTCCTTTATCTACATCTCTCCCATTACCTCTCTTTCTATGTGGCTGACTGTCACACTTGCTCTCTCACTGTCCCATGCTTGCCTTTCTGTGTCCTCCTCACCATCTCTTCTCTGACCTGCTCTCCCTTCTCCGTCGGTTGATCTTTTTTGCTCCTCTAGGAATGTAGCCATTCTTGTTTATTATAACTTTTCAACATGCTGCACAGTAGACACACTGCTCTATTACATAGCTTAAAAACAAATGCCAAGCCAAAACCTCTGGCTAAACACTTATAAGGTCCCAAAGGCGAGACCTATTGGCTATGCCAATGCTTGTTTTTGATAGGCACGGAAAGATTAAGTGATTTCCCCAGAATAACTGAATGTTGAGTGTCATTGCCAAGACTTGAACCCGGATTCCTCAGATTTGAGATCGACCACCCTAGCCATTATGCCACATCCGCTTGCCACATTTCTCTCAGTGACATTCTTGACTGCGCTGCATGGCACATGAAGGGGAGCAATGCATCTAACAACTTGAATAGTAGCTTCAACAGAAAGGATGGATATAAGCAGTGCTTAATTTGTGCCAGGGTTTTACTAGTGTTTGGCACTAGCATCTATTTTTAAACACTGGCCCAGATTTATGAGAAGGAACCACATGGTGGGGCTATGTATTTTCTTTAAGCAACATTCATTAGTTAAGTAGTAACCTATTTAAAATATGCTATATAAATGATCAAATGAACTTAAACCTGCAATTTGAAGTGATGTGTGCTATGCCAGCTGCAGTGAACCAGTGAGTATTAATACCTCGGGCCCTGGCACTTACTTTTTTTTACAAGTTAAGCACTGGACATACGATTGTATAATTTAACATCATAATACAAAACACTGTTCATATACAACAGGCCCTCCACTTTGCTACTAGTGTGCCAAGCATGAGTAAACCAGCCCAATACAGTTTTTATTTTTATTAGGACGAGCCTGGGTAGCGCATGCTCAGCTTTACGAGGCATGCAGTATTCAGGTAGGGACTTGAAGCTCAGCCCACTCTCTGGCCATATTTCTGATTGTCTTGTGTCATTGTCCATTGTAAAAAGTGGCTGTTCATTGGTTAAAAGGCTTAGTAGTCCCTATTTAGTTCCGCCTTGTTTCATTTTGTAACCTCCCAGAGCAGCTAACAGAAGAAGCACAGAAAAATAAAGAGAATGGCAAACTCAGATAGGAGTGGGAGAGTGATAAGGAGTGTACAAAGTAAAGTAAATGGAGAAAGGTAAAATAGTCAGGAAGAAACATAGAAAAAGGCATTTGGTAGAGAGGTAATGTTATAGAGAGAGGTAGGAAGGGAGATAGCTAGAGATAGGGAGAAGACATCATAGAGGCACTGCCACCCGGGTATTCCATGGTCAGAATTGATAGAGCAGAGGGTAGAGGTGGTGGGATTGCGATTGTCTCCAGATCCCCCCTGGAGTGCACTATGGAGCCTATCTCTATATGTGATAGCGAGGCGGGCCTGTTTACACTAAAGATTAATTCTAATTCCACGGTTACTGGGATTTTGATATATAGGCCACCAGGATCCTCTACACGTTTTAGACCCAGTTTGCTTGAGAGTTTTGCCCATCTAGTTATAAGACGAAGCAAGCTCTTCGTTTTAGGGGACCTGAATTTACATTTGGAGAATCCCCTACATAAGGAAGCATCCGATCTGCTTCAGGACCTACAGTCACTACATCTGGACTTAAAATCCTGCTGTCCTACACATCAGCAAGAAACACCTACTAGACCCGGTGTTTACCAGTTGGGAGGATGTGGAGGTGATGACTCCTCTCCCTATCCCCTGTTCCGACCATTTTCGGGTCCTGTTTACAGTATCTCTGTCTTCGCATGTTTGCCAAGTGGGCAATTCGAGTGGTAACCCGCGTAGAAAGTGAAAAAACTTTGATCAGGACAATTTTAACAGAGAACTGATGGGGGTGGCCCACCGGGAGGGTCTGACATTAAAACTGCATGTGAAAATCTAGAGAAGCGCATCAATGTTGCCCTCAATAGGGTGGCACCGCTTCTCCCAAATGCAGTTAGGGACAGAGGGCGTAAAACCGCTCCCTGGTTTACTCCCGCCCTACAGGTGGCCAAAGCGGCATGTAAACACCTGGAGAGGCAGTGGAGGAAAGGCTTTAAGATTCAGGACAGAGAGCTATATCGGCTGGAGCAAAGGAGTTATCAAAACATGCTTAGACGAGCGAAAGCCACAAACTATAAAGACAGATTTGTAGTGGCTGAAAACTCTACCAAAGAACTTTTTAACATTTTTAAAGAAATTTCCTCCTTGGCTATAGTTCCGAGCGCTGGGTTTGTTGAAGGATGCAATTGGATAGCAGAGTATTTCTCGGCGAAGAGGGAGAAAATCTATTCAACCTTCTTAGGGAGCACAGTCAGTGGGGCTGATTTTGAAGAATGTTATGTTATGTTAAAAAAATGTGTTACCGCGCACGGACACCAATTGGTTTCATGGCGCTAATAGACAAAGTGGAAAAACAAAGCGGTCGGTGTGAGTAGAGAAATTAATCATAAGCTAGCTGAAAAAGATAAGTTTTAAGAGTTTTACGGAAAATGGTGTAGTCAGAAGAAAGCCGGATTGAAAGAGGGAGAGAATTCCAGGTAGAAGGAGCAAGAAAAGGGAAACAAGAGCCACCATGTTTCTTGCGTTTGAACCTGTAGGTGATTAAGAGGTTATGTGCAGAAGACCTAAGATGCCTTGAGGGGATGTGGCGTTTGAGACTAAGAGAGGTAAAGGTGGGGGCAAGTGCAAAAAGAGATTTGAAAACAGTACAACCCATTTTGAAAATACAGCGGGAAGCGACCGGAAGCCAATGCAGTCTTTTCAGCAGGGGCATGACGTGTTGGTGCTTTGGCTGTTGGAAAACCAATCTGGCCGCCTGGTTTTGTACCAGCTGAAGCCGATGGAGGTGATACGCAGGAATCCCCACATACAAGCAGTTCGCGTAGTCAATGCGCGAAGTGACAAGGGCCATAATAACAAGTATGAGAGCCTCTGTGGAAAAGAACCTAAGGATTTTGCCAATTCTGCGTAGATGATAAAAGCAGGCCGAGGTAACAGAGTTGATTTGAGGTCTCATCGACAGGTCACTTGAAATGATGACACCAAGGCTCTTCACGGACTTGACTGGGCAAGGAGGAGGGCCAAGAGCTTGGGGCCAAAAGCTGGAACTCCAAGGATTTGAGGACCCTCCTATTAAGACCAACTCAGTCTTGCTGGGGTTAAGCTTCAGCTGACTGAAATTCATCCACTCAGAGATGGTGAGCATGATGGATTGAAAATTAGAGCAAGAGAAAGAAGAGGGATCAATAGGAAAGATTAGCTGTAGGTCGTCCGTGTAATTGAAGATGGTAACAGGGGTGTGACGGAGAGAGGCTAAGAGGGGTTGCATGTAAAGATTAAACAGAAGGGGCGATAGAGCAGAACCCTGGGGGACACCACAGGAAAGTGAGGATTGAGGAGCAGAGAAGGTAGAAAGCTGAACCGATTGAGAACGTTGTTGGAGGAAGGACCCAATCCAAGTTAAGGCCAGGTCCTGGATACCCGCATTTTCAACACGGTCGATCAAAATAGCATGATCGACCGTGTCGAAAGCGGCCGACAGGTCTAATAACACCAAGGCCTGGGCCAAGTTCTTGTCAGCCCCCTGTCTCAGCGCATCCATCACGGCCACAATGACCGCTTCCGTAGAGTGGGCCGGTCTAAAACCGGCCTGCTGGTCATCTAAGAAGTGAGATTTTTCAATGAAGGCGCTCAGACAACGGGTGACATGAGTCTCCAACACCTTCCCCAAATAGGGGAGGAGGGAGATGGGTCGATGATTGCCCAAAACAGTTGGGTCAGAACCTTGTTTTTTGAGAATGGGTACTACAACAGCTTTTTTGAAAGCATTGGGGACAGAGCCTGTAGCGAGAGAATAGTTAAAAAGGTCTAATGGGGGACCTGGACAGGCCAAGAAAGCATCTTTCAGAATTTGAGGGGGGCAACAGTCATTGAGGGAACCAGAACTTACTACATGTAATAAAGAAATGAATTCAGACTGAGAGATAGGAGGAAATTCGTACAAGCGGCAATGATTCGTGGGGGGTAGAACACAGACATTAGGTGAGGAAGGGGAGGGAATGTTATTTTTAATAGTTGTGATTTTGTCAATAAAAAATAGATTGAGGGAGTCGCAAAGAGCCTGTGAGGAGAACTGATGCAGGATAGGAGTTCAGGGCTGAGATTGACTACATTTGTGGTCCCTCCCCCTGAGCCCTTAAAGAGCATCTGTTTGAGTGTAAAATCTGGGTCCCCTAGAGACCCTGCTCCTCCTAAAGTGATGAACGCTAGTTTGGATGCCCTTGAACCGTATAACAGGCACGTACTGGAAACTTCGTTTACACAGCATACGTTGCCGGATTGCTGGAAACGAGCTATTGTCCTCCCTATTAGGAAAAAAACGAACGTTAGCCTGGACATATTGGAAAATCTGCGTCCTATCTCCCTCTTGCCCTGTCTGGCTAAAGTGGCGGAGAAGGTGGTCAATCAACAACTTATGGCCCATGTGGATGCCGCCTCTCTCCTTCACCCCTCACAATCTGGGTTCCGGGCGGGACACTCTACAGAAACGGCACTACTTCTTGCTACGGAAACCCTTAGACAAGGGCTGATGCAGGACACACCATGGCACTGATTATGCTAGATCTAAGCGCCACATTATACACTGCGGCACACTATACTTTGCTACAGTGTCTAAATAAGGGTGGTGTCTCAGGTGCGGCGTTGAAATGGCTTGAATCTTTTCTAATCGGTCGCAGTGTCCAGGTCAGGCAGGGAACACACTACTCCGAGGATACTAAATTAGAGCAGGGAGTTTCTCAGGGATATGCCCTTAGTCCCTCCCTGTTCAATTTATACATGTCTCCTTTGGCGGAGATTGAACAGGGCTTCGGAGTAGATGTAGTCTTGTATGCTGATGATACCCTGCTACTGATTTCCCTATCCCAGGCGCCCAGGCTTGCGGCTTCCAATTTCAGAGCCTGCATACAGGAGCTTGCCTCCTGGATGAATAGGAACTGCCTGAAATTGAATGGTAGCAAGACTGAGGTGTTGGTAGTGGGAGGCAACAACTCTAGCTGGACCTCGGAGTGGTGGCGTCCGAGTCTGGGCCCTACCCACAACCCTAGCACTGAGGCAAAAAACCTGGGGATTTGGGTTAATCCAACTCTCTCGTACGAAGGTCACATTATACGAGTTGTGGGGAAATGTTTTGGCATACTAACAAAACTACGGAAAACGCTGGATCTTCTCCCATTAGGTGCTAGGAAGACGTTGATCCACACATTAATCACGTCTCGCCTTGACTATGGAAATGTGCTCTACCTGGGAGCCACTGCAAAGGGCCTTGGGAGACTCCAGGTTCTACAGAATGCCGCCGCTCGGCTGGCGCTTATGCAGCCTAGAAGGGCGGCTTCAATAAAGGCACTTGACTCATAGCACTGGCTCCCTGTTAAACAAAGAGTACTGTTTAAAATGTTTCTTATATGCCACCGTATTGTCAATAGCGAGGGGCCGTCATAACCAAGAGATCTAGTTACTAAGTATGTTCCCAGTAGATCTCTTAGATCCTGCGGGAGGGGGCAGCTGGTAATCCCCAAGATAAAGAAGGCCAGAATGGGTGGTCGTTGTAGGAAGGTGGCTACCTGACTATGGTTACCCCAGATTTTTTGCCTTGTGTTTAGCTGGTTTTCGACTTAGTTGGCCTGGTTCCCTGCTAATCAGGGCCCCAGGATATCTGCTCTCTCTGTAAAATGGATTCCATGTACCCTAGGTGCATTACAAAATTGGCTTGGGTCACCTTAACAGCCCCTGTACAGTGCACTATTGGTGCCCAAGGCATAGGTGCATCCAAGGCCTACCAGGGGCTGCAGCATATCTTTTGCCACCCCTGGCTGGCTATCCAAAATTGACACAACTGGCTGATCACTCAGCTGGGGCAAGGTGGTGTAATCACCCCTTGCTTAGATATAGTATGCCTATATCTAAACCTATCTGGACACATATATACCTATAAGTCACTCCTATGGCAGGCCTTAACAATCCTGGAGGCAGAGTGCTTGGTTTTATGTGAGATGGTGCTCTAGCATGAGCTGAGCCTGTCTGCAGCTGTCGGGACCAATTCCCTAAGCTGTTCCGGGATAATGCCATACCATATACTATTAAGTGCATTGTAATCCTCGCGGTTATATGTTAACTTTGGTTTGGCTTTATCAAAATGTGTTGTGTAAGGTGTCATACGATTTGGAATACTATCCCCTCGACAGTCCTATTGACGGAGATAGCATTCCTCGCCTGTAGAGGGAGATGACATGTTACTTTGCTAAAACGTGGTTGATTTTAAAAGGAGCCTCAGCACCACAAAATGGATGCTTCTGCCACAGACACGAGTCTGACCTCCTGCTGCTTACCGAAACTCAGCAAAGGAGGCCTGGACAAAAGGTTTCATGTCACAGGGAGGTGTCACACCACCCCAGACAGGAGATAGTGGATTGTAGCAGGGAGGTTTGAAAGAAACCAGACACTGCCTGGGGAGCACAAGGCTTCCCCTTGCATAATCCGGTCAAACCGGTTCTGGGGCACACCAGCCCCAGTCCCAGCACGACCTGGACAAAGGGAAAGGGGTGTAACCACCCCCTTCCTGGGTCCCACCCATAGTAGGGGACCTAGCAGGTAATCCAGCCCCCTAGATTGGTATAAGAATGGGAGCAGTGCCAAAGCACTCAGATTATCCTGATGAAACATAAGAAACAAAACTCTGGACCCTTCGACATCCTACTCGACGTAGAAGACTGAAGAATCTCCCTTGTGGTCAAGGAGTGACCACCCTGTGCAAACAGGCACCATCCAGCACCTCGACGTTTGCTTTGTTGCAGTTCTCGCCGGAACTCAAGCAACAGAGATTGACAAGACCAAGCGTGCCTGCCTTCTAACAGCCCGATCCACAGTCCCTGCAGAGCTGAGACCCGTGGAGGCCTCAGGAAGCGTGGGGCCCGCCATCTTGGAAAGACCATGAGACGCTGACCGTGCAGCCCACGAGTGATCCTCGAAGCTGTACATCGGGGTTTAAGAAGCCCCAGCCCTGAGCCTTTTTTGCTCTGAAGCTCACCCCTCTACACTCACCGAATGCTGTGTGGGGCTCTTCTGCTTCATTTGGCTCAACGCGTTGGCCCGGTCACTTGCCCGTTGGCTTGTGGCCCCTGTTCCGGCGAACTGCAAAATCTAACTTGTGATTCTGGTTGCTCCAGACTTGCACTCGCTCCTCTGAAAAGGAGCACCCGCTCTGACCCTCCTGGTCCGAGTGAGAAGCAATCTTCCTGTCTGCGTGGATTGCTCTTGCCAAGTGTTGTTTGTTCCAATCCTGAAGCCATCACCGCCAACCGCGAGAACCTTTGTGGGACAGCTCGTGATCCGCTCCTGGACGTCGCAGATGCCCTAGAGTCGACGTGGCAGCAGAGAGAAGCTTCTCGACAACCACCTGATTGCGCCCGACATTGCCTGGTTCCGTCCTGGTTCCACCCTGGTCACTGCTGGGTGACCCAGACTCTGTCCCCTCTGCTTTCAGGTACTCTACAACTCCGATCCACCCTTGGATCACACCGGACACTTCTCCTTCACACCGCCTGCAGCATCTTCAGCTCCAAGCACCATCAACCAGCGTGACAAAACCCGACACTACTTCGCACCTGTGCACCCGCTTCCTGTGGGTGAGGTAACTCATCAACGCCAGTGTTCCCACACTGGTACACACCTCTAGTGTATGTGTCTAAAGTTTCATATTGCTATGTTAAGCGGAAGTCTCCTTAAACTATAACTTTATAACTTTTACGCACCATTGACTTTGCATTGGTGCATGCTTGTGCTTTAAGCTCTGCACCCGAATCCCGCGGGCTTTTCCCGACTTCAGCATTGCTAGTCCCGACTGTTCCCAGCGATTCCCTAGGCCCTAGTTCTAACCACTGTTCGATTGGTATCTCTTATACCACTTTTTTAATATATGGTTTGCGTGGCCCCCCGGCCTCATCCATAATTGTGCAACTTTCATATGTTTAACTGTGCTTTTGTTTTAACGCTTGTGCCTCTGCACTCATAAAGAGTACAGAGGATTATTTTAGAAATAAATACATATATTTTTATATATAACTTGTCTGGTGTCCTTTCATTTGGTATTACAGGATTGTGATTGGTAAAACAGCTCTCTTAACACGACCTCTTGAGTTTAGCATTTAAGGCTGCTTAGTCCATGCTACCACTAGGATAGCTTGTCTATAAGGTTGACTTACAACCAGACACCATAAGGGATTGTTTGGACTGATACAAGGTGGTTCCAGAATTGGAAACATTACATATCAGGCCAACTTCTCACAGTTGTTCCTTCCGGTTTCTAGCTGCTCAGAATTGGAATAGACTGCCGCTCCAGCTGAGGCTAGAATGTTCGGAAACCAAGTTTAAAAAGCTGCTAAAAACCCACCTGTTCGCTGCTTAGTGCGAGGCACTTCTGCGGTCGCTTCTATCTTCTCCCTCTCACCTAGCGCGGGGACACGCCGAGATGGCGTAACCAAGCGCTTTAGAAATTCTACTATCATTAAGATAATGTATATAGTGGAAGGAGTGGGTAAACCTAGGGGTGTGATAGAGACAGAAATAAGGTGGGAAGTGACACAATTTAAAGAGAGAGACACATGTGTAGAGAGACGTAAAGGAGGGAACTAGAGACGGACCTGGACAGGGAGATGCACAGAACAAAGAGGTGAGGTAGAGACAGGTGCAGAATAAGAAGAGGTATTGAAAGATAGGTCAGTTCATGAGTAATAAAACAATGAGGAAGGTACAGGGTAGCGACTGAAGAATAGACCGAGACATGTGCTGGGAGAAAAGAGGTGAGATGGAGAAACGGGTGAGAAGGAGAAAGAAAACCGACGCAGGTACAGGGTAGAGAGAGGATGAGGTTTACAGCTAGAGCTGAGGTAGAGATAGAGAAGGGGGTTAAAGAGGAATTAATAGAAGTAGAAAAGTCTGGTGGAAAGAGTGAGTTAAAATGTTAAGGATGTGCATAGAGTTGAGAGAGAAGGTCAGTCACAGCTGCTACCTGGAAGTAGCAAAGGGGCGGGGGGATCGGGTTTAAAAAAACACTTACTCACGGCTGGCCGGCCGCTGCCACCTCTCCTGCATCCTCTTCCTGGCTTCTTGGGAGAAACAGTGAGCAGGAAGCACCAGGAGTCCCACGCTCCTTGCAGCCAATCACAACGCTGCAAGACAGCATTGTGATTGGTCTGGCATTCATCCAGGGGCTGAAGGGGGTGGGCATGTTCTCCATGCAGGCTGTAATGCAGCCTGCATGGAGAACAGGGAAAGTGCGCATGACTGTTTTGGGTGCCCCGAGAGGGCCGACCAAACAGTCAATGCGCACTTAGGCAGGTTGTACCACTCCTCCCCTGCTCTGCAGCCCCGCCCCACCCCTCACGCAAGCTGCTACAGCAGGAGGACAAAAGAGAATGATAATAAAATGTGTTATTATCGTTTATTTTTTCCTTTCTTTTGCTGCTTCAAGGTAGTGGGGAGACGCTCTTCAGCCTTAGCGGAGGAGCCACTACTGGAGAAGGCAATGCTACCGATAGAGGCAGAAATATTATTATTATTCTTAAACAATCTTTATTTGGCAAAGAACACAGTCATAAAAGATACAAGATATTAAAACAATATCAAATTCATTAAGAGAACACATATATCATTATAACAAACAATTTTAAAATGACATTTGACAATATACACTCCTCATAAAAAAAACCTCTGGCATGTACACAGGTATAAATGCGTGTGCAATCCCTATGTAATCTGTCAACATGAAACCGTTCACAAATCCCCCCATTAGATTCAATCCTATCTGATTTTCCTAGATCTTATCATTGCTCTTAACACCTTCGCTGCGGCAACTATTCTGTCGCAGCGCTAAGGGGGCGGGGCAGCCGCGCGGCATGCCCATGCTGGTGACGGAACTGCTCCGTCCCCAGCCTCGGTTGAGCTATGCTCATGACGGAGCGGTTCCATCATGGCTCCGCCCGCTCAATGGAACGCCCAGCTTAGGCGCGGAATCCGCGCAGCGCAGGCGCGGTGAGTGGGCCATGATGGAATTGCTCCGTCATCAGCACAGCGTTACCGCGGCTGATAACGGAGTGGTTCCGTCATCAGCATACAAGGGGTTAACAAAAGAATGTGTCCATCTGTAACGTAACGGGTGCTCACCTAAAGCGCTCTGATACCTTCGAGTCCACATAGCGCTATGTAAAACTCCAAAAACAAAAATGCCGGTGAATGAATGATACATTAGATGGAATCAAGATGAAGCACCCTTTGTATTCTGCAACCCCAACATTCGGCAGCACCGGCCACGGGCTTCTATGAAAAACTTTGAGCATCTGCACATATACAGAGCAAGCACTGCTGGGGCACAAGTAATGATTGGTGAGTCAGTCGTGTGTAGTGGAACCCTGTATACCTGCACCCAAAGGTACAGAGATTGCCTGCATTGACTTTTCTGGGAAAATCAGTTTTTAAAATGGGACGGTACTGTCCGGTACTGAGTACCAGCACATTTTTATTTTCAGAAGGAGAGTCATGAGCAATTTTCAAGAGAAACGCAGTACTTTTAATTGGAGAGTACCGTCATTAGCTGCGGTGGCGCTGTGCTGATGACGGAGCGGTTCCGTCATGGCCCGCCCGACGCGCCTGCGGTGAGCGGGCATTTGAGCGGGCGGGGCCACGACGGAGCCGCTCCGTCATAAGCACAGCGCAACCGACGCTGGTGACGGAGCGGTTCCGTCACCAGCATGCGCCCGCCGCTCTTCCGCCCCGCCCCCTTAGCACTGCCGCGTAATAGCCGCCGCAGTGAAGGGGTTAAGCAGAGAGAGATTATGATTTGCTCAGAATCACAGGATGTTGAGTGTCCCTGCCGAGACTGAATCCTGGTTCCCTAGCTTGGAGGTCGAGCACTCTATCCGTTTAGGACACATCCTCTCATTCACTTTATTACACTATTGCTGGTTCTTTTTCATCCCTGCTTTCTCCTTTTGCCAGTGATTTTCTGTCTTTTGCGTGCTTGGTCTCCCCCTCCTTTCTGCCTTTCTCTGGCTCTTGTTCTGTGTCAAAGTCTGATGATGAAAAACAAATGCTGGTCATGGCCCAGGGGTGTCCCGAACCACTCGCCTTGGAGGCTTCAGCTGGGATGTAGGCTTCTATATGGACCTCTTCCGTCTGCAACTCCGCAGACAAAAGTTCACAATGAAAGCCTTACGTAAGAAAATGTGAAAGTCAGGGTTGATTAAATAAAAGTATTGTGATAGGATGAATGAGTAGGTGGATGAATGAGTGGGTGGATGGATGTCTGAATGGATAGATGGAAGGACGTGTGAAGGGATGGCAGAGTAAATGGAAATGTGAGTGGATGGATTGCAAAGAGGATCAGTTTTTTTAATGAAAGGCTTTACTGATGGATGTGTACAACAAAGCAGTCACGGCTGGCATGACTTACGGGTGGGGGGGTTGGAGGTTGCGTGGGTTGGGGGTGTCACATGGGGGAGGGGGAGGTTTAATTAAAAATTAAAATAAACAAAAAAAAAGTTAACTCACCTTCGACGGCCCGTTCCCGCGTCGTCTCTGCTCCACTCCTGGACGCAGAAAGCCTCCCTCCCATCCTCAAAGCCAATCACAACGCTGCAATGGCAGTGTTGTGATTGGTCGGGACACAGACTATGGGGAGGACATTTTCTCCCTTTAGGCTTCATTCAACCTACATGGAGAAAAGGCAGAGTGCGCATGACTGGTTTGAGGGCCAACCAAACAGTCAGTGCCCTCAGCAGTGGGCATGCCACTCCTCCCGTGCCCTAGAGCAGGACAGCCCACCCACCCGCCCCCAACCAAACCCTTCTGCTTTCTCGCAGTGCGAGATGCACAAACATAGAATGATATTTATAACATCATTTTATGTTTCTGCTTTTCGCACTGCGAGAAAGCAGTGGGGTGACCCTCCTCCGCCCACATGGGGGTGACGCTCCTCCGCCCACATGGAGGGGCCACCTCTGCATCAAAGGATGAATGTATGGGTGGATGGATATATGGACAGAAGCCTGCATAAATGGTGGCTGTGCGATGGAATGGTGAAAGATTGAATGATGGTTGAAAGAATGAATGTTGACAGCATGTAAAGGTGAAATGGTAGATTACAATGGGTTGATGGAAGGGTGAAGGGATGAATGGGTAGATACTCGGATGGAAGAAACAGGAGCGCCCTTCTGGGAAGGGTTGGACTCACTTCCTTCACTTGCTTGTGCCATGAGAGCTTTGTTGAAAGTGTGTGTGTGTGTGTGGGGGGGGGGGTGTTAATGTTCTGTATTCTCCCTTGCCCTTCATTCTGGTTCTCTACAAATAAGTTCTGGTGCCCCCCCTGCAACCAGTGGCTCAAATTAAGCCCTGTATGGCCAGTTCATGGAACATTAATCACCCTTGTTAAAAGAAGTGTCATTCTAGGTGGACTGCCACAGTCTAGCTGAGTCGGGAACTGTTGGTAATTGTATGAGGAATTCAGGTAGAGCTGCTGAAGGTTGACTCGTGACATGGGTCATGTGTGCTGGAAAACATACCAGATCTTTCAACACAATGAGATGGGAAGCAGGGTGACACATGGCTTTAAGCATGGCTTTAAGTGGGATGAAAAAACTGAGGGGGTCTCTCAAATGGGCGTGGCCAATGTAATTACGGACGTGGCTGAAACACGTAAGCTAAAAATCTGTGCTTAGCATAGTGTGCCGCCCGAGCTGTATTTTGCTGTTTCCGTCATTGCATCCTGTTATGATACAAGTAACATCATATACCTACAACAAGTCAGGACTATTGTCTTTGTCAATGGTTGTTAGTTGCATAAGATAAATGAGCAGCAACTATGGCTTGAATATAATATTGAAAAAGCTTTCACTTAAAGCCCTGGTGACCCCACAACAATGTTAGGGCTCCTGAGTTTCAAAAAGAGAAAAGGAGCAGTGTGTGGTGTGCAGCAGTGTGCGGCGTGCAGCATTGTGAGGCATGAGGCATGCAGTAGTGTGAGGCATGCAGCAGTGTGAGGCGTGCAGCAGTGTGAGGCGTGCAGCAGTGTGCAGCATGCAGCAGTTTGAGTAATGCAACAGTGTGCAGCAGTGTGAGACAAGCAGCAGTGTGAGGCGTGCAGCAGTGTGAGGCATGGAGCAGTGTGAGGCGTGCACCAGTGTGTGGCATGCAGCAGTGTGTGGCGTGCAGCAATGTGCAGCATGCAGCAGTGTGAGTCATGCAGCAGTGTGCAGCAGTGTGAGGCGTGCAGCAGTGTGAGGTGTGCGGCAGTGTGCAGCATGCAGCAGTGTGAGTAATGCAGCAGTGTGGTGTGCAGCAGTGTGTGGCGTGCAGCAGTGTGAGGCATGCAGCAGTGTGAGGCGTGCAGCAGTGTGTGGCGTGCAGCAGTGTGTGGCGTGCAGCAGTGTGTGGCGTGCATCAGTGTGAGGCGTGCAGTAGTGTGTAGCGTGCAGCAGTGTGTGGCAAGCAGCAGTGTGTCGTGCAGCAGTGTGTCGTGCATCAGTGTGCAGCATGCAGCAGTGTGAGGCATGCAGCAGTGTGTGGCATGCAGCAGTGTGTGACGTGCAGCAGTGTGTGGCGTGCGGCAGTGTGAGGTGTGCAGCAGTGTGCAACATGAAGCAGTGTGAGTAATGCAGCAGTGTGCAGCAGTGTGAGGCGTGCAGCAGTGTGCAGCAGTGTGAGGCGTGCAGCAGTGTGAGTCATGCAGCAGTGTGAGGCATGCAGCAGTGTGAGGCATGCAGCAGTGTGTGGCATGCAGCAGTGTGAAGTGTGCAACAGTGTGAGTCGTGCAGCAGTGTGAGGCGTGCAGCAGTGTGAGGCGTGCAGCAGTGTGAGGCAGGTGTGCAGCAGTGTGCAGCATGCAACAATGTGAAAAAATGCAGCAGTGTGAGGTGTGCAGAAGTGTGAGGCATGCAGCAGTGTCTGGCGTGCAGCAGTGTGTGGCGTGGCGTAGTGTATGGTGTGCAGCAGTGTGCAGCATGCAGCAGTGTGAGGCGTGCAGCAGTGTGTGGCATGCAGCAGTGTGTGGCGTGCAGCAGTGTGTGGCGTGCAGCAGTGTGTCGAGCAGCAGTGTGCAGCATGCAGCAGTGTGAGGCATGCAGCATTGTGAGGTGTGCAGCATACAGCAGTGTGAGTATTGCACCATTGTGCAGCATTGTGAGGCGTGCAGCAGTGTGAGGCGTGCAACAGTGTGATGCATGCAGCAGCATGAGACGTGCAGCAGTGTAAGTGCTTTGATACTAGAGTATGCATGCTCTCGTTTCTGTGCACGCATGCTCTGCTGCAACAGTGTGCGCGTTCCATTCTCAGGGTGAGTGCGTTTCGGGTTCTTAGTCACAAACAGTATGAATGAAGGATGAAAACAGGAAGAAGGGCAGTCATGCGGGGCGTGCGTGTTTTCTAATCGGAAATTGTGAGCGAGTGAACCAACGCAATGGTTTGTAAACAACAACAAAAGCGGACATCAAAGGAAGGGTATGAGGGAGCATATGGGGTGTGAGTGATAACGAAAGTTAATTGTTGTAAGAGGGGGAGCAGGAAGTGAGGCTGAGCGTGCGCTGGCAAAAGCAGTCTGCTGCTTTCAAGTCCGATGCCAGATGCCAGCTTCGTGCTTGAATGCCTCACATGCACTGGCAATAAACCGCATTCCAAAGGTCTTTGGGGGCATTTTCTGGTGCCCCTTACTAAATCTCTCGCATAGCGATCGCTTACGCGAGAGCTAGGCGAGACCTAAAAAGACTGCAAACAAGGGTGAATATAGAGTCGTTGTTTTATGACCCCGCCATACAGATATGAACGTTGGCCATTCGGAAGGCATCAGTATTAAGCGGTGGACCGTTGACATAGCGCCTAAAGCAATTGGTATGACCTCAAGGCACTTACACAGTATTGGGCACCTTTTCTAAGTCGGAAGGGAACTGTAAAGCAACCAGCATGGTCCGTTGTGGGTTAAGAACTCGCTCAGAAGAAATGTCGTGATCTGAAGGTCATGGCCCGGCCTTCCATCCTTCCGGAGTCAGAAAACTGAGCATCGTTAATTTGAACATTAGTAATACCTACCATACACAGCGCCTAAAAACAAGTAGTTCGAAAGGAAGCCCGACCTACAAAACAAGTTATTCTTGTAATTGTTTCTTGATTCGGCCTGCAGACGGACCTCAAGTGTGGGGCCTCAGGGCCGGACTTGGTGCCAGGCGCACGATGCTGGGTCGGAAGAGATGGGTTATGTTGCTTCATTAGCTGAGCACCGAGGCCTTTAAAGCCAGGGCTTTAAGTGGGCCAGGTCTCAGCGGTGCTGACCAACGGCAGTTTTTTTAAAGGGGGCCTCGAAACAGGTCTCTATCGTGTTATGTTTTGTGGCCTGGCACAGGCGGTCCGTTTTTTCCCAGATTGTAGTGACAGAAGGCACATGGATTTGTGTGTGCTCACACTGCTCACTTCTCACCAGTCACTACTTACTTTTCACCAGTGGAGAAGTTACAGCATGACGCATGTGAGGCATTCAAGCGCGAAGCTGGCATCTGGCATCTGGCATCGGACTTGAAAGCAGCAGACTGCTTTTGCCAGCGCGCGCTCGGCCTCACTTCCTGCTCCCCCTCTTACAACAATTAACTTTTGTTATCGCTCAGACCCCATATGCTCGTTCCCTCATACCCTTCCTTTGATGTCCGCTTTTGTCGTTGTTTACAAACCATTGCGTTGGTTCACTCGCTCACAATTTCCGATCAGAAAACACGCACGCCCCGCATGACTGCCCTTCTTCCTGTTTTCATCCTTCATTCATACTGTTTGTGACTAAGAACCCGAAACGCACTCACCCTGAGAATGGAACGCGCACACTGTTGCAGCAGAGCATGCGCGCACAGAAACGAGAGCATGCATACTCTAGTATCAAAGCACTTACACTGCTGCACGTCTCATACTGCTGCATGGATCACACTGTTGCACGCCTCACACTGCTGCACGCCTCACAATGCTGCACAATGGTGCAATACTCACACTGCTGCATGCTGCACACCTCACACTGCTGCATGCCTCACACTGCTGCATGCTGCACACTGCTGCTCGACACACTGCTGCACGCCACACACTGCTGCACGCCACACACTGCTGCATACCACACACTGCTGCACACCTCACACTGCTGCATGCTGCACACTGCTGCACACCACACACTACGCCACGCCACACACTGCTGCACGCCAGACACTGCTGCATGCCTCACACTTCTGTACACCTCACACTGCTGCATTACTCACATTGTTGCATGCTGCACACTGCTGCACGCCTGCCTCACACTGCTGCATGCCTCACACTGCTGCACACCTCACACTGCTGCACACTGCTGCATTACTCACACTGCTTCATGCTGCACACTGCTGCACACCTCACACTGCCGCACGCCACACACTGCTGCACGCCACACACTGCTGCATGCCAGACACTGCTGCATGCCTCACACTGCTGCATGCTGCACACTGATGCACGACACACTGCTGCACGACACACTGCTGCTTGCCACACACTGCTGCACGCTACACACTACTGCACGCCTCACACTGATGCACGCCACACACTGCTGCACGCCACACACTGCTGCACGCCACACACTGCTGCACGCCTCACACTGCTGCATGCCTCACACTGCTGCACGCCACACACTGCTGCACGCCTCACACTGCTGCACACCACACACCGCTGCACACCACACTGCTGCATGCTGCACACTGCTGCACGACACACTGCTGCATGCCACACACTGCTGCACGCCACACACTGCTGCACGCCTCACACTGCTGCACACTGCTGCATTGCTCACACTGCTACATGCTGCACACTGCCGCACGCCTCACACTGCTGCATGCCTCACACTCCTGCATGCCTCACACTGCTGCACCCCACACTGCTGCACGCCTAACACTGCTGCACGCCTCACACTGCTGCATGCCTCACACTGCTGCATGCTTCACACTGCTGCATGCCTCACACTACTGCACGCTGCACACTGCTGCATTACTCACACTGCTGCATGCTGCACACTGCCGCACGCCTCACACTGCTGCACGCCTCACACTGCTGCACACTGCTGCATGCTGCACATTGCTGCACGCCACACACTGCTGCATGCCACACACTGCTGCACGCCTCACACTGCTCCATGCCTCACACTGCTGCACGCCTCACACTGCTGCATGCCACACTGCTGCATGCCTCACGCCTCACGCCTCACACCGCTGCACGCCTCACACTGCTGCACGCCTCACACTGCTGCACGCCACACACTGCTAAATGCCTCACACTGCTGCAATCCTCACACTGCTGCACGCCTCACACTGCTGCACGCCTCACACTGCTGCACGCTGCACACTGCTGCACGCTGCACACTGCTGCTGTTGGACGTGGCCCATCTGGCAGGTCCGCCCCTGAAGTTTTTATGGTATATGTAACCTGGGGAGGGTGATTTCCCCTCTGAGTGAGTGTGAGGAGAGAGCGACCTACCCTTCCATAGGAATGCATGGGGAATGGATGAGTCCTCGGTAGTTCCCGATGCGTAGGGTGTGCAGGGTCAAGTCTGGTATGTATGAACTCGTGAGATTGAATGCTGCGCAACGGTATATGAGGTATGAGTGTGTCTAGTGTAGAAGTCCCCCTTTTGGAAGTTGGCATATTTGTGGAATATGTGCCTGGCGTATGATTGGCCGGGGCTGGCTGGTGAGCCTGGCTCCCAGGATCTGGGAGGGTCTGCCCCGGTGGTGAATGGAGTGTTTAGCATACTGATGTGAGGGGAGGAGTGAGCCTGGGTCTGCTTGTGGATTGACTGTCTGGTTTGAGTGTCATGAATGAGGCTGGGTTTTCCCCAGACAATGCTGGCTCCACCCCCTGGGGTGCGGCTGATGTTCCTAGCCTGGCCAGTGTAAAGAATCCCCCCATAACCAGTTCCAGCTGGTTCTCCCCCTGCCTGCCCCTTCAGACCAAGAATGTGTGTATAAAAAGGGTGCTGTGACACTCTGGACTTGTTCTTGTTCTCAACTTGAATCTACCAGGAGCTGCTGCTGCTTGGGCTCAGGGTTGGCTTGCCTCCCTGGGCCCTGCCCTACTCCTGGACTCCTGATGGTTTTCCCCCTCCCAGGAGCGGCTACGCTCCACCTGAGGTCCTAGACTCCCTATGGACTTTGCTACCTTCATCTGGCCTCTGGGGAGCGCTTTTCTCCTGATCCCTAGCGCTGAGAGCGCGGCATCTATACCCTAGCGCTTAGGAGCGCTGGGTTCATCGAGCCGGTGCCACCCGGCATTTGCCCTGCCCCACGGAGTTGCCAGACGCCCAGCGAGTGCCTACCTCGCCTACCCCCTTGCGTGGCATGTTTACGAGGGAGCCTACTCCTCGCTACCTCCCCGAGTTCACCGCTGCAGCCCGGAGTCGGCTGTGGAGGCACTGTGCCCGCCTCCCTATCCAGGGCCGCGCTGCCATTGGCGGCCCCGGAGAAAGCATTGCCGCCCCGCCATTGGTCCTGGCCGCCGGGACTCCTACCGCGTCATTGCGGGGCCGCGCAGGGATTGGCCCGACCTTGGAGGGCTTCCCCAGGCGCACCCGGCAGTCTATGGCTCTCCCGGAGGAGGGAGCGCCGCCATCGCCACGCCAAGGAGCTGAGGCCCCGTGAAGCCGCCGCCTCTATCAGCCGGTGAGTGCGGACGCTCCTCTGCCAGGGGGAGTGCTGTGGGCCCGCGAGGCCTCCTCCCTGGGCCCCAGAGTCCGGAAGGACTCCCACGATGCTCCGCATACGGCTCCTCCTTCCTTGAGCCCCAGAGAGGCTCCCTCTTGGCCCCCCTCATCTCTGAGCCCGGCGAGGCTCCCCCTTTGGCCCCCCTTACTTCCGAACCCGGCGAGGCTCCGCCTTGGGCCCCCTTCATTTCCGAGCCCGGCGAGGCTCCGCCTTGGGCCCCCTTCATCTCTGAGCCCGGCGAGGCTCCCCCTTTGGCCCCCCCTTTACTTCCAAGCCCGGCGAGGCTCCACCTGTGGTCCCCTCTCAACCCCAGAGCCCGAGAGGCTCCACCGTGCCAATGCCCCCCTCGTTCTCGAGCCCGAGTGGCTCCTCCAGTTGGCACTCCTTGTCCCCAGGGTCGGCGAGGCCCACACGACGTCCCTCAGTTGCCCAGCACTTAGTGGGCAACTGCTACGTTTAGGTTTGCCCTGGGCTCCCTGCCATGAACATCGAGACTCTGGGCCCCTTGCCCCAGAAAGGCCCGCTGGCCTGTGGATGGCTATGGACTAAGACTAAAGTGATCCCTACAAGTATTCTATGTTGCACCTCTACCGGTGCTCCTGTATGTTGTGTACCTTCACCTCCTTCGCCCCCCTCTGAATACCAGATGTCCCCTGTATGTGAGTCCTAGCAGTGGTCCCTTGGCCCTGCGCTGTACCTTCTTCCCTGTAGCCCCTGCCCGTGCCCCTGGCACCTTGTACAATGTATGTTCCTATGTGTCCTGCTTAATACAGAAACTATTTTTATATATATATATGGTGTGGAGTTCCTTTTGTGGGAGGCCGGGGATGTTGTTGTTGGTGGGTGCGTGCGCAAATGCTTCACATGTCCTCCGAGTTAGGCCTGGCTGCCCGCGCCGCGTTACCTAGGGGGCGAGCAGGGGTCGATTTTACATAGGAGTGGTGGTCTCTGACTGGCTGGGGTGCAAGTCCTGGCCGGCCGGGGGTCTCATTTCCTACAGCTGCATTACACAAACTGCTGCATGCTGCACACTGCTGAATGCCTCACACGGCTGCACGCCTCACACTGCTGCACTCACACTGCTGCACACCTCACACTTCTGCACGCCTCACACTGCTGTACACCTCACACTGCTGCATGTCTCACACTGCTGCACACTGTTGCATTACTCACACTGCTGCATGCTGCACACTGCTGCACGCCTCACACTGCTGCATGTCTCACACTGCTGCACACTGTTGCATTACTCAAACTGCTGCATGCTGCACACTGCTGCACGCCTTACACTGCTGCACGCCTCACACTGCTGCATGCTACATAGTGCTGCACGCCTCACACTGCTGCATGCCTCACACTACTGCACGCCTCACGCCTCACACTGCTGCACGCCGCACACTGCTGCACACCACACACTGCTGCATGCCACACACTGCTGCACACCACACACTGCTGCACGCCTCACACTGCTGCATGCTTCACACTGCTGCACACCTCACACTGCTGGACACTCCACACTGCTGCATTGCTCACACTGCTGCATGCTGCACACTGCTGCACGCCTCACACTGCTGCACGCCTCACACTGATGCACTCACACTGCTGCACACCTCACAATGCTGCACGCCTCACACTGCTGCACGCCTCACACTGCTGCACACTGCTGCATTACTCACACTGGTGCATGCTGCACACTGCTGCACGCCTCACACTGATGCATGCCTCACACTGCTGCATACCTCACACTGCTGCACTCCTCACACTGCTGCACACCTCACACTGCTGCACGCCTCACACTGCTGCACGCCTCATACTGCTGCACGCCTCACAGTGCTGCACACTGCTGCATTACTCACACAGCTGCACGCCTCACACTGCTGCATGCTCCACAATGCTGCATTACTCACACTGCTGCATGCTGCACACTGCTGCACGCCTCACACTGCTGCATGCTACACACTGCTGCACGCCTCACACTGCTGCATGCCTCACACTACTGCACGCCTCACGCCTCACACTGCTGCACGCCGCACACTGCTGCACACCACACACTGCTGCATGCCAAACACTGCTGCACACCACACACTGCTGCATGCCTCACACTGCTGCATGCTTCACACTGCTGCACACCTCACACTGCTGGACACTCCACACTGCTGCATTACTCACACTGCTGCATGCTGCACACTGCTGCACGCCTCACACTGCTGCACGCCTCACACTGATGCACTCACACTGCTGCACACCTCACACTGCTGCACGCCTCACACCGCTGCATGCCTCACACTGCTGCACATTGCTGCATTACTCACACTGGTGCATGCTGCACACTGCTGCACGCCTCACACTGATGCATGCCTCACACTGCTGCACGCCTCACACTGCTGCACACCTCACACTGCTGCACGCCTCACACTGCTGCACGCCTCATACTGCTGCACGCCTCACAGTGCTGCACACTGCTGCATTACTCACACAGCTGCACGCTCCACACTGCTGCATTACTCACACTGCTGCATGCTGCACACTACTGCATGCCTCACACTGCTGCACGCCTCACACTGATGCACTCACACTCCTGCACACCTCACACTGCTGCACGCCTCACACTGCTGCACGCCTCACACAGCTGCATGCCTCACACTGCTGCACACTGCTGCATTACTCACACTGCTGCATGCTGCACACTGCCGCACGCCTCACACTGCTGCATGCCACACACTGATGCACGCCTCACACTCCTGCACACCTCACACTGCTGCACGCCTCACACTCCTGCACACCTCACACTGCTGCACGCCTCACACTGCTGCACGCCTCACACAGCTGCATGCCTCACACTGCTGCACACTGCTGCATTACTCACACTGCTGCATGCTGCACACTGCCGCACGCCTCACACTGCTGCATGCTACACACTTGCTGTTCACCCTATGTGGGAAGGGTATGCCCAGACGTGGGTCCTATGCTCACTACGCCACTGGAATCAAGCTGTCCTGGCTGAAAATGGCTGATAGCCAGAAACTGGTCCTAGGATGCTTGATTTCGGTCCAGGGAAGACATGGCTTGGCAGTTCGATCTGGACTGTTCCCATGAGGCACTGGGTCAAGACTGATTTGCATATGGCCATGTCTGAACTGGGGTGGCTTGGTGAGCAAAATAACGATGGATTAAACCCCGATCTGTGACTGGGGATGAATGTTTTGACATTGTGCAACATTCTGTCCATCATCTTGTGTGTTTTGCTGGTCACCCTATGTGGGAAGGGTATGCCCAGACGTGGGTCCCGTGCTGACTGTGCCACTGGAATCAAGCTAGCCTGGCTGAAGGATGGATTAAACCCAGATCTGTGACTGGGGGTGAATGTTTTGCCATTTGCAACATTCCGTCCATCACCTTGTGTGTTTTGCGGTTCTAAGTACCAAGTCAGACGTTTGGCTCGGCTCTGGCTCGACCTTTCCTGTTAGCTTGCTGGCTCCACTCCACTAACCTCTGTTTTCACCAGAACCTTCCAAGACACCCAGATCTTTGATTTATGGTGAAAAGAATGCATTGTTTTCCATACCCAAGGCCTAGTTGCTTCACACTTGTGCGGGAATGTGCTTAATGGATGATATTGGCAGGTTCCAAATGCCAGATGCCTGGTCGGTATGCGGGCTGGTAGGCCCGCGAAGGTATGTATATATGTATGTCTTGGACACGCCCATCCAGGCCCTCGAAGCGAAGTGGGGTGAGCGTCAGATATCTCATTTAATAAGGCAGGGGATCCAGGGGCCCGCCCGGGGCTCTGTATGACGCATAACTGCAGCCAGAAAGGGGACGGCGGTGGAGGCAGGAGGGGGGCGGGGGGCGAAGGGAGAGGGGCCCTGCACTATGAATAGTGCTGCAGTGTTATGGCTGTGGATTTTAATGGAATATCTACTTCTGCTCTATGGGAAAGGAGCTAAAAATAGCGCCGGTCGGTCTCGGAGGGCTGATCAGTCTGTGACAGTAACTGGAAGACACCGGAGCCCGGGCACAGCACTGCGGGGCTGCACCGGGGGGAGCACAGCCTGTGGCGCCCGGTTTTTATCCTGTTGGGTGTTTTTTTAGCGGGGATACTTTAGACCCTGCTGCAGAGACGCCGGTCTGGGCGCGCGCGTCTATAAATAACGCCGGCGCGAGGGATGCAGCATCCGAGGACCTGGGTACCGGGGATGCGGGAGGATGTAGCCGGGATGAGGCGCCGGTGTGTCCCAGCGGGTACCAGAGGACGGAGGACAGCGGCCAGAAGGTACGGCGCTCCGAATCAATGAACTATGTTAAAAACGCGTGCCTGTCCCGGTGTTTGCGATCCGGCCCGTGCCGGCTGGAGGGACTTTGGGGGTTGGCAAGCTAGGGGCGAGAAGCCGCGGATTTGGACTCGGCGCTTTGCGGTGCCGCTCAGAAAATGGGATGCCCTGGCTCGAGCCACTCCAGGGGATGGTGCTTGGCAGCAAGGTGGCATAGGCAGGGCTGCGGTCATACCTCTGCAGGCTGTGCCAGCTGCACCCAAGGTTAATACGGTACAGTGGCACCGCTTCCCGCCCTCTAGGAATCTGCTCGGCAATGCACATATTCTATAGATACCATCATTTGATGTGCTTGACTTGATTGTATAATGATCTATGTATGCATGCTCGTATGTCTGTAGGCATAGCGCTTCAACGCCTCCTCAAGGGCAGCTGGCGCTATATAAATGCAATTATAATGTAATATGTATCTATGTGTATAAAGAGAATATATAATTCATATGCAATCCTTCATTTGAACAAAAGTACACGTTCCTGACAGTGTATACAACACGAGCAGCCTAGCTGCACCCCTTTAGAGAGAGCCCTCTCCCTAGAACCAAGGCACCCACAGGAGCAGTGGGTAGTCAAACTCATATCATAGGGGGATCATGGTAGCATGTGTGTGTTTGTGCGCGCGCATGTGTGTGTACACAGAGAGAGAGACAGAGGTATCTTAATGAATGCATGCATCACATCCATGGATATAGGGAAACAGAGAGCTAGGTACAGCGATGGGTAGAACGATAGATTAACTGTCACTCACACAGCCCGTTAAAAGACAAGTGGTTAGATAGATAGATAGATAGATAGATAGATAGATAGATAGATAGATAGATAGATAGATAGATAGATAGATAGATAGATAGATAGATAGATAGATAGATAGATAGACAGATAGGCAAATAGATAGATAGATAGATAGGTTGATAGATAACATAAGGGCATATGGATTAAGTGACTGGTGGGTGGTAGACAGAATAATGGAGAAAGAAGGATAGATAGATAGATAGATAGATAGATAGATAGATAGATAGATAGATAGATAGATAGATAGATGGATGGATGGATGGATGGATGGATGGATGGATGGATGGATGGATGGATGGATGGATGGATGGATGGATGGATGGATGGATGGATGGATGGATGGATGGATGGATGGATGGATGGATGGATGGATAGATAGATAGATAGATAGATAGATAGATAGATAGATAGATAGATAGATAGATAACTGAATGACATATGGATGATGTGACCTGTTAGTGGGTAGAAAGAAGAACTAATGTACAGAACGAGAGATAGATAGACAGACAGATAGATAGATAGACAGACAGACACAGAGGTTTCATTAGCATCTCTTCTCTCTCGAGGGAACCCTTTGCTGCTGTCCTCTGCCGCGAGCCTCTTTCATTTCTCATTTCTCCACTGAGTTGGCACGTCATTCGAAAGCCCATGTAACCATCGTTTTCACAGTGCTGTAATGCATCATGTTCCTGCCCTAAATCTGTAGGGCTATATTTGGTCCTGTGTTGTCAGATTGCTCAGTAATAAGAGAGAGTCATGCATGTACACGTTGTCAGATGCGTTGTTATCTAACTGATCATATATTTACATAGAATAAAACCGAAATTCGACCTCTGAGCAGTTAGATGAAAAATGGAAGCGCTTGGAATGGAATCTCCCCTGATGTGTCCAGGGGCGCGAGCCCTATTTTTAGCAAAGCGTTTACAGGGAAAACAGAGGGGTCCTGGACTGAGAGGCAAATGCTTTTTAAATATATGTGGGTCTGACCCCCTGTTCAGCTCTCTTTGCTTCGATTGTTTTAATATCAATCATGGGGGATTTGTACATACATGAATGAGTGCATGAAAAAAGCATGTACTTGCACAGGTATGTAACGCTGCAGTCGTTTCCACTTAAATCCAATGTTGAGGGTAATCTGTTGAAACTGACTTTCTGTTTGAAAAGTAAACTTTACCAGCAGCTCATTTTAATTTTATTTGAAAATCTAGGCACCACGCCTCATAAGTAAAGTTGTCCCTCGAGGCCCACCATAATTGTTGTTATTTATATCGAATTTAATGTTAACCTTTTATTCAAGCTCAGATTTATTAAAGCCTGATTCCACTCTCACGAAATGTCTAGAAAAGAGCCGGGCGCTGCAAGCAGAGCTCTTGCGAAGGCGCTCGCAATACCACACTAACCTTACGCTGCTTTGTGTGCAACCCTAAAGGAGTAAAACCTGTGCATGTTTTTATTAATAGGACAAGTGTATCGTGCCCGTTCCTTTATGTGCCCTGCTCTTTATGCCGTAGGCCCCGTCAATGGAGACATTATTCCCCCTACTTTACCTCTATGGTTGCATCCACCCCTCACTACCTCTAATAAATATTAATCTGTCCCTTACCTCTATGAATATATTAATCTGTCCCATTCCTCTATGATTATATTAATCTGTCCCTTACCTCTATGAATATATTCATCTGTCCCTTACCTATATGATTATATTAATCTGTCCCATTCCTCTATGATTATATTAATCTGTCCCATTCCTCTATGAATACATTCATCTGTCCCTTACCTCTATGAATATATTCATCTGTCCCTTACCTCTATGAATACAATCATCTGTCCCTTACCTCTTTGATTATATTCATCTCTCCCTTACCTCTATGAATATATTCTTCTGTGCCTTACCTCTATGATTATATTCATCTGTTCCTTACCTCTAAAAATATATTCACCTGTCCCTTACCACTATGAATATATTCACCTGTCCCTTACCTCTATGAATATATTCATCTGTCCCTTACCTCTATATATTCATCTGTCCCTTACCTCTATGATTATTTTCATCTGTCCCTTTCCTCTATGATTATACTCATCCGTTCCTTACCTCTATCAATATATTCATCTGTCCCTTACATCTATGATAATATTCATCTGTCCCTTACCTCTATGATTATACTCATCTGTCCCTTAGCTCTAAGAATGTATTCATCTGTCCCTTACCTCTATGATTATACTCATCTGTCCCTTACCTCTAAGAATGTATTCATCTGTCCCTTACCTCTATGAATATATTCATCTGTCTCTTACCTCTATGAATATATTCATCTGTCCCTTACCTATATGATTATATTCATCCACCCCTTACCACTATGATTATATTCATCGGTCCCTTACCTCTATGATTATATTCATCCGCCCCTTACCTCTGAGAATGTATTCATCTGTCCCATACCTCTATGAATATATTGATCTGTCCATTACCTCTATGATTATATTCATCTGTCCCTTGCCTATATGATTATATTCATCCACCCCTTACCTCTATGAATATATTTATCTGTCCCTTACCTCTATGATTATACTCATCTGTCCCTTACCTCTAAGAATGAATTCATCTGTCCCTTACCTCTATGAATATATTCATTTGTCTCTTACCTCTATGAATATATTCATCTGTCCCTTACCTATATGATTATATTCATCCACCCCTTACCTCTATGAATATATTCATCTGTCCCTTACCTCTATGATAATATTCATCTGTCCCTTACCTCTATGAATATATTCATCTGTCCTTTACCTCTATGATTATACTCATCTGTCCCTTACCTCTATGATTATACTGATCTCTCCCTTACCTCTATGAATGTATTCATCTGTCCCTTACCTCTATGATTATACTCATCTATCCCTTACCTCTAAGAATGTATTCATCTGTCCCTTTCCTCTATGATTATATTCATCTGTCCCTTACCTCTATGGTTATATTCATCCGCCCCTTACCTCTATGAATATATTTATCTGTCCCTTACCTCTATACATATATTCACCTGTCCCTTACCTCTATGATTCTACTCACCTGTCCCTTACCTCTATGAATATATTCATCTGTCCCTTACCCCTATGATTATATTCATCTGTCCCTTACCTCTATGAATATATTCATCCGCCCCTTACCTCTATGAATATATTTATCTGTCCCTTACCTCTATACATATATTCACCTGTCCCTTACCTCTATGATTCTACTCATCTGTCCCTTACCTCTATGAATATATTAATCTGTCCCTTACCTCTTTGATTATATTCATCTCTCCCTTACATTTATGATTATATTCATCTGTCCCTTACCTATATGATTATATTCATCCACCCCTTACCGCTATGATTATAATAATCTGTCCCATTCCTCTATGATTATACTCATCTGTCCCTTGCCTATATGATTATATTCATCTGTCCATTACCTATATGATTATATTCATCCACCCCTTACTGCTATGATTATATTCATCTGTACCTTACCTCTATGGTTATATTCATCCACCCCTTACCTCTATGAATATATTCATCTGTCCCTTACATCTATACATATATTCATCTGTCCCTTACCTCTATGATTATACTCATCTGTCCCTTACCTCTATGAATATATTGATCTGTCCATTACCTCTATGATTATATTCATCTGTCCCTTACCTCTATGATTACACTCATCTGTCCCTTACATCTATGATTATATTAATCTGTCCCTTACCTCTGATTATTTTCACCGGTCCCTTACCTCTGATCATATTCATCTGTCCCTTGCCTCTGATTATATTCATCTGTCCCTTACCTCTATGAATATATTCATCTGTCCCTTACCTCTATGATTATACTCATCTGTCCCTTGCCTATATGATTATACTCATCTATCCCTTACCTCTATGAATACATTCATCTGTCCCTTACCTCTATTAATATATTCATCTGTCCCTTACCTCTGTGATTATATTCATCTGTCCCTTACCTCTATGATTACACTCATCTGTCCCTTACCTCTATGATTATATTAATCTGTCCCTTACCTCTGATTATATTCACCTGTCCCTTACCTTTGATTATATTCATCTGTCCTTTACCTCTGATTATATTCATCTGTCCCTTACCTCTATGAATATATTCATCTGTCCCTTACCTCTATGATTATATTCATCTGTCCTTTAAATCTTTGATTATATTCATCTCTCCCTTACCTCTATGAATACACTCATCTGTCCCTTACCTCTTTGATTATATTCACCTCTCCCTTACCTCTATGAATATATTCATCTGTCCCTTAACTCTATGATTATAATCATCTGTCCCTTACCTCTATGAATGCATTCATCTGTCCCTTACCTCTTTGATTATATTCATCTCTCCCTTACCTCTATGAATATATTCATCTGTCCCTTACCTCTATGATTATATTCATCTGTCTCTTACCTCTATGAATATATTCATCTGTCCCTTACCTCTATGATTATACTCATCTGTCCCTTACCTCTATGATTATACTCATCTGTCCCTTACCTCTATGAATATATTCATCGGTCCTTTACCTCTATGAATATATTCATCTGTCCCTTACCTCTATGAATATATCCATCTGTCCCTTACCTCTATGATTATATTCATCTGTCCCTTACCTCTATGAATATATTCATCTGTCCTTTAAATCTTTGATTATATTAATCTCTCCCTTACCTTTATGAATACATTCATCTGTCCCTTACCTCTTTCATTATATTCACCTCTCCCTTACCTCTATGAATATATTCATCTGTCCCTTAACTCTATGATTATACTCATCTGTCCCTTACCTCTATGAATATATTCATCTGTCCCTTACCTCTTTGATTATATTCATCTCTCCCTTACCTCTATGAATATATTCATCTGTCCCTTAACTCTATGATTATATTCATTTGTCTCTTACCTCTATGAACATATTCATCTGTCCCTTACCTCTATGAATATATTCATCTGTCCCTTACCTCTAAGATTATACTCATCTGTCCCTTACCTCTATGAATATATTCATCGGTCCTTTACCTCTATGAATATATTAATCTGTCCCTTACCTCTATGAATATATTCATTTGTCCCTTACCTCTATGATTATATTCATCTATCCCTTTTCTCAATGATTATATTAATCTGTCCCTTACCTCTAAGAATTTATTCATCTGTCCCTTACCTCTATGATTATATTCAACTGTCCATACCTCTACGAATATATTCATCTGTCCCTTACCTCTATATATTCATCTGTCCCTTACCTCTATGATTATTTTCATCTGTCCCTTTCCTCTATGATTATACTCATCCGTTCCTTACCTCTATCAATATATTCATCTGTCCCTTACATCTATGATAATATTCATCTGTCCCTTACCTCTATGATTATACTCATCTGTCCCTTAGCTCTAAGAATGTATTCATCTGTCCCTTACCTCTATGATTATACTCATCTGTCCCTTACCTCTAAGAATGTATTCATCTGTCCCTTACCTCTATGAATATATTCATCTGTCTCTTACCTCTATGAATATATTCATCTGTCCCTTACCTATATGATTATATTCATCCACCCCTTACCACTATGATTATATTCATCGGTCCCTTACCTCTATGATTATATTCATCCGCCCCTTACCTCTGAGAATGTATTCATCTGTCCCATACCTCTATGAATATATTGATCTGTCCATTACCTCTATGATTATATTCATCTGTCCCTTGCCTATATGATTATATTCATCCACCCCTTACCTCTATGAATATATTTATCTGTCCCTTACCTCTATGATTATACTCATCTGTCCCTTACCTCTAAGAATGAATTCATCTGTCCCTTACCTCTATGAATATATTCATTTGTCTCTTACCTCTATGAATATATTCATCTGTCCCTTACCTATATGATTATATTCATCCACCCCTTACCTCTATGAATATATTCATCTGTCCCTTACCTCTATGATAATATTCATCTGTCCCTTACCTCTATGAATATATTCATCTGTCCTTTACCTCTATGATTATACTCATCTGTCCCTTACCTCTATGATTATACTGATCTCTCCCTTACCTCTATGAATGTATTCATCTGTCCCTTACCTCTATGATTATACTCATCTATCCCTTACCTCTAAGAATGTATTCATCTGTCCCTTTCCTCTATGATTATATTCATCTGTCCCTTACCTCTATGGTTATATTCATCCGCCCCTTACCTCTATGAATATATTTATCTGTCCCTTACCTCTATACATATATTCACCTGTCCCTTACCTCTATGATTCTACTCACCTGTCCCTTACCTCTATGAATATATTCATCTGTCCCTTACCCCTATGATTATATTCATCTGTCCCTTACCTCTATGAATATATTCATCCGCCCCTTACCTCTATGAATATATTTATCTGTCCCTTACCTCTATACATATATTCACCTGTCCCTTACCTCTATGATTCTACTCATCTGTCCCTTACCTCTATGAATATATTAATCTGTCCCTTACCTCTTTGATTATATTCATCTCTCCCTTACATTTATGATTATATTCATCTGTCCCTTACCTATATGATTATATTCATCCACCCCTTACCGCTATGATTATAATAATCTGTCCCATTCCTCTATGATTATACTCATCTGTCCCTTGCCTATATGATTATATTCATCTGTCCATTACCTATATGATTATATTCATCCACCCCATACTGCTATGATTATATTCATCTGTACCTTACCTCTATGGTTATATTCATCCACCCCTTACCTCTATGAATATATTCATCTGTCCCTTACATCTATACATATATTCATCTGTCCCTTACCTCTATGATTATACTCATCTGTCCCTTACCTCTATGAATATATTGATCTGTCCATTACCTCTATGATTATATTCATCTGTCCCTTACCTCTATGATTACACTCATCTGTCCCTTACATCTATGATTATATTAATCTGTCCCTTACCTCTGATTATTTTCACCGGTCCCTTACCTCTGATCATATTCATCTGTCCCTTGCCTCTGATTATATTCATCTGTCCCTTACCTCTATGAATATATTCATCTGTCCCTTACCTCTATGATTATACTCATCTGTCCCTTGCCTATATGATTATACTCATCTATCCCTTACCTCTATGAATACATTCATCTGTCCCTTACCTCTATTAATATATTCATCTGTCCCTTACCTCTGTGATTATATTCATCTGTCCCTTACCTCTATGATTACACTCATCTGTCCGTTACCTCTATGATTATATTAATCTGTCCCTTACCTCTGATTATATTCACCTGTCCCTTACCTTTGATTATATTCATCTGTCCTTTACCTCTGATTATATTCATCTGTCCCTTACCTCTATGAATATATTCATCTGTCCCTTACCTCTATGATTATATTCATCTGTCCCTTACCTCTTTGATTATATTCACCTCTCCCTTACCTCTATGAATATATTCATCTGTCCCTTAACTCTATGATTATAATCATCTGTCCCTTACCTCTATGAATGTATTCATCTGTCCCTTACCTCTTTGATTATATTCATCTCTCCCTTACCTCTATGAATATATTCATCTGTCCCTTACCTCTATGATTATATTCATCTGTCTCTTACCTCTATGAATATATTCATCTGTCCCTTACCTCTATGATTATACTCATCTGTCCCTTACCTCTATGATTATACTCATCTGTCCCTTACCTCTATGAATATATTCATCGGTCCTTTACCTCTATGAATATATTCATCTGTCCCTTACCTCTATGAATATATCCATCTGTCCCTTACCTCTATGATTATATTCATCTGTCCCTTACCTCTATGAATATATTCATCTGTCCTTTAAATCTTTGATTATATTAATCTCTCCCTTACCTCTATGAATACATTCATCTGTCCCTTACCTCTTTGATTATATTCACCTCTCCCTTACCTCTATGAATATATTCATCTGTCCCTTAACTCTATGATTATACTCATCTGTCCCTTACCTCTATGAATATATTAATCTGTCCCTTACCTCTTTGATTATATTCATCTCTCCCTTACCTCTATGAATATATTCATCTGTCCCTTAACTCTATGATTATATTCATTTGTCTCTTACCTCTATGAACATATTCATCTGTCCCTTACCTCTATGATTATACTCATCTGTCCCTTACCTCTAAGATTATACTCATCTGTCCCTTACCTCTATGAATATATTCATCGGTCCTTTACCTCTATGAATATATTAATCTGTCCCTTACCTCTATGAATATATTCATCTGTCCCTTACCTCTATGATTATATTCATCTATCCCTTTTCTCAATGATTATATTAATCTGTCCCTTACCTCTAAGAATTTATTCATCTGTCCCTTACCTCTATGATTATATTCAACTGTCCATACCTCTACGAATATATTCATCTGTCCCTTACCTCTATGAATATATTTATCGGTTCCTAACCTCTATGATTATACTCATCTGTCCCTTACCTCTATGAATATATTCATCTGTCCCTTACCTCTATGGTTATATTCATCTGCCCCTTACCTCTGATTGTAGTCATCTGTCTCGTATCTCTAAGAATGTATTCATCTGTCCCTTACCTCTATGATTATATTAATCTGTCCCTTACCTCTAGGAATTTATTCATCTGTCCCTTACCTCTATGATTAAATTCACTTGTCCATACCTCTATGAATATATTTATCTGTCCCTTACCTCTATAATTATATTCATCGGTTCCTAACCTCTATGATTATACTCATCTGTCCCTTACCTCTATGAATATATTCATCTGTCCCTTACCTCTATGAATATATTCATCTGTCCCTTACCTCTGATTGTAGTCATCTGTCCCTTATCTCTAAGAATGTATTCATCTGCTTTCCCTTACCTCTATGATTATTCTCATCTGTCCCTTACCTCTATGAATATATTCAACTGTCCCTTACCTCTAAGAATGTATTAATCTGTCCCTTACCTCTGTAAATATATTCATCTGTCCCTTACCTCTAAGAATATATTCATCTGTCCCTTACCTCTATGATTATACTCATCTGTCCCTTGCCTCTATGATTATACTCATCTGTCCCTTACCTCTATGAATACATTCATCTGTCCCTTACCTCTATTAATATATTCATCTGTCCCTTACCTCTGTGATTATATTAATCTGTCCCTTGCCTCTATGATTATACTCATCTGTCCCTTACCTCTATGAATACATTCATCTGCCCCTTACCTCTATGGTTATATTCATCCACCCCTTACCTCTATGAATATATTCATCTGTCCCTTACATCTATACATATATTCATCTGTCCCTTACCTCTATGATTATACTCATCTGTCCCTTACCTCTATGAATATATTGATCTGTCCCTTACCTCTATGATTATATTCATCTGTCCCTTACCTCTATGATTACACTCATCTGTCCCTTACATCTATGATTATATTAATCTGTCCCTTACCTCTGATTATATTCACCGGTCCCTTACCTCTGATCATATTCATCTGTCCCTTGCCTCTGATTATATTCATCTGTCCCTTGCCTCTATGATTATACTCATCTGTCCCTTACCTCTATGAATACATTCATCTGTCCCTTACCTCTATGGTTATATTCATCCACCCCTTACCTCTATGAATATATTCATCTGTCCCTTACATCTATACATATATTCATCTGTCCCTTACCTCTATGATTATACTCATCTGTCCCTTACCTCTATGAATATATTGATATGTCCCTTACCTCTATGATTATATTCATCTGTCCCTTACCTCTATGATTACACTCATCTGTCCCTTACATCTATGATTATATTAATCTGTCCCTTACCTCTGATTATATTCACCGGTCCCTTACATCTGATCATATTCATCTGTCCCTTGCCTCTGATTATATTCATCTGTCCCTTACCTCTATGAATATATTCATCTGTCCCTTACCTCTGTGATTATATTCATCTGTCCCTTGCCTCTATGATTATACTCATCTGTCCTTTACCTCTATGAATACATTCATCTGTCCCTTACCTCTATTAATATATTCATCTGTCCCTTACCTCTGTGATTATATTTATCTGTCCCTTGCCTCTATGATTATACTCATCTGTCCCTTACCTCTATGAATACATTTATCTGTCCCTTACCTCTATTAATATATTCATCTGTCCCTTACCTCTGTGATTATATTCATCTGTCCCTTACCTCTATGATTACATTCATCTGTCCCTTACCTCTATGATTATATTAATCTGTCCCTTACCTCTGATTATATTCACCTGTCCCTTACCTCTGATTATATTCATCTGTCCCTTACCTCTATGAATATATTCATCTGTCCCTTACCTCTATGATTATATTCATCTGTCCTTTAAATCTTGGATTATATTCATCTCTCCCTTACCTCTATGAATACATTCATCTGTCCCTTACCTCTTTGATTATATTCACCTCTCCCTTACCTCTATGAATATATTCATCTGTCCCTTAACTCTATGATTATACTCCTCTGTCCCTTACCTCTATGAATATATTCATCTGTCCCTTACCTCTTTGATTATATTCATCTCTCCCTTACCTCTATGAATATATTCATCTGTCCCTTACCTCTATGATTATATTCATCTGTCTCTTACCTCTATGAATATATTCATCTGTCCCTTACCTCTATGATTATACTCATCTGTCCCTTACCTCTATGATTATACTCATCTGTCCCTTACCTCTATGAATATATTCATCGGTCCTTTACCTCTATGAATATATTCATCTGTCCCTTACCTCTATGAATATATCCATCTGTCCCTTACATCTATGATTATATTCATCTGTCCCTTACCTCTATGAATATATTCATCTGTCCTTTAAATCTTTGATTATACTCATCTGTCCCTTGCCTCTATGAATACATTCATCTGTCGGTTACCTCTTTGATTATATTCACCTCTCCCTTACCTCTATGAATATATTCATCTGTCCCTTACCTCTGTGATTATACTCATCTGTCCCTTACCTCTATGATTACACTCATCTGTCCCTTACCTCTATGATTATATTAATCTGTCCCTTACCTCTGATTATATTCACCTGTCCCTTACCTTTGATTATATTCATCTGTCCTTTACCTCTGATTATATTCATCTGTCCCTTACCTCTATGAATATATTCATCTGTCCCTTACCTCTATGATTATATTCATCTGTCCTTTAAATCTTTGATTATATTCATCTCTCCCTTACCTCTATGAATACATTCATCTGTCCCTTACCTCTTTGATTATATTCACCTCTCCTTTACCTCTATGAATATATTCATCTGTCCCTTAACTCTATGATTATACTCATCTGTCCCTTACCTCTATGAATGTATTCATCTGTCCCTTACCTCTTTGATTATATTCATCTCTCCCTTACCTCTATGAATATATTCATCTGTCCCTTACCTCTATGATTATATTCATCTGTCCCTTACCTCTATGAATATATTCATCTGTCCCTTACCTCTATGATTATACTCATCTGTCCCTTACCTCTATGATTATACTCATCTGTCCCTTACCTCTATGAATATATTCATCGGTCCTTTACCTCTATGAATATATTCATCTGTCCCTTACCTCTATGAATATATCCATCTGTCCCTTACCTCTATGATTATATTCATCTGTCCCTTACCTCTATGAATATATTCATCTGTCCTTTAAATCTTTGATTATATTCATCTGTCCCTTACCTCTATGAATATATTCATCGGTCCTTTACCTCTATGATTATATTCATCTGTCCCTTACCTCTATGAATATATCCATCTGTCCCTTACATCTATGATTATATTCATCTGTCCCTTACCTCTATGAATATATTCATCTGTCCTTTAAATCTTTGATTATACTCATCTGTCCCTTGCCTCTATGAATACATTCATCTGTCGGTTACCTCTTTGATTATATTCACCTCTCCCTTACCTCTATGAATATATTCATCTGTCCCTTACCTCTGTGATTATACTCATCTGTCCCTTACCTCTATGATTACACTCATCTGTCCCTTACCTCTATGATTATATTAATCTGTCCCTTACCTCTGATTATATTCACCTGTCCCTTACCTTTGATTATATTCATCTGTCCTTTACCTCTGATTATATTCATCTGTCCCTTACCTCTATGAATATATTCATCTGTCCCTTACCTCTATGATTATATTCATCTGTCCTTTAAATCTTTGATTATATTCATCTCTCCCTTACCTCTATGAATACATTCATCTGTCCCTTACCTCTTTGATTATATTCACCTCTCCTTTACCTCTATGAATATATTCATCTGTCCCTTAACTCTATGATTATACTCATCTGTCCCTTACCTCTATGAATGTATTCATCTGTCCCTTACCTCTTTGATTATATTCATCTCTCCCTTACCTCTATGAATATATTCATCTGTCCCTTACCTCTATGATTATATTCATCTGTCCCTTACCTCTATGAATATATTCATCTGCCCCTTACCTCTATGATTATACTCATCTGTCCCTTACCTCTATGATTATACTCATCTGTCCCTTACCTCTATGAATATATTCATCGGTCCTTTACCTCTATGAATATATTCATCTGTCCCTTACCTCTATGAATATATCCATCTGTCCCTTACCTCTATGATTATATTCATCTGTCCCTTACCTCTATGAATATATTCATCTGTCCTTTAAATCTTTGATTATACTCATCTGTCCCTTACCTCTATGAATATATTCATCGGTCCTTTACCTCTATGATTATATTCATCTGTCCCTTACCTCTATGAATATATTCATCTGTCCCTTAACTCTATGATTATACTCATCTGTCCCTTACCTCTATGAATATATTCATCTGTCCCTTACCTCTTTGATTATATTCATCTGTCCCTTACCTCTATGAATATATTCATCTGTCCCTTAACTCTATGATTATACTCATCTGTCCCTTACCTCTATGAATATATTCATCTGTCCCTTACCTCTTTGATTATATTCATCTCTCCCTTACCTCTATGAATATATTCATCTGTCCCTTAACTCTATGATTATATTCATTTGTCTCTTACCTCTATGAACATATTCATCTGTCCCTTACCTCTATGATTATACTCATCTGTCCCTTACCTCTAAGATTATACTCATCTGTCCCTTACCTCTATGAATATATTCATCGGTCCTTTACCTCTATGAATATATTAATCTGTCCCTTACCTCTATGAATATATTCATCTGTCCCTTACCTCTATGATTATATTCATCTGTCCCTTTTCTCAATGATTATATTAATCTGTCCCTTACCTCTAAGAATTTATTCATCTGTCCCTTACCTCTATGATTATATTCAACTGTCCATACCTCTACGCATATATTCATCTGTCCCTTACCTCTATGAATATATTTATCGGTTCCTAACCTCTATGATTATACTCATCTGTCCCTTACCTCTATGAATATATTCATCTGTCCCTTACCTCTATGGTTATATTCATCTGCCCCTTACCTCTGATTGTAGTCATCTGTCTCGTATCTCTAAGAATGTATTCATCTGTCCCTTACCTCTATGATTATATTAATCTGTCCCTTACCTCTAGGAATTTATTCATCTGTCCCTTACCTCTATGATTAAATTCACTTGTCCATACCTCTATGAATATATTTATCTGTCCCTTACCTCTATGAATATATTCATCAGTTCCTAACCTCTATGATTATACTCATCTGTCCCTTACCTCTATGAATATATTGATCTGTCCCTTACCTCTATGATTATATTCATCTGTCCCTTACCTCTGATTGTAGTCATCTGTCCCTTATCTCTAAGAATATATTCATCTGCTTTCCCTTACCTCTATGATTATTCTCATCTGTCCCTTACCTCTATGAATATATTCAACTGTCCCTTACCTCTAAGAATGTATTCATCTGTCCCTTACCTCTATAAATATATTCATCTGTCCCTTACCTCTAAGAATATATTCATCTGTCCCTTACCTCTATGATTATACTCATCTGTCCCTTGCCTCTATGATTATACTCATCTGTCCCTTACCTCTATGAATACATTCATCTGTCCCTTACCTCTATTAATATATTCATCTGTCCCTTACCTCTGTGATTATATTCATCTGTCCCTTGCCTCTATGATTATACTCATCTGTCCCTTACCTCTATGATTATACTCATCTGTCCCTTACCTCTATGAATATATTGATCTGTCCCTTACCTCTATGATTATATTCATCTGTCCCTTACCTCTATGATTACACTCATCTGTCCCTTACATCTATGATTATATTAATCTGTCCCTTACCTCTGATTATATTCACCGGTCCCTTACCTCTGATCATATTCATCTGTCCCTTGCCTCTGATTATATTCATCTGTCCCTTACCTCTATGAATATATTCATCTGTCCCTTACCTCTGTGATTATATTCATCTGTCCCTTGCCTCTATGATTATACTCATCTGTCCCTTACCTCTATGAATACATTCATCTGTCCCTTACCTCTATTAATATATTCATCTGTCCCTTACCTATGTGATTATATTCATCTGTCCCTTGCCTCTATGATTATACTCATCTGTCCCTTACCTCTATGAATACATTCATCTGTCCCTTACCTCTATTAATATATTCATCTGTCCCTTACCTCTGTGATTATATTCATCTGTCCCTTACCTCTATGATTACACTCATCTGTCCCTTACCTCTATGATTATATTAATCTGTCCCTTACCTCTGATTATATTCACCTGTCCCTTACCTTTGATTATATTCATCTGTCCTTTACCTCTGATTATATTCATCTGTCCCTTACCTCTATGAATATATTCATCTGTCCCTTACCTCTATGATTATATTCATCTGTCCTTTAAATCTTTGATTATATTCATCTCTCCCTTACCTCTATGAATACATTCATCTGTCCCTTACCTCTTTGATTATATTCACCTCTCCCTTACCTCTATGAATATATTCATCTGTCCCTTACCTCTATGAATATATTCATCTGTCCCTTACCTCTTTGATTATATTCATCTCTCCCTTACCTCTATGAATATATTCATCTGTCCCTTACCTCTATGATTATATTCATCTGTCTCTTACCTCTATGAATATATTCATCTGTCCCTTACCTCTATGATTATACTCATCTGTCCCTTACCTCTATGATTATACTCATCTGTCCCTTACCTCTATGAATATATTCATCAGTCCTTTACCTCTATGAATATATTCATCTGTCCCTTACCTCTATGAATATATCCATCTGTCCCTTACATCTATGATTATATTCATCTGTCCCTTACCTCTATGAATATATTCATCTGTCCTTTAAATATTTGATTATATTCATCTCTCCCTTACCTCTATGAATACATTCATCTGTCCCTTACCTCTTTGATTATATTCACCTCTCCCTTACCTCTATGAATTTATTCATCTGTCCTCAACTCTATGATTATACTCATCTGTCCCTTACCTCTAAGAATGTATTCATCTTTCCCTTACCTCTATGATTATATTCAACTGTCCATACCTCTACGAATATATTCATCTGTCCCTTACCTCTATGAATATATTTATCGGTTCCTAACCTCTATGATTATACTCATCTGTCCCTTACCTCTATGAATATATTCATCTGTCCCTTACCTCTATGATTATATTAATCTGTCCCTTACCTCTAGGAATATATTCATCTGTCCCTTACCTCTATGATTATATTCACTTGTCCATACCTCTATGAATATATTTATCTGTCCCTTACCTCTATGAATATATTCATCGGTTCCTAACCTCTATGATTATACTCATCTGTCCCTTACCTCTATGAATATATTCATCTGTCCCTTACCTCTATGAATATATTCATCTGTCCCTTACCTCTGATTGTAGTCATCTGTCTCTTATCTCTAAGAATGTATTCATCTGCTTTCCCTTACCTCTATGATTATTCTCATCTGTCCCTTACCTCTATGAATATATTCAACTGTCCCTTACCTCTAAGAATGTATTCATCTGTCCCTTACCTCTATAAATATATTCATCTGTCCCTTACCTCTAAGAATGTATTCATCTGTCCCTTGCCTCTTTGATTGTATTCACTTGTCCCTTACTTCTATGAATATATTCATCTGTCCCTTACCTCTAAGAATGTATTCATCTGTCCCTTACCGCTATGATTATACTCATCTGTCCCTTACCTCTATGAATATATTCAACTGTCCCTGACCTCTAAGAATGTATTCATCTGTCCCTTACCTCTAAGAATGTATTCATCTGTCCCTTACCTCTTAGATTGTATTCATCTGTCCCTTACCTCTATGAATATATTCATCTGTCCCTTACCTCTAAGAATGTATTCATCTGTCCCTTACCGCTATGATTATACTCATCTGTCCCTTACCTCTATGAATATATTAATCGGTCCCTTACCTCTATGAATATATTCATCTGTCCCTTACCTCTATGTTTATACTCATATGTCCCTTATCTCAATGATTATATTAATCTGTCCCTTACCTCTATGATTATACTCATCTGTCCCTTACCTCTATGAATATATTCATCGGTCCTTTACCTCTATGAATATATTCATCTGTCCCTTACCTCTATGAATATATTCATCTGTCCCTTACCTCTATGATTATATTTATCTGTCTCTTATCTCAATGATTATATTAATCTGTCCCTTACCTCTAAGAATTTATTCATCTGTCCCTTACCTCTATGATTATATTCAACTGTCCATACCTCTACGAATATATTCATCTGTCCCTTACCTCTATGAATATATTTATCGGTTCCTAACCTCTATGATTATACTCATCTGTCCCTTACCTCTATGAATATATTCATCTGTCCCTTACCTCTATGATTATATTCATCTGTCCCTTACCTCTGATTGTAGTCATCTGTCTCGTATCTCTAAGAATGTATTCATCTGTCCCTTACCTCTATGATTATATTAATCTGTCCCTTACCTCTAGGAATTTATTCGTCTGTCCCTTACCTCTATGATTATATTCACTTGTCCTTACCTCTATGAATATATTTATCTGTCCCTTACCTCTATGAATATATTCATCGGTTCCTAACCTCTATGATTATACTCATCTGTCCCTTACCTCTATGAATATATTCATCTGTCCCTTACCTCTATGAATATATTCATCTGTCCCTTACCTCTGATTGTAGTCATCTGTCCCTTATCTCTAAGAATGTATTCATCTGCTTTCCCTTACCTCTATGATTATTCTCATCTGTCCCTTACCTCTATGAATATATTCAACTGTCCCTTACCTCTAAGAATGTATTCATCTGTCCCTTACCTCTATAAATATATTCATCTGTCCCTTACCTCTAAGAATATATTCATCTGTCCCTTACCTCTATGATTATACTCATCTGTCCCTTGCCTCTATGATTATACTCATCTGTCCCTTACCTCTATGAATACATTCATCTGTCCCTTACCTCTATTAATATATTTATCTGTCCCTTACCTCTGTGATTATATTCATCTGTCCCTTGCCTCTATAATTATACTCATCTGTCCCTTACCTCTATGAATACATTCATCTGTCCCTTACCTCTATGGTTATATTCATCCACCCCTTACCTCTATGAATATATTCATCTGTCCCTTACATCTATACATATATTCATCTGTCCCTTACCTCTATGATTATACTCATCTGTCCCTTACCTCTATGATTATATTCATATGTCCCTTACCTCTATGATTACACTCATCTGTCCCTTACATCTATGATTATATTAATCTGTCCCTTACCTCTAAATATATTCACCGGTCCCTTACCTCTGATCATATTCATCTGTCCCTTGCCTCTGATTATATTCATCTGTCCCTTACCTCTATGAATATATTCATCTGTCCCTTACCTCTGTGATTATATTCATCTGCCCCTTGCCTCTATGATTATACTCATCTGTCCCTTACCTCTATGAATACATTCATCTGTCCCTTACCTCTATTAATATATTCATCTGTCCCTTACCTCTGTGATTATATTCATCTGTCCCTTGCCTCTATGATTATACTCATCTGTCCCTTACCTCTATGAATACATTCATCTGTCCCTTACCTCTGTTAATATATTCATTTGTCCCTTACCTCTGTTATTATATTCATCTGTCCCATACCTCTATGATTACACTCATCTGTCCCTTACCTCTATGATTATATTAATCTGTCCCTTACCTCTGATTATATTCACCTGTCCCTTACCTTTGATTATATTCATCTGTCCTTTACCTCTGATTATATTCATCTGTCCCTTACCTCTATGAATATATTCATCTGTCCCTTACCTCTATGATTATATTCATCTGTCCTTTAAATCTTTGATTATATTCATCTCTCCCTTACCTCTATGAATACATTCATCTGTCCCTCACCTCTTTGATTATATTCACCTCTCCCTTACCTCTATGAATATATTCATCTGTCCCTTAACTCTATGATTATACTCATCTGTCCCTTACCTCTATGAATATATTCATCTGTGCCTTACCTCTTTGATTATATTCATCGCTCCCTTACCTCTATGAACATATTCATCTGTCCCTTACCTCTATGATTATATTCATCTGTCTCTTACCTCTATGAATATATTCATCTGTCCCTTACCTCTATGATTATACTCATCTGTCCCTTACCTCTATGATTATACTCATCTGTCCCTTACCTCTATGAATATATTCATCGGTCCTTTACCTCTATGAATATATTCATCTGTCCCTTACCTCTATGAATATATCCATCTGTCCCTTACCTCTATGATTATATTCATCTGTCCCTTACCTCTATGAATATATTCATCTGTCCTTTAAATCTTTGATTATATTCATCTCTCCCTTACCTCTATGAATACATTCATCTGTCCCTTACCTCTTTGATTATATTCACCTCTCCCTTACCTCTATGAATATATTCATCTGTCCCTCAACTCTATGATTATACTCATCTGTCCCTTACCTCTATGAATATATTCATCTGTCCCTTACCTCTTTGATTATATTCATCTCTCCCTTACCTCTATGAATATATTCATCTGTCCCTTACCTCTATGATTATATTCATTTGTCTCTTACCTCTATGAACATATTCATCTGTCCCTTACCTCTATGATTATACTCATCTGTCCCTTACCTGTATGATTATATTCACTTGTCCATACCTTTATGAATATATTTATCTGTCCCTTATCTCTATGAATATATTCATCGGTTCCTAACCTCTATGATTATACTCATCTGTCCCTTACCTCTATGAATATATTCATCTGTCCCTTACCTCTATGAATATATTCATCTGTCCCTTACCTCTGATTGTAGTCATCTGTCCCTTATCTCTAAGAATGTATTCATCTGCTTTCCCTTACCTCTATGATTATTCTCATCTGTCCCTTACCTCTATGAATATATTCAACTGTCCCTTACCTCTAAGAATGTATTCATCTGTCCCTTACCTCTATAAATATATTCATCTGTCCCTTACCTCTAAGAATATATTCATCTGTCCCTTACCTCTATGATTATACTCATCTGTCCCTTGCCTCTATGATTATACTCATCTGTCCCTTACCTCTATGAATACATTCATCTGTCCCTTGCCTCTATTAATATATTCATCTGTCCCTTACCTCTGTGATTATATTCATCTGTCCCTTGCCTCTATGATTATACTCATCTGTCCCTTACCTCTATGAATACATTCATCTGTCCCTTACCTCTATGGTTATATTCATCCACCCCTTACCTCTATGAATATATTCATCTGTCCCTTACATCTATACATATATTCATCTGTCCCTTACCTCTATGATTATACTCATCTGTCCCTTACCTCTATGAATATATTGATCTGTCCCTTACCTCTATGATTATATTCATCTGTCCCTTACCTCTATGATTACACTCATCTGTCCCTTACATCTATGATTATATTAATCTGTCCCTTACCTCTGATTATATTCACCGGTCCCTTACCTCTGATCATATTCATCTGTCCCTTGCCTCTGATTATATTCATCTGTCCCTTACCTCTATGAATATATTCATCTGTCCCTTACCTCTGTGATTATATTCATCTGTCGCTTGCCTCTATGATTATACTCATCTGTCCCTTACCTCTATGAATACATTCATCTGTCCCTTACCTCTATTAATATATTCATCTGTCCCTTACCTCTGTGATTATATTCATCTGTCCCTTGCCTCTATGATTATACTCATCTGTCCCTTACCTCTATGAATACATTCATCTGTCCCTTACCTCTATTAATATATTCATCTGTCCCTTACCTCTGTGATTATATTCATCTGTCCCTTACCTCTATGATTACACTCATCTGTCCCTTACCTCTATGATTATATTAATCTGTCCCTTACCTCTGATTATATTCACCTGTCCCTTACCTTTGATTATATTCATCTGTCCTTTACCTCTGATTATATTCATCTGTCCCTTACCTCTATGAATATATTCATCTGTCCCTTACCTCTATGATTATATTCATCTGTCCTTTAAATCTTTGATTATATTCATCTCTCCCTTACCTCTATGAATACATTCATCTGTCCCTTACCTCTTTGATTATATTCACCTCTCCCTTAGCTCTATGAATATATTCATCTGTCCCTTAACTCTATGATTATACTCATCTGTCCCTTACCTCTATGAATATATTCATCTGTCCCTTACCTCTTTGATTATATTCATCTCTCCCTTACCTCTATGAATATATTCATCTGTCCCTTACCTCTATGATTATATTCATCTGTCTCTTACCTCTATGAATATATTCATCTGTCCCTTACCTCTATGATTATACTCATCTGTCCCTTACCTCTATGATTATACTCATCTGTCCCTTACCTCTATGAATATATTCATCGGTCCTTTACCTCTATGAATATATTCATCTGTCCCATACCTCTATGAATATATCCATCTGTCCCTTACCTCTATGATTATATTCATCTGTCCCTTACCTCTATGAATATATTCATCTGTCCTTTAAATCTTTTATTATATTCATCTCTCCCTTACCTCTATGAATACATTCATCTGTCCCTTACCTCTTTGATTATATTCACCTCTCCCTTACCTCTATGAATATATTCATCTGTCCCTCAACTCTATGATTATACTCATCTGTCCCTTACCTCTATGAATATATTCATCTGTCCCTTACCTCTTTGATTATATTCATCTCTCCCTTACCTCTATGAATATATTCATCTGTCCCTTACCTCTATGATTATATTCATTTGTCTCTTACCTCTATGAACATATTCATCTGTCTCTTACCTCTATGATTATACTCATCTGTCCCTTACCTCTATGATTATACTCATCTGTCCCTTACCTCTATGAATATATTCATCGGTCCTTTACCTCTATGAATATATTCATCTGTCCCTTACCTCTATGAATATATTCATCTGTCCCTTACCTCTATGATTATATTCATCTGTCCCTTATCTCAATGATTATATTAATCTGTCCCTTACCTCTAAGAATGTATTCATCTTTCCCTTACCTCTATGATTATATTCAACTGTCCATACCTCTACGAATATATTTATCTGTCCCTTACCTCTATGAATATATTCATCGGTTCCTAACCTCTATGATTATACTCATCTGTCCCTTACCTCTATGAATATATTCATCTGTCCCTTACCTCTATGAATATATTCATCTGTCCCTTACCTCTGATTGTAGTCATCTGTCCCTTATCTCTAAGAATGTATTCATCTGCTTTCCCTTACCTCTATGATTATTCTCATCTGTCCCTTACCTCTATGAATATATTCAACTGTCCCTTACCTCTAAGAATGTATTCATCTGTCCCTTACCTCTATAAATATATTCATCTGTCCCTTACCTCTAAGAATGTATTCATCTGTCCCTTGCCTCTTTGATTGTATTCATCTGTCCCTTACTTCTATGAATATGTTCATCTGTCCCTTACCTCTAAGAATGTATTCATCTGTCCCTTACCGCTATGATTATACTCATCTGTCCCTTACCTCTATGAATATATTCAACTATCCCTTACCTCTAAGAATGTATTCATCTGTCCCTTACCTCTAAGAATGTATTCATCTGTCCCTTACCTCTTAGATTGTATTCATCTGTCCCTTACCTCTATGAATATATTCATCTGTCCCCTACCTCTAAGAATGTATTCATCTGTCCCTTACCGCTATGATTATACTCATCTGTCCCTTACCTCTATGAATATATTCATCGGTCCCTTACCTCTATGAATATATTCATCTGTCCCTTACCTCTATGTTTATACTCATATGTCCCTTATCTCAATGATTATATTAATCTGACCCTTATCTCAATGATTATACTCTTCTGTCTCTTACCTCTATGAATATATTAATCTTTCCCTTACCTCTATGATTACATTAATTCGTCCCTTACCTATATGATTATATTCGTCTGTCTGTCCCTTCCCTCTATGATTATATTCATCTGTCCCATACATCTATGATGGTAATGGTCTGGTTAAGTGTGCCCACCAGTGTAGCCAGGCCCCTCAGTGGAATATTAGGAGCATAATGCAGTGGCGTGTTCATAAAATGGAGGGCGCATCTCAAGGGTATAATGACATAGTGAAGCAGGAGAGAGAGACGAAGGGGGTCGTATCACTCAAGGTAACAACAGTCTGTGAAGTGTGCCCCCTCTCAACATATGTCCAGCATAAACAATTTCATTCAGCTGCAACTCTGCTAACCAATAGGACAGCCATTGTTAATACCAGGCCAAACAATGGACCTTAAAGTCGGGTACTCCCATCTTCCCCTCCCCTATCCCCGGAGGCAACTGTAACTTGTGTACGGTAACTCGACTTCTACTTGTACCCCAAATGAGGTCAGTCAACAGGGAATTCAATGTTCTGAATATAGCCATGGGGACCACAACCGGTAGGTTGACGAAGTAGTATAATAGATGCAGCATTATCCCCATTCTAGGCAATGTTACCCATCCTGAAATCAACAGGGGCAGAGTAGTCCAGAATTTGATCTGGGATTTTAAGGATGTGATGGTCTTAAACAAATTACTGTCTATCAGGTCTATGAGTTACTTGTAAATTTAGATGCCTAGGTACCGAAATGTTTATTGTGCAGCTGTTATAGACTGATAATCAGGGAATTTGTAAGCACAGCTACTACACTTTCGAAAAGGACTCAAGGCTCTGAAGGTGGGGGGGGGCACAGCACTTGGGAGATCACAGTGATTTGTCGAAGAGCCAGGTCTTGAGGTCCTTTAGGAATTTGGAGAGTGTTGGTGTCTGTCGGAGGCGGAGAGGGAGGGTGTTCCATGCCTTGGCCATGGGGAAGGGGTAAGGAGCGTCCTCCTGTTTGGGTCTTTTTGATGAGTGGTATTGTTGCAAGAGAGAGCTGGGCCTAGGGGAGGGATTTTTGGGGTGCGTAGAATGAGAGGCAGTAGTTCATGTAGGTAGGTCAGGTGTTGTGGAGGGCTTTGTGGGCATGGGTGAGATGTTTGAAGGTGATTCTCTTCTCAACGGGGAGCCAATGTAGTGTCCGTAGAGGTTGGTTGATGTGGCAGTGTCGCAGTAGGTTGAGGACTAGTCTGGTGGCGGCGTTCTGGATGTTCTGGAGTTTGCAGGTGAGGTTCTTATTGATCCTGGAATAGAGTGTGTTACCTAGTCCAGTCTGCTGCTGATGAGGGCTCCGGTGACGGTTTTCCTGTGTTGAAGGGGAATCCAGTAGGTCTTTCAGAGTAGTCGAAGAGTGTGGTAGCAGGTGGAGGTGACTGTGTTGATCTGGCGGTCCATTTTGAGTTCGGAGTCCAGGATGATTCTGAGGTTGCTTGCGTGGTCTTTGGGAGAGGGAGGTGTCCCTAGGGAAGGGGTGACAAATGCAAAAAGAACAATTGATGAACAGAATGCAGAACAATGTCATACATTCACCCCAGTGCAGAGATCTGGGCCTAGGGAAGGGGGCCAGCAGGTCTTGTTCCAGGCATTGGGGTGTGAGCCCATGATGAGTACTTCGGTTTTGTACGATTTGAGTTGTAGGCAGCTGTTCTTCATCCACCTGGTGACTGCTTCCATTCCTTCTTGAAAATTGTGTTTGTATGTGTTGGTTTCAATGGATAGGGAGAGGATGAGTTGGGAGTCATCTGCCTATGATACGATGTTGAGTCCGTGTGATTTGGCGATGGATGCGAGCGGGTCCATGTAGGATTTGAACAGGGTGGGGCAAATGGAGGATCCTTGGGGGGCTCCGCAGGTGGATGGTGTGGGCCCTGAAAGAAAGGGAGGGAGTCTGACACGTTGTATTCTGCCGGAGAGGAAAGAGCGGATCGAGCGAGGGCCTTTTTCTGAATTCCTGCTTTGTTGAGTCTGCTGGCTATGGTGCGGTGTGAGATTGTGTCGAAAGCAGGGGAGAGGTCCAGGAGGATGAGGGCCACAGTCTCTCCTCTGTTGCCATCTGATAGACTGCATGTCCAGTAGCAGGGTTTCCTGAGGAACAGCGTCCTGAAATGAGAGTGCATGAGACTTAAGACCTTATTACGAGCTCAGCTGTCCAACCGCCAAAGACCGCGTCCACAGCGGCTAAGAGACCGCTGCGCATGTGACCTACTTACCGCCATATTATGAGTGTCCCAGTGTGACTGCAGCGGTCTTGCAGTGGTAGGCAATGTATTTCCATATATATCAACGCCTGTGTGTACATTCCGCATGCATATGTGTCAAATGCAAAAATATGCATGATATATTTTGAAAATTACCACCTACCCATTACCAGAGTCCGACCCATATGTGAGCAGTCGTGGCAATGGGCACATGGTACCAAAGCACTTACCTGTATTTCAACGAAGACAGGGTTGTATTCCTCGGAGTGAAGATGCTTCTGTGTAGGGGCACCTGGTGAAAGGGATCCACATCGAAATCTGCTGGGAAGAACTAGAAAGGGGTGAGTATGCACCCCAAATCCTTTGTTTCCACCGATCTTCAGGCAGAAGTTCTGCTGCTGAGATCATCTCATCAGAAAGTTAACTCGTAATATGGACAGTGGTGTCGCCCAATGGAGGCTCCCTTCCCCTGACTGTGACCCCAGCATTCAGCGGTGTGCTGGCAGTGCTGGTGTCCAGACGCGGTCTACGCAAAGCTAATCTGCCAACTCATATACAGCGGATGGCTAACTGCAGTCGGCCTGCCACCGCTGGGGAGGTGGTCCACAGACTGCCAAACTCGTAATAAGCCCTTAGTTTAATTAACCTGGAGACCAGATAGGGCACCGAATGAGTGGAGTAAATCAGAGATAGGGCCAAAATCCATACTCAGATAATGAGCATAGATTATCATATCATCGACATACATGGAGACTGCATGGATTTGAGGTCCCTGTGTAATGCCCCAGCCTTGGACCTTTGCTTGTATGATAGAATTCCTCAGTCTCTTATCAGTTCAGTTCAGTTAGTCTTTATTCGATAATTTACAATCATAAAAGACACAATACAAACATAAAAGTGTCATAAAAAACAGTTAAAACCTTAAAAACATATATTTAATACAGGATTAATACAGATTTAACCCCACAGTATCGAAAACCTAACTAAACACAAAAGGTAAAATAGAATTTATCTAGTATAATGTTTCATACATTCATTCTCTGATAGGGAGCTACATTGGATTATGGCTCTCTAACACTAAGTTTAAATCCTCAGCAATCTCCAGTTTTTTCCTCCTCAGTGCCCCGGCCCAACTCAAAAATTTCGCTACGGCAATAACAATATCTGCACGCGTGTACGATATCAGGATACGCATAGCCATCATGCATGATCTAGTTCCAAGGTTGGAACAGAGTGGCTTTAGCCACCTATGGCGTGGGCCATTATAAACCTGACGAAATAACATTATTACGGGTTGCACACCTCTTGTTTCACCTGGTACTTATTAATGACACTTTTTATTCATTCTAGTTTCATGATTCGGCGTGCTCACTGCTTGACATGCCAAGCCCACTCCACATGTGACGAACATAAACATCCAAAATGCGGGGCTGCGTTTCAGCCCCACTCCAGTGGCAACAGCCTCTTTTTTCAATTGCATTTGCATCCATTTCTTTACTCTAATCTTTTTTCTTTTTCTTCGTGTTTTAAACCCGTCCATATTTCACAGTTGTACTCCTGAATCTTGTGTAAATAATCCTTTCTAATTCAACCTCAAGCAGGGGTTCGCATTTTTCAAAGTTTCTCATGCTCTGGTGGGCCCGAAGAACCTCTCTCCCCAAAACACGAACAGAAGCATGGTTCTTTGTTTAGCAGTTAATTTATTATCCAATGCATTTCGGACCTATACAAAGGTCCTTCGTCAGGGAAACACTGTCAACGAACAAAATAGAAAAACATTTACTACCATTTACATTTTATCTGAAACGACATGTTTTTTTTAAAATATACAATCACTTAACTGCAATCTGCTTAATGATAGAAATACTTCTCTTTCAGAATAATTAGCTTTCAACTTCTTTGTTCCTCACCATTAAGTTCCTATCCACCCCATTAATTGAAAAAACTCCTTTCCCCGGCGGGTCAAAACCACCCCTCTAACTGCTGTACCACACCTCTCATTCCTCACCCTCTCATACTGGTGGCAACTTCGTCATGATACTATCCACCCCAGTCTACTCCTCCCTCACTGTGTTCCTTCTTTCAAACACTCGGTTCCTCCCTTGTCTCCCTCGTTCTTCTGATGCTGCGCTTTGCACATACCTGCCAAACATAGCGTCTGCCTTGCTTTTCGTGATGCTGCAAGCATTACCTTCTATTCTACTCCCCGTTTCTTTTAAAGAGCATGAGAAACTTTGAAAAATGCGAACCCCTGCTTGAGGTTGAATTAGAAAGGATTATTTACACAAGATTCAGGAGTACAACTGTGAAATATGGACGGGTTTAAAACACGAAGAAAAAGAAAAAAGATTAGAGTAAAGAAATGGATGCAAATGCAATTGAAAAAAGAGGCTGTTGCCACTGGAGTGGGGCTGAAACGCAGCCCCGCATTTTGGATGTTTATGTTCGTCACATGTGGAGTGGGCTTGGCATGTCAAGCAGTGAGCACGCCGAATCATGAAACTAGAATGAATAAAAAGTGTCATTAATAAGTACCAGGTGAAACAAGAGGTGTGCAACCCGTAATAATGTTATTTCGTCAATTTTTTGAGCCCCCAAGGAGTTAGCACCCATCAAAAGCAAAGTATAAAGTACATAACTGAGGATGTATTGGACGCTTCAAGCAAGGGAAAAACATCCGGTTCAGCGTGCCAGTTAATTTACTAAAGAGTCGAGAGGAAAACGTTTTGAAACCCAATAGAAGAAGAACATGATCAACGACATGTCTTAATAATGTTTTAATAATGTGTAAGCATTCTGTTTGTGGTACAAACTGATTCGGCTCTGTGAGGGCCGCGGTATGAACATTTCCGGTTATTTCACCGCCAGTAAGATGGATTATGGTAGTTGAAGGCCAGCTGAAAAGCACGTGGATATTTGTGTGGTAATTGAGGGGGCGGGTCATAGGAAGTAATTAAGGAAGTGTTTCTTTAAAAGAAACGGGGAGTAGAATAGAAGGTAATGCTTGCAGCATCACGAAAAGCAAGGCAGACGCTATGTTTGGCAGGTATGTGCAAAGCGCAGCATCAGAAGAACGAGGGAGACAAGGGAGGAACCGAGTGTTTGAAAGAAGGAACACAGTGAGGGAGGAGTAGACTGGGGTGGATAGTATCATGACGAAGTTGCCACCAGTATGAGAGGGTGAGGAATGAGAGGTGTGGTACAGCAGTTAGAGGGGTGGTTTTGACCCGCCGGGGAAAGGAGTTTTTTCAATTAATGGGGTGGATAGGAACTTAATGGTGAGGAACAAAGAAGTTGAAAGCTAATTATTCTGAAAGAGAAGTATTTCTATCATTAAGCAGATTGCAGTTAAGTGATTGTATATTTTAAAAAAAACATGTCGTTTCAGATAAAATGTAAATGGTAGTAAATGTTTTTCTATTTTGTTCGTTGACAGTGTTTCCCTGACGAAGGACCTTTGTATAGGTCCGAAATGCATTGGATAATAAATTAACTGCTAAACAAAGAACCATGCTTCTGTTCGTGTTTTGGGGAGAGAGGTTCTTCGGGCCCACCAGAGCATGAGAAACTTTGAAAAATGCGAACCCCTGCTTGAGGTTGAATTAGAAAGGATTATTTACACAAGATTCAGGAGTACAACTGTGAAATATGGACGGGTTTAAAACACGAAGAAAAAGAAAAAAGATTAGAGTAAAGAAATGGATGCAAATGCAATTGAAAAAAGAGGCTGTTGCCACTGGAGTGGGGCTGAAACGCAGCCCATTATAAACCTGACACACAAAGAGTACGTTGATTATTGACTCTTCCTGAGTATGGCAAAAAGGGCAATTGGCATTCATGGGTTTTTTCCAACGAAAGATCTTAGAGGGAGAGAACCCACTCAGAATTGATGATATAATTTCCTATCTCTATGCTTAGTAATCAAATTCCAGTATGGTTCTGCTTTCGATGCAAAGAAAGGTACTACCCACCATTGACAGGGTCTTTCTGGTGATCATGTCCCAATACACATTTTTTAAATCATTTTTATTGGGAAAAATATTTCCTATTGGATCATCCCAAAATTGGCCAAGCCCCATTTCCTTCAGGTTATGCTTGATCTTCTGCAGCCATTTGATTATTTAAGATAGCTTGGTACTCCTAATGTGCAGTACTGCACGCGCATACAATGCTAATTAGGGGTGGTCCGAAGCCTCCTCCAGTAGGCTAGGGGTCTGAAACCTGCAACCTCGTCTAAGAAAATACAGCCCAAATCTAAGAGTAAAGGCTTCATAGGTGTTGATTATGGAAGGGCAGTCAGGGATCTCAAGAATTTATTTTGTGCTTGTACTAGGGGTAAAAGATTTTCGAACCCCCAAAGTTCAGCGTCATAAATAACAGAGGCCTTGATTTTCCCATTACAGATATCTATCTCTGGCCCTATGGGTTTTGTATGGGACAGTCGGTGTTCCTTTAGTAGGGCACCATCCAGCTGATTATGCCTTAAAACTATGACATCTTGATGGGAGGCCCAGTTCATCTTCCTACCCATAGTTACCCCTAAATAGGTGAATGTATAGGTCTGTTCTAATGCTACATTGTCCAATACTACCCTACTCTTGACACATTTGTGCCTATGCAATACCATGAACTTTGTTTTGTCAGCGTTTACCACGAGCTCATGGTCATTGCAAAAAACTACAAATCGGTCAAGGGCACGTTGCAGACCTGACTGAGTTTTCGATAAAATTAACGTATCGTCTGCAAACATTAATAAAGGTACCCTTGAACCGGCAAGAGATGGTGCATCAGTTGGAAAATCAGAAAAATATGTAATCACCTTGTTTATAAATAGGGAAAATAGGGTGGGGCGAGAACGCACCCTTGCCGTACTCCCTTCTTAACTGGGAAGGAATCCGTTAATTCGCCCTGTTGCCCCCACCTAACTTGAGCATAATTTGCCTCATGCAATTTAACAATGAAGCCAATAATTTCCTTATGCATTCCAGCTCCTTTAGCAAATCCCACAGCTTATGGCAGGGTACTAGGTCAAATGCTGATTTTAAATCAACAAATGATGCATAGACTGTTCCCCTTGCTAAAATCACTGTGGACCAATAAATCACCATAAATCTAAAAACGTGGTCAATGGTGGTGACATGGGGTCGGAAACCCGCTTGATAGGTAGTTAGAACATCCTGATCTATTATCCATTCATTAACTCTACCTAGGACAAGTCTTGCAGCTATTTTTTGTAAAGTAGCTGGCAGGGCTGGTGTCCAGACGGGGTCTACGCAAAGCTAATCTGCCAACTCATATACAGCGGATGGCTCGCTGCAATCGGCCTGCCACCGCTGGGACGGTGGTCCACGGACTGCCAAACTCGTAATAAGCCCTTAGTTTAATTAACCTGGAGACCAGATAGGGCACCGAATGAGTGGAGTAAATCAGAGATAGGGCCAAAATCCATACTCAGATAGTGAGCATAGATTATCATATCATCGGCATACATGGAGACTGCATGGATTTGAGGTCCCTGTGTAATGCCCCAGCCTTGGACCTTTACTAGTATGATAGAATTCCTCAGTCTCTTATCTCTATGGTACTGGTCCTCTACAACTTACACCTAAGACAGTATTCCTTACCCCTAAATTCTAGCCCTTATTTCTAAGACATGGCTCATTGGTCCCTTACATCCATGGTATTTTTATCAGTCCTTTCCTTCTATTATACTATCTTTCAACACCTTACGTGTAAGTTGGCATTCCTCGACCCCTCAAATATGTAATATTTTTCCTCGGTCTCTAGTGTTTGAGACATTATTTCTCAGTCATACATCTCTGATTCTATTCTTCAGCTCTCTTATTTCTAAGACATGGCTTCTCAGTCCCTTACCTTTGTTATGCTATGGCTTGACACCTTATGGATAAGAAATGACCATTACATTTTAAATCTATAATAATATTCCTTGATCCCTCCCACATCCAAGACATTAACCATCAGTGCCATGCATCTATGGTATTTTTCCTCAGTGCTTTACTTCTAAGAAATGGCTGCTCAGACCCTGATATCCATGATTTAATTCCTCGACTGATCGTGTTTATGACGCGATTCCTCGTGGTGACAGAAGCTCGGCATATGTCGGTGCCTGCACACAGCAGCAGATGAGACAGATGAGGCTTGCGGTCCCCAGGCAGCCTCTGTAGCATCACCTTCCCTCAGGGAGGCATTTAGAGGAGAGCTTGTTACTCTGTACCTAGATATGTGTCCTTGGAAATATACAGGTTTCTGTACCCTTGAGTGCTCAACTCAGAGATGGGCCCACCTATAGGGATATCTGGAGACCCGCCAGAGCCTCTGAAAGACCGTACACCCTTTCTGAGGCAGTTAATTGAGCAGGGGGACCAGTTGGGATGCAAGAATTGGTTGAGTGCAAAGTTTTTAGCAGGCGAGCAAATTTTTTGAAAGATCACAATTATTGAGTTTGGGATAGTTCAGGGATAGAGGTGGTCAAGGTATTTAATGGATCCTCAAGCCAGAAATGAGCCGAGCTTTCATGTGGCCCTGCCTGCCACCTTCGCTGTAACCTTATGCACCAAGAATTAAAAAGAAACTATTAACCTTGAATTTACAACTGAGGAAAGAAAGAGATGCACTTATGGGGGCTGAATTGCACAATGTGAAACTATAAATCCTAGGATCAATTCTGGTTTCCCCGTTGACCAAATTTTTGTTCCAATGCCAACATATTATTTTGCTCTGACTTATTTTTCTTCATTATCATATATGAGAGCCCCTTCAAATAAATGATTTAGTTATGTGTGCTGCTCCATTTTTAATAGATAGGAAAAAAGGCTACATGTAGGGTGTACTAATGGCATTGTTGTCAACATGGGGAGGTATGCATGTTTGTAAGTTCATGTTTAAAAATGATGGCCCGATTCACAAAGGTAAACTGAGAGGAAAGTCGAACTTTACACTTTCAGTATTCACAAATGACATTTACTACTTATAAATGTCCTTTGTGAATACCGAAAGTCGAACTTTACGAATTTTGGTTTTCACAAAGGGCAAAGGTACGGCATTCCTCTCAGTTTACCTTTGTGACTCGGGGCCTATCATTTGTAATAACTGCCCCTCAATGCAGTGATATAATCTTATGTACTAAGGTGAAATACTTCCACATGTAAAAGAACTCCACTTTTTTTTGAAGAGACTTTATCAGATTTTTACATGATTCCTTTGCATGATTTACACGGCAACCGTTTTCATGGCTCAGCTCGTGAACTGTCTCTTAGAGCCAAGCTCGTCTCCAGATCGCTATCTAGTCGTATGGCGCTACTCGGAATAGGTCTTGATGTTCATTCATCCGGATATTCATTCATAGCTCACACCACCTAGACAGGAATTGGCACTACTGGGTGCAATTGAAGCCAACACTGCATATCAGGGTAAACAAAATCGTCACTTTGACTCGGCTTGTGTTGCACATTGAGCTTTACCCAAAACTGCAAACACATTGTCAAAAAGATCTAAATTTGCGAGTCAACAGGTTTTGCTACTTTGTGAAATTAAAAACTTTTTTTCTGTGAAACTTCATGACAGTTGCGTACATCTATATGAAATTTGCCGTCATTAAATTTACTGTGAAAATTGATCAGAAGGGCATACCTCATGGTTAAAAGACACTTGGAACACTGAGGAGGGGACTGCATTGAGGAGAAAGTGACTTCTGCTGGAGATTTTCTGCTTGAAGGAGTCTCTAGGAGGGAAACCCTGCTTGGACCAGTCCCCTAAGGAAAAAAATTCGAAGTTTTGAAATTTGTGAAATTTGGCACATTATGTGTAAGTTCAAAGTTGTTCATTTTACACATTGCAAGGGAGCAGTATTCATTTTGCACACATCTAACCCCATAGTTATAGTGCACTGCTGTCTTGGATTGTACAGGACGCGGAAAGCACTAGACTCCCACTCAGCTGATTACATTGCATCAGACCCTGTAGGAGTGCACTTTAGCAGTGACTCGCAAAATAAGTTTAGAGCTCCGAAGCATAGATTTCTGCTTATCCTTTAAGGCTTGGGATTCATAAAAAGTCCCAGACGATCCTCTGGCCATCCACAAAATATCAAGTTTTCCAGGACTAGAGAGGGCATTCATCTGTCCTCCCCAACCCTATTCCTGGGTCTGCCTATATATGGACTTTCTGCTTGCTCATGGTAAATGTATCCATTTGGAGGAGAAATCCTTTCAAAAGTGGGAATCGCCCAGAACCAGATTAGATCTTTATTTGGGATCCAGGTGGACAGCTTGTGATGGGGAGGAGGGGAGTACTCTGTGGGCCTGATTCACAAAGGACCTCCGCACTCATGGCGGAGCCCCAAAGCCGTGGGGGAATCTCTACACTCGGGGCAAAATCTCCCCAATGAGAATTGTCATTGACGAGATTCTGCCCCGAGTGCGGAGACTCCTCCACGACTGTGGGGCCTCGGCCACATTTTGAATCAGGCCCCTACTGTCTTGAGTATGACCTGATGATTTTTAGGGTAGGGTGTGGGGGAAGTATAAACACAGGTGGTAGTAGTTTGTGAAAAAGGAGGTGTGCAGCTCATAAAGTCCAATAATCCAGTTGTAGTGTTAAAAATATATTTCTTTATTTCAAATTTTAAGATTTTGTAAACAAAGACATTCAGCCAACGCGTTTCTTTCTCTCACTGGGAACTTCCTCAGGGCAATGGCAATGGAATGCTGGAATGTGCCTGCTCACAAAGATCAATTTCTGAGTTCCAAGATAACATGCACTGTAAGTACTTCTACGGTTAAGTTCAACAATTAGCATTCATGTGTCGACCCAAACACAAAAAATATAGGTTTTGAGTTGTATCCGTCAAATATGCAATTCAATATGCAACGCAATCCTATCAAAGCACTCCCCAATCAGGTAACAAGTATTTGAACAAGAAGAATGATCAAAATCTTATAACAACAGCAAAGCTAATGTTGCTTTATGTTGCTTTATGCAGACACAAAACAATACATAGCAATTACACAAACATTTACATACAACCACTTAGTCGTTCTACTATACATAATTCTATATTCCTTCCTACCCCCCAATTTTGGAGTTTCGTGTTCGCTCTATAACTAACAGCTATCCACTGTGAGGTAATCCTACACAGCACATGATGTACAAACTACATCTTTGAAACCCTTTCACAGTGTGTATGTAAAATTTCAACACAAAGTTGTTTTCAATGGACTCTGCTATCTTCAGGCAGTTGACGCGTTTCAGCCCTTACATCCGGGCCTCATCAGGACAACAGTATGAGGAACAAACATTGCTCCACAAGGGTAGTGCTAAACATCAAAAGCGCGGTCTGCATAACTGGGACAATCTTTGTGGGTATAATGTATTACTTCAAGTTAGAAGCACGCTATGTCTTCATAGGAACAACATATCCTCTTCTGCGCACTATGCATCATATAACTACACCCCCATAAATGGAGTCAATCACCACAATGCCCTCTCAGTGTGCTACACTCCGTCACGGTCGCATACCAGTAACCGCCCGCCTTCTCTCCAGTCATCTACGTTTGCCAAGCACTTGAGTCTCTCTTTGCCTTGAGACAAGCGCTCTTGTATTTGCACTCTACCCGACCGAGCACTTCGCTTCTCTAATACTTGAACCTATGTATCACAGCCTCCTTTCTTACTGGGGCTAACTAAAACAAACATCCTAAAAGTGTCCCTTCCCCTACTCTGAGTCCTAAAACCGACAACAGAATGCAACCCCCTCTACACACTCTTAGCCCTAAATCCACCCCTTTCCCAGCTTGGTTAGCCCTAAAACTGCTCCAGCCCTGAGTCCTAAAACCGACAACATGTTGCAACCCCTCGCCACACGCTTAGCCCTAAAACCGCCCCTTCCCCAGCACCATGGTAAAGAGTGGCGTTCGTTGTACTGACATGCGTTGAAGTGCTATTCGTAGTAGTAAATGATTTGGCATTAAGACGAGCGTAGTAATGATGCTGTCATGGTGCTGGTTTCGTGGTAAAGGCTAGTCGTACTGAAGTCTTCGTTAAAAAGGTTGTTTCGATGATTAATTAGGTGTTTTAAGGTCTAGATAATGTGCATTTACAAAATGTAAGTGAATTGGTACAAAATCTGTTTTGTGCGCTTATCAATCTGCTCTATCTTGCTATGACTCTATTTGAGAGCTGTAATTCAGCCTTTTCACATTTCATAAATGTTTGCATAGGGTGCTAACATGCTGCTTGTTTACTATTGTGGGGAAATACCAAAATAAAGGTTGGTGCCAGCTCAAACAACTCATATAGATTTCTTTATGATCTGAAGGAGTCTTTTCCAAAATGGGACCGGGTCAGCCCGCCCTCTCCCATGTTGCAGCAGTCCTCTCGAAATGCATTTTGGTAGATGCAGTTCAGGTTACTCATTTTCCAGTATTTTTAAACCAAATAATTACTCATTCGTTAGGGAAATACCATGACATGTATTTAGTTTTTTCCTTTCTTTGGCAAAAAATATCCTTCCACGCACTCAGACAACCAATCTAGAACTCCTTGAGAGAAGAGGTCCTTTGAAACATTTTACGGTGTGTGGTTCACACTATTACATGTTGCATCAGTCAGTCGGCAGTGCATTATGGTAGATGCAGTGCATAACACTTGTTTGCATCAACAGTCCTTCACTTTAAATGTAACTTCTGTTATAACCTGTGATATGATAGCCAAGGGAGGGACAATACAGAAGCTATGGAGGATGGCACAATATAATTTTGAACTAAATATATGGGCACTTTAAATTTAAGGCAGTGATATGTTTTTATAGTTGTATAATCTGTACCAAACCTAGGAATATAGATACCAGCCTCATTCCATTTAGATTGGACAGTAACTGGATGCAACTCCAGTCTTTTTATTTCTTTTTTATTTGTTATTGATGTATGCTTACAACATTGCTGATAACGTATGACATTTGCAAATGCAAATCCAGTCTTGTGCAGAGCGTTGGATGGCAGAACACTCCAGCACATGATTTTCATAGTAATTTCTACCAAAAAATGTAAAGAAATCTCAATCAGGCAAAACCAAAATGGGTGAACAGGAGAAAAGTAGAGGTGAGAAAGTGGGTGATTTAGTTTATGAAGATCATCAATATAAAGGGGCTTATTAGGACCTGGCTTTTTGGTCATTCTTTTTTTTGAGTTTGTTGTAAAGTTGGATCTTTGATGTGTGTCTTACCTACCGGACCAGCTTGCTTTGCTTGACAAGGATCAATAATGTTCAACAAGGGGTGCAAACAATCCCCCCATTGCCATCACTCTCCAGGCTGCCTCTTGGTCACAGTTTGCAGTTTACTTCAGGGCTGCCAGAACTCCAACAATAATAATTGTTTTAGGGCCGCCGCTACAGATTTCAAATTTTAAGCCCAAAGGAAAAGCTGCTCATGTCATTCTCAAAGCATCCCTGGGAACACTGAAACCCTGTAAAGGAAATGGTCATGCACACTTCCCTGCAGTTGGTCCCCTCTTGAATGGGAACCTACTGCTGTCTAGTCAACATTATCATTGCCCACTCTAATATAGCTTTCTTCTAGTTGTAGGGAATGCTGTCTTCCAGCATAATGCTGCTAGGTTGATTTGCAAGGGCCTGTTTCTGATTTACCAGTGCTTAATTTGGGCCGGTGTTTGCCGGTGCTTGACACCAGCTTGTGTTTCTTTACACTAGTTCATATATATTACAGTTCACCACATGGTGGCACTGTCTGGCTATTTGTAAACCTCAGCAGACGATTTTTGCATTTCAAAAATCATAACAATATTATTACCAGTACTCCAGGCCATTCATACAGATATGGATGGGCAGTAATAGTTCATAATGCCACATTTACAGTAGTGGGATAGTACGTAGGTCATTGGTACTGGCATTTGGCAGGGAGAGTAGGTTGTGAAAGCTTCAGCAGCCCTCTCAGAAGTATCTTGTGCCCTAGCACTTATCTCTCCACAAATTAAGCACTGCACATTCCCTACTTAGTCTGTAGGAAAAGAAGTGGTGTTTGGCTCTCTGCAATGGTCCTAGGAAGATCCTATGCCTTAGGGTCTGGACATTTCTATGTCCGAATGTCATCAGACCTACTTCTGTTTAAACCCTACTTGCCCTGATATAATCCTTTCTCAGGTCTTGAACTGTAGGGTAAAATGGTACTACGTGCTTTGCATGATCGTGGAGTGAGGTGTAGGAAAGAGACACTTCAAACATCCCAATTAGTTCTATGGAGAGAAGCAAAAGCTGCTGTGTAAGGGAACCACCATTACAATTAACAATTCAAAACATGGGTATGTGCCTAATTTTAAAATCAAAAGGCATTGGACCTAGCCAGAGATGTAAGTGTTTAAACTAATTGAATTTCAGAACATCCAGAGGCACCAGTGTCCTCTTTCTGCACCCCCTTGACCCAACATCCAGGATCTCTGCACTCCTCAGTTTTATCACTTACGGAAATCACCGTGGCCTCCATGTATCACCGTGACCACCATGTATCACTGTGACCACCAGGTATCGCTGTGACCACCATGTACCACTGTGACCACTATGTATCACCGTGGATACCATGTATCACTGTGACCACCATGTATAACTGTGACCACCATGTATCATTGTGACCACCATGAATCACTGCAACCACCTTGTATCACCGTGACCACCACGTATTGCTGTGACCACCATGAATCACTGTGACCACCATGTATCACCGTGGATACCATGTATCGCCGTGACCACCATGTGCCACCATGGCTATCATGTATCGCCGTGACCACCATGTATCACCGTGACCACCATGTATCGCCATGACCACCAGGTATCACTGTGACCACCACGTATCGCCGTGACCACCATGTATCGCTGTGACCAACATGTATCACCGTGGACACCATATATCACCGTGACCACCACGTATAGCCGTGACCACCATGTATTGCCATGGCCACCATGTATCACCGTGGACACCATGTATTGCCGTGACCACTATGTATCTCCGTGGCCACCATGTATTGCCATGGCCACCATGTATCACAGTGACCACCATGTATCACCGTGGACAACATGTATCACCGTGACCACTACGTATTGCCGTGACCACCATGTATCACTGTGACCACCATGTATCACCGTGGACACCATGTATCTCCGTGACTACTACGTGTCACCATGGCCACCATGTATTACCATGGCGACCATGTATCACAGTGACAACCTTGTATCACCGTGGCCACCATGTATCGCCGTGGCCACCTGGTATCACCTTGGCCACCAAGTATTGCCGTGACCACCTGGTATCACCGTGGCCACCATGTATTATCATGGCCACCATGTATAACCTTGGCCACCATGTACTACCGTGGCCTCCGTGTATCACATTGGCCACTATATATCGCCATGGTCACCATGTATCACAGTGGCCACCATATATCGCCTTGGTCACAATGTATCACCATGGCTTCAATGTTTTGCTGTGGCCACCGTGTATCACCGCGGCCACTATATATCACCGTGGCCACTATGTATCACTGTGGCTGCCATGTATCTCCATGGCCACTATATATCACCATGGCTGCCATGTATCGCCGGGGCCACTATGTATTGCTGTGGCCACCATGTGTTGCTGTGGCCACCATATATGGCTGTGGCCACCATGTATCACCGTGGCTCCCATGAATCATCGTGGCCACCATGTAGTCGACGAGGAATGCTCCATATCTCTCCCTTGATGCTGTGATCTTGGCACAGGCCGCAGATGTAATGGGGCTCACAGCTGCCCGTGGTCGCAGTGGTAAAGCGAAAGGCATCCTGGGAAATGCTTCAATTGGGGCGAGATATTGACTCTCTTTTTTGCAGTGGACCCTGAGGATGAGACATGGGAGAATCTTCAGATAATAATAATTTTCAATGAAAAATATTTCTAACAACACATTATGGTTGTCTTCTGAGATCATTAACAAATCAATGTCAGAAAATTAACACAGCAATTACCCGAAAAAATGGTTGCAATAATATTTTCCTACACAGCAAACATGCCCCAGTGAACAGCTCTTAACACTAGGCATGACATTACAGATGACATCACTGTTGATATCACACATGACACCACCAATGGCGCCACTCACTATAGGGGCCTGTGTTTGACCTCATGGTCGTAGGCGCAAATCCCGGTGGGTCCACTCACCCTTTCATCCATCTGAGGTCGATAAAATGAGTACCATTGGGTTACAATAAACATCCGGTATTCAGTGACAAGATACCCTTCTTGGTCAACTTGTGCTTTAGAAATGCACTTTGTTTTGTGTTACGGGAGATACATTTGACCATTTTCACTTTTTTTGTTGGCAGTAGAAATATTGTCTTTCTTTTCTAGGTAATCAGGGCATTTCTTTTCTAACATTGGACAACAATTTTACTTATGCATTTACTGGAGGTGATGACATCTATTACTTGAGAGAGTAACTATAGCAACCTTTATTCACTATATAATCTTGGCAATAACATCTTGATGCTGACATTTTTACTGCAAACCTATACCTATTGAATATTGCTTATATCTATTGTATTTATTGTCTGGGATGATAATTATTCCATGAAAGAGTAGATGTAGTAACCTTTGCTATCCATATCATCTCCCCAAAGGCATTCTCATGATAAAAGTATACAGTGCACTTAAGTGTGCACTTAGCAGCTGTGCAGACATGTTTTATTACTCAGCTGAACAGTAGAATGACTTCTTCTCTATACAAACTCTCTGAGGCAATCTGGTTGTTGCAATTGGTACTGCAGTCTTCATGAGGACACCACTTCTGTCTAGTGACACATCTGTCCTCTCCACACAGTGCCTGAGAGGACAGCTTTCAACCAGCTATGGTCCTATATGATGTCAACGGAAATATTACTGATGATGTCATTCATTGTTATCATAGTCTATAGAATCACTTTACCTAAAGTATTTGATCAGCATTGTTTTTAATCGTATTATTAAAAATATAACAGGTTTTAGTAGGGAGAGCCTTAAAAAATCAAAAGCTATTCCAGAGATGCTTGGATTTTGTAAAGAAATCTTTTAACAGCTGCCTGGGATGTGCTGGTACCCCTGCAATTTGGGTTGCACTGACCCTGTCCCTCCAAGCTGGAGGATTCTACAAAGGAAGCAGCGGATTTCGCTATATTCTTCGATGAAAAAGTGAAATCACTTGTGGATCAGGTCGCTCATCCTACCCCTTCAGAGGAGGGCAAATCCTCAGCCATTTGGCAGAACTTTGACCCCATATCTGAAGATGCCCTCCTCAAGTGCATCCGAGAAACAAAGCCCTCCAACCATTCTCTGGACCCCATCCCCAGTGCCATTGCCATTGACTTCTATACCCATTCCCTTTCCTATTGGACCACTCTGGTCAACCTCTCCCTCTGTCAAGGCTCCCTTCCTGTCTCCTTCAAAACTGGGCAGGTCACCCCTCTGCTTAAAAAACCCACTGCTGATGCGAATGACCTCAACAACTTCCACCCCATCACTAATCTACCCTTTCTGGCGAAGATCACAGAAAGATGTGTAGCGAAACAACTCTCTCGTCATATCAAGGACAATGATCTTCTTGACAATTGTCAGTCTGGCTTCATCCAAAACTGCAGCACTGAAACAGCCCTACTGCAAGTGGTTGATTTCGCGCTGAGGATACTCGATTCAGGGGGGGGGGGGGGTCCTATCTTCTAATTCTCCTATACCTTTCTGCAGCCTTTGACACTGTCAATCACAACACCCTCCTCAACACTCTTCAACAGAGAATGGGCATGGAGGGCACTGTGCTTAAATGGTTTGCCTGCTTCCTCTCAGATAGATCCCAAATAATCATAATAGCGAACAGTCTTTCATCTCCTGTGGCGGTAGGTCAAGGTGTTCCTCAAGGCTCTATACTTGCACTCCCATTGTTCAATCTCTATTTAGAACCACTGGGAAGTCTCCTAAGTAAATCCGGGATCCACTATCATCTCTATGCAGATGACACTCAAATCTACCTTAAGGTGGCCTCCACTCACGATCTCTCCATCCTAAGCTCTACTCTCGACTCCATTCAAAACTGGATGTCAACTCATCAACTGATTCTGAATCCCTCCAAAACTGAATTCCTCCTCCTCTCCTCCTCACTCTCTCCTCCCCTGGTTCAATCATGGATGGATCAGATGAATCTACTTAACAATAAACTCATCATTGTCAACAGCGCAAAATCCCTTGGTGTCATGCTCGACAAAAAACTCAATTTAATCTCCCACATCAATTCCATTGCAAAGTCTGCTCGATACCAATTGCGCCTTCTTTGGGGAATTTGCCGCTTTTTCCCGGAGCAGGACCTTAAAACCCTGGTCCAATCGCTGGTCCTCTCCAGACTGGACTACTGCAATTCTCTTCTTACTAGCCTCCCCAAATCCCACTTGTCCCCCCTTAGATCGGTTCTCCATTCAGCAGCTCGTTTAATTTATGGGGTCAAAAGAAGCGTCCACATCACACGGATGTTATCCAACCTCCGCTGGCTTCCCATCGAGGCTAGAGCTATCTACAAGACTGCCTTTATCACCCACAAAGTCTTGCACTCCTCCTCTCCTCGCTACCTGGCGAATAAACTGAAACTCTCTGGAGGCTCTAGACCATCACGTAATGCGGAAAATCTACTGCTTGAACCTCCCACTTTCAAGAAGGAAAGATCGATGGCCCAATCCTTTTCAGGCAACGCGGTGAGAATCTGGAACTCACTTCCGCCTCAGCTCCGGACCACCACCTCCTCCTAGGTCTTCAAAACGGACCTCAAAGTTCTACTCCTCCAAAGACACCTCCAAAAGTAACTCAAGCCCTCTCTATTATCTGAAGAAAGACCTCCCATTACTGAAAACTCTATTCTCCATGACTATGGAAGTGCCTTCTCAGTGTGTTTGTGTGGTTGGAGTGTATGCCATTTATTGCAGTATTATCCTTGTACCTGTGTTTGGTACTCTTTTGTAACATGCACACGCCATTTTTCTCTTGTAACGCACTGTTTGCTACCTCTCACATTTTGTTTGCTTTTGATACTTGCACAAGTGCCACCATTGCCTACGTAACGTTTGTTCTTGTGCCTCTGTGTATAGCATATATTGCAGTATATTACCTCTAATTGTACTTTGTTTTCTCTTGTAACCTGCACACTTGTCACTCTTTCCTCCTTTAATGCACTGTTTGCTACCTTATGTATTTTGTTTGCTCACACTTGTCACTTTTACCTCATGTAACTTATGTCTGCTTTTGTAATTTTTTCACTTGTAATTTTCAGTTCCTATTGTGAAGCACTCTGACCCCTTCGGGTAAAGTCTGCGCTATATAAAAACGCATAAATAAAAATAAAATAAAATAAAGTATGTTTGGTCACACAATGTACCTGGTACTCCAGTCTACTATGCCGACAGGGCACGGTATTAGCCAGGCCAAGCACTCTCTATACCCAGTACTCCAGTTTCCACTAGATGCTGGGCACAGCATGGTAGTATCCTAAAGATATCCATTACAATAAAAGTTGACCGGATACAAAAAAGGTATATCTGAAACCAAAAGAGGAAGGTGGGTAGCCAAAAAGGGCAAGTAAGGTATTTAAAAAGTGACAGTATCTTCCTAGGGCACACAACGCAGGCCACAATTTTCATTCTAGCTACACCATACAGCTGGAAATGCTCAGACACAGCTGAACATATTAAAATACAATACATGGGACCCTGCAGTAGCTTGTTATATTGTTGCGTGCCTTGAACTATTACAATTGTAGAATTAGGTTATGTAGAAGTTTCCAAGAATAAGGAGGCTTGACAGAAGGTAAGTTGGAAGCCACTTTATTCTAGTCATCCGCTCAACTCAACTCACAATCGCCAACATTCTATCATGAACTCTGGTGGAACGTTCCAACAAGGAGCAAGGTGAGGGGGTGTAGGAAGGTACCATGTGGTGTAATAAGGAGAGAAGGGAGTAGGGTGAAGGGAGAGGGGAAGCTAAATCAGTATGATTACAACAGGTTATGTGTAGGAATTCTAGATCTCCAGAGCACTGCATCCTTTAGAGGGAACAGATGCAAGGAGGGTGAAGAGGAAGGATGCAGTGGGCTGGCTGGGTTGCAATAAAGAGCAACTGGAAATACCTACTTCACTGTGTTGGTGAGGTGTTGCATAGGAGATTTGGCAACGAGGATGGGAAGACATGGCACTTGCATAGATCATCCAGAATCCAATGTGGCAGTGGTGAAGAAGGAAGGATTTAGTTGGCTTGAAACCACTCTGCAGGAAAGGAGAGAAGATACAATGAGAGCTGATGAGGGTGAGAGTGTGGAGGAAAAGAGAGAAGATACAATGAGAGCGGATGAGGGTTTGAGTGTGGAGGAAAGGAGAGAAGATACAATGAGAGCGGATGAGGGTGAGATTGTGGAGGAAAGGATAGAAGATACAATGAGAGCTGATGAGGGTGAGAGTGTGGAGGAAAGGAGAGAAGATACAATGAGAGCGGATGAGGGTGAGAGTGTGGAGGAAAGGAGAGAAGATACAATGAGAGCGGATGAGGGTGAGAGTGTGGAGGAAAGGAGAGAAGTTACAATGAGAGCGGATGAGGGTGAGAGTGTGGAGGAAAGGAGAGAAGATACAATGAGAGCTGACGAGGGTGAGAGTGTGGAGGAAAGGAGAGAAGATACAATGAGAGCGGATGAGGGTGAGAGTGTGGAGGAAAGGAGAGAAGATACAATGAGAGCGGATGAGGGTGAGAGTGTGGAGGAAAGGAGAGAAGATACAATGAGAGCGGACGAGGGTGAGAGTGTGGAGGAAAGGAGAGAAGATACAATGAGAGCTGATGAGAGTGTGAAGGAAAGGAGAGAAGATACAATGAGAGCGGATGGTGAGAGTGTGGAGGAAAGGAGAGAAGATACAATGAGAGCGAACGAGGGTGAGAGTGTGAAGGAAAGGAGAGAAGATACAATGAGAGCGGACGAGGGTGAGAGTGTGGAGGAAAGGAGAGAAGATACAATGAGAGCGGACAAGGGTGAGAGTGTGAAGGAAATGAGAGAAGATACAATGAGCTGATACAATGAGAGAAGATGCGGGTAAGCGTGTGGAGGAAAGGAGAGAAGATACAATGAGAGCGGAAGAGGGTGAGAGTGTGAAGGAAAGCAGAGAAGATACAATGAGAGCAGATGTGGGTGAAAGTGTGGAGGAAAGGAGAGAAGAATCAATGAGAGCGGACGAGGGTGAGAGTGTGGAGGAAAGGAGAGAAGATACAATGAGAGCTGATGAGAGTGAGAGTGTGAAGGAAAGGAGAGAAGATACAATGAGAGCGGATGAGGATGAGAGTGTGGAGGAAAGGAGAGAAGATACAATGAGAACTGATGAGGGTGAGAGTGTGAAGGAAAGGAGAGAAGATACAATGAGAGCGGATGAGGGTGAGAGTGTGGAGGAAATAAGAGAAGATATAATGAGAGCGGATGAGGGTGAGAGTGTGGAGGAAAGGAGAGGAGATATAATGAGAGCTGACGAGGGTGAGAGTGTGAAGGAAAGGAGAGAAGATACAATGAGAGCGGACGAGGATGAAAGTGTGGAGGAAAGTAGAGAAGATATAATGAGAGCGGATGAGGGTGAGAGTGTGGAGGAAAGGAGAGAAGATACAATGAGAGCAGATGAGGGTGAGAGTGTGGAGGAAAGGAGAGAAGATATAATGAGAGCGGACGAGGGTGAGAGTGTGATGGAAAGGAGAGAAGATACAATTAGAGAGGACGAGGGTGAGAGTGTGGAGGAAAGGACAGAAGATATAATGAGAGCGGATGAGGGTGAGAGTGTGGAGGAAAGGAGAGAAGATACAAGGAGAGCTGATGAGAGTGAGAGTGTGGAGGAAAGGAGAGAAGATACAATGAGAGCGGATGTGGGTGAGAGTGTGGAGGAAAGGAGAGAAGATACAAGGAGAGCTGATGAGGGTGAGAGTGTGGAGGAAAGGAGAGAAGATACAAGGAGAGCTGATGAGGGTGAGAGTGTGGAGGAAAGGAGAGAAGATACAATGAGAGCGGAGTAGGGTGAGAGTGTGGAGGAAAGGAGAGAAGATACAATGAGAGCTGACGAGGGTGAGAGTGTGGAGGAAAGGAGAGAAGATACAATGAGAGCGGATGAGGGTGAGAGTGTGGAGGAAAGGAGAGAAGATACAATGAGAGCGGACGAGGGTGAGAGTGTGAAGGAAATGAGAGAAGATACAATGAGCTGATACAATGAGAGAAGATGCGGGTAAGCGTGTGGAGGAAAGGAGAGAAGATACAATGAGAGCGGAAGAGGGTGAGAGTGTGAAGGAAAGCAGAGAAGATACAATGAGAGCAGATGTGGGTGAAAGTGTGGAGGAAAGGAGAGAAGAATCAATGAGAGCAGACGAGGGTGAGAGTGTGGAGGAAAGGAGAGAAGATACAATGAGAGCTGATGAGAGTGAGAGTGTGAAGGAAAGGAGAGAAGATACAATGAGAGCGGATGAGGATGAGAGTGTGGAGGAAAGGAGAGAAGATACAATGAGAACTGATGAGGGTGAGAGTGTGAAGGAAAGGAGAGAAGATACAATGAGAGCGGATGAGGGTGAGAGTGTGGAGGAAAGAAGAGAAGATATAATGAGAGCGGATGAGGGTGAGAGTGTGGAGGAAAGGAGAGGAGATATAATGAGAGCTGACGAGGGTGGGAGTGTGAAAGAAAGGAGAGAAGATACAATGAGAGCGAACGAGGGTGAGAGTGTGAAGGAAAGGAGAGAAGATACAATGAGAGCGGACGAGGGTGAGAGTGTGGAGGAAAGGAGAGAAGATACAATGAGAGCGGACGAGGGTGAGAGTGTGAAGGAAATGAGAGAAGATACAATGAGCTGATACAATGAGAGAAGATGCGGGTAAGCGTGTGGAGGAAAGGAGAGAAGATACAATGAGAGCGGAAGAGGGTGAGAGTGTGAAGGAAAACAGAGAAGATACAATGAGAGCAGATGTGGGTGAAAGTGTGGAGGAAAGGAGAGAAGAATCAATGAGAGCGGACGAGGGTGAGAGTGTGGAGGAAAGGAGAGAAGATACAATGAGAGCTGATGAGAGTGAGAGTGTGAAGGAAAGGAGAGAAGATACAATGAGAGCGGATGAGGATGAGAGTGTGGAGGAAAGGAGAGAAGATACAATGAGAACTGATGAGGGTGAGAGTGTGAAGGAAAGGAGAGAAGATACAATGAGAGCGGATGAGGGTGAGAGTGTGGAGGAAAGAAGAGAAGATATAATGAGAGCGGATGAGGGTGAGAGTGTGGAGGAAAGGAGAGGAGATATAATGAGAGCTGACGAGGGTGAGAGTGTGAAGGAAAGGAGAGAAGATACAATGAGAGCGGACGAGGATGAAAGTGTGGAGGAAAGTAGAGAAGATATAATGAGAGCGGATGAGGGTGAGAGTGTGGAGGAAAGGAGAGAAGATACAATGAGAGCAGATGAGGGTGAGAGTGTGGAGGAAAGGAGAGAAGATATAATGAGAGCGGACGAGGGTGAGAGTGTGATGGAAAGGAGAGAAGATACAATTAGAGAGGACGAGGGTGAGAGTGTGGAGGAAAGGACAGAAGATATAATGAGAGCGGATGAGGGTGAGAGTGTGGAGGAAAGGAGAGAAGATACAAGGAGAGCTGATGAGGGTGAGAGTGTGGAGGAAAGGAGAGAAGATACAATGAGAGCGGATGTGGGTGAGAGTGTGGAGGAAAGGAGAGAAGATACAAGGAGAGCTGATGAGGGTGAGAGTGTGGAGGAAAGGAGAGAAGATACAAGGAGAGCTGATGAGGGTGAGAGTGTGGAGGAAAGGAGAGAAGATACAATGAGAGCGGATGAGGGTGAGAGTGTGGAGGAAAGGAGAGAAGATACAATGAGAGCTGACGAGGGTGAGAGTGTGGAGGAAAGGAGAGAAGATACAATGAGAGCGGATGAGGGTGAGAGTGTGGAGGAAAGGAGAGAAGATACAATGAGAGCGGACGAGGGTGAGAGTGTGAAGGAAATGAGAGAAGATACAATGAGCTGATACAATGAGAGAAGATGCGGGTAAGCGTGTGGAGGAAAGGAGAGAAGATACAATGAGAGCGGAAGAGGGTGAGAGTGTGAAGGAAAGCAGAGAAGATACAATGAGAGCAGATGTGGGTGAAAGTGTGGAGTAAAGGAGAGAAGAATCAATGAGAGCGGACGAGGGTAAGAGTGTGGAGGAAAGGAGAGAAGATACAATGAGAGCTGATGAGAGTGAGAGTGTGAAGGAAAGGAGAGAAGATACAATGAGAGCGGATGAGGATGAGAGTGTGGAGGAAAGGAGAGAAGATACAATGAGAACTGATGAGGGTGAGAGTGTGAAGGAAAGGAGAGAAGATACAATGAGAGCGGATGAGGGTGAGAGTGTGGAGGAAAGAAGAGAAGATATAATGAGAGCAAATGAGGGTGAGAGTGTGGAGGAAAGGAGAGGAGATATAATGAGAGCTGACGAGGGTGAGAGTGTGAAGGAAAGGAGAGAAGATACAATGAGAGCGAACGAGGGTGAGAGTGTGAAGGAAAGGAGAGAAGATACAATGAGAGCGGACGAGGGTGAGAGTGTGGAGGAAAGGAGAGAAGATACAATGAGAGCGGACGAGGGTGAGAGTGTGAAGGAAATGAGAGAAGATACAATGAGCTGATACAATGAGAGAAGATGCGGGTAAGCGTGTGGAGGAAAGGAGAGAAGATACAATGAGAGCGGAAGAGGGTGAGAGTGTGAAGGAAAGCAGAGAAGATACAATGAGAGCAGGTGTGGGTGAAAGTGTGGAGGAAAGGAGAGAAGAATCAATGAGAGCGGACGAGGGTGAGAGTGTGGAGGAAAGGAGAGAAGATACAATGAGAGCTGATGAGAGTGAGAGTGTGAAGGAAAGGAGAGAAGATACAATGAGAGCGGATGAGGATGAGAGTGTGGAGGAAAGGAGAGAAGATACAATGAGAACTGATGAGGGTGAGAGTGTGAAGGAAAGGAGAGAAGATACAATGAGAGCGGATGAGGGTGAGAGTGTGGAGGGAAGAAGAGAAGATATAATGAGAGCGGATGAGGGTGAGAGTGTGGAGGAAAGGAGAGGAGATATAATGAGAGCTGACGAGGGTGAGAGTGTGAAGGAAAGGAGAGAAGATACAATGAGAGCGGACGAGGATGAAAGTGTGGAGGAAAGTAGAGAAGATATAATGAGAGCGGATGAGGGTGAGAGTGTGGAGGAAAGGAGAGAAGATACAATGAGAGCAGATGAGGGTGAGAGTGTGGAGGAAAGGAGAGAAGATATAATGAGAGCGGACGAGGGTGAGAGTGTGATGGAAAGGAGAGAAGATACAATTAGAGAGGACGAGGGTGAGAGTGTGGAGGAAAGGACAGAAGATATAATGAGAGCGGATGAGGGTGAGAGTGTGGAGGAAAGGAGAGAAGATACAAGGAGAGCTGATGAGGGTGAGAGTGTGGAGGAAAGGAGAGAAGATACAATGAGAGCGGATGTGGGTGAGAGTGTGGAGGAAAGGAGAGAAGATACAAGGAGAGCTGATGAGGGTGAGAGTGTGGAGGAAAGGAGAGAAGATACAAGGAGAGCTGATGAGGGTGAGAGTGTGGAGGAAAGGAGAGAAGATACAATGAGAGCGGATGAGGGTGAGAGTGTGGAGGAAAGGAGAGAAGATACAATGAGAGCTGACGAGGGTGAGAGTGTGGAGGAAAGGAGAGAAGATACAATGAGAGCGGATGAGGGTGAGAGTGTGGAGGAAAGGAGAGAAGATACAATGAGAGCTGACGAGGGTGAGACTGTGGAGGAAAGGAGAGAAGATACAATGAGAGCGGATGTGGGTGAGAGTGTGGAGGAAAGGAGAGAAGATACAAGGAGAGCTGATGAGGGTGAGAGTGTGGAGGAAAGGAGAGAAGATACAATGAGAGCGGATGTGGGTGAGAGTGTGGAGGAAAGGAGAGAAGATACAAGGAGAGCTGATGAGGGTGAGAGTGTGGAGGAAAGAAGAGAAGATACAATGGAAACGGACGAGGGTGAGAGTGTGAAGGAAAGGAGGGTAGACTTGAGAGATGATGCGGGTGAGAAGGTGTCTATAGAACGTAGTGGAGAAGCTAGTGACTCAGGAGTCACCGGTAAAGTTTGGAAGGAAGAGGACGCAGCCTAAGAGGCTGGAAGATTTTTATTGCCTATAAATGTTTAGAATGAAGCAGTATAATTTTATTGCACATTTAGTGATTTAATATATTTGTGCTTTACCCTTATATGTTATAGCCTTATGAGCCTATACCATCATTGCAAACATGCTGGTGTGAAAATAATTGACTTTTATTTTTATTTATTTTGTTTGTTATCTGTTGTTAACGGACGAGGGAAGCGTTTTATGCCCTTAAGTTTTAGAGTTGTATAGTTACGTCTTATGTAGGTATTCTAGATTTCAAGAGTAAAGTATCTTTTAGAGGAATCATTTGCATGGAGGCTGAAGAGGCAGGATGCAACCTAGTCCAGGATGCAGTAAAGAGCAACTGGTAATGTCTACTTTGCTGTTTGGTGATGTGTAACATAACATAGTAGCATAAAACATGTCTCTAATTTTCTAACTAAAGACAACCTGTGACTCACCTAGTCTCCTGTAATAAAGAAATAACGAAGCTAGTCGACAGTAGTAATTTATTACAGATGAGTTCTGATGTCACAATGCCATATGCATAATTAAAGCTAAAATAAGAAAAAGAAAGACAACACAATATGACTGCCTTCTTCTGCTCTGTTCTTCTAGATGAGCAGAAAGGAGGTATTTATGGAAACATGTTTATTTTTGGCACATTTTAGGTAATTCCAAAAAAGGTAGATGCTTCCTTCGTGTTTCTAGACATACAAAGTTACAGTGTTTTTTTGTTTTTTTAAATCTTTTTAAAAACAAATATCTAGCTGCTTTTTTGGTGTATGTAATTTTACAATAGATATTCTACTTTTATTCTTCATGTTTGCAAACATGCTATCTCTTTCTTATGAAAGAATACCACACCATGGATTAAGTGGTTTGTGGGGGAGGTGATGTTCTGATCATCTATCATAAGAAATAATGCATCAACTGCAATGCGATATAAGGACATTGCAAGTCACCATGGATTTCAATGACCTTATAGAGGAACTTAGCCTTCCGCCTTGCTCCTCTGTTAGGTCACCGAACCCTTCAGTGACTTGTTATATCCTTATAATATACTGCAGGAGGTACTTTGATCCATATAAAAAAACATTCAAATCTTACATTATATACCATGTATGCAACCAAATCATTCTGCACAGCCAGATAAACAATACAACCAGAATTCTTCTGAAATGGAGTGGGAAAAAAGGCTTGCTTGTTCTGACTATATGCCTTTGTTTCCTAGCCCTCATTGTAATATTTTGCTGCAAACCCATCCAAATTAGGTGAATTATGCCAGCGTAATTGAAATTTCATCCGGGTCAAGTGGAAACATGCAATCCAGAGAGAGATGCTATGTACAATAATTTACAACCTATGCTGCAGCAAAATAAAAACTTTGGAAGATGTTCACAAATTAAGCACTACAAGACAGTTCCACTGCACTGCACTCAAAAAAAGTTGGGGAACGTCTCACTGGCGAAGGCAAGTGAAGATCTCCAAGTTTGCTCACCTTTGGTTGAGATAAAATTCATTTGCTGTGCCGTCTCGAGGATGATGTCCTTCATGCCCCCCTGTGAGATGAACTGAGCTGCAGGGGGGTGCCCCCAGGGCAGAGCTTTGGGCTAGGCAAGCTGGCCACAGGCCTCGGGTGCCAGTTTTCAGAATGATGTGCGTTTTATATTGTGAGTTTTAATTAACTGTACAATAAAGTAAGTTAAGTTTTCAGAGGAGCGCACAGTATTAAGGTCATGACATGAAACCACAGCATCCCTCTCAATTGGCACTAGTGACACGGTTTAATGTGCTTTTAGTTATTGTTTAACATGCCATGGACACTGTTGCTAATAACACCCTATCAGCCCACTCTGTGCCCTCCTGTGTCCCTCTCTCACTCCCTGCTGCTGTCACACATACTGACAACCCTCCTCCAAAGAAACAACTTAGCAACAGCGTGAGTGAATCAGGTGTATGGGAGGTGCAGAGAAATTTGTGTTCAGGGGCGAGTTGTAGCTCTGATGCAGCTTAACTTAGAGGAAATGTTGAAAGTATTTGTGCAACATTTCAAACAGTAAAACAGTGAAAACACCGCACAAGAGGTCCCTCACCAGGTTAGAAAAATAGAGGTTAGCTTAACTAATAAAACAAGACAAAAATGACAAAACTCCAATCAGTAGAACCAGAGTTGTGAGGTTTTAAAAGAATAAGGTGAAATATAAGCACCTAAAAGCATAAAGTGCCAACTGAGGATATCTGGTTGCACTAGACTGGGTCAAAGTCAAAGGTTCAGGTTGACCGCAATGTGTGTGGGTCGGATAGAGTCCCAGAATAGTCCTGCTGAAGGTTTACCTTTTTAAGGACAGTGCCAAGAGTACCGTTTGCATTGGAGAGGGTTGTGACGAGGAGCAAGGAGAGCATCATGGGCAGCAGTCGGCGTGGTGCAAAGAGCAGGCTTTCACGGACGGGCGGTCTGGAGCTTCACACTCGAAGAGATGGAGTGGCAGTGGCCTGCACTGGATTTCGGTGCAAGCAGCACAGTTCTAGTGTGAACTGTCCCTTTCGCTTTCCCAAAGAGCCTAGTAGCCGCACCCAAGGGTCTAGGACCTGAGAGGCACCACTTGGGGGCCATGAACTCACTGACGATTGGCCCAGCAGCTATTCTGGCTTCAAGTTGAAGTTGCAGGTCCAGTTCTTCCCCACTTAGAGCAGGAGTCCAGTAGTGTGGCAGTCCTTGTAGCAGCACAGGAGTCCTTCTTCCTGGCACAGTATCCACAGGTCCAGAAGTATACTGAAGAGTTGGTGTCTGAGATCCTTCTCTTATACACAGTTCTGCCTTTGAAATTAGGAGAAGCTTCTAGAGGCATGCCTTTGAAGTGCACAGATGCCCTGCATCCACACTGACTACAGAGGATATACAGCCTTTTGTGTGGAGACAGGACATAGCCTATTCAAATGAGGTTGTACCGAGTTCCTCCCTCCCTTCCTACCAGTGATGGGTCGTCTATTTACACCTAAGCTCCCATTGTATGTGACTGTCTAGGAGGAATACACAAAGCAACTGTCACTCACATCTAGTCATATGACTCAGAGACAGGCTGCAGGCGCCAAATGGCTAAGGCACGAAAATGCCAACTTTCTAAAAGTGGCATTTTCAGAATTGTAATATAAATTTCCCTTTACCATGAATTAGGATTTTAAATTAGGATTCCAAAGACACCAAACATGAACTGGTTATCTCTTTTCATGTGAAAATTACACTTGTAAGATATATTATGGCAACTCCAATGTTAAACTGTGGGACAGACATGCCTTGCAGTACTGAAAAACAAATTTAGGAGTTTTTCACTACCAGGACATGTAAGGTTAAACTTTTTTAATACAATGCACCCTACCCCTTGTGCTGTCTAGAGCCTACACTAGGGGTGAAGGAAGTTTTGGGCTTTGCCAGGTGGAAATAGCAATTTAAAACTGCCCACACAGATTTTGCAGTGGCAGGCCTGTGATGTGTAAAGGGCTATTTAAGTGGGTGGCACTGATTAAGTGGGTGGCACTGATTAAGTGGGTGGCACAATCAGTGCTGCAGGCCCACTAGTAGCATTTAACTTACATGCCCTGGACACATGTAGTGCCACTTTACTAGGGACTTACAAATAAATAAAATGTGCAAATTAGTGCAAGCCAATCATCCCATCCCATGTTTTAGGGAAAGAGCACAAGCATTGTAGCACTGGTTAGCAGTGGTAAAGTGTGCAGAGTCCTAAGTCCTTCACAAACAGGAGGTCTGAAAGCAAAAAGTTGGGGGTTAAACCACGCCAAGGATGCCAGGTCTAACTGTGATTCATAAAGCAAAGTTTCTGGGAGCTGCATCAAACAGGGGTCAGTCAATACTGTTCTTCCTTGACAGTGACAATGCTAATTTATAGAATGACCTCAGTTAAATGTTTTTACACTATTAGTAGCTTCAAGGACCATTAAAGAGCCATTTGAGAGCACATGTGTTCTTGTCGAGAGTCAGAAACTCCATTCACTACCATTGTCCTGCTTGAGAACTGGTTTGGTTGCAGCAATCTTTGGAAATTCAAATTCAGTTCCCCTATGCTTTGCATCTTGTGAGTTGTATTTGATTGTTACATGGTGCTGGATAAGGAATTCTGAAAGTTGTAGGTCTCACTTTAATAGTAGCTGTCAGTATCCTTACGACCCTCATGGCCAATTACATCCCAGCACGACCCTTGAGATCGGCAGACCTCGAATTGGCCGTGGTGCCGCGCTTTAAGCGAAGCAGGGCCGGCGGACGCTCATTCCGAGTGCGGGCCGCTGCTTTGTGGAACTCCTTACCCCCGGCAATTCGCGCTATGAGCGATTTGCTTTCTTTTCGTCGCGCTTTGAAAACGTTTTTATTTCCTTAGTTATTTGCTTGTGTTGTTTTATCCAGTTGTGTTGTGTAGCTGCCTTGTCGGGCGCCAGGACGCTCCTTAGCTGGAGCATCTGTGCGCCAAATAAAAACCACATAACATAACATAACATAACATAGCAGTGTGTCTTGCATGCTGTAGTATCTAGTTGCATGGTACAGCATCCAGTTAAAATCCTGAAAAAGAGTGGGTTCTGGCTATAGGTCCTGTGGTAGACCTGAACTGTCCATTATTGGAGGTGTAATGTCTGGTTTCAAGGTGTCTAACGTCAGCTACAGATTCTGCTTTCAGGCGTTCCAGTAGACAGACTAGTGCATTGTGGGTTGTGTAGTATGTTTGCCCTGTAAAATGAGAATGAGAACTGACAAAGGTTTCAGATATCAGCAAATCAAAAGGGAGAGAGAGGACTAGGTAAGCCAGTCCGGGTCCCCAGTTTATATGTAGAAATATCAATATAGGACTAGCTAGGTTGTGTTAGTGAGACTCAGGGGGTATATCTGCTGGCAAACCCTTAGGTTTGGTCATGAAGCCCTCACACACCAACCTAGTTGGTGTCATGCTTCATCATCGGGCCCACCACAGTGACACCGAATGTGTCCCGGGTGTGCTGCGACTCCAGATTACTGAGGAGCAGGTATGCTTGCTGAGTGTGCAGTGATGGTGAGAATGAAAGTGAAAAGTTAAAAGCTATACAGGTGGTCCCAGTTCCCGAGGGTAAAAGGTAAATTTAATACCTGGGCCCCTGTTAGCAAGATAAAAAGGCTGTGGACGATGTGGAGTGTATTAAGAGCTCCTACGTCCTTGTGGTCTACATGTTTCAGCCAGGCCTTTTGATTAAAACTGGCTTTCCTCAGGACCAATGAGTATGTGTGAGTGATAATAAACTATATTAAGTGACAATGTGTGGTAAAAAGTGTCGCACTCGCTAAGGTGCTGTACGTGTAAGAGGGGGATTCCCTCTACTTTAACTTGCTACTTGCTGTTAAAGCCTCATGGGTCACTTGGCAGGGAGAGAAAGAAGACCGGTATTTCCGATCAGTGTGCTCCTGCGACCTATCGTCCTGCTCCAGTGTCCCGAATTCGGGACACTGGAGCAGGACGATAGGTCGCAGGAGCACACTGATCGGAAATACCGGTCTTCTTTCTCTCCCTGCCAAGTGACCCATGAGGCTTTAACAGCAAGTAGCAAGTTAAAGTAGAGGGAATCCCCCTCTTACACGTACAGCACCTTAGCGAGTGCGACACTTTTTACCACACATTGTCACTTAATATAGTTTATTATCACTCACACATACTCATTGGTCCTGAGGAAAGCCAGTTTTAATCAAAAGGCCTGGCTGAAACATGTAGACCACAAGGACGTAGGAGCTCTTAATACACTCCACATCGTCCACAGCCTTTTTATCTTGCTAACAGGGGCCCAGGTATTAAATTTACCTTTTACCCTCGGGAACTGGGACCACCTGTATAGCTTTTAACTTTTCACTTCCATCACTGCACACTCAGCAAGCATACCTGCTCCTCAGTAATCTGGAGTCGCAGCACACCCGGGACACATTCGGTGTCACTGTGGTGGGCCCGATGATGAAGCATGACACCAACTAGGTTGGTGTGTGAGGGCTTCATGACCAAACCTAAGGGTTTGCCAGCAAAGGTTTCAGATAGGCACTTCATTTTATTTCAAAGTTCAAAACCCTTAAAATATTTATGGACCATGGACTGTATCGCAACAGTCCCTGTATCCATCAACACAACTTAGAGGTGATTTCGGACACAGTGCATTCTTCACAAAGACAATAGGGCCATTTAGAAACCCACGTGTGAGTTAAAATAAATGTTCATCAAGGAAATGAATGACAATAAGCTTATCATGGTAGGACACAACTTGACTTAATACCATACTGCCTTCCAATACCTATACACATACACACAAAAGAGAAAGTGGAGGGCATGCCATATTTTATTGAATTAAGAATACTACATAGGAAAAAATGCAAGGTTCTTTAAAAATGCCCTCACCCACTATATGACATGCTTCATCACTGGACGAGCTACAACGTCCCTGCACAGACCAATAGGGGCGAAGGAGCAAAGGGAATTGAGGAAGACAATACACACATTTATAGGGATCTACTCTGCAGAACAAAAATGCGAGTAAGTAAAACTTACTTAGGGATGTCCTAAACACTTTTTATTGATCCAATAACTGTTAAATGTCCTTGGCTTGGTGATTCCAATAATTGTTACATTTATTCCTCAGTGTACAGGGCTAGGGCTAAAGGTTAGGACGCTCGACCTCGGACCGGGGGATCTGGGTTTGAGTATCGGTAACAACGGCAAACATCCTGGGGCAGATTTACAAGCCCCTTGCGCCTCTTTTGCGCCGTCGTTGCGTCACTTTTGTGATGCTGCGGCGGCGCAAAAGATGCGCCATGGTGCGGGTTATTAACAACGTGATGCATCTGGGAGATGCATCACGTTGTAAAGCCCTGTGCCATAAGGAAGCGATCCTGCGCAGGGGGGGCGTTCCTGCACAGGAACGCCTCCTAAAAGTGGCTGAGTGAAATCTACAAGATTTCACTCAGTCACTTTTAGGCCAATGCTGTGTCAAAATCCTGTGCCTGCTTGAAGCAGGCATAAGGCTTGAGGCAGCATTGAAAGAATAGGCCGCCCCAGAGCATTGCTGGAGCTGCGTCGCGCTTGCGACGCAACTCCAGCAATGCGCCGCTTTTACTGCACAGATGCGTGACGCATCTGTGCCGTTATGGCTCCATGGTGCGCATCCCTGCTAATTTGCAGGGATGCGCCAGTAATTGTAAATCTGCTCCCCTGTGATTCTGGGCAAATCACTTAATCTCCCCATGCCTAACAAAAATGAATGTGTGTCCTCATGTAACACAAGTGGTGCTATGTAAAGCGCTCTGATACCTGATTCGGTTCAGGTCTAGTTCGCGATATAAAAAACTCTGCAAACAAAAAAACTGTTGTTCTTACTAAAGTTTGTGCTTGGAATTGAATTAGAGGCATTTTGATTTGAGAGTCTGTCCACTTTGGCTACCAAGGTATGTATTCCTTGGCCTTAGACAGAGGATCATGAACATGTCAATGCTAATGTTACTATGGATACTTATAAGAAGTTACAAATGGGAATGGATCGGTCATACATTTAAACACTGGTCTTAGGTTTGTGATAATCTACTTTAGTCATCTGCAACAGAAATTGGGGTACTTGATCCTGAGAGCAGGAAAATTGAATGATCATTTGAATGGTCAAATTCAGAGTGGAGTAGCAAACATCCTCTGCACCCTTTGGTTGAAATTATCAGCAGAATATTTCTATTTTTGAGAGCATGTCATTTTAAAATAAGCTGATGTATATTACACTTTCTGTAGTCTTGATCGCGGTGGAATTAAATAAATCCCATTTGTGATTATGTGCAATTGTTTGAACAATTCTTAGAATCAAAACTGATATTTCTTGTCTGTTAATCAATGATAGATTATGAAAACCTAACCACAGAATTGCTGATTCAATAAAACTTGCACTATTCAGTTCCAGAAAGTTATTCTTTTATTGGTGTTTTTGATGAAACAACGATTACAAGGCAATATTAATGACAAATGTGCCATATACGAGTTACTCTTTTGGGAAATGATGACTCCAAAAAGCGATTAATGAACTATGATTGTATTTTGTTAGCAAAAATATTTTGCTCACATGTAATAGCTTATTATGCCTTTTTCTAAAAAAACATCACATACATGTAAGAAGACAGGCTGTCTTCACTACATGTATGTAATGCTTTTTTAAGAGAAGAAAATAAATGCAAGAACCACTTGAAGCTCATATGTTTATTTGGGGGTCTCTTCCCCTTATCCAATGTTGGGTTATTGATGTGGTGCACCCCTGCATTCTATATTTCACTTGAAACCTATGTTGGCACATGCACCTTGGCAGCAGGTGCTGGTAGTGTGTGCACACACATACTGTAAATTCTCTAGTTTAACTTCGAATGTATAAAGAACTCAGAACAAGACAAATAAAAAGTAGTGTTGCTATAGTTTAGAAAAATACAAAATCATTTATCCATACTAATATAATAAAGAGAGAGCCCAAACCTTTGAGGCGGGTAATCTCAGGAACCACAGCACCAATCACAACATCCAATACAGCGTTGGAAAGGGCAGTTGCAGCAGAAGGACATAGGCTATGCAGACGCCCACCATATACATTTAAAAGGTAAAAGAACCGTGCCAGCAAAGTAGTCCCTTGTGGGCGTGTCTGTGTTGGGCTGTGGGTGTGTGCTGGGGGCGTGACAAACGCTGGGGGCGTGTGGTACGTTCCGCCCTTCATGCCATGTCTCATATTGTGTGCTAATCCCACCCTGCTCCCTTTAAATACCCCTGCACCCCATAATCATTACCCACCCTTACTCCTTAAAATACCCCAACACCCTTAAACACTAACCCATCTTAACCCTATAAATATACCCTGTACCCCAAAACCCAAACCTATCCCTAAACCCTAAAAATACCCCTTTACCCCAAAGCTCAAACCGAGCCCTGACTCCTATAAATACCCCTGTACCTCAAAACCCAAACCTACCCCTGAACCCTAAAAATACCCCTGCACCCCAAAACCCAAACCTAGCCCTGAACCCTAAAAATACCACTGTACCCCAAAACCCAAACCTACCACTCAACCCTAAAATACCCCTGTACCCCAAAACCCAAACCTAGCCCTGAACCCTTAAAATACCCCTGTACCCCAAAACCCAAACCTATCCCTGAACCCTAAAAATACCCCTGTACCCCAAAACCCAAACCTAGCCCTGAACCCTAAAAATAACCCTGTACCCCAAAACCCAAACCTACCCCTGGACCCTAAAATACCCCTGTACCCCAAAACCCAAATTTGACTTGAGCAGCGTACTAACTTCAGTCATTCATCATGCATTCAAACTTCTAAATTGATTTTCTATAATTCAATTCTTATTTTGATAGAAGTACATGTCATTGATCAGCTATATGCACTGTAATAATAACATTTCATTTGAACACATCATTTTCGGGTGGTTTCCAAGTTGCACACACTTCACTTAATTGTGTGAATTGTATTCTCGGTACAGCAGGTCAGGTGCGGTCCCCATGGTCCCCTGCCTCGTTCCTTTCATGGTTATCAGCTTATCACGGCCCACAATGTCGTTGGCCGTGAGTCGATAATGACAGGTTTCACATATAAACCCTCATTAAAAATCGGATAAAGTGGAATCAAATTGGGTTGGGGAAGGAATAGAGCTTTGCTAGATCAGGATTGGGCTGGGGTTCCCACACTAGAAAGTAATAATGCCAAAACAGTTTGCCAGGTTTTCATGGGCGTGGTTCCTCACCCAGTAAACCACAAGTCCTCTGGGCAGAGTTCTTGGGCACCAGCACAGCCTGGCTATCACTTCCCGCAGTGGTGGCTCAGTGGACTAATGCATCCACTGCAGGGGCCTGTGTTCGACCTCATGATCACAGGCTTCAATCCAGGTGGGTCCACTCAGCCTTTCATCCATCTGAGGTCGATAAAATGAGTACCGTTGGGTAACAATAACTATCTGTTATTCAGCCTCTTGAGACCCTTGGGTGATAAGTGCGCTTTACAAATACAAGTGTTAAGTTTATTTTTTTATGGCCATTTGCCAGAGCCCGAACCACTCTGGCACCCTGTTACCATTTACCACCTGCCTAAGGCGGGTGGTAAGTATCCGCGGAATAGTTCCGTGCATTGAGGGGAACATGCAGATGCTCACCTAGTATTTTGAGTATGTATAGATGGTCCATATTAGAGGCACTGGAACATGTAAGGCCTACATTAATGAGGGAATACTGACCGCAATCAGAGAATCTGTCCCTGCAATATCCCCTGATAGCTGGTTCTAGTTGCTTAGTCAACTGTAGGGGCCTGTATTCGACCTCATGGACACAGGTTCAAATCCTGGCGGGTCCACTCAGCCTTTCATCCTTCTGAGGTCGATAAAATGAGTACCATTGAGTTGTGTAACAATAAACATCTGTATTTCAGTGACAAGATACCTTTTGGTGAATGTGCGCTTTACAAATACATGTTATGTTGTGCAGCCCTGCACCGGAGTCCAGCTAACTCATAATAATGACGTTGGTGGCTGGGTTTTTATAAGTTTCTAGTGTTGCATGCAATACAGACTAGGGGGCATATTACCAAGCAATAGCGATAATTATCGCTATTGCTTGGTTAGAGACAAAAATTTACTGCTAAGCTGCGGCGTTTTTTATCGCAAATAAACCTTGGTATTACCAAGGTTTATCGCAAATGCGATAAAAATCGTCCGCAATGCATGAATATCGCTGAAAAGTCAGCGATATTCATGCATTACCGAGCTAATACTCTTTGCCATGTTATCCACCTCCCATTGGATAAAATGGCTAAGAACTGCTCAGGGCAGGTGTTAGCTTTTGGAGATATTCGCGCTTCGCGCGAATATCTCCAAAAGTTGATAATAGGAGATAGCGATGTTAGCGACTGTTTCCAGTCGCTAACATCTTGGCACGCCCACTTTGCATGTCATTAGTGATAAATATCACTGACATGCAAAGCGGGGCCCAAGATGGTCGCTATCTCCTACTAGCTGTCTCTAACTGGTGTTAGCCACAGCTAGGTAATAGGGAGATAATTTTATCTCCGCTTTCTTGGCTTTTAAAGCCAAAAAAGCGGAGATAAACCCCCTTGATAATATGCCCCTAGGTTTCTTGAATCATGTCCTCAACATTTCTTTTTTCATTTAGATGCTGTTCGTGCAATATGTTATCGAAAGGCCTAGGCCTAGGAGCAGAAATTGGGCCATTCTGCTACTAAAGCTAATACGTATTTGTGCCTTAATTCTTCTAACTCATCCTAACAAGACCAAGAAGGAAAAATGGAAGGACACACCTTGTGAGTTCTGTCTTGTAGGAAGAAGAAAGGAAAGTAGCAGAAAGCTGCTGTGGACCTCTTAGAACAAAACAGACTGCTCGAGTACCCTGTGATGATACAGGAGCCAAGCATTCTCGCTTCAGTGAATGCCATGCCTAGAAAAGGTATCCTTTATTATAAATGTATAGAGGGGCTGGTGGAACACACTGACTGCTTACTGCAGGGAGAGGGTTGCTGAACCATGGAGTTCCAAGCTGCAGCCTGACAGCCTCCTAAGGTATGCATGGAGGCATTGCATGGCTTGGCTTAAAAGCATCTTAGTATTTAACTGCAATGCACTTAACTGTGCCATTAGAAAGCAGGTTACAAGCACTTAAGGTAAAACTAGTGTTGTAGTGACAAGTGATCGAATATGATTGGGGCAATATGTTCTTTTACACAAATGCATAATTGATGCTGAGCTCTTTTTAATATTTACAATCATTATAGTGCACGTTTGAAGATCACTATTTATTAGTAATCCTATAGTACCATATTAACAATATGTTTGTGCATACTCATTTAACCCCTTAGCTGCGGCGGCTATTCCGCTGCAGTGCTAAGAGTGAGGAGGGGCCGCGCGGCGCTCCCGTACTCGTGACGGAACTGCTCCACCACGAGCCTCGGTGGGCTGTGCTTGTGACGGAACGGTTCCGTCACGGCCCCGCCCGCTCAATAGAGCGCTCAGCGCCGGCGTGGAATTCGTGCCGTGCAGGCGCGGCGAGCGGGCCGTGACGGAACCGTTCCGTCACCAGCACAGCCCACCCAAGGCTTGTGACGGAACGGTTCCGTCACGAGCACGCATGGGGTTAAGGCATACAGGCTAGGGCTGTAAATATGTAGGCTGTGAATTGGAGATTCTCTGACAGGATTGTCTGACTCAAAACATTCCATTCATCTTGTCCCTGATTCAGTGAGGGCACAGTGACAGACATCGGCCAGTACTCGTTTCATAGCATTTAGGAGGTTTATGGCGGTTAAGGGATCTACTGAATGTGACCCAAATAAACTGAGAGTAACACGACGTAAGCGTCTAAGACCTTTACCCATGATTGTACAACACTTCTAACTTATATTGTTAATTTCTGTGTTTCTTCTGGTGATGGCCCTCCAGGAAGACTGTGTCACATTTTTTTAGCAGGACTCATTCCTGGCTACCGATCACTTCCATCCTGTAGAGATTTCCATATATCTTTGTAACATTAGAGTCCTTCCTGGAGGAACGAGGGCTCCCTTTAGCTTTATAACATTAGATCCGGCCTGGAGGAACGAGGGCTCCCTATATCTTTGTAACATTAGAGTCCTTCCTGGAGGAACGAGGGCTCCCTATATCTTTGTAACATTAGAGTCCTTCCTGGAGGAACGAGGGCTCCCTTTATCTTTGTAACAATAGATTCCGGCCTGGAGGAATGAGGGCTCACTATACCTTTGTAACATTAGATTCTAGCCTGGAGGAACAAGGGCTCCCTATATCTTTGTAACATTAGATTCCAGCCTGGAGGAATGAGGGCTGCATATATCTTTGTAACATTAGATTACAGCCTGGAGGAACGAGGGTTCACTATATCTTTGCAACATTATATTCTGGCATGGAGGAATGAGGGCTCCCTATATATTTGTAACATTAGATTCCGGTACGGAGGAACAAGGGCTCCCTATATCTTTGTAACATTAGATTCCGGTATGGAGGAACAAGGGCTCTCTATATCTTTGTAACATTAGATTCCGGCCTGGAGGAACGAGGGCTCACTATATCTTTGCAACATTAGATTCTGGCATGGAGGAATGAGGGCTCCCCACATCTTTGTAACATTAGATTCCGGCCTGGAGGAATGAGGGCTCCCTATTTCTTTGTAACATTAGATTCCAGCCTGGAGGAACGAGGGCTCACTATATCTTTGCAACATTAGATTCTGGCATGGAGGAATGAGGGCTCCTTTTATATCTTTAACATAAGATTCCGCCCTGGAGGAACGAGGGCTCACTATGTCTATCTAACATTAGATTACGGCATGAAGGAACGCAGGCTCACTATATCTTTGTAAAATTAGATTCCGGCCTGGATGAACGAGGTCTCCCTATATCCTTGTAACATTAGATTCTGGAATGGAGGAACGAGGACTTACTATATCTTTATAACATTAGATTCCGGCATGGAGGAACAAGGGCTCCCTATATCTTTGTAACATTCGATTCTGGTCTGGAGGAACGAGGGCTCCCTATATCTTTGTAACATTAGATTCCGGTATTGAGGAACAAGGGCTCCCTATATCTTTGTAACATTAGATTCCAGCATGGAGGAATGAGGGCTCCCTATATCTTCATAACATTAGATTCCGGCCTGGAGGAACGAGCGCTCCCTATACCCTTGTAACATTAGATTCCGGCATGGAGGAACAAGGGCTCCCTATATCTTTGTAACATTAGATTCCAGCATTGAGGAATGAGGGCTCCCTCCACTTCTCATTCGCCTGGAAATCTAAGGGGCATATTAGCAAAGAGTAGCGATATTTATTGCTAAATGAGCTTAGTGCATTTTTTTTATCGCTGCCTATATCCGGATAATATTGCAGAGATAATGTGCTATTAGCAACGTTTCTCTCCAATGCGTTAATATATCCAGCGATAGCGGCTCAATGCGAGAATATAGCTGGAAATCCAGCGATATTCTCGCATTAACGCCAATGGGGGCTTAATGTGATAATCCACCCCCCATTGACTATACAGGTGAGTCAACTTTTTAGCAGGTGTTAGAATCTAGCGATAATCACGCTTAACGTGAATTTTTTTATCGCTTCGCCTGCCTTGATAATAGGCGATAGCTGTGTTAGCAGCTGTTTTCAGTCGCTAACAGTTTGGGTACGCCCACTTTGCATGTCATTAACGATAAATATAACATTAGATTCCGGCATGGAGGAACGAGGGCTCCCTATATCTTTGTAACATTCGATTCCGGTCTGGAGGAAGGAGGGCTCCCTATATCTTTGTAACATTAGATTCCGGCGTGGAGGAACAACGGCTCCCTATATCTTTGTAACATTAGATTCCGGCCTGGAGGAACGAGGGCTCACTATATCTTTGCAACATTATATTCTGGCATGGAGGAATGAGGGCTCCCTATATATTTGTAACATTAGATTCCGGTATGGAGGAACAAGGGCTCCCTATTTCTTTGTAACATTAGATTCCGGAATGGAGGAACGAGGGCTCCCTATATCTTTGTAACATTAGATTCCGGTATGGAGGAACAAGGGCTCTCTATATCTTTGTAACATTAGATTCCGGCCTGGAGGAACGAGGGCTCACTATATCTTTGCAACATTAGATTCTGGCATGGAGGAATGAGGGCTCCCCACATCTTTGTAACATTAGATTCCGGCCTGGAGGAATGAGGGCTCCCTATTTCTTTGTAACATTAGATTCCAGCCTGGAGGAACGACGGCTCACTATATCTTTGCAACATTAGATTCTGGCATGGAGGAATGAGGGCTCCTTTTATATCTTTAACATAAGATTCCGCCCTGGAGGAACGAGGGCGCACTATGTCTATCTAACATTAGATTACGGCATGAAGGAACGCAGGCTCACTATATCTTTGTAACATTAGATTCCGGCCTAGAGGAACGAGGGCTCCCTATATCTTTGTAAAATTAGATTCCGGCCTGGATGAACGAGGCCTCCCTATATCCTTGTAACATTAGATTCCGGCATGGAGGAACGAGGACTTACTATATCTTTATAACATTAGATTCCGGCATGGAGGAACAAGGGCTCCCTATATCTTTGTAACATTCGATTCTGGTCTGGAGGAACGAGGGCTCCCTATATCTTTGTAACATTAGATTCCGGTATTGAGGAACAAGGGCTCCCTATATCTTTGTAACATTAGATTCCAGCATGGAGGAATGAGGGCTCCCTATATCTTCATAACATTAGATTCCGGCCTGGAGGAACGAGCGCTCCCTATACCCTTGTAACATTAGATTCCGGCATGGAGGAACAAGGGCTCCCTATATCTTTGTAACATTAGATTCCAGCATGGAGGAATGAGGGCTCCCTCCACTTCTCATTCGCCTGGAAATCTAAGGGGCATATTAGCAAAGAGTAGCGATATTTATTGCTAAATGAGCTTAGTGCATTTTTTTAATCGCTGCCTATATCCGGATAATATTGCAGAGATAACGTGCTATTAGCAACGTTTTTCTCCAATGCCTTAATATATCCGCGATAGCGGCTCAATGCGAGAATATAGCCGGAAATCCAGTGATATTCTCGCATTAACGCCAATGGGGGCTTAATGTGATAATCCACCCCCCATTGACTATACAGGTGAGTCAACTTTTTAGCAGGTGTTAGAATCTAGCGATAATCACGCTTAACGTGAATTTTTTTATCGCTTCGCCTGCCTTGCTAATAGGCGATAGCTGTGTTAGCGGCTGTTTTCAGTCGCTAACAGTTTGTTTACTCCCACTTTGCATGTCATTAACGATAAATATAACATTAGATTCCGGCATGGAGGAACGAGGGCTCCCTATATCTTTGTAACATTCGATTCCGGTCTGGAGGAAGGAGGGCTCCCTATATCTTTGTAACATTAGATTCCGGCGTGGAGGAACAAGGGCTCCCTATATCTCTGTAACATTATATTCCAGCATGGAGGAACGAGGGGTCCTTATATCTTTGTAACATTAGATTCCGGTGTGGAGGAACAAGGGCTCCCTATATCTCTGTAACATTAGATTCCAGAATGGAGGAACGAGGTCTCCTCATATCTTTGTAACATTAAATTCCAGCCTGGAGGAACGAAGGCTCCATATATCTTTGTAACATTAGATTCCGCATGGAGGAACGAGTGCTCCCTATATCTTTGTAACATTAGATTCCAGCCTGGAGGAACAAGGGCTCCCTATATCTTGTAACATTAGATTCCAGCCTGGAGAAACGAGGACTCACTACATCTTTGTAACAAATCTTTGTAACATTAGATTCTGACTTGGAGGAATGAGGGCTCCCCATATATTTGTAACATAAGATTCCGGCATGGAGGAACGAGGGCTCACTATGTCTTTGTAACATTAGATTACAGCATGGAGGAACACAGGCTCACTCTATTTTTGTAACATTAGATTCCGGCCTGGAGGAACGAGGGCTCCCTATATCTTTGTAACATTTGATTCCGGCCTAGAGGAACGAGGGCTCCGTATATCTTTGTAACATAAGATGCCTGCCTGGAGGAACAAGGCCTCCCTATATCCTTGTAACATTAGATTCCGGCATGGAGGAACGAGGACTTACTATATCTTTATAACATTAGATTCCAGCCTGGAGGAATGAGGACTCACTACTTATTTGTAACATAAGATGCCGGCCTGGAGGAACGAGGGCTCCCTATATCTTTGTAACATTAGATTCCGGCATGGAGGAACAAGGGCTCCCTATATCTTTGTAACATTAGATTCCAGCATGGAGGAACAAGGGCTCCTTATATCTTCGTAACATTAGATTCCGGCCTGGAGGAACGAGGGATCCCTATATCCTTGTAACATTAGACTTTGGCATGGAGGAACGAGGGCTCACTATATCTTTGCAACATTAGATTCTGGCATGGAAGAATGAGGGCTCCCTATATATTTGTAACATTAGATTCCGGCATGGAGGAACAAGGACTTACTATATCTTTATAACATTAGATTCCGGCATGGAGGAACGAGGGCTCCCTATATCTTTGTAACATTCGATTCCGGTCAGGAGGAACGAGGGCTCCCTATATCTTTGTAACATTAGATTCCGACATGGAGGAACAAGTATTCCCTATATCTTTGTAACATTAGATTCCAGCATGGAGGAACAAGGGCTCTTTATATCTTTGTAACATTAGATTCCGGCCTAGAGGAACGAGGGCTCCTTATATCTTTGTAACATTAGATTCCGGCCTGGAAGAACGAGGGCTCCCTATATCTTTGTAACATTAGATTCCGGCATGGAGGAACGAGGGCTTCCTATATCTTTGTACCATTAGAATCCAGCATGGAGGAATGAGGGCTCCCTCCACTTCTCATTCGCCTGGAACTCTAAGGGGCATATTAGAAAGGAGTAGCGATATATATATTTTAGTAGTCAATATCATTGTTGAGATTTATCTACAGGTTGATAGTTCATATGTGATACTTAATATTCGCCATAAGTAAAATGCTATGTGGGACCTGTTGGCAAACCTTTAGGTAATTGATAAAGTTGTATAATTTAGTAGTCATAGGACCTGACTTATATTTCCGCTGGTGGGTTACTCCGTCACAACGGTGATGGAGCAACCCATCCGTCGATATATAATTCAAGCCTATAGTTTATAACATATATATACTGGCAGGACCTTCACCAGTTTGAAAGAAAAAACACCACATTCAAATACAGTGCCATGAAGCTCTTTTTGAATTCAAGACACTTACTATGTGCTTTAATAAAGAGGCACACGGCCGATATATGTTGCCCACAGATCTCTAACTTGTTTCACTCGTCCTACCCTTGGTGGTCATTATACAGATTTTTCAAGGAAACAAACAGGATATCATGGAATTTCCAATTTTTTTTTTTTTTAAAAGACCTATTAAAAACCACATAGAACGAAAAATGCAGGTAAATCTGTTCCTTTTTCTTAACGAATGAAGAACAACAGCAACATGGCCCTCAGTACCATTTCCCCAGATTTAGGAGCATGGAAACCGGAGTGCCAGAATTTAGGATTCTGGGGACTAAACTGATTTTCCCCAAAATAACTAATAATTTGGAAGATTCTGTCTTTTTCCCTAAACTCGAAACATATTTGCCCCCTGCCTGGAGTAGAGGCTGGTTTCAGGCTCGCGGTGCAGGTGGCGGGTGTGGGAAAAGACAGAGCCGGCGAGGGGAGGTTGTTCGCTGCTCCTTGTATATGGCCTTCAGAACATGGGGTGAAGTTCAGACACAGCGGCTGCCCTAAGCCTAGGCGCTTTTGTGCCCAGGCCCGGGCCCAATCTCCGGGTCTTATTTTGCTGGTCCAGAGGCTGCGAACCTGGTGATTCCAGGTCTAGAGACGTGGCACTGGGCAGCATCTCACACAGAGACACTACTGTGGGCCACTTGAAAAAATGGCCTACATCATCAATACAGCAAATTTTAATTCGGACACATTTGTAAAATGAAAACCTGTCATAGATATATATATAACTGGAAACTGTCTCAATTCTTAATGCTTTGACTTATCCAAAATCACAGCCTAGGAGGCTTGGCCAATCAGACTGTTCCTTTCCCTTCTCTTGGGTCAAATCCTACGCTCGGGCTTTCAACATATTTCAAGAGACAGCTACCCGATTAGCCCTTTATTGAAGTACAGCCTCCATCTTGGAGCAGGATGCTTTCATAAAACCCAACTTATGCCTCTCAATCAACATCAGAGAAGGTATGACATCCCTAGTTTGCCGTAGGGGTGGGTGATAAACTCCGCTCCGCCGGTGGAGTTCACAGGGGTTGCCCACTCCGCTTTGAATTTGTAACTTGGAGTTCTGGCAAAGCTCTGCCAACTGCCGCATGGTGGAGTTTTTTCTTGCATGTTCACCAACGTTAAGTTGGCGAGTGGGGGGGAGAATTTGTTTCCTCTAGCTCGATTTTCAGGCGCTAGAATGCTACCCATCAATATTTTCTCAATGCAGGCGGTTGAGGCAAGTCATAACCGTTCGCGTTGAGAAAGCTGCTACTCGAGTAGAAAATCAACTCGGCGGCCGAAAGAAGCAGCACCCTCTTGGCTCCTCGCGTGGTGCAGTTCACACTGATTTTACAGCATGGGACATGCACCCAGTGCTACAAATCAGCACTACGTGCCTATTTTCACCAACTCCAAGAATTCCACAGAATCTCCTTGAGTTTTCCTCCGTGAGTCCTGCCCACCCCTGGTTAGCACCAGCCTGTATAGTGTGTAGGGAACAGCCCTTGCATATAACTAGTGCTTAATTTGTGCTCGTAGTTGCAGACACTGGTACTCATTTTGGGGGAGCTTCACCCAGAGCAATAGGGAGAAAGGCAGAACCAAGGAGAAAGACAATTATATAGTATATTAAGAAATGAGGAGAAGCAGGGATGTAAAAGAACTTGCAAGTGTAAGATTAAGAAACAGCATGTGTAGAGGGCAGGAAGAAAGAGGCATGAGTAGGAATCAAGAGCACGCAGACCTGGAATCAGGGCCGGCTCTAGGCATGTGCAAGCTGTGCACCTGCACAGGGCCACCAAACCCCAGGGGCCACCACGCCAATATATATCCTTAATATATTAATCCTCTGAGGATGGATACATATTTGCGTGGTGGCCCCTGGGGTTTGGTGGCCCTGTGCAGGTGCACAGCTTGCACATGCCTAGAGCCGGCCCTGATTCCACTTCTAAACTCCCTGACCCCCTCCCCTCTTTACTGGCCTGTGCGCTCCTCCCCGCCCGGACCCCCTCTTCCGGGCCCCCTACCTACGCTCCCTGCCCAGGGCCACCATGAGCCTAGAGCCGGCCCTGCTGGAATTCAGCAACCTCATCATATAGCAGCAGCAAGAGTTGGTAAGAAAAATTGTGGGCCAATCCTCGCTGTGCCAACCCAAATAATGCACTGCATCAGCTAACAGGGTCGCCTGGGAAATTACTGAAGTAAGGCTTGGGCCTATCGTTGTTAGTCACTATATGTATTGACGGGTTAGTGATATCATATGTTATGATCTCAACGATATGAATATTGTAAAGCGTACGGCTACTCCCTGGAGTTTTTGCCATTAAGTTACCTGACGTAGGCAAACCGGGTAATTACTCTTCTTGGAAAAGTAAGGCATCTATGTTTTTTCATCATTATTTGTTTTTTTTCAACCAGAAAAGCACAAATAAACAATGTATAGGATACAGAATGAATATGTAAATTACCACAAAGACATACAAATTAATATAAAATCCCAAAAATTCAATCTTTAAAAAAAACAAAAAACAATACCAGATATGATAAAAACATGATGATAGAAAAATCAAGACAGATAAGAACACTTTATCCAATCAATGCATCCCATGGTTCATATACAAAATAGTCTGAAAGGTTACAAAAGCAGCATTTGTTAGAGAGTAACAGCCCTAAGGACAAGCTTAGGACAGGCTATTTCCTAGTGGCATGCCAGAGGTGGCCATGAGCTTGGCTCTTACGGCCCAGCTCCATTGCAGATATTTAGAAACAGCACAGACTACCACCTCTCTTGTTTCTGTGCACATTGTCTTTATGTTTTTTATGACACAGGTATAGCAGCCACTGAGCGTATCTCAGTAGGGAGCTTATTCTAAACCACTGGTCCAAGATAGGAGAAAGTCCGGCCCCCAGGTCTCATTCGGCGATTCTTAGGATTCCTCGCCAGCAGGTTGTCGGCTGACCGCAGGTTTCTGGAGGGGGCATAGGATTTCATTCTATCCCTAAAATAGCCTGCGCCTGTAAATTGCGGTGCTTTATGGACCAGGACTAGCGTTTTGAAGAGAATTATTTTATTTATAAGAAGCCAGTGAAGGCACGCAGGAGTGAAGACACACGAGTTCTTGGAGGCAGGTTAAGGAGAGTGCGGGCTACCATATTCTGGACCACCTGAAGCTTATTAAGCAGATAGTCAAAAATCCCAGATATAAGGCGTTTCCATAATCCAATCTGGACGTTATGAGTGCCTGGATGACCGTTTTTTTTGCAGAGAAAGAAAAGAAAGGTAAGAGCTTTTTTCGAGAACACAGAAGCCCAAAACATGTGGCAGACACTGATTTAATTTCTGAATGAAAGAAGAGAGCATTATCCAGTTTGACACCAAGTTCTTAGCCATTCCCTCCTGAGGGCATCCAAGTTCAGTTTCTTTTTTATTGCATACATGCAGTGGCTAAATATAAACCCTATCCGTTAGTCAGGATGAACTGGGATAACATGCTTGACTTTAATTAGCGGAAGGTCTTTCAACCTTCAGTTGCCAGGCGCAGGATTCGTGGTCCAGTGGCATTCACATTTTCTTTGAGTGTTGCAGGCGGGCATATTGAAACAATGGGATGCAGACGCTGAGGAGATAGTTGCACCTTTGTGGTGTAGATTAACAATTATTCTAAATTTGTATTTGATGAGAGTGAATCCCTGCCCTAGTTAAGTTATAAATGACATTTGAGACATTATAATGTTGCTCAATGAGAAGTAGATTACAAAAAAGGTTAGTCAATGGCGTAGCTAGGCCTTTTGCCGCCCATGGCGGACCCAGCCTTTGCTGCCCCGCGACAGCCGTAAGAGGGGGGGGTGTGGCGAGCTAATCCTGCATTTGCCGCCCCTTGCGGCCGCAGGTAAGAGCAGGGGGGCAGGGGAGGCTGCAACCCCCAAAACTTGTGCCGTAGGCACAAGTTTTGGGGGTGGACACAGTAGGACTCCATGTAAAATATTTAATTAGATGTACATCATTGACAACACTGAAATCTTAAGTGTAAGCAAAGCCTCCCTCTTTCATACAACACTTCAGCAGAATGACTACCACAACAGTGCCAACAACGACCAGTGCCAAGAAATATTAGCCATTCGCCAACAGCTCACACATGACAAGCCTTGCCACACACGTTCAACACAGGTGATATGTCCCTAAGGGTCGTAAACAACGAACTACCTGCAGCTTTTATGAATGAATAAATGAATGAATGAATTAATGGAGAAAAAGATTATGAAAGTGCATAACTAACCAATGGTCACTCTGGCACAAAAGAATCAGCATTTCCCAGAAAGGCCAAAAAGTTAACTGGAACAACCAGGCATTGATGTGTTTCCTGAACAGTTCATTAAAGAGAAGTAGATGAAAAGGGAGGAGGAAGTTTGGTAGGGAAAGAGGTGAAAGGTCGGCGTCTAAGTCTTCATTGGTTGGATTTAGGGCTAATACGATGACACAGTGCAGCTGAATGTAACTTTTTGGCTTGTGAGTAGAACATGAAGGGGAGAGGTTGTGATCCATACGCTGATTACTTTGCGCTTGGATTATGCGAACGCTCTCTATCAAGGAGCGGTGGAGGCTTTGGTGAACCGCCTCCTGGTGGTCCAAAAATCCCACAGCTAGGCTCATTTTGTGCCTGCCTAGGCCTCCCTCTATTTAGTCAGTTTTGAAATCCCTCCATTGGCTTCCCATCAGGAAACTGTTTTTATTTAAAGCCCCGGTCGTGGTCCATATTCAGTGTTTCTGTCCAGTCTTGGGTATCTGGCAAAGAGGTTTGTTCCGTACCTCGCCTCCAGAACTCTGCGTTGATCTTCTGCATCACTTCTAACTATTCTAGTGTGCGTTTGAAGGCGCAGCAAAGCCTTTTCTTTTGGTGCCACCAAAGCTTGGAATGAGTTCAGTCACGAATTGCATCAGATCCCCCTTGAGACCACATTTAATAAAAACTTTGCCTTTTTCTGTTGGGCAGTAAGGTTTTGGTTACAAGGTGAGCACCAGGTGTTCTTTCTGCTAGCACTAGGACTCTCTTTGGAGTAGCTGTGCGCTTTATAAATTCTCTTTATTCATTCATTCATTCATTCAGAGGATGTGGTGTAACTGCTAGAGCTGCCGATTGTGGACCTGGGGAACTAGGTTCGAGTCTCACGTCGGCTCAATACCCTGTGATTCTAGGCAAATTACTTAATCTCACTGTACCTAAAAAAGTGAATGTGACCTTGTGTAATGTAATTGATGCTCATGTAAAGCGCTCTGATACCTGTGGGTCAAATTCACGTAACATAAACCTGCAGGAAAAAAAGATCATTTTTAACTATACTGGCCCCATGTTATGAAGGGCTATATGCCTGAAGCATAGCACATTGAATACATTTACGGTCCTATAAAAAGTGCAGCGTACCTTGATTTTTAACAGAAGACTGTGTAAGAATATCAAGAATGAGTCTAGCGGCTGCGTGCTGATGGAGCTGTAGTGTCTCAAAATGTGTAACGGGGCCTCCATATACAGGGAGTTCCTGTAATCATTCTGAGAGGAGATGAGTGCCTGGGAAGCCGGTGGAAGTAGAGGAAAGATTTAATAGAGCGTTCGCAGGATATAGAAGCATAAAGATGCAACCCTTGTTAATCTGAGTGGCAAAGGATAGAGAGTTATCAACAGTCATCCCAAAATGTTTTGGTAATCACAACTGCAGATTGGGGGAGTCAATCTCTTTCAGCCACCGATCATGGGTCCGAGTCAGAGACTGGGTACCAAATATCGAAATTTCCTTTTTTTTCTCCATTGAATTTCAAAGAGTTGAGACTCATTCATCGTGCTACTGAAGGACACACAATTCAAGAAATTGATCTTAGTGCGTTCAAGATTTTTGGAAGTTGACGCAAGGATTTGTTTATTGTGTGTGTCCTTACTAAATGAAAAGCATAGGGGCATATTACCAACAACTAGCGATGATTATCGCTATGGTGGTTTAGTGGCAATATTAATATCGCCGAGCTCCGCCGATTTTTATCGCTTAGGAGCCTTGCTATTATCAAGTTTATTATATTGTTTTGTAACCTATGAAATTGCCTATCTTTGAACTCCAATAAAAAATTATGACACAAAAAAATCGGCCGAAATGCATGAATATCGCTGTAAAGTCAGAAATATTCATGCATTACCGAGCAAATGCTCTTAGCCAAGTTATCCATCTCCCATTGGATAACATGGCTAAGAACTGCTCTGGGCAGGCGTTAGCTTTTGGAGATAATCGCGCTTAGCGCGATTATTTCCAAAAGTTGGTAATAGGAGATAGAGATGTTAGCGACTGTTTCCAGTCGCTAACATCTTGGCACGCCCACTTTGCATGTCATTAGCGATAATTATTGCTGACATGCAAAGTGGGCACCTAAATGTCCGCTATCTCCTACTAGCTGTCGCTAACTGGTGTTAGCGACAGCTAGGTAATCGGGCGATACAATTATCGCCGCTTTAGCGGGAAAAATTCCCGCTAAAGCGGCGATAATGCCCTTGGTAATATGCCCCAAAATTTCTTCAGAGGAGCCAGCAGAGACATATAGATGTGGAAAAGTGTTGGGTTCAGGGAAGATACCTGAGGAACTCCACAACTTAGGGAAAAAGGAGCTGATTGAAAGGCAGTGAGACTTGTCAGAAAGAAATAGTTAAGTAGGGGTGGGCGGAACTCGCAGTGTTTGACTCTGTGGAATTCGGCGGAGTTGCATAAAAACCGCGAGATTCTACAGAGTTCCGCCAATGGGCAGAAAAAGACACACCGTGCTGCTCGCGTTAGTTTTTATCACAGGAGAGTGTTCTGTGCTGAAAAATCAGAGCGAAAGGCACTATGTGATGCACCAAAGGGTGCAGCTACTCAAGTTGATCTTGCTGCCGCTCAAGTAGATTTTCTACTCGAACAGCATCCTTCTGACCACGGTCACCCGCCTTAGAAAAATCTCACCAGATGTCCTCCTAGCGACCGAAAATCAAGCTAGAGGGCGGCAAATCTCACTCGCACAAGCTAGCTACTGTTCTGGAGCTGTGTGCAAGAAAACATTCCGCCTCATCTGGATTGATGGAATTTGGCTGGAAGCCGTGTTACGAGTTGCCAAAACTCCACCAAGTACGCCGGCAGAGCAGAACATTTCACCCACCGCTATAGATAAAGCCATTCCAGTGCTTTCTTAAAGATGGCGGATTCTGTTATTCTAGACAGCTGTGAGGAATGATACAAAGTCTTAAAGGCTGATGATAAGTCAAAAAGGACTAGAGTGGCCATGTCTTGCTGGTTCAAAATCAGTCTGAGATAATCGGCAAGTGCAAGAAGTCCAGATTCCGTCCTTTGAATTCTTCTGAATTCTCACTCAGTAGACTCAAGAAGTACGTTATTCTCCATGTAATCAGATAGCTGAGCATTCACTGCTTTTACAAATTATTTTATCCATTAGAGGCAAAACGGATATTGGCCTAAAGTTAGCTAGCAGTGACAGATCTGCTGTGGGTTTCTTGCATAGCGTAGTGTTAATAACTGTTTTCCAGGCAAACAAAACACATTATTCCATCATGTCCATGTATCCTTGCAATTTATTGAAATCCAATACAATACATTATACAGACCTAACCAACTGCAGGCATACAACTTGACACTGACGCCATTAGCTGGCAAAGCCTTGCCAACTAAATAGCATGTCCCATCCATCACACCAATAAACACCTTAGAAACATTGGGGCATATTATCAAGGACCGGCGTTAAAATTATCGCCGTTTTATCGGCAGGAAACTGCAGATAAAATGGCGATAATGGGCTTGATAATACGCCCTTGTTAATTCCCATAGAAGCCCATGTTCTGATGTTAACATGGGCTTCTATGGGAATTAACAAGGGTGTATTATCAAACCCATTATCGCCATTTTATCGGCAGTTTCCTGCCGATAAAACGGCGATAATTTTAACACCGGTCCTTGATAATATGTCCCATTGTGAGCAAGCTGGCTGAAACAAGTGACACCATCCTGTGCCCAACGGGCCAGATTTACGAAGCTTTTTTGCGTTAATAAATGGACTTATTTGCAGAATTGCCACCCTTGCTACCACAAGAAAGCCTCTTGGTATGTATGACACCCAAACTGCGATTCAGTAACACGTTATCGAATCGCAATTTGGGTTTGCGACCAAATACAGATTTGGTATTTGGAAGGGATGTGTTTAGGTCGCCCCTTCCAAATACCGAATCGAAATGGTATGTATTAAGGCTTTATGACTGAATTCCAGTCGCAAAACTTTAATATTGTATTAATTACAAATACGGAGTAGCAACCCATTCCCAAATGGTAGGGGGTCCTCATCCAATTTTTTAATGTAAAAAAATAAACAAATCTTGTTTAGGAGGGACAGTGGCTCACTGCCTCCACCTAAAGGAACAAAGAACAAACATGTTTTCTATTAAAACGCAGTCCCGTTTGGCTACATGAAATGAAAATAAAAATATATAGCTTTATTAAAAATCAATCACAAATAAGGTGATCTTCTGAACTCAGCATGCCACCAATCCTGTGAGGGCTGCAATTCATAGTGGATTGAAATGTGTGATATATCTCATTAATATTACAACACCAAACTACTAATACCCCGATCTGGATCCGACACATTTTTGTTTTCCCATTAACCTTGAGACAAGAAATCATGTCCCAGAAACTTCTGGAAAGCACACCCATACTCAGACAGCACTAGAGTACTTGACAACTGCTGAAAGTATGCAGTCGAAGTACTAAAAACAAAACATAACACATCACGACACAATATACATTTTAACTACAATTACATTTTGCAGCAGCTGCAAGAAGAAGCTCTCTGGAGCGTTTACTGTAAAACACATCTTTCAGTGTGTTTGAGTGAAACTATTTTAAGAGAGAAGACATAAAAACAATATGAAAAAATAACATTTTTATTTAATACATTTGTGAGTTTCCTTCATAAATTGGGAGGGTTAGTCCAGTGGGTAATTTTTAAAAAGGTGGGTGCCGGGGTCCAACATACACAAGTATGACAATTTGAACTATTGCAGGCCACCTTGAGTGCTAAGAATGGAGTAGGAGCACTAGTTCATTATATTTTTAAGTATATGGAGGTGTGAAACAGTTTGCTGTTATTAAAAAAAGATAGACAGCGCCACCATGTGGTAGACAGTCATAATTAAGTCCCAGTGTTCAGAAATAGGTGGCGGTGCTCAGAGACGGCAAACACAGGCACAAATTAAGCACTGAGTTAGCCTATAGGAGCTTACAAAAACACATAAATCAGCCATTTGTCATCAACAAATGCCATCAAATATTGTGGGCAAAATAGTTAAAGGTAAGTAGGTATAGGTTTCTATACCTATCCCTTGTAGATGTACATGTATATTTATATAATATTTACTTCTTTTTCAGGGGTGGGCATAACTCACATAATTCCGTGTAGTGTAAGCACACAGAATTACCTAAGAGTTCAGCGAGATTACGCAGAATTATGCAAGAAGAATTATTCTGCATTTAGCACTTAGTTCATTGTGCAAAAATGCCAGCTTGTGATCTTAATGGATGCAAGGGTGAATTTTGCGCTAAGAAATAGAGCTCAATCCAACAGAACATGAATAGCGAGTGCAAGCAGCCTTCCAAACTCGCTAATTGTGCTCTTCAGATTGAATTTCTTCCCCATCTTACTCCTGGCATTTAGTACTATTTTCTTAGCACAAAATGCACCACTGCACCCAAAATGGATGCAAGTATGCATGTTTGCGCTAAGAACACGAATTGCGAGCATATCCCCCCCAAAATTATGCAAGCAGCAGTAATCAGTAATCATGTAATTATCAGTAAGAATAATGCAGAACTACCAAAATTACTCTGATTACTCCAGTGTAAATATATATATATATATATATATATATATATATATATATATATATATATATATATATATATATATATATATATATATATATATATATATATATATTCAATGAAAAAACCATAGGTTATAGACCATATATAGTTAGGGATTAGCATTTAAAAAACCTTATTTTATTTGCACAAAACCATTGAAATTCCATATATAGTTAGAAGCGCTAACTATATATCGCGCACCCGCAATCCACTGCTGATGATGTCACATATTACATCATTCATGACATGGTCAGTGACATCACTGATGACATCACTGATGACATCTCAAATGACATCACTGATGACATCACTGATGACAACATCCAGTGACTGTATGTTTCTGTAAAGTTAAAATATGTCTTACATATTGAAGAATGAGTGGATGTATAAGTGTCTGGATGAAGGATTTAGTAGGTGCATGACTGACTGTATGAGTGAGTGATTAAATGTGTCTCACTGAGTGCATGGGTTAGTGACTAAACTGTCTTAATTTGTGCATCATTATGTCTGTTGTTCTGTAAACTGTTGCATGTGTTGATAAGTAGCTATATGAGTAACTATATGGGTTATTGATTGGTTGCCCAAGTATTTGTATGGGAGACTGAGTGTGTGTGTGGGTGGCTGGGAGGTGTATGACTCTGTGCATAGATGTGTGAGCAGTTGATTCACTAGATGTATGGTTTCAAAAGTGCATGTGGAAACAGCTGTATGGGCGGTTGACTGTGTGCATGAGTGTATTGGTGAGTGAATGATATCTCAGTTCTACATGTCAAAGTAAGTACATATGTAAAACACAATACATGTGAGAGTTGAGATATATAAATAACTGAACATAAGAGCCAGTGAATGTGTGAGTGGCTGTATCGATCACTGTGAGCTTGTATCAGGGATTATATAAGAGAGTAAATATGTGTTATTATATGTTTGAATAAGTAAGATGTGTATAACTGTATAGTTGAGGAAATGGAGGTGTGATTGATTCTTTGCATGACTGACTAGGTGTGTGAGTAACTCCATGGATGAGTGACAGTCTGTGAGTGTCTGTTTATACTGAGTGTATGTAAGGTTATATTAGAGTCTGAAGAGGTTCATTGTATTATCACATGAGTGATGTGATCAGTGATGACAAATGAGATGTCATCAGTGATGTCATTTGAGTTGTCATCAGTGATGTCATTTGAGATGTCATCATTGATATCATTTGAGTTGTCATCAGTGATGTCATTTGAGATGTCATCAGTGATGTCATCAGTGATGTCACTGACCATGTCATGAATGATGTAATATGTGACATCATCAGCAGTGGATTGCGGGTGCGCGATATATAGTTAGCGCTTCTAACTATATATGGAATTTCAATGGTTTTGTGCAAATAAAATAAGGTTTTTTAAATGCTAATCCCTAACTATATATGGTCTATAACCTATGGTTTTTTCATTGAATTTCAATGGTTTTTTAAAAGCTAATATCTGTAGCTGTACAATGTATTGTTCTTTAAATTTTGAAATATATTTTTCATGTTCTTTAGACAATTTTTTTAAAACATTTTTTTTTGTTCCGCTCCCAGTCCGCGAACCGGTCTGCTTCCCGTTAGCTCAATTTAAAGCCGCGGCTTAGTACGCGAACCGGTCAACGTTCCTTTAGCGTAACTGTTACGTTTGCATGACGTTTTGCGTTATCGCGTAATACGTCGTTGGACGCGCCAAGTTAGCGGACCCGGAAGTGGACCGGAAAGCGGAGCAAAGCGCGAAACGTAAACACAGCAGGTCATGTGACTCGAAAATAACACTTTTCATTGGTTCATTTCACTTTTGGTTTCCTAATGATGTAATACTTGGTCATGTGATATAAAATTAACACTTTTCATTGGTTTAGAATTTTTCCTTCTCCCAAATGATGAAAACCCCTCCTTCTTTCCTCACTCTGACTTTCATCTTGGTGAGAGAAAGACCTTTTTTGATTCATCAGCAATGGCTTCAATGGTTGCTTCTGCCAGTGTGCCCCCACCACCTCCTCCACCTCCTCATGGGAAGAAAAGACTACCTGCTTCACTAATTATAGAAGAGGAGGAAAATGAAGAAGAGGAAGAACAGCAAGAAAATGACGAGTTTTTGCCAGAGGAGCCCAGAAGATATAATAGGAAAGAAAATTATATCTGGCAATTTTTTAAATTTCCTGCTGACCAAAAGAAAGTAAATGCCAGATACGTCTTTTGTCGCATTTGCGGCGATCGTCTTTCAAGGGGCACAGACAAAAAGTACAGTTTTGGCAATCATACAATGCACAGGCACATGAGTCGATGGCACCCTAACAATTACAGCAATGCACAACTTCGCGACCAACAACAAAATCCGCCAGAAATGGCAAGAAGATCTGTTGTTGAGGAGGTATCGGGACCGGAGGCGAGGGAGGTGATCCCGAACATCCAAATCAACATGGGAGAAGTGAAGCAAGTCTGTGTGTGGTGCAACCAGACACTTTGCTACCGCGAAAGTAGCATTACCCTGATAATGAGAGCCATCACCAATCATGTGTGCCCAAAACGCCCCAAAAAGTAAATTCTTTTTTTTTTTGTTGCTCCTGTTGAGCCGTCTTCGATGAATCATTTTTGTTTCCCCCCTCCCCCCCAAAAATAAAAAAAAATACAAAATGTTCAGAAAAAAACAAAAAAATATAAAAAATGTTCAGAAAACTAATTAAAAAAATTTAAAACAACAAAAACAAAAAAAAACAGTTCTTTTCAGAACTACCTCCCCATTATTAAAAAAATTGGTAGAATTCTTTGAACTCTGCCAAGCTCTATTTCTATTAGTTCGCTACCAGTTCGCACTCCGGTACGCGTACTTTGAGCGTACCAAAAAATTTTTTTTAAAAAAAGGAACAGTAAGTATAAGGAAAGGAAACAGACAGTTATGTTACAAAAAAAGACAGCTATAGGGAGTAAAGAAAAGATACTGTTACCCGCAATTCACTTCTGATCATGTCATATATTACATAATTTTTTACATGGTCAGTGAGATCATCAGCAGTGGATTGCGAGTAACAGTTTTTTCTGTTTACTTCCTATAGTTGTCTTTCTTGTAACATAAATGTCTTTTCCTATCCTTATACTTACTGTTCTTGTTTTTAAAATTTTTGGAGATCATTCAGAAACAGTAACATTAATAGAGACAGAATTAGTGAATAATAATGAAGAAGTATGAGAAGAGAGGGACTGAGAAAAATACTGGAAGGAATAGAAAAATTAAGTAATAGAGAAAGGAAGGAGAGAAGTAGCAAACACAGGAAAGTAAAGATTAAAGAAATGAAGCAGTAGAACTAATAGATGTTAAATGTGATAGATTAAATGATTGAGTGAGGGTGACGATAAGGTGTGTCCTCTCTAAAAGTTTGTTTAAGGTGAACCGTACTCTGGGTTGCATATCAAATTTATGCTTGTTGAAGAATACAGACGAGATAATAGATGTGAAGACCTACCATTGCAGTAAAACATGCCCATTTATTACATCAATCATAACATAGTCAGTAACATCATCAGCAGTGGAATGTAGGTTAAAAAAGTAGAAAACATTTACCTTATAATTCATGTTAACTTTTCAAGCAAATTTTTCATACATTCAATCTGTAAAAGAGAGAACAAACATTTCCAAAAATATTAAAACATGTATTTAAAAATTAGAAAAAAGAAGGGAAAAGGTTCAAGAAGAAACAGTTTTTAAACAACTTTGACATTTACAGAAACCTCTACTTCCCTACGACCCCTACACAATCCTAAAGATATTTATTTTAAAAAAACAGTATCTTCATGCTGATGAAATGAGGCCTATTTTGAAACATGATGCTTCTTTTGCATTGCTTATGTCTCACAATAGTGATGCAATAACAGCGCAAAAAAGATGTAAAGCCATCATAAAATTGTGTCAAACATTTTAAATGATTGTTTTAGGATGCAAATAAGATGTGTGCTTTCAAGAGCTTTCTTTGAGGTGAGGCCTATTTCTTTTTTTTAAAAAAAAACAATACCTAGAAGTACAGCACTGTAAGCATTAAAATTGACACTTACAGAAGACTCTGCTTCTCCATATCTACCTCACATTTCTAAATATATATCATAATTTCAAAAAGCATAACATTAATTATACATGTTAAATGGTTTATTTTTGCTGTTCTCAGAATGTATCAAATTTCACTTAAATCAGTGACTTGAAGGTATTCATCATGTAACAGCGGGAAAAAAAAAACACAATCAAAATGATTGTGTTTAAAAAACCCATACAACCTTCGAAATCTGATTTCAAAACTCCTTAAAATTAACTTACTTTCAATGACGTCGAACGATCTCCTATGAACAGCATCCACTCTGTTGTGCTACAAATATTTTCAGCCCGCCACTTTCTGAAAGAAAACCTCCATCGATACGTAAAATATGTTACATAGAAAAAAAGACTTCTCTCATTATATCACATGTTTCCACTAGGCCAAATCATGTTGCCGCGATTCGCAAGTCTTGTTATTCTTCCAATCAAATCCCGACATTTTCTATTTTCGCAACTTTCAAAAATAAAATATTTGAGATTATTTTCACAATCCTGGACTACTAATAACTTACTCTTCTTTGTCACTCATGTTCTCCTTTTCCTATGACACTGATACTGCTTACTATGAAGCAGACTTACTTGCATTAGGTTTATATAGTTGGATTTTTAATCTAGACAGCATTGCAGACTTACATTCCCTCTACTTAAAATTTTGGTTTTAAAAACACCAGGTAAGAATTTTTAAGGTCAAACGGCAATTTTTTTTTGAACGTTACAACGGAATCATTACAGAATGACCAGCCGTTTCCAGACTTTAAGTAAGCTGTATAATGTCCTGATGTTGTTGATGGACCATCGTGATAGATAATTGCTACAGTAACAAAAGTCCTCCCTGATATTGACAGCTGAGAAGCCACAAATTTTTTTATTAAAGTTGACAATTTTGATCCATCAGGCCTACAACGTTGGATCATTAAAATGACATACTGGCCATATCTACGTATAAATAATGTTGACATCATATCACATTTACATTGGCTACACTCCATGTTGTGATCCGCTGCATTTACTAGCTTATTAAAGGAGACTGATTTACTGTCTGGCAAAGTTAAATATATAAATCTTTCTGAGTCTACACTAGTAGTACTTGATACCATACAGTTCTCGCAGTCATGCTGCCATTGATAAGAAAGCCCAAACAGGTGATCTACATCTACACCCTCAACTTGCAATATATCAAGCATATACATTAAAAACTCCTGACAATCTTGCTGATTATTTTCAGAGAAGTCTGTTTGACCTGAACATTCATCTAACAGATAACGAACTTCAGACACACTTTCTACTTTTGTTCGATCAGTGCTACATTTCTCGAAAACAGAATTCAACAAACAGCATAAAATTTGTTCAGAATTCAACAGAATCTGTTCTTTTAAACTCTCTAGTGAAAAGAGAACATTAACCACTACATTTGCATAGCAGTTGACACCAGAACTGTTTTCAAATTGAAAACCGACAACATCTTCAACAGAATCCACTTTCTTTCTGCTAACAATTTTCGGTTCATTGACTTTTAGTCTTTTTGCAACAACCTCCCTACTATTACTGCTATTTCTACGTTTGCGGCCTACCACACGTTTCTCAAACAAAGGATATTGAGGCAAATGTGGCGCATACTCTCTTCTTAACCTATTGTATTCCTTAACACAATCTAGATCCGCACAAATGTTTGTGACATCACAGTCAATCAAGTACAATCCCGATAAAGTTCTAACTCGTGACAATGCCACATATGCCATACCCTCCTTGAACACAGAACTGCCAATATTCACCAATGCACAGTCTACACTTAAACCTTGCGATTTATGGATTGTCACCGCATATGCCAAGCAAACAGGAAACTGTTTACGGCGAACATATAAATCTTTAACAAGCAAAAACCTAGCAGAACAACGACCAATTTGCTGTACTTCCTCAATGCCATCAAATTTAATTTTTAAAAATTCTATTCCATCTCTATTTCTGTATTTCTCAAAATCAACAACATTACCCATTGATCCATTTACCAGACCTCTTTCTACATGTAAATTCCTTCTCAAAATAATTCGGCAATTTAAACACACATTCAAAGTCTTTTCAAAACCCGCTGTTTTAGATATAGTCTTCTCTAATGAATCCAATTTTGATTTCAAATTGTCTGACAAAATAATTGTTGATCCCATATGCTCTAATTTGTCGATAGCTTCAAGTTTCACAATCTCTTGCTTTTCTAAATTCAACATTTTGTTGTTAAAGATGGCACATTCTGCAAGAGTTGGCATGAGACATATTCCGGATTTCTTCTCAGTAATTTTCTGAAAAATATTCTCAGGCACAATCTCTTGTTTGGGATATAAATTTGACAGTAATCGTGCATTTAAAGCTTCTTTCCCATGCTCGGTCACTTTTCCAATTCTAATATCTTGTAGAATATTCTTGTAATCTTCATCCTTTGCCTGACGCATATTTTGATGCAGTTCTGCATAATTGAAGTTTAACCATATATTGACGTTGCCAATGCTCCCTAGGCACTTCCTGGTATCTTCATGCGTGAGTATTTTGAACACAGGTTGACCTTTTACTGGTGTCAGCTGCAGAAGATCTCCAAAAACAATGATGTGTTTCCCACCAAATAACACATCATATTCAGTTTTAAGTACTTCTTGCATTCTCAAATGCACAAAGGCAAGCATGACATTGGAAACCATGCTTACTTCGTCAATGATAAGTAGTTTCATTTTCCTCAAGACTCTTGAAACTTCACAGCAAGCATCTCCAGATAACTTGTTGTATTGTAATTTGTTGTCATGCTCCACCGGCAGCATCAGTAGACGATGCAAAGTAATACCTTTAATGTTATGTGCTGCCAGTCCAGTAGGAGCGGTGACAACACAAGACAGCGATGACTCAGTCCTTTCCTGCAAATAACAAGAGATTGCTTTAATGAGGAAACTTTTTCCAGTTCCCGCTTCTCCACTCACGTACAGTCGGACAGGCTTCAACGATGTACATGAGCACTTGTTCTTCTCATGACTTAATCCGTGCTCAATTTCCGTGGTAACTTCATCATATATTTTCCTCTGCTCAACGTTGAGTTGTTTTTCCAAGTCTTCTAAGTTAACTGAATCCTCCTGAGCATGTGCCATGGCTCTTTCCACTTCATTCATAGCAGTGGCAGCTTCATTTTCGATAATAGGTCCTCCAAGTGGATCTTGACTCAATGAAACAGAACTCTGACTGTCCTGAGAACTGTCTCTGGCAATCTCGGCTGCAATCGTTGCTTCCTGCTCAATTTCCAAAGTTAGCATTTCTTGATATTTAGAAAAAGCAGGACATTCTATGGACTCCTTGGCTGCATTGAAAGAGTCTTCGTAACAGAGGAAATCTCCAAGCAGTTCCTCTTCTGCACGCCAAGGCTTGAAAAGTTGCAAAAGTGCTAAATAAAAAAACTCCTTTTTTTCTGGAGATTCACCACTCAATTTTCGATGGTTTACTAATTGGCATTTTCTTTGCTTGACCAGGCATCCCTCACTTCCAATTACAGCATACACTCCTTTCTCAATATCTTCTTTGATGTTCCTCTTGAATATATAATTTTGGAGAACCTCATATAGACAAACATTCTCAAGGTGACTGCTTCGATTTGGATAATATGTATCCAACATGTTGGTCTTCAAAATGTCGGTACTGTTTGGTTCCTTTTCTGCCAAATACTCAATTTCCCGGACAGGTTTTAGAACTCGATTTCGCGTTGCAGCAAGACCAAGACTCGCCCAAACGAGACTCCTGGATTTGGCATAGAGACTTGCTGAAGACAACCGGTCAGAACATTCGTAAGCTCCGATTTCTCGATGCGACAACATCTTCAGACTGAAACTGTACAACTTCTTGCTGAGGCTCTTTTCATGAGAAATGTCCTCCCACATATCCTTCAGTTCGGTCTTTTCTTTTTTGGTGATGTAAGATGTCACATACCGAGCCACAGCCATACAGTTGTCAGCCACAAACTGTATATCCATGTTAGCATTCCACATGGACAAAATCACTGGGTTGTAGTCATTGATGTACTTGGACTCTTCGTTCCTTTTCAAATTGTATGTATTCTTGGGTGATTTCCTCGTCACATTATGTCGCAGCGAAGACATCAAACTGTTCACTCTTCCTTTAGAAATCACCGGTCGTGGAAAGTTGAAACGACATTTGGTGTAGAACTTGTCCTTGTTTCTGAATTTACGACGACAGTACTTTCCACAACGATGGCTTTGGAAACGTAGAACTTGTTCTCTTAGACTTTTCTTCTCCGTTGCGTTTGGAACAGCACACGTAGAATACTGTTCGATGAAATTCATCACTAAGTCATCCGGATCTGTTCCAAATTTAGGTGCATCCTTGATCCACAACAACATATGTATATGAGGGGCACCTCTTGCTTGGTACTCCTTTCTCCAAAAGAAATCCAACACCTGTCCAAGAGGTGGATTCTTTTTATTTGTGATGAAAGACATCATAGCTTCAAATCTATGATTGAAGTACCTGCATACATTGACTGGATCCAAAGAGCACAGTTCTCCGGGTGTCTTGAATTCGATGTTTTCAATGTTACCATTTGCCTCTCGTAAAAATTCAAGTAAGTCTTCCCAGCCATACTCGGCACAGCTCAGAGTGAGGAACCATGTTGGAGTTCCTAAGTTCCTCAGCATACATTTTAAATCACCATGACGACGGTACCAGTACTCATTAGTACCACGCTGACACGCCATGAGATTAATTAAGTGAGAATCCAAAATACTGTCTTGGACATTGACTTTATGCATAAAGTCACTTGCCGAGATGTTTCGCATCTGTATACCACTTTTTAAGATGTGGTTCACTGCATATGACAGTCCAGACAGATCGCTTTCAAACAGGAGATGAAACAAATAGGGAATGCATTGCCGAAACCTAGGATCTGCTGCATACAATCGTAAAGTCCGGTATTCAGACGCAGGAATTTGATGAGGTCGCTCATCATATCTTCCTCCTTGACCTGTGGGAAATAGCTGTGGGAAACACCGAGCTTCCAAACTTTCCTCCCAAACACTAATGGGACTCCCTTTGGCTTGTTTCATTTGAAACAACTCAATAGCATTCCCCATGACTTCCTTGGAATGCAAAGGATGAACACTATAATGTTCATATATTTCTTCACTTTTAGAGGCCTCTACTTTCTCAATTTGGCCAGCACACAAATCGCTATCCTCTTCATCACTTACTTCCTCTTCTGCAACATATACATTCTTATAGTACTTATTATTTTTCTTCAAATACACTGTTGCCTTTTTGACTTTCCTAACATCCACTAAATCTTGCCATATTTTCTTATTCTTTGTCGGAACCCCATTAACCAAGATAACCAGAGGTTCCTCTTCCACTTTTTCTATTCCAATTGTGTTAATGTTTTTCTTCAAATCTAGAGGCAAATAAACAACTCTTCCCTTTAATCCTCTCTGTAAATCTGCTGGAGGCAACTTCCCTGTCTTTGGCTCCATTCTTACAATAGCCTGAAAGGGATGGATACTTTGAATCAAAATAGATTCATAAGTATTTAAATCCTTCAATTCAGAAGGAATCTCAACCAATTCCAGATTATTATGAACTGCCCTAGCAGGCATCTGGTTTTGGTTTAATTTATTACAACAATAAGTACACACACGTTGATCCGATCCCAAATCAAAATAATTTTCTACCATCAAGTATGTGGCAAAATCCTTCCATTCACTATTATTTTCCCTTTCACTTTTTGCATATAAATCCACTACCTTAGTCTGATTCTTATAATAAGTGCGTCGACAACATACACAAGTGAAATTAGGCCTCTCACTTGATTTCATCTGAAACGTGGCAATTTCCTTCTGAAAATTATCTGTACTGGAAACCTGTACATTATCTTCCACATTACCCTCTACTTCAGGGTCAATTTGAACATTCTCATCTTTACTACCAAAGTAACAAAACTCAATTTCTTCACAAATATTCTTCACATCTATTTCAGAACCATGCAAAAGAGCAGCACATAATTGTTTAAGCATAATTGCTGGACTCTTAGCATAATACAACATTCTCACTAATTTTCTCACTTTATTATGATGCACTGCTAGCATCCTGAAATGATGAAAAACACTCTGGCATACTCTCCTGGAAAGACAAGCCAGTGAATGACCACGCAAACCTGTCATTTGTCTCACTCTGCAAGGATCTAAATCTTGCAACAACTTCATTTTCTGCTTCAAACTTTTCTTATTAAATGTCCGTATAAAATCACAAAGCAAATTGATGGAAACCTGTCGCACACTGCAAATAGAACTACACTTCCAAATGTACACAGGACCCTTAGGACGTCTTCCTAAAACCTCATCACTTAGCGCCTCTTCTGTCTCTGTTGTCACAAGTTGTTCTTTTTCAACTGGACAACCATCCTTCACTTCATAAGCTCGACCACTGGTGTCAACTGCAAACACCAAATCATTATCCTGAAAATAACTCTCCTCATTAAAAAATGCCTCACAACTAGAACTATGCATCCATTCTCCGGAAAAAACTTCACAAAAGTTAGTACGATTTACTACTCTCTTCCATCTACTTTTAGTTTTGAAATCAGAAATTACCTTGCTTAGTTTCCTAATTCTATTGATTACCAAAATAAACAACTTTCGCTTAATTTCAAAAGCATGATCAATAATTTTCTCTACATTTTTCTTCTTCTTATAAAATGCCGCTTTCTGTTGGCCTTTTTTTTAAAATATTTTTCAATAAATTAACTATTATCCTATTACGGAACATTCGATGTCGAATGTCCCTAAACTGTTGTTTCCTTCTACTATCATGCACAGAGTTATCTCTTCCTCTACCAGTAACATTTTTGATGGGTCTCTCCTTTCCATTTAAATTGCTTTTCTTTTTGAGGACTGAAACATTTTTTGGAGAAATACTTTTTTTATGACAAATATTTCTTAAGAATGATTTCGTGCTCTTACCCGGACCTTTCTTGGTGTTTTGACAAGTATTTGGGGAAGAGGACTGCTGCAATAAAACATCATCCTGCTGTCTTTGACGTTTTCTAGCCTTTCGTATTCGACTTTTGGAAGGCATTTTCCAAACTATGAAAGAATCTGCAGTTGAATCTGTGGAAAAATATAATATAAAATGTTATTAACCACTATTACCAAACAGTAAATAAATAACAGTCATCTAAAACTTAATGCCGTACTAATTATTTAACATAGCAAATGTTTTCCACCAGCACTGCATCACAAAAATGACACTCAATGGTGCAAAAAAGGCATACAACACTCATAAATCACTCCCTAATATTTTAAATCATTAATTCAGGATGACGATAAGATGTAGCCTATCTAAAGATTTGTTTAGGCCCTGATCTTTAGACTGGGGTAAATGTGTGTCATTGATCCACATTCAGTCCATCACCTGTTTTGTTTATTTGAGGTGAGGCCAACACATGGTTGCAGATAAGATTTTCACTGAAAAATATCAAAATAAAAAAACATGTGAAGGCCTACCAATGAAGTAAATCATTAAATGAAAACCAATACATTTCTGGAAATATGCACTACTAGTGCTTCATAAGATGTTTTGGGTCATATTTATAAGGCATTTGAGTATCTAGTATGCAATTTTTCGTTCTTCCTGGTGCAAATTTATTGTAAATATGCTCCCACCTGCGGTTGGCAAATTTAGATTTTGATTATGGGAGTTAGATAGGCATGTTAATAATTTCCCAAAAATGGTGTATAACCCCAAACAACCTTTGAAGCAAATGCTCTTAGCCATGTTATCCACCTCCCATTGGATAACATGGCTAAGAAGTGCTCAGGGCCCCATGAGGAACGCTTTCCATTTAAAAAGGGAAAAATAACATCAAAGACACTAAAATGCCTTCTAAATATGACCCCAAACAACCTATGAAGCTCTAACAGAACATATCCTGAAATGTAATTGATTTCAAAATTCGTTTTTAAACACAGCATATAAATCAATTGTATACCTGCATTCATGGAGAAATGACTAAAAATGTCCTTGAGACACATGAAAGTGTTTTCTGGAATGCCCTAGCACCATTTTTGGGACACTATTAACATGGCTACGTAACTCCCATAATCAAAAACTAAATTTGCCAAGCGCAAGTGGGAGCGTATTTACAAGACACTTGCCCCAAGAGGAACACTTTCCATTTAAAAAGGGAAAAATAACATCGCAGAAAAGTCAGCAATATTCATGCACTTTCCAGCAAATGCTCTTAGCCATGTTATCCACTTCCTATTAAATAACATGGCTAAGAACTGCTCAGGGCCCCATGAGGAACGCTTTCCATTTAAAAAGGGAAAAATAACATCAAAGACACTAAAATGCCTTCTAAATATGACCCCAAACAACCTATGAAGCTCTAACAGTACATATCCTGAAATGTAATTGATTTCAAAATTCGTTTTTAAACACAGCATATAAATCAATTGTATACCTGCATTCATGGAGAAATGACTAAAAATGTCCTTGAGACACATGAAAGTGTTTTCTGCAATTCACTAGCACCATTTTTGGGACACTATTAACATGGCTAGGTAACTCCCATAATCAAAATCTAAATTTGCCAAGCACAAGTGGGAGCGTATTTACAAGACACTTGCCCCATGAGGAACACTTTACATTTTAAAAGGAAAACATAACATCTTAGACACTCAAATACCTTATAAATATGGCTCAAAACAACCTATGAAGCTCTAGCAGTACATATCCAGAAATGAAATTGATTTCTTAAATCGATTTTAAAAGCAACATCTCTGTTTCAGCTTACATAACAGACCATAAAATGGGCTCCATGTACCACAATAACTTGTGTTACTGCATGCCAGAATGTTACACCAAATATGCAATTACAATTTCTCTATGAAACTAATTCTATTAGTATATCACTAGAGACAAAACCACATTTTATAAACACAGCTTTCTTCATCATTTTCTCCTTAAATCATACTATTCTCTATCTAAATTAAATAAATGTTTTCTCACCTTAGCAAATATTTTTTGAGTTTTGAAAACAGTCTGAGAAATACACCAAATTGTCTTCAGCAGAAGAAAAAGGATGCACTCCAAAGGCTGCAGCTATTGAAAGCACAGAAATACAGATATTCTTTTCACATATCTCTCATATTAGCCAATCATACCTCTTCCCTCACTTTTTTCAAATCAAAACCCTTCCCCCCTCTGCCCTGTCTGCCTTGTATCCATAGCAACCACCTCCTGGAAGACCTCTCATGTTTGCAAATTCACACAACAATGTTTCAATTGAACTCTGAACTCTCAGTGCACCTGCGTATCCAGTGCAATCTTTCATTAAATGTTTCTTCCTTGACCATTCAAATTACATCTTTCAAAGAACACATCCATGCACCCTAACTTTCTGTTTTCAGAAATGGAAATGCACCAATCACTGCTAATGAATCATTAGCATTGTAAATCCACAGTTTTTTTTCTTTAGAAACTCCTACTGTTTCAACTGCCCTTTCATTACCACACTTCATCTGACTACAGAACAACCTTCAGCCACCATGTTTAACGTCTGGATTGTTGGACATAGTTACATCCACTGGGCTCAAAGGTATGCTGAGAACAGAAATTTACCTAACCTCAATTTACAAGATGTGGAAATTAAGTGGTTGGGCCAAAGAGGATTAAAATGTCACCAATTGATACCATTGGTGAAAACCTTTATGCATTTGCCAAAACCTGACCTGTTAATAGTGCACTGTGGAGGTAATGATTTGGGCACTTTGACAGGGGTAGGTCTGGAAATGCTTTTAAAGGACACCTTTGAGCAATTAATGGCACTTTTTCCTCAAACTGCCTTGGTATATTCCAATATATGCCAAAGACAGAAATGGAGGTGGTCCAACCAATTTTGTCCACAAATTGAGAAAGCGAGGAAGCATGTAAACAAATCTGTGTCAGCTTTCATGAGAGACCATGGAATGGGCTCTCTGTACAACAATAACTTGCGTTACTACATGCAAGATATCTACAGAGGAGATGGAGTTCACTTCTCAGATGAGGGCAACAGAATTTTCATTCTGAATTTAAGACTGTGCATTGGTACCTACTTATAAGTACCTAAATGTACCATAAACCCAAAAGCTCTTCTCAGAGCTACCCTTCATCTGATCACACACTTTTATTATTTTTTTTCTAACTTTTTTCTGTAATTTTCAACAAACTACGCTTAAAGAGCGCTATCCGGTACGCGAACTGGAAGCTAACCGCGCAAAATTTCAAAAAAAAGTTTTTTCTTCGCAAATATAGTCCTCCTCAGCCACCCTCAGAAAACGTAGGGGGGCAAAATACTTGTACCATGCCCCCTTCTACCCATTCAGAACATTATTTACCCTCCATTTTATACCTTGATTCGACCGAAACACAAAATGGTGGACTCCCGTTACGCTCCAAGTACGCGGACCGGACCGCTATCCGGGAAGCGGTCCAAAAAAAAGGCGGGAAAGTAATTTACAGAAAAACGACTAGAGACACTCTCACCAAATATAAATTAGCTCATACTACATAACAATCCCTTTCATTCTCACAAATTTGATTGAAATTTCATTTAGCCATTTAGCCTTTAGACCTCTCCAAATACCGTGAGGTAAATTACTTCACAAAACACATCTGAACTGTTGGAATTGACAACCAATGAAAATGTTACTTTCATTTTCTACTTTTATTACCTGACATTTGATTGGTTATATACTTGAATATATATAAAGGAAGAGAAGAAAACACAGCCATTTTGACTACTACTTCTTGTTGTACAACACCTTTTAATAGCTTCCAAAAACTTCAACTTCTTTGTGAAGGTAAGATATAATTTTTAAAAACGAAATATATTGTGCACTATAACTTAATATAATAGAATTTTTCTGCTACATATACACTATCCCTCTGTAGTAGTAATGTATTTAGATAGACTTCTCTGTTATAGTTATGAATGGAGTTAGGCTTGTCTTGGTTAAATCACATACACTTTTTTATAGTCCTATTTCCACTCTGATACTATACACTGCCAAAAGATAAATTCACTGATAAAAAATGACTATCTAAAATTAATCCCAACAGTGCCCTATCTCTACTAATATATATTTTCTTATTCAAAATTTCAGGCAAAATGGAAGGCGAACAACAAATTTCATTTTCGATTGAACTGAAGGAGAGCAGCCAAGACAAACTTGATGACTTTATGGATGACAGTAGAGACCACAAACTTCTACAATGTGTTGAAGCAGTAGACAACTTGCTTGAAAATGAAAAACAATTACACCCTATAATAAATTATGACATTTCTGACAATGAAATGTTAGAAAATTTAATAAAGTATGAAAAACAATGAAAATAACAAAAATAACTTTAAAAATAAAGACAACAAGAAAAAAAAGAAAAAAAAACAAACAATTAACATACAGTCTTTGAAAAGTGTATCATTCTATTATCCTTATAGTACGCTGCCCAGAACGCTTTCCGGTTCGCGTACTAGACGCTCATCGCGAAAAAAAAATATATATATATTTTTTTGGACCCTGCTGGGCCCTTTTAAAAACACCACATAAAACCTAGGGGGTCAGGGAGGATCTACTATGCCCCCTTATGGAAATTTCCCTCTTTGTTTTGGCCTCCTCTTGTCTCTCGATCCTACCGAGAGAGAAGATGGCGGCTGCACCGGACTGTTTAGAATGTTGACAGACACCGAAGAGCCAATCAGCTTTCCGTGCGCAAAGTTCCGATAAGCGAAAAGTACGCGAACCGGATCGCTGCCCGGACCGCTGTTACAGATATATATCTTGATTTAAACGTTAATTTCTCAAAATCCACTGAAGCACATATATTGAGACCTAGCAAAGGCACATCGGGCTAACAGTCCCTACAATTTTCCCAAGTTTCGTGGAAATCCATTCAGCCGTTCGGGCTAAAAGTGAGGCCAACCGCCCTATGGAAATTAACATGGGAAAAACGCGTTTTGGGACCCCCCTTTTATCTCAGCCCCCCCTTGCCGAAACCCCCCCAAATTTCCAGGAGCTGCTCAGAAACAAAATGTGCCATTTTCCAGAAAATTTCAGCCAATTCCGTCCACAAACGCCAAAGTTATTAGACATAGAATTTTCAGAAATCCCATAGGGAAAAAATCCTAACTATATATACCTACTGGCGACCGCCAGTAGGTAATATATATATATATATATATATATATATATATATATATACATATATATATTTATATTGCCGTTTACCGCGTTTCACTGGCAGCCTCTCGCCTGCTCGCAACGCAGCGCTGCAAAGAAAACCTCGAACACGGACCAGTTTGGTGCAACTCTTTTTACTGATACAGAGACTGCCGCATGACGTTTCGGCTCCTTGGAGCCTTGCTCACATGACAACGCCACAAATCCTGTTGCTCATTTTTAAAGTGCCAGTGCTCAGTTTAATCATCACCACGTGATTAATTTAAATAATAAACAGTGACGATAGATTCAAATGGATGCAGAGGTTCACCTATTAGGCAGCAAGGTCGTGGACCAAAACAAATTTAAGCACAAAGGCAAATATTGCCAATGATACATTAATTGATTAAATAAATAATGATGTTCAGTTGATTAAACAAGTTTTGTCAATAGCGGTTAAATATCTTAAAACTCATAAAATCATTGGGTATCCACATCTGCATGCCTAAAAATTAAAACGATTGACTGGGTCACTAGAGGCACCTCAATTCTGCATGTAAAAACCACATTGTATATCGCCATAAATTAATCTAAAATCGCAATGTTAAGAATAACGATAGATCAGGACTCATATCTATTCATGTGTAAAATAATGCTAATAGTGCAAAAATGCAATGTAAACATTTGATAATATAAAGTGCAAATGCTTTAGGTATATGTGCAACAAATGCTATGCAAACAAAACCCTATTCATAAACAATTATGAGTTTTCTGATCATCTTATACAGAACTGATGACGATGCTTTGCTATAAGATAGTATGAACAATGTGATGGCTGACACACAAGGAGATGCCTCCGTCTGATCAGATGAGTGACCCTCACATCTTTTATAAATTAATGTGATCGGAGTTTTATTAATGGTTAACCTGCCCATTGTGCGAATCCTATCCAAAAATATCAAATAAATGTGAAAACAAATTTTTTAAGTGCTCTTAGTGGTTATGAACCTGTGTATAATTATTCAATCTACTAATGTTAGATATAGGCAGTGGCAACAGCACATATACAGGACCTCTATGATAAAGAAATAAATCCTTACTGAACCCATGAGGATATTTCATGTATGTACAAACAAACTGAAGTCCCACCGGGGCCATATATACAGGAGCAGTACTGGTCGGGGCCCTGTAATCCCCTTACATCTAGATACCCTGAATCCATGCCCCAGCCGGAGCATGGCTGAATGTTTATCAATAGGAGTTAAAAAATACCCCAGACAAGAAGAGCCATGAAGATGTCATGTTCACTGCCCTCCAGGGACGCCAGCCGGCTATCCCTGCCTCCTAAGTGCAGCCAAATGTTCACTGAAGGAATGGTGGGTTGAAAGGAATACTAATGCAACTATATAATTATGGTAGGCAGGTGTACAGATCCTCTGTAGTATTTAGCCCGCCAGGTGTCTGGTGTCAAGTTGCAATATATATCGGGTTTCCAGCTTATGGAGTTTGCTTTCTCCATCACCCCCACGCCGGCTAGCCTTGACAGAGTCAATAACAAAGTATGTGAGACTGCTATTGTCGCTTTGATGGATTCCACGGAAATGCCGTGCCACAGGATAAGTATTGTCCTGATTTGTAATGGCACGTAAATGTTGAAGTATGCGCTTGTGTACAGGGAGCTTTGTGCTCCCTACATACTTCAACTGACAAGGGCACTCCAAGATATAAAGTGCAAACTCTGTTTTGCACGTCAGCACTTGGGTGATGGCATGTTCCTGTTTACTGAAACCATCAGTGAATGTGTTCTTGTTTACTCCATTCTGACAAGATTTGCAAATTTTACACTTGTAAAATCCATTGTTTTCCTTCAACCAGGTTGTCTGGTCAAGGACCTCAGGGCTGGTGTTAACTAGCTGATCTCTTAGTGATGGGGCCCTACTGAATGTAAGCGATGCCCTCTTGGGTAGCAAGGGCCCAATTATGGGATCCCCAGTGACAATAGGCCAATTCTTACTGATGATGTTATATATGGCCTTATGCTGTCTGCTGTAGCCCGTAATAACCCTGAATTCCGTTTTGCATGTCATGCCCTGATTTGCATCAGTAGCTGTAGTGATAATTTCTTCAGCATTTGCACTGTCACTATGGTAATTTGCAAGAAGTTCCTGCCTGCTACGTTGCATAGATTTAATGCGTGCACTTTCAACAAGATGTTCCGAGTAACCTCTCTGTAAAAATATTTCCTTGCTGGCCTGTTGTGCTATCCTAAGATCTATGTCATTACTGCGGACCCTCCGCAAGGCCACTGGAAGACGCGCACAGCGACCTGGAAGCAACGGGAGGAAGTGCACCAGCTGCAAAGGGCCAGCAAAGAGGATTCCAGCTATGAACAACCCTGCCTCCCAGCAAGCCCGGCAGATAGGGAGGCAGAGCAACAAACCACCCGCACGCAAAGCCAGGCAGCCAGGCGGGGGGAGGAGAGAAGAAGCGCACCCACCCCTGCCCAGAAGGAGCAGCACCAGCATCCAAGGCCTTTCTGTTATATATATATAAATATAAATATATATATATATATATATTTAGACATCAATCGGCACCTTTATTGGGGAGATTAATCAAAACTCTTTGAATCTGGAATTTGTGGGGAACTTTAGTAAGGACTCGATTGATTTTTTTAGATATCAGGGTCACCCCCTCCAATAATAAGCTTGAAACAACTGTGTTCCGCAAACAGACAGCAGGGAATTCGATACTGCACGCTGGAAGTGCACATCCAACCGCTTTAATAAGGAGCATTCCGTTTGGGGAATACTATAGGGCCAGACGGACATGTAGCAGCGATGAGCAGTTCGACACCATAGAAGGAGAAATGACCCAGAGATTCCTTGAGAGAGGATATAGCAAGAAAGTCCTTCAGGGTGCCGCTAGCAAAGCTAGAAAACTAACTAGGCAAACTTTACTTTTTGAACCATCCAGAACTTATAAGTCAAAGTCTAACCAACAGGATCAAATCAGTTCTAGATTTATCACTACGTATAATACTCAGCATAAACAAATTAGATCGATATTAAGAAAACACTGGTATCTGATAAAGAATGATCCAGTGTTGGGCTCCAAGGTGAAGAAAAACCCAGAGATCACTTATCGGAAGTCCAAATCACTTAAAGATCTAATTGTCCGTAGTGAGTTTGAGGACAAGCGTAAGAGTGGTGCAGATTGGATGAAGGCAAAACCAGGGTTTAAGAAGTGCTTTAAATGTAAGGCGTGCCTACATGGCATGAATCGTACTGAATTTAAAACATCTTTCAACAAAACTGTAACAATTAAGAGTGCCATCACCTGCAAGAGCGAGTTTGTTGTATACCTCTTACAATGTCCCTGTCCAAATATTTATATCGGAAGTACAACCTTACCAGTACACCAACGAGTGTTACAACATAGAAGAGCTATAGTGAACCAGGATAGGTCTTACCCTGTGGCCCGTCACTTTGAACTCCATCATCAAAGTAACCCCGAAGGTCTGTTATACTCCTGTATTGCAGAGGTCCCCAAAAAGAAGAGAGGGGGAGATAGAAAGGGGGATTTAAGGAGATTGGAAACTTACTTTATTTTGGAATTTAATTGTAAGGAACCACAGGGTTTGAACGTTGATGAAGACCTGTATACGTGCCTGGGTTGACTATACATACATGATGATTTATTTCTGAAACCTCGAGGACCCTGATACTGCATTTTTTAAGATTTTCTCATTATGAATTCTTTTATTGTGAAATCTCTTGTCGATTTTAATGGTTTAAATCTGAAGTTTTCCTTGCCTGTACTCTCAAATGCAGAGGTGGTTTCATGCGTGAATGAAGGCTCTGGGAGAAAATTCTTTACCTTTAATGTAGTTATGCTGTCTTTTATCTTGCGATTTGCACTGTGATTTTGGATTAATGTTTTTTTGATTGTGCAATTTGAGTAGAATGTTTACATTTATGAAGTACTGTATTATTGCTGCAACAGCACCTGTCACTTTATGATAGAACTTAGGAATTCCTCCTATGCATTTTAATTTTAAGCCATAGGAGGGTAATGTGGAGATATGGAATTCTGTAAAAAACACAGAAATATCTACACCCCTTGTGGGACATTGTTTACCTCTTAAGCACTAGCACTTTGTCACTTTCCATGTGCAATATCCAGTCGAATCGTTTACAGTATTTATTTTATCTGTGAACCAATGCACTTGCACTTTATGTTTATAATAAGGTAGATCTGTTGGGCAGCATTACCATAGATATAACTCCCTCACAATGTAGTAATGGAATTTTGATTATAAGAGCCAGGACTAACTCTTAGGGAATTGACTGTGTCAAATTGAAGACAGCGACCTTGTGGACAGTATACGGAATTTAGGACAGTGAATTATCTCTCACACATAAAGATGAGTTATGCTTCAGTAAAACTGGCACTTGCCAGATTTTAATTCAAGAACTCTTTTTGTACAAGGGAATTAACTTGTTTACATTTAATAACGTATGCACTTGCACTTTGAGAATTATATGTGATATTTATTAGATAGAGATATACGTATTTATATATCTCTTCTATTTTTGAGCATTTCTCGAATTTCTTTTGCGTTAATGTTCTGTTGTGAGAAGTCCAGAAACAGGTTATTCACTTGAATATCTATGCATTTGATATAGTGTTAAGATGGCCGCTGTGTTTTTACCAAACAGTCCCTCCCTCTGAGTCCCCTTTTCTGTTTTTACCACTCTGCATTTGTGTAAAAGGGAAACTCAGACCAACGCATAAACATCGTGAGCAAGGGAGCGTGACTCCCGAAACGCGTTGATGATATATGCTTAATAAATAAGCTTTTTGACAAACCCTGTTCGTGAGTGCCTGGATGCTTTCAGTTGCCGAAACTGCGAAATCTGGATTCCTATTCTGAATATATATATATATATATATATATATATATATATATATATATATATATATATATATATATATATATATATTCACTGAAAAAACCATAGGTTTCACACCAGTTATAGTTAGGAATTAGCATTTAAAAAACCTATTAAATTCACTGACAAAACCAGTTATAGTTAGCTGGAAATTTTACTGATATAAAACCAATGAAATTCCACGTTATAGTTAGTTGGACTCACTATAACTTGCGCGTGCAATGCACTGCTGATGACGTCACATATTACATCACTCATGACATGGTCAGTGACATCACTCATGACATCACTGATGACACCATCCAGTGAATATGTGTCTTTCTGAAAAATAAATATTAGTGAGTAATGTTTAAATATTTAAATATATATATTATTGTTTCACTTTGTTTATAAGTGGCTACATGTGTTGGTAAGTAGCTACATGCGTATGTATATGGGTTATTAGATGTTTCTCTTAGTATCAGTATGAGTGTCTATATGGTTTGGTGGGGGTATTACTTAGCACATAGATGCATGAGTGACTGACTCGCTGTTTGTATGTGTTTTGAAGACAGCATATGTGCAGGACTGTATAGATGGATGAGTGTGTATATGTGTATGTTAGTGAGTGAATGACTGTCTCACTAGTGTCTTTATCAGTAACTACATATGTTTTAATCTAGTATATGTGAATATTGATGTATATAAGTGAGTATATGTGAGAGTAAGAGATTGTAAGAGTTCCTGTTTAAATAAGTATGTGTTTCTATAAGTGATTGTTTAAGAGAATAAATATGTGTATTTTTCAATACAAGTAAGGTGGAAGTGTGTGTATAACTCTATATTCAAATAAATGGATGTTCAATAGTTTATTTGCACGTGTGAGTATGTGTGTGAGTAACTTTTGGATGACTGTCGGTGTGTAACAGGATGTATAGGTGTATCACTTCATATGATAAGTGAGTATATGTATGAGTGACTATATAGAACTGTTGGTGAATGACTGGATGTGCATATAGATGGTGGAATTACTGAATTGCTTGTTGTAACTGATATGGGTATCTCCATTTTTTTTTAAATTTCAGTTTCTATTTTTGAATATGTGTTTCAAGGGTTACATTACAGTGAAAGGAGGTCTGTCACTATGTCACAAGGATGGTGTCATCAGTGATGTCATGAGTGATGTCACTGACCATGTCATGAGTGATGTAATATGTGACGTCATCAGCAGTGCATTGCACGCGCAAGTTATAGTGAGTCCAACTAACTATAACGTGGAATTTCATTGGTTTTATATCAGTAAAATTTCCAGCTAACTATAACTGGTTTTGTCAGTGAATTTAATAGGTTTTTTAAATGCTAATTCCTAACTATAACTGGTGTGAAACCTATGGTTTTTTCAGTGAATTTCAAAGGTTTTTTAAATGCTAATTCCTAACTATAACTGGTGTGAAACCTGTGGTTTTTTCAGTGAATTTCAAAGGTTTTTTTAATGCTAACTCCTAACTATATAAGACCTGAAAGCCCACCAGGAATCTCCAGTATGCGCCAGGGGACTGCATTGCAGAGAGGTGTAATGAAGCCACAACCCTTTTTACACCTCTCTGCAACGCAGCCCCCGTGCATGTTTGAAGAGGGGAAACTAATTCCCCTTGCATACTGGGGGCCCCTGGGGGCCTATTAGCCCACCTGGAACCTCCAGTATGCGCCTGGGGCTGCATTGCAGAGGTGTAATGAGACTATGCCCCTTGTTACACCTCTCTGCAACGCAGCCCACTGCCGCGTTTGCAGAGGGGGAACTAATTCCCCTTGCATTCTGGGGGTCCCTGGGGTCAACTAGTCCACCAGGAGCCTCCAGTATGCACGAGGGAGCTGCATTGCAGAGAAGTGTAATGAGGCCACACCCTTGTTACACCTCTCTGCAATGCAGGCCACTGGCGCCTTTGCAGAGGGGGGACTAATTCCCCTTGCATACTGGGGGTCCCTGGATCATATCTGCCCAAACACCGATATTCCGAACGATTGTAAATGACTTTTCTTGAGAAACATTTGGATTTGGATTATCATGTCCTATACTTTGGAATTTTTGAAAGACTGACTTTGAGGATGCTATAAATTACTCAAGTCTGCCCGAATTGTGTGGGTAAAATTGATACCTAGTCACTTTTAATAAGAATATACTTATGTCTCGTCTAACATTTGGAAGAAATATCTAGTTATATGACAACGGGATACCGACATAACTTGAAGGAAATAAGAACGCCCTGAAGAAGTTCTGTTGTACAGAACGAAACGTTTCGGCTGGCTGTGGTACATAAACTTAAGGAAAATAAAAGCATTTGAATATACACCAAGATTCAGCGCTTCAATAAGTACTCTAAGTGATATGATTTGATTGGACTCATTGTGAAAGTGGTGCTGTGCCAAACTTTGGAATATTCTCCACTACTCTCTACTACTTACTCTCTCCCACTCTCTACTACTCACTCTCTACTGCTCTCTACTACTCACTCTACTACTTACTCTCTACTACTCTCTACTACTCAGTCTCTACTACTCACTCTCTACTACTCTCTACTACTCACTCTACTATTCACTCTACTACTCTCTACTACTCACTCTGCTACTCTCTCTACTGCTCTCTACTACTCTCTACTACTCACTCTCTACTCTCTATTACTCACTCTCTACTCTCTACCTCTCTACCTCTCTACCTCTACACCTCTACCTCTCTACCTCTCTCTACACGCACACATATAGACATATATGCATATATATATGTGCATATGCATTTATATATATGTATGTGTATATATAAAAAAAACAACTAAACATTTTTTTTTCTAATCAGCTACTTTTAAAACTGTCATTCTTTTTCCCCATGGTACACTCCCCGGTACGCTTACCGGTGCGCGTACCGGGCGCTCACCCCGCGAAAATCAAAAAAAAAATTTATTTTTTTTTTGCCCCGTGGGGCCCTTTTATGGCCCCCACATCAAACCTAGGGGGTCAAGGGGGGTCTACTCTGCCCCCTTATGGTCATTTCCCCCTTTGTTTTGGCCACCTCTTGTGTCTCGATCCTACCGAGACACAAGATGGCGGCCGCTCCGGACTGTTTAGAATGTTTACAGACCCCCCAGAGCCAATCAGCTTTCTCCGCGCAAGTCGCGTGACGCGCCCGGTGCGCGTACCGGGCGCTCACCCCGCGAAAATCAAAATTTTTTTTTATTTTTTTTTTGCCCCGTGGGGCCCTTTTATGGCCCCCACATCAAACCTAGGGGGTCAAGGGGGGTCTACTCTGCCCCCTTATGGTCATTTCCCCCTTTGTTTTGGCCACCTCTTGTGTCTCGATCCTACCGAGACACAAGATGGCGGCCGCTCCGGACTGTTTAGAATGTTTACAGACACCCCAGAGCCAATCAGCTTTCTCCGCGCAAGTCGCGTGACGCGCCCGGTGCGCGTACCGGTGCGCTTACCGGAGCGCTGCTATAGATATATATATTTTTTTGAACCTTAATTACTCAAAATCCACTGGAGCACATATCTTGAGACATAGCAAAGGCACATCGGGCTACCAGTCCCTACAATTTTGCCAAGTTTGGTGGAAATCCATTCAGCCGTTCGGGCTAAAAGTGAAATCGACCGCCCTATGGAAATTAACATGGGGAAAACGCGTTTTGGGACCCCCCTTTTATCTCGGCCCCCGCTTGACGAATCCCCCCCAAACTTTCAGGGAAGGACCGGACCGCCATGAGACCATTTTCCTGAAAATTTCAGGCAGATTCGTCAACCGGCGCCAAAGTTATTCAAAATAGAATGTTGAGATTTAACATTGAAAATTATCCTAACTATAACTACCTACTGGCGACCGCCAGTAGGTAATATATATATATATAAATGTCTTCAAGGTGCATAGATGTGAAGTTATGAACAGTAAAACTATGGTTCCCCTATTTATCCGTTGATATTCAGATGGCAATTTTAGTGTATTACAATATTCCTAGCCTGGATATTCCGTAGTACAGTCAGTCACTGGAGGTCGGATGAAGTACCCAACTAAGCTTCCATCATCTCCAGTTTTATAGGCAGTGCGGTGAGCTTTATCTTGCAACCTGAGTGGGTTCCCATGAAGCTCCTTCACCCTACGGGCAAACTGACAAAAGGGATATTACCCCCTGGTCCCTTATTTCTTCATTACTCCGGGTCCTGTTGTCCTCGTCCCATTCATTACTAATAACCATCTCCCGACAGAAAACAAGATCAGAAGAATGCTGGGATACTAACCCCGACCCTCGTACTGGGAGTGTATAAGAGGTACTTACCCAGTATTCCACCTGTTCTTTTTTTCTGTCTGTCAACAGAAAGGTCTTGGATGCTGGTGCTGCTCCTTCTGGGCAGGGGTGGCGTGCGCTTCTTCTCTCCTCCCCCCGCCTGGCTGCCTGGCTTCGCCGACGGGTGGTTTGTTGCTCTGCCTCCCTATCTGCCGGGCTTGCTGGGAGGCAGGGTTGTTCCTAGCTGGAATCCTCTTTGCTGGCCCTTTGCAGCTGGTGCACTTCCTCCTGTTGCTTCCAGGTCGCTGTGCGCATCTTCCAATGGCCTGGCCGGGTAGAAGTCGAGCTGTGCCTGCTCCCTTGGATTACGGCTGGTTGTTGGAGTGGGGACCTTTTTTTCTGTTTGTGTTTCGGCCCCCACTCCTGGTGAGTACCCCGTAGCGGTGTTTCTCTACTTTCCTACACTGGGCTCTTGATGTGGGGCGCGTGATGCCTGGTGTCAGTGGAATGCTTGTACATGCAGTCATTTGTTGTCTTTCAGAAGGGTGTGCTAACGGTCCTGGTGATCCGCTCTCCTGTCAATGTCTTGTGTGGATCTGTGTGCACTTCATATTCTGCATTGCACCGAGGTAGCTGCTTGGCGGTCTATCTGGCTATGGCTTGCCTGCACTTTGATGCTTTGCCTGTTGTGACTGCTGCGTTTCTTCCCCGCGGGGATTCCGGGTGGTAGGCTGGTGCCCGGTACGTCCCCTTCCCGGGGTGCTCGCTCGCTCTGAGGGGCTCAGGGTTCAATGATGCTCTCCCCCTTCCCCCCTGACCTCTGGCAGTTTTGTTGCCTTTTTCTGAGGGGTGTGCCTTTCACATAGCTGGTTGAGGTTGTGCTGCTGCTGGCTTTTTCGCGGTCTGTGCTGCTGTTTCAGCGCCTGCTGCGTTCGGGACCTGAGTATGACCTTGTGTACTATACTGCCCGGCTTGGCATTTGGACTGCCATGTCACTTCTGACGAGATTAGCGATTGCTGCTCTTTGTTCTGGTTTTGCTGCAAGTCTCGGCTGTCTATGGGATGAGTCTGTGTGCTCCGCTTCCACCGGGCGTTTTGCGCTGCGCTGCTGGAGTTTGGCGCTTCTTGTATTGGCTATTGTGGTTGGTTTCCTTTTGGACCTTTTTGGTGGGTCTTCACGTTCCGGTGCTCGTCCTCTACGGTCATTCCCGGGACGGGGTACTTTGTGCTGTGTTATGCACTGCCCGGCCCTCGCGGACCCAGGGAGCTGTTACCAGGGCTCGGCTCAGTAGCCCTGTTTCAGCTTCTGTCTGTCTGTGGGGCTTCCTCAGTTCGGCGTCGGGTCTGGTTCCGAGACCTCGTCTGTCCCTCGCAAGCTTTGCTCTTGTTCTGTGTGGGGGCTGTTTCATGTGGTTTCCCTCTGCTGGCGTTTTTCTGGTGCTCTGGTGGTGTGCCTACTGTACTACTGCACGTGGGAAGGTTGAGGCGGTCGCACTCCGGCTTCTGGGTCTTTTCGGGGTTGTTTGTCTCCCTGGTCGGCTGGATGTGGGTTTTTGGGATGTGGCCTGTTCTTTGCTCGCACTTCAGGCTCGTCCCTCACTGGGCTGCCTTGCATGGTTGTTCCGGTGTGTGTTTTCTGTTGCGGGGGGAGTGCTTGTTTGTGGATGCCTCCCCTCCTGTATGCCACGGTTCTCCTCCACTGTGGCCCTGTTCATTTTGACCGATGTCCGTGCGTTGGCGTGCAGCCTACGTGCAGTGGACGATTTGGCTTTTCTTGGCCCTTGTGTCCTGTGTTTTTTCATCTGAACTCTGGTGTTGCCGGTCTGTGGGCGCCTGGTCACCTCTGGTCTCGGTTCTGGCCTGGTCTTGGCGTTCCCTGTGTCTCTGAGGTGGTGCTCTGGGCCCCGGTTCCTCATGATGGCTTCGGTGGGTCTCTGCCCGTTGCTTCTCATAGTGGGTGTGCCTGTGGCTGCCGTGCAGGTTCTTGTCTCTGTGATCCTGCTGCTGTCCTGGCTCCTTTGGTTCCATATCTTGTTGCCTTTGCCTGCGATTCTGCCTGGCTCTTCTTAACGCACTGGTTTCTGCTGTGTTTTTGCCTTGGTTGTCTGCTGGCCCTTACGTTTGGGCTGGGTGCTGGGGCTCCTTAGCTGTGTCCTGTGCTTTGGGATTGCTGGTCCTGGCCTTCGGTGTTTTGCTTGTGGCCTTTGCTACCTCGGGTCGGCATCTCTCTTGGTTGGGGTCACCCTCTTGGGTTTCCGGTTGAGGTTGTTTTCTCTTTTCTGCTTCCCCGGGCAGCTGGTTCTTAGCGGGCCCTGTGGTGCTGGTCTGGCCTCCTTTTTGGGTCTGTGTCCCTTACCAGTGTGCTTTGGGAGGACCTGGTCAGCCTTAGCTGGTCCCCGCTGCTGCGTGGGGTTCTGGTTGCTTTGCCTACTCTGTTGTCTTGGTTGCTTCTGGCTTCTCCTGGGGTGTTTTGTGTTTGGCCTCTTGGCTGGTGACTGTGCCTCTTCCTTCGGCCTTTCCTCCCAGCTTCCTCTGGTCTCGTCTGGTGTCGGTGGTGCTTCTGGGTGGGTACCGTTGGATGCCTGGATGGGTTTCCCAGGTGCTGTTGGCCTCCGCTGGGTCTCTTCTGGCCTGCGATGTTCTTCTCCGGCTTGGTTCACTGAGGAGGGGGGTGCTTGACCCTGCCCTTTCTGGTGGTTCTGTTTGCCGAGGTTGTGTCTCAGCTTTCCCCTGTGCTCATGTTGTTCCTGGGGGCCATGTTCCGGTCTCTCCTGGTCTGCAGGTTTGCTGATGCTTCTGCTTGGCCTTCGGTGGTGCCTCCTTGTGGTTGCATGTTGCCTTCGGCCTTCCTTCCTGTTGGCGCCTGTTCTTGGGTTGTCGGCTGGTTTCCATTTGGTACGACCTGCTGGGGGTTGCCTGGCTGCGCTCTTGCTGTGGTCCTGGTGTGCCTGTTGGGGGCTCGTTGTGTGGCCTGCTACTTCTTTTGTTGGTGTCTTTTCTTCCTGTGGAGTGGCTGGTCGCGCTGTTATCGGGTTCTGGTCCTTGTGGTGTGGTCTGTTCCTGCCATTGTGGTCTCTTAGCTCTGGCTGTGCTTGTTTGGTTTTGTCACCCACTCCTGTATTCCCCTGCTCTTAGGTTTTTTTTGGGCAGTTTCTCTGGCTTGTGCTCTGCTGGGGCCATCCCTTCTTGGCCTTCCCCCGGTTGGGGGTTCGGCCTTCGGGCCCTTCTGATCTGGCGGGTTGCTTGGCTTCGGCTTTGGCTTCCCGGTGTCTGTGTCCTCAGTTGCCATCTTCTGCCCTGGGGGTTTATCCCCTGCTCTGGCCTTCCCTTCAGGACCTTGGGGTTTGGTTTTTTGTGCATTCCACCCTGGCTTCTGTGGTCGGGATGTTTTTGTTTTTGGTGTTACCTCTCCCTTGGTGGGTTGGAGTTTCGTGCTGTGTTGTTTGGGCCTGTCCCGCTCCTTCGGGCCTTTTGGGTTGTTGGCCCTCGGTCTTTGCTGGCCTCTGTGATTTTCCACTGCCTTCTGCTTGGGCTGTTTGGGGCCGTCTCTGCCTGGCCTGTCCCTGGTTGGGCTTGTCTGCAGCTGGTGTTGACTCCCTTGGGGTTCCCTTTCTCTGGTCTTGGGTTCTCTGGGTCGTTTGCCCGTTCTGTTGCACTCCTTCTCTGTTGTTTGGGGTGTGCCTTTTTCGTGCTGTGGCTTCCTGCTCCAGTTTCCACTTGTTTTCTGTGGGAATGTTGTGTTGGAGCTGTGTTCTTGGGTTCATGTGCTTCCTCCTGTTCCCTTTTCTTCTTTGTTTTCCCAGTTCTCATTGTCCTGGTTAGCTGCCCTTGTTGGTTCTTGCTGCTCTGGCTTCCTGGGTGTTCCTCTTTCCCCGGGGCTTGGTTTTCCCTCTTTCCCTGTCTGTGGGCTCTGTCTCGCCTTCCGGGCTGGGTGCTGGTGGGATTTCCACTGGTGCTGGCCCTTTTTTCTTGGGGTCTGGTGCTCTTCCTTGAGGTTCCGGGGATTGTCTCTGGTCTCTCTGCAGCCAGGTTGTTTGCTTCCCTTCTCTTCTGGTTTGGTCCTGCCCTTGGTGGGCTTCTCGACTTTTTTTTCCTGGTGGCGACTTTGGTCGTCTTTTGTTGGGGCTACTCGTTTCTCTGACCCCCTTGTCCGCTGGGTGTTTCTTTCTTTCCACGGCCTGCGTTTGGTTGGCGTGGGTTCTCTGTCCCTGGGTATGGCTCCTCTTGTCCGGACAGGGCTTGCTGGCCTGGTGGATCTTGGCCTTCCTCTTTGGGTGGCCTCCACGCTGTTTTGTTCCGTCTTGCCTCTATTGGCTTGTGTGTCCGTTCTCTCCCCCTTTTCTGGTTTGGTGTGGGGCGTTCCTACTGTGGGCTGATTGGCCTCTGTGGTTGTCGGGCTGGTCATCTGGATGTTCTCCCATTGTTTTATTGGGTGCGTCTCAGCTAGGTGGGGCTCCCTCGTGTCTGGGTGCTCAGCTAGGTGGGGCTCCCTCGTGTCTGGGTGCTCTGCCTGGGGTCTTCGCCAGTTCTGCCTTTTGCTTCGTGCGGGGGCTGCCTTCGTGCGGTTTCCTGGGTTGCCTTCTGTTTTGTTTGGGAAGGCCGGTTTTTCTGCTTTGGTATTCTCCACTTAGAAATGAATGGGACGAGGACATAAGGGACCGGGGCGTAATGCTCTATTACTTACCGGTAATCTTCAGTTATCCGGGTCCCGTTATCTTCGTCCCATTCATACGCCCCTCCCTCCCTCCCGGACGGCCGGCCTTCCTGTTGTGGGCTTGGTTGTTTAGGCAGAATACTGGGTAAGTACCTCTTATGTACTCCCAGTGGGAGGGGCAGGGTTAGTATCCCAGCATTCTTCTGATCTCTTTTTCTGTTGGGAGATGGTTATCTCCACTTAGTAATGAATGGGACGAGGACAACGGGACCCAGAGTAATGAAGATTACCAGTAAGTAATAGAGCATTACACAGGCACTGGGTGTACTCTCTGCAGAGCTTATAGTAAACAATTATATGCAGGACTAGCTGGGTAGAGGGATTTCCCAGCAGAACTAACAGCAACCCTTGTCTTGCAAGCCCAAAATGGGGGAGGGAGAACGCTTCAAAACTTCCAGTAAACGATCCATGCCCCCAAAAGGCCAGAGAGGGTCTCAGGGAGAAGGTGGAGGGAGAAGTTCTAGCAGAGCTTACACTATTCCCAGGGTTACAAGTGCATGGGCTGAAGAAAGCTCCAGTTAGAGCTCACAAAGGCACAGCTCATGCAGGCGTGAAAGGGAACTCTTTGCACAAATGGGAAACAAACCAGACTCAAAGGCATGGAGGGATGGGGCTTCATTCGGAGGAGCCCCCGCCCCTCCCGATGAACTACTCGCTGTGGAGCTGACAGGGGTACACATGACACGTGCACCCTGATGAGATGGCCGCCCCTTCTCAACAACCTTTCAACCACGCACCCGGAGAGCCACTTGGAACTACGCACAAGATGCAGCGCTCCGTTGACATCCCGGGGCTTCGAAGCACTATATAAATGATACATGTGGAGCAGCTACTCAGGATCTGTAAAGCGCTTTAGGCCGCACAAGGGATGGAAAGTCGAAGCGCACCAGGGACATTCCGGGGATATGAAGCACAACCTGAATGATACAGATGGAGAGGGACCACCTTACATGAATCACAGCAATACCAGTCTTTTAGGAGGTCAGAAGAAGCATCCATGCAAAGCTTACAATGTGAATGTGCCATATGTGATACATGACGTAGAACAGCAGACCCACCACCCCTCCCTGCAGAGCCACAGTGTACATGTGCCACATGTGATACATGACGTGGAACAGCAGACCCACCCACCCCTCACTGCAGAGCTTGCAATGTAAACATACATGTGATAGATGACATGGAACAGCAGACCCACCCACCCCTTACTGCAGAACTTGCAATATAAACATACATGTGATACATGACGTGGAACAGCAGACCCACCGCCCCTCCCTGCAGAGCCCACAGTGTACATATGCCACATGTGATACAGGTCGTGGAACAGCAGACCCACCCACCCCTCACTGCAGAGCTCACAGTGTACATGTGCCACATGTGATACAGGACGTGGAACAGCAGACCCACCCATCCCTCACTGCAGAGCTTGCAATGTAAACATACATGTGATACATGACATGGAACAGCAGACCCACCCACCCCTCACTGCAGAGCTTGCAATATAAACATACATGTGATACATGACGTGGAACAGCAGACCCACCCACCCCTCACTGCAGAGCTCAGAGTGTACATGTGCCACATGTGATACAGGACGTGGAACAGCAGACCCACCCACCCCTCACTGCAGAGCTCACAGTGTACATGTGCCACATGTGATACAGGACGTGGAACAGCAGACCCACCCACCCCTCACTGCAGAGCTTGCAATATAAACATACATGTGATACAGGACGTGGAACAGCAGACCCACCGCCCCTCCCTGCAGAGCCCACAGTGTACATATGCCACATGTGATACAGGACGTGGAACAGCAGACCCACCCACCCCTCACTGCAGAGCTTGCAATATAAACATACATGTGATACAGGACGTGGAACAGCAGACCCACCCACCCCCTCACTGAAGAGCTCACAGTGTACATGTGCCACATGTGATACAGGACGTGGAACAGCAGACCCACCCACCCCTCACTGCAGAGCTTGCAATATAAACATACATGTGATACATGAGGTGGAACAGCAGACCCACCGCCCCTCCCTGCAGCGCCCACAATGTACATGTGCCACATGTGATACAGGACATGGAACAGCAGACCCACCCACATCCCCCTGCTGAGCCTACAGTGTAAAAGTACCACACGTTATAAAATACTGTGGAAAAGCAGGCCCACCTGACCCTCCTTGCAGACTTTACAGTGTAAACATGCTGCATGTGAATCATGACATGGAACAGCAGTAGCAGAGCCCACAGTGTAAGTGTGCCACGTGCGAAACAAGGCTTAGAACAGCACACCCACCCGCCTCTACATGCAGAGCTTACAATGTAAATGTATCACAAGTGATATACGACTATTAACCCCTTCGAAGCTAATGACGAGCTGGGCTCGTCATGGCGCTTACCTGCCGTGCGCGGATGACAAGGCCAGCTCGTCATGATGTATGGTGTTTTATATTTTTTAGCGCAGGACGGGAAAACGCCTAGCAGCCATGTGGTTAACAGCAGACCCACCCGTCCCTCCCTGCAGAGCTTACAGTGTAAAGAAACATGACACATGTGATACATGACATGGAACAGCAAACCCATCTGCCCTCCCTGCAGAGATTGCAATATAAACATACATGTGACACATGCTGTGGAACAGCAGATCCACATCTCCTCCCTGCAGAACTTGCAGTGTAAACATGCTGCATGTGATACGTGACGTGGAACAGCAGACCCACCTGTATGTCCCTGCAGATTACACTGTGTACATGTGCAACGTGTGAAACATGACCTGGAACAGCAAATCCATCGCCGCTCCCTGCAGAGCTTACAGTGTAAACATGCTGATTGTGATACATGACGTGGAACAGCAAAACCAACGCCCCTCCTTGCAAAGCTTGCAATATAAATATACATGGGATGCATGACGTGGAACAACAGACCCAAAGCCTCTCCCTGCAGAATTTGCAATGTAAGCATTCTGCATGTGATACATGACGTGGAACAGCAGACTCATCCGCCCCTCTTGGAAGAGCCCACAGTGTAAGTGTGCCACTTGTGATGCATAACTTGGATTAGCAGACCCACCGCCCCTCCCTGCAGAGGTTACAGTGTAAAAATGCAGCATGTGATAAGTGCCGTGGAACAGAAGACCCACCCGCCCCTCCCTGCAGAGGCCACAGTTTAAACATGCCACATGTGATACATGACGTGGAACAGCAAACCCACCCGCCTCTCCATGCAGAGCTTACAATGTAAATGTATCACAAGTGATATACGACTATTACCAGCAGACCACCCCGCCCCTCCCTGCAGAGCTTACAGTGTAAACATGCCACATGTGATACATGACGTGCAACAGCAGACCCACCGCCCCTCCCTGCAGAGGCCTCAGTTTAAACATGCCACATGTGATACATGACGTGGAATGGCAGCCCGACGCGCCCCTCCCTGCAGAGCTTACAGTGTAAACATGCCACATGTGATACATGACGTGGAACAGTAGACCCACCACCCCTCCCTGCAGAGGTCACAGTTTAAACATGCCACATGTGATACATGACGTGGGACAGCAGACTCACCCGCCCCTCCCTGCAGAGCTTACAGTGTAAACATGCCACATGTGATACATGACGTGGAACAGCAGACCCACCGCCCCTCCCTGTAGAGGCCACAGTTTAAACATGCCACATGTGATACACGGCGTGGAACAGCAGACCCACCCGCCTCTCCCAGCAGAGCTTACAGTGAAATATTCCACATGTGATACATGACGTGGAACAGCAGACCCACCCGACCCTCTCTGCAGAGCTTACAGTGTAAACATGCTACATGTGATACATGACGTTGAACAGCAGACCCACCATCCCTCCCTGCAGAGGCCGCAGTTTAAACATGCCTCATGTGATACATGACGTGGAACAGCAGCCCCACCCGCCCCTACCTGCAGAGCTTACAGTGTAAACATGCCACATCTGATACATGACGTGGAACAGCAGACCCACCGCCCCTCCCTGAAGAGGCCATAGTTGAAACATGCCTCATGTGATACATGACGTGGAACAGCAGACCCACCCGCCCCTCCCTGCAGAGCTTACAGTGTAAACATGCCACATGTGACACATGACCTGGAACAACAGACCCACCCGCCCCTCCCTGCAGGGCTTGCAGTGTAAACATGCCACATGTGATATATGATGTGGAACAGCAGACCCAGCCGCCGCTCCCCGCTGAGCTTGCAGTGTAAACATGCCACATGTGATATATGATGTGGAACAGCAGACCCACCCGCCCCTCCCCGCTGAGCTTGCAGTGTAAACATGCCACATGTGATATATGATGTGGAACAGCAGACCCACTCGCCCCTCCCCGCTGAGCTTGCAGTGTAAACATGCCACATGTGATATATGATGTGGAACAGCAGACCCACCTGCCCCTCCCCGCTGAGCTTGCAGTGTAAACATGCAGCATGTGATACATGACGCGGAACAGCAGCCTTACCCGCCCCTACCTGCAGAGCTTACAGTGTAAACATGCCACATGTGATACATGACGTGGAACAGCAGACCCACCGCCCCTCCCTGAAGAGGCCACAGTTTAAACATGCCTCATGTGATACATGATGTGGAACAGCAGACCCACCCGCCCCTCCCTGCAGAGCTTACAGTGTAAACATGCCACATGTGACACATGACCTGGAACAACAGACCCACCCGCCCCTCCCTGCAGGGCTTGCAGTGTAAACATGCCACATGTGATATATGATGTGGAACAGCAGACCCACCCGCCCCTCCCCGCTGAGCTTGCAGTGTAAACATGCCACATGTGATATATGATGTGGAACAGCAGACCCACCCGCCCCTCCCCGCTGAGCTTGCAGTGTAAACATGCCACATGTGATATATGATATGGAACAGCAGACCCACCCGCCCCTCCCCGCTGAGCTTGCAGTGTAAACATGCTACATGTGATATATGATGTGGAACAGCAGACCCACCCGCCCCTCCCCGCTGAGCTTGCAGTGTAAACATGCCACATGTGATATATGATGTGGAACAGTAGACCCACCCGCCCCTCCCCGCTGAGCTTGCAGTGTAAACATGCAGCATGTGATACATGACGTGGAACAGCAGACCCACCCGCCCCTCCCCGCTGAGCTTGCAGTGTAAACATGCCACATGTGATACATGACGTGGAACAGCAGACCCACCCGCCCCTCCCCGCTGAGCTTGCATTGTAAACATGCCACATGTGATATATGATGTGGAACAGCAGACCCACCCGCCCCTCCCCGCTGAGCTTGCATTGTAAACATGCCACATGTGATATATGATGTGGAACAGTAGACCCACCCGCCCCTCCCCGCTGAGCTTGCAGTGTAAACATGCCACACATGATATATGATGTGGAACAGCAGACCCACCCGCCCCTCCCCGCTGAGCTTGCAGTGTAAACATGCCACATGTGATATATGATGTGGAACAGCAGACCCACCCGCCCCTCCCCTCTGAGCTTGCAGTGTAAACATGCCACATGTGATATATGATGTGGAACAGCAGACCCACCCGCCCCTCCCCACTGAGCTTGCAGTGTAAACATGCAGCATGTGATACATGACGTGGAACAGCTGACCTACTGCCCATCCATGCATTGCTTACAATATTACAAGCCATACAGACACAACGCGTGAGAGGGACCTGTTCTTGCTGCTTGCATAACTTATACAAACATGCACCGAGGGGCTAAAATAATATATTCCAGGACTGACAGATCTATATTTATCCATCCTCAGATGAAGGCAGGCTAAGCTGATGAGCCTCCTTTAAATGGACTCGAACCTGGGTCCTGCACTCAGTCCACTCTATAGCAGCAAAGTGACAACCCCTGCTGTTTCTTAAAACGCATTTATTTCAGTTTTGTTCAGAACTGCAACAGACATATTGTAGACTGTCATTCTCACCGTCTCGCCGATTTCAGACTGTGTCTCTGCCCGATCACCATGGCAACATGAAACCAGTTAGTGATGGGCACTGGGCATTTGGGGAGGGCTGGTCTGAATCCAGTAATGCTGATAGACAGATCTGATGAGACGAGATGGAAGTCAAACTCCTGAATCAGAGCTGCAATTACATTTCCGGCTGCCCATTTGGCTCACTGTGCGATCTGAGACTATTCGCAACTGCTGTGACGGTTATACTACTCTATAAAGGATGCAAGCACCGTACCTTATTTGGGGAGAATATTTAGGGCCTTATTTAGAGGCCTTGCGACACTTTTGCGCCACCGGTGCAAAAAATGTGCCATGTTGCTCCCTATTTACAAAGTGACGCATCTAGGCGGATGTATCACTTTGTAAACCCCTGCGCCACATTATACCTGTGCCAGGTATAATGTATGCACTGCGGGTGTTCCCCTGCAAAAAGCCTCGAAGAAGTGGCGCGTCGAAATCTATGAGATTTCCGTGCACCACTTCTAGGGCGCCATTGCATCAATGTCTTCCGCCTGACTCACAGCAGGCATGAGACTGCTGCAGTGTTATAGTCATAGCCCTCCACCTGCATTGCTGGAGTTGCGTCATGCTTCCGACACAACTCCAGGAATGCATCCATTTTGCTCCAACAGATAAGTCAGCAATACTGATGTATCTGTCATTCCATGCAACATAATGCGACATACATTAAATATGGCACATCCATCATGTTGCAAGGAGGGCGCAGTGAAAACAGTTGCATAGCTGTTTTCACGCAGCAATGCAACAGTTTTCATAAATAAGCCCCTTAGTGTTGGTCCTTATTCACAACTTACTGCGTCAAGAAAATACAAATGATCTGTACTGCACCAATATACATTTAAAATCATTTAGAAGCACATATTATTTTTACTGTGCACGTATTTGTGTTGGGATAAATACTGACCACTGACGATATCTTAAGCCCAGCAGCCGACATATGAAAAGAATAAACACAGCGGGAACAGCATGTTTATTTTCGTGCATGCCTCTGATTTCTTAAACAAGTCATTCCATGCCTCATTGCTAGTTGTAATCATGCAGCAGTGTCTTCAGTCCTCAGATCTTCTATTTCCCTGAAAATCACCACGAAAAAGCTACTCAGTTGCACCCTGATGGCAGTCTCTGCAAAGACGTCAAAGTTTGAATGGGTGTCTAGTCTTGAATTAATTTTGACCTTCAGGAGCAAAAGAGGCCAAGTTGAAGGAAGAGCTGGCACTGGTGGGCAGTTTGTGAAGCGGGCTCTGGCGGACAGAAAGAGGAGCTGCCAGTGGTTAAAGGTGGCAAGGGTGAGTGGCATGAGGAAGAAGGTGGCAAAGGTGTGTGGCATGAGAAAGAAGGTGGCACTGGTGAGTGGCATGAGAAAGAAGGTGGCACTGGTGAGTGGCATGAGAAAGAAGATGGCACTGGTGAGCACCATGAGAAGGTGACACTGGTGTGCAGCATGAGATGGTAGCACTGGTGAGTGGCATGAGAAGGTAGCACTAGTGAGCGGCATGAGAAGGAAGGTGGCACTGGTGAGCGGCATGAGAAAGAAGGTGGCACTGGTGAGCGGCATGACAAGATGGCATTGGTGAGCGGCATGAAGAGGAAGGTAGCACTAGTGAGCGGCTTGAAAAATAAGGTGGCATTGGATAACGGCATGAGAAGGTGGCACTGGTAAACGGCATGAGAAAATTGGCTGCACTGGTGAGCGGCATGACAAGGTGGCACTGGTGAGAGGCGTGAGAAGCTAGCACTGGTGAGCGGCATGAGAAGGTAGCACTGGTGAGTGGCATGAGAAGGTGGCACTGATGGGTGGCATGAGAAAGAAGGTGGCACTGGTGAGTGGCATGACAAGGTGGCATTGGTGAGCAAACTGAAGAGGAAGGTGGCACTGGTGAGTGGCTTGTGAAATAAGGTGGCACTGGATAGCAGCATGAGAAGGTGGCACTGGTGAGCGGCTTGAAAAGGTAGCAATGGTGAGCGGCATGACAAGGTGGCACTGGTGAACGGCATGAGAAGGTAGCACTGGTGAGTAGCATGAGAAGGTAGCGCTTGGCACTGGTGAGCAGCATGAGAAGGTATCACTGGTGAGTGGCATGAGAAGGAAGGTGGCACTGGTGAGTGACATGAGAAAAACTGTGGCACTGGTGAGCAGCATGAGAAGGTGGCTGGTGAGCGGCCTGAGAAAGTGGCACCGGTGACTGGCATGAGAAGGTAGCACTGGTGAGTGGCATGAGAAGGTAGCACTGGTGAGCAGCATGAGAAGGTGGCACTGGTGAGCAAGATGAGAAGGTAGCACTGGTGAGCAGCATGAGAAGGTGGCACTGGTGGGTGGCATGATAAGTTGGAACTGGTGAGCTCCATGAGAAGGTGGGACTGGTGAGCGGCATGAGAAGGTGGCACTGGTGGGCAGCATGAAAAGGTGGCACTGGTGAGCAGCTTAAGGAAGGCGGCACTGGAGAGCGGTATGAGAAGGTAGCACTGGTGAGCAGCATGATGAGATGGCACTGGTGAGCAGTATGATAAGGTGGTACTGGTGAGCAGCATGAGAAGATGGAACTGGTGAGCGGCATGATAAGGTGGCACTGGTGAGCAGCATGAGAAGATGGAACTGGTGAGCGGCATGATAAGGTGATACTAGTGAGCAGCATGAGAAGATGGCACTGGTGAGCAGCATGAGAAGGTGGCACTGGTGAGCAGCATGACAAGGTGGTACTGGTGAGCAGCATGAGAAGATGGAACTGGTGAGCGGCATGATAAGGTGGCACTGGTGAGCAGCATGACAAGGTGGCACTGGTGAGCAGCATGACAAGGTGGTACTGGTGACTGGCATGAGAAGGTAGCACTGGTGAGCAGCATGAGAAGGTAACGCATGGCACAGGTGAGCAGCATGAGAAGGAAGGTGGCACTGGTGAGTGACATGAGAAAAACGGTGGCACTGGTGAGTGGCATGAGAAGGTGGCTGGTGAGCTGTATGAGAAGGTGGCACTGGTGAGTGGCATGAGAAGGTAGCACTGGTGAGTGGCATGAGAAGGTGGAACTTGTGAGTGGCATGAAACGGTGGCACTGGTGAGCAGCATGAGAAGGTGGCACTAGTGAGCAAGATGTGAAGGTAGCATTGGTAAGCAGCATGAGAAGGTGGCCCTGGTGGGTGGCATGATAAGTTGGCACTAGATAGCTGCATGAGAAGGTGGCACTGGTGAGCGGCATGAGAAGGTGGCACTGGTGGGTAGCATGAAAAGGTGGCACTGGTGAGCAGCATAAGGATGGCGGCACTGGTGAGCGGTATGAGAAGGTAGCACTGGTGAGCGGCATGAGAAGATGGCACTGGTGAGCAGCATGATGAGATGGCACTGGTGAGTGGCATGATAAGGTGACACTGGTGAGCAGCATGACAAGGTGGCACTGGTGAGCAGCATGACATGGTGGTACTGGCGACTGGCATGAGAAGGTAGCACTGGTTAGTAGCATGAGAAGATAGCACTTGGCCCTGGTGAGCAGCATGAGAAGGTATCACTGGTGAGTGGCAGGAGAAGGAAGGTGGCACTGGTGAGTGACATGAGAAAAATGGTGGCACTGGTGATCAGCATGAGAAGGTGGCTGGTGAGCGGCATGAGAAGGTGGCACCGGTGACTGGCATGAGAAGGTAGCACTGGTGAGTGACATGAGGAGGTGGCACTGGTGGGTGGCATGATAAGTTGGCACTGGTGAGCTCCATGAGAAGGTGGCACTGGTGAGCGGCATGAGAAGGTGGCACTGGTGGGCAGCATGAAAAGGTGGCACTGGTGAGCAGCTTAAGGAAGGTGGCACTGGTGAGCGGTATGAGAAGGTAGCACTGGTGAGCGGCATGAGAAGAGGGCACTGATGAGCAGCATGATGAGATGGCACTGGTGAGCGGCATGATAAGGTGACACTGGTGAGCATCATGACAAGGTGGCACTGGTGAGCAGCATGACAAGGTGGTACTGGTGACTGGCATGAGAAGGTAGCACTGGTTAGTAGCATGAGAAGGTAGTGCTTGGCACTGGTGAGCAGCATGAGAAGGTATCACTGGTGAGTGGCATGAAAAGGAAGGTGGCACTGGTGAGTGACATGAGAAAAATGGTGGCACTGGTGAGCAGCATGAGAAGGCGGCTGGTGAGCGGCATGAGAAGGTGGCACCGGTGACTGGCATGAGAAGGTAGCACTGGTGAGTGGCATGAGAAGGTTGAACTTGTCAGTGGGGCATGAAAAGGTGGCACTGGTGAGCAGCATGAGAAGGTGGCACTGGTGAGCAAGATGAGAAGGTAGCACTGGTGAGCAGCATGAGAAGGCGGCACTGGTGGGTGGCATGATAAGTTGGCACTGGTGAGCTCCATGAGAAGGTGGCACTGGTGAGCGGCATGAGAAGGTGGCACTGGTGGGCAGCATGAAAAGGTGGCACTGGTGAGCAGCTTAAGGAAGGCGGCACTGGTGAGCGGTATGAGAAGGTAGCACTGGTGAGCGGCATGAGAAGATGGCACTGGTGAGCGGCATGATAAGGTCGCACTGGTGAGCAGCATAGGAAGGTAACGCATGGCACAGGTGAGCAGCATGAGAAGGAAGATGGCACTGGTGAGCGGCATGATAAGGTGGCACTGGTGAGCAGCATGAGAAGGTGGCACTGGTGAGCAGCATGACAAGGTGGTACTGGTGAGCAGCATGAGAAGATGGCACTGGTGAGCGGCCTGATAAGGTCGCACTGGTGAGCAACATGAGAAGGTAGCACAGGTGAGCAGCATGAGAAGGAAGGTGGCACTGGTGAGTGACATGAGAAAAACGGTGGCACTGGTGAGTGGCATGAGAAGGTGGCTGGTGAGCTGTATGAGAAGGTGGCACTGGTGAGTGGCATGAGAAGGTAGCACTGGTGAGCAGCATGAGAAGGTGGCACTAGGGAGCAAGATGTGAAGGTAGCACTGGTAAGCAGCATGAGAAGGTAGCCCTGGTGGGTGGCATGATAAGTTGGCACTAGTGAGCTGCATGAGAAGGTGGCACTGGTGAGCGGCATGAGAAGGTGGCACTGGTGGGCAGCATGAAAAGGTGGCACTGGTGAGCAGCATAAGGAAGGCGGCACTGGTGAGCGGCATAAGAAGGTAGCACTGGTGAGCAGCATGAGAAGATGGCACTGCTGAGCAGCATGATGAATGGCACTGGTGAGCGGCATGATAAGGTGACACTGGTGAGCAGTATGACAAGGTGGTACTGGTGAGCAGCATGAGAAGATGGCACTGGTGAGTGGCATGATAAGGTGGCACTGGTGGGCAGCATGAGAAGGAAGGGGGCACTAGTGAGCGGCATGAGAAGGTATCACTGGTGAGTGGCATGAAAAAAACGGTGGCACTGGTGAGTGGCATGAGAAGGTGGCTGGTGAGCTGTATGAGAAGGTGGCACTGGTGAGTTTCATGAGAAGGTAGCACTGGTGAGTGGCATGAGAAGGTGGAACTTGTGAGTGGCATGAAACGGTGGCACTGGTGAGCAGCATGAGAAGGTGGCACTAGGGAGCAAGATGTGAAGGTAGCATTGGTAAGCAGCATGAGAAGGTGGCCCTGGTGGGTGGCATGATAAGTTGGCACTAGTGAGCTGCATGAGAAGGTGGCACTGATGAGCGGTATGAGAAGGTGGCACTGGTGGGCAGCATGAAAAGGTGGCACTGGTGAGCAGCATAAGGAAGGCGGCACTGGTGAGCGGCATGAGAAGGTAGCACTGGTGAGCGGCATGAGAAGATGGCACTGCTGAGCAGCATGATGAATGGCACTGGTGAGCGGCATGATAAGGTGACACTGGTGAGCAGTATGACAAGGTGGTACTGGTGAGCAGCATGACAAGGTGGTACTGGTGAGCAGCATGAGAACATGGCACTGGTGAGTGGCATGATAAGGTGGCACTGGTGGGCAGCATGAGAAGAAGGGGGCACTATTGAGCGGCATGAGAAGGTGGCACTGGTGAGCAGTATGACAAGGTGGCAATAGTGAGTAGAATCTCGCACTCGTTGGCAGCATGAGAAATTATCACTGGTGGGCAGGTGGTGCTGATGGGAATGCTGGGCAGAATGAGAAGCTGGCACTGATGTTCAGCAAGGCTAGGAGGCCATTGGGGGTAGGTGGTGAAGGGCAGCACAGGTGTTCTGTATAAGAAACAGACACTGGTGGGCAGCATGAGTAGGTGGCTTTGTTAGGCAGTGGGTGTCAATAGCACCGTTGGGCAACAGGAGAAATTTGCACTGGTGAGCAGTATAAGAAGCTGGCAGCAGGAGAAGTTGGCACTGGTGAGGAGCATAAGAAGCTGGCAGCAGGAGGAGTTGGCACTGGCGAGGAGCATAAGAAGCTGGCAGCAGGAGAAGTTGGCACTGGTGAGGAGCATAAGAAGCTGGCAGCAGGAGAAGTTGGCTTTATGGGGTAGGGTGTGAAAGTGGTCCAGATAGGTAACATAAGAAACATGCTCTGGTGGGTGTGAGAAGTTTGGGTTCCTGCTGCTCAGCAAAAGTAGATACTCACGAGTAGGTTTCTGTCCCAGGCTCGTATATTCCCAGGATGGGGCCTAACTAAACGGCTGAAGCTTCAGTGCTTCATTTGTAAAAAAATAAAATAAGTGCCAGGGCTCTCATCGGAAGGCCACTGCAGCTTGCCCCACACATTGCTACTGCAGGCGCAGGCAATGACAGCATCAATACAACTACTAACCATCACACTGCCACAAGTGTCACAATTCAGATTGTTTTAGGGGCCCAAAGCTATAAAAATGGTTTTGGCTGCTGGTATTAGTTGTTTTTCATGTATACTGAATTAATAAACAACTGTTGTTGTGCTCATCTGTAAATTACACAAACAGTGCCACCATGTGGCAACTGTCATATGTGCTGGTGTTGAGAATTAAGTACTGGTGCCGAGCACTGGTAACCACTGGGTCCAATTAAGCACTGAGTAAGCTTGGCTTACCTGCTTAACCTAAACAACTACTCACTAAGCATGCTGCTCACTGAAGCAGGCACAAACTGAGGTCACTTTTCAATAAATGAATGCGCGTAGGTCATTGCTGATGTGTGAGTGTGACCAATGTTGGAGAGTTAATATTGCTCTGCTCAATACACTAATTCTTTAAACAGTTCTTAAAATTTCCAATTTTTAATTCGTAGCACTCTATTTCGTTTTCCTGAGCAAATTAATTGTTCCCACCTTGTTAGGCACTCCCCGGTCCACCGCGAGACTAACTCGATTGTTATGGAGGGAGTTAAAGCCATTTCCAGTTCTGCGGGGGGGGGGGGGGGGGGTAGGGTCGGCATTCTAGCAGCCCGGCTCCCCCCATCAAACCAGATGCTCTCTGCGACGCCCAGCGGACACGCGCAGCGGGCGCGCCAAAGGCAATCCCGTCTGCGCTCATCCACGCCCTTCTGTCGCCAGGGGCCAGACACCCTGCTCCTTCAACACCTCTCAACAGAAGTACTGAGATAGTTTATACCAGGAGTGATCTAATAAAGATGAGAAGGCATTTACAAACAGGATGTAATTGGCATAAACACGTGGAAAATCCTAGTTATGTAGAGGGACCTTTTACGTGCAGAGCATGCAGATTCCAAAGTGTGGACAGTGACTCTGTGCTCTCTACCCTAGGTCATGCCAATCCACCCACCAAGACCACCCGTGCTAGGATGACAGAACAGAAGCTTAATAATACTAGCACATCTACACCATTAGAGTGGAAAGGCTTTCTCTGCAACATTAGGTCATTGCCGAAACACGCCTTAGAAATATGGGACTGGCTGGACTCTGAGAAACCCGGCTTTGGCTTTCTGACCGAGACCAGGTTAAAGCCCAGTTCCACCCCCGTAATCCCAGTGGCTCTCCCTGAAGGCTATAAGTTACAAAGACTAGATAGACAACATAAAATGGGAGGAGGAATAGCCATTGTATATAGAGATTTGGTGACAGTTACTGTTCTGGAGGAACTAAGTAACGAAAAAAATTGAGATTCTTGTGTTTCGGTTAGATCTCACCCCTCAGTCGAGCTGGAAGGGAGCTTTAGTCTACCGGTCCCCAGGCCCCATTTCAGACTTCTCAACTAAGTTGGTGGAACTTATAGCGCCACATGCCATATCTACAAAAAAAAATAATCTCCTACTTGGAGATTTTAACATTCACAGTGAGTGCACGGACAATGCCGAAGCAATGGCTTTCCTCGCCGACCTTACAGCTTTAGGTATAACTAAGATCAACGATGGTCCCACTCATATAGCTGGCCATACCCTGGGTATTATTCTTACAAATTCACCCTGTATTACTTGTGAATTTCCTCGGACAATCAGCTGGTCAGTCCACGCTTTCATTGTTTTTAAGATTTGGGAACCCAGAGACCTGGAAAAGTCGGGCTCTGTTTCTAACTATTCATTCAGACAGTAGCATAAAGTCACCCCTGAAGCCTTTTCAGCTATTTTTCCTACCCCATGGGATGGGGAACACGAAAAGGTAGAGGAAGGGTTAGCTTGATTTAACGCTTTAACAAAATCTGCTATTGATCCACTTGCACCTTTGAAAACCTCGTCAGATAAGTCAAGACAGGTTCAAGCAGCTTGGTTTATCATGGAAGTACGCACAGAGGAAGGACATTGCAAAACCATGAGAGGCGGTGGAAATGGTCCCATGATATTGGTGATAAAGAAAAATATAAGAATATACTTGCCCAATACCACAAAAATATTAAAATCGCTTGGAAAACTTTCATCGCATTGCAGTTAACCAAGGCTGGGAGTGCCCCAAAAGTATTGTACCAGATCCTTAAGACCTTTACAAACCATAAAGCATGTGATCTGGAGGAATCTCCTTCTCAAGCCTTATGTGACACGATTGGGGAATATTTCAAACAGAAAATAGAGGCTATCTATGATAAAATCATTACAGCTAGTAATTTGAGTCCAGCCACAACTCATGAACATCTTCCAGACATAAATGGGACACCATTGACGAGCTTCCCTCCTCTGACTTGTGAAGAGGTGGAAGGCTTATTATATACCATCAGATCAGGCTCCCCTCTTGATGTTGTACCAGCCAAAATATCGGCGAGCCTCTCAAAAATATGTCTGCCTCTATTTGCTCCCTTTTAAATGCATCCCTGAAGGTCATCTACCTACAGAATGGAAGGCAGCACAGGTCATCCCACTACGTAAAAACACCAAGGCCTCCATGAAAGATCTATCTAACCTGCAACCTATATCTCTCCTTCCGCTCCTGAGCAAAATGTTGGAAAAACACATCAACATACATGTACCAGTCTATGTCAAAGCATCCAAATGCCTGGATGTGTCACAATCAGGCTTCCGGCCAAAATATAGTACGGAGACAGCCCTAGTGGCAGTCACAGACAATCATTAGATAGAGGACAATCCACCTATTGGTGCTTTTAGACCTCTTGGCGACATTCGACACCGTAAACCATCAAATTGTGCTCAGAAGATTAGAGGAGTCTGGGCTAAAAGGAAAGGCACTGCAGTGGATGACCAGCTTCCTCCCTGACCGCTCCCAGACAGTTAGCTTGGGTCCGCATATGTCCGAGTCTAAGAAGTTGTCCAAGGGAGTACCACAGGGATCCTGTTTAAGCCCTACTTTATTCAACATCTATATTGCTCCCTTGGCCAACCTTATAAGGACATTTGGATTTGTTCCAATATGTTATGCGGATAACACACAGCTTACCTTCTCCTTTGATAAACACTCCATTACACCTCAGACTAACTTCTCTGCTGGCATGCTAGCAATATCTCAGTGGATGAGTACCAACTATCTCCAACTAAATGCCGGGAAAACAGAGATTATATTTTTGGAAGAAGCCACCTTGTTGTGGACAGTAGAATGGTGGCCCAGGGAGCTAGGCACTCTTCCCACCCGAAGGCATCAGTAAAGCATCTTGGGGTGCGCATCGAACAGAGCTTAAACATGAAAGAGCAGGTGTCTCAAATGGTTAGCTCATGCTTTCATGTATTAAGCCTGTTGAGGCGGGTGTTTCCATTTCTTCCTGATCACACACGGAAGACCCTTTTCCAGTCTCTTGTCATAAGTCACCTTGACTATTGTAATGCCTTACTGATATCGGCCAATGAGGCTGCACTGGATCGTTTGCAGGTGGTGCAGAACACAGCAGCGCGTCTGGTATTGAACGCCCCCAACAGATCTCTGTCAAACTTGCTACTGCGGAAACTGCACTGGCTCCTGGTGCGCAAGCAAATAGTATTTAAGGTCTGCTGCATTACCCACAAGGCAGTATATGGCAACGGGCCAACATACTTGACGGAGAAGCTGAGTCATTACAGTCCCCTTAGAGACCTGCGATCCAGCTCAAAATCACTTCTCAAAGTTCCGTGCATTTACAAATCTAGGACCGGGGGTAGGCCTTTTCCTACCTTGCCCCTCGGAACTGGAATTCGCTCCCGTTAACAGTGAGGCAGTGCATGGACTACCTCCGCTTTAGAAGGGCCTTGAAAACATTTTTATTCTAGATGTCTCCCTCAGCATCAGCTTTTTCCCCTATTTGCCCGCAAGCGCGGAGATACCCCTTCTGGGGTGATTCTGGCGCTATATAAGCAAATAAATAAAAATTGTGTTGGTTATCTAAAATTGGTACCCACTGAGTACAATTGAGGAGATTGTGGACATTGATCTTCAGTCCCATCTTGAAAGAATGCAAACATGAACTCTGCTTCATTTCTTCTGCTAAACCATTACAAGAAAGAGTTCATCCTCTTCGTCACCTCAGTCTCAGGAAAACATTTACTCTCTCTCTACTGGACTCTTTGGGCCCAATTTCGAGCTTGGTGGACAGGGTATCCTGTCTTTTAACCCTCAGCTTACCAGTCTATAATGAGTCGAGGGCACTGTCATCTTTCTGAGGGTGATGCGGCTGTTGGCTCTGCGGTCGAAAAAAGGGTCTTTTGAGTAAGGACATCAGACTGTCCGCCTGATTTACAGAAGATAATCTGATGTCTTTTTTTCTGTCCATTACAGCCAAGAAAATCATGGTGATCTTGAACAGAAACAAAATATGTCCCACACATTGGGTGAAATCTTCTTGGGTGTGGGTGCCATTAGTTTTTTGTTTTCCAGTAACATACTCACACTTTGGGATTTTGTTTTGAAATGCAATAATGATTGGTGCGCAGCCTTCTGAAAGGCGGTAGCTACACAACAAACTGGCCTTATCTTCAGTGGACCCACCATGATGGCTTTTCTTCTAAAAGCACAGATGTCAAAGCTGGCTCAGCGTTGATCTCTTGATATGGTGGGCGGTAGTCCATCAGGGTGGTAGATGTAATGTCGTCTGCAACCCTGGTGCATGGTGAACCCCCAACCAATGTTTAGATCAGGCCTTTCAAATGTAAAAGCTTCTCTGCCTCGCTATCCCTCATGGCATGATAGGATGTTTTACTATTATGCCTGCCTGATGATCCAAAACTTTAACTAGGTAGCAACATTGACTAATTTTTATCTCCAAGTCTTCAAAATCAGGCACCTTTTTCACCAGACAAACTAAAGACTGCCCTCCTTATATATAGAATGGATTTTGAAAACATTGTCCTTTTTAGGAACTCTTGGTCTAGTATCACACCACACAAAGCAGCGGTACATTCATCGGCTGGTCTCATTAGGAATCTCATGCAAAATCAGCTACTTCATCACCATATTTCATGAACTTCACTGGCTTCCTCTCAATACCAGGATCTAGAGCAAAATGTGCAGCCTTACAAAGTCCTCTAACAAACCAACACGCCTTATTTAATAAGACTACTCTCTATTTCTGGTGATCTGGGAGGCCCTAGAAGATATGATAATGGTATTTGATATTTATTATTTGTAGGGCATCTCAGCGCTAGCATCTGAAATGAAGAAATGCTGCAAGTGAAGAGGATACCTTGATTACAAGGGAAGAGAGAAGATCCATGTTTTAAGGAGATTCCTTAAAGTCATTAGATCCGGCTTGTTCCTCAGGTGCCAGGAAAGCTGGTTCCAGAGCTTGCTTGTGGAATGACCTAATGGCTAGAGTGGTCGGCATTGATGCTGGGGAACCAGGTTTGAGTCTCAGTAGGGACGCTCAACATCCTGTGATTCTGGGTAAATCACTCAAGCCCCCAGTGTCCGTCTGTAATGCAACTGATGCTCATGTAATGCGCTCCAATACCTTTGGGTTGACTTTGTGCTATATAAAACTCCTCCCCCAAAAAAAAACAAAAAAAAAATCAACTGCCTCCCCAGAAGGCAGTGTCAGCTTGATTGTTTTGGACAATTCAGACTGAAGGTTTCTTCTGGGGGAATACCAAGAGAATTTGTTTTTAAAATAAGCTGGGCCAGTGACATGGAGCATTTTGTGTGCTGTGCACAGCGCTTTAAAAGCCACTCTCTTTTTAATTGGGAGCCACTGCAGCTCCTCTAAGGGCTTTTGAGACAGAGTCGAATTCCCTCATATTTTTAATGAGCCGTGTGGCTGCATTCTGCACTCTCTGTAGTTTTCTGAGGGAGCCTAGCTGCATGCCCATATATAAAGCGTTACAGTAAGCCAATTGTGATAAGACTAAGGCAATAATGACAGTTTTCTGCAAATCTGGCGGGATGAAAGGTAGATTTTTTGTCAGGGTTTCCAGCTGGTAAAAGCTGGGTGGAATCAGTGTGTTGGTCTGCTCTATGAAAGCGAGCTTGGAGTCGAAAATAACTTGAAGCTTTCTCGCTTTGGGAAGTGGGGTAGCAAGAGGTCCTAGAGTTTGTGGTCACCAAGTATCACTCCAAACGAAGGTGTCCTTACTGAAGAGGAGAACCTCTGTTTTCTCAGAGTTCAGTTTGAGACAGTGGCTATTCATCCAGCTAACCATTGCCCGCATTCAGTTCTTAAACCAATGCGCCACCTTCTTGATGTTGCTAGAGATGGACACCACAATGGTTTGGTCATCTGCACGGTTCCGGGTTGAGAAACCAAAGAATCATATACATTTTGTGAGTAGGGCCACGCAACTGTTAAATAAGGTTGGGTTAAGTGATGACCCTTGCGGGATGCCACACAGCAACAAGAAAGGACTAGAGATGAAGTCTCCTAGGGAGACCGACTGCTCCGAGCACAAGAGATTGTATGCTATGCCTCCGATTCCCATCGCAAACATATTTGCTTCAGGACAGAGTGGCTCACCTTATCAAAGGCTGCGGAAAGGCCTAATAGGACCACCACATCCTTACGTCCATTGTCCATAATCTCCCGAATCAGGATCCAGAGAGGGTTTTTCACAATGGCAATATGGAAACTTTTATCCAGTCTAGTGAGAAAATGCCAGTGTTGAGAATGGAGTTTAGTAATGAGGTAAGTGGGGGAGTCACCACGCCTGCTACTTCCTGGAGGATTCTAGGTGGGGAGGTGTCTGATGGGGCACCTGATTTCCTCTGATGGGAAACAGAAATGCCCTCTAGTTGTAAGTATCCTGCCCATTGCTATCTTTCACAGATACCACTGCCTCTGCCTGGAACTTCCTACCTCTCAATGTCAGAAAATTGCCCAATCTCCCTTCCTTCAGACAAAATTTAAAACATATACCAGTTCAGGACAAATTCTTAGAAATATATTTGACAGACTACTTTATTCTCCCTCTCTTTCTTCATCATAATTAATTTCACGTTTTCTTCTAATGTGTGCCTTTAGTTATTTTACAAAGAGCTTTGTACTGTAATATCTACTTAGAGCTACAGGATATGGTCAATGTGATCTGAAATAAGTGACATGTAATTCCCCTATACCTTGCGGGCCATAGTGCTATATACATTTTTCAAATAGAATAAATGAATAAATAAAAATAACAACATTAATATGAGCACTGGCTTAAATATTATGACTTTTATTCACAAATGTATTTACATTTGTAAGTTCAATTTACATCTGAAAAAGCTTGATTTATGGGTGGACAAAAACATAATTTTCCACCTGTGAATAGGTTTATAGATTCAAGACAATACCCCTTGATAGTGTATTTATTTATTTTATTTATTTATTTATAAAGTTTTATATAGCACGAACAAGATCCTGAAGGATATCAGAGCGCTTTACAATATGATGGAAGGAAGAACATAAATGCAATATCAACATCAGGTAGAGAGAAAAAGACAAAAAAAAAAACACCAAAAAAAACATGAATGGTCGCAGAATGCAGGATAATTGCGCCCAGGAGGGTAATACAATAAACAGGTTCAAGCGGGTAACGATGGGGGGTCACAGTGTGCAGTAAAGAGGATCCGTAGCAAATGGAGGTACCATGATAGTAGGAACATTGTCAAAGAGCAAGTGAGCCTATCCCTCTTAGGGTTAGAAATTGTTCATTAGAAATTGTTTGGCTTCCAATTTGAATCCGTCGTTGAAGAGATTCTGCGTACTTCCAGTGGAAGAGAGTTCCATATCTTTGGGGCAGCGCCGGAGAAGGCTCGGTGACAAGTTCATTTTTTGTTAAGGATGAGTGGTTTCACGAGGAAGTTAGTCGCCATTCTTGAGGGTCCTACACTACAGGATAGTTCATTTTTGTGCAAGGTACCTGTGAGTATTGAAGTGAAGGGCTTTTTGCGACATAACAGCAATCTTTAACTGAATTTGTGCTTCGTAGGGTAGCCATTTGCGAGATTTTAGGACTGGGGATATGTGTTCATATCGTTTCGTTTGGTGCCTGTGACCAGTCTAGCCGTCGCATTCAGTGATGATCTTAGTGCAGCCAGGGCATATTTGGGAAGGCCACAGAGGGTAGCACTGCCGTAGTCTAGCCTCGGCTGGACAAGCGCTTCGACCACCTGCTTAAAATCTTTTAGTAGAAGGAAAGGTTTGATATTTCTGAGTGACCTCAACAAGTGGTTTGCTCCCTTACATACATTGCTGATATGATTTTTTCATATTCAGGTGCTTGTCCATGATGACTCCAATAGATTTGGCTGAGTCTATGATGAGAGGAGTGCAGTTGAAAGCAGTGAGGTAACTCAGCAGCCGTAGGTCTAGCTTGGGGATGTGGTTTGGGGGAGATGAGCATAAATTCCATTTTGGAAGTGTTAAGCAGGAGATGGTTCTCCCGTAACCAGTTTTGAGTAGACGTTAGGGTAGTGTTGAGAGATATGATGTTTTCCGGGAATGAGATTTTCAAAAAGAGTTGCATGTCGTCTGCATGCATGTGGAAGAGAATGTTCATGGAGTTTAATGAGTTAGCAAGAGGTTCCAGTAAAAGGTTGAAGAGGATAGTAGATAGAGCGGACCCTTGGGGCACCCCCATGAGTACAGAACAGGGCTGGGAGAGAGAGGGGTTAGCCTTGACTCTTTGTGATCTGTGATGTAGGAAAGACGAGAACCATTGTAGCACTTGATCAACGAAACCCATTCTGTTTTGCAGGATGGATAGGAGGTTGTCATGATTAACCGTGTCGAATGCGGAGGAAAGGTCTAGGAGGATCAGGAGGCAGGATTCGTTTTGGTCAAGCATTTTTAAAATGTCATCCATAACGTGAGTGAGAGCTGATTCGGTGCTGTGCCCTTCCAAAAGCCGGATTGGTGCTGGTCTAGGAGTTGGTAATTCTCTATGTGAGCACAAAGTTGGGATTGAACACATTTTTCTAGAAGGTTCGCTAGGGTGGGGATGTTGGAAATGGGGCGGAAGTTATTGAGATCAGATTTGTCAGCGTTAGGTTTCTTCAGAATAGGTGATACCTGGGCTGCTTTTAGGCAATTGAGGATTGTGCCTTGAGATAGAGAAGTGTTTACAATCCTTATCCAGGAGGGGATGAGTGCCTTCCTCCCTGAGCATCCAGTGTATCGATATCTGAGATTAGCTCTGATACTAGAGTACCTGGCTGCGCACAATTTAAACAATGTAATGGATATAGCAGGTAGAAATTACTTTTCCATCCCCACCTTTAAAGGTAGAGGCTGATGCACAACAATAGAGTATACTTTTATATTATCTAGATTGGGGAGTCATTGTTGCATGGGAAAGGTGTCTCATCGCAATATGGAAACCACATAGGCGCGGCCGGCACAGGTAAGTGCGATGAGGCGGGGCAGGGCACAGGAGGTGGGGAGCCGACAGATGAAGGAATATGTATTATATATTTATTTAATTATAACTATTCCGTCGTCTGTCGACTTCCCCCTCCCACCCCTCCCCGTCCCTGACGCCCCAACGCGTTTACATGTGCTGGCCGCTGCTGAGACCACAACCCCATCGAGGTAGTATTCCAACTACCCTCATGCCTAATTACAGGAGAGATTGTATAGCTAGAAACCTCCAACTGACCACTGACAATTTAAGATTGGTATGGACAGTCGAAGACCCTGCCCAACGTTTTTTTACAAAGCGATTAGGTAGAATCCACTGTTGTTTGAGGCTTGTTTAGTAGAGGCTGATACCGAACACCAAGTAGCTGGTGCCTTTATCCAGGTTTGTCTTAATATAAGGGGGATGTTACTGAGACCTCTGCGCCCAACCAGTAAAAAGCCCAGGTGGTTTGACAAAAAAAATTCTAAGGTTAATCAACAGTGACGTAGGGCCATTATGGCAAAACCTAGGGACCCTCAGGAACGTAAGGAATATAAATTAATCACCACTAGGAGAAAGAGTTAAGCTCTAATTAAACAGTGGAACTCACTGTTGTCGGTGGCTAATACAAAGAACAACAGACTTTTTTGGTCTGCTGTGTCTGATATGAGACGCACGAACCGGGCACTGACCCCGAATTCTTGTGACCTCACTGGTGATTCATGGGAGGAGCATTTTACAGGTATTTATGCCGCCATCCCAGAGGATTCTGATATCCGTATGGTCCCAAGATGTACAGGGCCAACCGCTATTACAGTGCCTATCTTCAAAAAGAGTGACTGCATGCAGCCGGGTTGTTATTGGCCCACTTCCTTAATAGACTCAACATTAAAAATATTAGGAAGGGTTCTAGAAACAACAGCATTAAGGATTGGATAGAGGAGAAGCAAATTCTTTACTCATGCCGATATGGATTCCGAAGTTGGGTCGGGGCGACCAAATAGTGTTTAAATTTGACCTAGCTTATTTGGAAGTATACTTTGCCGGACAATGCCCTTTGTATTTGGCTGTTATGGGTTTGACCACAGTGTTTGATTCTATAAATCGTTCAAAGCTGTGGTCAAACCTTCTTTTATGTGGCGTGCATGAAGTACTGATGCACTTTTTTACGTACTTGCACAGGGACACGAAGGCACAAGTCAGACACAACATTCACAGGGAGGTCTCTAATGATAAAGGAGTCTTTCGAAGACTAAGGCAGTTGTGTGTGTTTAGCCTCGCTTTTATGTATCTAATATATTAATAATCTCCACCCCAGCCTATCTACCATACTGACATCCATAAGCCAAAGGCTATCCCCTTCCATCCCCCTTGTATGCGGATGATGCAGTGTTGATGGAGCACACCCCATGAGGCTTGCGCCTCATAGTACATGGATTTGTGAACTTTATAGGTGACTTAGACATGCCTACAAATTATGCTACATCTTAAATCATGCCCTGTGGCCCAAGAACTTGTCAGTGGTCCACTGTTGCCATTGGGGAGAACAAATTAAAATGCACTCTCACTTTTCATTGCTTAGGACTAACTTTCGATGCTACAGGTTCATGGTCAGTGCACTCTACTCACAGCAGAATCAACATGATTAAAACTATACCAACACTTTTTAGACTACCGTGACCAAGGGGAGAGGGATCTCTTACACCCCTGCTGTAAATTTACAAGATGCAGTGTGAGGCGAGTCTTACTACAGATATTATTAAAGACTGTCTCATTTGTGACAAAGGTCTTGCGATTCCATGGTTAGCAGGAGTGGAGGCAAGTTTTCGCAAGTTTGGCTATCGGCATGTATTTACAGACCCTGAGCACTCCATTGGTATTAGCAAAAAACATCTTCAGTGGTAGCCTATTTGAAGATGACAACAGATAGCCCAGTCACATAATTCATATGTTTGGACAAACGAGTCGTTGGAGGCACATTTTGTTGCATCGATATAAGGCCGGAACAATAATATACCTACTGTGCTTCCCTCTGGGGTCTCAAAGAAACCTTAATCTAACACCTTGCCCCTTTGATGGTAGGCGTGAGCAAATCAATTACTATTTATTAGTGACTTTATTCAATGTACACTGGGCAGTTCTTACTTCCCCTTATAAAGAGATGTAATATTAAAGATTTTAAGGTAGCTTTTAATATGTAATATCAACTTTCAGATGAAGAGGTTCACGTGGGCACTTTTGCGAGAATAGCAGTGAGAGCTGGTAGATCTAAAAATACGGATTAATTTTGATTAATTGATTATGCTGCTAAGAGTTGTGATTGCATTGAAGACAAAAATACTTTTTAAAAGAATGTTTTTTATATATTGCATATTGCTATGTATTTATTTGTTTATATGGCTGTGCTTTTATGGATACTTCTGTACCCGAATAAGGATCTTGAACTTGAACCTCAGTGGGGCTTGCATCCTATGCACAGGCAGGCAGAGGTGATTTAAAAGTTCTGTTTTCTGAATTTAATAAAATGAGCAAGTTGGTCACTAGTAAATATTCCTTATTATTAGTCAACAGGAAACAATTATTTGGTGTTGAATGCTATATGCATGTCGATACCGACATCATTTTTCAGCTCCATAAACAATATAAGACATAAAGACATATAATGTACATTGAGTAGTCACGTTACTTAACTTACCTATAGTGCATCAATGCTTTGTCAGTGGGGGTAAGCGTTATGCAAATGCAATTACTTTACAATACTTTAATTAGCGAAGAGAATAAGTAGGTGGCGCATTTTCGATTTCTGCAGTTGTTGTACTGTACGTTTCTGTACTGTACATTTCTGTAATCTTTTTCTGAATTCGTTGGGATTTATGAGCACGTGTGACATTGTATTGTTTTTATATATCTGTTTATCTCGTGTTTGACTTGTGAATTGGGGTGAAGTGCATCATCAGAGGAGTCTGACAGCTTTCCACTTTGGTCCAGTCTCCCTAGCTCTCCTCCCCTAGTGCTCATTGCCTTGCTCATCTCCTAGTTCTCATCCCCAGCTCTAATCTCCGAGCTCTCATCTTCTAGCTCTTATCACCTAGCTCTCATTGCCTAGCTCTCTACTTAAGTTCTCATCCCCTAGCTCTCATTTCCTAGCTCTCATCCCCAGCTCTCATCTCCTAGCTCCATTCTCCTAGACATCATCTCCTAGCCCTCATTTCCTAGCTCTCCTCTCCTAGTTCTCATCCCCTACCTCTCCTCTCGTAGCCCTCATTCCCTAGCTCTCCTCTCCCATCTCTCATCCCCTCGCTATCATCACCTAGCTCTCATCTTCTAGCTCTCTTTCATAGCTCTCATCTCCTAGCTTTCATCTCCTAGCTCTCATCTCCTAGCTCTCATCTCCCAGCTCCCATCTCCAATCTCTCTTCTCCTGGCTCTCGCCTCTTAGCTCTCTGCTCCTAGGTCTCATATTCTAGCTCTTCCCATACCTCTCATCTACCAGCTCCCATCTTCTACCTCTCATCTCCTAGGTTTTACCCCATAGCTCTCATCTCCTAGCCCTCATCTCCTAGCTCTCATCCCCTAGCTCTCCTCTCCTAACTCACATGCCCTAGCCCTCATCACCTAGCTTTCCTCTCCTAGTTCTCATCCCCTACCTCTCCTCTCGTTCCCCTTATTCCCTAGCTCTCCTCTCCCAGCTCTCATCCCCTCGCTCTCATCACCTAGCTCTCATCTTCTAGCGCTCTTCTCATAGCTCTCATGTTCTAGCTTTCATCTCCTAACTTTCATCTCCTAGCTCTCATCTCCCAGCTCCCATCTACAACCTCTCTTCTCCTAGCTCTCATCTCCTAGCTCTCTTCTCCCAGCTCTCCTAGCTTTAATCTCCTAGCTCTCTTCCCATAGCTCTCATCTACCAGCTATCATCTCCTAGGTCTCATTTTCCAGCTCTCATCTCCTGGGGCTCATCCCCTAGCTCTCACCCCCTAGCTCTCATCTCCCAGCTCTCATGCCCTAGCTCTCATCCCCTAGCACTCCTCTCCTAGCTATCATCCCCTAGCTCTCATCTCCTAGCGCTCACCTTGTAGCTCTCATCTCTTAGCTCCCACCTCCTAGCTCTCTTTTCATAGCTCTCATTGTCTAGCACTCATCTCCTGGGTCTCATGCACTAGCAGTCATCCTCTAGCTCTCATCTCCTAGCTCTCATCCCCTAGCTCTTCTCTCATGGCTTTCATCCCCTAGCCCTCCTCTTCTAGCTCTCATCTCCTAGCACTCACCCCTATCTGTCTTCCCCTATCTGTCATTCTCTAGCTCTCACCTCCTATCTCTCATCTCCTAGCTCTCACCCCTAGCTCTCTCCCCTAGCTCTCATCACCTAGCTCTCATTTCCTAGCTCTATTCCTTTGTTCTCATTCCCTAGATCGCACCTCCTAGATTTCATCCCGTGGCTCTCATTACTTAGCCCTCATCTAATAGATCTCATCTCCTAGCTTTCACCCCCTAGCTCTCATCACCTAACCCTCGTCTCCTAGCTCTCCTAGCTCTCATCCCGTAGCTCTCACCTCCTAGCTCTTATCTGCTAGCTCTCATCCCCTAGCTCTCAACCCCTAGCTCTCTTCTTCTAGATCTCATCTGCTAGATTGCATCCCCTAGCTCTCTATCTCCTAGCTCTTATTTCTTAGCTCTCATCTCGTATCTCCTAGCTCTCACCCCTAGCTCTCCTCCCCTAGCTTTCATCTCTTAATGCTTGTCTCCTAGCTCTCATTTCCTAGCTCTCAGCCCCAGCTCTCATCTCCTAGCTCTCAACTCCTAGCTCTCACCTTTAGCTCCAATCCCCTTGCTCTCATCTCCTATCTCTCATCTCCTAGCTCTCTTTCCCTAGTTGTAATTCCCTAACTCTCATCTCTTAGATCTCATCCACTAGCTCTCATCCCCAAGCTTTCATCTCCTTGCTCTCATCCTCTAGCTCTTATCACCTAGCTCTCATCTCTTAGCTCTCATTTCCTAGCTTTCATTTCCTAGTTCTCATCTCCTTGCTCTCCTCACCTAGCTCTCACCGACAAGCTCTCATCTCCTAGCTTTCATCCCCTGTCATTTGCTAGCTCTCATCCTCTAGCTCTCATATCCTAGCTCTCACCCCCTGGCTCTCATCCTAGCTCTATTCTTCTATCTCCCATCACCTAGCTCATATCTGCTAGCTCTCATCCCTTAGTTCTCATCCCCTAGTTCTCATTTCCTAGCTCTCATCTCGTAGCTCTCTTCTCCTAGCTCTCACCCCTGACTATCATCTCCTGGCTGTTATCTCTTTGCTCTCATTTGTTCGCTCCCACCCTTGGCTCTCTTTCCCAAGCTCTCTTCTCCTAGATCTCATCTCCTAGCTCTCTTACCCTAGCTCTAATCCCCTAGTTTTCATCTTCTAGCTCTCATCTCCTAGCTCTCATTCCCTAGCGCCCATCTCCTCACTCTCATCTCTTAGCTCACTTCCCCTAGCTCTCATCCCCTAGCTCTTATATCACAGCTCTAATCCCCTAGCTCTCATCTCCGAGCTCTCATCTCCTAGGTTTCATCCCCTAGCTCTTCTCTCCTAGCTCTCATCTCCTAGTTCTCATCTCCTATCATTTCCTAGCTCTCATCCTCTAGCTCTCATCACCTAGCTCTCATCTCTTAGCTCTCATTCCCTAGCTTTCATTTCCTAGTTCTCATCTCCTAGCTCTCTTCACCTCGCTCTCACCGACAAGCTCTCATCTCCTAGTTTTCATCTCCTCTCATTTGCTAGCTCTCATCCTCTAGCTCTCATATCCTAGCTCTCACCCCCTGGCTCTCATCCTAGTTCTCTTCTTCTATCTCCCATCACCTAGCTCATATCTGCTAGCTCTCATCCCTTAGTTCTCATCCCCTAGTTCTCATTTCCTAGCTCTCATCTCGTAGCTCTCATCTCCTAGCTCTCACCCCTAACTCTCATCTCCTGGCTGTTATCTCTTTGCTCTCATCCCTTCGCTCCCACCCTTGGCTCTCTTTCCCAAGCTCTCTTCTCCTAGATCTCATCTCCTAGCTCTCTTACCCTAGCTCTAATCCCCTAGTTTTCATCTTCTAGCTCTCATCTCCTAGCTCTCATTCCCTAGCGCCCATCTCCTCACTCTCATCTCTTACCTCACTTCCCCTAGCTCTCATCCCCTAGCTCTTATATCACAGCTCTAATCCCCTAGCTCTCATCTCCTAGGTTTCACCCCCTAGCTCTTCTCTCCTAGCTCTCTTCACCTAGCTCTCACTGACAAGCTCTCATCTCCTAGCTCTCATCTCCTATCATTTCCTAGCTCTCATCCTCAAGCTCTCATATCCTAGCTCTCACCCCCTGGCTCTCATCCTAGCTCTCTTCTTCTATCTCCCATCACCTAGCTCATATCTGCTAGCTCTCATCCCTTAGTTCTCATCCCCTAGTTCTCATTTCCTGGCTCTCATCTCGTAGCTCTCATCTCCTAGCTCTCACTCCTAACTCTCATCTCCTGGCTGTTATCTCTTTGCTCTCATCCCTTCGCTCCCACCCTTGGCTCTCATACCCAAGCTCTCTTCTCCTAGATCTCATCTCCTAGCTCTCTTACCCTAGCTTTAATCCACTAGTTTTCATCCCCTAGTTTTCATCTTCTAGCTCTCATCTCCTAGCTCTCATTCCCTAGCACCCATCTCCTCACTATCATCTTTTAGCTCACTTCCCCTAGCTCTCATCCCCTCGCTCTTATATCACAGCTCTAATCCCCTAGCTCTCATCTTCGAGCTCTCATCTCCTAGGTTTCACCCTAGCTCTTATTTCCTAGCTCTCACACCCTAGCTTTCATCCACTAGCCGCCTAGTTTTTATGCCCTAGCTCATCTCCTAGCTCTCATCCCCTAGCTCTTCGCTCCTAGCTTTCATCACCAAGTTCTCCTCTCCTAGCTCTCATCTCCTAGCCCTCACCCCTATCTGTCATCCCCTATCTGTCATTCCCTAGCTCTCATCTCCTATCTCTCATCTTCTAGCTCTCTGCCCTAGCTGTCATCTCCGAGCTATCATTTCCTAGCTCTACTCCCTTCGTTCTCATTCCCTAGATCTTACCTCCTAGATCTCATCTCCTAGCTCTCATCCCCTAGCTCTCATCACCTAGCCCTCATCTTCTAGCTCTCATCCCTTAGCTCTCATTTCCTAACTTTCCTCTCCTAGCTCTCATCCCCTAGCTCTCACCCCCTAGCTCTCTTCTACTAGATCTTATCTCCTAGCTCTCATCCCCTAGCTCTCCCCTCCAAGCTCTCACCCCTAGCTCTCATCCCCTAGCTTTCATTTCCTAGCTCTCATCTCCTAGTTCTCATATTCTAGCTCTCATCACCAGCTCTCATCTCCTAGATCTCACACCTAACTCTGATCCCCTTGCTCTCATCTCCTACCTCTCATCTTCTAGCTCTCTTCCCCTAGTTGTCATTCCCTAGCTCTCATCCTCTAGCTCTCATCCCCTAGCGCTCATCCCATAGCTTTCATCTCATCGCTCTCATCCTCTATCTCTCATCACCTAGCTCTCACCACCTAGCTCTCATCCCCTAGTTCTCATTTAATAGCTCTCATCTCCTAGCTTCCATCCCCTAGCTCTCTTCACCTAGCTCCCACCTCCTAGCTCTCATCTCCTATCTCTCATTTCCTATCATCTCCTAGCTCTCATCCCCTAGCTCTAATTTGCTAGCTCTCACCCCCTAGCTCTCACCCCTAGCACTCATCTCCAAGCTCTCATCCCCTAGTTCTTCTCCCCTAGTCCATATGACCTAGATTTCATCTCCTAGCTCTCACCTCTACCTCTTATCTTCTAGCTCCCATCTCTTAGCTCTCATCCCCTAGCTCTCACCCCTGGCTCTCATCCCCTAGCTCTCATTTCCTATATCTTATCTCCTAGCTCTCTTACCCTAGCTCTAACCCCCTAGATTTCATCCCCTACTTTTCATCTCCTAGCTTGCATCTCCTAGCTTGCATCTCCTCGCTCTCGTCTCCTAGCTCTCATCTCCTCACTCTCATCTCCTAGCTCGCTTCCCCTAGCTCTCACCCCTAACTCTCATCTCACAGCTCTAATCCCCTAGCTCTCCTCTCCGAGCTCTCATCCCCTAGATCTCATCTCCTAGGTCTCTTACCCTAGCTCTCATCTCCTAGTTTTTAACCCCTCGAATGTCATCTCCCAGCTCTCATCTCCTAGCTCTCATTTCTTAGCTCTCGCCCCTAGCTCTCTTCTTCTAGATCTCATCTCCTAGCTCTCATCCCCTAGCTCTCATCTCCTACCCCTCACCCCTAGCTCTCAACCCCTAGCTCTCACCTCCTCGCTCGCTTCCCCTTACTCTCATCCCTTAGCTCTCATCTCACAGCTCTAATCCCTAGCTCTCACCTCCTAGCTCCCATCCCCTAGTTCTCATCCCCTAACTCTCAGCCCTCAACTCTCTTACCCTAGCTCTCAACTCCTAGCTATCATCTAGTTCTCATCTCCTAGTTTTCATCCCCTAGCTGTCATCCCTAAACCAAGCCAGGAAACGTAAGGTTCCAAGTACATGTAACAAAGTATGACTATGACAGTCATTAAGTCCAGCTGTTAAGGTGAGATCTCGAATCCCACTTCATGTGCCACACTCAATTGTAAATCCAGGCTCTTACGTCAAGAGGTAAGGCACTTGTTCTTGGGCCATAGCAGTGTCCCCTCTTCTTGTTCAGGCTTATAGGGACCTTCGCTGGGGGCATGACCCGCTTAAAGTGCAGGGGACACTATGGTATTATAATGCTGGCAATTTAGGCATTAGAGCAGTACCACTGGAATTATGCGGCATAGGAGAGTAAAATTATGCTGCACGTTGATAAAATTATATGGCAAAAAAGGCAAATAATACTGCGTAATGTGGCACATTTTGTGACAATATTAACTCATCAGTTTGTCATTTGTACACATAGTAACACTGCTGAGGAATGATTTCACCTTATTAATACCAATTTAACACTCAAATACAGTATTAGCATCTGAAAGATGACCAGTGGAACTCCGCAGAGGGCCTTCCAGTGCGTAGGGACACTTGTCACCATGTTTTAGTAACTTTTGATCCTTATTTGTGCCAGAAACAATTTTGTTTTGTTGTTGATATGCCCGGTAGTGGGTTCCCACCTTAGTACCTTATCCTGCTAGCGCTCGCATCATAGCGCGGGGACACGCCGTTGTGCGTCACCAAGCGCTTTACAAGACCCCCCTATTATTATTATTATTATTATTACAGCCTGCGGATTCTGTGGCCAATGCTGCACGTCTATAATTATATGAAAAAGGCAGCAGCCATGGAATTGCCTAATTCCAGTGACCCTGTATTAGAGTTATAAAGATAACATTGAATCATTTTTCCATCTCAAAATATGCCCGGAAGAAGAGACCTTGAGCACGAATTTCACAAGTTGGGTTTACTGGTTTCACACCGAAATAGTGTTACTGAGTAGGGGTATACAAAACTACATATTTCTTTCCCCGAAATTTCTTGAAATTATGCAAAGTATGATTTGCCATCATATCGAGTTAGGGTGACCAATTGGCATGGGTCCAAATTCAGGACAGTGAGTGTAAAAAATCAGGATAAAGGGTCGAAATTCAGGACAAAAATTCAGGACAGGAGGTCAAAATTCAGGACAAAACTTTGGGACAACAGGTAAGTTTTACAGACACATCAGAGGAGTTCACACAACAGTATATAATTCAACCCATCCATAGCCAAACATATTCAACCATTTGCAAACTCATTTCATTTAATTTCACTCATCCATCCATCATTTCACTCATCCATTCATTATCTATCCATCCACCCTTTCACCCTATCCATCGGTACACTCATCCATCCACTCTTCCACCCATCCATCCATTCACTCATCCATACAGCCTTTTAGCCTTTCACCCATCCAGCCATCCTTTCACTTACTTATCAATCCACAGTTACTCATACTTCCACCCGTTCACCCTTGTCATCCATCCATCCTCCCTTTCTCTCTCCATCGACCCTTGCACTTAGCCATCCTTCCTTCCACCCATCCATCTACTCATCCACTCATGAATCCATCCATTGATCCTATCAGTCATACATCCACCCTTTCACTCCTTCACTCATCTATCCATCCTTTTGTCAATTTACCCTCCCTTTCACTCACTCATCCATCCTTACATCCAACCTTTCACTCATGGGTCCATCCATTCACCCTTTCACTTATCAATTCATCAATCCATCCATCCATAATTTTACACATACATCCGACCATTCACTCGCCCATCAACCACCCTTTAACTCTTACCTCAAGCCTTTCACTCATCCACCCACCCTTTTACCCATCCTTCTACCCTTCCTCCCAAGCATCTATCTTTTTACATTTTGTCTTATCCATCCTTCCACTGACTCACTCGTCCATCCATCCATCCTTTCTCTCATTATCCATCCATTCACCCTCACATTCATCCATTCAACCTTTCACTAATCTATCCAGCCATCCACCCATCTCTCCGCTTACTCACCCACTTTTTCATTTTAATTATGAGCTGAGCCTTTGTCTGCCGAATTGCAGGCAGAAGAGGCCCAGCAAGAACATCACCCTTGCTCTAGTTCCTAAAGCAAGGGGTGGGGTGGGGAAGGGTTCACTATGCCCTTGCACATAGGCATTCTGAGTCATGAGTCATGCATGATGCACAGTGTCAGGTCATGAGGTGACTGTGACATAGTGTTGTTTCCAGGGCTTTAAGTGGGATGAAAAAACTGGGGGGTTTCTTCAAAGTGGATGTTTGATGTAATTAAGGGTGCAGCTTTAAACACCTAAGGTAAAAATCTGTGCTTAGTATAGTGTACCGCCTAACTGGTATTTTGCGTCTTCTGTCATTGTATCCAAATAACACAACAAGTAACGTTACACCTGCAACAAGCCAGAACTATTGGCTTTTATTTTTTTTAGCAGAGTTTGATATAGCGCGAACTAGACCCGAACCGAATCAGGTATCAGAGCGCTTTACATAGCATCAGTTACGTTACATTCGGACACATGATCATTTTTGTTAGGCATGGGGAGATTAAGTGATTTGCCCAGAATCACAGGAAGTTTGGCGTCGTTACCGAGACTCGAACCCAGTTCCTCCAGGTGCGAGGTCGAGCGCCCTAGCCGTTAGGCCAACTCCTCTCCTTTGTTAATGGTTGTTAGTTTCATCAAATAAAAAAGCAGCAATCAGAGCTTCCTTTAATATTGAAAATGCATCCGTTCTAAAATGGCAATACTGTCACCCTAATAGCCTTTGACCCCAGTGGAATTAAATAAACGTATCCTTTGGCACGTGCAACCATGCACACAGTGCACCAGAAAGCCCCCGACTCCCCTTTTAGAGACTGGACAAACAAAGCTTTACTCTGACAGATGCCTATAATGATTACACGTTTATTCAGCAACATGTGCATTTAGATAATTAAGGGGGCATTCTATTGGGCAACACCCAATCCAAACTCCTCCCACTCAAAACTGCTAAATACTTCACTAACCCATTTTCAATTAAATTCAGTCATGTCACTGCAAGCATCATCTAGTTACATTGTCTTTTGTGTAGAATAACATTGAAGTTGAGAGCTCCTGCCTACAACACAATCCAAACTAACTCTCCGATTTGCCTCTCTAATCGTCCCAAACTAGCTGGCAGCCCGATAGGCCTCCTGCGTGAAAACAAAATGCTTCTGCAAACACCAAGAAACAAATAAACAAATCCACCCCCACCCCCCTCAGGTAGTCTTCTGTCTGACAGAATGCCTGCCGTGGACAGAGGTTGTAGGAGGCCGGCCACCAGATGCTTTGCAGCCCAAACTGGCCCATTGTCATTCTGGATGTGGCAATCAGCCCGCAGACAGAATGACAATGGGCGGGTGGGGCTGCTCTTGTGCTCCGAGGAGGAGGTTGTGGCGGCCCCATTAGGGAGTTGAGGCCTCTGGCAGGGAACAGTGCTGTTCCCTGCAGGGCCCAGAATTACGGACAAAAGGCGTCTGTAAAAGGGATCCTCACGGACAACGGACGTGAGGTCCAATTTACGGACTGTCCGTGAAATTTACGGACGGTTGGTCACCCTATATCGAGTGAAGATTCCTCGCGAGGACTTACCTTGTGTTCAGAAGAAACACAAAATGGCAGCTTGAGACCGGTTTGAGATTAAAAGTCTGTCGGGTGCAGTGCTGCCGTGCTTGCATCTCATTTTATCTGAAAACCAGTCTCTTGCAGAGTGAAAAGGATGCAAAATGTAATGAATTTTCTAAATTACAGGTGATACAGAATTTACAGATTTTACACATTTCTCCAGGATAATTAAAATGATGTGAGTCACAATTACATAGCCTACTCTATTGACATTGCCTCTCGACCCCCAACATTATATGTTACACCACATTTGTTAACTCCTTGCGTGCTCATGACGAGCTCAGCTCGTCATGAGGCACTGTGGCCGTGTGCTGATGACGAGCTGAGCTCGTCATGACACGCACGGCGCTCACACACGGGCTAATTCCCCCGCGGTGCTGAGTGTTCTAAAAAACGGGCGTGGTCATGACGAGCTCAGCTCGTCATCAGCACAGCGCCACCGTGCAGCGTGACAAGCTCGTCACGTGCACCGTGGCGCTGCGGCGCCCCCTTCCCCCCCAGCGCCGCGGGGGAATTAGACCCTCGGCGAAGGGGTTAAGGAAACAGATATCCTGGAGGGTGATTCAGGATACTGAACTCGGTTTTGTTGCACGCAGTGCTTAATTTTGAGCCGGTGTTTGCCGGCAGTGACACCGGCACTCATTTTTGTTGCCGGTGTGGACCACCCGCACAAAATTTTGGGAACTGGAATGTATATTTTCTCATCCAACATGTTCCCGAGAGCAAGAGAGGGAAAACGCACAACGAGAAAGAATGAGAAAGAGGAAGATGGAAAACCCGTCATAAAGGGAGAAAGCACGAGCACGAGAGATAGTGGGGCTGGAAGTGTCTGGTCAGTTAAAGACACGTGATTGATTCCAGACTATACAGCTTTGGGCTCCTGAGCAAAGGTTTGGGCACCAGCCCTCGCTCTTCAATAAATAAAGGACCTAATGCCCACATTGGATGAACTATGAGCTAAACCTTTTTTGTCCTGAGGCAGATAATATATTATTTTCCTCCATTTATTGATTAGGCACGCCATAGAGTAATTGTTATATGTGTCATTGATTGCATCCCACATAACTGGAATGCACTGAAGTCATTCTACCTAATTTACAGATAGATTGGCTTCAATAAGTGCAGAATGTTGCAGCATGCCCTAGCTTAAATATTAGATAGGTTAATATCCTCTCCCATGGTGTTCTGATGACTTCTCTATAGACTTCTGTAATAGCGGACAATAGGAAATCATCTATAAAATATTAAGCGTGATATACAACTGTCAGGCAGGAACTCCTTACTACTGGTCCCACTTTCACATCTCAACTAAACGTGAGTCAGATTTTTCTAAAAGCCTCCTGTGAAGCAGGGAACAATGTTTTCAAAACATTCATTCAGCATTAAAATCACCACATCGAATGAAGATTATTTGTTTTACAAATAAAAATTTGTGGATCAGAAGAACAGGGAAAATATGGCAAAATTTACTTGGAGACACAAAAACGAGATTAGTTGTGCGTGCTTGAAACACCACTCCGTCCAATACCTTATGGCTGTGTTCTGTTTGACTGCTCTTCGACTGATATCTAGCACTCAAACAGATCAGCAGCTGCCCCCAGCGCCTTAAGACCCTCACGGGTGAGTAGCCACACTTTACAAATCTTGATTGATTGATTGACTTCTGTGGATCCTCACTTAATCATTATTGGAAACCGGTGACCCTAATTAAGTCATAATGGGAAGCTGGGGATCGAGGCTTAAGCAATTTCGATCAATTGAATCACAAAAAAATACACAAAAATACAGAAACAAGCAATCATCAAGCAAATACACAAATGATGAAATATTTCATTTAATTAATAAAGAAGTATTTTTATTTTTTATTTTAATGGGAATATTATGTTCTGTTTGATGCATTTGCACTGCTCTGACGAATTAACCTGAGAACTCCAACTTCATTTTTAGCCTCCAGTTTCAAATTCTTTCCCATTTATAGGATGTTTTAAATTTGGCATTTCTTCATTTTCTAAGCAGTTTCGGGCCTCCTGAGTAGGTGTTGTGTATTACCAGTGCCCCCTGGATCCCAGGATAAGAACCGCTGCCCTATGGGACTAGAGAGAAACCTGCAAGTCCTCACTTAAATTATTTTGGAGAGAAAATAGAAAGAGGTCTTGCAGAAGATGCCTTGATCCAGAGCGGGATTATGGCTAACCGCCAATGGAATAGCATTGCTAAAAACCTGATTTTCATAGGCGAACGTGATATTTTTCACTCACTGCGTACAGTTTACGGAATTGGGCCTCATACAACAGCACCAAAAGCTTTGATATATCTACAGGCTTAGACTGCGCAACTATCACTCAGTGCATATTCAAATGTTACAGGCTTTCGCTTTACTGTCTACACATCACATAGTCACTGTCTACACCCGCATACTCATTGTCTACACTCCCCATATCCATTGTCTACACCTCCAAATTCAACACAACACACCCCACATTCACTGCCTACACACCCCACATTCACTGCCTACATTCCCAATATCCACTGTTGACAAACCCCATATCCACTGTCTATACACCCCATATCCGTTATCTGCACGTCCCATATCCAATGTCTACACACCCTGCATCCACTGCCTACACATCCCATATCCACTGTCTATACACCCCATATCCTTTATCTGCACACTCCATATCCAATGTCTACACACCCCAAAATCATTGTCAAAACAGCCCATATCCGCTGTCTGTACACCACAAATTCATTGTCTACACACCCCATATCCATTGTTTACACCCACCAAATTCATTGTTTGCACACCCCATATCCACTATCTACACATCTAAAAATCATTGTCTATAAACCCTGTATCCACTGTCTACACAAAAACAACAATTGATGGACAGAATGCAGAACAATGTCATAAATTTACCCCAGTACAGAGATCTGGGCCTAAATCCATCGTTTTTTTGCACTCCACACCACCCCAGTTCAGACATGGCCATATGCAAATCAGCCTTGAACCTGTGCCTCATGGGAACAGTCCAGCCCGAACTGCCAAGCCATGTCTTTTCTGGACCGGAATCAAGCATCCTAGGACCGGTTTCTGGCTATCAGCCGTCTTCAGCCAGGATAGCTTGACTCCAGTGGTGTGGAGAGCATGGGACTCACGTCTGAGCATACCCATCCCACTCGGGGTGACAAATGCAAAAACAACAGTTGATGGACAGAATGCAGAACAATGTCATACATTCACGCCAGTACAGAGATCTAGTCCTAAATCCATAGTTTTTTTGCACTCCACACCACTCCAGTTCAGACATGGCCATATGCAAATCAGCCTTGACCCTGTGCCTCATGGGAACAGTCCAGCCCGAACTGCCAAGCCATGTCTTTCCTGGACTGGAATCAAGCATCCTAGGACCGGTTTCTGGCTATAAGCCGTCTTCAGCCAGGATAGCTTGACTCCAGTGGCGTGGAGAGCATGGGACTCACGTCTGAGCATACCCATCCCACTCAGGGTGGCAAATGCAAAAACAACAGTTGATGGACAGAATGCAGAACAATGTCATACATTCACCCCAGTCCAGAGATATGGGCCTAAATCTATCGTTTTTTTGCACTCCACACCACCGCAGTTCAGACATGGCCATATGCAAATCAGCCTTGAACCTGTGCCTCATGGGAACAGTCCAGCCCGAACTGCCAAGCCATGTCTTTTCTGGACCGGAATCAAGCATCCTAGGACCGGTTTCTGGCTATCAGCCGTCTTCAGCCAGGATAGCTTGACTCCAGTGGTGTGGAGAGCATGGGACTCACGTCTGAGCATACCCATGAAGGACTGGGTTCTTTAAGACCCAGCGGTGCCAGGGCACAACACCTGAAACCTTCGTGGGTAACCTGCTCCGGCGTACAAGTCACAGAGACACGGGACACTTCCTTCGACGTCAAAGATTCAAGGTTTATTTGCTGCAGGGAACACAGAGATCACGACAAGTACACAGCGTGCAACTTGGGGAGACTGCTTCAAATTGGTTCTGTGGATCGCTCCTTTTATACAGTTTTTACCCATAGGATTACATTGAGCACAAAAGTTTACAACCCGGTTCCCACAATTATCCCCCAGAGGGGTCGCTTTGGTCACTTTGAAACACACAAGGTCCGGAACATAAGTGCGGAAACATTTGGCGGTTCCCAACTGTAAAAACCATCTTCCCACCATTAGCAAATTCCAATCAGCAGTAAAATAGATCGAAATAGGACGAAGACAGGTGCAGAGGAAGACGGAGACAGTGGGGAGATCGGAAAGGGTGTAAAAGGGGAGGTATCGGGAAACACGAGATACAGGCATCAAAGGGACGTGCCTAATGAGATGCACGGCTGAGACAATAAGTCCGTGCGGCAAGATGAGCCTCGAGCGATGCCATCTGCCTTACAGTAGCATCCCCCTCGTCATAAAGACACTCACAAAGAACATGTGTCTTCCGGAAATATCTTGGGAGTCCCAGGGTCGCGAAGCGGACAACGTCCGTTCGCTGGCTACTTGAGGGCAAGAGACAAAATGGATGCCGTATCTAAGATGGAACCCGTGGGTACAGATGAAAAACCCACATAACAAACGAACGGTTAAAGTTAGCACAGCGAAACTGCGCACACTTACTAAACTCGTCATTTGCGGTTCATAGATACCAGACTCGACCATATTCGTGCGAGTCGAAAACACCACTTACAATTGTCACGGAACCTCAGACGCTCCTTTTGCCCTCATGTAGGCAAGCACTAATCGGAATCATACTCGATATTCATCAGACCATCGAGATGTTGCTGTAGCATAGCTCTGTCCAACCGAGTCCCCTTGGTAACAGATGGTTGTCTCATACACGTTGTAGCACAGAGGCCACATAAGGCAGGACCACACTGCACACAAAGGCAACACGTGAACAGGAACACTACCACAACCCCAATGATCATCAGAATTTTCCAACCCCAAGTCGACATCAGGCCCCAAAACCATCCAAGCAGCGTCCAATCCCCTACATCCACGTGTATGGATTCGGAGATCTTATGCAACCTCGAGATGGCTTGATAGACAGTTGGAGCATTATCTGGAATGAAAATGCAGCAGCTCGAATGGATCACCTTACATACCCCACCACGATCTGCTAAGATGACATCTAAAACCATACGGTTTTGTAACGTCATAAGTCTCTCCGCCTGAAGTTCTGTGGTGATATTACCAAGGGCACTGGCAGTAATATTAGCTGTCGATTCTACCACTCGAGTCAACTGTCTCAGGTTCCTACTATTAACCATAGGTCCCCAAAACGGGAGGAAACCCTTGAAAAAGTCTCCTGCCTCTTGACCGGCAGTATCCTCTTCGCTAATTACGCCTCGCACAACTCTAGTCTTATGATAATCGGCATCTACAGTGAACGTCGGAGGCAACAGATTTGCAATAAAACATGAGCCCATGAAGTCAGCGGGCAGCCATGTGTATGCACGATCATAACAGATAAAGTATGTACCCTTGGCAGCCAGAAACACAGGGGACGAGAACATCGGCAGAATGTAATTTTCAGTGCAAGCACTTGCTCCAAGTCGGGCTTGCGATCTTCGGCCACGACCCATGAGACAAAAATTACCAGTGTGGGGTACGACCCATATTGGAGGCGAGCTTTTAAGCTGCTTTTCACTAGTGAACACACTATATTCACCTCTACTTAGGACCTTATAGGCTTGTACCTCTTCTTCGGGAATAAGCGAAGGATCATAGATCTCACTATCTAAGTCCTCTATGGCTATCGATAAAGGCTTCTGATACGAGGTAGGACCAGAGTAGGGGGAACGTGGTTCTCGAATGGGGTGGAAACCCAGTGCACTTCGAAACATTGTTTGAAATGCTCGAGCTGACCCCTGGGAACTATACGGTAACACCAGATATGGAATTCCCTTATCCGTAGTATGTGGCATCAACCCACACACCCAACAATTAGTAGTGTTAACCACTAACTGATGCTGATGAAGGAGCTGAATAAAGGAATTGTTGCGGAATTCTACACGTCTAGCCTGCTCGTGTTCCGGTAACATGTGAAAGGAATGGGGAGAAACAGTTGAGGTAAGATTAGGGTAAGGAGTAGGAGTAGGTGTAGCAGGTAAGAAATAAGACATCGTGTAATACACCCCACCCGCCAATAGTGCAGAAGCAGTCAAAAACATTACAAACAATTGAAATATGAAACATTTAGTACGACTAAGTTGCTGCAGCTTGAATCTATAGACTTGAGCCCCCTCCAAATCATTCAGCTTCGAGAATGCCATTCCCTATGACCGTCCGCAACGTTTCTTGACGCACTTCGTTCTGTGCAACAATAGTCAATCCCCAGGAGTTCCTAGGAACCGACGGCCTTTAACCTAGCGTCAAGACCTACTGTCCAGAAGGAAGTACGCGCGCGGCCCTACGGCCTTCAATACACAATATGTATGTACAAGCACAATGTCTCTCAGCTGTGGAAGTAAAAAGATGCAAGGAAGGAAACTCAATATATGTATATATATACACAAATCACAGTGATACGAATGTTCAAAACTGATCACGGGAAACGGGGATAATGCAGTTGTCAATTTTAGCAAAGCAAGGAAAATTTTATTTGTCCTTAGTGCGAGATCGCAAGGAATATCGGTGTTTCCCGGGACGTGTCTGCTCGTCGAACAACGGATTCGTTGATGAGACAGCGTCCTGCTGATCAGTTGATTGTTCTGGTCTTGAGTCTTTTGCTAACGATTTTTCAACAGTGGCTTTCTGCTGCGCCGAGGATTCTCCAACTGGCTGTGCGTCGCTGAAAGGTACAAACGCCGGCAATGTTTCTGTTTCTGTTGACGCAATGCCTTTCCTTACCCACGGGTCTGCCAGCAAAGGGATAGGGACTCGCTTGGTGTGCGTAGCGTGCACCTAATTTTTGCGCCCCTCAAGACGAACGGCAGTCCTCGTGGCCAGGAGCACCTGGTAAGGTCCGGTAAATCTTGGGTCCAGATTATTCTTGCGTGAAAAGTTGCGTGTTACCACCCAGTCTCCGGGCTGGAGCTGGTGGCCTGGACCCTCCGTCTGCGTCGGCAATGAGTCGTAAACCTGTTGGTGAATTAACCTCAGTTTAGCAGTCAAGTCATGTAAATAGTCAATCAGCATTGGATACTCAAGATCAGAAAATATTCCTGGCCTAGGAACCCCCCACACATTCGCAGGACGGCCGAACACTATCTCATAGGGACTAAGCCCTACTCGGGAGTGTACAGTCGCCCTAGTTGACAGTAATGCTAAGGGTAAAGCGTCAGGCCACGAAAGACCAGTCGTAGCCTGAATCTTTGCTAACTTTAGTTTAAGGGTACCATTGTACCCCTCAACTAATCCAGCTGACTGGGGATGATTGGCGCTGTGGAATTTTTGATTAATTCCAAGGCCCTTACACACACTCTTCATCACACTTCCAACAAACTCACTTCCGTTATCTGACCACACGACTCTAGGCATTCCATACCGAGGAAAGTATTCCTTCAGTAGGATTTTCGCAGTAGACAAAGCAGTATTGTCTTTGAGGGGATAGGCCTCGATCCATCGAGAGAATGCGCAAACCACGACTAAAACGTATTTCAGGTTATTGCATCTCTCCATATGGATGAAGTCCAATTGAATCACCTCAAAGGGATACGAAGGAGGAGCAAAACTGCCTGGAGGAGTTGGGGTTCCTTTGCCAGGATTGTACATTATACACACCATACAATTCTTCACCAGACGTTCAGCACATTTCGTAATGCCATCATTCTTCCACACAGGCGACAACAACTTACAAATACCTTTCGCGCTAATATGTGCTAATCCATGTGCCATTGTCACAACAGCCAGCACATACGCATCAGGCAACATCCATCTTTTCTGATCCGACAAATCAATCCAACAACCATTCGCATCCAACTTTCCCGTACTTTCTTTCCACTTCGCCTTTTCAGTCTCAGTGGCCTCATTCTGAATTGCTTTCACACTCTCAATAGTGTCTTCACACATACTCGATTCTGCAGGCCACCTAACCGAACTCGTCACATACATTCGAGTGCTAAGGTTCCGGGCAGTCTCCTTAGCAATCTCATCCGCAAACGCATTACCACGACCAACATCATCCGTCACTTTACGATGCGCACTACACTTAACAATCGCAACTTGTGTAGGCAAAGTCAATGCATCCAAAAGATCGTTCACAAGCTGGCCATGCTGTATCTTCGTACCATGCGATGTCAAGAAACCACGCTCTCGCCACAATCGTCCAAAACTATGCGCAACACCAAAAGCGTATTGACTATCAGTGTACACATTCACACGTTTCCCTTTCGCCAACACACATGCTCTAGTAAGAGCAATCAGCTCCGCAGCTTGGGCAGAATTCTGATTCAACCTTGCAGTTTCAACAACAGTGTTCAGTGTTACAACAGCATAAGCAGTAGTCACATCGCCATTCGGCAACTTAAAACATGACCCATCCACATACAGAGTGCCATCCGGATCTTCCAATGGGGTGTTTTTAAGGTCCACTCGACCTTTCGTTTCTTCTTCAGTCCTCAAGTAGCAGTCATGTTCTGCTACTTCATCTGACTCTGCGCTAATTGGTAACAAGGTTGCCGGATTTAGGACATTACAACGTTTTATCTGAATATGGCTTGCCAAGAGCGTCAATTCGTATCCAGACAACCTCGCACTCGTCAAGTGCTGAGTTTTCGTTCGATTCAAAAGAGTATCGACTGCATGCGGAACCATCACCGTAAGCATATTATCCATGACCAATCCTGCTGATTGTCGGATGGAGACCGCAGCTGCCGCTGTTGCTCTTAAACAACTCGGCAATGCTCTAGCTACTGGGTCTAAGGTCGAGGAAAAATATGCACATGGACGCTGTTTACCACCAAAAGGTTGCGTCAGAACACTCAAAGCACAACCTTCCCTCTCGTGAACATATAACGTGAACGGCTTACCGTAGTCAGGGGTACCTAACACAGGAGCCGAACACAATGAATCACGTAGTTCAGAAAAACTTTTCTGACATTCTTCCGTCCATGGTAAAGGAGTTGAAACATCCTTGCACGTAAGAGCCACCAATGGTTTCGCTAGCAATGAAAAATTAGGAATCCATTGCCTGCAGTACGACGTGATACCTAGAAAGGCACGCACATCTCTTTGGGTTTTTGGCACAGCCATTCGCGCAATCGCTGCAATTCTCTCTGGGGTCAATCTCCTTCCCTCCTTTGACAATAAGTGACCTAAATAGGTTACTTCTTGACAACAATATTGGAGTTTAGAAGGTGACACCTTGTGATTTAACTCACAGAGATGTTGCAGCAATGACACCGTAGCAATTTTGCAAATGTCCTGAGTATCGGCAGCCACCAATAAGTCATCGACGTATTGGATTAAAGCCGCACCAACCGGCAACCTAAACGCATCCAGTTGACCCTTCAAGGCTTGACTGTAAATAGATGGACTTTCACAGTAGCCCTGAGGAGCGCGTTTGAACCGGAAGCTACGTCCACCGAGAGAGAAACCGAAAAGGTCCCTGCTCTCCTCGGCAATCGGGATGCTGAAAAACGCATTTTTCAAGTCAATCACCGAAAACCATGATGCAGTAGCTGGAATCAGAGTCAGTAGCGCCGTGATGTCAGGCACAACAGGAAATTGAGGAACCACAATTTTATTTACCTCCCGTAAATCGATAACAAAACGATAAACAGGCGGTTTTGAAGGATCAGTACGTTTAAGAATGGGCAGTACAGGGCTATTGCACACGTTCCCCCGAGTCTCTTCAATAACATCTTTCTCGATCAGATCATAGATGATCGCTAACAATGCTCGTTCACCATCAAGGGAGATACGATACTGGGGAATACGTGGCAATCGCACATTCGATTTCAACTGAACAACATAGGGGGAGATATCAAGCAGGCCCACATCATTTGGACCCGTCGCCCACAAAGACGCAGGAAGAGAACTCAATTCCGGTGGAAGCTTATCGAGGGACAAATACATGGGAGAGACTACCCTCTCTCCTAACGTAAGCTTTACACCCGCAGGAGAACAATACAAAGTTGCGTACAAACGTTTAAGCAAATCCAGACCCAAAAGATTTTCACCACAACCAGTAGTCAAAATCAACGGAGCTTGGAGCTCACGTGGCCCAATTTGAAGGGGCAAAGGGCGCGAAACTGGATTGCTAACGGGGGCGCCAGAGAATCCAACGGAAACATTTGTTAAGCCAGACAAAGGTGCGCCAGGGAGTTTCGAATGCATGATAGAACTTTTCGCTGCACCAGTGTCCAACAGAAAAGGCTCAACGACGCCCGATGTAGCAACTGCGACGTAAGGCCCTCTCTGATCAACCGGAACTGATACCACTCCCTCTCCTTGTCTATGGCTGTCCTAGTAATTACTGTCGTCAGTCCCCTGATCGACGTAATAATCGTCTACATTATACTGCGCAGATCGTCCTTGCGATGATCCACGTTGATCGAAACAGTTATTAGAATTAGATGAGTTGTCTAAGCGATCGTTTTGAGCACCACGACCCCTACCACGCGATGCCTGCTGTGAACCGCCACGACCTCCTTTAGACGAGTTACCACTATTACGTTCATTTAAAGCAGGACAATTGAATTTAATGTGTCCTTCCTGTCTACAATAAGCACATTGATTGTACCCCAACGAGGACCTTTGGAAGGAGGAATCATTACGCGGCTGCGATCGATTCGATTGCGACTGTGATCTATTCTGTTGGGGCGCATTCTGATTAGAACGCGGCGGATACGCTTGTTGCAACAACACTTTAGTTTTCAGTTCTTTCGTCTTTTTGTCAGCACGGTCATTCTCCTCTTTCTCCCTATTCTCATAATATTGTGCCGTAGCCAATATCTGAGCTGAGGTAGAAACGGCCCATGCACTCTCTGAATTCTTTAATTTATTGCTCAAATCGGGCAACAAGTTCGACACAAATTTATCCACAAACAACCTTTGTCCACCCTCAGTACCCATATCCTGTCCACTGTGGTCAATGAATGCTTCCTCAAACCTCGTAAAGAAGTCGGAAACACTCTCGTCTGTCTTTTGTTTGCAAGCTGATAATTTGTCCCAATTAACCCTCATAGCTGGCATAAGAGTCTTCATCAATGTAATTATTCGCTGGGGAAGAGCAGCAATCAACTGCTCAGGCTTTGCACCACCAACTTGCAACCCATCCGCCGCTACAATGGCAGCCCAATCACCACCTAGTTCGTTTGTGTGATCTTGTTGACGAATCTTAGCCCATACCGGTTGCGGTACGACGTTACCAAACAACATATCGATATCGGCAAGATTCATTATCGTAGCATCTACGAGCTGCGATAATTCTTTGTAATACCCTGCAGGATTCTTGCGAGGGTCAGGCAAAGATTGCTTCACCTGTAACACTTCCGATCTTTTCCATGGGAGATGTATCCATACTCTCTGGAAATGCGGCGGAACAATAGGAATAGCAGTAGCATCGCCTGGCATCCACACTGGTGGAACTTCCCGCATAGGGTATTGGCCAGACTCGTCTTGTTTTTCAATATCCTCAACAAACAGTGCATGAGGAATGGGAGCGGGACGAAGAGATAGCAACCGCTCAATAGCACGTCGGACATTAGTATCTACTATCAGTCCAGTTGCGAACTGAAGCCGAAGTTCAGACAGGGCGGTCAGCACCTCGTCAGGCGCATCGGCCGCTATCTGATCATGTAGGAACTTGCACATTTCGTCAAACACATATCTCTGAGTTGGTATGTTGAATTGACTAAATGTTTCGAGGACAACACGGGGAGGACTTCTCTGAGGATTTACCATCCAACCCATCGCCATATTGTATAGCGCAACGCGTTCCCTGTTACCAGGAAGCTGACTACGTCTCTGAGGACCATCGAAACCAGCAGACCCATGAACAGGTCCGAGTGACTGAAAGAAGCTAGCCGCAAGGGGAGAATTGCGACTACGAGTAGAGGGAGAGGAATAAGACACAGGGCTAACAAGAGAAGGAGTAGAAACAGTAGCAACAGCAGGAGTTAACAAAACAGGAGCAGTAGCAGGAGCAGTAGCGGGAACAGGAGTATGTGGAAGCGGAGGAGCAGTAGGAATAGAAACAGACAAAGGAGCAGGAACAGTCGGAAGAACGGGTGCAGGTTGAGGAACAGGCGGAGGAACAATAGGTGGAAGAACAGGTACGGCAGGGACCACAGGAGCTGCGGTACCCTGTACGTACGGAGGTGGCGACTTCATAAGATAGGACATTAAAGGATCCTCAACTGCCTCTTCCTTCTTATCCGACTCCGTAGGCAAAACGGGATAACATTTATCTATGGTCATACGCTGTAGTCTTTCAAACACTTCCTTATCCTTATCCTCCTTATCACGCTGGAACTGCTCAGCTTTCTTCACTATGGTAGCAACATTATCTCGCTGACTACGTTTATTCTGTCTGATCTCTTTCTGTCGGGCTTCTTTGCGCCACAACCGAAAGGCATCAAACATGGCCGGCCTTGATTTACGTTCGAACAACTTCATTTCTAGATTATCTAAGATCGACGCCTCGAAGCTACCGTGAGGTGGCCAACGAAGGTCGCCGTCTTTCTTTGTATATTTAACCCAATAATCATTAAAGGTAATCGGGCCTAGCCCGTGTTTGCTATACAAGTCATAAGTAGGAGTTCCAACCGGAGGTATCGGACACGAGTCCTCCAGTCGGGAATCCGCACCACAAGGTCTGAAACAACTGAACAAAGTACTGCGACCAGGCATCTTGCACACTAGCCGAGTTTCACAGACTTCAAGGGTTACGGGATTTACCAAGTCCCAGCAAAGAACAAAAACCCTCGGTTTTTGGCGGCTGCAGTCGTCAAACAACACAACAAAGTACGCTAGCAAAGTGTCACCGACAAAAACACTCACACAGCGTGAACAACAAAAACACTCGCTAAAGTGTCAACAACCAAGAACTCTGGGAGCGACCCACAAATACTTAACTCAAAGATCGATGGCGTCACCAGGAAGGCCCGTCAATCGTCTCGCTATACCAAGGTCTACGCCAGGCGCCAAAACAGGTCTACAGTCAGGGCAGCAGTCCGTCGCAGCCGTCAGGAGGCGGGAATCTTCGCGGGAAAAGTCTTCGGGCCACTTATTTCGACAACAGGATCGATGAAGCGGAGTGCACCTTCCCTCGGAGATTTCACACGAAGTTCCTCACGATCGTCGGGCTTGGACCGGTACCACTGATGCAGCCCCACGTTGGGCGCCAACTGAAGGACTGGGTTCTTTAAGACCCAGCGGTGCCAGGGCACAACACCTGAAACCTTCGTGGGTAACCTGCTCCGGCGTACAAGTCACAGAGACACGGGACACTTCCTTCGACGTCAAAGATTCAAGGTTTATTTGCTGCAGGGAACACAGAGATCACGACAAGTACACAGCGTGCAACTTGGGGAGACTGCTTCAAATTGGTTCTGTGGATCGCTCCTTTTATACAGTTTTTACCCATAGGATTACATTGAGCACAAAAGTTTACAACCCGGTTCCCACAATTATCCCCCAGAGGGGTCGCTTTGGTCACTTTGAAACACACAAGGTCCGGAACATAAGTGCGGAAACATTTGGCGGTTCCCAACTGTAAAAACCATCTTCCCACCATTAGCAAATTCCAATCAGCAGTAAAATAGATCGAAATAGGACGAAGACAGGTGCAGAGGAAGACGGAGACAGTGGGGAGATCGGAAAGGGTGTAAAAGGGGAGGTATCGGGAAACACGAGATACAGGCATCAAAGGGACGTGCCTAATGAGATGCACGGCTGAGACAATAAGTCCGTGCGGCAAGATGAGCCTCGAGCGATGCCATCTGCCTTACAGTAGCATCCCCCTCGTCATAAAGACACTCACAAAGAACATGTGTCTTCCGCAAATATCTTGGGAGTCCCAGGGTCGCGAAGCGGACAACGTCCGTTCGCTGGCTACTTGAGGGCAAGAGACAAAATGGATGCCGTATCTAAGATGGAACCCGTGGGTACAGATGAAAAACCCACATAACAAACGAACGGTTAAAGTTAGCACAGCGAAACTGCGCACACTTACTAAACTCGTCATTTGCGGTTCATAGATACCAGACTCGACCATATTCGTGCGAGTCGAAAACACCACTTACAATTGTCACGGAACCTCACCCATCCCACTCGGGGTGACAAATGCAAAAACAACAGTTGATGGACAGAATGCAGAACAATGTCATACATTCACACCAGTACAGAGATCTAGTCCTAAATCCATAGTTTTTTTGCACTCCACACCACTCCAGTTCAGACATGGCCATATGCAAATCAGCCTTGACCCTGTGCCTCATGGGAACAGTCCAGCCCGAACTGCCAAGCCATGTCTTTCCTGGACTGGAATCAAGCATCCTAGGACCGGTTTCTGGCTATAAGCCGTCTTCAGCCAGGATAGCTTGACTCCAGTGGTGTGGAGAGCATGGGACTCACGTCTGAGCATACCCATCCCACTCAGGGTGGCAAATGCAAAAACAACAGTTGATGGACAGAATGCAGAACAATGTCATACATTCACCCCAGTCCAGAGATATGGGCCTAAATCTATCGTTTTTTTGCACTCCACACCACCGCAGTTCAGACATGGCCATATGCAAATCAGCCTTGAACCTGTGCCTCATGGGAACAGTCCAGCCCGAACTGCCAAGCCATGTCTTTTCTGGACCGGAATCAAGCATCCTAGGACCGGTTTCTGGCTATCAGCCGTCTTCAGCCAGGATAGCTTGACTCCAGTGGTGTGGAGAGCATGGGACTCACGTCTGAGCATACCCATCCCACTCGGGGTGACAAATGCAAAAACAACAGTTGATGGACAGAATGCAGAACAATGTCATACATTCACGCCAGTACAGAGATCTAGTCCTAAATCCATAGTTTTTTTGCACTCCACACCACTCCAGTTCAGACATGGCCATATGCAAATCAGCCTTGACCCTGTGCCTCATGGGAACAGTCCAGCCCGAACTGCCAAGCCATGTCTTTCCTGGACTGGAATCAAGCATCCTAGGACCGGTTTCTGGCTATAAGCCGTCTTCAGCCAGGATAGCTTGACTCCAGTGGTGTGGAGAGCATGGGACTCACGTCTGAGCATACCCATCCCACTCAGGGTGGCAAATGCAAAAACAACAGTTGATGGACAGAATGCAGAACAATGTCATACATTCACCCCAGTCCAGAGATATGGGCCTAAATCTATCGTTTTTTTGCACTCCACACCACCGCAGTTCAGACATGGCCATATGCAAATCAGCCTTGACTCCAATCCACTGTCTACTCACCCCGTATCCACTGTCTACACACCCATATCCACTGCCTACAAATCCCATATCCACTGTCTAAACACCCTGTATCCACTGTCTACACTTCCCGTATCCACTGCCTACACATCCCATATCCACTGTCTACACATCCCATATCCACTGTCTACACACCCCGTATCCACTGCCTACACATCTCATATCCACTATCTACACACCCTGTGTCCACTGTCTACACACCTCGTATCCACTGCCTACACATCCCAAAGCCACTGTCTACACACCCAGCATCCGCTGTCTACACACCCCATATCCATTGCCTACATATCCCAAATCCACTGTCTACACACCACGTATCCAGTCTCAACACATGCCTGTATCCTCTGCCTACATACCCCATATCCACTGTCTATTCACCCAAAATTCATTGTCTGCACACCCTATATCCACTGTCTACACACCACAAAGTCATTGTCTATAAACCCCATATTCATTGTCTAAACACCCTGTATCAACTGCTGACACATTCCAAATCCACCGTCTACACACCTGTATCCACTGTCTACACACCCGAATCCACTGCTTACACATCCCTTATCCACTGCCTACCCATACCATATTCATTGTCTACTCACACCAAATTATTCGTTTACGCCCCCCCATATCCACTGTCTACACACCCTGCAACTACTGTCTATACATCCCATATCCACTGCCTACACATCCTGTATCCACTATCTACATATCCCGTATCCACTGTCTACACACCCCGTATCCACTGCCTACACATCCCGTATCCACTGCCTACACACCCCGTATCCACTGCCTACACATCCCGTATCCACTGCCTTCACACACCATATCCACTGCCTACACAACCCGTATCCACTGCCTACACACCCCGTATCAACTGCCTACACATCCTGTATCCACTGCCTACACACCCCATATCCACTGCCTACACATCCCATGTCCCCTACCTACACAGCCTGTATCCACTGCCTACACATCCCGTATCCATTGCCTACATATCCTGTATCCACTGCCTGCACATCCCGTATCCACTGCCTACACACCCCGTATCCACTGCCTACACATCCTGCATTCACTGCCTACACACCCAGTATCCAATGCCTACACACCCTATATACACTGCATACACATCCCGTATCCACTGCCTACACACCCCATATCCACTGCCTACACACCCTTATCCACTGCCTACACATCCCGTATCCACTGCCTACACGCCCTATATCCAATGCCTAATCATCCCTGTATCCACAGCCTACACACCCTGTATCCACTGCCTACACATCCCGTATCCATTGCCTACACATCCGGTATCCACTGCCTGCACATCCCTCATCCACTGCCTACACACCCCGTATCTACTGCCTACACATCCTGCAACCACTGCCAACACACCCAATATCCAATGCCTACACACCCCGTATCCACTGCCTACATATCCCGTATCCACTGCCTAATACCCCATATCCACTGCCTACACACCTGTATCCACTGCCTACACATCCCGTATTCACTGCCTACACATCCCGTATCCACTGCCTGCACATCCCGTATCCACTGCCTACACACCCCGTATCCACTGCCTTCACATCCTGTATCCACTGCCTACACACCCCATATCCAATGCCTACACACCCCGTTTCCACTGCCTACACATCCCGTATCCACTGCCTACACACCCCATATCCACTGCCTGCACATCCTGTCTGTATCCACTGTCTACACATCCCTTATCCGCAGCCTACACACCCCATATCCACTGCCTACACATCCCATATCCACTGCCTACACATCCCGTATCCAATGCCTGCACATCCTGTATCCACTGCCTACACATCCCGTATCCACTGCCTACACACCCCGTATCCACTGCCTACACATCCCGTATCCACTGCCTACACATCCCGTATCCACTGCCTACACATCCCATATCCACTGCCTACACACCCCATATCCACTGCCTACACCCTGTATCCACTGTCTACACATCATGTATCCACTGCCTACACATCTCATATCCACTGCCTACACCCCCTGTATCCACTCCCTACACATCCATTATCCACTGCCTACATACCCCATAGCCACTGCCTCCATACCCCATATCCACTGCCTACACAACGCAAATCCACTGCCTACACATCCTGTATCCACTGCCTACACACCCCGTATCCACTGCCTACACATCCCATATCCACTGCCTACACAACCTGTATCCACTGCCTACGCACCCTGTATCCACTGCCTACACATCCAATATCCACTGCCTACAAATCCCTTATCCACTGCCTACACACCCCATATCCACTGCCTTGACACACTGTATCCACTGCCTACGCATTCCTTATCCACTGCCTACATACCCCGTATCCACTGTCTACACACCTTGTATCCACTGCGTACACACCCCTTATCCACTGCCTACACACTCTGTATCAACTGCCTACACACCCTGTACCCACTGCCTACACACCCTGTATCCACAACTTGCGCATGCCTACACACCCCATATCCACTACGTATACACCCTGTATCCACTGCCTACACACCCCGTATTCACTGCCTACACACCATCCACTGCCTACACATCTCAAATCTACTGCCTACACATCCAGTATCCACTGCCTACACATCCCATATCCACTGCCTACACATCCTGTATCCACTGCCTACACATCCCATATCCACTGCCTACACAACCTGTATGCACTGCCTAAACATCCCATATCCACTGCCTACACATCCTGTATCCACTGCCTACACATCCCATATCCACTGCCTACACACCCTGTATCCACTGCCTACACACCCTGTATTCACTGCCTACACATCCCATATCCACTGCCTACACAACCTGTATCCACTGACTACACACCCTGCATCCACTGCCTACACACCCGGTATCCACTGCCTACACATCCCGTATCCACTGCCTACACACCCCATATCCACTGCCTACACATCCCGTATCCACTGCCTACACATCCCGTATCCACTGCCTGCACATCCCGTATCCACTGCCTGCACACACCATATCCACTGCCTACACATCCCGTATCCATTGCCTACACATCCGGTATCCACTGCCTGCACATCCCTCATCCACTGCCTACACACCCCGTATCTACTGCCTACACATCCTGCATCCACTGCCCACACACCCAATATCCAATGCCTACACACCCCGTATCCACTGCCTACATATCCCGTATCCACTGCCTACATACCCCATATCCACTGCCTACACACCTGTATCCACTGCCTACACATCCCGTATTCACTGCCTACACATCCCGTATCCACTGCCTGCACATCCCGTATCCACTGCCTACACACCCCGTATCCACTGCCTTCACATCCTGTATCCACTGCCTACACACCCAATATCCAATGCCTACACACCCCGTTTCCACTGCCTACACATCCCGTATCCACTGCCTACACACCCCATATCCACAGCCTGCACATCCTGTCTGTATCCACTGTCTACACATCCCTTATCCGCAGCCTACACACCCCATATCCACTGCCTACACATCCCATATCCACTGCCTACACATCCCGTATCCAATGCCTGCACATCCTGTATCCACTGCCTACACATCCCGTATCCACTGCCTACACACCCCGTATCCACTGCCTACACATCCCGTATCCACTGCCTACACATCCCGTATCCACTGCCTACACATCCCATATCCACTGCCTACACATCGCATATCCACTGCCTACACATCCTGTATCCACTGCCTACACACCCCGTATCCACTGCCTACACATCCCATATCCACTGCCTACACAACCTGTATCCACTGCCTACACACCCTGTATCCACTGCCTACACATCCAATATCCACTGCCTACAAATCCCTTATCCACTGCCTACACACCCCATATCCACTGCCTTGACACACTGTATCCACTGCCTACGCATTCCTTATCCACTGCCTACACACCCCGTATCCACTGTCTACACACCTTGTATCCACTGCCTACACACCCCTAATCCACTGCCTACACACTCTGTATCAACTGCCTACACACCCTGTACCCACTGCCTACACACCCTGTATCCACAACTTGCGCATGCCTACACACCCCATATCCACTACGTATACACCCTGTATCCACTGCCTACACACCCCGTATTCACTGCCTACACACCATCCACTGCCTACACATCTCGAATCTACTGCCTACACATCCAGTATCCACTGCCTACACATCCCATATCCACTGCCTACACATCCTGTATCCACTGCCTACACATCCCATATCCACTGCCTACACAACCTGTATGCATTGCTTAAACATCCCATATCCGCTGCCTACACATCCTGCATCCACTGCCTACACATCCCATATCCACTGCCTACACACCCTGTATCCACTGCCTACACACCCTGTATTCACTGCTTACACATCCCATATCCACTGCCTACACAACCTGTATCCACTGACTACACACCCTGCATCCACTGCCTACACACCCGGTATCCACTGCCTACACATCCCGTATCCACTGCCTACACACCCCATATCCACTGCCTACACATCCCGTATCCACTGCCTACACATCCCGTATCCACTGCCTGCACATCCCGTATCCACTGCCTGCACATCCCGTATCCACTGATTACACACCCCATATCTACTGCCTACACACCCCATATCCACTGCCTGCACACCCTGTATCCACTGCCTACACATCTCGAATCAACTGCCTACACATCTCGTATTCACTGCCTACACATCCTATATCCACTGCCTACACACCCTGTATCCACTGCCTACACATCCCATATCCACTGCCTGCACATCCCGTATCCACTGCCTGCACATCCCGTATCCACTGATTACACTCCCTGTATACACTGCCTACACATCCTGTATCCACTGCCTACACACCCCGTATCCACTGCCTACACATCTCGTATCCACTGCCTACACCACTGTATCCTCTGCCTAGACATCCCGTATCCACTGCCTACACATCCTGTATCCACAGCCTACACATCCCATATCCACTGCCTACACACCCGTATCCACTGCCTACACATCGCGTATCCACTCTCTACACATCCCATATCCACTGCCTACACATTCCGTATCCACTGGCAACACACCCCATATCCACTGCCTACACACCCACTATCCACTGTCTACACACCCTGCATCCAGTGCCTACACATCCTGCATCCGCTGCCTACACATCCCATATCCACTGCCTACACACCCCATATCCACTGCCTACACATCCCGTATCCACTGCCTACACATCCCGTATCCACTGCCTACACATCCCATGTCCACTGCCTACACTCACCATATCTCCTGCCTACACACCCTGTATCCACTGCATACACATCCTGTATCCACTGCCTACACACCCCGAATCCACTGCCTACACACCCCGTATCCGCTGTCTGCACACCCCGTATCCACTGTCTACACATCCTATATCCATTGTCTACACACCCCATATCCACTGTCTTCTCATCCCATATCCACTGTCTACACACCATGCCCATTGTGCCTTTACTGTTACAGCATGCACTGAGAGGAGTACAATGAACAAGCAGAAGTGATCTGCATTTCACATGTTCATTCCTTGGTTCAGCATGCAGTGAAATGAAAGAAGTACATTGTCACCTGTAGCCTACTCATCACGTTATATAATGGCAGGAGCAGTCCATAGGTAAACATATTCTACACCTCCCACGTTCATTGTTCTATAACAATTCTGTGTCAGCATGCGATTAAGAAAATATAATGCTGGCACATTTATTTTCTATGCATCACATGATCATGTTTTTGCTGCAGCATGCCATAATACCAGTAAAATCCAGATACACCCTAAATCCACACTCCCCTTGCTCATTGTTTTACCGTATCATGCATAGTACATTGTAATACACAGGCATGCACATTCTCCATATAACATGTCCAATGTCATGAGACAGCATGCTATAACGAGTGCAATGAGCCATCACACAGGTTACATAATGCACATGGCTGTTAAATTCAGATCCTATGCTTTACTCCCATTTGGCGACCTGGCTTGTCCTTTCCCAGCCTGCTCACACCAGAGCTGGCTCCACAGTTGGCTTTAATGTGCACCGACGCCATCATCCGTCTTAAGAGTCTGGCGGCCATCTTAGCTCTGGGAAATCATTCTCGGTTAGACCGTCTGGCTCTCCGGGAAGCTTATAGCTGCAAGCACAGCAGCCCTGTAAAGGAAAACAAGGTTAGCAACTACTTAAAACACACTCATGGTTTTTAAAGTGGATCATTTCTCTGCTGTTCCATGACTTATTTTGTAAATAAACTGGGGTTGGTGCGTGGTAGCTGCTGGTGTTCTCAGTTTCCTGCCCCTGTTTAAACTCAATGGCATATGTGTCCTGTATATAGTATGTGCAACACTGTCTAATATAATCATGCAATATTTAGGCAGGGCTTATTCATGTGTAGGTCAGAGATGTGGGGAACCATGTCGGCCTCTACTCATGTGCGCTGCTTTATGACCATGGCCAGTGAGTGCAGGTATATTTGCCAACCTAGGCGAGGTGGGACATTTTTACGGCCTGCTATGCCATAGCCTGGCTCTCCCTGCTGGTGTATGCTATGGTGGCCGGATTATAAAGACCTCTCCTGCAACTGGCCTTGTTTGGGACATGTGGAAGGTTAAAGATAGGGCTACAGTCAGTTTTTATTTTAGAATTAAATATGAACAGGGGTCTAAAGTTTTCCTTTGAGCCCACGGTCCATACTGTTGAATCCAGCACCTTGGACTAGCAATGCTGCCTACTCTTAATTCAATCTCTCATCTTTTTCTTCCACCACCCTACAACTTCATTTCTTTTTCTGTACTTTTAAAGGCTCTCCTTCTTTCCTGCTGTCCATCTTTTAATCTTTTTTTCTTATCTTTTTTAAACATGTTTTATTAAGATTGTACACAGTGTGCAGGTCTCTGTCCCCCAGAGATAACTGCAGGAGAGTTAAGCTTCCAAAAATATATAGTACAATCCAATTTGCTACTGAACTGATCAGTCAACAAATACAGAGGCAAATGTAAACATTACCCCCCCAAACCACCCACCACCCAAACTCCCCCCTCCCCCAGCCCCCCCCACTCCACACCCCCCTTTCGCACGGTCATCAACCTTCGTCTCCATTTTGGTACGCAAACTCTGAACCTAATGCATACTCTGATTATTAGCATCTCATCCCACACCCACCAGAGGGTCCTGATCCTCCGGAGGCTCGAGCCACAGACCCCTATAATCTGCCGACCTTTTCCAAATTTTGAAGTGTTTCTGTGGGCAGCCCCTAGCAACAAATATCGGCCTCTCCAACCCCATGCAGAAATCGAGCCCCCTCTTCCAAGCCACCACCGTGGGAGCTCGCGTATCTTTCCAAGCTCTGGCCATATCCCTCTTGGCCAGGGTGAGGCCCAACAGAAGCAAATGTCTCTTATAAATATTCCCTCCTACCCCTCCAAGACATGAAGGAGACCTAGCTGTGGTGTATGGGGGAACTCCGATCCAAGCACTTCAGGCAGCCAGTCCCACACCCCTTTCCAAAATCTAGTCAGCGCAGAACAGCTCCACACTGTATATAGGAACGTCCCAACTGCCGGCCCACATCGTAGACAGCATTGGAGACAGCTCTCCTGGAGATTCAGCTTACCTTCCTTGAGGCATCTATTTTAGCTGTAACAGACTTCAAAACGGTACGGTCCTTCATGAGGAAATTGAGAGGTATGCTGGGAACCTACACAGACATATATGTAAGGTTGTGTACCTCGCCTGCAATCAGAAAGGTGAACATAGCATATATTATTGGGCACCATGCAAGACAGAGTTGCAATACGGCACAAATCCTCCACTCTGCGGCATTGCGGCAATAAAGGAAGCCGCATTCAAAATCATAGTATCTGTGTCTAGCAAAAGGATAATGGGCCAGATGTAGGTAAAATAGATGTACCGATTTTTAATTACCAAATTTTACCGATTCGGTCATTAAAAATCGGTAAATCTAAGGGGTGGATATGTAGGTATTCCAGATGTGCTGGAATACAGAATCGGATGAATTCGGTATTTACCGATTCGGTAAATACCGAATCGGTAATGCCCATTCATTCCTATGGGCTTTGAAGCCCATAGGAATGAATGGGCATTAGCGATTCGGTATTTACCGAATCGGTAAATACCGATTTTCACAAGGGTGCAGGGGGTGTCACTTTGACACCCTCTGGCACCCCCAAAACAGGCTTGGGTGCCATGTGGCAGGCATACATGCCCTAAGGGCAGGTCTGCCTGTCACATGGCATAGGTGTGCATGCACACATGTGCATGCACACCGGAATCGGTATTTTACCATCAAATTGGATTTGATGGTAAAATACCGATTCGGTAAGGCCTCTGGGACTCTGAAGAGTCCCACCTACATCTGGGTGCCTCAGAATCGGTAAAATTACCGAATTTTTATTTGACCGAATCGGTAAAATTACCGAATCGGTAATTTTACCGATTAGGTAAAATAATGCCCCCTACATACCTGTCACCCATTTACCGATCGGTAACGGCCAAAATCGGCCGTTACCGCTCGGTAAATGGCCTCAAACGGCCACCTACATCTGGCCCAATAACTTTGTCCATCAAAAGATTAATATATGTGTCAAAAACATGTCTAGTAAAATGATAGTATCTGTGATAGCAAATGGATATTGTGTGCCTCCAGCAAAGAATAGCATATGTATCTAGCAACAGGATAGTATCTGTGTCCATCAAAAGGAAATATGCGTCTAGCTAAAGGATATTATCTGCATCTAGCAAAGAGATAATATTTGTCAATATCGAATGGATAGTATCTGTATCAAACATATATAATATAGTACAGTTTTTCTTGACACTGATATCCTTTAGCTATACTCAGATGTCCTTTTGCTGGTCACATTAGACACCTATTTTATTCTTTTGCTAAACATGATTCTATCCCTATGCAGGACGTATATTTGACACATATATTATCTTTTTGCTATACACGGATACTATCATTTTACTACACCCTGACCATATCCTCCTGCTAGGCACACATATGTGCCTAGAAAAGGGATGATATTGGTGTCTGACAAAAAGGACAGAATCTGTGACTAGCAAAAGGATATTATGTGTCTCTAGCAAAGGATAGCACAGGTGCCTTGCAAAAGTAGAGTATCTGTGTCGAACAACAGTCTTTAGAAAAAGGATAGTGCCTATGTCTAGGAAATGACTCATAACAGTATCTAGTAAAATAGTATTATCTATGTCTGACAAAAGGATAATATATGTGTCTGCTAAAAGGATCACGTCTGTGATCCTGCGAATGATATCTGCGTCCGTCAAAGATATGTGTGTCTAGGAAAAGGATAACATCTGTGTCTTCGAATGATATCTGTGTCTAGTAAATGATCTGTGTGTCTAGGAAAAGGATAGCATCTGTGTCTTCAGAATGATATCTGCATCTAGCAACTGATATGTGTGTCTAGGAAAAGGATAACATCTGTGTCTTCAGAATGATATCTGTGTCTAGTAAATGATATGTGTGTCTAGGAAAAGGATAGCATCTGTGTCTTCAGAATGATATCTGCATCTAGCAACTGATATGTGTGTCTAGGAAAAGGATAGCATCTGTGTCTTCAGAATTATATCTGCATCTAGCAACTGATATGTGTGTCTAGAGAAAGGATAGCATATGTGTCTTCAGTATGATATCTGCATCTAGCAACTGATATGTGTGTCTAGGAAAAGGATAACATCTGTGTCTTCAGAATGATATCTGCATCTAGCAACTGATATGTGTGTCTAGGAAAAGGATAACATCTGTGTCTTCAGAATTATATCTGCGTCTAGCAAATGATATGTGTGTCTAGAAAAAGGATAGCATCTGTGTCTTCAGAATGATATCTGCATCTAGCAACTGATATGTGTGTCTAGGAAAAGGATAACATCTGTGTCTTCTCAGTGATATCTGGGTCTGGCAAATGATATGTGTGTCTAGGAAAAGGATAACATCTGTTTCTTCTGAATGATATCTGTGCCTGGCAAATGATTTGTGTGTCTATGAAAAGGTTAACATCTGTGTCTTCCGAATGATATCTGCACCTGGCAAATGATATGTGTGTCTAGGAAAGGGATAACATCTGTGTCTTCAGAATGATATCTGCTTCCGACAAATGATATGTGTGTCTAGGAAAAGGATAACATCTGTGTCTTCAGAATGATATCTGCACCTGGCAAATGATATGTGGGTCTAGGAAAAGAATAACATCTGTGTCATCAGAATGATATCTGCTTCCGACAAATGATATGTGCGTCTAGGAAAAGGATAACATCTGTGTTATCAGAATGATATCTGCTTCCGACAAATGATATGTGCGTCTAGGAAAAGAATAACATCTGTTTCTTCAGAATGATGTCTGCAACTGACAAATAATATGTGTGGAAAAGGATAAAATCTGTTTTTTCAGAATGATATCTGTGTCTAGCAAATGATGTGTGTCAAGAAAAGTGATAACAACTGTGTCTTTTGAATTATACCTGTGTCTATCAAATGATGTAGGTATCTTACAAAAGGATAACATGTGTCTTTGAAAAGGATAGTATATGTGTCTACTAAATGCATAATATTTTTGCATGGCAAAAGGATAATGTCTGTGTCTAGCTTACCAGCAATGCCATTCCTAAAATAAAGAAACACACAGAGGCATCGGGTTAGAATCTCAGCAGTTAGATTGAATGGGGAATTCAGCAGCTAGAAATAGGAAAAAGAACTCGGACAGGTCAAAGTGCCAAAAGAATATAACAATCAGTGATCTACAGAGGGAGAACCAACTGCTGTTAAAGCAGTACTGTTGTACTGTTAAAGCAAAATATAACCAGTAGAGGGAAAGCAAGCTGGCACAGAAAACTCAACTGGACAACAGGTAGGGTACCTACAGAGAATGCAGGATCCTGGCTAAATACATCTTACTTGAATGCAAAATCTCGTACACAATTGGATGCTTATGAAGAGAGGTACAGAGGGGAAAACAAGGCATATGGAGTTTCAGGCAGTAAGTGACAGTGTTACCACACAAGTGCCAGGGTGGCATCACTAAAGTACATATTCAGGAACAAGTAACAGGGTCAGGACTGCATCATGGCATAGCATGGAATAAGAGAAGGACATCTGCTCTTTGGTCAGTCTTAGAGACCCTGTCAGTCAGAATATCATGAACAAAAATATCACAGCCAAAATACATCTCCCACAATTTTGTGAAGAAAATATAGATTTTCTATCCATAACCCCACTTCTACATACCTTAAAAATATACATCATCATGATACAAATATGTAGAGTTCAATTATGAAATCTACTATGGATTCTGAAGGTTTTTTGATCAGTTTACGCTCCGGGTGCACTGCCCGTATGTACGCACACAATACAGAATTGCTATTATTAAGGTGCAAATCGGCGAGTGGAGAAACCCTTAACCACTCAATTAGAGTAGAGGAAACTACCCCTTATTCAACAGACTTGGTTGCCGATGCACTCAATATGGTACATATATTGTTAAGTAACAATAAACAACAAAATAGCAACAAATGACAGAAGTGTTTAAACAAAAACTCTCATGAAGGGTAAATCTTGGAGTCTTTAATGCAGTATACAGCCAGCCGACACGTGTTTCATCGCACTTGCGATTCCTCAGGGCTAGATGGCTGTGTCCAGGTCAAAAAGGTCGCTCAGCTGGTGATAATTCCGACCCAGCCGGGCCCTGGACCGAAGATACTCGGTATGAGTATACGTGAAGAGAAGTACGATTATTTACTGTCTTTGAATTCGTAGTATCAGGTTCGGAGGTCACAGTCTATCGTAAATTCAGATTACCGCCCACGTCGAACAAGGTGTTGTTCTATTTGGCGGGGAAAATCGTTGTATGCCAAGTATGGCTCTAACGTCACTGTATGCCCCAAGCTGGATCAAGCAGAGGAGCGGCGTATAGCGTGTCCGGACCCCCGAGCTGTGTTCCTGTTTGGACTAAAACGTGGCGGTAATCTGAATTTACTATGTCCCAAGTGATAAATCCCCACACAATTCTGAAGAAATTCCACTCTCGCTCTCCAATTAAAAACTTCAGTTCCCAGACAGGTACATGCTCCAGCCACATAATACGACCAGATAACACATCATTTTAATAGATGTTGCTCTCCATGTCAGAAATGAGGAAAACTACATTGTGTCACTTGCAAAATATGAAAAGTCCAGTATCTGAGCTCCCTTATTTGTTTAGCTTCTAATGCAGACACAACATCTATTCCTCAGTAGGCATCATCTATTAAACAATATCAGCTATATAAATGAAATTTGCGGCTACAGAGGAAGCGAGGTGGCAGTTTAGTTGCCCACAAAGGTTTTCACAAAAACTTGGTCAAATGTGTGTTTTTAAAGTACTTCAAATTAAATTAAAGTGCATTTGCCATTAAAAGACTGCAAATGGATGGTTGGGGGTTGCGCCCCAAGAGTTTTCATGACAAAAGATACAAATGGTATATTTCACTAGGCTGGTGCCTAGAGGACTGCCTGCACGACCACATCGCAGGGCTACCACTTCAGCTGCTCTTGTGGATTGCTTGTGAACGTTCAATCAGCATATAAAATGGGGAGGGTGCTGCTAAGGAAGGATAAATGTCTCCTATACCCAGCTTAACTTACAAAACAACTCACTACTCCCCCTTTTCAAATCCACTCCTAACATTCTATCCCTACCACAAACACGTCAAGAGCACAATCATAACACAACTAAAGCATAAGAAAACAATCATTGGCATAGTCAATAAGTCTCGCTTTTGGGACCTTCTAAGTATTTAGTTATGCAGTACAATATCCTGGTGCAACCACATCAACTGTTGCGTGGTTAAACACTTATAAGGTCCCAAACAAATATTAAACAAAAAGAAGTGCCAATACTGTTCTATGATTTGAATTTCAATCCACTCAATTCATACGAGTTAAATAATATGCTTTGTTTTCATGTTTATGTTTGATTACATCTTTTTTCATTATTTTGCAAAAAATTCTTTACTTCATGAATTTGGTTATTATTTCACCAATTTTCACATTTCACAAGACCTTATGTAAACAACATATACATTATCATAAAAATATTTCAACACATTACCTTATATACATTTTCCAATCATCACTCATTCAAGCATACCATCTCATACAACCACAGACATCATACATTCATATATTTACACTGGAATTACAATATTCACATAATGCCATAGATGAATCCTTATTTTTTAAGAAGACAATTATTTAGAGCAATTCGAAGCGAATTCTTGTGATCTTTTGGCTCTAACAGTCTACGCGTTTCGAACTCGCGGTGTTAGTGGAGTTCTCATCAGGACAAAAGCTCTGTTATTCAGAACTTGTGTGGTGGCTTTCAATCAACCCTGGCACAAAACCAATTTGTATGTATGAGTTTCTGAGCTTTCACATTATGGACTGCCTGGCTTGCATTGAAGGTGCAGGCTGCTGTGTACAGGGTGCTCTTAATGGGTTCTATCTGTTCGGTTCTTCTACGCCGAACAGAGGAGGAATCTCACTCCTTCTCGTGGCTCCGCCTCCAAACGATGCCAGCTTCCACCTGTGCAACTCCCTCTACAGGTGGAGCCGACCTTTCACAAAGTGTCCAGCTTGTCCGCAATACATACACAGTTGACTCGATCTTCGTCTTTCCTTCTCCTCTTTAGTCAAAGGACCACAAATCTATCCAACCTGCATTGGCTCTTCATTTGCTTGGGATTCAGAGGATCATTGGGTTTCTGATTTAGCCCGATCTAATCGAGGAGGAAACAGGCGGAAGTCTCTTCTTTTTTCATTACGTCGCTGACTGATCCAATGATCTAATTGCAAAACCAAGTCAATTAGTTCTGAAACTTCTGAGGGTCTACTAGGAATTTGAGCCAAGACATCCTTCAGCTCGTCTTGTAGGCCTCGATAAAATATTGCAGCTCTCTTGGATTCTGGCCAATTAATCTCCACAATTATCTTATTAAAGTGAGCGATGTATCCCACTAGATCTCTGTTACCTTGTTTCAACTCTAATAGCTCGTTGTCTGTGGCTTGAGGTGCAGATCTACGATCAAAAATACTTAAAAATTCAACCTTGAAATTCTCAAAATTACTTAATAACGGATCATTCCGGGTGACCAAAGACATTGACCATGCTGCCGCATCGCCAGTCAGATAAGACAGCATGAACGCCACCTTTGATTGATCTTCAGAAAAAATTATGGGTCTACACAAATAATGCAGTGAACACTGAGTTAAAAATACTTGGGCCTTCTGAGGGTCACCATTAAACCTTTCTGGGGGAGCCAAAGGAATGATTGGTGAAAACGCATGTATGACTTGAGTGTCAACTTCTGGTAAGGATTGGTTTCCTGAGAAAACTTGAGGTCCCTTTATGCCTGACCCAGAGGTAACTCCTGAAACAAACTCTTCTAATCTTTGTTTAATTTGTATTGACTCTTGACTGGTTCTCCTAACTTCAGCTCTTAAGGCTTTATTCTCTTCTACTGAATCATTCAATTGTTTCTGCATCCCATCTAAAATGGTAACTAAAGCCTTCAAATCTATTCCTTCTGCCATCTTGCTCGGGAGGAGATCTATATCCTCAAAAGAGGCGGGCCCTTCAATCTGTCAGATCTGGTTTTGCGATCTCCCCAGGAGCAAGATGACTGTTCTGCCAATTCCCTTACCCGAGACCAGCAACAGTATACGGAACACTGCTACTAAACTCATCTCGGGGGAAAGGGGAATGGGTAAGACAAACAAGAGAGACTGACTCAGCTGATGCCTTCTTCTGCTATGCGGTCTGGCACCTGAAAGTCAGCACAAACAATTATTGTTGTCCCTAACTCTAACTTGTCACTCTAGATAAACCTATTGTTGATTAGTTACCTATTTACTCTGAGGATTTAGCTTCTCTCTTGATGAGCTGTTATGTATATCTTGTTGACTCGAAGAATATTTGATCAACTCACGAAGCGCCTATGGCTGACAAATAGCGCTACTTTGTATAATATATTTCTGCACTGAATAACTACAATAGTTGAGTCATTACATTTCTCCTTGTACTTGAAATGTCTCTTGCAACTCTCAAGAATTTAATTTGAGAATAAATAATTCCACAAAAGGTATTTAGTAAATATCTCTGAAGCGCTTCTCTTAATCAGTAAATTCTGAGCGCCTTCTTTTATGTCAAGTCACAAGCGCTTGGAAAACACTAGTCTGTATTCGCTGCTAACAAATAGTAACTGGTACTGCCGACTTCCTGTCACAATGAGAATTAGTTCCCTAAGGCTGGCAAGTCACTGTGCGCATGTGTTGCTGTCTGGATGCTGCTCTCTTCTATGAGGCTTGAAGAATTGCCTATGCGCTTTTAATGTAAGACAGGAAAACCTTACTTGAAATACTGGAGAGTACTTCTCTTCACTGAAGTTACTCTTCCTCACTCAAAACTCCTCTGCTGACTAAATCTCCGATGAACGTCGAATGAAGGCTCTTCTCTCCTCATCAGAAACTGAGAGAATACAACACAGTTTTAATTTTCCAAATTCCCTCAAACGCTAGTCAAGGTTTAGGAGGGGTCGGAGAGGGGGAGCAAGAACGGAGTTCATTTTCAAATGCGGGAATTGCTATGAGGTACGATCAGAGCACGGAAAGAAAGCTAATGCTCCTGGCTGAATTCAGTTGAAGTGCGCGGCACGTGGGTCACGCATGCGCATTATTCCTGTTTGGGAATCTTGAGTATCAACCACTAGACCAAGAACCCAAACAGGAAGTGAACTTTCTCTTGCAGTGTGGCACCTGCGGAAACTTTACCTTCCGCAAAATGGTTTGTAATTCAGCCTTCCAACTCGGACTTAGTCTTCACCAATAGGGGTATTTCCAGACATTCAGTCCTCTTTTTAAGCCCACGCAAGCGCTTACAAGGGGGGTCTTAACACGTTGTGTGTGGTTGTGTGTGTGGTTGTGTGTGTGGTTGTGTGTGTGGTTGTGTGGTTGTGTGTGGTTGTGTGTGTGGTTGTGTGTGTGGTTGTGTGTGTGTGGTTGTGTGTGAGTGGTTGTGTGTGTGGTTGTATGTGTGGTTGTGTGTGTGGTTGTGTGTGTGGTTGTGGTTGTGTGTTTGTGGTTGTGTGTGGTTGTGTGTGTGTGTGTGTGGTTGTGTGTTTGGTTGTTTATGGTTGTGTGTGGTTGTGTGTGTGTGGTTGCATGTGTGGTTGTGTGTGTGGTTGTGTGTGTGGTTGTGTGTGTGTGGTTGTGTGTGTGGTTGTCTGTGTGGTTGTGGTTGTGTGTGTGGTTGTGTGTGTGGTTGTGTGGGTGTGGTTGTGTGTGTGGTTGTGTTTGTGTGTGTGGTTGTATGTGTGGTTGTGGTTTTGTGTGTGGTTGTGTGTGGGTGTCGTTGTGGGTGTGTGTGTGGATGTGTGGTTGGGTGTGGTTGAGTGTGTGGTTGTGTGTGTGTGTGTGTGTGTGTGTGTGTGTGTGTGTGTGTGGTTGTGTGTGTGGTTGTGTGTGTGGTTGTGTGGGTGTGGTTGTGTGTGTGGTTGTGTGTGTGTGGTTGTGTGTGTGTGTGGTTGTGTGTGTGTTTGGTGTGTGGTTGTGTTTGTGTGGTTGTGTGTGTGTGGTTGTGTGTATGTTTGGTTGTGTGTGTGGTTGAGATTGCATGTGTGGTTGTGTGTGTGTGTGTGGTTGTGTGTGTGCGTGTGTGGTTGTGTGTGTCCTTGTGTGTGTGGTTGCATGTGTGGTTGTGGTTGTGTGTGTGGTTCTGTGTGTGTGGTTGTGTGTGTGGTTGTGTGTGTAGTTGTGTGTATGTGTGTGTGGTTGTGTGTGTGTGGTTGTGTGTTTGGTTGTGTGTGTGGTTGTGTGTGTAGTTTTGTGTGTGTGTGGTTGTCTGTGTGTGGTTGTGTGTGTGGTTGTGTGTGTGGTTGTGTGGGTGGTTGCATATGTGGTTGTGTGTGTGGTTGTGTGTGTGCTTGTATGTGTGGTTGTGGTTATGTGTGTGGTTGTGTCTGTGGTTCTGTGTGTGGTTGTGTGTGTGGTTTTGTGTGTAGTTGTGTGTGTGTGTGTGTAGTTGTCTGTGTGTGGTTGTATGTGCGGTTGTAAATGTGGTTGTGTGTGTAGTTGTGTGTGTGTGTGGTTGTCTATGTGTGGTTGTGTGTGTGGTTGTGTGTGGGGTTGTGTGGGTGGTTGTGTGTGTGGTTGTGTGTGTGCTTGTATGTGTGGTTGTGGTAGTGTGTGTGGTTGTGGTAGTGTGTGTGTTTGTGTATGTGTGGGGTTGTGTGTGGGGTTGTGTGTGTGGTTGGGTGTGGTTGTATGTGGTTGTGTGTGTGGTTGTGTGTGTGTGGTTGTGTGTGTGGTTGTGTGTGTGGTTATGTGTTTGGTTGTGTGTGTGGTTGTGTGTGTGGGTGTGTGTGTGTGGTTGTGTGTGTGGTTGTATGTGTGGTTGTGTGTGTGGTTTTGTGTGTGGTTGTATGTGTGGTTGTGGTTGTGTGTGTGGTTGTGTGTGTGGTTGTGTGTAGTTGTGTGTGAGGTTGTGTGTGTGGTTGTGTGTGTGGTTGTGTGTGTGATTGTGTGTGTATGGTTGTGTGTGTGTGTGTGGTTGTATGTGTGGTTGTGTGTGTGGTTGTGGTAGTGTGGTTGTGGTTGTGTGGTTGTGTGTGTGTGTGTGTGCGTGTGGTTGTGGTAGTGTGTGTGGTTGTGGTTGTGTGTGTGACATTAATACTAAAAGCATCTCAAAATAAAGGAAAACAAACATCGAGTTTGTGGAAAAAGAAAGCACGTTGTAAGTCAAACGGGCAGCAGCATAGCATGTTCTTTGATGTTTGATGCTCTTTGAACGAGAACATCAAAGGAGCGCCGTGAAAGTGATCGCGGGCGCAAGTGAAAGTGATCGCGGGCGCTTAATGAGCATGAGGAGGTTTGCCATATGGCGCCTCTGCCCCTAAGCGTGCACCTGGGTACATGCACTGCAAGCTGTAGCCTTGCGTAGCATTTTTTTTGAAGCCCTTCTTACTTAAGGTCTGGCCAGACCATCACAAACGCTGGGTCCGCCAAGCCCTAAACAATTGTGCTAACCTACTAAATACTAATCTGGATTCCGGAGTACTCTGCTACTCGCTGAAAAAGCAGTTCAATGCCTCGTCAGGGGTCGTAAGCGCTATATGGATACTTTTATAATTACATGTAGAGTCTACCATAAAATGCAGGATCCACCTCCCTTTTTCAAAAGGTGTTTCTCACTAGTTTATGTTGAGCTTTGTGGTTTGTTGTGCCTTCTAGCTGCCTCATGTCTCCCTTCTGTTCTGTTATGGCCCTCCTAGGATACTGGCATTATACCACAATGCAGGGCCAAATTACGCATCAGGGCTGGCTAAATTATGCAATAAGGAAAGACAAATGATACGGAACTATATGGTTCACACATAACTATTATTTCATTATTTTATCGTTTTAGCACACTTACTACGCCTGGACAATCATTTCCCCTCTTTGATATCAGTCTCACCCCTGAATACAGAAATCAGCAGTGGTCAGGTGGCCGGTTCACCTCTCTATAATTCAACAAGAGGAGGTACCCCTGGTGTCTATCACAGGGAACATGTTAAAATAGGGCAAAACCACTAAACTAGTACTTTATGTTATTCTCAAACAGCCTATGAAATACTGTGAAAGAGCAATTCAAGCCTAAAGAAAAGGAAATTTGCAGCCTTGTTCATTTTAAATCAGGTAACTTCTAATAATGGCCACAGGTAGAATTTCGCTTGAAGCAAGCTCTCTAAACCCATGAATTGTATATAAAACAAGCCTGTGTGGTTTTATTAATAAGTTGAGAATGAACTGTATGTTTCTTTGATTAAAATATGTCTGATCTAGGGGTTGCAGATAAGAAATGTATTTAATAACAGCAGATGGGTACTATTTAAGCGAGGCAGTAGGAACGTAAGGTTGTTGGTTTGCAATATTATGAAGTCATATAGTAAAATATGTTTCTTAATTTTATAGATATTGAGTCAATATTGTACAAAAGTCCTGAAGAAGGTGTGAAGAATTAGAATACACTGAAACGCCGCGTCGACTGTTTTGTTCTACTATATTGTAATTGCCTTACCACCTTTAGTGGTTTTCAACCTCAAATGTTTTTTATCATGTTTTAGACTGTAACCCATATTGGGAGGTAATAAATTGTTTTAATCTTTTTTTGCAACCAACAAAATTCGATTTGTGGAGTATACTTTCTAATATTGCTGTGTGAATGCTCAGTCCCTGCCTGCTTTAATAGGTTAGGAGTAGTGAATTTGCATAAGGATAATTACTCACTTATTCTCTACCCTAATCCAAAATTATTTGGTCCGGCCACTTTAGCCTACTTGTTTAAACAGGGATTTTTTGTTCTTCGGTTCACCTCTCTGCCACTCCAAAGCACCAGGAGTGGACTTGTTAACCTTTGATCTGTTTCAGTTGGACACATGCTTTTCTTTTGTAATCTGGAATGTATGTGGCATATGATAAATTATGTGACAAGCTTGTTAGTCCCACATTAGAGCCGCAAAGAGACAGAAAACGCTACAGAATAGCAAAGTTCCAACGTTCCATGAGTATAGGGTCCTGGAATAAGAGTTTTAGCAGCTGCTATCATGCTAATGTGTTGCGATTGGTGACTGTCTGGCTTTTATGTGACTCAGTGAAGTAAAATTCGCTAGGTAGTTTGTCGGAAATATTTCAATTTCTTTACAGTGCAAATAGTGTCGCTATTTTACCCACTCCCTGCATGAGTTGTTGAGTGTCCAGGCCCATAGGATCCTCAGATTTCCAATTGTATCATAAAAAGGGAGAGCAGCTATCCCACTCCTTGATTTTTTCCGTTGCATTCTGGTACTTGTAGTTGTAGTTCACTACCAAGGAAGCATCAAACCCAATGTCTCTCTTAGAAGGTGTGAGTGGGGTGTTCAGTCCTTTTTATGGTTGCTTTCTTGGACATGTAGATCAGCTTTTCCCACAAAAACCAAGAGCAGAAATGCCAGAATAGCTTGAAGAAACATGGCAGAGTGCACTCATCTCACCTAACAAGGGATACTCTATTCTCTATGCATGTGATGCTCAAATTCTATTAAGTTCCAATAGCCACAACTTTACCTAATATTTATGAGAGGGAGTCATACAAGCCAATGTGTATGATTTTCGAAGTTATATCCCTTTTTGGAAGCATTAACTGATATATGTCCATGCAAACAATTCTGACTGGAAAGAACATATATAATGAAAATAAAGATATGGAAGTCATTATTAGGCGACTGGCGGTTTACGAGGTACGGGAGAATGTACCTGTTATTCCATCTTTCTGATTGGGAAAGTTGGTGGCTTATTATGGCCGCCTTGAACGTCGTGCCGTTTGCAAAGTGAACTTTGATTATCGATACCCTGGATTATATAGGGATTACTGTGTCTTTCTGTACAAACATATTCAGTCTATGCGACTTTTTCAGGAAACTGGCCACGTTTTATAATTCTTTGTAAATACTTATCTACTAAAGTGTGCTATTGATTCTTTTTTTTCATCTTTGGGAACCTCAATTGGTGTATTTCTCATATTCTTATGCCCTGATGAAGTTCCTCAAGTAGGAACGAAACGCGTTGGCTGTTTGTCTTGCATTACGTATAAAGAAGAAAAATAAAAGAAATTTCAAAATATCCGTACGTTTCGATTCGTGACTATTTACCTGGTGCTGCCTCCACGCTATTTGAAGTTTTTTATCTGGAAATCCAGTGGGATCAAAGCACAGCAGGTCCTGTAGGCCTTTTGCACAGAACTTGAGATAATTATTGGGACTTTTAGATTGAGGTGTTCAACTTTGTAGTCAGCTGTGGGTGCTATTTGAAGGTCCACTGTCTTGACTTTCTTTCAGCTCTGAGTGCACAGAGAAGGCAGAGCAGGCCTCCAATCATGTAGAGGCAGTGCGTAATGTATGGGCGCAGCATTCAATCTTAGAGACCAGGACTTATTTTTCATCATCAGAAGGGGGAAACAACGAGGACCATGAATACAGGGGAACCGCGGCAAAGGGAGAGAGCAGGGATGAAAAGGGACCTGCAGGAGTGAGATCTTGCGATCAGAGGTAGAGGGTGATGGAACAAGGCGCTATGAGATGGAATCAAGCCTAGTCAGCCTTCGATTCGGCAAACCGAGCATTTCAGAATGATGTGGCGGGCTCCAATGGAAACGCTGGGCCCTGTCCTTCCTTTTCACAAATCAAGCACGGGGGATTTTAGACATTCAAAATAAAGCGGCTAGGTTGGCCCCTGGCCTACCTCGAAGCGCTTCCTTTCGGCCCCACAGGATTTAGTCCACTGGCCTCCATAACATAACATAACATGCCATGCCATAACATACCATAGGATAGCACAGCGCAGCACAACACAACACACCATAACATCACATACCATACCATAACGTAACATAACATAACATAACATTCAAATAAAACTAGGCGCCCAACAGTTCAGAATACGTTTAAAGAATGTAAAGCCGGACATCATCATATTGTAAAAACAAATCAATCTATAGACATCATTGACTTCCTCGATTTTACATTTTGAGGTTTTTCAGCTTTTGTGTACTGACAACTTCCAAAAAGAGACTAAACTAAACACTGCCCATGTTGGGACACGGGGGAATAATGTGGTTATAGAGCTGGGATTTCTAGGGTTTGGTGAACACTGAGATATGTTACTGTTCCACATCAAGATAGAAACAAGCAAACTTCTATTCAAAAGGCAAATTCACTCCTCTGTGGTTCACACCCACTGGCACAACTACTGGTTCTCATTTCGCAACAGATTCAATAATGAGACCGCACTTGTTCAGTTTCCATGACAGCGTGATATTCGTGAACATTTATTAGAAATAGGATAGTGGGGAAAAAAACACTCTTAAAGTTCAAGGGAAGAGAAACATATAGATGGAAAGAGAAAGACAAACAGAGACACGGAATGGTGTGAGTAAAGGGTCAGTTGGACAACTCAATGGGTTGAGTGAGGGCTGTCTGCATGGACCCGTGTTTAACCAGTAGTTGGCAGGTAGGAGTCATTTAACCTGTAGTTGGCAGGTGGGAGTTGTTTGATTTGTAGTTGGCAGGTGGGAGTTGTTTAACTTGTAGTTGGCAGGTGGGAGTCGTTTAAACTGTAGTTGCCAGGTATGAGCTGTTTAACTTGTAGTTGGCAGGTAGGGGTCGTTTAACCTGTAGTTGGCAGGTAGGAGTCTTTTAACCTGTAGTTGGCAGGTGGGAGTTGTTTAACTTGTAGTTGGAAGGTAGGGGTCGTTTAACCTGTAGTTGGCAGGTAGGGGTCGTTTAACCTGTAGTTGGCAGGTAGGAGTCTTTTAACCTGTAGTTGGCAGGTGGGAGTTGTTTAACTTGTAGTTGGAAGGTAGGGGTCGTTTAACCTGTAGTTGGCAGGTAGGGGTCGTTTAACCTGTAGTTGGCAGGTAGGAGTCTTTTAACCTGTAGTTGTCAGGTGGGAGTTGTTTAACTTGTAGTTGGCAGGTAGGGGTCGTTTAGCCTGTAGTTGGCAGGTAGCAGTCTTTTAACCTGTAGTTGGCAGTTAATAGTTGTTTACCATGTAGTTGGCAGGTAGGAGTCGTTTAACCTATAGTTGGCAAGTGGGAGTCGTTTAACCTGTAGTTGGCAGGTGGGAGTCGTTTAACCATGTAGGAGTTGTTTAACTTGTGGTTGGCAGGTGGGAGTCGTTTAATCTGTAGTTGGCAGGTTCCAATGAGTCTTTTAACCTGTAGTTGGCAGGTAGGAGTTGTTTAACTTGTAGTTGCCAGGAAGGAGTAGTTTAACTTGTAGTTGGAAGGTGGGAGTCGTTCAACTTGTAGTTGGCAGGTGGGGGTCGTTTAACCTGTAGTTGCCAGGTTGGAGTCGTTTAACTTGTAGTTGGCAGGTAGGAGTCGTTTAAACTGTAGTTGCCAGGTAGGAGTTGTTTAACCGGTAGTTGGCAGGTAGGAGTCATTAAACCTGTAGTTGGCAGGTAGGAGTCGTTTAAACCAGTAGCGGCCCGTGGTGGGAGTGCTGCCGGGCACTGACGTGGGGCGGAGGAGGGGCAGAGTTGGGGCAGTAAATTGCAGAATACGGGTGCCAACTACAGGTTAAACGACTCCTACCTGCCAACTACAGTTTAAACCAGTGCTGCCCGTGGTGGGAGTGCTGCCGGGGCTGGGAAGGGGCAGGGTGGGCGATAGTAAACTGCGGGATACGGCTGCACTGAGGTAAGTACACAAACAAATACATAAACCGAATTTCGTTGCACGTGCTGCATCGCATTTGGCATTTGGTAGTTGTTTAACCTGTAGTTGGCAGGTGGTAGCCGTTTTACCTGTAGTTGCTAGGTAGGAGTCAGTTAAATTGTAGTTGGCAGGTCGTAGTCGTTTAACCTGTAGTTGGCAGGTGGGAGTCATTTAGCCTGTAGCTGGCAGGAGACATTAATGTGACATTTTAAGATCAGGCTGCTTATCGTCTGGTTTTCTTGAGATGTATTTGCCGCGTGACCCCTATTACTAGACTCTCTCTGAAATTCTTGAATCCAATCCCTGCTATAGTCATATGTGAAACTTGCACACACTGTATATTGCTTTTGGAATTGATGTCCTATTCCTGTCTCGACTAGAGCACACTCCGTTAAAAGTGCGGTTTCTGTAGGGCACATGTTAATCGCACACAATGTCAATTTGTGTTCATCAAAACAACATTTGGCGTCCATTATTAATTTACGCTGAAGCACTCAGGATTGGTCATTTACTGAAATAGCATCAAAAATGGAGTATGAATAGTGGATTGTGGTTCCTTGGGCACCAAATGTTGTTCGCAAACGATAAAAGGCACCACAAAATTACCAAGACAACTAGGCAATAATGAGAATGGGAACAGTGGTGGGATGAGGGTGGGAGCTTGGAGAAGCTTTTATTAACACTTGCAGTGTCACTTTACAAAGTTTGAAGTCATCAAGCCCAGGGGTCATTATTTTGTATTTCTTGCCATTAGTGTGATAATGGTTTGCTCCATTGAATTTGTGCCTCCAAAGCATCCACCATCTTTTTAGAAAATCTTTTTGTCCTGACCTTTCCCATCATGAACTCTCTTATTTTCTCTATCACTGTTAACTTTATAGAGCTTGGAAACCTTCGGATAAGAGAGAGCAGATCTAAATTCCTAATCAAGCAGTTAAGTGTAACCTGATTGGCGCAAGTAGATTAAACACTCATGTCAATGACAAAACGTCATTTCCTATTGTAGATCAGCTTGACCCGACTGTACTTCTGGTCATTGAATTCTATGGTAGCACATCTCCATCTGGGTGACCAATGAGCTTTCTTGTGATTAATTGAGAAATAATGCATTCTGGGAGAGAAAGGAATATTTGTGGTAGAGCAGACAGAAGTGTTTTTAACCTTTGTTTCAATAGAGGAATCAAGTTTAAGCTGTACATCTATCTGAACTTGTGCCTCAACTGGATGAAAAATAAATCCAAGGAAAACAGCTGGTGTGTATGGAAATCACAGAAATATAGCGATTTGGAAAAAAAAGGTTTCTGAAGATAACACAAACTGTGTGGCATGGCTGGGTGACTAACAGAGGTACACATTCATGCTAGGTTTTCTGGATTTCCACATGGTTACTTTCCATACAATAAATCTAAATGGAACTCATTTACCTTGACAATGGTTACCTTATAAAGCTATCACAGATTTGTCCGCCTGTACCTACGCTGCAACGCCTTGACTTTTACGGCACATGACTGAAAGACTGGAAAGCAAAGACAGACTAACTAGAAGAGAAATCAGGAGACACAGCAGGACAAGATTCAAGGCTTCTAATGCTACAATCAAAGAAGCACTGGTTCCTATTTGTTTTCAGTCCATTTAGGAGCACATACAAAACGAATATAAATTACAACATAACATCACACATATGTTGGAGCAGAGAGCCAGGTACCTTCACACATTGTTATTTTGTAACCTGCTGAATACATTCTTAAGGACACATCATCAAGACCAATACACTCAACACATCCAGTAAGATACCAGCAGAAAACTGGCCTTCTGTTTAATGAGGACATCAGAAAACTTGCCTTCTGGTTAATGTAGCCATCAGAAAACTGGACTTCTGGTTAATGTAGCCATCAGAAAACTGGACTACTGGTTAATTTAGCCATCAGGAAACTGGACTTCTGGCTCATTTAGCCCTAAAAAAAATGGACTTCTGGTTAATGTATCCATCAGAAAACTCGACCTCTGGCTCATGTAGCCATCAGAAAACTGGTCTTCTGCGTAATGTAGCCAGTGGAAAATGAACTTCTAGTTAATGCAGCCATCAGAAAACAAACTGGACTTCTGTTTAACGTAGCCATCAGAAAACCGGTTTTCTTGTTAATGTAGCCAGAGGAATATTGAACTTCTGGTTAATGTATCCATCAGAAAACTGGTCTTCAGGTTAATGTATACATCAGAAAACTGATCTTCAGGTTAATGTAGCAATCGGAAACTGGGACTTCTGGTTAAGTTAGCCATTGGAAAACTGGACTTCTGGCTCATGTAGCCATCAGAAAACTGGTCTTCTGGTTAATGTATACATCAGAAAACTGGTCTTCAGGTTAATGTAGCAATCGGAAAACTGGGACTTCTGGTTAAGTTAGCCATTGGAAAACTGGACTTCTGGCTCATGTAGCCATCAGAAAACTGGTCTTCTGGTTAATGTAGCCAGTGGAGAACTGGTCTTCTGGTTAATGTAGCCAGTGGAAGACTGGTCTTCTGGCTAATGTAGGTTTCCCACAGCTCTTGCTGAGTTACAAAGTTCCTGATTCCGTAGTGGCTATAAGACAATACATTTACATTAATACAACTCCAAAATAAATATACCCATATCATCTCACTTGTAATGTGCAATTATTGTAGGTACGATGCAGGTCCTACACTAAACTAAGGAACAAATCACAACATTGCAACATCCAATGGCAGATAACTGTGCAGAGCACACATAGATGTTAAAAGAAATCGGGGTCCTGCTACTACCGTGCGGAATAGTATACAAACATGGCCAGGACCATAGAAAGAGTATCTTCCCTACAACTGCACAAACACAAAAACTTGTTAAAGAATGTAAATCCAGGAGTGATCATGAAAATACAATTTCATAAAATATCATCAGTTCAATATCGGTGCAGCAGTACTTATAAAAGATTCTCAATCATACCTAGACGTGGGTCCTGTCCTCCATGCGGACGCCATCTTTGATATTCTGCAGGCACAATACTATAACAAAGGACTTGAATTAGAGTTTGGCGGATGGGTTACTGCGTCACAAACGTGACGGATATCTTGTCTGCAGTATTACAAGTGCATTATATTCAATGGCACTTATAATAAGGTGGACAGGCCCATATTGCTTTACGGAATGGTATGGTTTAGTATGGTATGGTATGGTATGGTATTGTATGGTATGGTATGGTTTGGTATGGTATGATATGGGTTGGTATGGTATGGTATGGTTTAGTATGGTATGGTATGATATGATATGGTATGGTATGGTATGGTTTGGTATGGTATGGCATATTATTACATTCGTGTACTCCATGTCTGTCATTTCTTTGGCTTTGCAGTGCTCTGGAAGTACTACAGGATCTTTCCAAAAGAGTCCACGTTTGCCCCCTATCAGTGAAAATGTACAACAAAAACCTGTTTAAAATGTAAATGATCTAGAACGTCTTTTATGAATATCAATAATGTATTTATGCACAGGAGAGTATTTAAAGAGATGGCACATAGCTGAGAAGCACTAAAATGAGGAGTATAACGAAAAGCCCGGGGTTCTGTATGGGTGCGGTGATAGTGTTGTATGAAGAGATATGTCTTATCTTTTTACTGAATTGCAGGAGGGTAGGAGTCTTTCTGGTGCTGATGGGGCTTGTGTTTGAAGTGCCCGCCTCTTGGTCTTTTATTTTCTTATTTATTTTTTTCCAGTCTGGTTATGCCTTATGAAGTGATTTAAATGTTGGCACACGGGGTACTCCATCGCGGAAATAACAGTGTCCCTTTTTTGCTAAAATGTTGATCTGCCCACCCTATCTAGGATCAGAAGGACCATCAGCTTTTTGTTGCCAGAGTCCCTGTTTGCTCCCTTGACAGAAAGCTTCTAACGATGGCCTGAAGTAGCCGGGGCCATCGGAGAAAGGGCATTACACTGCCTGCCCATATAATGCTCACTACGTTCAGGGAAAAAGCTCCCTGCGTGTGTGGGTAATTAGCTTTTTGTTTTTCAATAGCAAACTTTCACTGTGGGAGTGTTCTTTTAAAAAATAAAGCTTGTAAAAGTTTGGTGGATGGACTTCAAAACTGACAACAGCCGTCCATCAAACTTCTGATGCCGTGACAGGAACCCATGAGGGCATTTACTGCAAGGTACCAAGATCATTGCCGTCCAGCAGACATTTAAAATCTGCTGGATAGTAATCCTTCCTGGTGGCAGATATAAAGTCCTCTGCTACCCCGTCCATCATCTTTTGTGTTTTGCTGTTCACCCTATGTGAGAAGGGTATGCCCAGACGTGGGTCCCGTGCTCACTACGCCACTGGAGTCAAGCTATCCTGGCTGAAACGGCTGATAGCCAGAAACTGGTCCTAGGATGCTTGATTCCGGTCCAGGGAAGACATGGCTTGGCAAACCGTCCATCATCTTGTGTGTTTTGCTGTTCACCCTGAAAGATGGAGTACCATCCAGCAAACTCCAGGGCAGGCCCTGAATCTCCGATGTGTTGTCCACCACAGACAACTTATTTATCATACAGGCAACAAAAACTTTTTTAATCATTAGGAGGAAAAGTGCACTAGGTACCTTTGAAGCACCTGGTGGTGGTAATGGGAAAGGGACCCACAGTGCAATGATCACCATTACAGGACGGTGGAGTTCACCATAGGCCGCCTTTTGAGCTCAGTTCTCCAACTAGTACTCATTTTGTAAAATAACATAATTTCCAATGCTCCTCAGGAGGCCACTGCAGCTTGCACCACACATTGCCCCTGCTGTGCTGCCAGTGATGCTAGCAATACAGCTACTAACAATCCCACTCTTACAAGTGTGACAATTTGGACTATTCCTGGACCCCAAGGCTATAAGAATGGCTTGGGAAGTAGGTAATAGTCATTTGTAACGTATATTGAATTAATTATTAACTATTGTTGTGGTCATCTTTAAATTAGCCAGACAGCGCCACCCTGTGGTAGACTGTCACAAGCACCGGTGTTGACAATGAAGTACCGGTGTCGAGCACCAGAAACCACAGTCTCAAATTAAGCTCTGTCTCCAACACAGATGCAAAAACATAAGGTTGGTCGAATCCAGGTCAGCATCCAGAAGGATGATGATTCACAGGACTCCAATGGTGGAAGAGGTGGTGCTCTTGCAATCGGTGCAAAGTCACACGGAAGCAAGGAAGGCAACACAGAGGGAGCAGAGGGGAAACAGCAGTATGTGAGGAGCTCTGAGGGATTGTACAGCACATCTCCCTACGAAGACAAAACACACTAAACTATAAACATTATTTTAACTCAAGTATTCCCACTAAAACAAATACATCGCTATAATGTATCCTTCATTATTGTGTCTTCTTTCTCATGCAGATCCATGTAGGAAAAACCTCCCCACATGCCATGCCTCACAAATGGGATTCAACTTTGCCACAGCATTTATCAAACACACAATCCAGTCTGGGAGACATAAAACATGCAAAAAAAAGATGGAAGCTCATCTCAATCCCAGGAAATCCCCCTGACTTTACATCCACATCTGGTATTTCTGCAAAATTGATGACACTCTTCAACTGCAATGAAATCTTGCCTGATTGCTTGCCAGTAAATTCAGCTGTGGATCTGTCTTTTACTAATATGAGAACTATATATTTTTCTGTTTTATTAAGTTCTTAAATATCTGTTTTATTCTGTAGTCAGTGGAACCTATAATCATTGTTAGTGCAGGCTTCAATGCCATAAATAAAGAGCTACTTGCTTTGAATGCCTAAACCAAGCAGTGGGTGAGGTTAGGGGAGTCCTCAGTGGGTGAGGGTATGGCAGGTCTCAGTGGGCGATGTTAGGGGAATCCTCAATGGGTGAGGTTAGGGGAGGCCTCAGTGGGTGAGGGTAGAGGAGGCCTCAGTGGGTGAGGTTAGGGAAAGCCTCAGTGGGTGAGGCCTCAGTGGGTGAAGTTAGGGGAAGCCTCAGTGGGTGAGGCCTCAGCGGGTGAAGGTAGGGGAGACCTCAGTGGTTGAGGGTAGGGGAGGCCTCAGTGATGAGGTTAAGGGAGGCCTCGGTGGATGAGGAAAGGGGAGGCCTCACTGTGTGAGGGTAGAGGAGGCCTCAGTGGGTGTGGGTAGGGGAGACCTCAGTGGGTGAGGTTAGGGGAGGCCTCAGTGGGTAAGGTTAGGGGAGGCCTCAGTGGGTGAGGGTAGGGGAGGCCTCAGTGGGTGAGGGCAGGAGAGGCCTCAGTGGTGAGGTTAGGGGAGGCCTCAGTGGTGATGATAGGGGAGGCCTCAGTTGGTGAGGGCTCGGTGGTGAGGTTAGGGGAGGCCTCCGTGGGTGAGGGTAGAGGAGGCCTCAGTGGGTGAGGGTAGGGGAGGCCTTAGTGGTGATGTTAGGGGAGGCCTCAGTGGGTGAGGTTAGGGGAAGCCTCACTGGGTGAGGTTAGGGGAGGCCTCAGTGGGTGAGGTTAGGGAAGGCCTTAGTTGGTGAGGCTTCAGTGGTGAAATTAGGGGAGGCCTCAGTGGGTGAGGCCTCAGTGGGTGAGGGTAGGGGAGGTCTCAGTGGGTGAGGTTAGGGGAGTCCTCAGTGGGTGAGGGTAGGGGAGGCCTCAGTGAGTTAATTTAGGGGAGGCCTCAGTGGGTGAGGGTAGGTGAGGCCTCAGTGGGTGAGGGTAGGGGAGGCATCAAATGTGAGGTTAGGGGAGGCCTTACTGGGTGAGGGTATGGGAGGCCTCAGTGGGTGAGGCCTCAGTGAGTGAGGGTAGGGCAGGCCTCAGTGGGTGAGAGTAGGGGAGGCCTCAGTGGGTGAAGCCTTAGTGGGTGAGGGTATGGAAGGCCTCAGTGGGTGAGGCCTCAGTGAGTGAGAGTAGGGCAGGCCTCAGTGGGTGAGGTTAGGGGAGGCCTCAGTGGGTGAGGCCTCAGTGGGTGAGGGTAGGGGAGGCCTCAGCGGGTGAGGTTAGGGGAGGCCTCAGTGGGTGAGGCCTCCGTGGGTGAGGTTAGGGGAGGCCTCAGTGGGTGAGGTTTGGGGAGGCCTCAGTGGGTGAGTCCTCAGTGGGTGAGGGTAGGCCTCAGTGGGTAAGGGTAGGGCAGGCTTCAGTGGGCGAGAGTAGGGGAGGCCTCAGCGCGTGAGGTTAATGGAGGCCTTAGTGGGTGAGGGTAGGGGAGGCCTCAGTGGATGAGGTTATGGAATGCCTCAGTGGGTGACGGTAGGGGAGGCCTCAGTAGGTGAGGGTAGGGGAGGCCTCAGTGGGTGAGGGTAGGGGAGACCTCAGAGGGTGAGGTTAGAGGAAGTGGGTGAGGTTAGGGGAGGCCTCAGTGGGTGAGGTTATAGGAGGCCTCAGCTGGTGAGGTTAGGGGGGACCTCAGTGGGTGAGGGTAGGGGAGGCTTCAGTGGGTGAGGGTAGAGGAGGCCTCAGTGGGTGACGTTAGGGGAGGCCTCAGTGGGTGAGGCCTCAGTGGTGAGATTAGGGGAGGCCTCAGAGGGTGAGGTTAAGAGAGGCCTCAGTGGGTGAGACCTCAGTGGGTGAGGTTAGAGGAAGCCTCAGTGGGTGAGGCCTCAGTGGGTGAGGTTAGGGGAGGCCTCAGTGGGTGAGGGGAGGGGAGGCCTCAGCGGGTGAGGTTAGAGGAAGCCTCAGTGGTGAGGTTAGGGGAGGCCTCAGTGGGTGAGGTTAGAGGAGGCCTCAGCTGATGAGGTTAGGGGAGACCTCAGTGGGTGAGGGTAGGGGAGGCTTCAGTGGGTGAGGGTAGAGGAGGCCTCAGTGGGTGACGTTAGGGGAGGCCTCAGTGGGTGAGGCCTCAGTGGTGAGATTAGGGGAAGCCTCAGTGGGTGAGGCCTCAGTGGGTGAGGTTAGGGGAGGCCTCAGTGGGTGAGGTTAGAGGAGGCATTAGTGGGTGAGGCCTCAGTGGGTGAGGGGAGGGGAGGCCTCAGCGGGTGAGGTTAGAGGAAGCCTCAGTGGGTGAGGCCTCAGTGGGTGAGGTTAGAGGAAGCCTCAGTGGGTGAGGTTATAGGAAGCCTCAGTGGGTGAGGTTAGGGGAGGCCTCAGTGGGTGAGGCCTCAGTGGGTGAGGGTAGTGGAGGCCTCAGTGGGTGAGGGTAGAGGAGGCTTCAGTGGTGAGGCCTCAGTGGGTGAGGTTAGGGGAGGCCTCAGTGGGTGAAGGGAGGAGAGGCCTCAGCGGGTGAAGTTAGAGGAAGCCTCAGTGGGTGAGGCCTCAGTGGGTGAGGTTAGGGAAAGCCTCAGTGGGTGAGGTTAGGGGAGGCCTCAGTGGGTAAGGCCTCAGTGGGTGAGGGTAATGGAGGCCTTAGTGGGTGAAGGTAGAGGAGGCTTCAGTGGTGAGGCCTCAGTGGGTGAGGTTAGGGGAGGCCTCAGTGGGTGAGGTTAGGGGAGGCCTCAGTGGGTGAGTGTAGGGGAGGCCTCAGTGGTGAGGTTAAGGGCGGCCTAATGTGTGAGGCCTCAGCGGGTGAGGTTAGGGGAGGCCTCAGTGGGTGAGGACCCAGTGGGTGAGGTTAGAGGAAGTGGGTGAGGGTAGGGGAGGCCTCAGCGGGTGAGGTTAGGGGAGGCTTCAGTGGGTGAGGCCTCAGTGGGTGAGGTTAGGGGAGGCCTCAGCGGGTGAGGGTGGGGGAGGCCTCAGTGGGTGAGGTTAGAGGAAGTGGGTGAGGGTAGGGGAGGCCTCAGCGGGTGAGGTTAGGGGAGGCCTCAGTGGGTGAGGCCTCAGTGGGTGAGAGTAGGGGAGGCCTCAGCGGGTGAGGTTAGGGGAGGCCTCAGCGGGTGAGGCCTCAGTGGGTGAGGTTAGAGGAAGCCTCAGTGGGTGAGGTTAGGGGAGGCCTCAGTGGGTGAGGCCTCAGTGGGTGAGGTTAGATGAGGCCTCAGCGGGTGAAGGTGGGGGAGGCCTCAGTGGGTGAGGTTAGGGGAGGCCTCAGTGGGTGAGGTTAGGGGAGGCCTTAGTGGGTGAGGTTAGGGGAGGCCTCAGTGGTGATTTCAGGGGAGGCCTCAGTGGGTGAGGTTAGAGGAAGCCTCAGTGGGTGAGGTTAGGGGAGGCCTCAGTGGGTGAGGGTAGGGGAGGCCTCAGCGGGTGAGGTTAGGGGAGGCCTCAGTGGGTGAGGCCTCAGTGGGTTGGCCTCAGTGTTGATGTTAGGGGAGGCCTCATTGGGTGAGGCCTCAGTGGGTTGGCCTCAGTGGTGATGTTAGGGGAGGCCTCAGTGGGTGAGGGTAGGGGAGGCCTCAGCGGGTGAGGTTAGGGGAGGCCTCAGTGGGTGAGGCCTCAGTGGGTGAGAGTAGGGGAGGCCTCAGCGGGTGAGGTTAGGGGAGGCCTCAGCGGGTGAGGCCTCAGTGGGTGAGGTTAGAGGAAGCCTCAGTGGGTGAGGTTAGGGGAGGCCTCAGTGGGTGAGGCCTCAGTGGGTGAGGTTAGGTGAGGCCTCAGCGGGTGAGGGTGGGGGAGGCCTCAGTGGGTGAGTTTAGGGGAGGCCTCAGTGGGTGAGGTTAGGGGAGGCCTTAGTGGGTGAGGTTAGGGGAGGCCTCAGTGGTGATTTCAGGGGAGGCCTCAGTGGGTGAGGTTAGAGGAAGCCTCAGTGGGTGAGGTTAGGGGAGGCCTCAGTGGGTGAGGGTAGGGGAGGCCTCAGCGGGTGAGGTTAGGGGAGGCCTCAGTGGGTGAGGCCTCAGTGGGTTGGCCTCAGTGGTGATGTTAGGGGAGGCCTCAGTGGGTGAGGCCTCAGTGGGTTGGCCTCAGTGGTGATGTTAGGGGAGGCCTCAGTGGGTGAGGCCTCAGTGGGTTGGCCTCAGTGGTGATGTTAGGGGAGGCCTCAGTGGGTGAGGCCTCAGTGGGTGAGGGTAGGGGAGGCCTCAGTGGGTGAGGGTAGGGGAGGCCTCAGTGGGTGAGGGTAGGAGAGGCCTCAGTGGGTGAGGGTAGGGGAGGCCTCAGTGGTGAGGCTAAGGGCGGCCTAATGTGTGTGGTCACATAGTGTTAAGTGTTATATAGCGTGCTACTTCTGCAAGTGAGAGCTGGCAGAAGATGTTGCTGCAACACTATTCTCAATGTATTTAAGTTCATTTAGTGGGTAAGTTATCTTTGTAATAGTGTAAGTTCAAGTTATGTTTTATGTAGCTAACCATAACTGGCCAACTCATGGGGTATTTTGGTTTTATTTCATACCCATAGCTTCAATTTAAGTGTAATCGTGATTTTTTTGTAAACAACTATTAAGGTGTTAGGAACAGGCCACAACTTAAATTAACTTCCGCTGAAGAAAGTTTTTTTAAATTATATATTTTGTTGCTGATATACTACAGCAGTCTCTAGAATGGCAGGGTTCAGAGGGGTGATGACTGCAGGGCCAGCACCATCACACCAGGGATGACCAGCCCTCGCAGATTGCAGCTTTTGGATGTGCACAGCAGGGGCTGGCCTCCGGACTGAGTCCACTCCTCTGTATGTGGCGAACCACCCTGAGCACGGGCTTTGGCCATATACAATCGGGGCGAGTCCCAGAGCCTGGCCGATGGCACCCTCTCATCCCAGCTCTTCATGGAGTGAGAAACCACTGCTGTGCACGACCTTTGACCTCCGTGCCCACCATGGTTACTGTGCGTGGTCTTACTCGAAACATGTTTTTTTTTGTTGTTTTAACTTTTCAGGATTTGCAAGAAAAGGATATCTAGCTTTTTTTGTTTGTTTTTAAATTCCAACTGTAACCACAAAGTCTTTTATACATGGGCTCAAATTTAGATCCATGAATCCCAAGAGAAAAAAACAGGGTTGTTCTCTTAAAAATGTTGCCAGCAGTATATCCCCTCTTTTTCAAAAATTACAAATTGATTTACACCAACCCCAGCAAAGTCGCGTCTCTGGAAAAAATGTTAAGTTTCCTGCCCAGTTGGGGGTCATTCCTGCTGTTGTAGAGAGCACATTTTCCTAGGTCAGTTAAAATTGGAAAACTGAACTTTTTTTTACCACTGCCCTTTTATGTTTAACTCCCTGGAAGGATCTGCGGAAAACTTGCCATGTCGAAACTAACAGACAGACAGACAGTCAGACAGACAGACAGACAGACAGACAGTCAGACAGACAGACAGACAGACACACATAGATTGATTGATTGATTGATTGATTGGTGGGTGGGTGGGTGGGTGGGTGGATGGATGGATGGATGGATGGATGGATGGGTAGGTAGATAGATAGATTACCTGCTTATTTATGAGCTTGCTGACTGCTGGATCACTCTCCTTCGATCTTACAGGTCTGTCACAAGCACCTGGCATTTTCCTTGCAGTCCACAGCGAAGCCCCCGCCTCTGCCCTCTTCTCCTCAGATCTCGCGAGGCTCCCTACCCTCCACATACTGTCTCCTTTGTCACCAGCAGGAAGCAATAACAGTGCCAGTTCGGGGAAATGCGTGTAAACGGCACATCCGTAGCCGCTGGAACCACCTGGGCTGCAGTTTCATGAGACAGTAATGAGGGGCTTGACACCTGAAGGGAAGCGGTGGGTGGGGGTGGGGCTTGGAGCCTGACTTCCATGCTCCCGCAAGCCCTTCTGTTTTCCTGCAAACTAGAGCGGCCTCCTGTCCCCGACACAAGGCAATATTCAGGGTGCGTGAGATGAAAGCAATTTATTTTGCGCGCGCAGATGCAATGGGGAACCACACACTCTCCAGGTCTTTTCCTTCTAGCTCTTTGAAGCCTTGTCACTGCTTACAATGAGCGTGTAAGATAGCACTCCCAGACACCTGGGGTTTAAAAGAAGACACATGCACCTCCTGAGGAGCAAAAGACACACAATTGATGGACGGAATGCAGAACAAATCAAAACATTCTCCCCCAGTCAAGAAACCTGGATTAAATCCATCATTCCTTTGCTCACCGTGCCACCCCAGTTTAGACCTGGCCATATGCAAAGCAGTCTTGACCCTGTGCCTCATAGGAACAGTCCAGCCGAAACTCCCAAGCCAGGTCCTCCCTGGACCAGAAACAAGCATTCTAGTACCGGTTTCGGGGTTTCACCCCTCTTCAGCTAGGATAGTTTGAATTCAGTGGCACAGTGAGCCCAGGACCCACGTCTGAGGAGCAGGCGTGCCCCAAACGTTCAAAGGCCCCCAAACCTTTTGAGGGGCCCACCATTCCGCTGAAGGCCAATGATGATCTGTGAGATATTGGAGACTCCGGGACTCCTCTTCATATTCTGCAGGGGTGCCCCATATTTTGTGTTACGCCACTGCAAGGCACTTACATATTACAAGGCACCGTGGCCATGCGGCAACATGTGCTGCGCAGTCACATGCCACCAGAGGCATAAAGAGCATGACTGTACCATATATATACTATGTGAGGCGGAGTCCATGTTCTCCACCGTGATCAGCGAGCTCCATGTTATTGATAAACTATTTTCCAGTTCTAGGTTTGACTTACAGACTTTTGAAGGGCGAGTGCTCGGGCGCTTTCCCGATCAGGAGCGGAGTCAGGCAAGGCTGTGTCCTGGCCCATTCCGTTTTAATCTTTATGTCAATGAACTGGGGGAGGCCCTTCTTAAAGATAACCATCACTCTCCTCAAGTGGCCGGATGCCCAATGCCTGCACTCTTGTATGCAGATGACGCCGTGCTGATGTCCTGCACACAAGTAGGGCTCCAGAGAGTGCTTGATAGTTTTTTAGGTCTCGCCTAGCTAATGCGTAAGCAATCGCTATGCGAGAGATATAGAGGTGCTCCAGGAAAGCTTCCCAAGAGGGCTTAGGAATGCAGATTATGGACAGTTCATGTGGGCCAGGCGCACACTTGCCATTTGCTCCCCCCCCCCCATCACACTTGTCTCTATTTATGAATGATCTTGGTTTAAGAATAAATTCTTCCAAGACTTTCATTATGCGTTGTGGCCCTGGCATCAAGAAATTTAGAGATATTTTTGTGTCAGGAAAGAAGATTAGGGTAACCAAGAGGTTTTCATATCTGGGTATTCTGTTTGCCCACAACGATAACTGGGCTCATACAGTTGCAGCTAAAAAATGAGTACTCCTACGAACAACATCACCCCTCACTACCTTTGGTAGGAAATTGGCCAAAAAACCACCAGAGGAGCTTATCGCTATTTATAAGGCAAAGTGTGTTTCAGCGGTAGTTGATGGGGCAGGAGTTTGGGGGTTTACTGACCTGCTCCCTATCCAACGTGCAGAAAATTATTTCCTAAGATACATTCTAACCGTCCCTAATGGTACTTCAGCGTGTATATGCCATGCAGAGTTGGGGCTCCCCTTCATCTCTGATTTAATAAAACTTGAGCCTGTGCTATTATGGCATAGGCTCTGGACCAAAGTAGAGGCAAAATTGAACAGAGATATCCTCTTGGACACCCTGAAACTAGAAGGGGCCTCGAGGATCCCATGGATAAGATATGTTAGTAATTTGTTTGCAGATCTGGGACATCTAGAGTATTTCACTAACCCTAGTACCATTCGGTCAATAACCAGGAAGGAATTAAGAAAAAAATGGGATTCTGCTGTTGGACTCCATTAGAATGTCAACTGAGGTATTGAAACCTAAAGTCCTGCACAGCTAAATGATTTTAACTTCTTTTAACATCCAACCCTATTTAACCTTTGTTCCAGGAGCTTATGACATGTTCCTGTTAACCCGATTCAGGTTGGGGGTTTTTCACAGATTAGTCACCCATCCTAAGATGAACGATTGGGCTCAAGACCTCCAACCATGCCCCTGCGATAATACTTCTGCCCAATCCACGATTCATGTTCTTTTTTGTAAATGTTATTGCCACGTGAGGAGTATTTATTTAGTACCTCTTTTAAAGTGGTTCGGTCTTCGACAGTATCGACCAGCTTTTTTGGCACTGCAACACTTGGACAACGAGCACAGTTTTTTTAGGATAGCAATTTTCTTGGGAAAAGTGCAGAGTCAAAGGAAATGTATGCTCATTTAATGCCATATGAAAGAGGGCTATGTTAGCTTACCCCGTACTAACTAATATCCTTATTGAATTGCGTGTAACGAAGAAACACATTTCTTCTCCCAGTAATGTGCTTTTAAGACTGTTAGCTATGAGGAAAGCGATGAGTCAAATGAAACACATGCTCGCTTAATTGTTTTACATGAAAGAGGGCTAGGTTAGTTTAATACTGTTTTAACTAATATCTTAACTGAATATTTATTGTATGTAATGAAAAATATTTTCTTTTTAACTTACTTTTATGATTGTCTGATATAACAATCGAATAAAGCCTTCTTTTTATTTGATTTGATTTGATTTGACCTACACATGTCACTGTTAACAGTTCTTCATTCCAAATGGTCAACTTTAAACAGCACTTAATTTGAGCCAGTGGTTTCCGGAGCTCGGCAATGACACCTAATTGCCATCACCGGATCTAATGACAGTCCATCACAAGGTGGCACTGTCTGTCTAATATTGAGATGAGCACAACAACAGTTTTTAATAATTCAATATATATTAAAAATGAATAATACCTGCGGCTCATGTCGTTATTATAGCTTTGGGTTGCCTGGAACAGTGTGAACTGTCACACTTTTCGGAGGGCAATGATCAGTATTTGTGTTGGTACTGTCAGCACTGACAGGGGGCATGGGTGGTGCAGGCTGCAGTGGTCTCCCGAGAAGGGCACAGTCACTCACTGTTTTACAAATTAAGCACAAACTTGAAGGAAAGTACGCTTACAACTCTCAAAACGTCCTTGTTAATTGAATGAAAATCGTGAGTGGAAAATTGTATCTCAGTGACATGGCGGCTGATGATCTTTGTAGAGGCTGAAATTATGAAATTATTTGAAGTTAGCAAATATTCCTCTAATAAATAAATATATATCGAAAGTGGTGTGCAAGGGGATTGCGGCAGATTCTAGCGAGCGGATTGCAACAGACATCACCCACCGAAGGGAAGGAATTGTCAGGCTAACAATTCACTAATGGACCAGAATGCTCTATACTGCAGTCCACCGCGGCGCCCACTAGAGGGAAATCACTGTGATAAAAAATTTGCAATCACCTGGTTCAACTGTGTTTGTACGGTCATCCGAAGAAGAAGGCCAAAGGTTGACTGAAATGCATTAGGATTACCGGAGCTTGTTAACTGCTGCAAATAATTTTTGAAAGCTACCGCGATGTTTGCGGCTCACTCTTTCCCCCGGGAGAGGCTCTGTGAAATATATATATATATATATATATATATATATATATATATATATATATATATATATATATATATATATATATATATATACTTGCTTATAGCTTATAGGGACTCTCAGCCAGCCCTCTCCATCCTTTGGACTGTTCGGTCATTGACATTTTTCTTCCGCACACCTCAGCACACAGCAATGTGCTAATGGGTCATCCGACTTCAGCCATTGGCTAGCTTCACAGTGAATGGGTTCAAAGCTGGACATTGATTTAGCTTTCGAAGCCAGCACTTAGATTGTCCAAAAATAAGGGCGGCTAATTCAGGAAGCCAAGAAGTAATCACAAAACTCAAATGTGTGATTAACAGGTGCCAATGAGAAGCTGTCACAGGCTCAGGAAGAAAAAGCCATAGGTTTAAAAAAAATCCTCCTTCCAGGATGAGGAACACCAGAATGCAAAATGGGGCATTCCAGTATGTAGGACAGGAATTCCAAAAAATTAACCTCCAAGCACAACAAACAGGAACCAGAAGCGCAAGAGGGAAAAGCCACCAAAGGAACACAGCTGCGTTGTGACGCACCCTTCACCCAAACTGGAACCTTTGTATATGGAACAAACATGAAATTATGAAACTCCCCATGATGGATTGGGAAAGTTACTAGAAACTAAATAAAGCAATAGCCATTTTAGAAAGGGAAGAAACTGAAAAGAAAAAAGTCTGGACCGGACTACCAGCAGGGCCCACCCGCAAACTTTCAAGAGTCAAGCCCCCTGGAAAACAGGCATGTCCAGCATTACCAAGCAGCTCAGAACTTGCAGGTACGTCTTTCATCGTGCCTAGGCCATAGGGTTCAAAAAGCGCCTCAATCTGCGTTTGATCTCCACTTTTTAGTTTTAACAGGGATGCTTCCTGTTTCCTGCTTGTTTTTTGTTTACTTCACACTCCTTGCCTCCAGATCCTGCCATATTGCCACCTGTAAGTTCTGTGTTGTTTATGTATGCGGTGCAGGAAGCAAAATGTCCGGAAATAGGGATTGTGTGGCAGATGGGCTGCATACTGAGTAGATATAAAGGTTGCTGTTGTTTAATATTTAATGACCTTAATTGGTCACAAGTTATTGGCACCATAGACTTGAGGATCCTAGAAGCTCAGAAGCTGCACTGATTGTTGTAACCTTTAATTGGTGTTTAACTGTCACCGGTGATTAGTTGATATTTTGGTGATCTTTATCCTTAGTCTGCTCCCCCAAGAAAGGCTTCTACTACCCAGATTATTGGTGATCTTCAGCTCTTGTTGTCTTGTGTTATTGCAAGGATCAGTGTTGGCATCTTGTTTTTAATACCAGTATATTGTGATTAAAAAGCAGTAGTTTCAAAATGCAGATTTTAATAGACCGCCTAGTTGCATTTAATACCACTGGAACATACAGTTGTTCACAACTACCTTCCACAAGCTGGAATTGGGCATTGTATCTGGCACTGACCTGGCACTGGCTGCTTTCCTTATAGAGTGACCACAGCCAGCCTGTAGCTCTCCTTGTTCAATTTTCAGTCAACTGTTCATTCCTGCAGTGTGCCCAGTGGCTACCCATTGTCACCCTCCCATTCAACATATATACACATCTCCTGGCTCAACTTTTCACCTTCTGATGTTGTGTACACGTGCATTGATGGCACAGATCGTGCTCTGGTTGAACAGTGATCAGATAGAGGACACTGGTGCTGAAGCTGAGATTATGTCTCAGTATCATCAATCAAGGGGTTGACCTGATTGGATGAAAATAAATACTGATGAAACTAGGCTATGTGATGAGGCGTTGCCTGATCCCTTTGTAAGCACCTCATTACACAACCCTTCTTCCTTCTCCTGCGGTAATGCTGCGCCTTGTCATTAATTTTGCAGAGTGTGCTCGATCTGCCTGGCAGTATTATTGCATCATTAAGGGCTGAGCCTATAGAAGTGGGTAATAAGCCTGGAAATTGGTGCTTTTGCATCAATTCCCAAATGTTTTCCTTCATTATGGTCTCCTTTATTCTGCACATTTGCCAAGGTTTTGCCTGGAGAAGAGTGTGTGTTTGTGTTTTTTGGGGATGGGGAATTGTGAGTGTGGGGTCCTTCGAGAGCTTCTATTCGCAATTCAGCTGGTTACTTCTGTTACCACCCGATTCTGGATTACCGACAATTTTGTAGTGCAGGCCATATGTGTTAATGAGAGTGAACCTTGAAATCAAAAGTTATCATTTCCATAAGAAATCAATGGCGTGACCAGGCGTTTCTTGTAATCTACAAGTGCTGTCAAGGCATCTGAGGCAAGTGTGGTAATTTCATCTAGACTAAAATATTGTGGCATGTTGAGGTTTGGTGGGTTGGCTCAGATTGAGGCTGTACAGTTGGTACCTTAGACCATTAGGCGGGAAGACATTCTGAGGTTCTTATGCATGCGCTCATTGCTGATGTCTATCCTGTACCACCCAACAGGCATACTAAGCTATTTGACCTTCTGTCCTACACCCCAAATCATATAATTCTTGTTCCCCAAAAATTGTCATGTATTCCCACTCCATGTGCCATGTTTCCAAAGGTCCAGAACAAGAATCATTTCCTTCCCAAAATCTAAGTTGTGTAACTTATTTCCAACCCTATTCGTGAGACAGAAAACTTGAAAATTAATATTGTCCTAACCAATAAGATGTAGCTCATTATAATAGTCGACGATATAGTACTCGTTCTGAGGTTTCACACCTATTTAAATTAAGCCCCGACTTAATTGCTTTTACGCAATTATGCTATTCTACCATGTGGCGTAATTACTTGACATACTCTGCAAACCTTTAGTGCAGGAGCACGAGAACAACGCAAACTACCAGAAGGTAAGGGATTGATTTTTCTGAGACTTGTTTTTTTTTTGCCTTCCATTTAAGCTTGAAATGCGTCTTCTTGTCCACAGTGGGAACATGGATGTAATTTGTGTAACAATATAACATTAAATGCCAGTTTCTCCATTCTGAATAATTTCACATAATTCGTGTGGAATTTTGAGTAATTACACCAAATCAATTTAAGTGTATTTTGCCCATCGCTAATTAATATATGACATGTTAATACATTTCCCACATTTTTCTTTTGCAATACATGATGAGTGAAGAGTGGAAATAAAGTAACTTACAAAATGGTCACCTCAGTAACAAATGTAGACTAACAAATTTAGAACGTCGCACTGAGTATGCAGTTGGGAGAACAGTCGTTGGTGTGTATGAATGATGTATGGGTTGCGTATTTTTCAATTTTCTTTTACCATCTGTAAGCATTAGAATATTATAATTTGAGGTCAGACTTTTTGCTTAATATTCACTAATTGTTTATTCTCAAAAGAAAACATTTCTTCAAAAGGAGAGTGGAGAGGGGTGCGGTTAACTGCCGAGCAAGATGGCTGCTTAGTTGAAGAGCTCCAGGGACGGCATAGCCCTTCTCAACAATCCGACTACTAATCCATATTTTTACGGTGCTCCAGAGGCTGGCGCCGAGGTCCGGAACCGAGCTGCGACGACCGGAGGAACTCCGGAAAGAATCCAGGGCCGGGAAGAGGCAGCAACAGTGCGTAACCTGAGGCGGCCTACTCGGGGTGTGGAGACCGGGGCCTAAAGTAGAAAACAACCCCGGAACGAGGTGGGGGTGAGGCGGAGTGCGGCGAGCGGCAAGCCAGTGGCGGCGGACACAAGCTACAAAAATACCAATAGGGCGCCACACGAAGAGTCGGCGGCGGCCAGTGCCACGGGTACCGTAACAAAAATTCTGGCACTTATGCGGTGAGGCCCGGAGAGAACGCGACACACGAACGCTCAAGCCCCGCTGGGCTGCCGGGCCTGTCGAACTGCAGAGACCTGAGGCAAGTGATTTTGGACGACTGGCGCTGTGCTACAGCCGACAGTTTGAGGGCGCTAATCGCTGAACCCCCCCCCAAGTGGTTTGAATATACCGGCGAGGTGCGGTGGGCAACCTGTGGTGGCCTACCCACACGTACAGAGACCGGGACATTCAATGCCCCATGATCCGGAAATGAGAAATGGGCGAGTCGGATCATAACAAGAGGCAGGCCAGTGCCGGTCAAGGCACCCACCAGTCTTAAGGGCAGGACACTTCACGAGGGCCTTGTAGTGGCTGACAGAGAAGGGACGGTGGGGAGGGGCACAACGCGAATGCAGGGCGGCCCAGAGAAGACATACCAGCTGGGAGCTTGAGTCCTAGAGGACCGCCGCAACTGCGGAATTCAAGGGCGCTGAGGCGCGAGACTCACAACGACTGCTGGGGCGAACTGAGTATCGGTGGGAGAGAACGGATTGAGGTCCCCCCCTCCCCACTCCCTTGAAGGATGCTGGCCTGAATGCACGGCGTTCCTGCAGGCGCAGCTAGGCATCGGAGACATTGGGAAATAAGGCACGGGACGGGCGCAGATAGCCGCAGCACAGAGCAAGTGTCCGCTACAATATCAGACCCGTGTATGCTATAAACTCTGGGACAGTAGCGTGTAAGCACCCTCAACCAATTTCTCGCCAAGCCAGGGCACATACACATACCGACGCGCAACAACTCAGAGGATCAGTAACCAGAAGAGGGTGTATCACTGCATTGCGAGTTGCTCAACCCACTTAAATGTGCGACATGTTGGGCAGGGGTCCAGGAATCAAACCACAAAGGCCAAGCTGGACAAATTTGCATACGATAAGGGTTTTCCACCACTACCGGAGGGACGCACATCCACAGGAAAAGGGGCGGACGGTGAGGGGACGAAGAAGGTCACACTTGAAGACATTATGAAGGCCCCGTCGAGTGTCCAAACCACAGTGGGGTCGATCTCCACAGACGTCTCCCTACTACGTGCAGACTTCCACAAAATGGTGGACAGAGTCAAGGAAGTGGAGATAGTCACTAAGTCTCTAGTGGCGGACACATCAGAATTACAGATAGCCATCGCCTGCCTCGAAACAGAAAACAAGCTACTCACGGAGAATCGCGATGACCAAGAAGGATGCTCGAGACAGAATAATGTACGCATTCTTGGTATTCCGGAGAGTGAAGGCACCCAAGCAATGGACCTATACGTGGAAGAATTGGTGAAAACTAGACTACAACCCAAGGGACTCTCCAGCTTCTTTTCGGTGCAGCGAGCCCATAGGGTGCCCGGTGGCAGGCCCAAGCCAGGAGGACTCCCGAGACCAGTACTCGCTAGACTATTTAACTTCAGAGACAGAGATGTAATCCTGCAAACAGCGAGAGTCTCCCCGCCCATTCGAATTCACAATTCCACAATCACCTTCTTCCCGGATTACACGGCAGCGGTATCCAGACGCAGGCGAAGTTTTATGGAGGTTAAAAAAGCGTTGTGGGCACAGGAGTTACCCTACTCCATGCTCTTCCCTGCAAGACTCAGAGTGGTAGCTGAAGGCCAGACATGTTTTTTTGAGACACCGGAGGCGGCACATGACTGGCTCGAAGGATGGCGACCGGTGGGTAACGCCAGTCGTGGGAACAGGAATCACCGCCGACGAAATGGGGAGGAAGACGCAGGAAGTCAAGCGTCAAGATGCACAGAATCGGAACACTCGCCAGGACCGGCAACATAGGATGTTGGTTAGGGATAACGTCAGTACATGAATAACCCCCGGCAAACTACACAGCTGCATAGAAGACCACGGTTGAGCCGGCATGGACACTGGACTGAGGCAGGCCTTGGAGGGCAGGAAGGGCTGGTGCTTCCATTGGACCCTTTACCCCCGACAAGCAAGTAAGAAGCACTCTGCTGAGTTGGGGTGGTGGGCAGTTGTAGGTCCGTTAAGCAGGGAGGCAGGGAGTGTGGGAGGGACCCGGGGAGGGGAAGTTAGTAGTTTGCTTAGTTTTGTTGTACTTTTTGGAGGCAATGATGGCAGGGCGGAACATTGATCAGATGGCAGATCCTTAACTGAGATGGTAGTGGACACATTAGGGACATTTAGATACCATACCCATGGCGGCAGGTTTACCAACTGGGTTGACATGCCCAAAATTCGATTGGTTGGCAGATCCACTATTGAGTTCAGAGAGCAACAGTTCCTCCTACTTACACACTATACTCATGGCACTAGATTCACAACCTAACAACTTTGGCGGAGTAACAAAGGAGGCCCCAGTAGCCCCCCTAAGAATTGTAACATGGAATGTACGAGGGTTGGGTGATAGGATAAAGAGGAGATTGGTATTGCAGGCCCTAAAACACCACGGCCCAGCGCTGGCGCTTTTACAGGACGTAATAAGAATGGGTAAAGTAGCCTCCAAAGGAGTTCGTTGATTTGATTGAGTCTATTATTTAAATGTGGTATACAGGTGACTTAATCGTCCTGAGTGAAGTCAATTCCAAGTGATTGAGTGAACACATAAATACTTAAGACTAACTGTACATGACAATACTTAACGTTAAAACAATACAATTGAAACAATAACCAATGGACATGTGTATAGGCAGAAAATAGATTTAATCAAACTTCAATCATAAAGGGAAAATACAATACAAAAAGAATATGTAAAACAGGGATACAGGATGAATGTCAGACAATAAATCAAAATCACTGTAAAGCCTGTATAGCGCCTATCCAAAAATAAAGATGTAAACAATTCTCCTTTGGATAAAGCTGGGAGTCGACGTTTCGGTCTTTATGGGTAACTCTTTAAGACCATCATCAGGACGGAGGTAAGTTAATATTGTAACTCCCTAGAAAATAGAATAAAACAATTTCACTATGGCATGAAAACTCAATTCGATATTCATAGTTGCACTATACACATGGATACAACCAACTAAACATCAGACAAAAGACATAGCTTGTACTGAACTATGTACATAGTAACAACAAAAAAACAAATACACAATATTTACAATGAAGGCAAAGCAACAAGTGCTGTTCAATTTTTGCATAAAGAAATAATTTACTATGCATTGGATTATTGCGAGATATATTGGTCATTTAGAACTGATTATAACCAAATATTAGGATGCCTAAACTGTTCCTGGAATTGCAAAGGCTAAGCAATAGTCAGGTATGTCTATATTTACACACTATTTACAATGAAGGCAAAACAATAAGTCCTAATCAATTTTTGCACAAAGAAATTATTTACAATGTATTCACTTCTGGTCATTTTGAACCGAGTATTAGAATGTCTAAACTGTTACACAACTAAATATGGTTAAACGCTAGTCTGGTGTGGCCATGCCGGCGATTGCACTGTGGTATACAGACTTAATTAGTAACAGTTTAATGGGCATTGCATGCTTATATTCAGACATCAGGTCTACTGATCATTATTTTATAACCAAAATGAAATGAATACCTTAAAGCGAAAAACACTCTTTTCATGTGTTGAGAAGAAATGATATAAAAAGCCGGGGTAGAAATTTAATCTGTAACATTAAAAATGGCAGGTGGTTAATCTCTACATATATATCCTTTTCTAAGGTGATTTAGAGACAGTGTTTTGGTATTGTTACCTCCGTGGTAGCGGGGAAATAGGCAGTTGAAATTTTGCTTAGTCCGACCTCGCGGATATTTAAATGGATCCTAGAAAGTTTACAACGTCGTCGCGAATGAACGATCTGTTGGAGTTAATTTGAAGGAAAATTAGGACCCATATCTGAAAAGGCATAAGTGCAGAAACTAAAATAGATAAGCGGGGGACATTTACCTGTTAAAATGTTCTAGAAGAGAACGAGGAAATCTCCTCTTGGTTTTAGGAACTTGCAAATTTGCCAAGAAGTCAATCAGGAAGGAACAATCTAAGGGTAAAAAATGGGCGAAAAGTTACAACCCATGTATATATTAGCGAAGTGGAGCCAAGTCTGCAGACTCAGGACGTGGGCATGGAGCATTTACCTGTATCAATCTCGATAGTTCACAGATAGCGGAAGGTGTCAGCCGTCACTCTGCACGCAAGACGCTACTGTGAAGAACGCCTGTATTTAAGCACGAATTGTTTGGAAGTAGAAAGAGGACTATACTGCCTGTTATCTGGGCGCCATCTTTAGCTAGTCAAATACGTGTTTACAGAAGGTCTTTAGTAAAATTGGAACGTACTCATGCATTTGTAAACTTCTCTATGTAGTGCATAAAAATAAAACATTGGGTTTGAAAGGGAACATCAATATTAGAGCGGTTCCATCTGTATGTCCGTACTTAAGGCAATATCTGATCTCGTAAGACAAAGACAATTTTCTAATGTTTAAATAAATTAAACACAGTGTCTTGAATAGTGTTCCAAATTAACTAAGCCAAGTAATTGCATTGGTAAAGAGTATACAATGAAGTCAAGCTCCACCACAAGTTGTGGAATCACATTATTCAGTTTCTGATAAAAGGATATTGTGTACCAAGGTGTGATAAACAACTTATAATCATGGTGGGCGGACGCTACCCTAACTTAAGAGTCTTATCTATGGAATCGTAATTTTATGTTAAACATGCCAGTGCATGCCATTCAGTAGAGGAATTGAGTCCCTTGTTGACCGTGTCTGTGATACAGATCAGTTTACCCTCTCTCAGAGAGAGTATTCTGTCCAAATTATTATGTCTTTTACTGGATTTCATGACTTCAAGGACCCACCACGTCATGTCTGTTTCTTTGTGGCCAAAACGAAGGTAATGCTCAACAAGAGGTGCATTTTCCTTCTTGCACCTAATGCGTGATTGGTGCTGTAGGATCCTTTTTTTAACTGGTTGGATTGTTTTGCCAATGTAGTATAATTGGCACGGACACTGAATGCAGTATATTACAGTAGTTGTATTACAATTTGAGAAATTCTTGGCTGTAAATTTGATACCGTTAATTTCACAAGACTTGACTGTTAGAGTTGTTGCACAGGCTGTACAATTGTTGCATTTAAAATGGCCTACTACAGGTGTCGTTTGTAACATAGTGGTCAGTGCGTTTTTTGCCACTGGTTCTTCATAAGCATGGACCAGTCTGTCTCGAATATTGGTCCCTCTTTTAAAGGCAAACAATGTTTTTTTCGCTAATTCAGGAATGGATGTCAGTAGAGTCCAGTGTCTTGTAATTATTTTTTTGATAGTGTTTGAATGTGTGCCAAACGTAGACACGCATACAATCTCATTTTTGTTTTGGCGCTCTCGGGTGCTCAAAAGGGCTTCACGGTTATAATACCGGGCCCGTTTCATAGATTTGCGTAGTAGCCGTGAGGGGTAACCACGTGCCATCAATTTTGATTTTAATTTATTAGCTTCGTCAAAATAATCATTTTTAAAGGTGCAGTTTCTCCGAAGGCGGAGAAACTGGCCGAAGGGTAAACCGTCTTTGAGTGCTTGAGGGTGATGGCTATTGTAACTGAGAAGGGTGTTTCTGGCAGTTTTTTTGGTGTACAGAGTTGTATACAGACAGTTATTATCATCAATTTTTATAGTAATGTCTAGGAAAGGCATTTCTGTTGAGCTATGGTCTAAGGTGAACTTTAGGTTGGTATTTCTAGCATTGAGCCATTGATGGAATGATTCTAGTTCTTGAGTGCTCCCGTGCCAAATCATTAGGACATCGTCGACGTAACGAATCCACTTGCGTATATTGTCAACAAAGGGATTCGCTACATCGAAACATACTCTTCTTCAAAGGAGGAAACATAAATGTTAGCAATGTCTGGGGCATAAACTGCTCCCATTGCTACCCCCTTGAGTTGCTGGTAATAACTGTTTTGGAAGAGAAAGAAATTCTCACACATGGATATTCTGATACATTCCATGATAAATGATGTTGGTACCGGATGTGGTCTGGGTCTTGATTCAAGAAGTTTATTTAAGAGAGCTAATACGTCAAGTTGAGGGATATTGGTGTATAAGCTTTCTATATCCATAGAAACTAAGATATCACCAAAAGGATCAAATGTCAGGTTCTCTACTGCATTAATTACTGACATGGTGTCTCTAATGTAATTGGCGTTGTCTACTGCAAATGGTCTGATAAAAAAATCGGCATATTGTGCCAGGGGCTTTAGGATAGAATTGCACCCTGAGACAATTGGGCGGCCTGGGGGGTCCACCGGGTCTTTGTGTATTTTCGGCAGTAGATAAATTACTGGAATAGAAGCTGTCTTATTAACAAGGAATAGGGCTTCTTTTTCATTCAGCCATCCTCCGTCTAGACCTTGTTTACTGAGACTTTCAATCTCTCTCATTATACGTGCAGAAGGGTTGCAACTCAATTTTTTATAGTGGGATGGAACTGTCAGTTGTTTAAGCATCTCATTCTCATATTTAGTTTTGTCCCAGATCACGATTCCACCTCCCTTATCAGCAGGTTTTAGTAGAGCTGTGGGGAGATTCTGCAGATTCTGTAAGGCCAATTGTTGTGGTTTAGTTAAATTTGGTTTGTAACCTACAGGTTTTTTGAATAGGTTCTCTATTTCTATTAATATTGCATTTTCAAAAGTAAGAATTTCTTTGCATACCATTGCATTGGTGGGATAGAAAGTCGATGGATTTCTCAAGCCTGTGATACCTTTTTTGGGATCACTGGTGTTGGTGGCAAAATAATTGCGAAGGCGAATGGTACGGAAAAAACAATATAGTTCCAATTTTGTATTAAAAATGTCATTTCTGTAAGTTGGTACATAGCTGAGTCCTTGTGATAGAACAGATACTTCATGTTCTGATAAGAGATGGGAGGAGAGATTGAAAATTGGAATGGTATGGTTAGTTTCTACCACTCGTAATATTGGTTCCGGGTTTGCCGGAATCCCGGGGTGTACCGGTTGCGGTACCATCCCCGCTTGGGTGGTTGCGGTCTCCGAGGAGGTCTGGTTGACCTCTGGTCCTGGGGTAAAAAACTCTTATTAGATGTGGATGGTTGTTGGTCGTACCGGTGGTAATTAGGGTCATACGATTTCTCACTCCCTGTTTCAGAACCTGAATCAGAAAAGGTGACTCTTTTAGGTTGCTGCTGATTAGCCCCTTGGTTGGTATAAAACTCTTTTCCTGAGATAGGGATACGTGCGTTCTTTATTGTATCTCCTAATGTCGTTTTGCAGTTTCTCAGTTTTTTTATGGGAGTTAAATTCTTCAAATTCCTTTACGGTTTGTGTGACTTTATCTAATAAAGCTTTACTGTTGGTAATGGTGCTGTCACCTGTGATCTTGCCTTCTAGAGTCTCAATTTCTTTGGTCAGAATTTTAATTTGTCTAAATGCTGTTTCGATGCTCAAGACCATCCATGTTCTAGAGCATCGATTTGCGGAGAAACTAAAGCCTATTTTGAACTCCTCATCGTCAACAAAGATAATGGGAATATTGCGAATCTGAAGTCCCGCCGGTATGATATTAGAGTTTAGACAATCAGTCAAGAACTTGGCATTAACCCCTTCGACACTCATGACGAGCTGGGCTCGTCATGGTGTAGCCTCCTCAAACACTGATGACGAGCCCAGCTCGTCAAAAAACAATGTAAAACAACAATTTGCAGCACAGAGGGGGAAAACGCATAGCAGCCATGGAGTTAAGCTCGGTTTGTACCAATTTCTTCTTCAAGCGTTCCAGCTGGTTAATATCTGATTCATAGGGTAGTTGTGTGACTGGACCTTTATTGCCAAGCAAGGAAGGGCCAGATGCAACTTTTAAGATGTATTCATCTGTATAAGCTAAAGTTTCTGCCTCAGACATAGATGTTAGAGCAGAAAGAAAAACCACTTAGTTAAGCGGCTCACAACAGACAGCTGTCTGCGCAAGATTATAGTAAATAGAGTGAGCAACCCAATAAACCTTTGGGGGCTTGGGTAAAGACGTAATAAGAATGGTTAAAGTAGCCTCCAAAGGAGTTCGTTGATTTGATTGAGTCTATTATTTAAATGTGGTATACAGGTGACTTAATCGTCCTGAGTGAAGTCAATTCCAAGTGATTGAGTGAACACATAAATACTTAAGACTAACTGTACATGACAATACTTAACGTTAAGACAATACAATTGAAACAATAACCAATGGACATGTGTATAGGCAGAAAATAGATTTTATCAAACTTCAATCATAAAGGGAAAATACAATACAAAAAGAATATGTAAAACAGGGATACAGGATGAATGTCAGACAATAAATCAAAATCACTGTAAAGCCTGTATAGCGCCTATCCAAAAATAAAGATGTAAACAATTCTCCTTTGGATAAAGCTAGGAGTCGACGTTTCGGTCTTTATGGGTAACTCTTTAAGACCATCATCAGGACGGAGGTAAGTTAATATTGTAACTCCCTAAAAAATAGAATAAAACAATTTCACTATGGCATGAAAACTCAATTTGATATTCATAGTTGCACTATACACATGGATACAACCAACTAAACATCAGACAAAAGACATAGCTTGTACTGAACTATGTACATAGTAACAACAAAAAAACAAATACACGATATTTACAATGAAGGCAAAGCAACAAGTGCTGTTCAATTTTTGCATAAAGAAATAATTTACTATGCATTGGATTATTGCGAGATATATTGGTCATTTAGAACTGATTATAACCAAATATTAGGATGCCTAAACTGTTCCTGGAATTGCAAAGGCTAAGCAATAGTCAGGTATATCTATATTTACACACTATTTACAATGAAGGCAAAACAATAAGTCCTAATCAATTTTTGCACAAAGAAATTATTTACAATGTATTCACTTCTGGTCATTTTGAACCGAGTATTAGAATGTCTAAACTGTTACACAACTAAATATGGTTAAACGCTAGTCTGGTGTGGCCATGCCGGCGATTGCACTGTGGTATACAGACTTAATTAGTAACAGTTTAATGGGCATTGCATGCTTATATTCAGACATCAGGTCTACTGATCATTATTTTATAACCAAAATGAAATGAATACCTTAAAGCGAAAAACACTCTTTTCATGTGTTGAGAAGAAATGATATAAAAAGCCGGGGTAGAAATTTAATCTGTAACATTAAAAATGGCAGGTGGTTAATCTCTACATATATATCCTTTTCTAAGGTGATTTAGAGACAGTGTTTTGGTATTGTTACCTCCGTGGTAGCGGGGAAATAGGCAGTTGAAATTTTGCTTAGTCCGACCTCGCGGATATTTAAATGGATCCTAGAAAGTTTACAACGTCGTCGCAAATGAACGATCTGTTGGAGTTAATTTGAAGGAAACACACCTCAAGGGAACGGCATGTAAGGCAATGGACAGATGGGGGTACAAAATGGCGGCACACTCAGAATTCTTCTCGGGATCCAGGGGGACAGGTATCCTGGTGAGGAAAGCATCTCCATTCATAGTTATACAAACTAAAGTGGACGACCAGGGATGATTCACAGCAGTACAGGGCCAGTGGGGAGGCCGACTCCTGAATATAGTATCAGTACATATACCACCGGCACTTCACTCAGTGGCTCTTCCGGCACTTGGCGAATTCCTTCTCACCCTACCAGAGGGTGACCTCATTTTAGGGGGGGACTTCAAAACTACAGTAGACGCTACTATAGATAGGTTCCCTGCTAGACCGCAGACATCCGGGCCCTCCCTATTCCGTAGCTTCATAGAGGCTATGGGATTAGTAGATGTTTGGAGACACACACATCATACTGCTTGTCAATACACGTACCACTCCACTGTGCACAATAGTCTGTCCTGGATAGATTACTTTCTGATGTTAGGCGCAAGACTCCAAAACGTCGAAGAGGTAAAAATAAGGCCCAGAGGCTTCTCCGATCACTCTCCGGTATCACTTACCCTCTCCTGCCGGGAGAAATCCCGCCGACGGTTGTATCCTATTTACCCTAGCTACCTTAAAGTTCCCGGCATTCAGAAAGATCTCAAGAAAGCCACTAAGAACTATTTTGAGGAAAACACGGCGTCAGTAGATTCGCCAACAATAGTATGGGAAGCATGCGAAACGGTCCTTAGAGGTCAAGCAATTGCCTCTATTACTGGGCACAAATGGGCACAACAGAAGGAACTGGCAGAGTTAGAGTTAGCTCTGCAAGCAGCTGATACAGCACACACGACAGACCCATCACCGGACAAGGCACATACCCTAATCCTCTGACAGCAGCACTATAGGGACCACCTAAAAAGACGGACGCTTTATAACATCACGGCGACAAGACATAAAATATACGACGTAGGAGACAAAGCTAGTAAAATGCTGGCCTGGTTAGACAGAAGGGGGGATGGCACTAAGGGAATACAGCAGCTGCGGACGCGGGAGGGGCAACACCAGACGCACCCTAAAGACATAGTGCATACAGTAGCAGAGTATTTTCGGGAGGTTTACACTCCGACTTTGGAACTAACAGAGGCGGATGTAATGGACTCCCTCAGACATATAGAGATGCCAACCCTTACACCTGAGGCAGCCTTGGAACTGGAGGCGGACCTAACGATTGATGAATTGCAAACTGCAATCCGTTCGATACAATCAGGGAAAGCATTGGGACCCAATGGGATCCCTATAGAATGGTACAAGCAAATGGCTGAGACTGTAAGCGCACCTCTATTGGCAATGTATAACGAGAGTCTGGAAAAGGCCGAGCTCCCACTGGACCAACGAATAGCGACGATAGTAGCAATTCCAAAACCCGGTAAGCCCCTGACGGAGTGAACTTCGTACCGCCCGATATCACTGCTAAATGCAGAAGCCAAAATTCTAGCTAAATTGTTAGCGAACAGAATGATGGCCCACCTCCCACAGTTGGTCCACCCAGATCAATCAGGTTTCATGCCCAATAGGAACACAACCCTCAACCTTTGACGCGTGCAAGGGGCACTGGCACAGGCTCCATCATTGACAGATCCGGCGGTGATATTGTCTTTAGATGCGAAAATGGCATTCGATATGGTGGAATGGCAATATCTATTTGCGGTCTTTTCACATATGGGATTTGGTCCTAAATTTAGTGCATAGGTACGACTCTTGTACACTAGACCTTTGGCCCAGGTTACGGCCAACGGCCACATATCAAACGAGATAACGCTGGCAAGGGGGACACGCCAGGGATGTCCCCTGTCGCCACTATTGTTTGCACTAGTATTGGAACCTCTAGCGACATTGATTAGGACGACCCCATTGCTAAAGGGAATCAGTTGGAGGGAGGGATGGGAAGACCGTCTCTCGCTTTACGCTGATGACATATTAGTCTACCTTATGGACCCAGAACACGGTATACCAGAGCTTCTTAATATTTGCGACACCCTCGGGAGAGTGTCGGGATATACAATAAACTGGTCCAAATCAGTCATTTATATTCTGAAGGGACCGGAGCCGGCACTCCCCGCCGATTGCCCACTAGTGTTAGCAGAGGACTCCTTTAAGTATCTACGAATCTATATCACTAAAGACACAACAGACTTCTTCGCTAGGAACTTGGCACCCCCCTGGATTGCTTAAGGCGAGACGTAGCGCATTGGGCGTCTTTGCCACTTACGCTCCTGGGTAGAGCGGCATTATACAAAATGATGGCCCTGCCTAGATTTCTCTATGTCCTCGACAATATGCCCTATCCGGTCCCACCCCGCTATTTTAAACAAATAGCAGCACAGGTATCGGTCCTTCTTTGGGGTCACCACCCGGTGCGCATAGCACAGACAAAATTATATAAAAGTTGGTATGATTGCGGGATAGCGCTCCCGAATTTACAATTATATTACTGGGCGGCACAACTTAAAGTCATCAATCAATGGATCCATGCACATCATGATGACCCAGCATATAGGGCAGATAGGGCACAGTTGGGCACAAATAACATGCTAGCCGTGCTTTACAACAGAGGGCTTGCTTCGAAATTGGGGGGACCCACAAAACATACAGCCACGTTATGGTACACTGCGCAGGCAAGATTGGGATGGAGAGGGGTTGTAACTAAACTTACCCCGCTCTGGGATGCCAAGGCGCTAGGACATCTGCAGCGCAGTAAGGGCTTTACACAGTGGGACAATATAGGCATCTCCACTGTGGGAGATTTATGGGACAAAGGAACAGTGATACCCTTCACCCAGCTCCAACAACAATATGAACTGGGCCCGAACGAGACGTACAGATACATACAAATAAGACATGCATTGTTGATGGTACTCCCGCCGGATACTGAGGTCCCTGAGGCCTCCCCGCTGGAAGATCGTTTACTCACTGACCACATGCAGAAATGCGCCACATCACTCACATACCGGAAGTTACTCAATAACCTGCCAGATCCCACGGTTACACTACGAGGGAAATGGGCGACGGAGGTGGGAGACATGGATGATTCAGAATGGCTAGAAGCCCTGGCGTCACCTAAAGAGGTGGGAATCTCTGCCAAGCTTAGGCTAGTACAGCTTAAAATCTTCCATTGCATATACTACACCAGGACCACCTTACATAAACTACAGAGGGCACAGCACCCATATTGCCTTCGAGGATGCGGGGAGGAGGGTACTTTTCTCCACACCACATGGGAATGTCCAGCGATAGTTAATTATTAGCATCAGGTATTACGCACAATATCACAAACAATGGAGGTATCCCTTCTGCCAGAACCGCGAAGATGTCTATTGAATGTATGGGAGCCCAATGACCTCACACGCCATGGACAAACTTGGGTCTTAGTTGGGTCTCATAATTGATACAAGGGATATCACACAGAAGTGGGGAGCAGCAGAGTTGCCCTCTCTAGCAGACTGGTGCAGAAACATGGATCTTGCAATGATTACCGAACGCACAGTGTACGCAACTAGAGGGAACCCACGAAAATGGAATAAAATCTGGGCGGCCTGGAACACTTTCCGAGGGGACATTTGTGATCCGCTGCCGGAGTCTGGCACAGACAGCTCGGATGAAGAGTGAAAGGGTGGGTGGAAACAGGAAAGGGACCGTGGTATTGTAGGAACTGCTAAGAGATGTAAAGTGTGACATTAACTTCGTAGAGAATTTAAGTTTGAACATATGTAAATTAACCAAGCGAGATGCTCGTCTGATAACTGTCTGTATTGCCAATTTGATGTTTGTCTTTAATAAAAATATTTTTTTTAAAAGGAGAGTGGAGAGGTTAGTTAGAGTTGCCCACTATGTTGAAAGGGAGCAGCTATATTAAGGCGTGACATAACAGAAGACGTTTCGGCACTATCCCTTGGCTTGGTCATAGTTGTGCATATTCAGTGAAAAAAACCAAAGGTTACAGGAACGTTATAGTTAGGCTCAGATTTCACTTATACAAAACCAGTGAAATTCAGCAGTTATAGTTACCTGACATGACTATAACCTACGCCCCCGCAATGCATTGATTATGACCTCCCATTTTATATCATTCATGAGATGGTCAGGGTCATCACTGATATCTCGAATTACCTTACTGATGACTTCAACCAGAACATTTTAAATTCAATATACTACATAAAATACCATTTAGATTTTTTAAAGGTGAGAAGACAACACAGGTAAGTGGGTGTGTGAGTAGTTGTATGAGTGGGTGAGTGACTGTGTGAGTGGCTGTATGTATGGGTTAGTGTGTGTGAGTGGCTATATGGGTGACTGAGTGGCTCTGTGGACGACTGACTGGGGGTGTAATTGGATGTATGAGTGAGTGAAGTTGGTTGGGGGTATGAGTGGGTGTGTGAGTAAGTCAGTGGATAATGTCAGCAGTGAAGTCACTGACCATGTCATGAGTAATGTAATATGTGAGGTCATAAGCAGTGCATTGCAGGGGACATAACTTAAAGTTATGTCAGGTAACTATAACTGCTGAATATCACTGGTTTCGTACAAGTAAAATATGAGCCTAACTATAATGTCCCTATAACCGTAGTTTTTTTCAGTGAATCTTTAAGTTTTTTTAAATTCTATTTCCTAACTACAATGTCTCTGTAAGCTTTGTTTTTTTCAGTGAATATCTATGGTTTTCAAACTCTATTTCCCAACTATAACGTCCCTGCACCCTTTCTTTTTTTAGCAAATTTGTAATGTTTTCTTAAATTGTATTTCCTAACTGCAACCCCCAACCTTTGACACTGAGTGTGCGAGTGAGTGGATGAGTGTCTCAGTGGGTGTATGAATGTCTGAGTAGGTTTGTAAGGGGATGTGAGACAGTATGAGTGGGGCTGTAATGGGTATATGAGTGTCTGAGTGGGTCTGTGAGTGGGGGTGTGAGTCTCTGAGAGGGTCTGTGGGTCGGTGCTTGAGTCTTTGAGTAGATCTGTGAGTGGGTGGGAGAGAATATGAGTGAGTATGTAAGTAGGGGTATGAGTGTCTAACTGTGTGTCTGAGTGAGTGCATGAGTGAATGGGTCTGTGAGTGGCTGTAAGAGTGTCCGAGTTGTTTTGTGAATGGGTGCATAAGTTCCTAACTGGGTCCTGCTTGTTTTTAGTAGGCCGGGGAGGAGCTTGCAGAGTCTCATTTGCCAGAATTCCATGGAGTTGCAGAAAAACGCCACCAAATTCTACTGCGTTACGTGAGTGAAGTATTGCTGAGCCACCCCTACTGAAGATCCCTTGGCTCCTGAGGGTCGTTAGGGGCCAAGAACCCCTATTGTTGCCACTACTAAGTCCCCCATAGCGGGACTGCTGAGACTTTGTCAGAGTCCTCACCCCCTTTCTCAACCACTCTGCAAATGTTCAACCTGGTGCACTACTGGTTGGGGGTTGAACTCCCCAGGGCTGCCGAGGGTCATTGGGGGCCAGAACTCCTATTGTTGGGGCAAGTAAGTCCCACACAGTTGAATTGCTGGGACCTCGCCGGAGACCCCACCCCCTTTCTAAATCACTCTGCAAAGGGGCCTCCTGCCCCACTCCTAGGTGGTGGAGGAAGTCTCCTTGGCTGCTGAGGGTCAGTGGGGGCCAATAACCCTTATCGTTCCCACAAGTAAGTCTCCCACAGCAGTATTGCTGAGACCTCATTGGAGACTGAACCCTTTCTCCCAACCACTCTGTGAAGTACAAAGGGGCCTTCTGGTTAAGTTCTTGAAGTGTGCGAAGATTTGCCGACTCCGCAGAGAATGCAGATAATGTAAATCTCTGTACACTCCGCAGCAGAGCGGAGTTGACGGGCCCCCACTTCCACCCCCCCAATTAAGAATTAATTAAAACTTCATTAAAAGTAAAAGGATAAAGACTAACCTTGACTACGCTGTCCCCGGGCTGCCGTCCTCTTCTTCATCGCCGTCTCAAATCCCCTTGACTGCTGAGGGTCTTTGGCGGCCAAGAAGCCTTATTGTTGCCACAAGTAAGTCCCTCACAGCGGGATTGCTGAGACCTCGTTTGAGGCCCGCCCCCTTTCTCAACCATGCTGGAACTGGGCCTCCTGGTGCAGTTCTGGTTGGGGGATGAAGTCCCTTGGCTTCTGAGGGTCTTTGAGGGCCAAGAACCCTATTGTTGCCAAAAGTAAGTGCCTCCACAGTGGAATTGCTGAAACCTCGTTGGACGCCCACCCCTTTTCCAAACTACTCTGCAAACGCCCCTCCTGGAGCACTACTGGTTGGGGGATGAAGTCTAGGGCTGAGCACTCTAGCAGAGGTGAGTTTACCACCCACCCCTATATTTCTGCCTCTTTCTACTAATTGCTGACATTTATTTTGCTTTTTCTCGTTTCTTACCTTTATCTTGCCTCTTTTTGCTAGTTTCTAACCCTTATTAGGTCTCGCCTCTCAATGCGCATGCGCATTGAGCAGAGCGAGACTATAGGGCTTTAAACAGACTTTACCCAACTGGCGATTTGGTGCTGTGCCCGTGCGGTTTTAGGTCAATGCGCAAGCTCATTGACCTAAAATGCGCGTGCACAGCACCAAATCGCCATCTGTTCCCTCAGCCGCACTCCTCCCACACCCCCGCTCCGCCCCCTCCCCTGCCTGCCGTGTTGCATTTCTCCTCCCCCCTCCCCACAGCAATGCCCTCCGTCTTGGCTCGCTAAACTACTCGCTGCCTCTCCCCGCTCTCCTCAATCCGCTCTCCCTCCTCCCACACCCCCGCCCCGCCCCCTCCCCTGCCTGCCGTGTCACTTTTAAATCTGTATTTTCCCACCCTTTCACACCCTTATCGCCGCTCTCCCTGTTCCGCCCCCTCCCCTGCCCGCCGTGTCTCATTTCTCGCCCCTCCTCCCCTTCTCTGACTTCCCTCCGTCTTGTTTTCCTAGCAGCACCCGCACCCCCACCCCCCTGTCCCCTACCAGCCTCCACTGAATGCTCCAATTTTTCTGTGAAAGGAACTGGGCTCGTGAGAAGTTACGTTTTCTCATTCCAGTCCTGATGTGCATTGAGTGCGGCTCCGGCAGCTTCCAGTTCTGCAGCACTTCATCTATTGCTTTTGGAAAGCTGCATTTCTGTAATTTTGGCTCTCCCCGCTCCGCCCCCTCCCCTGCCCGCCGTGTCGCATTTCTCCTCCCCCTCCCCTTCTCTGACTTCCCTCCGTCTTGTTTTCCTAGCAGCACCCCCACCCCCACCCCCCTGTCCCCTACCAGCCTCCACTGAATGCTCCGATTTTTCTGTGAAAGTAACTGGGCTCATGAGAAGTTACGCTTTTCTCCTTCCAGTCCTGATGTGCATTGAGTGCGGCTCAGGCAGCTTCCAGTTCTGCAGCACTTCGTCTATTGCTTTTGGAAAGCTGCATTTCATCTGTTTAGATCAAATACTTGCTTGGGAAAAGGTTTACCTGTATGTTTCCCTTATTATATGCTTTTAGTTTTTGTCTGTTTTCTAAGCTCTGCCCAATTATTTTTTTGAGGGGCGTGGCTAGCAGATTGTGGCTTGTAGTCATTTGATTAGTCTAAGGGATGATTTGCCTAGGATCACACTGTGTTGTTAACCAGTGAAGCGGCAACATGGTGTTTCGAATAACAACTCTGTGACCAGTGCTGCATGTACTGTTGTAAGCTATAAAAAAAATTCAGAATAAACATCTCAACCTTTGTACTCACTGTGTACTGTCGCCTGCCCCAGAAGTGTGCAGCAGGAATGCCTCTGTAAAGTGGAAGCAGGCAGGTCTGTTGAGGATCCTGCTTAAAACATCAGTAGCTTCATTTCAGTCTTTAAGGGTTAGGCGGCGGCCCCTCCACCTTTGCAAAGCGTGCTCATGGGAGGAGGTGCAGTGAAAGCGGCTGCTTGGAGGGCGCTGTGGTGTCCAGGTTTATAGGAAATGTATCGTTCCTTTAGATCTATCCTGCTGTGAATTGAACTCGTCATTCTGGTTCCGTTTTTTTGGACCTGTAACCTTCAGTTCCAATCCCGGATTTCATCCTGGACCAACATTGTGTGATCCTCGGCAAATCCTTTTTCTACCTGCGCATTAGAGCATTTATCAGCTATAGCCTGGAGCACATCATAAAAAACTGAAATGACTGCATGGAATGGATTGCTCTAAGGGCCCAAGACTTATCCCAAATAACTAAGTGTAACCAATAGCACTGAACAAACCACTAACCTTGGGTTCCGGAGCAGCTTGCTGCTGGCGTAAAACACCTCGATCCCTCGTCAGGGGTAGTAAATGCTATATAAATACAATGGCAATTTTTATTTAATTTAATTATTAGTTGGCTAATGTTCCTGATAGCTGGGGATTAGAAATTAGTGTGTTATTTATTTTTAGAAAGTCAATCTTTGGGAAGTTGTTTTTTGGGCTAGTTTCTAGTTGCGACTTTGGCGCGATTAGGGGCTTAATACATTTGCAAGTATTGCATGTGTGGTTGCCTGACTAAATATTTGGGGTACCACTGACCACTGCTTTTTTGGGCTCTGTTACACAAAGTGCACCTGGTATAATATTAGACTCAATCTTTGATGTGCCCAGTTTTTTGAACTTTCTACAATTTTGACGTCTTTCACATCAAGTGAGTTAGCACAATTACTTTAGGCTAATTTACAAGGAGCAGACATGTTACCTGTTGGCAAAACTTCTTCTGTCGGCCTGCTCCAATCCGTCGAAATGAATGTTTTGGCCTCCAAGGATGTACTCTAAAAATTGTGATCAGTTTTGTCAACTTCTGCTGTTCTTAACTAAATCATGTGGTTTGTATATCAGCCTTAATTTTCTTCATGTGAAATGGCTAGAATGAAACTGGAGTTCTTTTACTTCTGCTTGTCACACCACTTAATGTAGTAGTACTCTGTGCTGCAGGTAAACCGCAGTTGTGGCCTAACGACCAGAGCTGCCATCTAAGTCATGTAAATACAAAACATGTTGCATTACAAATGCTACAGGTGTCACATTCGTAAAAGTTATAACTATTGGCATTGTAAATGACAAAGCTATCAATTTAGCTATTTTAAAAACCAACACATAAATAAAATATTTTTCATTTACAAGACCAATAGCTACAACTTTTCTAATGCGAGACCTATTGCATTTCCAATGCTTGTTACCTGTTTCTGCTAGTTTCTGTCAAAGAAATTATCCCCTTTGGGTGGACTTACAAATAGTCAACACTTATACCCACATCACATTAACTAGAGCAACAAAAAAGGAACAAAAATGATAATAATAATAGTAACAAATTTATAAAAGTGTACACTTTATTTCAGTATATATTAAAAAACATAGAATACAATATTACACCAATAAAAATACAGTTATACACATAATACTTCTACACACAGTGGGACAAAGGTAAGGAAAATGGTTCCAATTAAAATGAGGTGAATACATTAGTCAAAAAAACACATAATCAAACTCCAAATCATACGTTAATTTCGTAATTGGAGTGGTTGTTTCCAACGACTTAATGTGTCACAACTCAAAATTGCATTCTGCCTCTTTTCTGACCTTTATCTTGCCTCTTTCTGCTCACTGCCAACCTTTTTTGTGCCTCTTTCTTACTTTTATTCTGCCTCTTTCTGGTCGTTTCTGACCTTTATTTTGGCTCTTTCTCAACTTTCCCCCATGACCGCTCCCTGCCTCCTGCGAGAGCCAGCATTGCTCTTAGCCAGGGAGCTGCTAAACATGCAGCTCCCTGTCTGTCAGAGTAATCTTTTTGTCTGTTTCTCTTCTCGCTTGACAGTGGGCAGGAAAACAGACGAAACCTATGCTTCCAACAATCTAGCCCTGATCTCTTGACTGGGTGAGAGTATTCTGTTTAATTCAGAGACTCTGTCCCTCACCACCCCTTGTTGTAAATATTTTTGTCCACCCTAAGCGTGGAAGGGTATACTCAGATGTGAGTCCCTTGCTCATTGCACCATCAGGATTCAAGCAAGCCGGGCCGAAGAGGCTGAAATGCCAGAAACCGGTCCCTGGTAGCTTGTTTCCTTCCCAGTGTAAGAATTGGCTTTTGTAGTTTGGTTTGCCCTGTTCCCATCATGCACTGGGACAGGAACAGACTAATTTGCATACAGCCAGGTTCTGAAACTGGGATGGTGCAGTGAGCTAAAAAACGGTGTTGGATCTAGCCCTGATCTCTTGACTGGGTGAGAGTATTCTGTTTAATTCAGAGACTCTGTCCCTCACCACCCCTTGTTGTAAATATTTTTGTCCACCCTAAGCGTGGAAGGGTATACTCAGATGTGAGTCCCTTGCTCATTGCACCATCAGGATTCAAGCAAGCCGGGCCGAAGAGGCTGAAATGCCAGAAACCGGTCCCTGGTAGCTTGTTTCCTTCCCAGTGTAAGAATTGGCTTTTGTAGTTTGGTTTGCCCTGTTCCCATCATGCACTGGGACAGGAACAGACTAATTTGCATACAGCCAGGTTCTGAAACTGGGATGGTGCAGTGAGCTAAAAAACGGTGTTGGATCTAGCCCTGATCTCTTGACTGGGTGAGAGTATTCTGTTTAATTCAGAGACTCTGTCCCTCACCACCCCTTGTTGTAAATATTTTTGTCCACCCTAAGCGTGGAAGGGTATACTCAGATGTGAGTCCCTTGCTCATTGCACCATCAGGATTCAAGCAAGCCGGGCCGAAGAGGCTGAAATGCCAGAAACCGGTCCCTGGTAGCTTGTTTCCTTCCCAGTGTAAGAATTGGCTTTTGTAGTTTGGTTTGCCCTGTTCCCATCATGCACTGGGACAGGAACAGACTAATTTGCATACAGCCAGGTTCTGAAACTGGGATGGTGCAGTGAGCTAAAAAACGGTGTTGGATCTAGCCCTGATCTCTTGACTGGGTGAGAGTATTCTGTTTAATTCAGAGACTCTGTCCCTCACCACCCCTTGTTGTAAATATTTTTGTCCACCCTAAGCGTGGAAGGGTATACTCAGATGTGAGTCCCTTGCTCATTGCACCATCAGGATTCAAGCAAGCCGGGCCGAAGAGGCTGAAATGCCAGAAACCGGTCCCTGGTAGCTTGTTTCCTTCCCAGTGTAAGAATTGGCTTTTGTAGTTTGGTTTGCCCTGTTCCCATCATGCACTGGGACAGGAACAGACTAATTTGCATACAGCCAGGTTCTGAAACTGGGATGGTGCAGTGAGCTAAAAAACGGTGTTGGATCTAGCCCTGATCTCTTGACTGGGTGAGAGTATTCTGTTTAATTCAGAGACTCTGTCCCTCACCACCCCTTGTTGTAAATATTTTTGTCCACCCTAAGCGTGGAAGGGTATACTCAGATGTGAGTCCCTTGCTCATTGCACCATCAGGATTCAAGCAAGCCGGGCCGAAGAGGCTGAAATGCCAGAAACCGGTCCCTGGTAGCTTGTTTCCTTCCCAGTGTAAGAATTGGCTTTTGTAGTTTGGTTTGCCCTGTTCCCATCATGCACTGGGACAGGAACAGACTAATTTGCATACAGCCAGGTTCTGAAACTGGGATGGTGCAGTGAGCTAAAAAACGGTGTTGGATCTAGCCCTGATCTCTTGACTGGGTGAGAGTATTCTGTTTAATTCAGAGACTCTGTCCCTCACCACCCCTTGTTGTAAATATTTTTGTCCACCCTAAGCGTGGAAGGGTATACTCAGATGTGAGTCCCTTGCTCATTGCACCATCAGGATTCAAGCAAGCCGGGCCGAAGAGGCTGAAATGCCAGAAACCGGTCCCTGGTAGCTTGTTTCCTTCCCAGTGTAAGAATTGGCTTTTGTAGTTTGGTTTGCCCTGTTCCCATCATGCACTGGGACAGGAACAGACTAATTTGCATACAGCCAGGTTCTGAAACTGGGATGGTGCAGTGAGCTAAAAAACGGTGTTGGATCTAGCCCTGATCTCTTGACTGGGTGAGAGTATTCTGTTTAATTCAGAGACTCTGTCCCTCACCACCCCTTGTTGTAAATATTTTTGTCCACCCTAAGCGTGGAAGGGTATACTCAGATGTGAGTCCCTTGCTCATTGCACCATCAGGATTCAAGCAAGCCGGGCCGAAGAGGCTGAAATGCCAGAAACCGGTCCCTGGTAGCTTGTTTCCTTCCCAGTGTAAGAATTGGCTTTTGTAGTTTGGTTTGCCCTGTTCCCATCATGCACTGGGACAGGAACAGACTAATTTGCATACAGCCAGGTTCTGAAACTGGGATGGTGCAGTGAGCTAAAAAACGGTGTTGGATCTAGCCCTGATCTCTTGACTGGGTGAGAGTATTCTGTTTAATTCAGAGACTCTGTCCCTCACCACCCCTTGTTGTAAATATTTTTGTCCACCCTAAGCGTGGAAGGGTATACTCAGATGTGAGTCCCTTGCTCATTGCACCATCAGGATTCAAGCAAGCCGGGCCGAAGAGGCTGAAATGCCAGAAACCGGTCCCTGGTAGCTTGTTTCCTTCCCAGTGTAAGAATTGGCTTTTGTAGTTTGGTTTGCCCTGTTCCCATCATGCACTGGGACAGGAACAGACTAATTTGCATACAGCCAGGTTCTGAAACTGGGATGGTGCAGTGAGCTAAAAAACGGTGTTGGATCTAGCCCTGATCTCTTGACTGGGTGAGAGTATTCTGTTTAATTCAGAGACTCTGTCCCTCACCACCCCTTGTTGTAAATATTTTTGTCCACCCTAAGCGTGGAAGGGTATACTCAGATGTGAGTCCCTTGCTCATTGCACCATCAGGATTCAAGCAAGCCGGGCCGAAGAGGCTGAAATGCCAGAAACCGGTCCCTGGTAGCTTGTTTCCTTCCCAGTGTAAGAATTGGCTTTTGTAGTTTGGTTTGCCCTGTTCCCATCATGCACTGGGACAGGAACAGACTAATTTGCATACAGCCAGGTTCTGAAACTGGGATGGTGCAGTGAGCTAAAAAACGGTGTTGGATCTAGCCCTGATCTCTTGACTGGGTGAGAGTATTCTGTTTAATTCAGAGACTCTGTCCCTCACCACCCCTTGTTGTAAATATTTTTGTCCACCCTAAGCGTGGAAGGGTATACTCAGATGTGAGTCCCTTGCTCATTGCACCATCAGGATTCAAGCAAGCCGGGCCGAAGAGGCTGAAATGCCAGAAACCGGTCCCTGGTAGCTTGTTTCCTTCCCAGTGTAAGAATTGGCTTTTGTAGTTTGGTTTGCCCTGTTCCCATCATGCACTGGGACAGGAACAGACTAATTTGCATACAGCCAGGTTCTGAAACTGGGATGGTGCAGTGAGCTAAAAAACGGTGTTGGATCTAGCCCTGATCTCTTGACTGGGTGAGAGTATTCTGTTTAATTCAGAGACTCTGTCCCTCACCACCCCTTGTTGTAAATATTTTTGTCCACCCTAAGCGTGGAAGGGTATACTCAGATGTGAGTCCCTTGCTCATTGCACCATCAGGATTCAAGCAAGCCGGGCCGAAGAGGCTGAAATGCCAGAAACCGGTCCCTGGTAGCTTGTTTCCTTCCCAGTGTAAGAATTGGCTTTTGTAGTTTGGTTTGCCCTGTTCCCATCATGCACTGGGACAGGAACAGACTAATTTGCATACAGCCAGGTTCTGAAACTGGGATGGTGCAGTGAGCTAAAAAACGGTGTTGGATCTAGCCCTGATCTCTTGACTGGGTGAGAGTATTCTGTTTAATTCAGAGACTCTGTCCCTCACCACCCCTTGTTGTAAATATTTTTGTCCACCCTAAGCGTGGAAGGGTATACTCAGATGTGAGTCCCTTGCTCATTGCACCATCAGGATTCAAGCAAGCCGGGCCGAAGAGGCTGAAATGCCAGAAACCGGTCCCTGGTAGCTTGTTTCCTTCCCAGTGTAAGAATTGGCTTTTGTAGTTTGGTTTGCCCTGTTCCCATCATGCACTGGGACAGGAACAGACTAATTTGCATACAGCCAGGTTCTGAAACTGGGATGGTGCAGTGAGCTAAAAAACGGTGTTGGATCTAGCCCTGATCTCTTGACTGGGTGAGAGTATTCTGTTTAATTCAGAGACTCTGTCCCTCACCACCCCTTGTTGTAAATATTTTTGTCCACCCTAAGCGTGGAAGGGTATACTCAGATGTGAGTCCCTTGCTCATTGCACCATCAGGATTCAAGCAAGCCGGGCCGAAGAGGCTGAAATGCCAGAAACCGGTCCCTGGTAGCTTGTTTCCTTCCCAGTGTAAGAATTGGCTTTTGTAGTTTGGTTTGCCCTGTTCCCATCATGCACTGGGACAGGAACAGACTAATTTGCATACAGCCAGGTTCTGAAACTGGGATGGTGCAGTGAGCTAAAAAACGGTGTTGGATCTAGCCCTGATCTCTTGACTGGGTGAGAGTATTCTGTTTAATTCAGAGACTCTGTCCCTCACCACCCCTTGTTGTAAATATTTTTGTCCACCCTAAGCGTGGAAGGGTATACTCAGATGTGAGTCCCTTGCTCATTGCACCATCAGGATTCAAGCAAGCCGGGCCGAAGAGGCTGAAATGCCAGAAACCGGTCCCTGGTAGCTTGTTTCCTTCCCAGTGTAAGAATTGGCTTTTGTAGTTTGGTTTGCCCTGTTCCCATCATGCACTGGGACAGGAACAGACTAATTTGCATACAGCCAGGTTCTGAAACTGGGATGGTGCAGTGAGCTAAAAAACGGTGTTGGATCTAGCCCTGATCTCTTGACTGGGTGAGAGTATTCTGTTTAATTCAGAGACTCTGTCCCTCACCACCCCTTGTTGTAAATATTTTTGTCCACCCTAAGCGTGGAAGGGTATACTCAGATGTGAGTCCCTTGCTCATTGCACCATCAGGATTCAAGCAAGCCGGGCCGAAGAGGCTGAAATGCCAGAAACCGGTCCCTGGTAGCTTGTTTCCTTCCCAGTGTAAGAATTGGCTTTTGTAGTTTGGTTTGCCCTGTTCCCATCATGCACTGGGACAGGAACAGACTAATTTGCATACAGCCAGGTTCTGAAACTGGGATGGTGCAGTGAGCTAAAAAACGGTGTTGGATCTAGCCCTGATCTCTTGACTGGGTGAGAGTATTCTGTTTAATTCAGAGACTCTGTCCCTCACCACCCCTTGTTGTAAATATTTTTGTCCACCCTAAGCGTGGAAGGGTATACTCAGATGTGAGTCCCTTGCTCATTGCACCATCAGGATTCAAGCAAGCCGGGCCGAAGAGGCTGAAATGCCAGAAACCGGTCCCTGGTAGCTTGTTTCCTTCCCAGTGTAAGAATTGGCTTTTGTAGTTTGGTTTGCCCTGTTCCCATCATGCACTGGGACAGGAACAGACTAATTTGCATACAGCCAGGTTCTGAAACTGGGATGGTGCAGTGAGCTAAAAAACGGTGTTGGATCTAGCCCTGATCTCTTGACTGGGTGAGAGTATTCTGTTTAATTCAGAGACTCTGTCCCTCACCACCCCTTGTTGTAAATATTTTTGTCCACCCTAAGCGTGGAAGGGTATACTCAGATGTGAGTCCCTTGCTCATTGCACCATCAGGATTCAAGCAAGCCGGGCCGAAGAGGCTGAAATGCCAGAAACCGGTCCCTGGTAGCTTGTTTCCTTCCCAGTGTAAGAATTGGCTTTTGTAGTTTGGTTTGCCCTGTTCCCATCATGCACTGGGACAGGAACAGACTAATTTGCATACAGCCAGGTTCTGAAACTGGGATGGTGCAGTGAGCTAAAAAACGGTGTTGGATCTAGCCCTGATCTCTTGACTGGGTGAGAGTATTCTGTTTAATTCAGAGACTCTGTCCCTCACCACCCCTTGTTGTAAATATCCAACAAGCGAGAGCATTTTGCATGCTCGTGCTTGCTGGAAGCAGAGTGTTTGTTCTGACTTAGTGGGAGCAGTCAAGGCTCCCGCCAAGTCAGAGGGAAAAGTTCTGTCCCGGGGGTGGACAACCCGGGACGTAGCTGCAACCAGTCCTAGGTGGCACAAGGAAGTGGACCGGCCGGTTCCCCGCTTTGATCTGCACATGTTGGCCCTGAGGACGTGGTGTCACGGGGCCATAAGTATCCCAGGAGGGGGAGCTACACTGCCCTGCCCCATTTTAAAAATACTATTTGGCCTCAGAGAGTTTGTGGTCCCTGGGGCACAGGGGTACATGGGCCTCCTCGTTAGGTGTTATTTAGCTCCGGGTAGGTGGTGGTCCCAGGGGCTCAGGGAGGGCTGTGCGCCCCCCATCAATCCTTCTTTAACCCTGGGAAGGTAGTGGTCCAAAGGGCTTATAGAACTCATGGATGCGGGCCGTGCACTCCTTTTTATCAATAAAGCCCCGGGGAGATAGTGGTCCCCCGGGCTCAATGAGCCTTAAGAGAGGGGCCCGATAAACCCCTCTTTTTAAAAAAATGCCCCCAGGTCTTGTCCCACCTGGGGCTGAATTCAATGCAAGCGCATCAATTATATCATTTCAGATGTCATTAGGGATGCTATCAATGCAGTTATGGAACATTTTATGAATAATGTTATTTGTGAAGGTACAAGCAGTGCATGGTGAGTGGGGCGAGGTATATTTACTTTTGTGACTCTGACTAGGCCAATGTATCTTTAACTCGTTTAAACAAAATAGAATCCACTCAGAAGGTGGTAGTGATCCCTAAAGTGATGGGGAGCACACAGTGTTGTTTAAATGCCCCTCACACACCAACAGGCCCCTTGGTGTCATGCTTCATCATCGGGGCCTTCGCACCCCTCTACGGGATGCGGCGTGCTGCGACTCACGGATACGTAGGAGCACTGATAGTGAACTATGTGTTTGTGTATGTGAGAGAGGGAGTGTGAGCCGCGTTGAGGGGAAGGCAGTCTACTAGATCGTGCAGTAACCGTTGCTTTATTGAGCAGTGAGGAAGGAACCCCCAATACCATGCTTAGGCTCATGAGGTCAGACAACCTTGATCTATAAGTTCTTCAAAACGCCAATTGGGCGCAACAGAGCTTATCCGCAATTCTACACTAATAGGTACATTTCACCTAGTGTTTTTTGTAAAATACACATTCACATTTTACATCCATGTGAGTAAGGTGAGGATAACCGTGCATATCCTCGTCCTGAAGAAGGAGTCGTTGAACTCCGAAACATGTCGACGCATTTCATAGAGGTTGATATACCCTAATACGTATATCTGTCAACCTCACCTTGCACCTTTTTAACAATACCAGCCGAGGACATAATAAATATTTTTTTCCTACGAGCCAGGTATTTTTTAAACCCTCACTCTTTTCACCTCACCACTCACACTCCCTCTCTCACACACACAAACACATAGTTCACTATCAGTGCTCCTACGTATCCGTGAGTCGCAGCACGCCGCATCCCGTAGAGGGGTGCGAAGGCCCCGATGATGAAGCAGGACACCAAGGGGCCTGTTGGTGTGTGAGGGGCATTTAAACAACACTGTGTGCTCCCCTTCTGAGTGGATTCTATTTTGTTTAAACGAATTACCAGGGGAGACTGAATCCACTAGTTTCTCTCCCTCCCTCCTTTTGTTATATTCAATGTATCTTTAACTCCATTGGTGTGTCACTAAGTCAATGACGGTAAAAATATACAGATTACTCAACCGGAGAGGCTAAATGTCATAGTTGGACCCAGTAGATTATGTGAAATTGTTCTCATTATACAATCAAAAGGTTTTGAAATGAATCTTAGTAAAGTAGTGTTTAAAATGTTTAATAAATATATATTTTAAACAGAAACTGACATCTTATAAGTATATGAAACACATTAACACAACTATAAAGAATTGAAAAACCTTTCAAAGAAAGTGTACATGTTCATTAGATTTATGCATGGCGCTTCAAACTTCTCATTGATGTGACTGCATTTTCCCAGTCATCCTAACTCTATAAGACCCAGATCAGTGACATCCATTTCCAAAATTGAGTTGTTTCTGACTAACATTTCATTAATCTGGTCCACCAGAAAAAGTCATAGTAGCCTTTAGCTAATGTTGTCTTGACTAATGTCTCAAAAACCTTACACCGAATGGACCACTTTCATCGTCTTCCAAATGTAATAACTTTTTCATAACAATTTTGAACAGACGGTGTCTATGTATTGATGTTTTGGTATCTTGTTTACCTAGTGTTTGACTCTCTCTTCTTCTTCCTTCCAGGGACATCACTGGACTGTGAAATGTTCTGCTCCACTGTCAAGCAGTGCTACCTCACTTGCATAACATCTGACGATCCTCCTTTTACCAGCTGTCCTTGGCACTGATGAGCAAAGCCACCATGCTCCACACGGAAGGGAATGCCCTGCTGAAGGCTGTGTGGCAGGGCAAATTCAGACTCACACGTCTACTTCTGGAAGGTGGAGCATACATTAATGAAGGGAATGCTCAAGGGGAAACACCCCTAATGGCAGCATGCTTGGCCAAGTATGATGACCCCCAGAACAAATCCCGGATGATTAAGTACTTACTGGAAAATGGAGCAGACCCCAACATTCCTGATAAGTTGGGCAAGACTGCTTTGATGCATGCCTGTGCGAACCAGGCTGGAGCAGGCATTGTATCTTTACTACTTGAGCAAGGCTCTGATCCCAGCATGAAAGACTATTCAGGTTCTTCTGCTTTAATGCATGCGATCAACCAGGGTGACCGTGCAACACTCCAGGTCTTGTTGGATGCATGCAAAGCCAAAGGCAAGGAAGTCATCATCATTACCACAGACACATCTCCTTCTGGGACAAAAAAGACAAAACAATATCTTAACTCCCCTCCCTCACCTGGTATCGTTGAGAAGCAATCCCCAGGACTATGTATGTCACCTTCAGAAATTGAAATAAAGACCTCTCTCTCACCAGCAAGTGAGAAGGAAGAGGAACGTGATGTCTTCAACTTCAATATGGGAACCAGGCTTACCTGCCCTACTTTATCAAAACCAGAAATTGAGTCTTCTTCAGAACAGATACCCACTAAAAGTAGAGTGAATCACCTTAAACAATTGAAAAGGCTAAATTCTGAACCATGGGGCTTGGTGGCTCCATCAGTCCTGAGTGCGTCCCACCTCTCTGCCCCACAGGAGGTCTCTGCCACAGTCAGTACAGAAGAAAAGATCACCAGTGATCTCAATGGACTGACCATTACCAAGAGGCCTTTGCTTTCTAGGAGACACAGTATTGAAGGCCAAGACCCGTCATGTTTCAAGATGGCAAGTCATGCATCTGGTGAAGACTCAATACCAATAACATCATGGGCTGACAAGGTCCAGTTTAACCAGCTACACCAACCATTATCCAGACGCAACACTGCTCCCGAAGCACAAGAGAACACTGCTGTCACAGTGGTCCCTACCATCGGGACCAACCTGCGTGCAGGGGCGCACCACAAGTTGACTCGTATGGAACATTATGAATCAGACTCCCACCTTTGTCCAGACTCCATACCTGGGTCACCAGATTCAGGACGTGTGTCCATAGAAAGGAGAAAGTACAATGCGTCACCATTGACCCTTTTCACAAGCTCTTCTCGGGAGTCCTTAGAGAGTATACCCAGTGCTGTATCACCGATAACAGTACGCCGCAGGACACCTGGCCTTTTGGAACGAAGAGGATCTGGGACTCTTCTACTTGATCACATTTCCCACACCCGGCCTGGCTTCCTGCCTCCACTCAATGTCAACCCGCACCCCCCGATCCCAGATATCCGAGCCAATGGCAAGGCTACCTCCCCTGTCCATGGAAGCCAGAAAGGTCTGATCCCTGTGGCTCCCAACTCTCCAAAACATCTTGACACCAAAGCAAAGAAAAAGCTTGTGAGAAGGCATTCCATGCAAACAGAACAGATCAAACAGCTAGCCAACTTCCAGAATTTACTGTCTCATAATGAGTCTGTGAACTAATACCATAGCAAAAAAGCAAAGAAGGCAAAGGTTTGGAAATGTTTCATTCTCTTCTGCTTCATGCCTTTTGGATCTCTGTTGCTATAGAAAAGTTATGTTCCTCACTGCAACTAAATACTGATCAAGTCATTAAGTCTTCGATCAAGAAGGAGATGATGAATCAGGAGGTTGCCCCTTTGAAAGCACAATACTTTAGTTCATTTTCCAAATTTGATAGCAGTAGATCTGTGCTCTAGGCCCACTTTATCACTTGGGCCGCTATGGGATCCGTAGCAATTCACTGCATCTGATTTCCATTTTTTTGGGAGAGTGCCTTAGAAAAAGCAGATACTCATATCCTGATGTTTTAAAATTGCCTGATATGATCCCTGTTTTTTTAAACTAAGCATACAAAGTACCAGGGTAAAAATAGATGACTCAAAGTAGAATCCCTATACCCGCACCATTTGCACCCGGGTTAAATAAATATCACAACTATGAATGTTCTTCATAGCCTTTAAATCAATTAAGCAGTAAAGTGACCATTGAGCAGTGCATTTTGGTACTCAGCTCAAAATAAAGAAGAGTTAGGGCCCTTGGCAAAAGGTTTGCACTGTAAGTTGCAGGAGCATTCACTAACAGGACGCACCTAACACAGGCCCTTACAGCATTTTAAACAGTGAACTAACAAAGAAGTTACAACTTTTCCAGAATGCAGTAGCAAGAATAATGAAGGATAAAACCAACCACACCAGGTCTTTATCACTAAAAGTTTAGCTTACAGCATAATGTAAAATATAGTTTATCAAAAGTGCTTCTCCAAATTTTGCAAACTATATTTGCAAATGAATTACAAATTCATTCCACAAATGCGATTATTATACATTTTATAAGTAGCACTGAAGGCCAGGTGTATCTAATCACTTATCCTCGAAGGAATCAAATATAAATTGTCAGATATAAAGTAGGGGTGTGCAAATGTTGCAAAGTTCTTTCCTGTGCAATGATGAGAAACTTGATTAAACTTTACAATTTTCTTGATAGCCATCAAACGGGCAAATATTGAATAAATAGAATTTAAAAATGTAACGTTCTCCACAAAGTATTGTTGTGGGACAAAAACTCAACAAAAACACTTGTAGAGGGAGAATTGCGATTCTCCTATTAACATGACTAGAGAATTTGGATTTCATTAACGACTCGGAGGCTAGCATTATGCATGTCACTTTTAATGGAGACCCAAGCAGCCGCATACATCATAAAGCAAAGTTCCAAATAAGAACATTAGCAAAGATAAGAGGCATGAGCACATAACAATAAGTCTCTTTTAAATGTGGAGAACATAAAGAGAAGTCCAATAACATTTAACTTTAACCAGAGATGATAACGAATCTTTAAGCCATCACGAATAAGAAGGTATGAATGTTGGATAAACTTGTCTGATGAAGAAAAACCACAAAGTTATGAGAGGTTATCTGAAAGAAAGAGATAAAGTTATGAATAAACTAAAAATTGCTCATGAATCATACCTAAAAGAAAAGACTTAAGTCAATATGATAAACATAGCAAAACAACAGTACATAGGAATAGAAATAAAGAAATGTACATTGAATGTCAAAATAACCACCCAAGGGAAAGGATGGGAGGGATAATGCTAGCCTCCGAGTCTTAAATGAAATCCAGATTCTCTAGTCATGTTAATAGGAGAGTCGCAATTTCATTACAAGACCGGAGGCTACCATTATGCATGTTAGTAGCCATCTAAGACAACATCGGATAAATGAGAGATTGGTTTGCAATAGTGATGAGCAAAATTTCTAGAATTAGAACAATCAGCAGCTTTAAGGATATCATCCAACTTACCTTCAGACCAGAAGGATTTCATGGCCATTGCACCCCTGATAGAATGTGGTTTGAAAATATTCAGATCGATACCAGCTAGATTCCTAACAATTTTAACCCATCTAGCAATAGAGGCAGAGGTAATAGCTTTGTGAGGTTTAACAAAGGAGATAAGTAATTGATTCACACTAGAGGGGTGAAGAGCATTCATTCTGAGATCATATTCTTTCATACAGTCTACAACACAGAGTTTTTTTTCGATAAGTCAAAATGTGGATAAAAGATAAAATCAGACATAGTCTTGGTTCTTCTATAGATTTCGAATTTAACTCCAAACATATCGTAGGATCTATAAGAGATATCTAGAGCTTTAACATCAGAAACCCTGCGGCAGGATATTAGACAAAGTAAAGTAGCAAGTTTAATTGAAAGATTCTTTCTGTTCAAAAGGGAGTTATCAGGCCAGCTAGAAAAATGATTAAGAATTAAATTCACATCCCAGAGAGATTGGTATCTTGGTCTAGGAGGTCTCCTTAATCTAATACTCTTAAGAAATCTACAAATAATGAGATTGTTACCTACCATTTTACCAATGATAAGAGCATGGCCTGCAGAAATAGCTGATCTAAAACAAATCATAGATCTATAGTTAAGGCCTCTTTCGAAATGTTCCTCAAGAAAGTTAATTATATGAACGATAGGTGCCTCCACGGAATCCAGGTTCCTTTCCATGAACCAACAAACCCAGACATTCCAAATGTTGTTGTAGCGGTAGTGGGTTCCAGGGGCCCATTATTCACCGAGGAGAGCTGAAGCTGTCGACAAAAGTCCAGCGAGATCATTGGATCTCCTGACACTCCCCAGGCAAGAAGGCTCAAATTCCCTGTTTGAACAAGAGGGGGAATTTGTCCCTCTATGTCGGTAAGAAGGTTTATCAGGGAAGGAATTAGGAAGGGGAGATCGTAGGTCAGTTCTAGGGCAGTAGGGAACCATGCTTGGGATGGCCAAAATGGGTTATCAGGACAATTGAGGAGCGTTGATGTCTCACTTTCTGAAGGACTCTCTGGATCATGGCAAATGGAGGGAAGGCATAAGCTTGATCCCTTCCCAAGATTGGAGAAAAGCGTTTACCGCTAGAGCACCCGGGTCGGGCATCCATCTGTAATAAGTCTCCAATTGGAATGTTAGTCTGCTCGCGAATAGATCTATTTGGAAAGGGCCCCAGAAATTGTTGAGGGAATCGAAAACAGATGTGTTGAGTTTCCAGTCACTGTAGTCTTAAAGGAACCCGGTGTACCAATCCGCACAAAGGTTGGATTTCCCGGGGTGATATTCTGCTCTGAGAGAGATTTTGTGTTCCAGGCAGAAAATCCAAAGTTTCTTGGCTAGGTTGGAGAGGTCTTTCGATTTGGTACCACCCAAGCGGTTTATGTAGGCGACAGCGGACATGTTGTCCATTTTCAGAGTTACTGATCTGCCTTCAAGAGAGTGTTTGAAACTCATCAGAGCATAAAGCTCTGCGGTTAACTCCAGGTAATTGATGTGGTGAAAAGATTCTTCCTGAGACCAAATTACTCCAGTGTTCTGATCCTGGAGACAAGCACCCCAGCCATGAAGGCTCGCATCTGATTCCAAAATAAAATCTGGCACAGAACCAAAGATCGCTCTGCCGTTCCATGCGTCCAGATGTTCCAACCACCAGGTCAGTTCTGAGATGGCCTCCTGGTTCAAGGAAACACGATCTCCGTAGCAGAGGCCTGATCTCAGAGCCCTTGCTTTTATTCTTTGAAGGGCTGGATAATTTAGGGGGCCTGGAAAGATAGCTTGAATGGAAAAAGAGAGAAGGCCCAAGAGTCTGGCTAATTCTCTTAAAGTGAGATTTTGTTGCTTCAGGACATGTCTTATCTCTTTCCTGATTTTGGAAATCTTATTTGGAGGAAGAAGGAGAAGGCAATTTGTGGTATCTACGGTGAAACCCAGGAATTCCATGGTCTTTGAGGGAGATAGTATGGATTTTTCCTTATTTATGATAAAACCCAGGCTTTCTAAAAGGTCTACAACAGTTTTCAGATCTTGTATGATTTGATTGTAATCTTGAGACAGGATAAGGATGTCGTCTAGGTAGATGATGAGACAAATACCTTTTTTTCTTAAAGATGAGGCGACTGACCTCATCACCTTGGTGAAACACCAAGGGGCTGAGGAGAGGCCGAAAAGAAGGGCTTGGAATTGAAAAAGACTGTTTTTCCAAATAAAATGAAGGAAGGGTTGATGTTCTTCTGCCATAGGAATGGCAAAGTAGGCATCTTTCAGATCTAATAGGACTAACCAGTCCCCTTCTAATAAGAGGTCTCTCAGAAGATGGATGCCTTCCATCTTGAAATGTCTGTAAACAAGGTATTTGTTGAGTTTCCTCAGGTTTATGACGGGTCTCCAACCTTTGTCCTTTTTTTCTACAAGGAAAAGAGTGCTTATAAATCTCATAAATTCCATAGGGGCCTCTATAATTGCACCTTTCTGAAGCATTGAGGAGATATCTTCCTCTATTATTTTCTCCTGATCTAAAGTGAGGGGAATTACTTTGGGAAGTGACTTTTGAATTGGAGTTTGGGTGAAAACTATAGAAAATCCGACCACAGTATTTAAAACCCAAGGGTCTTGAGTGGTAAGTTTCAAGTTGTGGTAAAAGAATTTCAGTCTGCCTCCCACTTTTGGTTTCGAAGAAAGGGGGGAGGATAAGGGAGAGAAGTACTCACTTTGAGGGTTGGTGTCGGCAGAAGCTCCTCTCGCTCTGAATCCTCTCGAGCGGAAGCCCCGCCCTCTTGCGCGGTTGGAATTGAGGTTGATTGGAGGGTTGGTATCCTCTTCCACCATAACCTCTAGATCTGGAATAGGGGCTGCGGTTGAAGCGGCCGGAAGATTGGCCCCTTTTTCTGGCCCTTCCAAAAAGGTTGTTCGAATTGAAGACCTTTTTCATGTTTTGATGGATTTCGTCCAAAGCAGTGAATGTAGAAACATATTTACTGAGGCTTTTAATTAAGTCTTCCCCAAAAAGTAAACCTTTAGGATTAAAAGAGGTTTCTTTGTCAGCCAAGTCGCTTAGTTTTGGGCTAATCTTGGTTAAGGCTACTCTTCTCCTCTCTGAGTTAAGGCCTGCATTTGCATTGCCTAGTAAGACAAGAGCCCTTTGATTCCAAACCCGAATTGAATGGATGGGTGTTGAGAGGGGAGTCATTAAGGTAGCTCTCTTCGACGGCGTCAATGATTTTAGTTAAGGGACCTGGAATGTCTAAGACTTTGTCTTGGCAGATTTTAAGGGACCTTTCTAATCCCTTTCGAGGGTCTCTACCAAGTTTAAAAAGGTAAGTAATAAGTTTGGGGTCTGGAAAACTCTATCCTCGATTGAAGGTCTAGTGCATTCTGCTCTTAAAAGGTTGCGAGTCTCCCTCTCCAAAGGGTTCCTTAGCCATTTAGTAATAAATTTGCATACATGTTCATGGGGGATCTACTCTGAAATCCTAGGATGTTTAATATTAAAAGGAGAAAACATCTCCTCTCTTAGGGGGTCAATGATACTATCTTTTGTGGAAGAAGGAAGATTGTCGTCAAAGAGAAGGGAGTCAATATCTTGTTCATCCTCATCGAGGTCAAGGATATATTCATCCAGGAATTCTGAGGCATTATCATCATGGTCATCAACATGAAAATTGTCATCATGTACGAATTGGAGACCATCTTCATCACCTTGAGCACATTGATAGTTTGTGCCGCGAGGGACACCCATAGAGTTTGTGCCGCTAAGGACACCTTTCAATCTTGTGCCACTAAGGACACCTGAAGTGTTCGAGGTGCGAGGACCTCCTGTAAATCTCGAGGTGCTAAGACCTCCTGTGCTCTTTGGGATAAACTCAATATTTTTTGACTTCTTAGATTTCTTACCCCTTGTTTCAGTGAGACAGTGCTCGTCTGTTAGGTCAGGTTCGGGGGAGTCATCCTCTTCAGAAGGGAATGATCTTTTTGAAGCCATGACCTGGGAAAGTAATGAGAACATACAGGATCTCATTTCCTTATGAATTAGATTTTTTATTCGCTCGTTATTAAAGCCAGATTCAGCGGCGCTAGCCTGATCTGAGATCTTTTTTTTAAATGTAAATTTTTTTAATTTAATATATCAAATATAACTCCCTTTTTAAAATATTTTTGTTAAATAAGGGTTTAAAAAAGGTGGGGGAGTCTAAATGGAGAGGGTCCAGTAGGACAAAGAGACTAACAGGTAGATTCATCATTGAAAAATCAGCTCACAAAGGGCTAGATTCTGAGAATCTGGCCCTTTGAGAGCGCAATTTTTGCATTTGGGATTCATCATCCCAAATGCAAAAATCGGTAATTGCGAATTCGCTAAATTGCGAGGAATTACATTTAAGGAATCTCTACTTGAGATTCCTTAAATGCAATTCATTAACCATTTTTGAATTGCGAAATCGCAATTTCGTGTCGCTATTAACCGCGAGGTCAAACCTCGTGGTAAATAGCGAAACCTTAGAAAAATGCTTTTAAATGCATTTTTCTAAGTTGCATGTTACACACTCACATGTCCTTTGGACATGTGTGTGCGCAACACCAATGTAGATTACATTTCAGGGGTGCTACAGGGTGTCCTTTGGACACCCCTAGCACCCTTGAAATCGCATCCTTATTTGAGATTAGCAAATTGCTAATCGCAAATAAGGAATAACTCCCCATTCATTCCTATGGGCCTAAAATCGCAAATAAGGAATAACTCCACATTAATTCCTATGGGCCTTTAGGCCCATAGGAATGAATGGGGAGTTATTCCTTATTTGCGATTAGCAATTTGCTAATCGCAAATAAGGAATGTGTAGGAATCGCAATTTATTTAGCGATTCCTACATGAATCCCGTTTTGCAATTCCTTAATAGCGATTCCTTAATAATCGTTATTAAGGACTCCCAAATCGGGACTTTGATGAATCTAGGGGTTAGTAAGGTTATCACTCAATAGAGTGAGTAAAATGAAAATATAGGGGGTTAAAACTGTTCTTAAAATGAAAGCTTAAATATAAATGATAAGATCGTCCAAATAAGGCCTTCAAATGTGCACAAGAATAAATATTTTGTCGAAGGCGAGTCTAGTTCCGAAATCGCCAGCTGATTCAAGACGCGAGTAACCGAAAACTCAGCTCGAGCGTCTGATCAGCTGGCTTGGTGGCTGAGAGGTAGAGGTAAGTCCCCTGGCAACACGCGTACGCGATGCGGGTGTTGCCAGGGTGAATTCCTCTAACGGCGCCTGCTCGAGAGGTCCCGGAGAGAAGGGAGCATCGAGCTGGTAAGCGCTTATTATTATTTTTTTGTAAAACAAAGCCCTAATACGAGAGAGAGCACGGGGGAGAGGAGCCTACGAGCGGCGATCCTCTCCCCCGATTACTTAATAGCTCGGGAACAATGAACGTGGGTAGGGAGGGTGGTTTCGGGCCAGAATCTATGCCGGTCTCCGTAAATTGGACAGCGGGAGAAGACGCCTGAAAAAGGGGGAATCATCCAATACTAACGATGTTAAAAGGAAATTGAGTAAAGCGCAAATCCAAATATATAACCTTAAGAGTAATACAAGCAGCAATAATACTAGAGCATTGGTGATAACATCAGCATATAAATGGAAAAGGAATAAATCAAACAGTAACAAGAGAAGTAGTGAACTTATCTGCTTGGAGCCGCATTTAAAAGAGGCTTATTGTTATGTGCTCATGCCTCTTATCTTTGCTAATGTTCTTATTTGGAACTTTGCTTTATGATGTATGCGGCTGCTTGGGTCTGCATTAAAAGTAACGTTCACAACAAAGTATTGTTGTGGGACAAAAACTCAGCAAAAACACTATTAGAGGGAGAATCTGGACAAACGTGGGCTGTGTGAAATTGATAGGTAAGAAACTTCACAAAATGGGGAAATTGCGTAGTTAGCCAACTTTTTACGACTTTGGGGCCACATTCGATCACACTGTATGAAATAATACACTCTCTGCACCAAAATAAGGCCAAACATTAGCAAAGACTAAAGGGTCTTTTCATGAAGAGAACGCAATGTTTTAAATATATTCATGAAAGAGAACATATTCAATAAATATTAAGAGTTTAAAAATTTAATAATGGCACTGTATAAAGTGGCATGTATATTTTTGAATAAACAAATAGATAAATAAAGGTAGCTAAAAAAAACATGAGTTGAAATGATAGATTGGACCACCAGCCTTTGCACTGAAATGGACTAATATTAGGTGGATGGGCATATGTGCACAGGCAAAATGTCATCGCTCACATGGAAGGGAGTCAGAGGCTGATGGTGGCATGCCCCGTCTCATGCTGTATGTGGTGGTGGGAAGACGCACAATGTAAAGCAAACTTCAACAGACCAGTGGATGAACAGGGCTTTGACTCTCTCTTCTTGTTCCTTCCAGGAACTTTACTGGACTGTGAAAACTCCCATTTGTCTGTGTGTAAATTTATTATGAATTTTTGACAGAAATAAGTCTGACAAGACTACTAAAACTGCCTACTGACCAGACAGAAAATAATCTTTTGTGAGGATGATCATTAAATGTGTTGGAATAAAAAAAAGGACAGCACATGCTCAAAAAAACTAATTGAAAACAATTTCAAATGACTGTGACGGATGCTCAAACCCAGGCTTTTCAATAGCATGAAACTCTGAAATCTCGACAATTGCAACATGGCATACTCACTGCCCCATAAATCGATAATCAGCTGCTGACATAATGAAAACAAAATGCAATAATTAGCTTTAATCTTTAAAATGTGTCATTATCATCCTAATTAAGGCCCTGGTGATTGCTTTAAGCCATTCAGAAGCCAGTGCCGGTGGCACCTTACCAGTGAGATTGAGCATGTCTTTCATGGGACAGGAGATGTTCAGAGAACAGCTGAAGGGAAGAGGAGATCTAATAATGGAAAATAGAGCTGCATCTCCATCAATATAAACCAGGGATGTGCAAAGTAGATCTAAGAGGACCAGATCCACACCATTTGTTCACTATACCCAATAACTACTTAAAATAGTTCCATCTACATCCATCATATGTAAATTAATTTTAGGTGGATATCCAGAAAATATGGGCAAGACCGATTTGGCAGATCCCCGGTATAATGTGTATCTGTAGGCCAAGGACTAAAATGTTAAATACATCTCACTCAAATGATGTTGTCTTACTGAGAGAAGGATTCTCTGAAAGTGGGGACTTTATTTGGCTCTAGTGTTTTATGTTGAGCCAAATACTATCAAGACTGCTATCAGAGAGCATTTTGCATATTCTTTTTATCAGGGTTTTAGAGAGCAGGCCACAAATTTACAGAGTTCTGTAGTCCAAGTGGAAACCAAATTTTAATAGTAAGAAATACATAATCATTTTCAATGGACAGTTTTTTTTAAAGAGAGCTTGCGTCAATAGGCATCATTTAGAAAGACATATACCCAAATTACCAGGAGTGGTGACACATTTGGATCATTTAATTTATTTCAGAACAATTTGTAGGACCTCTGCCAATTGTATTAAATGCAGACAGTGGCCCTGAACCTGCTTTTTTGAGACTAAGCACCCACCTCACCAACTGACTGAAAACAAATCTGGCGGGATCCCCAAATGGATCTATAAAATATTTCTATACTGTGCACGTAAGCCAAAAGGCTGTAGAACTCTGTACATATTCAAAGACAAGCATAAAGTTAACACTTTAATAGACTTTTAATAGGGGAGGAAGCTGGATAGTGGGCAAATGCCATAATAGCTAATATTTTCCTCAAAATGAATGTGTGTTAAACATACATGTCAACTGAAATGTAGACATAAAAGGTATTTTAACTTACTACAATCATTCTGTATTTCATAGGGGGAATAAGGATCAATCAAAAAACAACATTCTGTGTGTTTTCTTGAAAAACAAATCCAGCATATGAGATATATTGTGAGTCCAGGGGTCTACTGTGGTTACGAGCATCGAAAGGAATGCACACACACACACACACACATATATATATATATATATATATATATATATATATATATATATATATATATATATATATATATATACACACACACACATGTATATAAAATTATATATCAAACGTATGTAGTCGTTCCTTCACAATCACAATACCATATTCAAAGCTTGTGCCAATGCATGTAGATTGAACGGTTCTATCCGTTTAATGGCATCTAAAGGTTTTGATATTTTTAATACAGTACTGGTATTACTGGTCCATTAAAGGTTCTCTAAGAATGTAATGCGGTCCAGATCTGCTTTTCAGACAGTACTAGCAAAAGATTTCGTACATAAACTCCTCGACCAACTTCGTTATCTTGTCCACTAATTTCCTAAAAAGCCACTACAACCCAACCATGAACAGATTGAAGCTGATCCATGTAAGATTTTAAGCAAAACCACAGCCTGCATAAATTGCACCAGTGTAGATTTATTGTATCTATCGGAAATTCTGGTCTACATTGGCTGTATTGTACGAATGTTGGGCATCTCAGAATTTTAAAAAAAAGCAAAGATCAGACCAGAAGCTTTGGCGGGCGTTCTTCCGTTTCCTGTCCGCTAATGCAAGAACAGCATGGATTCATAACCGCGTGTCTTTAATACAACTTCCAATTGGTTCGAGGAGGATGAAACATTTCAGAACCAGATATATGCATACATATGTAAGACAACTCTGCAGCACTGGATTGAAATCGATCACATCCACAAAATGTTACAGATTGTCAGGCACAAGCGTATGATATTGTGATCTATGAGACCACAAAAAGGTGCTGTACTCAATTGCTGGATAGAGATTTTTACTTTGTCTGTTGATAGACGACACAGCAACAAACTACATGACTTTCCATGGTGTCATGACACTATCCAACCGACCATTCTTCAAAAGGTGAAAACCAACATTTTCAAAGACATCTAAAATTATTTAGGCCCATCCAATTGGACTACCCATCTTCCAGCAGAACCAGTCCTATTGATTTTACCTTACATCTGTTCAAGCTTCCATCTTTTTACATTTTTTTGTATAACATTTGGCTTCATTCCATCTGCTGTCTGTTCATTTAGCACCTGGAAGCTGTCTATGGAGACATGTGGAGGACAGTACAAATCCTGACCTTGTTACAATCTGTGATAGTTTGTTTATGTAATCGATGATGACTACAAACCTGCATTGTGTTTAATTATATGCACATAACAATATGGGTTGACTATGTTATATCTGACACTTGTAGCTCTTAGAAACATGAGATTACAAAATTGATAGATTGAACAGAAACAAACCGTAACAGAGCATTAAAAATTGTATTTATTTTTAAAGTGTATGGGCTGACAAGATGGGTCTGATGGTCCTGCGTGGCAGAATATGGTGTTTTACTCTCTATGTATCCAGTTCATTTGGCTAGTGTATTATCATACAACATCCAAACAGCTGAACTAACTACAGTAATTTTAAATAAGATGCATCACTAGTGCCCTTGAAATTCTTAAAAGTACTTTTTAGAAGGTGACCACTATAGTCTTCTATAATGTAGAGAGGAATACAAGGAACTCCTTTCTAAAATGTGTAACGGCCTGTGTGTATGTAGGTAAATATGCATAGAACCTGTTCATTGATATACTGTCTTTGAATGTAACTTCTGGAGGTTTATGTTTAGTGGGAGGCACCAACGCCTTTATCTCCACAATGCACTACCCTTACTGCCACAGCATCAGTACACTCCTCTTCCACTGTAAAGAATCCCATCACGTATAATTAGATGGGAATATGTACTTGCGTATATTCGAGATTGACACCCAATTGTCCATACATCATCGAGGTCTGGGCAATATCACCGCGGACCAGTGAAGCAGATGTTGGATCCTTCAGCCTACAGCCCATCACAACCTTAACTTCCTGAAGCATTTACCCTCACCTCTGACCCATCCCATTGCATTCTCAATTTTGGGATCCAAGTTCCCACCAGCAAAGGGCATCGGCCGTAGTTGGGTGTCTTAAGAAATCTAAAGACATTCCACACCTGAACTACAAGGCACTGCTGCTTCACTTCTGTACATTACTGGATTGATTACTGTATGGGCACTTATGGATGCTATCACATTATAACTATCTACTTATAGATGTATTTGTATCGTTTTAGGTACGTGTGTGTGCATAGATATATACCATAAGTGTGTGTCTGTGCATATAAATATATATGTATGTATATAAGTGTATTTATATACATATACATGCTGCAATTTACCAAGAGAACTGCATTTTTTCCTCATTAATTAAGTCTCCCTGTATCTCAGTTAATCCGTGGTAACATTTCAGTTCATCGATAGCCAGTCACGATAGTCGCCGTTCTAAAAAGCAGACTCGTTCAGTCGCAGAGAACCACTAATGCCAACTTTTCATACATGGACCATTTCAGGTCTTTAGAGGGGAGGACTTTACATTGACAAAGGAATCTCAGAATGAAGACAAAATCGGGCTTAACTCGTTGGCAAGAGTGAAAATTCAACAGGATTAACATCTAATGAAACAGAAGGTCATTTACAACATACTATTTCTTAACTAGCAAGTTGCACAACTGTGAATGTGCCAGATACAGAAATTCTGCTGCAACTTTTTTTTTAGCTCATAGTGGAAAATGGTTGGGCCAACATATTGCCACTGCCTAAGTTTAACAGGTAATTCTCCCAATTCACTTGTTCAACTCGGTCCTGTAATGGCAGTAAATATCTAGTGACTGCTGTGTTTGGTGGTTCATGTGCAATAAGTTTCAACTGGTCAGGCATAATATTCTGGAGAAACACATCACCAACGTGAGTGCTTAATCTAAGCAATGACCTGCAGTAATGTCCTAAATTATGTTGTATGCAACACGTATGCCAGCTACAGTACAGGAGTAGACACCATGGCTGGTGACACAGTGGATATGTACTGCATCTCCACAAATGCAAGAGTGCCAGCATGGCCAATCCACCCGGTATCCCACGCCCATATAAGTTAAGTATCAAAAGTTGCAACCACAGAATAATAGTTTAAATTGATCCCAGCAGGACCAAAACTTCCACCAGGCCTGGCTTTTGAGACTAGATATACTAGGCATCTACCTCCAAGTCCATTGCTGCCAGGGCTACTTGTGTCTATAAGCTGCAAAGACATCCTGAATTAGGGCATAAGAAATGGTGAAAAGTCACTTAGCCTAAAATACATTAACACATTGTTACACTGTCTTTCAAACGCCTCTTAATGAGCCCAAATGTGCTAGTAAAATTTCCCAAGGTATCTGTCACTCTAAAGCTCAAAAGAATACCACTATGGCAAACATGTGATAACACAAACCCAGCAAGATGTTAACACAGCCTAAAAAACGATGGATATTAGACTCCAAAAGCAATATATACTGGGGATAAAAACTATCCACCAGACCCCCCCAAAAGATTTAATCCAAGTACTAAAATACTATTACCTTAGTACTGTATGAGTCAACCACATGGTACAGCCACTTAATGTAATGAGTTGGTCCCAGTAGTCAATAATAACTACATGATGCTGCACGTTTTTGGGCCTGATTAACAATACATTCATTTTGGGAGTATGTAAAATAGTACTTCAATAGAATGACTTCACATACTACAAACTGCAATTCAGAAACTTAAGGCTGGATATCTCCATCCCTATCTACCCTTTTTTTTCGGTATGGAAAATTTACACACCGTTAACAGAGATCTCCGCATATGTAACTATAGGAATTATTAGTAAAATTGGAATGGACAAGGGGGAGTGGGGAGAAAATGGGGAACAACTGCTACAAAATTGGTGGGTTATCGGAAAGGAGGGGTTTAGGGAGGGACATTCTAAAACTAAAGGCACATTCACTTAAGAGTAAGACAATTACTATTCACAAAATACACCTCTAATTCTACTATAGCCTTATAGTGCCAAAACATGTTTAAATATACTCCAGCCCAGGCTTGGAGTAAGTCAAGTGCTACACTTGGCCAATCACTGTTACTGCAGAGGTGTGCTGTTATATGAACATTTTATAGGAAATAATGTAAAAATGAATTAATTTAATAAATAAAATATTTATATATATATACACACACTAATACACATATGCATATATACATAGTATATTGTTTCAAAACTTAAGTGTCAATAAGGCTTCATTATTAGATTTAATATTATACATGAATCGAAAATAATTGAAATGATATCTTCAAGTTAAAAAGTCTTAAAATGACTGAAAAATATTAAAATTAAAAATATAACTTACAAACATTTAAATAAAAAATGAAATGCAAATAAAAATGTTAAGAATTGTGTGATTTTAATTTAAAAGTACTCTTAAAAATAATATTTTCACCATTAAAGTATTCAGATTAATTTAAAAGTTAGCACAAACTTAATTATAAGAGGGAGTGTGTTGCATATTTTTTTAAGTGGTCGCAGGTTAAAATTATTTGTATGAAACGATTTTACATTATTTTATTAAAGTATGTATTTATTGTTAAATAATATATTTTATTCAATTTCCCAATATTATCCTTTAGGGAGATCTTTGCTACGGTGGTGGAGATCTCCACAAGCAAGTGGAAATTTACTAATAGTAACTTTACAGTTGAAAATGTAGTCGTAGGACTCCATGTTCACACAGGAGGGAATGGAGACTCTTAAGTCGACATGTGGATGTACAGCTCCACTCAGAAATGGTGAAATGGCAAAAAAGTGGAGATTTACACCTAGATTTAGGAGAGAACTACACATGAAAACTCACATTTCTGAATTGTGCTCAGTATATCACCAGGCTTCCACACTGTCCAAAAAACTGCAAAACCTTTCATTGTAGCAATCTTGCAATGGTAAAAACAATAATGAACATATTTTTTTCATGATTTAGCTTTAAACTACTGTACACCAGGCCCTAAACTCTTTATTAATTCATTTAAGTGTGCCTTTATATTTATTGATAATAAAAAGCAACCACATTTACGCTATGGTCAGGGCAGTTGATGTTCAGGCCCTAATATTTAAGAAACAGAAAAAAGAACCTAATTTATCACAATTCTCATAATTTATCCCTGCAACATGCACAGAGTGGAATTAGAGCCGGGGTCTCCAACCTTTTCTGTAATAGGAGCCACTGAAATTATTAAAAATCCTCCAGAACTACTAATATTAAAGATGTAGAAATAACCATAACGGACAGGATTGCATTAGTGGCCAACTTATGCAAGATTACTAGCAATGATCACCTCTGCAATTCAAGCTCAGTTGCCAGTAGTGATGAAAAAATGCTTTGTCAATCATAACAGTCATAACTGCAATGCTCTTGTCATCAAGTTAATAATATTAGTCATAGTCTCCCAAACACCAATTGATTTTTATCACTAAAATATAAACTTTAAATTAGTCGGGCTGCTCCCGTGAATCAGTAGTGGGACAGGGAGGGAGGAAAGGGGGGCAATTTAAAAAAAAATATATTTTATCTGCCACCCGGCCAGCTGACTGGCTGCTTTTTCCGTCCTCTTCCTGGCTTTTGTTGGAATAGGAAGCAGGAAAGGCTCCCCTAAACCAATCACAATGCTGGATTGCAGCATTGTAATTAGCAGGCACCCAGGATCCCCTGAGCCAATCACAACGCCTCAATGCTGTGTTGTGATTGGTCGGAGCACCGTGGTTCGGCGCTCAGATGGAGAATTGAAGCCTGGGCATGTTTTCCTCCCATGCTGTAATGCAGCCTGGGTGGAAAACAGGCAAAGTGTGCATGAATGTTTGGCTGGGCCCAGAGGGCCGCACTTAGGAGGGTGCCACCACTCCTCCACCCGAGCAGCCAAGCCTGTCCCACAAAACTGTCCCAGCACAGAAAAATGAAATGATAATAACTTCTTGTTATCATTTTATTTTTCCTTTTTTTGCTGTGCTGAAAGGCAGTGGGGCGATGCTCCTCCGCCTAGCGGAGGAGCGGTCCATTTTTTAAAATATATTTTGGAAATTCAACCGTTTTTCTCCAAACATCAGCTTATGAATCCTGCAAATACACATTTTCGTTTCAAACACACACTTTTACAATTTGGCATACACACATGCATTCATTCAAATAACCACAATGTTCTAATTTAGCTCACTGTGCTGCGCACAGGAGAGCTACTTACAGGTGTCTGGAGAGCTACCAGTAGCTCCCCATCTACTCGATGGAGAAGACTGGATTAGAGGGATAGGAGGTGGAGGGCAAACATTTTTCTGTGGTCAGCCTTATCCCCAGAAAAATCACACTTTTTCATTGAAAGTGTTGTAGAAGTAACTACTAGTTTCTTATTATCTGCCAATCTCCCCACATTATGCTCCATGTTTCTATCCTCCCAAGTCTCCAGCTTTTCCCCGACTACAGCCAGAATTCCACTGCTCCTCGCTCTTTGAAATGCAGGCTGCTGACTCAAAACAAAGATCACACACACCAAGTTTTCAAACAAGCAGAATTGCCTGCTGCCTCTTACACAGGGAGACAACAACTCCTTTGCTTATTTCTTCATATAGCTGGACCGTGAAAAAGTGTTCAAACACCTGATGTTTTAAAAATTTCTGTTAACTGACTCCTATTCGGTCGTTCTCTTGTTTGCTGGGCAAACAGGCGGAGACGAAGCCCTCGCCCTCTTTCGACGCACTTTATGAAAACGTTCTCTCAGTGTCCCCGACTTCGAAGTCTTGAGCACCTGAACCCTAGTTTGTATAGTTCCAAGATGTACATAAGTTGTGCAGTTTGCTCTCTGGGCCTCACTTCCTCTATTCCCTTCCTGCTCCAATGTACAATTCCTCACTATAAGATGCGCCAAAGGGTTTTGCCCATTCTGTGTCTATGGGAAAATGTGTTCATGCATATGGTCTCTTGTTTGTGAACATGGCTGAGAAGGACCTATCCCGCTACGCCTCCTTCTCTTGAACTTCCAAATCAAGCTTCCAATGACGTCATACGTGCTGCATCAAGACGCACTGCCAAGACGTAATATGCCACCGCCTCGGAGTTTAGCGCTGTCTACACGTGACATTGGACAAACAGGGATGTTTAACTGTGACTCTGCTATTTATTCCTCGTAGGATTCTGTCATGTGTTAATGAGTTGTTAATAATGTAAATAGTATGTAAATAGTATAGTATATGTTAATATTAACAATAGTATTCACAAAATAAAATGTGGCTAAATACGGCGTTTCCTGTCCCAATGTCATAGAGGGTACCACTGATTAATCCTTTGTGTTACGAAATAAAATGCTCTTGTCCTGTTTTTCCAAGTATTGCTCGCCCAAACAGATGTTGCTGTTTTTAAAATGTTTCAATTATTAAAAGATGTAAATAGGCCTTCGCAAAAATGTATAGCTTTTCCGACAGGTCAACCAGTGCTTGCAGAAGCCGGTAGGGTTGGACAAAATGTAAACCACGTGTCAAGCAGGTGAGAGATTTCACGACAAGATGGCAAAACTAAGACGTGTCAGTCACTTGCAAGGTGGACAAGGATATTTTTCAAGAAGCCGGTTGAGTCAGGCCCGTGGCAGAGTCAGTTGTCAGTCTTTGCTGAATATTCTAGACCGGCGAATCGAAACCTTTTGACTTCTGTGAACCCCCACTTAATTCATTACTAGAATCCTGGGACCCCCACTGAGTCATTATTGGAAACTGGGGACTCCAGGCATAAGCAATTTCTATGATTTGAGCTTCAAAACAATGCACAAAAATAACAAAAACAAGTATACACCACACAAATGCTTAAATATTGAAATATTTTCCTTAATTCACAATCACATATAGAAAAATGTTCACATTTTCATTTTTGGTTCCTTATTTGTATATACTTTAATTTTAATGTATTTAATTTAATAATACTTGATTTTGTAATGCAGTCGTGGACCACACACAGTAGGCCTCATGCACCCCCAGGGGTCCTCATACCACCGGTTAAGAACCACTGTTCTAGAGCCTAATCTATCACTGAGGTTGATAATGATTTCTTGATGATGAAATTTGTCTCTTGCGCATGCAACACTCTGCTTGTAGGGTCTGAAAGCCTGCCTCTACTTTTACTTGTTGGCTTGGAACCAAAATGGTGCTGAAGCTTCCTGTGGTTGGGGTTCAAAGGTAGGTGCACTGCTGAGATATAAATAAGTGAATACAGAAAGGTTCAAAACTGGAAACTACAGGAAGCAAATGGTGAAACCCGCCAATCTGATTGTAGCACAGCAAAAAATAAACATGGACGGATTGGCAACACATTCCAAAGTACAGTGTAAATTACAAACTGAAAATGCACTGAATAGAAAAATCAATAGTAAAGCATGAGACTATTCAGAAATCAATTCAAGGCATAAAAGGACTGAAAAGGAGATGCATCCCTAGGGAAATCTACATACCCAAATTCCAAGACATACTTTGAGCAATTTAAATCCCATAGTCAAGATGCAACTGAAAACATGTTGATGAAAATGCTAAAATGTGAAGCTTCAACTTTTATTTAAGGGTTTACCATAAAAAGACTAAAGTACTCTGGGACTATTAGCAGTACATGTGAATCTAATCATGTTTCATTTATAAAAGTGGAATACAATAGAGCAGAAGAAATAAAAAGTGAGAAAACAATTATTTTACATTAAAGTGGTTGTAAATCTGTTTGCGGAAAGGGGCAAATCAACAGTGCTACAAGGTGTAGAAGAATACGTACTAATATGGAAGACACTAAAGAAACAAGCAATGGCCCTATTTTTTAACATGATGTAGATCTAATCATTTTTTCATTTATAAAATCTGTTTGCAATCGAGCAAAAAAAAAAGAAAAAACATTTGATAATAATGTGGTTATAACATTTGCAGTGGGGGGAAATAGGGCAAATGCATTTGATAATAATGTGGTTATAACATTTGCAGTGGGGAGAGATAGGGCAAATGCTATAGATCTACAATGTGTAAAAGAATAAAAGGCAATTTGTTGGATATTTGCCTGAATCCAGCTATTTGGTATTTTCTCAGTGAGCGACATGGGGATATGTAGGCGGTCGCGAGGTTTAACTTGGATGGGTCCTGTACAAGCCTTTTTCTTTTGAGGAGTGGTGTTAGTCAAAGGAGTATAATGACCCCTTTTTTGTTTACCCTGTACATTAATGATTTTGGGGTCCAGGTAACTTGATAAGCAGGTGCATTGCACCGAATAGGTTCCCGCCAGATCCCTGCTTTGCTATATGCAGATGATACTGTTCTATTGGCTACAACAGCACGGGGTCTCCAGACCCTGTTAGACAGATTTGTGAGCTATATAAATTATTTAGATCTTTCCACCAATTATTGCAAATCACAGGTAATGGTGCTGGAGCCAAAAAAGACCAAGTCGAGATATTTCCATGTACAGGGCCATAGTCTGTCTAGGGTGAAGGTATACACCTATTCAGGTGTGGTTTTTGACGACCAGAACACGTGGACCCTGCTACTTAAAGCTAAGGGATTAGCTCTCGCAAAAACTTTATCCACACTGTTCTCTTTCTCCACCAGAATTGGGAACAAACCACGGAATATTCTGATTAAGATTTACCAGGTCAAATCTGACGTACTTGCTACCTTTGGTAGCGATGTATGGGGTTATGTCAATCTAAGGGAACTCCAAGTAGTCAAAAATGGCTTTTGAAGGTGCCTACTCGTGGTACTGGCCTCTACTTCTGTTTTTACTTGAGTTGCCTTTCTTTCTGACTTTATTGCACTTTGCCCCTTGATTAGATTGCTTAATATTTGGCTACGACCAGAAAACCATCTGGGCAGAGAGGTCATTAAGGACTGTCTGGGGCGTGTCGGTTGGAGGTCAATCAAATGGTTGATATATATTAGGGACACCTTTGCTTTGTTTGACTCGCCCACTTCCATCTCTAAAGCTGAAATTTTCTGGAACAGGGACAACGTTTTACAGTGGAGGTCATCTGAGTGGGAAGCCATTATGGTCGTAAACCCCATAGTTCATGGCCATGCACTGATCAAAACAGGTACTGCCAATGAGCTCTATTTGCTAAGAACTATTAATGTTGATCATAGATTTCTCCTCACTTGGGGGCTCATTATGATGGCGGAAGGACCGCAACCGCCGGGACGTGAGGTCCACATTTCTCCCACTGCCATCATAATTCAGACCGCAACCGCGGTGGAAGCAAAACTCGTCCACCACAGAACCGCCCAAGGCAATCGTTACGAATGCCCGGCGGAGCGGTCTGCATTCACAAAATGGTGGTGGTACCTAGCAAGCACCGCCTGCCAAATTATGATGTGGTCTTCAGCCAGCCTTTCCATGGTGGTGCAACTGCCATTAAAAGGCAGGCAGAGGAGGTCGTTACGGGCCCCCCTTGTGGTCGGGGGAAGTGAGGGTGCATTTGGGGTGTACCCATGGTACCCCTCAACATTTCAGTGCACCAAGTGGCAGGCACAGTGTAGTGCCTGCCATGTAGTGCAGTGAAATGCACAACATGCTCTTTTTGGCATTGAGGCGGTGCTGCTGTCAGCAGCCACCGCCACAATGTTAACAGTGTGGAACAAGACCGCTGCGGTGGTGGTCCCATCATAATAGGGTATGCGGGACCGCCGCATGCATGGCGAACAGTCCTGGTTCATGCCACCATGGCGTACAGAGCCAGTCCATCCGCCATCGTAATGAGCCCCTAGATTCAGGTTTTACCAGTTCCATACATTGTTAGCTTTTACCAAACCTGATGTCTGGTGTACAAAATGCCCTTGTACTTGTGATAATTTTTCCCCTCAGAACCTATTGCACTTTGTTGTTTTGGTGTTTTTTATGAGTCTCCCGATGGGTGTTTTCGCTTCTTTTATTAAAAATGTTGCACTTTGTTCAAGTAAAGCCTGCCTTAATGTACCCACAGTAATTCCCGGGTGCATATTCTACATATGTTATAGCTTGCTTTCTTGCCTCCTCTTTGAGGTTAAGAAAGTCATTTGATGAGGGGAGTGATTTTGCTTAAAAGATTTGAGCCATATTTGGGAAGAAGTTGTTTGTGGATGTGCATTTTATTCTGTCTTTTAATTTTTTTTTAAATGTGTTGTACGAATGTTTATTGTTTTTATTGATGCAAGCTGATCATTGATAAAGTATTGGGAAAGGTACATAAATTTTTATGTTTCTATTGATATAAGCGATTCATCGTCATAGTACTTGGAATGTTTTTATTTTTTGTGCAAATCATTGTGTGTATTTTTTATGTTTCTTGTACTTTTATGGTCTTATTAAGACCGAATAAGTTTGCTTTTGACTTTAAATTTTCAAAACAATATGGTAAGAGCCTAAAGAAAGAAGCATTGGTAAAACCACTGGTGATCATTTTTGTATGTGTGTACCAAGAAATAGGCTCTGCCAATATTTGCTTGTGTAAAGTGTTGTTAAACAAAGGAGGAAAAACTAAATACCGAGGAGATCCCAAATACACTTCTTAAGGGATTTAAAAAGGCAGTTGCACATGAGCCAGCTTAAAAATAAAACAGTGGACTGTGTACTTGCAAGTACTTAAAAAAAAGTGTGCAGAAACAGGGAAGGAAAAAACGTGCCATGTCCTAATTTACTTTCCAAAGGATTTCGAACTTCAACAAATGCAAATGCTTAGCCATTTGGTGCTGTGTAGCAGAATGAGGCAAAGACATATGGGCTTCCCAGAGAAGAGACAGCTCCATTCCAGTCATGCTAAGTACACCTTCTGCCTCAAATACAGGCCAGCTAAGTACAGCGCCATGTACCTCTTTCTAGCGTGATACATGCTGCCTTTGAGTGCCAAAGCCCAAACTGTCTTGCAACATGTGGAACACAATAGATTAAAAGAAACACACAAACAACCTAATAAAGATCGCTCTTTAGTGCATTCCCGGACAAAAATATACCAAGAATACCAAAAAAAGGCACTGGTAAGCAGTGCTCAGATGAACTAGGAGGAACAGGGAGTAAAATGAAGAGCATGGGGCTTGGGATATGAGAGGTATGCAGCACATGAGGCAGGAGCAAAAAAGCAAATGTACAGACCCATGGAGTGGCCAAGAAAAAAGAAAAACATTGGTTGCTGTATGTAAGCAGGGGATGGAACCAAGTGACCCAAACAAAAGGATGGTAACAAAACTATGCTCCGGAGAAGAGAGACAACCACACACAGAGGAAGGACAAACTATTGATTAGGAAGTGAACAAATACCAAGAAATGCAAAACATCACAAACAATTTACTGATTCAATACTTATGTTAAGAAGTGGTACTGTATAAGTCCGGTTTTGGTAAGTGACATCTAAAAGCTGCATGTAGGTGAAACCTCAGAAAAGAGGCAGGATGGAGGGTAAGGGTAACAAGTCTAAACATGAATGCAATGACTTAGCATGGGACAGGAAAGAAGGACACAGTATGGTTGAATGAAACACCTACCACCTATCCCGAAATAGGCACCCTATTTTAAACATATTAGTAACTTTTTTATAAAGCACCTGCCATTTTGTCGCGCTGTAACTAACGGTGTCCCTATTACACAACTTTAAAATACTCAGGGGGATATTCTCAAGAACTGGCGAAAACTACTGCTAACCTCAGATAGCGTGCGTGCTAGCTGTGTTAGCGGCGTAGTCACAACACGCCACTAACAGGCGATAGTTTCAGGGAACGGTGGTGAAAACTGCCGCTAACATCAGCGTCAAGGCGATAGGATATCTGGTGTGAGTGGGCAAAAACTACTGATATGCCCATTAGCGGCAAAAAAACTCAAGTTAGCCAGCCCAACATTAGTTTTTTTTTCTCTAATGGAAAAAATAGCCTATCAGTCAACATTCAATAGAAAATAGGTCTAAAACCCCATAAATTGCAGAATGGAGCAGCCTGGGCCAAGTGCAGCACACATCAACAACCCCTGCAAGCCACCCAACATCCAGGAGGACCAGGATGAGAGTCAGGATGCCTTGCTGGACCTGCTTCTGGAGCCTGGATGCCTCGCTGAACCTGTATCTGGAGCCTGGATGCCTCGATGGACCTGCGTGTAGAGCCTGGATGCCTCGCTGGACCTGTGTCTGGAGTCTGCGTGCCTTGCTGGACCTGCGTCCAGAGCCGGGATGCCTGGCTGGACCTGGGTCTGGAGCTTTGATGCCTCGCTGGACCTGTGTCTGCTGCCTGGGTGCCTCGCTGGACCTGTGTCTGAAGCCTGAAGTGGGATGCGGAGGAGCTGTGGAGTCGATGAGCTGTGGCGGTAGACATTGAGGCACGACAAACGCAGCCGCAGTCGGTAGTGGGTGTACCTGCCGAGCAGTGACATGGGGAGGGGGAGGGCAGGGCGGGGGTAGTAATCTATAGATTACGGAGCTTTACAGGTAAGCATATAAATGAATAAAACGAATTTTGTTGCGTGCTTATTTACCTGTAAAGCTCCATAATCCATAGATTACTACCCCCACCCTGCCCCTGCCCCTCCCCCCCACGTCACCGCCCGGCAGGTACACCCATTAACAACCGCGGCTGGACAAACGCCCCCACCAGATGGTGAAGTCTGGCAAATCACATGGAGACATGTTGCTGACCTGTGCGAGGAGACCGCCTTGTGCACCTTGGAGTTGTTAATAGTAGAGGCGCTCCTGCGCCCCAACACAGGGAGGTCTACATCGCATATTACAATCGACCACTGCACCGGGGAGCACGGAGGGGATTACCAATGGTGGGTGCTGCCTCTCTGCATCACAGGCCAGATGATGTTGGGCTGGTCGGACGCTGTGGAGGGTGAGGGCCCTGAGCTGCGTCGAACTTGTGATTTTGGGAGCGCTGCAACTTCACACCTAATGGGGCCCTGCTGCATCATCTGCATTGAGAGGTTCACCAGTGGACTCGGCGGCGACTGCTGTACCCAGGCTTGTGAAATCCCACCAGGCTGAGGCTCCTGCTGGCTGAGTCACAGATTTGGAGAGAGTGCAGCAGATTGCGCCACGGTGTAAATGTCCTGGTAAGTAGAAGGTGGGACGCGTAGCGCAGGACGCCTGGGGGTCATGTCGCCCAGGCCTAGCACACGTAGATGACACACCCCCAGTGGCGGCTCATCCGATATTGTGGAAGAGCGTCGCTCCACTGCTTTCAAGCAGTGCAGAGGAGGAACAATCATCATATGATGATAACTTACTGATGTAACCATGCTATGTTTCCTTTGCGGTGGGAGGGTGGGTAGGACTGCTCCAAGCACAGGGCAAGGGTTGGGCAGATTGGCATGCCCACTCAAGTGCGCAATCACTGTTTGGTCGGCCCACTCAGGCCGCCCAAAGCAGTCATGCGCACTTCCCTGTTCGTAATGCAGGCTGCATTACAGCCTGAATGGAGAACATGCCCACCCCTCCAGCCCCTGGCTGCATGCCTTGTCCTGTTGCCAATTACCAATCCCACCGCCGCATCCCAGCATTGTGATTGGCTCAGGGGAGGGAGCCTGGCTGCCTAATTCCTGTTCCTAGAAGCAGATGCAGGAGAGCAGGAGCAACAAAGACAAGGGACCCGGCTTCGAGGTAAGACTTCCCTTATTAAAATATTTACAACACCTGCTCACACACATCCATGCCACCTCCAGTGTTCTTTCCAGCGTTTACCACCTCACAGCTGTCCAGTCTGCCCCCAGCACTTCTCAATGGTAGCCGCTGTGCACCCATGCACAGCGGGTGTACCACTTGTGTGCCAAAGGCACATACGTGGTTGCGACACATGCCATAACATTGCATTCCATTCCAATGAATACTAATACCAGGCACATTACATCAGTAGAGTAGGTGTTGCATAGCGGAGACATTAGTATCACTATTCCCACTTCAGTGAGTGCAACCCAAAACTAACCTTTGCACCCCAAACCCAACGTGAGCCCTGGAATTCCTTTTTGAGCACCCATAACACACCCAAAAATCTAATTTGACCCAAATTCACACCCCAATTTTCATATTTTACCCCAAAAAACACACCAATTTTTATATTTTACCCCGAAACACACCCCAATTTTTATAATTTACCCCATTACACATGCCAATTTTCATATTTTAAATCCGAAACGCACACGCACCCGAAATTATTTTAACTACCCTATTACTGACTTCACAATGTCTTGTAATCATATGAGATGTAAAGGCACCTGTGTTGTCGAAGTTGCGTTGTTAATGATGTACTGCCTGCATTGTAAAGGTCGTCTCCTGTGCAAAAGGCAACCCATAGGCTATGCCGTTTGCGTCCGTCTGCCCCTGGACCGCGCTCAGCACCAAGGAGCCTTCCTCTTGGACACTCCACCGCTACGACACCAACACCCTTCTCGCCATGAACCCTGGACGCCACCTCGCCTGCCAAGACCAACCTCTGCTCCAGACCGGACATCGCCATCACTGACGGCTGAAGTATCTCCCACAAGCAGCACCCCAACCGTCAAGCAGGAGGCATTGCCATCAGCTACAGAAGCACACTCCAACTGACCATGCACTCTAATAACCCAAGGGTGAACATGGACCACAACTCCCAAGTCCGGACCATGCCCAAGCACATCCTATGCGGCACCCTCATGTACAGGCCCCCCAGGCCATGGCCCCCATTCTCCAATACCATTGTAAACCTTATTGCACCCCAGGGTCTCCCATCCATCGACAACATCCTACTGAGTGAACTCAAGTTCCACCTGGACAACCCCAGTGACCAATCAGACGCAAGCAGCAAGTCACCTCAACAAGCCACATAGCAGGTCACATGGTTGAGCACGTCGCCTCCACCAGCAGGAACTTCAACTACAGCCACAACAACGGATTCTCCTGGACCGACCATCATTGGTAACATCACGTCTTCACCTTGCCCACTGGACACCACTCCCATCAGCGCACCCACTCGCAGCTGGATCAAGGCCACCAAAGAACGTCTCGTCAACTCCCTCCACACCAACACTCCACCAATGCTTCCAAACAATGACACCGCAGCACGCAATCACTACCGAAGGATCTCCAACAGCGCCGACATTTGAGCACCCCTCATGAATAGCACTGCGTCAGTACCTTTCGCCTGCCTAATGGCAGGTGCGAGAATGGCGCAGTGCCACAGTGATAGGCTGGCCCCATGCATTGATGGAGTTGCATCATGGTTGTGACACGACTGCAGCAAAGCGTGCCTTTAGCACAGACAGATGCGTCAGGATTCCTGATGTATCTGTCATTACTTGCGTCTGGAGCACTGTCCAGTGAATACAGTGCATCCATGCAGTCACATGAAGGGCATAATGAGTAGTGTTGCAACGCTGTCTTGTCGCAACGCTGCACCACTTTTCATGACTGGGGCCCAGGAATGTGCACTATCTTATTGATGGTGCACATTCATGCACTGTAGTTTTGTCGCAGGGCAGTGCTGCAACATTTCTGGTAGCACTGTCCAGCACCAAAACCTGGTGAGATGAGGCCCCAAGTGTTGTCCCCATTTTCTGGTCTTAAGTAACTGGCTTTAACTGCAGTTAAGGACAGTTTTTGTGGGCTTCAGGACTTCAAGGATCCCCTTATGAATATGGAGTAGTGGGCTTTGCAGTTATTTTTGCGCGGGAATGCCTCTCCTGCATATAATTAATGCTAACAGAAGTAGCGCTCTTTATTACAGACGTTTTCGCCTAAAATCTGTCGCTAACAGCTGTTAGCGACAGCTTGAGAATATGGCGATAAAAATATTGCCGCATTGGTGGCAGAAAAGTGCTGCTAATGCTGCGATATCTCTTGAGAATATGCCCCTCAGTTTATCAACCATAGAGGGATGACAGGCAGAGTTGGCCAGACACAGGCTCAAAAATGGGACCTGTTGGTGACAGACAGATCATAACAGCAAGAAGCACTTTATGCATCAGGTTAATATATTAGATGCTCTGGTTTACCCCTTGGAGTATACAATTTAAGGTTAGAAGGGCCAGATCGAGGCAGATTTTCTGGGTTTTTTAAGCATCCATGTAAGAGAAATGTACATGTAATTCTAAATGGAGCACATTTATTGCAAAACTATGATTTGGATCTGGACTCGCGGATCTACCTTTGACCCCATGGACATAGTTGTTTCGGATTTGAGCATGTTTCATTTAGATCACATAGGTATAGTTCCTAAGAGTACACACAGGGTGATAGTACAAGTGATACATTAGGACAACATATCCACTGTAATGTGCAGCAGTATGAATTGCAGTGAAAACAAGCATTAGCAAACTAATCGTGTTTTCTTGAGCAAGCTAATGCACTGATTATTTTTTTTAATGTATTTATTGCAAGCCTATACTTCAAATTAAAAAAACTGAACAATAGAAATGCAATAGTCACACTCTTTGAACTAGCTTTTCTAACTGAAGAGAAAGGAACTATTTCTAGGCGTATGCGAACAATGTGCAGAGGCTTTGTGCAGTCACAAAAAGTGAAGCTAGCCAAAGGGTAAAGTGGTCTGACTCTGCCCCAAGCAGCATGATGTGCTGATTGGAAACAAGTTATGAAGGATAATTTAATAGGCTAACAGATGAAACCCACTTCCCAAAAGCCTCTCTATGTATAGTGGTATATACCTATTTTGTTTCAGAACCACAGTAGGCTGGCTATGTTTCACTCCATCTTCACATTAAACTATGAGTTATTTTAACATTTCAAACTAATGTATCAACTGGCACCTCTAAAGCATGGATACAGATGAGGCTTTTACATAAAATAAAAGCGGAGTAAGGAAACAATGGGTTGACAACACCCAAGAGGTATCTGGGTCCCTGAACAAAAATTTAAAAAATGTAGCATGTTTGTTCAGGAAAAAAAAAAGTCCTATTTCACATTGAGTATCAAATCCTAACATTATCCTTGACCATTTTGACACAAAGTTTGTGTGGAAAGAATGTTATATAATTGAACTTTGTAACTAATCTGTGGATCTGATGCATGTTCAAGGCATTTTATGGATAAGGCTGGCCTACTTCCTGTGACATAGTATTGTTCAGATCCAAAACTTACCATAAGAGCAGCCAGAAACAAGATGGGCAGCATGAAGACCGGGTACTGCTACGCACAGTGACTGAAACAGCATCATCTGGTTCCGAGGTCAAGCGCCCTGTGGAATTGTCCGTTTAAGTGGTCTCGGAAACATAAAAAACAGTAGTTGTGGTAGGGTCAGTACTGACTTGCTTAAGGCGGGCCTTGGTCTAGAGTGACACAGTGGGTGAAAAACAATGGATTGGAATACTACTCTGAGCAAATTGCCAGTGGTTAGACATTTTTATTTATTTATGTATTTAATGTGATTTTATATAGCGCGAACATTACCCGAAGGTGTCAGAGCGCTTTACAAAATAACCAGTTGCGTTACATAAGGACTTTGGATTACATGAGTTATGTAAGAGATATAAACAGGAAAAAATTGCAAATGTACAAGTGGAGCGAAAGGAGGGAAAAATTGCTAATGTACAAGTTGTAAAGTCACTCAAGAAAGCATTCCTCCCATCACCTTTTCTATGATTGAGGATTTCTTACCCCAAAGACCTCATTGAGAAGTACAAGTGTATTCCTGAAAGTCAGAAAAGAGAAGAGGACGAATCATCGAAAAAGAAAGCATGAGCAATCCCAAAAAAGAAGGACACATAGGATGTAATTACTTAAGATAGGCATGCCACCCTAGGGTGGGCAAGAGAGCTTCACCAACACTGAAGACAGCAGCCGTGGCCCGTGCAGGTAAGAGCACTAGGTCCCGGTGAGGGGCGGTTTCGACAGACGATGACAAGGGAAAAATAATTATTTATTTAATTTGCCCTCATCATCGTCCGTTGAAATCTCCCCCACCCGACCCCCCCACCACCCCCACCACTCGTAACTGCACAGGCCGCAACTAGAAGACAGCCACCTGTACTCAATATCTGGAGGTGGTTGCCATCAACACTTATTTTTGTGAGCCTTGGCTTATATTTTAATAATGTACTATGGCAGATGGCAAGAGGGAGAGAAAGACAGAAAAGAGAGAATGAAGGCTGTGCAGAATGATAGGGAATAGGTGACGAAGGGAAATAAATAGTTGGGATGAAAAAGTCCCTGCATAAGCGAGATAAAGAAAAAGGAATTGCAGATGGTGAAAGGAAGGGCATGAGGTTGAATCAAGGCTAGGCAGTCTTGGCATTTGTCAACCACAACATTCAGGCTCCTAAGAAAAAAATTGAGCCACTGCCCATTTTATGTTTACAAGTTAAGTCCTGGCAGCTACAGATTGCAAGACAAAAGGGCAGTGGCAAGTCTCCCATTATTAGACTGGTCCGGGACATGCTTTTGGCTTCCACTATGTAAAAGCCAGGAAAGATAGCAGAGCCAGCCCACTCAGACGGATTCACGCTTCTAAAATCCAGCTGAACTCTTTCCAATGCACTATGCTTCTGGCACTCAGCATTAAAGCGTCAAATTCTTGGAAACGTGAGTTTCAACTCCCATGCACATAGCTCCTGCCTCCTCATTGGCAGAACAGATTTCAACTCATAGTATCCCTCTGAGGCACCATGGTCGTCTAGATGAGAAGGGATCTCTACGCTCAGCAGGCCACCTTCCTCCAGCTAGCAGTTATTAATACTGGACACATAGACAGCAGGTGACCCCTATCACCTCCAAGAAAGCAAAGTCATTCTGACAAGAAGCCCTGTCTTAACCTGTAGTATTTTCTGGAGGATCCTTTTATGATTCTTGTCTCTATGGAGAGTTGGGAATGGCCAAGAGACCCCTTTGGAGTGGTTGGCGCGAAATAAATGATGGAACTGCCCCGGACAACCAGGCACTTGGCTGCCCAGTGTTTCAAAGTCCAACGAGGAATAGTCATTCTGGTTGACCCAGTGTGTTTTCCTCATGTTACGAGTTTTCTGACATGTTCTTTTACTTCATTTTAGATCTTGCTCAACAAAAGGGTTCTAGACTGCGACAGGCCATAGAAGTCAGGTAGTCCAAAAGTGGTACTCTTATCTCGTTTAACATCCTCAACCAGAGGTGCAGCGGCCATTCTTATTCTCTGGCAGTTTTCCTGATTAGCTGCAGGCTAGGGGGCTGTTTTCAGAGTTGCCAGACTGCCAGTAATCAGACAACCAAAGCCCAAACGGCCCCACTCTAGTCTCAGTCCTTCAGCAGTTTGGGGCTGGCATGAACATTTCTGTCAAGGTTGAATCGAAATTTGCCTAGCTTACGTAACGGTAAGTTTCAATTCTATTAAGGACACGGAGGCGAGGATTATGCTATATCTTCCTTCGCTTTATTAACATAAAGAAACCACAGCAGCTTAGGAAAAGATATAATAAGAACAAAAAAATGCTTTAAACATAAAGCATTAACGTAATGTTCAACAAAAATCAACAACAACTCCCAAGAGTCTCTTTGTTATAATCATAGTCCACAGTCCTTTGTCACTGTTCATCATCCCTATATAACCGGACTTCCCATCATCTTCCTCCTCTTTCTTCGCGCAGATCACGCTTAAGCCTCATTGGTCCTGTTTAGCACCGTCGTTGCCTGTCAAAAAAGGAACAGCGTCAGCGAGGTGGCCCAGTAAAAGGCGACAACAAGGCGAGGAGCATTCAGTGAACAACACAGTACTGACAACGTAAAGGAAAACGCTTTACTTACTGCCATACGGGTGGGTAGAGACACCACCGTAGTCCGGGTGGGATAATCCTCGCCTCCGTGTCCTTAATAGAATTGAAACTTACCGTTACGTAAGCTAGGCAAATTTCGATTCTATGTCAGGACCGGAGGCTTCAGATTATGCTAGTTTAAAGCTTACTTACCACCAACTGAGCTAAATCCACCACTGGCTTAAAATAAAACCTCTTGAAGGTGGAATCCGAGGACCAGTCCGCCGCTCGCATAAGGTCCTCCAGACGAGCACCCACCGAGAATGCCTTAGAGGCCATGGCCCCCCTGGCGGAGTGTGCTCCAAAGAGAGAAGTATTGATGCCCGCTTCCTGCATGACCCAACGCACCCACCGAGCAATAGTGGGGGAGGAGACAGCTTTGTGTGGCTTCCGCAGGGCAATCAACAACTGACGCTCGCCCGGAGGGCGCAGATCCAAGGTCAGGTCCTCATATGCTTTGAGGCATTGCACGACACACAACTTAGGAGTGTCAGTAAAGGCTGGATAAGAAATGGAACGCGACGACGTCTTAGTGCGTCGGCCCACCGTAAAAGTAACCCCATCCGGGGAAAAAATGCGTGCAGAAACATCCAGCGCGCGCACGTCCGAGACGCGCCTACAAGAGACCAGACATAACAACATGGCTAATTTCGCCGAAAGCTCCTTAAGAGACAGATAAGAATTCGCTGGCCACGACAGGAACAGATTCAGAACCAAATTGACGTCCCAAAGGACGGAGTACCTGGGTTCTGGCGGCAGTGCGAGGCGAACCGCTCGCAGAAGCCGGCACACAAAAGGGTGTTCCCCTACCGGATGGCCATCGATGTTGTCATGGCCCGCAGAAATCGCCGACCGGATAGCATTGATCGTTCTATACGCTAAACCCTTGTCGGCCAAATGAGCCAGGAAATTCAGCACGGGAACAAGGCCGGCGACCATGGGATCCAAATCCCTTCGTAAACACCAACGCATCCACTTAAGCCAAGCGGATCTGTAACGCTTCGTCGTACTATCGGCCCATGCTTTGGAGAGCAAGTGCTCAGCTGACCCCGAAAGGCCCGGGAGCGTCCAGCGTCTCCTGAGAGCCTCCACGCCATGAGGCGGAGAGTGTTCTGCATGACGAGAGGGTGAGGTTCCTGATCCGGGCTCGTCAGGAGCAGAGGAAACAGGGGGAGTAGGATTGGAAAATCCCAGGAAAGTTCCAGAAGAACCGGAAACCATACTTGAGACCTCCACAGCGGTGTAACCAACACCAGGTCCGCACCCTGGCGGCGTATTTGAGCCGCCGTTCGCATGATCATGGAGAACGGGGGAAACGCAAACGGCTGTTCCCGACTCCAATCCTGCAAGAACGCGTCCGTGGCCTCCGCCAGAGGGTCCGGCCTCCAGCTGTAAAACCGCGGCAGCTGGTGGTCGAGACGGGACGCGAAGAGGTCCACCGAGAAGGGGCCCCAAAGGGAGTGTAGCCACCGGAAGACTCCCGAATCCAGTTTCCACTGGCTGGCATCCCTGAGATGTCGAGAGTGCCAATCCGCTACTTGATTGGACTGGCCTGGCAGATACTCCGCCGTCACCGCAATGTGACGAGACAGGCAATAATCCCAGAAGTCCTTCGCTAAATCCGCCAAGGCGCGGGACCGAGGACCTCCCAGGTGGTTCACATATCGGACCGCCGAAACATTGTCCATTCGGAGCAGGACACAAGCCTTGACCGAATCTTTGGTCCAACAGCGAACCGCGAAGGAGCCCGCCAGGAGCTCCAAACAATTGATATGCAATTGTTGTTCTTCTGACGACCAGGCGCCGCCGGTGGAAAAGTCCCCGCACCGGGCGCCCCAGCCCGACCTGCTGGCGTCGGATTCTATGACCAAGTCCGGAGCCGACCCGAAGATCGCTCGCCCATTCCATGCCTCCATGTGAGACAGCCACCACGACATTTCCTCCTTCACTTCGTCCGTGAGGGGAACCCACTGGTCGTAACACATCCCACGGCGCAAATGCTGTGCCTTCAGGCGCTGAAGAGCCCTGTAGTGCAGCGGGCCTGGGAAAATCGCCTGGATGGAGGACGATAGGAGGCCTACCACCTTGGCGACATGGCGCAGTGACGCACGATCCTTCGCGATCGTCTGCCGAAGCAGGTGTCGTATCTTTGCGACCTTCCGACTCGGTAGGCTCAAAACCGCCTGAACCGAATCCACCACGAAACCTAAAAAGGTGATCTGCTGAGTAGGGGCCAAGACCGACTTGGAGCCGTTGACAACGAACCCCAGCCTCTGAAGCAGGCCGACAGCCTGACGCAGCTGTCCCGCCAGCACCTCTGGGCACTGTCCCATGAGGAGGATGTCGTCCAGGTATACTATCATACGGACTCCCTGGCTTCTGAGAAACTCCACCACCGGGTGAAGGACCTTCGTGAAGCACCACGGGGCCGAAGAAAGACCGAACGGCAGGGCGGTGAATTCGAACACCTTGCCGTCCCACAGGAATTGTAGGAAGCGACGATGAGGGGGGTGGATGGGAACGACCAAGTAGGCATCCTTGAGATCCAGTCGCACCATCCAATCCCGAGGGAGGAGCACGTCCCGAAGGAGGTGGATTCCCTCCATCTTGAAGTGACGGTAGACCAACCACCCATTGAATTCCTTGAGGTTGATCACAGGCCTCTTGCCCCCATCCGTCTTGTCTACCAAGAAGACGTTGCTGAGGAACCCATGCGGGTGGCGCGTTGATAGGCGGATGGCTCCCTTGCGCAGCAAGTCCGAGACCTCCCCGTCTATCAATCGCGCGTCGGAATCTGAGAAAACCATTGGGCGCGGGGGCCTCACCTGAGCTGGCTGGTCGCGAAACTCTATATGGAAACCTCTCACAGTTCGCAAAACCCAAGCATCGGCAGTGAGCAACTCCCACTCCCCGTAAAAGCTTGCCAGCCGCCCCCCAATCGGAACCTGATCCAAGCAAAGAACACTCACCGGGGGCATGTCCTTGTCCGGACTTCTTCTGGAATCCTCTTCCACCATAGCGTTGTCCCCTCGTGGGGTAGAAATTGGTGTAGTTGGCCGAGGTCTGGTACTGACCTCTTCCGGAGCCTTGTCCACGGTTGTTGGTCTGCTGACCACGGCCGATCGCGCGGCCCCTGCCGCGACCGGCCCCTCCAGAAAAACGCTGGTGAAACACCTTCTTGATGCTGGACTGGGCCTTGTCCAGCGACGTGAACGTGTTCACGAACTTTCCCAGCTCGCGGATGAAAGGTTCACCGAAGAGGCCACCCTGGGCCACTGCACCTGCCTCCGACGAGGCCAGGTCCCCCAGCTTCGGATCCAGTTTAATAAGGAGCGACCGCCGTCGCTCCGTGGACAGGGCACAGTTGGCGTTGCCCAAGAAGACGATCACCCTCTGGGCCCAGTTGGAGAGCACCTCCGGTGAAATGGCGGTGCCATTTGCTCGAGCCTCCTCCGCCATGTCGAGGATCTTCGTGGCGGGCCCGACCGCATCCAGCAGCTTGTCCTGGCAGGCCCGCCAGGACCGATCGATCCCCTTCCTGGGGTCTTTCATGAATTTCGCCAGGAAGGTGGCCATCTTGGGGTCCAATTCTGGGGTCATAGCCACCTTCCCCTCCAAAGTAGGCCGCGGGCATTCCCCGCGCAGGCAACCCCTCGCTTCCTTCTCCAGGGGCTTGCGCAGCCGGCCCGCGACAAACTTCGCCACCGTCTCCCCCGGGGCCCAGGCCGCGGAACGGGGGTGGACAATCTCGTCCGGGTCCAGCATACCCGACTCATCTCGGGGCATTTCCTTTCCCGAAGGCGCCGGGAGCCAAGATCGGGTCGACTCCCCGTCGTCATCCGAGTCCGGAGAATCGTAGATCGGGGAAGCGGGCGCTGTTGACAGACCGCCCGAAGTGCCAGGGTCCACCAAGGGCGCCGGAGGCACCGCCGTCGCTTTGGCCAGGAAGGCGTCACGAAGACGCTCGAAGGCGTCCTTATCCACGCCCTGGGACTCCGATGAAGGCCCCTCACTCCGGGGTCTCTTCGGAGCGGGCGGCAACCCGCCGGACGTCCCCGGGAGCACGGGGGGCGGCGGCACCTGCGCCGCCGCCAGCTTGGCACACTCCTCCACGATGCGGGCCGAAAGGCGGTCCTCCATGGGCCCTACCACCTCCGTCACACAACGATAGATGGAGCTGTCCACCGCCTGATAAAACTCATCATCCTGCAGATAGGGGCAGGCCTCCTCCTCATACTCCCCTTCCATGTCGGAACCAAGGGCAAATGCGGGGCACCCAAGAGGGCGGCAACCGAGAAAGTTCTCGAATGTGGGCAGGCCCAGCGGCTGCGATCACGTTTTGGGCCAGCTGACGTGGCAGGTGGGCTGCACCAACCCCCAAGCGCGCAGACCCTCCTCGCCGGGACCGGGTCTACGTACCCCTCAAGCGCGCTAGGCCACACACTGTTCAAAGAGGTGCACAGATCTCGCCCGAAGGCGATCCACGCGGTCAAAACCGCTATACAGGCCCCAGAGGGCGTCAAAATTGTGAAAGTACAGACCCGGATCACCAGGTGTCAGAGGGGTACGCGAGGGTCGGCCCCTGCGCAAGCAGACCCCACGGCGCGGCTCCTCGCACTGCGGAGGCGCGCCGGAGGGTCGGCGAGACGACAGGCCGCCCCCTTGCGGTCTATGTACACACCGCACACGAGTGGGAATAAAGTCGCGTAGGAACGAAGAACGTTCCCGCAACCAGGGACTCTGAAAGGGAATAAACCACACAAGGAGTCCCCAAAGACCGCAAGACAATCAAGTACAATAAAGAAGACAAAATAGAAAAACACTTATCTGGCTGCGGGAGCAGCGAAGAAAGAGGAGGAAGATGATGGGAAGTCCGGTTATATAGGGATGATGAACAGTGACAAAGGACTGTGGACTATGATTATAACAAAGAGACTCTTGGGAGTTGTTGTTGATTTTTGTTGAACATTACGTTAATGCTTTATGTTTAAAGCATTTTTTTGTTCTTATTATATCTTTTCCTAAGCTGCTGTGGTTTCTTTATGTTAATAAAGCGAAGGAAGATATAGCATAATCTGAAGCCTCCGGTCCTGACATAGAATTTGTTTTCCAGTTTGGCCATGTCCCCATCACCAGAATCTTACACAATATATATATACATGAATGGATAAAGGCTTCACTTATGCCCTAATGGTAGGTCTGCTGAGGTTCTTGCCCTGGATGTATGTTGTTACAACGCATACTTTTACAACGCCTACCTTTACAATGCATTTTTTACACCGCAACATCCATTACAATGCATTCCATTACAACGCATGCCATTACAACAAATTCTTTGAAACTACCTTTACAACGCATTCCACTACAACGCATACTACATTTACAACGCATACCATTACAACGCATACCATTACATAGCATGTATGGTAAGTATTGGATAGTGTAGGGGTAAAAATTACTATTCTAACTCCAGGAGGTACAACAGTAGGGTAAGTGTTGGATAGTGTAGGGGTAAAAATTACTATTTTAACTCCAGGGGGTGCAACAGTAGGGTAAGTATTGGATAGTGTAGGGGTTAAAATTACTATTCTAACTCCAGGGGGTGCAACAGTAGAGTAAGTGTTGGATAGTGTAGGTATGCATTGTAATGGTATGCGTTGTAATGACTGTGTTGTAATGACATGCGTTGTGGTGGTATGCGTTGTAGTGACATGCGTTGTAATGGTTGCGTTGCAATGGCATACGTTGTAATGGATGTTGCGTTGTAAAAGTTTCGTTGTAAAGGTAGTGCGTTGTAAAAGTTGCATTGTAAGTGTTGTTTCCCTCTTGCCCTCTGTAAATCCGTGGACTTTGTCAAGTCTAAACTGTGTTGCCTCTCTAGAATCGCCAACTGTGTGCTATATACAATATATAGAACAAGAGAGTGTGTAGGTTTATGTAATGTGCCTAGACCAGTTAATGGATCATAAAATCTCCACTTCTGAGATCAGCAGCCTTGAAATCTCTTGTATTCAGGGACAGAGCTTCCATTGGTGCAGCAGGTGCAGTGGCACAGGGGCCCAGAGGCTGGAGGAGCCAACTTTTAATCAGATTATTACTGTATTTCACATTTAGGACAGCGGCCAAGGGCCCCATTTTCTCACTTGCACTAGGACCAGTGACATGCTGGCTATGCCACTGTGAGTAGCAGGCATCTCAGTAGTTTATTGCGGCAAATGTGTGACCTTTGAGTGTCACCCTAAACTTAAGGTTGACAGATCTGCTTCGTGACACAGTAAAACGCATGAAGAACATTGTATTTTTCCAAGCGAGCCAATCTTTGCATCAGAAGTGTGCACAAGACGGCATTACAGATTTGAAAGGAACGTCTCAGTAGACGGGGCCAGGGCATAACAGCAACTGGTGCAGCAGGTGCAGTTGCACCAGGGCCCAGAGCCCCGGGGGGGGGGGGGCATTGAACACTAATAACTGCTGTATTGTACTACCCCAACAGCAGTCAAGGGGCCATTTTCCTTGCTTGCAATAGGGCCCCTGGCATCTATCCTGCGCTAATGGTGGGCCATAACAAAGGACCACAGGCCATGTTTTATTTGCCAAACCTTCTCTCGTGTCAGAAGCTAAGATGATTTTCTTTTCTAAAATAGCACCCTTGAGATGCCCGGACGCCGATTCTGCACACAAGACATTTTCTTACATTCTCCAATGGGGTTGGAGGGGAGTGGTTTCAGGATTTAGACACCATACAATACATTGGTATTGCATCTGTGCTTCTCCAGAGCGCTGGCTGAGCTATATTTAGATTTTTCTGCACACATCACATAGGGCGAGAGCGAGGAGGTTGAGACGTAGCAATCATGTGGCGCGCGGCGACGCTCTCTCCAAGAACGCACGCACGCTCTACCCGCGCTCCATCCGAGCGCGCGCCGACCGCGCACGCTGCTCTGCCCCTCTGCCCCTCTGCTCTCCTCAACCATCACTAGCATGGCGCAGGCAGCTCATAATACAGCAGCTCTTTCCAATATACGCCCTCACCTGAGACACTGAAGATAATGTGTGATTCTAGCCCCCAAAAAACACCTGAGCCTTACACTTAAATATCTCGAAGCCCCGAGGAGACCGGTTCTTTTCCCAGACAGTGGAGAAGCCAACAGCATAGGTGCTGTGTCGCACTGTGTCGTCATATACAGCGCAGGGTAGGTGGGCGTTGGGAACACCGGCGTACAGGCTGCAGTTCAGTGTCTAAAAATATATGCAGAACAGGTGGTGTCAGGAAGGGAAGAACGCCTTGCGTAGGGGGGCTGAGGGAACCTGAACAAGCCTTGGCAAAGCCAATGGGGTTCGCCTTGTAGACCTATTGGCTTGGCTAGTCTTTTTGAGTGATGCTGTACAGCATCAATAAACCCACTGGCTTGGCTAATCTTGTTTTAGCCATGCTGTGCATCATTTCTTTCTTAAAAAAAGGCACAACAGTCCTGTGGCATTTTGTTGGGGCCTGCATGTGTTCATCATGGATGCACTCATCTAACAAAATTATGTGGGCATTTTTTCGATTTTATTTATCCATCTGAGATGAATGGGTAAACCCAAAAATAAGGATCTCACGTACGTCCTTTTAAAATGCAGTGCAACAGCGCTTCTAAAAAAAAATAGGATGACCAGGTTGCGGAAGGGTGTTGTAGGAGGGGACTGGGGAGAAGCAACATGGCTAGTGGGTGGAGAAACAACACGAGCAAAAAACAGTAACATGTAGAAGCATACAGAGGCGAGAGAGGACAACATGTGGAGGCAGGTAGAAAAACACTTAGGGAGATAGCTGGAAAATGTACGCCCTCTCTTGGAGTGTTTAAATAAATAGTAGTTCACTATGATCAATCAATGGTGCACTGAAGTCAGCCAATCAAGGAAGTGGTTATGCTCCATCTGAGGGACAAAAACATGACTGATAAGCTGAGACACTAATAAGAAGCAGGCAAATGACAGTGACAGTATAACCAACTAATCGTAGTCAATGGCTGGGCTGCAAGCCCCTGTATGTTCTTGGTACTCCCACAATATGTCTTCCTTAACCAGACAGCGTTGATTGCTAGGCACAACGTAAAAATGGTGTATATATAGCATCATCTTGCCTCCCTAAGCACCTGTTGTGAGGCATTATTTTACGTTAATACATTTTCATTTTGTCATCATGAAATGCCAGTCACTGATGAGTTGGTTTCACATCACACTTTTTGTAACACTATACATTAAAACATATAAAAAGTTGAGCATGACCCTGAAGGGACAAATTTTGGAGAGGTTTGTGTAAGTTGTTGGATACAGACTTGACACTGAGCAGGGCAAAATTAGTCCTTCATGCTTCCTAGGTCAGTAAAATCAGTACCATTGACTTGGATACCAATAGCACCGCTAATTTGAAATATATAGTTACAGATAATTGTCCTTGCGTGTGCTATAAACATTATCACTTTAAATAAAAAATACATTCATAAGTCCTGAATACAGGTGTTGGGTGGGTTTGAACCAGCGGGCTACCAACCTATGAAAACCTAACACCATATATTTATCTGGGCCCATATACACACTCACTCAATATAGGCTAGTTAACACCGCTGGGGGTACATTTATATAAAACTTAAATTAGATCAGTTACCTATCTCATCTTACTAATCTCTACACTGATCATAAAGCCTTTTCTTTTTAGTAATGGACCTGTTTAGTTAGAATTAGTAAAGGGTGATATGACATCGTTTATTTACCTCTTATCTATTAAATACCCACCGACTCAGGAAAGTTTAAATATTTGTATCTATTTATATCATATGAGCAGAACAAATTACAGTGTTAACTCTGTCTTATCCGAGGAAGTAAGATCATTATACCGAATTTAGTATTCTATTTAAAAGAGATTTTCACAACAACAAGTACCTCAGGAAAAGAGGATAGAGCGAGAGAAGCACATTGACACAATACACAGAGATATATTTACCTAGGATGGTGTGAAATCAGACACCTCTGGCCAAGGGTTTAATGTGTCCCGTGGAAGGATCAGGTGACAATGACTTCAGGACAGGATTCAGGACAGGATAGGTGACCTCTTCTGGATTCAACGCTTGTGTCTCACCCCTCTCTGACACTAACTTCCTCCTCGACTCTTCTGCAATCTTCTTCTAATTCTATTACCTCCTCGATTCTTCCGCGATCTTCTTCTAATTCGTTTAGCTTTTAAAAGTCAATGGGGTCCATTAGGATGTCAGGCGGTGGCACCACCGCAGTACTGGCGGTGCGGAAAAATGCATTTTCCCGCCCGTGAGCAGCAGGAAACACGTCCGCCATATTAGCATTGCCAAATATAGGCCAATTCCCGTCCGCCATAGTGCGATGCGTATCGCCATCCAAGTGTGCCCGCCACCGCGGCGGTGTGAACCAATGGAGACTCACCACCGTGCGGAAAGACGTCCGCCCGCTCCACAAATTAGAATGCCCCAAAGAAGCAGATGCACCGCTGTGGAGACACCCCACAATCAGAGACAGCGGAAGCTCAACAGCAGAGCATGAAACCAGAGTCCCGGTCCCCTCCACCCGGTCACGACCGCCATGGACCCCGTTCTACACGTGTTCCCTGTGCTGTACCTGCTACATCACTATCAACTCATGGCCCGCCGCAGACGCCGCCGCAGGTACGCAACTACACAAATACAACATGCAACCCACAGGCTGATACAGGGTCCAAATCCACAACAGACACCCTGCTGGGGGCAGTAACACATCCACAAGGGCACCCACACATGACCCACCTGCCACCAAGTCACCCCTCTGCATCCTGGACACACATCTACTGCGAACTTGCAGCAATGTCCCAGTCACGTCACCGCAGTGGTGAATACAAGGGAATACATGAGTACAATGCAGAAGGCAGGGCCATTCCAAGGCATGGGCAGGGCACAAAGACCCCAGGGACACACCTCCTCCCACCACACATCAGCACACCCCATGAAGGCACAGGCCATGTGCCCATCCTGTGTATTCCCATGCACAACAACAAGACCGGTGAAAACACACCCTGCACCACACAACAAACAACCAGGGAGACAGCCACTGCAGGAGTGGTTGTACAGGAACACACAGCACACATCACAATGCCAGGGAAAGACACACACCACAACACCACCACACACATGGAAACAAACATGAGTACAAGCACCAAATGAACACATACATATTGAATAGTATGCTTTTATGATTTTAAATAATCAAATAAAGTGGTCTTTGAATTGAATTGAACACATACAAGGAACAAATATACAAATGGACACGCAGCCGGCATAGTCACACATACATACCACATACCACACACTGACACACACACACACACAAAATGCCAACAGCAATGGAGCACGACAAATCAGCAAGCCACAGTGGGATTTACACAAATGGAAGGCCATGGAGACACACAACAAGCATGTGCACATCACATGCAAGACAAGGAACACAGAACACCCCCCCCCCCCAGACCATAAAACCACACATGGCTGGTACAGTCAGTGAAGAAAAACCACAGGCATCACAGTACAAAAACACTGGGAGACAGCAAGTCATACCAGGTAAAGGCACAAGGAAGAAAGGAAGGCCTGGAAGTCAAGCTGGGGACAGCCACACGTGCATACCACCTCACAAGAGTACACCACCAGCACAACACACAGGGCCAAACAAACACACACCCTGGGTGTAGCCACAAACATCACACACAGGGATGCAACACAAATGTCTGCATAAAAACATCCCACAAACACATAACTCAAATGAAACACACACAGAACCACAACAAAAACAGACACACCCTGTCAGCCAAACTGTGGCAAGGCAATTGGAGCACAGACACAACAGGAATGCAAAATCTCATCACTCAGGAACAAAGCACACACAACATACCACAAATCACACAAGAAGTGCCCCATCACAGAACAACACAGCCACATCAAACCAACTACAGATGCACCCGCCAAAACAATGAACAAACACTGCAGGACATCAGGGGATGCACATCAGGCAATGTCAAGGCCACATACACACAGCACTGTACACACAACAAGCAGCGTGTGCACACCAAGCATACCAGTCACACACAGACATGAAGTACACAACACAAACCCATACAACACAAATCAGCACAGTACAAACACAACGGCACACCCAGGAAGTGAAGCAACAACACAACCAACACACATACATCCAACACAACCACAACAGATGTACAGATCTGGGACACAATGGTGGAATCAACTTGAACATAGCACTGGCCAGCACACACAGCTGAACTGCAGAAGAGCAACCATGACTGTCAAACAGCACAAGAACACCACAAAGAAACAATAAGGGAAAGAACCTGAGTGGTACATAGCCCCAGCCCAAAGAAATGCACCACACAGCGCAATGTCACAAATGAAGTGACGAGGAGGCACACACACACACACACACACACACAGACCAAGGGGACAACCGACATCCAAGTGAAGTGTATTGCACGTCATTAGTGGACATGGCAGGAATGCACAAAACACAATCAGAGGGAGTCCAGGCCCACAAAGAGTGGGCACAAGAAGCACGCATAGGGGATGGCATTAGGCCACACACACCATGCCATAAAGGAGGATAAAAGTCAACATGTGCCTGCAGTGCATGAGAAACACAACCACAATGGCAGTGTGAAGCAGCATGTCTGCACAGTCTATACAAACAGAAACAAGACACATGGATGATCAAACAAACACAACACTGATGTGCCAGTCACACACTCTGCACACTCACAGGTGACTACAACAACAAGTAGGAGTCAGACAGAACAGCATGGACTTACCAACACACTGCACACCTCTTGACAACCGAAGAGCACACATCTCATGTAGGCCATGGGACCAGGATGACGGGCCATCACAAATGACCATATACATACACAGCTGGGCACACATAACAGAATAATACACATACATGATGACATTGCCCAGCCTGCATGCAAACCTATGCACAGAGTCACACTCTGTGCTGGCAGTGTCCCCCAAACTGACATGTAAAGAATGTAGCCAACAATTGTAAACCTTGAAGATGATACCTGCATCACAGGTTAAATTGACATCACAGATGCCACAAGTATCAGTGTCAGAAAGAACTAAAGGCCCTGTCACCACTGTGAAAAAAGAGTAGGCGAGCAAATACCTTGGCAATGTTGAAGTGCCACATAGAGCATGGGGCACAGCCAAACATATGCACACACACAAAAAACTTTATTCAGTAAGGACACTGACAAAACAGACAACAGGAGTAACTGTCTTTATTCACATGTTGCAGAGATAGGCACCAACAGTAGAGAAGAGCAAGGCACAAAATACACAGCATATCCATGAGAATTGGCAAGGGCAAAACAGTAAGGCCAGTGGCCAGTCCAGAGTGCAGAGTGAGTACATGAGAATCTGCACAGGCAAGGGCGAAACAGCAAGGCCAGTGGCCAGTCCAGGAGCACAGCATATCCATGCGAATCTGCACACTCAAGGGCAAAACAGCAAGGCCAGTGGCCAGTCCAGGGAGCACAGCATATCCATGTGGCCATCTCATGATGGATTTCATTGACATGTGTCCACTTTAATCTCAACTAGGAGGAGGCCAAATCTGATTCGTCACTTGACACTGCTGGAGGACATGGAGGATGTGGTGATCATTCGCAAATTCCCTCTAGATAGAGCCACCCTGAGGACCCTTTGTGATATGTTGGAGCCCCATATGCAGCCTCGCCGGACATATCCAACAGCTTTCTCCCCAACTTATAAAGTCGATGGCAGCCCTCCATTTTTTTGCCACTGGACCGTTCCAGGAGACTGTGGCCAGCGCTGGTGGGATGTCTCAACCAATATTCAGCAAGGTGCTGCGTGATATTCTGTCTGCCATGATGATCTACAAGAACAGATATATCCATTTCCTCAGGGGTGCTGAATTGCCAGCTGTGAAGGGAGACTTCTATCCCCTTGGGCACATCCCCCATGTTATTGGTGCCATAGATTGCACACATGTCTGTCTTTTGCAACCACAGGCAAGTGAGCACATTTTTCGTAATCGCAAACATTACCACTCTATCAATGTGCAGGTGGTGTGCCTGGCAGATATGATCATCTCGCATGTGTGTGCCCGATTCACCGGCTCAGCCCATGAATCCTACATCCTGAGGAACAGCATTGTGCCACGACTGATGGCTAATTTCCTACCAGAGCGTGCATGGATTGTGGGTGAGTATGCCTAGTCGTATGTTGTGATGGGTGTGTGACCTGCTGCCCTCTGCCTGTGCAACATTGCAATGTGTATTTGTCATACCTAGGTGACTGCATATCCCAGCCGTCCATGGCTGCTGAACCCACTGCAGAATCCCAGGACCCCGGCTGATATCCGATACAATGAGGCCCATGGGAGGACACGTTGTGTGGTGGAGCATACTTTTGGTCTGCTCAAGTCATGTTTCACTGCCTGGACAAAACCGGAGGTGCACTGGCATACTCGCCTGGGAAGGTGTGTCAGATCATAGTGGAATGCTGCATGCTCCACAACCTGGCCATTCGCAAGGATATTCCCCTGCTCCTGGATGATAATGAGGAACCAAGGCCCCCGCCTTCATAACAACCTAAGCCCAGTGATGACAGTGGAGAGGAGGAAGGTGGTGACATGCGTCAACAGCTCATCACCCGCTACTTCACTTGAAGGTGGGTGACAAAGTCCAACATATTCATTGTCTGGTGAGATTGCTGTTGTCGTGAAGAGCTATGTGCAAATGGTATGAACAGCCAGATGTAAAGTCACCTGTGTGTGGATATGTGACTGTGACATGTCATCTGTGAACATATACAGGACGTTCATGTTGAGACTTTTTGCCCTTTGTGATGTCTGCATGTTGGCTTATGTAGATGGTTGGTGTAGTGTAATGTCTGATGCCACACTCACACCAGTGAATGTTGTTCTGTTGTGTTTCCCTAGGTGCCTCAAACTGATCCTTGCCTACATACAGAACATACTTTGGATACATTATGTACATTTTGTAGCATGTACATTCTGCACTAAAGACAAATCTGACACAATAAAAGTGTGTAAGGTATTTTATTTCTAAAGTTGACATGTGAGGGGGTGGGCAGATTTACATAGAGGTGGTGATGGAGCAGTAAGTAAGTTGTCAGTCATGGTAAATTAGATGAAAGAGTAGACACCACATTGATGTGGTGACCCAGTCCAACAGACATGTGCCATACACAAGGCAGTGTGGAGAAGGACAGTCCAAACAGTCAATGCAGTGGGGAAGAGTGTTGCCATCAGGGCTGGCTCCGTGACTGGTGTTTGGTAGGTGCTTTGCCTCCAGAGACTCCTAGGCTCTTCTTAGGACGGCCCCTTGGTCGCTTGGCTGAGGAGGGGCCTCCTGTGGTGCCTGTGGAGGCCTCACCCCTCTCTGTAGCCACAGTGGAAGATGGTGAACTGTCATCCTGCGACCCACAAGAGGGGGGTGGAGGTGTTAGTTGGAACGGAGGCCTGTCACTCAGTAACGCCACTTGCTGACCCATGAGGTCCACCAATTGTCCAATGCGTGTGTCGATGGGCCTCATCAGCAGGACTAGTTTGCGTAAAAGATCGTCCGACTGGCCAGTTGGTCCCTGGGCCTGTTCGTATGCCCCAAGGACTCTGGTAATGTGTTCCAGGGATGGGGTCCCAACTTCCTGGTGTCTGGGGGTGACCCTGACCCCTGACCTTCTGCCACTGACCTGTCGCCTCACCACTGTGGGTCCCCCCACACTCTCCCTGCCGTCCTCAGTTGTTGGTGTGGGGTGCTCATCCCCTGGGACAGAGAGGGTGATGCAGGTGGCACTGGTGGTGGTGGTGGTGGTGGTGGTGGTGGTGGCGGGGCATGCACAGGCCATAACAGCAGGGGTCTGCTGTGCAGTTGGTGTTGCAGCAGACGTGGTGGTGAGGAGGATGGGGTCCTGGGACCTGTTGCTCCCTGGCACACCAGATGGGCCGGCCTCAACCTCATCGTCCTGAAAACCCTGGGAGTCTACATCCAAGAGTCCATGTACCGGGGGGAGACTGGCTCTGCTGGTCATTGGTGTTGTCCTCAGCTGGTAGTTCTTGGTCACCTGTGGATTAGATGGGGAATGGTCATTGTTGTGCACTCTGCAAGCACTCTGTTAGCTGTGTGTCATCCACTGTCTGTACACTACACAATTGACTGATTTTCACATCGTTTTCTATGTGCACTACTGTGCCTCCTAACATGGTGCAGAGGTACATACATTACTTGTACATGTTGTGAGGTATCAATGCATACCATGCAAATCGTGCATAAATCATGTTCACAGGGACCTGTTTCCAAGTAGGGACCAGCAAAACATATTTTCATTGTTGTCTCCTTGTTGATTAGTCTGACCTGGCAGACGTCACATCTCGCCATGGACTGGGCATTGTATTGTACTGCATGACTTGTCCTGTCCTGTACATATTTTGATTTATAAGCCCACACTAAGCATGGGCGAATTTTGCGAATTCGCGATCCGCGAATTTTCGGATTTGCGAATTCGTGATCCGCAAAATTCACGAATTTGTGCGAATTTGCGGATTTTTGTTTTTTTGCGTGTTCGCGGGGTTTTTGCGTGTTCGCGGGTTTTTTTACATGTTCGCGGGGATTTTTGTGTCTTCGCGAGCCGCTTGCAAGCGAAGTTACCCATGCAGTTGTTTATGGGAGAGGGAGAGAGAGATAGATAGATAGATAGATAGATAGATAGATAGATAGATAGATAGATAGATAGATAGGTAGATAGATAGATAGAAAGAGAGAGAAAGAGAGGGAAAGAGAGAGGGAGAGAGAGAACGAGAGAAAGAAAGAGAGGCCGGATCTCTGAAGGGCCAGATTCCTGAGTTGCCCCTACAGAACATGCAGCTTTTTATTTTTAGCAAAATGCATATGAAAATTGTGCTGTAAAGGTCTCTTTTAGTTTAACCCCTCCTGACAACTCAAAATGGGTGTATTTGCCATCCTCTCCCTTCTTCCTGTTTTTTATATCTGTAAGTGCTTCCTGATGAGGTTTAATTCCTTGGACAGGTGCCTCGTTGCCTACTTGTAACTATTCTCTGACCCTGCTTCAAGGGTAAGAGCAGGGTCAGAGAATAGTTGCAACTCGGCAACGAGGCGCCAGGAAGCAATTAGCAGCAGGTGTCCAAGTTGAAGTTAATTTGTTTGTAACCCTTTTGTAAAAGGTTACAAAGAAATTAGGTTTAACTTTTGCACCTGCTGCTGTAACCCTTGCTTGGCTGAAAATTCGTCCCCGCTGATTAGCGGATTTTACCGCGATTTCGCGAGATTCGCGGATCGCGAAATCGCGGAAAATCCGCAAATTCGCCCGCGAAACGGATTTTACGCCTACCCTTAGCCCACACATGCTTTCTAAATATTGAAATGGTCCTTGCTGATTGGGCCACATGGCAATGCACTCATCAGTGTGCTGTGCATGGTTGTGCCCAGTCTTCTTTGTGCCTGTGCATTACTGTGTGACTCTATGGTAGCTGTGACAGTTCCTTTTGCTTACCTGTGTGCACACTGTGCGTGTCAAGCGGGGCTGGTGTACAAATTTGTGCAATGAGAGGGCTGGTCTTGCCAGCATTTCATTTGTGACAAATGTGTGGGTGCACGTACAGGCTACCTACCTGTTAGGTGGAGGTGAACAATGCAATGGCTTCCAACTGCTTCTGGGTGGGAGGGAGTGCTCCATCATACTGGGGTGTGGGACAGGGGGCATTGTTGGGAGTACGGGTATAGGCCTTCCTCCCCCAAACAGACCCCCCAGGCAAGATGGCTACCTACCTGTTAGTTTGATGAGGGTGATGTAATGGTTGACACAGGCTTGTGGGTGGTGTGGGGGAGAGATCCATCTTGATGATGCTGTGGGACAGGGGGCATGGTGGGAGTAGTAGTGCAGGCCTCCCTCCCCCAAACAGACCTCCCAGGCAAGATGGCTACCTACCTGTTAGTTTGATGAGGGTGATGTAATGGCTGACACAGGCTTGTGGGTGTTGTGGGGAGGTATCCATCGTGATGATGCTGTGGGACAGGGGGCATAGTGGGAGAATTGGTACAGGCTTCCCTCCCCAAAACAGACTTCCCAGGCAAGATGGCTACCTACCTGTTAGGTGACGGTGAACAATGCAATGGCTTCCAACTGCTTCTGGGTGGGAGGGAGTGCTCCATCCTGCTGGGGTGTGGGACAGGAGGCATGGTGAGAGTAGTGGTAGAGGCCTCCCTCCCCAAACATCCCTCCCAGGCAAGATGGCTACCTACCTGTTAGTTTGATGAGGGGGATGTAATGGCTGACACAGGCTTGTGGGTGATGTGGGGGAGGGATCCATCCTGATGATGCTGTGGGACAGATGGCATGGTGGGAGTAGTAGTGCAGGCTTCCCTCCCCCAAACAGACCTCCCAGGCAAGATGGCTACCTACCTGTTAGGTGAAAGTGAACAATGCAATGCCTTCCAACTGCTTCTGTGTGGGAGGTAGTGCTCCATCCTGCTGGGGTGTGGGACAGGGAGCATGGTGGGAGTAGTGGTACAGGTCTCCCTCCCCCAAACAGACCTCCCAGGCAAGATGGCTACCTACCTGTTAGGTGAAGGTGAACAATGCAATGGCTTCCAACTGCTTCTGGGTGGGAGGGAGTGCTCCATCCTGCTGGGGTGTGGGACAGGGGGCATGGTGGGAGTAGTGGTACAGGCCTCCCTCCCTAAACAGACCTCCCAGGCAAGATGGCTACCTACCTGTTAGGTGAAGGTGAACAATGCAATGCCTTCCAACTGCTTCTGTGTGGGAGGGAGTGCTCCATCCTGCTGGGGTGTGGGACAGGGAGCATGGTGGGAGCAGTGGTACAGGCCTCCCTCCCCCAAACAGACCTCCTAGGCATGATAGATACCTATCTGTTAGTTTGATCAGGGGGATGTAATGGCTGACACAGGCTTGTGGGTGGTGTGGGGGAGGGATCCATCCTGATGATGCTGTGGGACAGGGGGCATGGTGGGAGTAGTAGTGCAGGCCTCCCTCCCCCAAACAGACCTCCCAGGCAAGTTGGCTACCCCCTGTTAGCTGAAGGCGATCAATGCAATAGCTTCCAACTGCTTCTGGGTGGGAGGGAGTACTCCATCCTGCTGGGCTGTGGGACAGGGGGCATGTTGGGAGTAGTAGTACAAGCCTCCCTCTCCCAAACAGACCTCACAGGGAAGATGGCTACCTGCCTGTTAGTTTTATGAGGGTGATGTAATGACTGACACAGGTGTGTGGGGGAGGGATCTACCTTGATGATGCTGTGGGACAGGGGGCATGGTGGGAGTAGTAGTGCAGGCTGTCTGTGCTCATGCACCCATGGTAATATTGCTAACTATGTTTAAGGTAAATGGGAGTGAGTGCAGGTTGGATCTGTGAGACAGGTTTTTGTGGGTGTGTGTTGCAGATGCATGGGATTTGTCTTGGGTGGTGTGGGTTTTTGGTTGTGCAAGACTGTAAGTATCAGTGTGTTGGTCAACATTTGTTTGTACTTACCAGCCTCCACTCCCCCGTATACTCCTGTGAGACTCTCGGGATGCAGTATGGCAAGCACCTTCTCCTCCCGTGGTGTGAATGTTTTTGGTGGGATGGGAGCGCCTATAGCACTGGGACACTCCCGGGCAGCCATGTGCTTTATAAATCTAATTTCATTTCATTCATTTCATTCACTGCCAGTCAGGTTAGCCAGCTCCCAGTTCTTGCTCCTCCTCTCTTTGACAACCCTCTTCAGATCATGCTACTGCTTCATGATCTCCTTCTTGGATCGCAGGGTGGTCCCTACTGCATTGACCCATTTGTACTATCCTCTCCCACATTTGGGTCCTTGTGGCTAATGGTGTCTGTTGGGCCAGGCTACCAAACAGTTGTGGTTCACTCTGACTATCTCATTTACCATGTCTGTCAACTCACTCTCTGTGAATTTTGGCATTTTATGAGTGGACATGGTGTGTGGTGTGCAAAGTTTTGTGGGTGCAAGGGTGTGGGTGGTGGGTGTGATGTTGGTGTGTGAGGTGTGTTATGTGCTGGGGGCTTGTTGGTGCTGGTGTGATGGTGGTGTTGGTGGTGTTGAGTGTGCTGTGTTCTATTGCCTCTCGTCTCAGATCTGGTGGATGCCCTTCTCTTCTGGAGTGTTGCAAATGTTTGTGGTCAGTGAAGGGGCGGGTTTTATACTCAGCTATGTGGGTGTGTCCAAATGGGGTTTTTCTGTCAGGTGTGTTGTGGGTGTTGTCCTGGGAATTGTATGTTTCTGTTTGGCATGAATTTGTTTCATTGGGATGTGTTTGGTGTATTTGGGGGCATGGCTACTTTGATTTGAGCAATGTTTGGCATTATTGTGGGGTTTTTGCATCGTCCGCCATGTTTTCTATGGATCGTCTGCTGAGGTGGCTATGCTGCCGCTCTTCCGCTGGCTATCCCATTCACTCCATTGTGCGACAGCGGCGGTCGGAGACAGCTCATTGTACTGTGGGGGCATCGGGGATATCCTAATTTCCCGTGCAGTGTCTCTGCTACGCTTGCAGCGGGTTGTAGATTTTCCACTGCGTTTCTGACCGCCGAGGTCGGATTTTGGACATCACCGCCCGCAACGGGCGTTTTTTATTTGCCAGCTACCGCCACGATCGGTCTTTTTTGGCGGTTGTTCCTAATTTGACCGACTGTTTACCCACGGTCCCGGCGGACGGTTGTTTTCCGCTTCCATGGTGGTCGGGGGAGTTTTCCGACTGCCATCCTAATGGGCCCCTAAGTCTGCTTCTTCAGATATTTGATCAGCATTCGGACAGCATCCCGGTCTTTCAGCGCTGTCTTGCTGTGACTGCAACTAACTACCTCAATTATACTTTTCTAATAACATGTACCTTCCCTAAATGTTTCAACTTTATTAAGCTCCTATTTCTGATGGGACAGGCTGAGGGGATGATCATCACACCATGCTAAGTTTTAATAATTTTTCTTTAGTTCATTGTTTTAAGTTCCCGTCCATTCATTTGTTCTCCCAAGCTTTATTTCCCACCTGGATTCTTAATTTTATCAACAACAATTATATATTTTACAGTTGTCTATTGAGTCTTCAGGATGTCCAGCTGGTTCCCAGGACATGTACCGATAACGGCCTTGGACGAATTTCAAGATTTGCATAACTGTTTCTGGCTTATCATTGCGCCTGCGTGAGGAACCACATGTGGTGCAGACTTTAGCATTGTTCAGATGCCCAAATAAGAACCAATAGAGAGGTTAAAAGAAAAAGTATTAATTTCAAAATAAAATGATTTCACTGTATACCACCTATCTCTACTCTAATCCCATTTGGTTATAAAGACTCTAAGAGCTGTGTGTTACCCAATGTCTTTGTATATTTGTACGGTAAGCAATCTAAGGGCCTTATAATCACTGTCATAGAGATTGGTTCACTATCTGCACCCCAATTAGCTACCAATACCAGGGATTTAGGTAATTTAAGGGTGGGAGGGACTATAGTTTTAGAGGATTGGCTTAAAATGATGAATTACCAGATTAATTCTGCTCATGATTCCACTAGTTACTCAGCATTTGCCCACAATTTCACCCGGAGACTCTACCTGCTTTGAGGAGGAGGAATCTCTGGACAGACACTGTCTCAGCAGAGTAGGTGGATCTTGCAATTCTTGGTATGCAGAAATAATATTGAGTTTTTATTATCGACTTAAAGTAATATTGAGTTTTGAATATCGTACGGACGGAATATCGATGTCAAGAATATCGGTGACCAGAATATCGACATTCAGGCAAGCAACATTGTTTTTTTTAATATCGAATTAATTTTTATTATCGATTAAGTTATCCTTATATTAATTATAATTATTGTATTATTATTTTTTATATTTATTGTTATTGTAAATTCATTTATTTTTAATTATTAATTGGTAAATCATTTTTATTAATTGATAAATTAAATGTGTTATTTTTTATGTGTAGCCTGTTGTGGGTTTTTAGGGGAATAGGGTGTGAAGTAATTTATTATAATTAAGTACATTCTAATTTGTATTTATTGGTATTGATTATTAATTTATTGTTAATTCATTATTAATTGGTAATTCATTTTTATTAATTGATTAATTGATAATTACATTCATTGTGTTATTTTTAATGTGTAGTGAGTTGTGGGTTTATAGGGGACTAGGGTGGGAAGTAATTTAATGTTATTTAATGAAATATTAATTTAATTTCCGTGTTATTTATTATTAATTTTTTTGTTTATTGATTGTTAATATGTTATTTATTTTACAAAAATTAATTCATTCATAAGTATGTTAATTTAACCCCTATGCTATCCAACACTTTCCCTGCTGTTGCACTCACTGGAGTGGGAATAGTAATTTTAACCCCTACGCTATACAACTCTTTCCCTACTGTTGCACTCACTGGAGTGGGAATAGTAATTTTTACCCCTACTCTATCCAACACTTTCCCTACTGTTGCACTCACTGGAGTGGGAATAGTAGTTTTAATCCCTATGCTATCCAACACTTTCCATACTGTTGCACTCACTTGAGTAGGAATAGTAATTTTTACTCCTACGCTATCCAACACTTTTCCTACTGTTGCACTCACTGGAGTGGGAATAGTAATTTTTTACCCTTACGCTATCCGACGCTTTCCCTTCTGTTGCACTCACTGGAGTGGGAATAGTAATTATTACCCCTGCGCTATCCAACACTGTCCCTACTGTTGCATTCAAGGGTGTGGGAATAGTAATTTGTACCCCTACGCTATCCAACACTTTCCCTACTGTTGCACTCAGCGGAGTGGCAATAGTAATTTTCATCCCTATGCTATCCAACACTTTCCCTACTGTTGCACTTACTGAAGTGGGAATAGTAATTTTTACCCCTACACTGTCCAACACTTTCCCTACTGTTGCACTCACTGGAGTGGGAATAGTAATTTTTACCCTTACGCTACACAACATTTTTCCACTGTTTCGAGTTGGAATAGTAATTTTATTCCCTCCGCTATCTAATATTTTTTGTATTATTTTAGTTAACGTAGTATATAATTAATTTAAAAAAAGATTACAAATAATTGGTAATTTTTCTTAATTTGTTATATATATATATTTTTTTGTATTTTATTATTTTATGTGTATAGATGTATTTGTCTTCATACGATATTTTTAAACAATTTATGTTATTAAAATAACTATTAAAACATAATATTGAGTAAGTATATATATTATATATTATGTGACCAAAGGCCAGGAGGCCCGAAATGCGTCATGAAGGAGCTTTGCACTTTAACTTAAAATAAATAAAGCAATATCTGGCATCAGATAAAGAAGTTGTCCGTACCTGTTTATTTGTGTGTACAGTGCAAAAGGGAGCGTAATTTGATTATATATTATATGTATATGTTACATTTAATTTTTACATTATATATATTAGTTATCATTTTTAACATTTTAAAATATTTTTAACTACATTTATTTTAAATATATGTATTATTAACTTTATTTAACATTATTTTTGTAACTTTAAAAAAAACAATATTTTTAACAACGATATTTTTTACATCGATATTTTTTTCCTCGATATTTTTGTACTTACCTTAATGTAGCTAGGATGTCGATATTCTTGTCTTCGATATTTTTGCGCCATATTTCTGTAGGTCGATATTTTGACTCTCGATATTCTGTAAGTGATTCGTAATTTTGAGGGAATGGTAACTCCAGTTGAAATGAAGACGCCACTCATAACTTGTCTTAAGTTTCCTAGTGGTCTCACATCAAATGTTGAAGTGGGGGGTTGTTATTTTGCCTTAATCCACTGAAAGCAATAGATATGTCAACAATTTCAACAAGAAGTCTCATATTATATTTAGAAGGTGCTTCTGTGCTCCTCAGAATTACCATTACCGGGACATAGTTCTGTCAATATACTCTGAATCCTTCTTCTCGGATCCCCTCCAGCCTTACACAATGCCAAAGGAAGGGCGATGAATGGGGAAATGAGGGGATGGGAGAGGAGGTGGTAAACATCAGCCATATATTTCATGATTTGAGGGCAAATTTACTCTGGTGAAGTTGTCTATACTGAAAGAGTCTACAATTTGGGAGAGTGAGGATGAAAGTGTGAGATGATGTTGGTGTTCTAAATTATGAACAAAGGACGACTGCATAATATTGGAATACAAAAAACGCACATATAGCTAATTGGCACTTCCACAGAACACTTAAAGGTATGATAAATTGACAGCCTAATGATACTGGTGATCTGGGTTCTGACGTCTCTACCACTGTTACAGCTATCACTCACTCTTTTCTGTCTTCTGACTGGCTTCCTCATCTAGCAGCCTCTTCCTGGTCATAACGGGAAGTGATGCAACAAGGAAAACGCAAGATCCGTAGAGAACACACTGTCACACAACATGCCAGTATGACACAATGACACAAGGGGCAGCAATGTACATGCAGTGCATCAACTTTCATTGCACTGGGCGCACATTAAAAATGGTGTGTCCAGCACACTGAAGGAAAATGCACCATATTATGATGAATCTGCTGCCCTCAGGACAACGGCAAACTTCTGCTGTTGGGGGCAGCGCAGTCATGTGACAAACGGGGCAGCAGTTTTGAAGCCGCTCTGTGTTTTCACTGTTTAGGCTGCACCATTCTGCACTTTGAAGGGGGATTAGAGATCCCCTTGCAGGCGGGTGCAGTCAGTGACTGCGCATGTCTGTAACAGGATGTCTGGGGGGTCCATGGAAACCCCTTCCCTCCATCCAGAGCGCTTCTATCATGGGGCGCACTGACAGTGTGCCACTTTTTAGATGGCGCACTGTTAGTGCACCTCCTGGGAGCATCTTTGCCTCTGCGCCTGCATCTGTATTACGCTTCAGAAAAGGGGGTGGTGATGAACAGAGTGTCTGAATTAAGCAGACCACTCTTACCCAGTCCAAAGATCAGGGCTTGATCCATCACCGTTATTTAGCTCACTGCACCATCCCAGCTCAGAACCTGGCTATATGCAAATTAGTCTGTCCCTGGCCCAGTCCTGTCCCTGGATGGTGCAGTGAGCTAAAAAACGGTGATGGATCAAGCCCTGATCTGTTGGCTGGGTATGAGTGTTCTGTTTAATTCAAATACTCTGTCCATCACCACCCCCTTTTCTGAATTGCATCTGTATTACGGCACAGGTGCAGAGGCAAAGGGATTCCCTCATTTGCATGAGGCACACCCCCATGCAAATAAGGGAACACCCCCTGAAGATAGCGCGGTTGCTTTATGTGCGCCAGCGCAATCGGTATTACAGAAGAGGTCGCGCAAGCGTCTGTGGCCCCTTCTGTAATACCAAAGTACCCCGGGGGCAGGCAAAGCGGGCACAAACTCCTGTTGCACCCTGGGGCACTTTGTGTAATATGGCCCCAGGTGGCCTCTGGTCTACCAGAATAGTATCACAAATTCGCTGAATTTCCCAGATGTGAACACAGGATCAGGACAGGAAGCTGCTGTTAATTAGATGTGCCATTACAATATAATGGGGTGACTCACAAAAGTCAAAGGACCTGGGTAACGTTTGGTATAGAAAACAATGGTCCTGTTTCTAGGCAAGATGGCAGCAGCATGATTTCTGCAGCAGCTCTTCCCCCCGCTCTGCTTCGCTCTCCGTGCTCCGTTGAGCCTGGGATTCGTGGACTGGCAGATTCCGTTCAGGGTTTTGTTTGGATCTGCCTCAGTGGCACCCAGAGTTTACACGGACTCCCTGGCTGGGACTGGAACTGAGCAGGCGATCTGAGACTATAACGCCGGCTGAGATATTGGACTTCTACGTGCTGAGAAGCGGTAAGGGTGGCGGGGGAAGCCGGTAGACGTGCTGATGAGAGCAGCGAGATCATTGTTCTCCACCTGCTGGGCGTTGGCGAGAATTGAAGCTAAAGTAGGACATAGGCTGTCTTTACAGAATTTCTGCATCAGAACAAGCTACAATCTGGTATTTGGGAGGATTCCACCCAAATCGGCAAAGCAAGTGAAAGTAGCGGTGATTAGAAATTCACCACAAACACATCTGCTTCAAGGTAACAGTCTGGACTCCCCCTTGAGTACCGGTGCTTAGGCAGGGAAACCCAACGAGCCCCGCAACGTTAAAAAGCAAGTAGAGAGTGGAGGGGTAGGGAGACGGAGGATTAAGACTGAGCTTACCACCGGGTGGAAGGGGATGAATATAAAAGTTTCAAAGAAGTGGTGATGCCTCTGAAGGGGATAAGACAAACACACTCTCTATACCACCTCAACCTACTATCACTGAATTCTTTAAAAAGACTGGAGATGGTACTTTGGAACATATAACAGTTCTCCTTGGCAATTCAGACTCAGCGGTGGTTGCCCAAAACCTGAGTGTAGATCCGGTGGATGTAATGAGGTGAAAATATTGTAAACATGGAAGCTCAGGATGAGATTGCCAGGAATAGTAAAGATGTTCGGAAAGAAAAAGAACCAGAAAAAGAAACAGAACTTGGTGATAACAGTGAGGATGATAATGGAACTATGACTGACCCTCAAACCTGTGGGCCAATAATTGACGAGGCTTCCGGGGAGCTGGGAGCTGTCATAGGTCCCGAAGATCTGCTTCTAGCAGTTGGAGATATTATCTCTGATGGAATGGATACGTTTTACTCCCTCACTGAGGAGTCACTATCAGGTGTAACCGACTCAGACCATAGTGAGCTCAGCCACAGCTTGTCTTCGTCAGGCTCCAGCACCCTGGAAGCATCGGAGACGGCACTGAAGCAACAGAAATCTCGGATAAATCCTAAGGAAGGCAAAAGCCACATTGAGATCCAGATAAATAAAGGAAGGCTTTCAGGTGGCCCGGGTTTGAAGTGGGGCTATTTACACACAAGGATAACAGGTCCAACAGTATCAATAACTGAACAGATGGTATCTCCCCCTGGTGCAGCATCTCAGGCAAAGGGAAAAACAGATATGAACTCTGCATTGAGTATTATATTGGATACTATAAAAGAGCATCATGCTTAGACTCGGGCAGCCGGAAAAAAGGCACGGCAGGCTTTTAAAAAACTGGAGGGGGCAATACGGAAAGTTGTAAAAACCTGTGCAGAGATTAGGGAGCGGATGAACTCTCGGGAAGAGAGAACAGCGGTGGTCGAAAAGGAGCTGTCTGTTGTTAAAGAAGATACTAAAACTCATGATGCTCAGCTCACCAATGCCATGTGGAAGCTGGAGGACATGGAGAACCATATTAGGAGGAATAACCTCCCCTTCTTAGGAATAAAAAAGGCTTGGAAGCGGAGAACAGTCGCTCCTTCATTGCAAATCTCCTTAAAGAATCCTTCCCTGAGCTCACAGGGTGAGAATGGGAACGGGAAGTCCATAGGGTCTACAGGTTCCCCTTCACTAGAAATATAAACTCTGGTAGAGACTCAAGCCAACCAATGGCCATTTTAGTCTTTTTTGGAATTACATGCTTAGGCAAGCTATTTTTGAAAAAGCCGGACCCTTAGGCCAGACTGCAATATAAAGGGTCCTCAGATTTTTTTCATGTTACCCTAGAGAGTAGATGGCGACTTCAGTAACTGATTAAGCCCTTTCAGGATACTGGGTTTGAGGCCTTTTTACTCTCCCCTGCTAGGCTGAACATGATTGTAAGAGGTGCAGTAAAGTTTTTCACCTCAGACATGCAGGCTAGAGTCAAAAGTCAAGTCAAAAAGTTTTATTTGTACTGGTACTCAACCGAGGACCACAAATATATCTCAACATATACATAATTAAAAATTTATCAATTTCTTAATACAAAGGTAAAAACAGTTTCAAGAATTTGTACAAATTATAACAGATGAATTCATTCGGGGGTTGTTTACACAGACTAATAAGGTCTCTCACCGACAAAATTCTACTGGAGCGATAAATGGGCTCAAGAAATCTTGTGCGGGCTAACGTTACGTTCTGGTTCGGGCATAGTGATAGTACATGCTCCAAAGTCTGATCGCCGCCTGCGCACAAAGAACATAAAGGAGATCCTCCCGGAAGCCATCTTGAGGTATATGAAAGTACGGGAAGGATACCCAGTCGAAGCATGGCAATTGTTCTCCTTGCACCATGGGTCAAGGTTAAACCGATGTAAGACCGGCATTGTTTGTATTCTAATGTGTCAACAAAAGGTTTATAAGTGGGTAATTTATTACAGTGCTTGGAATCCATCTCGAAACTTAATTTTGGGGTGAAGCATTTTAAAAACAGTTTTAATTGTGCTGGTGACCAGGTAAGCAACATTTCAGTGTCAATATTTGCAATACGGAATGCCTCGGTCATATTTTCTTGGAAAATTTGCTTTTTCGTATCGGACTCAAAGGTTTCTTTTTTCAGCAGTGACCTTAATGTATTTTCTTTTGCGTGCAGTAGTTGGTATGCCCACCTAATGACATTTGCAATTGCTACGGCATATGAACTAGTGACAGATAATTCCAGTCTTAGTGCTTGGACTGGAACTGCGTCTGATAGTTTCAAAATTTTCCTCAATACCTTTCCCTCTTTGCGGTCCATAAAAGCCCATTGTTTAATAGGTATATACTCCGTAGCGTAAGATAATACAGGTGGTATTTTTGATTTATAGACTTTTATTAGAGAGGAGAAATGTCTATTTCCTGTTGCGCTATAGAGTTTCTGGAGGGCCGCAGTGTGTATATCAGTTTTCCTTTGTAGGTTATTTATCTGCTTTACATTAGTAAGGTTTTTGGAGAGGGTCCTGCCAAGGTAGGGATAATCCGACACCTCTTCTATTTTATCTCCACCTAAGTTCCAAAGGTATCTTGCGCTTTGTTTCCTCCCAGAGAAAGCGAGCACTTTTGTTTTTTTGATGTTTGGAACTAAAAAGTTCTCTTTGGAGTAGTTGTACAGCAGATCCAGAGATGTTTGTAATCCGAAGGGGGTGAGGTCCAACAACACGATGTCGTCCGCGTATAGCAATGCATTTATTTTTTGATTTGCTATTGTCGGAGGTAGGTTGGAACCAGATTGCAGAAAGTTACACAGGTCACTTAAGTAGAGGGAAAATAGGATTGGGGCTAAAAGGCACCCTTGCTTTAGTCCATTTTCAGTTTTGATTTTTTCTGTATAACCTTTTTCTCCTCCCAATTGAACTTGGCACCAAGTGTCAGTGTGTAGGCTTACAATTGATTGTAACAGCTGTTCCTGTATACCAAGCTTCTTCAATTTCCTCCACAACGTTGGTCGATCTACGCGATCGAACGCTGTAGAGTAATCTATAAAGGCGGCATAGACAGTCTGGCTTTTTTGAGTTACGTATTTATCGAGGATGGCCTGGATAACTGCAATGTTGCAGGCTAGAGAGTATCTAGATCAAATCCTGTTAGAAAAAAGAAATGCCTGAGGTATCAATGTAATTGCGGGCTTAATTTAAATAAGATTTTTATTTGACATAAGTAAAAGGTCATATATGCATACAGAGGGGTCTTTCTTACTATGTGTTCCTTCTTTTCTCTCCTTTTTTCTCTTTCTTTTTTATAGGACACTTTTGGCTTGATAAAGTGCGGAGGGAGCCTAGGGGTTAGGGGCACTGTGATGATCTTCCCTGTCTCCATCACTCAGACCTTCTTTGGTCTGGCTGCTTCTAAGGGTAGGGGAGGGAGGGGGGTCAGAGAAGGATGGCGAGGGGATGGGTCAGGGGGTACGGTGGTAAAGAGAAGTGTAAATTGCAGCAGAAGCAAGAAGCTTATGATGGATATTATTTTATGGTTACTAATGGTTAGAGAGCAGTTTGGAAGGAAAACTGTACGTGACGGCCTGCAGGAAGAGTACAGTATTTGTATTAATTCAGATATGGTAGCACAGCTGGAAATAATTTCTTTTGGGAATTATGGCTAAAGTTCGTATTGCGTCTATTAATATATGTGGGCTCAATGATGTGGCTACGAGGAGGAGGATCCAGGAAGATCTCAAGGTATTAAAGGCAGATATCTAATGTCTGCAGGTGACACACATTGCCAGGAACGATAGCGACCTACTTAATTCACTGGGACTGAAGGGAGCAGCCTACACTACACAAGATGTGAAGACTAAGGGCCCCATTAGGATGGCGGGCGGACTTTGCCCGCCCGCCATCCTCATGGTACTAGGGACCTCCCGCCTTAAGGGCAGGGGTCCAGTTGCCAGCATTAGGATGCGCCCGCCACAGTGGTGGGTGCATCCTGCATTCTTACCATTGTGGCGGGCGGTGCACTCAGCACCGCCCGCCACAACTGCAGGAAAGCATGCTGTGCACTTCCATGCACAGCATGGCAGGCACAGCGCAGTGCCTGCCATGCTGTGCATGGAACTGCTGGGGGGTACCTATGGTACCCCCCCATGTGCACCTCCCACCCCCCTGGAGTCCCTGGGGGCCCGCAACGGGCCCGCAGGGATTCTCTGCATGCTTTTCTGTGGTGGCGTTGCCGCCACGGAAAGGCATCCACAATTACCCATCTTAATATGGCTGGCGGTGTCTGATAGACACCGCCACCATATTATTCCTTCTGCTTCCCAGCCGCAAGGCGACCGGGCGGAAAAGCGGCGGACGGTCTTTCCGTCCGCTGAGGTCCCCCCGCCATACTATTATGGCGGGGTGGAAACGAGTGTGGATGTCGGGCGGATTGCCCCCGCCAGGCTGGCGGTGGCTACCGCCACCCTGGCGGGGGCAATCCGCCCGACATCGTAATGCCCCCTAGGGGAGTTGCAGTTCTTATAAAAGGCAGTGTTATCAACCCTGGTAGGAAAGCTGTCTATAGGAATGGTAGATGGGTATTATTGGAATGTAGTCACACAACTGGTTCCTTCACACTATGTACAGTCTACGCCCCTGTTCTAGATGACCCAGGGCTACTCTGTTTCTTGACCAATTAATTACTATCTTGGCCAGCTCCGTTCGTGGTGTGTGGGGACCTGAATCTTAATGGGACCAGGGACACTCCCGGAACAGTCGAGACCCCCAATAAAAGGTGGAAGCCACATTCGATGAGGGAGCTTAAAAATCATGTAAAGGATATCAGTTTGGTAGATGCTTGGCCTAAACTTAGAGCTCCTGAGTCCAGCTATACTTTTTATTCAGCCCCAAATGGCAAGTTTGCTAGATTGAACTGCTTCTTAACCTCGCCATCTATACTCCAAGAGGCATGAATAGAGCTGTTCCCCAGAGTTATGTCCGACCATAACCCGGTAGTCCTAGAATTTTCAGTAAAAGGCATAAGAAAGGAATATGCTAGATGGGCTTTTGAGAGGGTGCTACTTTCAAATAAAAAAATTATTAAATATATGAAGGACTGTGTCAGGGAAGTTTTTGATAATAATAGCAGTAGTGCCCCCCCCCCCCCCCCCCCCAGGTATGGTCTGGGATGCTTTCAAAGCGACAGCAAGAGGTGAGATCCTGCAATACTGTTTGAGTGAGAGAAAAAGAGGCAGAACAGATTAAACAGTTTAATCAAAAGCTTGCCCGATTGGAAACAGAACTGATTAGTACTGTGTCTTGTGGTGGGGAGGTGGTAAGAATCCTGTGCTCTATTAACATTACGAAAGCCTGCCTGAATGATTTTAATACTGAGAGACTCGCGGGAAAATACTTAGCTAAGAAGCAGGATTGTTATGAATATAGCGAGACGGTAGGCAGATTACTGGCAATCAGGGCCTGACAGCAGGCGGAAGCAGGATATATAGACAGGATCAGAAATATTCAGGGTAAAGGTGTGACAGAGCCTGCTGAGATTAGAGAGGCTTTTAGAGAATTTTATGAAGACCGGTACTCAGCTTCATCTTGTGATGGTTATCTATCACATTTTGAAATACAGGAGTATGAACCAACTGGAAGGGTCCCAGAGGAGGAGGGTGCCCGGCTAGGGGCAGAGATTACACAGGAGGAGCTATTTAGTGCTCTACAAGCCCTCTCAACGGGCAAAGCATCGAGAACTGATTGCATTCCTATAGAGTTCTACAAAGTCTTCGTTAGTGAGATCTATCGTCCTATGCTTAGTTTATTTCAGGAGATCAAGGAAGGGGCCACACCGCCAGGTTCCTGGGGTATCGCGAATATTGTCACCTTTTTAAACAAGGGTAAATATCCAACGAATTTAGGCTCATATAGGCCTATAACGTTGCTAAACAGTGATGCTAAGCTTCATTCTAAGATCTTTGCCTCACATTTAAACTCTGTAATGCACTATCTTGTTTCAGTATGACAGCACGGTTTTATACAAGGAAGAGGGCCTGCAGATCAAGTTAGGAGGTTAATTACCCTCTTTGATGCTATTGAGATCACTGCTAAACCTATGGGGGTAGCTTTTTTAGACGCTGAGATGGCCTTCGACAGGTTGTCATGGAATTTCTTATGGCAGACCCTTAAGACTTGAGGCCTAGGGGATCCATTTGTGAAAGCAATACAGGTCTTATATGTCAACCCTGTAGCAAGATTACGAATTATGGGGGAAGAGCTGGCTTCTTTTTCAATCGGTAGGGGAACAAGACAGAGCTGCCCTGCTTCTCCCCTACTGTTCACTTTGTACCTAGATTCCCTTCTTAGGCGTCTGGAGGCCTCCACAGAAATTATTCTGGTCAGTTTGCAATGCAGGGACACCAAGCTACTGGCCTACGCTGATGATTTGGCTATTATTTCATCCGACCCTGACCGTGCGATGTCATCGGTTGAAAGTATTGCTGAAAACTTTGTGATCCAATCGGGTTTTTTATTCAATAAAGTTAAAACGCAGATCGTGAAAAATAGATTTGTTATAGGTATGGAGAATAGAACTGAAGAAAAAGCGGTTTACTTAGGCAGTACCATTACCATCATGGCTAAGGTGGACGATATAGTGGTTTTAAATATTACCCCTATAATCTGGAAAATTAAAACGATCTAAAATGTTGGCATAATTTGAACCTGTCAATAGTAGGGAGATGTAATCTCATCAAAATGATGATCCTGCCAAAACATTTGTATATTTTTTGTGGGATTCCTCTGGAAATTCATATTTTTTGGTTTAAGCAAATAGAGAAGGAGGTAGCTAGGTGTATTTGGTGTTATTTGGTGTTATCAGAGGACTAGAAGAGCGAATATATTACAAGGGATAGAGGAGATGAGGCTCCTGTATTTTAAGCTATATTATTTAGAGGCTTCATTCCAATACTACTGGCCTCTCTTTGGAGTTTAGGAAAAGGTCAGGGGGAATCCTGGTCAAGTACCAACAGTATATAAACTATTGATAGGTGCTCAAGCTAATGGATATCTTCTGAAATTCTATGAAGCAAGTTATTTTAAGAAAACGCGTTTTAAGGTATTGATCGCTGCCTCTCGCAATTGGGCAGGCATAAGGAAGAAACTTGGGATAAGTAGGTTCAGTCGTTATTCTCTTATAATTGGGATCAACCAACTGCCCAGGGCATTACAAGAAACATGTCTGGCAAGGTGGGGAAAGAGTGGTTTATACAGGATAGGGGATCTGTTAGCTGGGGATGACATAACATCATTTGAAGCAGTTAGAGAAAGGTTTGGTGCCGGCCCCCAGGATTTTTTTAATTCTTACAGCTGAGAGATTTTCTGCTTAAAAAGGCTGGTGGTGCGGCAGGGTTTGGACAAGTATCTCTGATGGAATTACTAACTAGTAATGCCAGACCCTCAGTTACACAAATATATAGATGTCTGCAGGAAGGAGTACTAGATGGTTTAGATAAACATAGGCTGAAAGGGCAGGATAGGTTGGGAGTTGAGGATTCTTTTTTTATGAGATCCTTAGAACTGTGGGACACAGTATTGTGCTCTGCCAAATTTGCGGGCTCAACACTTTAAAACTTTATTCGATTTATATATTACACCTGCGAAAAATTGTTAAATTGGGTGATACTGAGGGGACCGCTTGTTTCAGATGTTTAGTGCATATCTTTGCCACATACCCCTATAGATCGTGAAAATCTAAAGCTTTTTACAACAGATTCTTAATGTAGATGTTCCTTTGACACCTCAGCTGATGTTATTAGGGGTAAATGATTCAGTTGGCAATAAAGGGGAAGAACTTAACTTCATAGCAATGGCAGTTCTTAGGTTATGTGTTGCCTCAGCCTGGCTTGATTCACGACCTCCAACCTTACAGTAGTGGAAGGGACTAATTTTACATATATATAATCCAGAAAAAGCACTTTATGAAAGGAGAGGCGGAAAAGGCAGAATCAAAGGGAATAAGATCTGGGGCCCTCTTTCCTCCTGAATCGCACCCTTTTTACAAACTGAAAACCTCTTCTTTAAGCCCATCCTAAAAGTTCCGCGTTACATTAGGTTGCTCTCTAACTTATGATTTACTGGTTATTGTGCATAATGTATCACTTGATGGTTTTCTGCTGATCAAATGAAAATTTTAGCTTTACGTTTGGAATATATGTATAGGTAATCAATGCTGCAATTACACGGCTTTTTTATATATAATTAAAAAAAGAAAACAATGGTCCTAGACTACTTAAGTTTACACTTTAGTTCTGAGCAGCATTAATTAAATAAAAATATACCAGGTACATATAGAATTCACATTGTATCATTAATGTACCACCACAATTCCTTCACAATTCAAGCATGTACATCCTCAAATTGCACAAAGTATAGCTCAAATGGTGTCTGTTTTATTTCGCTATTATTTTTATATTTATCGCAGATCACCACATTCAGTTTCAGTTTCCGTAAGTCTTTATTTCGAAATAAAATTCATAAAAGACATAAAAACATTACAATGATTTTTTAAGAAAAAGGGGAAAACACTGTTAGACAATTGTTAAATTGTTAAAAAGTATTAAACAGTTAATTAATAATAACTTCCCGTAAAAGTGGTCATCAGACACTCTCATTAAAACATCTAGATTAGAAAAGCGTTCTTAAAATCAGGATAGGATATTTGGGTGTCTGCTACGGATAATCCATGCCCATCCCAAGAACTTGGTAACACCAACCACCACAAACTCAGACTGGTTAATACTAAGGGAACTCAGGGCGGTCAAGTGCCCCTTACAATCTAGCCTCCTACAAACAGGTTGGAGCCACTTAAGTTGAGGCGAGCGATAGGCAGGACATACAAAAAAGAAATGACCAATACTCTCAAGTTGATCTGGGCACCAAGGACAACAGGTGTTACAGTTGGTATTCCATTTTGCCTTAAAGGAGTTAATCGGAAGTGTTCCGACATGAAATTGATGATAAAGTTTGCGATCCAAATTTTTACAAATCACATCCCAATATGGCTCTAGGAAGGGTGACAGTTTATGGGATAAAAACTTTCCAGTTAAGTTAATCTGCTCTGATTGGTTCACTGCGATCAACTTAACTGAGGCCCAAAATAGGTCTTTAAAGTCTTGTTTTGATGGAAAGACGGACATCATCGGATTTATCCACAGCTGCTCAAGGCCCATCTCTTGCAAGATTAACTTTACTTCCTTTAGCCATGGGATTTTGGACGCTCCCCACAGTGTTCTGACCTCATCTAACTCCTTTGCGAAGAGGCTAAGTTCTGGAGTTGTCCAGATCCGACGCCAGAACGCCACCAGACGAAACCTGGCCACCACATTCAATGTTTTCAATAGAGAAAGGTTGCTCCAAAGTGAGTGTGAAAAAAGGGGAGAGTGCTTGTGAAGTAGGACAGATATAAAGGAGGGGAATCCAAAAGATAGACCAAATGATCACTTTCACATTCAAATATTCATTAGTAAACTGGTCGTGGTTCACCGTGGCACCAGTTTTACAAGTCGGCCTGTCCCTCATGTATTTACAAGTATTTCTTATTTTCTGATGGTGCACAGTTTATTCATCTGTGAAAAGGTTAGGGATGGGATGTTGCCGGGTACAGGCTCACTGGGGGAGAGTGTCGACATTTCGACCCTGGTGCATAGAGGGCAATTTATTCCTCTATTCCTCTGCAGGTGGGTCTTCCTCAGGACTTGGAGATGGAGGGGCAACCTAGGATGGGGTGAAGTCAGGATTACAGCCCCTCAGGCGGCGGTCCGCACTGAATCTGCAGCGTGGCAAAATTAATCATAGAAGATTCATGGCTGCAGTGTTTGGAGTAATCAATCAACAGGGTGAGTAATCGCCCTCAGCATCTCATTCGGTAGTCTAAGCACATCCCAGGGGATCCGTGCTGAACTCCTTGATACACAGATATACTCACAGCCATGCAAAAACACAAACACACACAATCATGCATGCATACGCACACCCCCGCTATTATTAAGATTTTACCTTGGGATATTTGACCTCTGCACAATACTTTCTCTGAGATTCTGTCTCCCACGTAGTCACAGACGCAACAATGTACAAACAGAAACCATCCTGATTTTGCTTGTCCTGGCCTGGAACACGTGCAGCACCTCTAACCGATGCAAGGATAGGGCTGGAGAAGGGCCCTCCTTCTCTATCTTGGCTTCTGATAGGATATGGGGATGAAGAGTGATAAACCCCGCCGTAGCCTCATTTGCAGAAATGCTGCACTGCCCGAGGCAAGTGCTTCATGTTGGCTATGTGTTGCAAATGTGTGAGGTGGGCTGAAGAAGCCACAGCCTGACACATGTGCAGTTCAAAGGAACAGCGGAGCCCCCTTTGCTGCTGGCATGATGCTGCACTTTAATTTGGAAACAAAAAATAGTTTTAATGAAAAAGTGTAACACCATGTCAGCAGCTAGTTGGAGATGCAGTCAGGCTTGGTAGTTCGACACCCTGGAGCCCTCTATGGGCAAGCTGCTGCTTTATTTAGAGAGCCAAAGCGATACTATAGCAGGCAATTGCATACCAGCACATTTACTTAAACATCTCATGGCACTCATAGCAGTGTTCTCCTACACTCTCTCAGATATGTAGGCAAGTACTGACACAATATTTTCAACCATGCAGAGAAATGGTATTTCAAAATGGATAATGGCTACAAGTGCAGACCCTGTCTTTGCACTGTCACTGCAAGCTTCACTTGGCTTGTTATAGGTGTGTCTGAAGTGTCAAACCCATGTTTTAGTGCACATAACACACTTCTAAGATATGCTGTTACTGTACGTATGCCATAAAGGATGCTGTTTTCTTCTTAAGAGATAGATAGATATTATTTTGAATTGAATAAGTTACTTGAGCACTTGTAGGCCCCTATGTGAAGTGCTACATAGAATATGCACCCCTAAAGCAACTGGAATACATGTTCACAAAAGCATAGACCCTCCTTGCAACCTAATCAGACAGCTGCAGAAGCACATATAAATTCAGTCACTTACTAAAAACTACTTATTCCTTCAGCAGACTCAAAGGTAGTTGCAGTCACATGTTCATCACTCTCTGTTTCCTTATAGAGGCACTGAAGTATTTTTGCAGCCACTTACATACACATTACACAGACATAGACCTTCTAAAACACACAGTCACATACCAGCACATTTACTTAAACATCTTATGGTACTCATACAGGTCTACTGGCACAGTCACTTACATAGGTAGGACAGTACTAACACAACCTTCTGAACCATGCAGATATATACTCCATAAATCATGGGTGATGGCTACCAGTGCAGACCCTCTCTGTGTATTCTTACTCCAAGCTGCAAGTGGCATGGTATAGGTCTTTTTCAATTGATCAAACCCATGTTTTAGTGCACATAATACACATCTAAGGTATGCTGTAGGTATGCAATAAAGGGTGATATTTTGTCCTTAAGAGATTGAGAGATGTTCTTTTCAGTTAAATAAGTTACGTGGGCACTTGCATGCCTCAATGACAAGTACTACGTAGAGAATGCCATCGCTAAAACAATTGACATACATATTCACAATGGCATAGAACCTCTCTTTCAGTTACAGAGACAGCTACAGAAGCACTTACACATAATGTCATTCACCAGCAACAATTTATGCATGCAGCATACTTAAAGGTAGTTGCAGTGGCACCTAAAAAGCTCTCTATTTCCTAACACAGGTACTGAAGTATTTGTGCAGCAACTTACATGTGCATTTAGACAGCCATAAAGATATTAAAGCTGTTAGTTATATACCAGCATATTTACTTAAATATCTCATGCATTAATATAGGCGTACTTCAAGTCTATCTCAGATATGTAGGCAAGTACTGACACAACTTTGTCAACCAAGTACAGAAATTTTCCTTCAAACATGGGTGATGGCTACTAATGCAGACCCTGTCTGTGCACTCTCACTGCAAGCTTCTGTTGGCATGTTATAGGTCTTTCTGAAATGTCAAACCCACATCTTATTGCACATAACACACTTTTTAGATATTTTGTACGTATGCCATAAAGGATGCTGTTTTGTGCTTAAGACATTGACAGGTCTCCTTTTCAGTTGAATAGGTTACTTGTGCACTTGGAGGCAGCTATGCCAAGTAGTACATAGAGTATGAAAACCCTAAAACAATTGACATAGATGTTCGAAACAGCATACAACTTCTCTTTCAATTACAGAGACAGAAGCACGTATACATTAATTCACTCACAAGAAACTATTTATGCAAGCAGCAGACTCAAAGGTAGTTGCAATGACACCTACGTAGCTCTCAATTGCCTACCACAGGCATATTTGTGCAACGATTTACATACACATTTAGGCAGCCATAGAGGTGTTATAGCAGGCAGTTACATACCAGCACATTTACTTAAACATCTCAGGGTACTGATAGAGGCGTACTCCTACACTCTCTGAGATATGTCGGCAAGTACTGATGCAACCTTCTCAACCATGACCAGAACTAGTCCTTCAAAAATGGGTGATGGCTACTAGCGCAGATCCTGTCTGTGCTCTCTCACTGCAATTTTCACTTATCATGCTATAGGTGTTTCTCAAGTGTCAAATCAACTAAAAAACTCATGCACCAAGTCACTGACCAACTCAGACACTCATACACTCACTTAGACATCTACTCAAACAGTCATAGACTCACTCAGACAGTGATGCACGTACTCACACACTCAGTGAGACAATTATGCAGGTACTCCCAGACCCACTCACAAACACACACACACACAGTTACACACCATTGAGACACTCACACACTCAGGCTCACACCCACTGAGGCAACCTTTCAAAGGTTACAGATAGGAAATAGAATTGGCAAAACCTTAGAAATTCACTGAAAAAAATTAAGGTTACAGGGATGTTATATTTAGGCTCACATTTCACTCATACAAAACCAGTGAAATTCATCAGTTATAGATACCTGAGCTAACTATAACCTATGACTTTACAATGCACTGCTTATGGCTCACTTATACTATTACTCATGACATGGTCCTTTCTCGAAGGCGGCTCTTGAAATATTGCAACTTCGCTCCCAATATATCCCCATGATTCCACATCAGTCTCAGGTGAGCACATAATAAGTTCCAAAGCAATGTGGGATTGGAAGTCCAAATATTACCCTCCTGGGTTTGCAGCCAAAACACATGCCAAAATTAATTTCTTACTGCCAGTGTAAATCAAATCTAAGTCAGTTACAATTCCTTAGCAACCTGGTTCCGTAATTGCTGCCTGAAAAAAAATAACACAGACCAGCTATTCTTTTCACGGTGGTGCAATTTCACTCCCAATCCCACATTGCATTGGACCTAATTATGTGCTCACCCGAGACTGATGTGGAATCATGGGGCTATTTTGGGAGTGAAGTTGCAGTATTTCATGTTCCGCCTTAAAACAAAATCTCCTTACAGGTAAGTGCAAGGGACCAATGACCCCAACATACCCCTAGTTGCTTTCAAATGTTTCTGAGGTAAAATACAGCTGTTCTGGCCTTTTGTAGTACAACAGTGGCCGTACTGCCTTCATTTCATCTCGTCCTCACTTTGTTGCTGCCAGCGGGCGTCCTTCCAATTATAACCCATATGACCACTGATGCTGTAAGGAATGCCCAGCCTCTCGGGTTGGGGCTTGTAAGCGGGCGTCATCCGCTAATGCATTCCAAAAGAAACACACTCACTGCTCCTGCGGCGTGAAAGAAGCCCACCAGACCAGTTAGATGAAGAATATCTTTAATTTCCAAAGGAGCCCAGCATAACAACCTATTTCAAGGTCTTAATCATATGCAAATAAGATGTAATTAGCTGTCTGTCTTTTAACAACGTGAAATGCATGACAATGGAAAACTGACTTCCCTACACATCTGTCTTGGTAAAATACATTTAGGAATCAGTGAAAAGTATTACCTCATACTCTGATTCAAATGAGCCCGAAATGTCCCCATATTGATTTTGGTAATTCATAAGTAAACCTCACTTAATAGTTCACTTCAAGGACTCACAGACTCCAGTAGAATTGCGTTGGCAAAATGTCAGCTTGATTCTATTCCACAGAGTCCCAACATTTCCATCACCAAAGTCGTAACATCATAGTGCCAGCCTCGAAGAATTCACTTTCATATAGGGCTCAAAAAAAGGTTGCATTCAGTGTGATTGCCCGCAACTCTGCCTTTCACGTATAGTATTGAATTGAAGGCAGTAAGGCCACTGTTGTACCACGGGAGGCCGGAACAGCTGACGTTTAAATCCGAAACATATGAAAGCAGCTAGAGTATGTTGGGGACATTGGTCCCTTACACTTACAGGTACAGAGATTTCATTTTAAACCTATAAAGGAGAATTGGAAACAACAAATGTAAAATTCAATACTATGCATGAAAGGCTCTCTGTGCCATGCCCACATACACTGCAGGAGGTATAGGTAAGTCACCCCTACTGCTGGCCTTACAGCCCTAAGACAGGGTGCACTATATCCCATGTGTGGAGATATCTGCAGGAGAAGATATGACCTTGATCCAGCTGTGCTACCTTGGTCCTGAGACCCTTCCGACCTACTCCCTTCAGTGGGACCCTTCATACTTACCTTTAAGTCCTTTTGGCCAGCGTATTTTCAAGTGGACCCCTTCTTCATAGCACACTAGCTACCATTGACGCTGCACCCTACTCCCGGCCGAATCCGGTACCCTCCAGAGAATCCGCTGGTGAAACATATGGACTGGCCTTGCTACCTACTTAAATTCCAAAGGTGAACCTTGAAATAGAACTGTGTGATTTGACAAGCATTTTTCTTCTTTCTCCCATGGACTTTAACAGTGTGTAATTGCGCACAAAATTAATGCGTTTTGCGAACTTGAAATATTCATAAGTTAAAAAGTGCTGACTGTAGAATAACGTTTTTGGTCTGAAAATTTTCATTAAAATCTGTTTCATTTTTATAAATTTATCTCAGATTTATACTTGAGTGCGTGTCTCAATTATTGCCTCTATGAGTACAACACATGCTTAACACTACCCTCTGATAAGACTAAGGGGTCCATTACGATGTCGGGCGGATTGCCACCGCCATGGTGGCGGTGGCGATCTGCCCGACATTAATGCCCGCCCGCCCGCCACCCATTTCCCCCCGCCATATTACTATGGCGGGGGGACCGCAGCGGACGTAAACACCGTCCGCCGCTTTTCTGCCCCGGTTGCCTTGCGGCTGGGGCGGAAAATGTTTAATATGGTGGCGGTGTCTATCGGACACCTCCAGCCATATTAGGATGGGCTTACAGACATGCCTTTCCGTGGCGGCAATGCCCCCACGGAAAGGCATGCGGCGACTCCCTGCGGGGGCCTGTTGCGGGCCACCTGGGACTCCGGGGGGTGCACATGGTGGGGACCTATGGTACCCCCCGCATTTCAAAGTGCAACATGGCAGGCACCGCGTGGTGCCTGTCATGTTGTGCTTTGAAATACACAACGTGCATTTTTACCATTGCGGCGGGCAGCGCTTTTAGCACCGCCCGCCGCAATGGTAAAAATACTGTATGCGCCCGCCAGTGTAGCGGGCGCATCCTAATTGCCAAGGCGGGACCGCCGCTCCTATAGCGGGTGGTCCCGTTTTACACGGGGATGGCGGGCGGGCAAAGTCCGCCCGCCATCCAATGGGGGCCTAACTGTTCACCCACACTACCACAATTAGAGCATTCATATTCATCTATTTTTGCCTCTGTATACCAATCAGAGTCTTACTGGACTCTGCACTGTGTACTTCATTTTAGTGCACTATATAGAGAGCCAGTGTCCTACATTGGTAGATCAGCGGTGGGATATACAACTTTGCGTATGCTGATAAAACTCTGTCAATAAGTGACCACAAATGAATCCGAAATGGTCTTTAGTCAGTTGTATTTTTTGATTGGTCTATTTTTCTAAATTGAATATTAACTGTTAGCGCCTTGGTTAAGTCCATGTACTTTGTTACATTCTAAAGATCTTACTCTAGTTATGATAAAAGAAAAATGTAAAGGTTTTTTAACTTTATAAAAAGGTCCTAACTTTAGGGAAAATAATGGATAACCCGCAGGAGCAAGCTCAGGAGCTTGACCTGACACCATACAAGGAGTTGTGATACTCCCAGCTATGGGCGTTCTGCAGGGGTTATGGTATTAAAAGTGGAGCTCATGCTACCAAAGAAAAGCCTATGATGATTTTGGCATCACATGAAAGAGATCATCCACTGAGTGAATATGATTCCCAGGAGAATCACACACTAGAAGAAGATGCTGAAGAGTTGGTAGAGACTCCTGCCTCAGAAGTGGAAGCTCCCTCCGAGGAGGAGCTTGTCCTAGAAAGATTGGCCAAGAGTCCGAAGCTCAAATCCTGGACATAGAAAAGAAAAGAAGAGTGCTGGCAGCAATATCATAATACCTCGGGAGAGGAATCATTTGACCCTAAACCAGGGACATTGTAATGATTTTGGGGGCCCTAGGCCAAAACTATTTTGGGGGCCCCTGTTCGAAACAGGTTTGAATATATGACTCAATATCTGCTCTCTGTGACACCCTCACATTTCTCATTTGTGAGGTCCTATTGTGATCTAAAATAAAACGTTTTTATGTATGGTACATTGAAAATTAACACAGTTTGCCTGTAAAATGTCTGTAGCACACATTACCCACATTAAAAACGGATTCAAGGAAATTGGTATTTAAAACAATCTGTTTAAGAATTATTCAAGGGGATGTGGGCAAGGTTCTCTGCAGAACAGAGCTGGCTCCATCAGGGCCGCCCCCTGAAAGGTTGGGGCCCTGGGCCAGAGCCCACTTTATCCATGCCTTAAAATGTCTCTGCTCTAAACTCCCTAAGGGAGTTGTCCCTAAATATGCAGAAGGGGATGACATCACCAAGGGATCACTGACAGAATATCGACAATCAAAATATCGAGCTGACAGAATATCGCTGACAAAATATCGACTACCAGAATATCGAATTCCTATCTACAAACAGGTAAGCACAAAAATATTGAATCCTAAATATCGTAGTAAATAATATAGTTTGCTAAAATATCAAATTTTTTAAATCTCCCAAAATTCATGTACAATTAATGAAATAATACCTATAATTAAGTAAAACATACTTAAAAATAATTAAATAACCTTAAAATTAATAAATAATAAATGTAAGTTAAAAAATAAAATAAACATGCATTTTTATTTTTTACTACATATATATTAACTTAATAATAATAAAAAGTAATTAATATTTTAATAATTAAATATTAAAAACATAACCTATAATATAAATATAAAAAGAAATTATATATAAGTTAAAACATTAAAATGTCTTATTTTTTATATTTTACACTACATTAAATATAACAATACAAAAAAATTGCATAGCGTAAAAGATAACATTTCTATTTCCCCCCCAACAAGTGGTACAGTAAGGAAAATGTTGAACAGCGGGTAAATAAAAATTACTATTCCTACTCCAGCGAGTGGAACAGTAGGGAAAGCGTTGGATAGCGGGATGGTAAAATTTACTATACTCACTCCAGTGAGTGGAACAGTAGGGAAACTGGTGGATAGCGGGAGGGTAAAAATTACTATTCCCACTCCAGTGAGTGCAACAGTTGGGAAAGCGTTGGATAGCGGGAGGGTAAAAACTTACTATTCCCACTCCAGTGAGTGCAACAGTAAAGGAAAGCGTTGGATAGCGGGAGGGTGACAATTACTATTCCCATTCCAGGGAATGCAAAAGTAGGGAAAGCGTTGGATAGCGGGAGGGTAAAAATTACTATTCCCACTCCAGTGAGTGCAACAGTAGGGAAAGCGTTGGATAGCGGAAGGGTAAAAATTACTATTCCCACTCCAGTGAGTGCAGCAGTAAGGAAAGTGTTGGATAGAGTAGGGGAATAATTTAATATACCCATTACTGAAATATAATTAATATTAATTAACAATTAATTACTTTGTAAAAATTAATTTACCTTCCACCATTTTCCCCTATAGACATCACCTACAATATTTTAACATATTAACAAATTAACATAATTAACAATTTACAATTACAATATAATTAATTAGCACACTTACAAATTATTTGCTAATATTAATATCTAATTAATTACTAATTGATAAATAATATTACACAATTAACACAATTACCAATTAATTATTATTAATACATTTATAACTAATTATTAATAAATTAATTAACTTAATTAACAATATAAATTATTACATATTAAATTGTTAAGTAATAAAATTATAAATTAATTTATTTCAATTAAACTAATTCCCACCCTATTCCCCTATAAACTCACAACCCGCTACAGAATTAAATTACACAAAAATTAATTAACATAAAATTCATTACTTTTACAAAATTCAAACATACATTACAAAAAAAATACATACTTTTAACACATATACTAACACTTAAAACACACCAAAAAATTATATTACTAACTTTGATATTGTGGAATTCGATCATGCTTACCTGCATTTTGATATTCTGCAACACTAATACTTTAGCAATTCAATATTCTGTCCATTCGATATCAAAAACTCAATATTCTGTCCAGTCAATTTTTTTTTCTCGTAGTTTGACTAGTTACCATCACCAAGTGGTCTACTGCCTTCAAGAGAGCTTGTATAAGTAGAAGGGTAGCCAAAAAGCACTGGGGCTCTCTCGTGTGGGTATTTGCATCAGGTAAATGCAGGAATAGACTGCCGACATTGAATGAGGAAGATACTGAGTTTTATAACCTCATGAAGGGTGCCCTGATTGAGGGCTTTGGGCTCACCACTGAAGAATATAGAATTAATTTCAGGGAGAGTCAGGAAACAAAGAGTCAGTCCTGGGTTGAATTTGTAGACTTTTCAGTGAAAACACTGGGGGGTCTTTTACAATGGCGGGCAGATCGCCACCGCCCGCATGGTGGTGGCGATCTGCCCGACATTATCTCCCACCCGCCTCCCATTACCCCCACCATATTATGATGGCGGGGTACTGCGGCGGACGGGAAGACCGTCCACTGCTCAATACCTAGTGGACCTGGGGCCAGTCTCTCCCCAAGGTTTGGAGAAGAAGGCTGATCATTGGGTAAAAACCAGAGTGCCCAAAACTAGACATAGTGGCGGTGACCAAAAGAAAAGGGCTAAAAGACCCCCCACCCCCCAGATAAGAAAGTAGATCAGTCTGAACAAGATAAAAGTAAGGAGTCCCCTGTAGTCCCCGAAATACCTGTCCAGGAAGGTGGGCCCAGAGACACCTCACAAAAAAAGATGGCTTTCAGGGTAAGAACTGGAACCCCAAGAAGACTTGGTGCCTTAACTACAACAAGACAGGGCACCGAGCCAGGGACCGTTCTGTCCTAAAAACAAAACCCCTAGTGTAGATCCAGGGTTTGCCAGTGTAACCTTTGAGGGGATTGCTCAGATGAGGAAGTCCTCTTAGCCTTTAACCGGGAAGTGGGCTCAAAGGGTGAGCTGAAGATTCCAGAGGGGAATAAACACTTCTACCACCTACTGGTAAATGGAATCCAGGCAACTGCCCTGAAAAATACCAGTGCCAGTCCCACTGTTCTGCATGACAGGCTTGTTCCTTCCGACCAGTATATCCCAGATGACAAAAATAATAAGGGTCATCGCAGGGGAGTTCACTGCTAGGCCTGCGGCCGTAGTGCCCCTAGAAATAACTGGATCCCTTATTTTAAGAAGAGTGATAGTCAGTAAAGACCTCCCCCTTGACGGTCTCGTTGAAAATGGTCACCCAGAGGTTGATCTGAGCCAAACAGAGGTACCGGCCCAATGCCAGACTTCACCCAATGATTCAGGGGGGGTGCTGAACCAGCTAGTGCAAGTAAGCCCCAAAAGAGAAAGCGTAGGAAAGGTGGGCCTCTGTTAGCTTAAGTTCCCGTAAGCCAGGGAGGTTCTACCAAAGTAGGGGAGAACTCCACAATGTGCACTGGTACAGCCCTGCCTGTCCCACAAGAAGTCCTGCATAGTCAGGCAGCTGTTCAGCTTGAGTTGGTGGCTTCTCAGCTGACAGAAGACAGGGTAGAAGAGTGTTTACTACAGGAAGTAGTAACCCCCCACTTTAAAACAGCAGACAGGAATCCTGGACCCCAATAAACCTGTAAGTTAGCTTCTAAACATGCCAGTGAAGAGCTAAAGGTGTGGTTCTGGGCACTGGCAGCTGTCAGTGGCCTCTGATGGGTATTAGCTTTTATTGCTGCACTTTTCCCATGTCTGACCCCATGTCAAATAGTAAGTTAGGCCCCCTGGCCCTGTTGGTCATGGTGGGGTTACTCCAGCCGTGGGTAACCTCTTTGGGTAAGTAGGGTGTTGCCCTGGCTAAGTTAGGTGTTGCTGAGATAGACACATCTGATCCCAAACGAAGATATTGAGAAGACTAGGAAGACTCTCCCAGGTTTGGCAGAGTCTCCTGGCCTGTGGGTTGGGGGCTTGTGTGAAAAATGTAATTCTTGTTGCAGTACCCCCATTTATTGCCTGTTTTTATGCACTTTGACTGAAGTGCACTGGGTCCCTGCTAACCAGGTTCCCAGTAAAATGATTATTTCCCTAAAACTGTCCCACAATTGGCACAACTTCAGCAAACACTATAAGTCCCTCGTCAATGGTACCTCTGGTACCTAGGCTACTGGGGCTGAAGAGGGCCCACTGGGGCTACACCACAAATTGTGCCACCCCAGAGAATCCTCCCAAGACCATGCGAACTGCCATAGCAGGCTGAGTGTCTTGGTGAAGAGAAAACTGAAGAGTCGACATGGCACTGAGCCCTCTGTGCCATGCCCACATACACTGCAGGAGGTATAGGTAAGTCACCGTTACGGCAAGCCTTACACCCCTAAGGCAGTTTGCAGTATATCTCATGTGTGGACATATATGCATGAGCAGATATGTCCCTATATTATTAAGTCCATTCTTGGATATTGTAAGTGCACAGGGAAGCCATAGAGAGTACATGGACTGGATACTAACGACATTGCTCGGTGGCAGGACCATTGTGTCTACCTGTTTTTTAGTGTACTAACTGCTTGCTTATGTAGTCCTTAACTCAACCTTTTATTTTTCTTGTGTGCGCTAAGTGAACAGAGGTGCCTAGCTCCGGTGGAGGGCTTGGTGGCATCTGAGCAAGAGCACCTTTACTACTTTTTAACTTTGTAGTTACTTTTTCTCTCTCTCATGTTTATTTTAAAAGTAGCTGTTTTATTTTAACTATGATAATTTAGCCAGTATCACCTGCCTGGAAGGGAAGCCTTCCAGACAGGTGCAGGGCTGCTGTTCTCCTGTTTGTTTTTCTTTGCCCCTTCCAGGTCTCTCTGACCTCTCACCTACAGCACAGCCATGCCGCTTGGAAGACGGGCTACATATTCACGGCCGGTGCACGGACACGCCTCTCTTGCGCCAAAGGTGTCTCTAAAGTAAACCTGTCTGCACCCGTCCATGTCTGGATGGTGCCAGGACCAGGACCCCTGTCCGTTCAGACCCCCAAACCAGACGGTATAGAGCCAAAGAACTTTCCCGACTGGTACCCACCCTAGCAGTGGAGTGCCACCCCACCTTAGATGTCTCTCAGAAAACCTGCAAGAAAACCCTAAGATGGGGTGTGGGGCAGATGTACTCTTTCTATTGGAGACCTGGCTTACAAAAAATTCCAACCTGGAGATCCTTAGCTCGATCCCGACAGGCTATCAAATAGTCAGACCGGACCGTATCGCTCAAAGAGGGGGAGGGGGTGGTTGCGATCATTTTCAACCAATCTACCTGCTATACTATGCATGACCCTGGTATCATAGATTGTGAAGCGGTCATTTTCATTCTAACCATTTCCAATAACAGGATGCTAGATGTATTTCTAATTTATCGTCCACCTGGACCAGCCACAAATCGTATTTCTTCACTAGCAGACATCCTGCCCTCTTACGCGCTGTGCTACTCTAACCTGACATTTGCAGGTGATTTCAATCTGCACTTTGATGATGAAACCTGTCTTCCAGCCTCCACCCTCATTGAGGATTTAGAGATCCTCCAGATTTCGCAATGGGTGACCGCTCTCACCCACATGCTTGGCCATATGTTGGATCCGATTTTCTCAAATTCCACTGCATTGACAGTTGGAGGCCCTGTCCCTGTCATTTTGTCTGACCACTCCATTATCCCTTTTAATTTCCCTCTGTCTAGTCCCATTTTAACCCGCAAGGAGGGTCTCAAATATAAAATAAAGAAATGGGGAAAGTTCACCTGAAGGCCTTAACTGACGCACTTGCAAATGAGGATCTCAGCCTAAACCGGCACTGAGTCGGTCAACCAGCATCTTGAAGATTAGATCACGGGGGCATTTGATAGGATCACTAATGGAAAAAAACTCCCTTTTCTCAGCTAGCATTGTATCTAAATTCTTAGCAACTGAAAAATTGACAATTTATCAGTTGCTAAGAATTTGGATGCAAGGTGATATTGTATAATTAAGTCTTTTTTATGTTGTTTTAAACTATTGGTGTATTTAAATTTTTTGCTATTAGATGAGTTAGAAGTGTATTAATTTGAGAACTGATATTCCTTAGAAAAATACACTTCAGAGAATTTGATATATGAAGAAATAAAAAATTATTTTATGACTCTGTATTTTATATATTATAACACAAAATTTTTTTTAAAGAAAAAACTATATAATAAATTTGACTTTTTTACATGAATACATGTATCCGTGTTTTTTGTTTTCATTTTTTAATAACTGGGAGTGAAATTGATTTTCTCTCAATTAATAACTATATTGAATGATGGATATAAGTTGATATATGCTTGCGGGGAAAAGAGAGAATTTTTACATTAGTGATTCTACTGTGTAACCCTGTCCCTTTTCCCATATAAAGGGTACCTATCCCAATCCTGAGGAGTACGTTACAGCCTTTGATAGGATTGCACCACTGATAGAATATCACGCCACCCACTCCAAACCATCTGCAGAATGGTTCATTGAGGTACTATTGCGATGGAAAAAATCATGAAAACGTCTAGAACGCATATGGGGTAAAGATTTCAGTGCCAATAGTAAAGCCAACTACTCTTCTGACCTGAAGGAATACCATAAGCTTTTTCATACTATGGTAAGCAAATTCTATATGCATAAGATTGAGTCCTCGTCTGTTGGACTTGGCCCGCAGGGCAGGTTCACCCCTAGACTTTTTGCCTTATGTGTGACCCTGTGTCAGTGATTTTTGGGTCTCTGCGCACTTTCCCCTGAGTCCCAGAGTGAAAGTGCGTGCGTGTAGTATGGCTGGCCTGCCCTCCCATAGGAATGCATGGGGAATGTGTGTGTCCCTGGTAGTTCCTGATGCGTGGGGAGTGCAGGCTCGAGTTTAGTATGTATAAACTCGTGAGAGTGAATGCTGCGAGATGGTGTCTGCGGCATGTGTGTGTCTAGTTGGGAAGTGCTACTTCTGGACATTGAGATATGTGTGCATGTGCTGTGAGGGTGCTGGAGCGTGATTGGCTGGAGCTGGCTGGCATGCCAGGCTCCAGGAAGTCTAGATGGGTTTGCCCGGTGGTGAGTGGGAGATTAGCATGAGTGATGTGTGGGAGGAGTGTACCTGTGTCCTGGATGGGCTGGGTTTTCCCCACACAATGCTGGCTCCGCCCCCCTGTGGTGTGTCTAACGACCCTAGCCTCCCCAGTGAAAGAAATGGGTGGTTGGGCCATCAAGAGTGCTCCAAAACCAGCTGCGACTGGTTTCTCCCCCCACCCTGCACCTCCAAACAAAGGATTTTACAGTATAAAAAGGGGCTGTGTCCCCACTGAAGTTGTTCTGCTTTTGGATCCTGCCAGAGGTGGCTATTGCTGCTGCTGGGGCCAGGAGGACCGCCACTTGGGGTGTCTCCCTGCCTGGAGACCCAGTGTGCTGGCTCTGGCCCAGCCTTGCCCCCCCTGCCTGCCTCCAGCCCCTGCTGGAGCCTTGTCCTGTCCTCCAGTGCTGGGAAGCACTGAGGACTCCTTGCCTGAGAGCGCTGCTCTCTGCCCTTCAGCGCTGGGAGCGCTGAAATCGCCTGCCTAGCGCTTAGAAAGCGCTTGATTTTGGCCATAGCACTGTGAGCGCTGTATTCTGTCCTGGAGGCGCTTGGGAGCGCCTGCCCTTCGTTACTAGCGCTGCTAGCGCTGGGTGTGCACAGCCGGTGCCCACCCGGCATCTGACTGCCCCGTGTGGCGAGTTGGCGGCGCGGGTGCCACCCCGCTCATTGCCGCTTTCATTGTGCCCAGGTCCGTTTGGTTGTTGATCCACGAGGGAGCCCACTCCTCGGATCATGGGAGCCCGCCTGCCTGCCTAAGAAGCGAGCCGCCGCGCTGCCCGCGGCGACCCGGAAGTGGTTGGGGGGTCCGACCAACCCTAGCGCGGCCCAGGAGAGGCCGACCGGAAGTCCCGCCTCTGTAGCGGAGCCGGGAGGAGAGAAGCTGCCGGCCGGATCCCCGAGGCTCCCCGAGTGGAGAGGAGAGCCCCGGGACCAGCGGGAGAGACCCGCCTCCACTGGAGACCAGAGCCGGTGAGTGTGGCCGTTCTGGAGGGAGGGGCGCCGGGACACATTGTCGGTGTCCGCCCCCCCCCCCCCTTTGCCCCCTCGGCAGCGCGACCTCGCGCCCTCGTGTTTGGAGTCTGAGAGGCTCTGGGGGCAGTTCCTGTTAGCGAGCCTTGGAGAGGCTCCCGCCTGCATTTGTTGCGAGCCCAGAGAGGCTCTGAGGGGCATTTCGTTAGTGAACCTGCGAGGCTCTTGCAGGCCATCTGTCTTTGCTCCGGGTCCCCAGAGAGAGGGACCCCACAGCCCAGCGAGGCTGCACCTTTGTTGCTGGAGCCCTGAGAGGCTCAGCAGTACCCTTATTTGTTTGAGAGGCTTGCGTGCCCCTTCAAAGTGAAGAGCCTGAGAGAGGCTCAGGGCGCCATTTCTTGTCTGAGAGCCTGAGAGAGGCTCCGCAGTGCCACAGTGGTGGTTCTTTGAGCCCAGAGAGGCTCCAACGTTGCCCTAACTTTCCCTGCTCCAGTTGCCCAGCACTTTGTGGGCAACTGCCACGTTTAGGCCCTGACATTGGGACACCGGGACAGTCACAGGTGGTGACTTGTGAGTTTGGCGCAATTGTTACTGTTTGTACACCTCTGAATGTTAATACATCATGTGTTTTATCCTTGCACCCCTATAGGTATTGTGACATGTAGGTGGTTGTTTTCTCCCTAGTACAGGTGGTGCTAGAGAGGTCCTGTTACCAGTGATTACTGGTTGTATGCTCTACTTTTATATTGTGTACTACACTGGCTATTACTGAAGGTATTGCTTCTAAAGTGCTATTGCTGAAAGTATTGCTTCTAAAAGTGCTGATACCCTTGACAGTGGTCCAAGTGGCCCTGTCCTGTACAAATATCCCTTGTAAATTCCGCCCGTGCCTGTTGGCACAGTGTAACAAGATGTGTGTTTTATCTGATGTATATTTATTATAATACAAAGGCTATTTTTATATATCCTTGTGTGGAGTTTTCCTTTGTGGTGGGCCTTTGGTTGTTGTTGCTGGGGTGCGTGCGCAAATACTTAACTTACATCGCCTCCAAGTTTAGCCTTGACTGCTCGCGCCACGTTACCTAGAGGGCGAGTAGGGGTTATCTTGGCGTGTAACTCCCTTGCCCTGACTTTGGGAATGGTGATCCCTGACTGACCTCGACGCGAGTCTTGGCCAGCCAGGGTCCCGTCTCCAACATTGGTGGCAGCGGTGGGATAAGGATTTGTGTTTGCGTTGTACCACAGTAGCAGCTGGCCGCACTACAAAGCTCTGCATTTTAGATGACCACATTTTGGGGATTATTGTGTTTTTGGTAAAGTTCCATTATTTTCTTCTCCTGAAGGTATCATTGTGCAATTGTGTCCAGTACATTTGTTCCCCTGCCCCGCGCCCAGAGTTTGGTACCTGTGTCACGTGTGGTCAGGTTGAGGAATCAGGGGTGGTAGAAACTGCCTTACCAGTCCGAGGGGGGGGTTGTGTGTGAATGAATGGTGTGTGGCACTAGGCAAGTGAGTGTGAGTTCTCTGGGAGAGGGAACTTGCTGAACCTTTGTGAATTGTGTACTCCTGTGTTAAGCTCAGACCCCTAGGTTCCCTGTGTAATCTTTTCACTAGAACGTCCGCCAGAATGGAGCCTGCTTTTGATTTCTGTGATCTGTTTGGATACAGTATGGGAGAGTTGGTAAGGTTCTGTGGAGAGAGAGGCATAGGAGTGGATGAGTCAGATACTCAGTCTGAACTTAGGAGCAGCCTGATCCTATGGCAAAAGGGTCAGTGGGATCTTGCGCGCAGTGAGGAAAGGGGCCGGGTCTCACGCCATGAGGGTGGTGGGTCTGTGGGGAGCCCTGAAGATTCAGAGGAGGAGGAAGAAGATGACAGCACAGGGACGCCAGCAGATAGTGAGGACCCCATAGATAGGGAGTCCCTTGCTGGGTCCAGGGTCAGATGTAGCACCCCATCCCTTTCCCTGTCCCCAGAGGAGTGGGTGGATAGGAGAGAAGAGAGGGAGCACCAGCTGGCCATGGAGAAGCTCAGGTTAGAGCATGCCAGAGAGATGGCGCAGCTGGGTGTGAATGAGCGGACTGCAGAGGCTGAGAGGGCCTTGGCCAGGGAGAAGATAGCCCTAGAGTGTAGGTTATCCCCTGACCGCAGTCATAATTTTCTGGATCCCCCAGGGAGGGTGGAGTCCAGTGGTGGCAGCTTTTTAAGTGTTGGTTTTGACAGTCCCACTCCCAGTTCCCAGAGCATGGTTCCTGTTTCCCCAGAGGAGGAGAATAGGTTGAGGTTTAGGAACCTTAGAAAACCGCCTCACCAGGAATGGAAGTATTTTGTGGATGACTGTTCAGATGCAATGTGGGACTGGCTGAAGGCTAACTTGAACGATGAGGTGGATGATGAGGTGGACAGTGTGGTAAATATGTTCCTCAAAGAGCAGTTGCTCAGTGTTGTCTGTCCAGAATTGCGTCAGCACCTGCTGAAGTTGAAGTGTTTTTGTCCTTGGGGCCTTGCAGATGAAGCAGAGCGCTGGGAGAGTGCCAGAGGTTCTGTAGAGTCATTGGAGAGTGAGTCCAACAGTAGTGGTACAGGGAGCTTCCAGCCCAGCGTGGTGGAAGAGGCTCAGTGTAGCCCAGCTAGGTCCCAGTATAGTGAGAAGGGCGGAGGGGCTGACCACCTGGCTCAGTGGAGCAGGAGTCAGTGGGTGGCTGAGAGCACCCAGAGGCCCGAAGCCCTGTCTCAGAACTTGGGTGGTTTCTTGAGGGAACACCAGGTTAGGGACCTAGGCTTTCCTGTTAGTACACTTGAGGAGGATCTCCTAGTGTCTAGGGAACCTGGAGCGTCTGTAACTAGAGCTCCAGGGGTTCCAGTGTCCGGCAGTGTCGCTCCAGTTGGGAGGGCACAGAAGTCCGAAGCGAGGAGTGATTGGGGGATGAGTTTCCCAGTGGATGCACCAGTGGACCAGAGACTAGCCAGTTGGGCTAGATCTTCTTGGGTGGACCCGGGTGGCGCCACTTCTGGTCTGGGGGATCTTTGCGCACTGTCAGGTGGACAGGAGGCGGGAGATCTGCGCCAGACAGACGGTCACACGACACATGGGTCATGTGTCAGCCTCAGGGGGATTGCGTGTGAGTCCCCAGAAGTCCTGGAGTGCCAGGCAATTATTCCACCAAAGGTTTTAGACCGGAGGTTGGGAGGCCAGGTTCAGGTTCTGCCTGACCTGAAGGGTAGGACGACTGTAACCAGTGTCCTGACCGGTTCTTCCAGAGGAACTTCTCCAGTTGGGAGAGGGCAGACCTCTGGAAGGGGGTGCAGAGGGTGGGAGAGCCCACCTCTGACCCCGGTGCAACCTGAGGGGTTAAACCCTGGGTTGGAATGGCGTTCTAGGTGTCCCCCTCGCACGGGGAGGAGGAACCCTAAAAGAAGAGGTAAGGGGAGGAGAGCCTTCCCTGAGACTCCTGGTCCGCCTGAAGTTGTAGACCAAAGGCTGGTGAACCAGTGGCAGTCTAGTCCTGTCTTGCAGACAGGGAGAGTGGAGAATGGGTACTATGTGCCAGGGGTTACTACCCCCCGCTCTGCGAATTGGCAAGGACCGGTGGCACCTGGGTGGCCCAGGGCCTGGTCCTGGCCGGGGACAGCTGAGGAGTACCAGTGGGGTAGCCCAGTTGGTCCTTACAGTAGCTTTAGAAGGAACCCTAGGGGTTCACCGTGGCATAGAACAGGAGGGTGTCCCGGCAGTGGCGGGCCTGCGTCCGTGTTCTATCGCCCCAAGCAGGGAAGTCCATCACGGTGGTGATTGTTCTCCCCTGCGTTTTGGCTGGAAGGGGGTTGTGTTGGACTTGGCCCGCAGGGCAGGTTCACCCCTAGACTTTTTGCCTTATGTGTGACCCTGTGTCAGTGATTTTTGGGTCTCTGCGCACTTTCCCCTGAGTCCCAGAGTGAAAGTGCGTGCGTGTAGTATGGCTGGCCTGCCCTCCCATAGGAATGCATGGGGAATGTGTGTGTCCCTGGTAGTTCCTGATGCGTGGGGAGTGCAGGCTCAAGTTTAGTATGTATAAACTCGTGAGAGTGAATGCTGCGAGATGGTGTCTGCGGCATGTGTGTGTCTAGTTGGGAAGTGCTACTTCTGGACATTGAGATATGTGTGCATGTGCTGTGAGGGTGCTGGAGCGTGATTGGCTGGAGCTGGCTGGCATGCCAGGCTCCAGGAAGTCTAGATGGGTTTGCCCGGTGGTGAGTGGGAGATTAGCATGAGTGATGTGTGGGAGGAGTGTACCTGTGTCCTGGATGGGCTGGGTTTTCCCCACACAATGCTGGCTCCGCCCCCCTGTGGTGTGTCTAACGACCCTAGCCTCCCCAGTGAAAGAAATGGGTGGTTGGGCCATCAAGAGTGCTCCAAAACCAGCTGCGACTGGTTTCTACCCCCACCCTGCACCTCCAAACAAAGGATTTTACAGTATAAAAAGGGGCTGTGTCCCCACTGAAGTTGTTCTGCTTTTGGATCCTGCCAGAGGGGGCTATTGCTGCTGCTGGGGCCAGGAGGACCGCCACTTGGGGTGTCTCCCTGCCTGGAGACCCAGTGTGCTGGCTCTGGCCCAGCCTTGCCCCCCCTGCCTGCCTCCAGCCCCTGCTGGAGCCTTGTCCTGTCCTCCAGTGCTGGGGAGCACTGAGGACTCCTTGCCTGAGAGCGCTGCTCTCTGCCCTTCAGCGCTGGGAGCGCTGAAATCGCCTGCCTAGCGCTTGGAAAGCTCTTGATTTTGGCCATAGCGCTGAGAGCGCTGTATTCTGTCCTGGAGGCGCTTGGGAGCGCCTGCCCTTCGTTACTAGCGCTGCTAGCGCTGGGTGTGCACAGCCGGTACCCACCCAGCATCTGACTGCCCCGTGTGGCGAGTTGGCGGCGCGGGTGCCACCCCGCTCATTGCCGCTTTCATTGTGCCCAGGTCCGTTTGGTTGTTGATCCACGAGGGAGCCCACTCCTCGGATCATGGGAGCCCGCCTGCCTGCCTAAGAAGCGAGCCGCCGCGCTGCCCGCGGCGACCCGGAAGTGGTTGGGGGGTCCGACCAACCCTAGCGCGGCCCAGGAGAGGCCGACCGGAAGTCCCGCCTCTGTAGCGGAGCCGGGAGGAGAGAAGCTGCCGGCCGGATCCCCGAGGCTCCCCGAGTGGAGAGGAGAGCCCCGGGACCAGCGGGAGAGACCCGCCTCCGCTGGAGACCAGAGCCGGTGAGTGTGGCCGTTCTGGAGGGATGGGCGCCGGGACACATTGTCGGTGTCCGCCCCCCCACCCCCCCTTTGCCCCCTCGGCAGCGCGACCTCGCGCCCTCGTGTTTGGAGTCAGAGAGGCTCTGGGGGCAGTTCCTGTTAGCGAGCCTTGGAGAGGCTCCCGCCTGCATTTGTTGCGAGCCCAGAGAGGCTCTGAGGGGCATTTCGTTAGTGAACCTGCGAGGCTCTTGCAGGCCATCTGTCTTTGCTCCGGGTCCCCAGAGAGAGGGACCCCACAGCCCAGCGAGGCTGCACCTTTGTTGCTGGAGCCCTGAGAGGCTCAGCAGTACCCTTATTTGTTTGAGAGGCTTGCGTGCCCATTCAAAGTGAAGAGCCTGAGAGAGGCTCAGGGCGCCATTTCTTGTCTGAGAGCCTGAGAGAGGCTCCGCAGTGCCACAGTGGTGGTTCTTTGAGCCCAGAGAGGCTCCAACGTTGCCCTAACTTTCCCTGCTCCAGTTGCCCAGCACTTTGTGGGCAACTGCCACGTTTAGGCCCTGACATTGGGACACCGGGACAGTCACAGGTGGTGACCTGTGAGTTGGGCGCAATTGTTACTGTTTGTACACCTCTGAATGTTAATACATCATGTGTTTTATCCTTGCACCCCTATAGGTATTGTGACATGTAGGTGGTTGTTTTCTCCCTAGTACAGGTGGTGCTAGAGAGGTCCTGTTACCAGTGATTACTGGTTGTATGCTCTACTTTTATATTGTGTACTACACTGGCTATTACTGAAGGTATTGCTTCTAAAGTGCTATTGCTGAAAGTATTGCTTCTAAAAGTGCTGATACCCTTGACAGTGGTCCAAGTGGCCCTGTCCTGTACAAATATCCCTTGTAAATTCCGCCCGTGCCTGTTGGCACTGTAGTGTAGTTCCTAGTTTCCCACTAGGCCCTGCGCATTGGAATAACATAAACAGTAGTATCGACGTGGAACTGCTTATATTCCAGGCCTCCACTGACTATGCTAAACTTAATTGGGTTGTGTTACCAACTAGCTCAGAGGTCACTGGAAACTTTCTTCTCTGCATAGGAAGTGATCAGCTTCCTTGGCACAGACAAGAAGGGATTCAGTTTTCCAACAACCGTGCAACATGACAACTTTGCTCCTCAGATCAAGAGTCGATCTCTAGGGTCGTGTGAAACAATAGACATAGATTTAACTCAGTCAGTCTAGTGCAGTTTACTTTCACAGTATGTAGAGAATAGAGAGACGGGCGTGTATCAATAAAGGGTTAACATTTATTGAACAGTCTTTCTTCTCATACAAGAGAAATGTATTGCCACAATTGCAATAACTGTTATTATAAAAAGTACGTACAGTAAGATAAGAATTGCGAAATAGAACTGTAAAAGCATTGATATGGTTTCTTAGCCATACAATGGTTTAAAAGTAATAAAACATATATACAGTCATATATACATTAGGCTAACATACTCAACTGGTGCTTCTAACTAAGCCTACCCCAGTGTGCCTGACCTAAGCCTAACACGTGAGAAGGGGGAGTAAGTAAGTAGCTTAAGTTAAGTTGGTTTTGCCAAGGTTTGTTTCAAGAATTCTCGTCTAAGGGTTTAGTCAACACCATACCTCTGAATAGAATGATGTAGGATTGGTATCTCCTTCAGGGGTCTCTCTCGATATCCCAGTCACCTGCGAGGGTAAACTGGAAGCGCCGGGACTGGATTTCTCTGCACGAGAAAGGCAGCGGCTTCTCTCAGCGCGTCGAGGAAGGAGGGGTGACAGCGTCTGCGGGCAGCTGGGCTGGATGTCTTCGCAGAGGACGGCTGCACGGCTCCTCAAGCGTACTGCACCATAGGTCGCGCTGTAGCGGCGATAATGGTAATCAGTAGCTTCACCACCACAGGATAGCAGGCTGCAGCGACAGAGTGCTAGTTTTTACCAACACGGGGTCATGCAGGCAGCTGGCATCAGCAACATGTTCGCGCCTTGCTTAAGGCAACGTTGGTAATATTTATACCTGACAGGTGCCGGGTTTGACGCAAGTTTGCTGGACATAAGACGTCAATTAAAGATGTCACTAGGAAGTGATAGTTATCAGTTGCTCATTAGAGTTCCATTACTAATCAAAACATAGCAAGCGGGGATTTCCAGGTTTGCTAAGTTTTTATCTTGTTGAAGAACTCGGAGTGTTATCTAGGAATATCAGATAGTGACTGCTGCTCTGTCATTGCACTAATTGGTCGCAAAGGAAGTAGCAGAGAGTCATGCTGGAATGTGGCTCTGTGGCTCTGCTCGTGTGAGGCCAGAGATGACTTTACAGAAAATCGCACTTGAACGGTTATGCCAATATAGGGAATAAATGGATTTATAGCCGAATAGGGGCATAAGGTCACAGTACCGATCAGGAACCTAGATAAGCACATGACACCCACTCCACGAATTCATGTCCATCAAAATTACTAAAACTAAGCAATTAGATGCATGTGTAACATGGTGTAACATAGCCCACCCCAAAATACATAAATGCATTCGAAATAGGCGTACTTGTAATACATGGAATTTAGGTACTGTACGTTTTTTTTTAAAAGCATAGTAATCATTCAAAAATTATTGCATATGAAATCAATGAACGATTATGCATAAAGAATTACACATGAAGTATCTCTGACAGAAGAAATGCGAGATAAATCATCACATAAAAATGCATTGTAATAATATGTGTGCTAGAGGCTGGTGTTATGTTGTTATGTCTCTAGATGTGTTTTTAGAAATAGAAGTGTGAAGCTTCTGTTCTCTAAGAATAGTTTTTACGTTAAGCAAAGAATCGTTCGTGCCAAAAGGAGAGGGTCAAAATTTTTTAAAAAATTGTCCAATTCAAAGAAAAAATCAGTTTACCAAAGCTCCTGGCAGTTTTCTGTTGATCAAAACTGAAGGCCGAATTCAGAGTTCACGGGAACGCTGTGTGTCGGAAAGTTTCTCAAAAGTTATTGTTTCTCTGTGGGTGAGAACATCGTATCAGACAGGCTCGCAAAGAATTGGTCTACAAAATCAGGTGATAGTTCAACCAAATTAGATAGCGCTGAAGCTTGGCAGGTGTGAGAATGATTGCTGTCATCGAAGACAGGACCAGCCCTGCTCACAGAACGTTGTACCTGGATGATGTTGCTTTTGTCACTCGCTCCACTGTTACCACTTGGCTGTAGTACAGGAGTCTCCACGAATGCCGTCATCAGGATTGGTAGCCGCTGGGGACAACACAATGCGTGAGCCGTTATTGGACTTAGCAAAGTATCGACGTCCATTGGTACTGCTGATGGAAGTGAAAGACAGATGTCCAACACGCATTCATCGCCGCAAAGCATACACCGTAGCACAGGTAAAATGCAATTTTGCCATATTGGTCTGAATGAAAGGAACCAGGTCATGTTTAGATCTCTCAGCCTGGCCAATCCGAGGACGTTAGTTATCCTGTCCCTGTAGCGCATTGCTAGGATTGTCTCTTCCATTCCCATGGGAGCTATGTCTGAGCCGAGGCTTGCCATAACGTAGCAGAAGGGTCAAAAATAGAATCCCTGCGATGAGTCCAAAAAATAGTGGAATACCACCAAAGATGGAGTGCACAAAATTAGGAAAGATTCTCAAAATTGCCTGGAAGGGTGTTAGCAGTCCCGTAAAGACTGTCTTAAATATGCCTGGGATGCTTGTAGCACTAGACATGTTAAGGAGTTGGTCGAGCATTTGTACGAAATGCACGGGGCAATTTGTTGATAAAAGGTCATGGACCTCAGTAGCCGTCCTTGCGACTAGAAGATCATACGTCTCTTTAGATGACGTTATAGGCACTGTTGTCTGTAAAAGTACAGATTTCATTTTGCTTAATGTATCAATTCGTATAGAATAGAGATTCAGACGAGGCCAGATGGGAGTCACTAAGTCTGGAGGCCCGCTCGGGAACAATGCTTGCATGCAACATTTGACCATGGACGTTACTTGTACTAGATAACTTTTTCCGGGCGCGAGGCCACAGCACCTGTGATCCGTTCTAAGAATGTAACTCCCGTTTGCGAGTTGCATAAAGAAGGGCTCTATCTGAGTTGCAGGTGTGACTAGCTGGTGGCATGAAAGGTTGTTTGAATTGCCATCACATGCTCCGTGTAAATTAATACCCTGACACAAAAGTATACCGCTTAGTGAGTGTTTACAGTTGTCACCACTAAGAAATACATTTTTGTCGCTGTCACTATAGCAAGAATGAGTGTATGGTAATTTCCATTCGGATTTTACATATCCCTTACCCAATTGTTCATACTGGCCAGCAGGTATGTATTCAAGGCATTTTTTAAAGCGGAAAGTTGTTATCGGAATTGTGATAATTCCGTGTATTATCCATTCAATGACAGGGCTCTCTGACATTGTCAATGGTAATCTCTCGAGTTTCTCGATGCTCAAGATTGTATAGTCTGCTCCTTTCTGTGCCAAAATGATCTGTTTATCAGTAAGGTTAAAAATGGAAAATAATGACGTTGTGTTTATCAGACGCCAAGGCACATAGCCTGAACGAAGATTTTGCAGCGTCCAGCCTAGTTCTATAATAGAGCGTAATTGAGACTGGCCATGTTGTAACATTAGCAAATCTCTGTCTATCACATCAAAGGCAGAGGATACAATATTGTCCAAAGAATATATTCTGGAAGACAGAGTCATTAACCCATTGTCTACCACAGAAAGTGATTTTTCCAAATTAATACGATCAATTTCTCGTATCTTTTCAGCAGTTTCAATTTGCTTTACTTTCCAAGCCTCGTTGTAAGCAGCATAGATGCTGGTCGCTATGAAACGCTTTTGACGCTGTTTGCGTGGTCCAAGAATTAAATCGCGCAAATCAGCACCATCTTTTAATAAAGACAAGTGTTGCTTAATTTCAGCCAGTGTGGATGTAGTTAGCCATTCTAGGCAGAGTTTCCCTACACTGTATGTCGTTACAATTCCTGGATGTTGTCTCTGGGAATATCTCGAGTCTAATCTGGTCATTTTTAAACCCTGTGTTTTATTCAGGAATCTATCTTGACAGCTATTTGTGTCTGTAGGCCAGATTAACCACTTTTTCCAATCAGGATGTGTTCTGTTGAAATGTAACATTTGTGACACGTCTAACTCAATATCAGCTGTTGCATTTTCAGGTATTGGCTTTGGTATAGACGGTGTTTTCAGGTCTTTGTTCTTGGCTAGGCCAAGACAAGATGTTTGGTGTACAGTGTCATTTAAAAATAACATTTGTTCTGGTATCATGCAGGTTCTAAACAGTGCTTCTATGCCTTGCACCTGCCAATCTTTTGTACCCCAAATTGATTTTGTTTCAATATTATTTTTCCAATAATCAAAACCAAATGTCATCATTTTGTCATAAAATGCTTCTGAATATATCAATTTAGAATTTGTCAGCATTGTTTTCATTCCTGTTTTATCTAACAGTTTATAATAAAACGTTTCTGCATCACTGGTGTTAAACCCTGAGAAGTATTTGAATTTCTCAAAAAATGCTTTAGAACTGCTTTTAGGTGGTGTAGCACAATGTTCCCATTGATTATACATAAAAACATTTCTAGGCTGTGCAGATTTATGCAAGTAATGATCCCCATAGTGGGTATAACAGAATAACTGCTCATAACTAGATGAACCTTGTAAATAATCATGATCTGTGAATCTAGCTGACATTACTAAATCAGACATCATGTCATTTATACTGTTAAAGTCCCAATCATCAGAGAATGTACTTGGTGTCACAAAGTCACTTAAGGAAACCTTTAGTTGATGAGGATACTTCAGGATTTCGACCGGACCATAGATCTCATAGTCTGTTTTCTCCCATACTACCCCACCAGGTATTGGAATTGCTGTGACATTTACTGTTGACAGTTCTCTTTTCTTCACGTGGGATGATCTGTGTTGTTTCAGGACTAGGTTGATGTTCTGACTTGCTGTGTCCATTGTAATATATTTTCCTTCAATGAATTTTCCCAAACACAGTACCATGATGAGCCAAAGCAGGAGGAAAAATACACCTAGACCAAACCAGAACTCTAGCCAAGGGGAAATAAGGTAGATTTCCTTCAGTTGATGAAAGAGTTCCGTTGCTTTTTCTTTAAAAGACTTTTTTTTTTCTAGCATCACTTCGGGGTCGTTTAAATCTTCAGAGAAGTTGTCGAAGTTGATGAAATAACCAGAGGCAGTTCTGTCAATTGATGGGATTGTTTTTTCAATCTGTCTCTCGGTAGCACTTTCTGATGCCACATCATTGTAGACTGGTGTTGTTTCTTGACGAACTGTTTCAATCTGTGTTTCAAGAGGCACGAGTTCCATGGCATTATTGCATAGTCCTTCATTGTGCACTGCAGGCTGATCGAATGTGATGAGTCTTTCAGTTTGAACCTCTTGGATTGTTGCAAGTTTGGGTATTCTGTTGTTTCTTGGGAGTCCACTGGGCCTACTGTTGATTATAGGCCACATGCTTGTGGTTTTACCAGATCGATGGACACGACTCTGTTCTCCTTTTTACCAGCAAGGGGCGGTAGCACAACTGATCTTGTTCCGGTGACTGCTAAGACAGATACTGCTTTTCTGTAAGAAGGCCCAAATTCCTTCTTAACCGCGATCTTTTCTCTGACTAGATCCCCAATCTTTGGAATCCAGACAGGCCTTGCTGGGGCTGTTGCGGGTGGTGCCTCGTCAGTGGTACTTGGCTGTTGCTTTAACTTTATGTTGCTTAATGATTTTCTTGTTTCATTCAGTTCCTGTAAAACAGCCAAACGGTCTTTTACATCAAAGTGCTTTGTTTCTTCTTGTACCACTGACATCTGACTATCGAGGTCCTGAACGTTCATTCTAATTCCGAACAATAGTTCGTATGGGCTGAAACCTTTCAGAGAATTTCTTGGCATGTTGTTAAGACTAGTCTGGACACTTATTAAATGTTTGACCCACCCAGCGCCTGAACCTAATACCTTCGCTGTTATAGATTGCTTTATATCCCGGTTTTTTCTTTCTACCACACTATTCCCTTCGGGGTGCGACGGACAAGAATACCGCAACCCAATTCCCATGCTGGCCATGGCCTCCTTATAGGCTCGAGAGCTGAAAGCAGGACCCTGGTCAGAATGGAACGTGGTAATTGCGTTTGTGCCGATAAAGACTCGCAAATCTTTTATAACCGTTCTAGCGTCAGCCGAGCGCTGGGGCCACATCCATATGAACCTCGTACAGGAATCCACTGCTACCATGATATATCTATAGTTACCGTCCCTTTGTAGGGGACCACAGTGGTCCAGGTAAACACATGCAAATGGTTTATCCGAGATGAGAAGGGGTGTCTGCGCTGGTCGTTTCACTGTTGATACTTTTATCCTTTGGCATATGTCGCATTCTAATACATATTTTTTAGTTTGTATTCTCAAGCGAGGCCACCAATATCTCTGTTTTAATAGTGATACTGTTGCGGAAACGCCAGCGTGTGCAGAAGCAAGCCCTTCGTGTGCCGCTTTTATTAGTCCTAGTCTGTGTTCCTTGTTTGGAATTACTCTATCCCCCACTCCAGGGATTCGAGCAAAAGGAACATTATTTGTATCCGTTAAGTACAAGTACTTTTCAGGAAAGCCTTTTGGGAGTGTTTTCTTATCATTTTTTACTGACGCACTGACAGCTTGTAGAACATCGCTGTCTATTTTTGTTTGTGACCGAGTTATCGCAGCTACGGAAGCCGTTTGCACAGCTGCCTTCGCGGCTTCATCAGCCAATGAATTCCCTGCAACGTGAACGCCATCACGTTGATGACTCAGTGTATGTATCACGTGAGTCTTTTGTAGTTCTTTTTGTAAAAGAACTACCTGTTCCCAAAGCATTTTATGCTTTATTGTGCCACCTTTTGCATCTTTGAAACCATTTTCCACCCAATTCTGCAAGTATTCATTATAAGATTGTACGCAATAAAAAGAATCGCACACTATTAGTGTGGGGAATTCGCGATCAGTATTTTCTAGCGCCATCTTAAATGCTACTAATTCAGCTCGTTGAGCCGAGCAATCTCCTAGAGATTGTGTTTTAGTGACCAATGGTCTAAATTTTCCTTTGTGCCAGCGACCTTTAACAATCGCGCACGCAGCACTGTAAGCTTGCTTACCCCCAACTGCGGGTTGTGCTGATCCGTCAGTATATATAATACTTCCGTATTCTTCGAGAGGCAGGATTTCAATTGGCAGAGGACATTCGTATTCATATTGTAAAAATTCCTGTGTTTTTAAGTTAGGATCAAATTCGTAAACTACGTCTGTTGCAGCAAGAGAATTAACCCACTGAATCCATCTCGGATGCAAAGCTTTAGCATTAGGAATGCTTGCTTTAGTTACCGCTTCTAAAGCCGGAATTGGTGTTACGATTATTATTCGTTTACCTTGTGCTAGGGGCCTTTCTTTTGCTACAGCAGTCTGAACCGCAGTTAGAATTTTCTCCGTTGAACTGAATTTTATTTCAGCCTTTGTGTACAAATGTGATTTGTAAGCTATTGGTACCTTTTCTCCCTCATTAGAGGTTAGGTACGTGAATCCGCATCTTCCTGGGATGACTCGGATTACAAGATCACGTGTGTTGTCACGTGTATCTAATTTTGTTTTTGCTAACATGTCTGTTTGCAGTGATCTCAAAATTTCTGTGTGTTTTTGAGTCCAATTGATTTGTTTTAAATCAGGTTTAATTAGTTCATAGAGAGGTTTAACCCTCTCTGCGTAATTTAGTATGTAAGTTCTTCCGAAATTCAGAAAACCTAGTATTGATTGTAAATTCTTCAGCGTTTTTGGAGCTTGGAGTACAGCGCACTTCTCTAAGAAGTTGTCCGCTAGGCTTTTCCCTTCACTTGATAATTCGTACCCTAAGAACAGTACTGTCAGATGGGCAATTCGGGACTTTTTAAAGTTGAATTTGTAACCCTCTGCTGCGAACCCAAGTATAATGGTGTTCACTCTTTTCAAGTGAGTATCCAAGTCGTCGTCTGTGAGATAAATATCATCTACGTAAGATAATGCTTCATCATCATAGATTTGTAGTAACTCTGTTACCCTAGCTGAGAATAGTCCTGGGCTGTTCTTGAACCCCTGTGGGAGTCGACAGAATTTTTTCTGCGACCCAAATGCCGAGAAAGCGGTCAAGTATCTGCTTTCTGGTGCAATGTTTTGACAAAAGAAACCATTAGAAATGTCTAATGTCGTTTTGTATTTTTTCCTAACTATGTTATTCATTAGGGCTGCACTATGCGAGTTTTGTACTGCAAAAGTTTTGCAACATGTATTAAGGTGTCTGTAGTCCAAAACTAGACGATATGAATTTGTCTGGCTTGGAGACAGGAAACAAAGGATTGTTCATTTGAGAGGTGCATGTTTCAATCACCCCCTGGTACTCAAGTTGATCTAAGATCTCCCTGACCTGTTTTTTAGCTTCTTGCTTTATGGGATACTGCCGTTGGGCAGTTGGTTCACTTTTTAGTTGGATTTTGTGAGGCGGTGAATCCTCATCCCATCCTACATGATTTTTATACAATGCAGGTGCCTGGGCTACTGCCCATTTCCTTGCATATGTATATTTTTTGTGAATCGGAATGTGATTCGAGAAGGCAGGCATAATCACTTCTTCGCCACGAGGGCACTCCCTGACAAACTCTGGGGGCCAATCTTTTTCAGCTAACAGAATATCATAGCCTTTTGAGAGCTTATCCCAAAATAGACCCTTAATTTTCCTAGTCTTATCACCCTCTATACGCAATGTTATTTCGTATATTTTATGGGGCTCGCTAAGTCTGGCGTCGGCAGTTTCAACCTGAATGTATTCATTCGTGTCCACTGTCTCCAGATGACTCATCAAGATCTTGCGCGCTATACTGATCTCTGCTGCACTGTCCAACATTGTCAATGCCCACTCCCCGTTTTTCAACTGTGTCCTCAGTATTCTCGGCATGGTTGATTACTCTAATACTGGCTACCTTCTTTTTCTGAAATTGAGATTTCTTATTTTGAGCAGGTTCCTTGTCTTTGGACTTGGTGTGCTCTCCTGGGTCTGACCGTCCTCTTCTTTCCGAATTCTGTGGAAGAGATCGAGAGGGACGTGTATCAATACTTTGATATCTATCAGGTTTTTTTATATTATCCCTATTTCTAAGGTTATATCTTTTCTCAGAGGGCTCCCGTTGGGGAGACTGGCGTTCTCGAGTCGGAGTTCTTTCCCTCCGTCGAGGAGACCTTCCTCTGGACTGGAAAACTTTTTTCCTTGGGACTGGATTGTTTATTTCCATCCCAGCTCTTTTTAGGAGTATTTGAATTATTTTTAATAAATAATTTTTCAGGATTTTCGAGCAGTTGGGGCTTAACTGGTTTCCCACCCAAGCTGTCTCTACCTAATTCTTCATAGCACTTTTCTATGATTTTTGCAAGCTCAACAGGATCTTTTATATCTGTTTCCCTCAACTTCTGGCGAATCGCCACAGATGCTGCTTCTCCCTTTATGTTGGCTAATAATATAGCCGTGACCTGCTTGAAGTCTTTTAGTAATTTCATACCTAGATTTAAAGCGGGCTCTGGACCGAATTCATTTTGAATCTGTTTTAGCACGTCTGGTATTACCGCCATAGACGGAACACCGTGTGTTTTTGTATAAATGGAAGCAAAGACTGTACTCCAAGTGTCGCAGTCCTCCACGTGTGGTGCGATTCCCATAGGAAGGCAGATGGTCAAGATTCTGTGTTTCTCAATAGGGGTAGTATCAGGAAATACTGCCTCTATTTGAGTGATTTTCTGGGCTAACCAGAAAGGAATTTGTTCCCGTTTTACGGGTGTTTTACCAAGACATGACTGTATGTTCTGTGGTGTAATTTTATTTGTGTTCCCCTGATGAGGGGTCAGCTGTGGTGTATTAACAGCTGGCTGGACTGTTGCAGTCCGTATTACATATTGGACTAATTGCCTATGTATTTTTATTAATGTGTTTAGCTGTACTAACAGCTCTTCTCTAGACATTTTTGCAATGTCAGGATGTGGTGTGTAGCTGGCTAGAACCGGCCACGTGGCTCCTGGTCTACCTAGTGGACCGAGCCTGGTAATGTGATCATTGTGTTTTAGGGCGCCATTAAACCAGAGCAGGTGCTCTTGAAATTTAAGTGGGATTTCAACCTCCTCGAAAGGAGCGTACTCTCCCGGAGGTTCCTCTATTTTGTAATAGTGAAACTCTTGTGTTATAGCGTTTACCGCTGGAAAGTTTATCCATGAATAGAATACCTCTGTCTGCCGATACTCGTGAGCCTCTATCACGAAAATTACTGTACCACCTTGAGGTGGCAGTCCATGTTCTATAAGTTTTAAAGTTATAGATCTTCTTAACTGGACCGGGATGATAATAGCACCCGGGTCTGTGTATTCGGGACCTTGCTGAGTCGCATCTACTGCGGCCCCAGGGGCTCCGTTTTCTGGCATTGTAAAAATGCGAGTTTTGCAGAGTAGGTCTCCAAGGAGACAAAGATTAGATGCACAATATTTTGGAACACTGTATCCTTCAACGTTGAATAAACCAGAGCTTTACATAGGAATCTCTTCCTACTAAGGTCGGGCGGATTTTAACCTTTCACCCACTCCAGACGTCTATTGGAGTATTTACGGGAGAAAGGGGTGTGAAATATGCACGACTGAGTTACTCTACAAGTCTTGCGTTAGTTTATCGCCTTACCAAACGTTAGGGCGCCATGTAGTGTAGTTCCTAGTTTCCCACTAGGCCCTGCGCATTGGAATAACATAAACAGTAGTATCGACGTGGAACTGCTTATATTCCAGGCCTCCACTGACTATGCTAAACTTAATTGGGTTGTGTTACCAACTAGCTCAGAGGTCACTGGAAACTTTCTTCTCTGCATAGGAAGTGATCAGCTTCCTTGGCACAGACAAGAAGGGATTCAGTTTTCCAACAACCGTGCAACATGACAACTTTGCTCCTCAGATCAAGAGTCGATCTCTAGGGTCGTGTAAAACAATAGACATAGATTTCACTCAGTCAGTCTAGTGCAGTTTACTTTCACAGTATGTAGAGAATAGAGAGACGGGCGTGTATCAATAAAGGGTTAACATTTATTGAACAGTCTTTCTTCTCATACAAGAGAAATGTATTGCCACAATTGCAATAACTGTTATTATAAAAAGTACGTACAGTAAGATAAGAATTGCGAAATAGAACTGTAAAAGCATTGATATGGTTTCTTAGCCATACAATGGTTTAAAAGTAATAAAACATATATACAGTCATATATACATTAGGCTAACATACTCAACTGGTGCTTCTAACTAAGCCTACCCCAGTGTGCCTGACCTAAGCCTAACACGTGAGAAGGGGGAGTAAGTAAGTAGCTTAAGTTAAGTTGGTTTTGCCAAGGTTTGTTTCAAGAATTCTCGTCTAAGGGTTTAGTCAACACCATACCTCTGAATAGAATGATGGAGGATTGGTATCTCCTTCAGGGGTCTCTCTCGATATCCCAGTCACCTGCGAGGGTAAACTGGAAGCGCCGGGACTGGATTTCTCTGCACGAGAAAGGCAGCGGCTTCTCTCAGCGCGTCGAGGAAGGAGGGGTGACAGCGTCTGCGGGCAGCTGGGCTGGATGTCTTCGCAGAGGACGGCTGCACGGCTCCTCAAGCGTACTGCACCATAGGTCGCGCTGTAGCGGCGATAATGGTAATCAGTAGCTTCACCACCACAGGATAGCAGGCTGCAGCGACAGAGTGCTAGTTTTTACCAACACGGGGTCATGCAGGCAGCTGGCATCAGCAACATGTTCGCGCCTTGCTTAAGGCAACGTTGGTAATATTTATACCTGACAGGTGCCGGGTTTGACGCAAGTTTGCTGGACATAAGACGTCAATTAAAGATGTCACTAGGAAGTGATAGTTATCAGTTGCTCATTAGAGTTCCATTACTAATCAAAACATAGCAAGCGGGGATTTCCAGGTTTGCTAAGTTTTTATCTTGTTGAAGAACTCGGAGTGTTATCTAGGAATATCAGATAGTGACTGCTGCTCTGTCATTGCACTAATTGGTCGCAAAGGAAGTAGCAGAGAGTCATGCTGGAATGTGGCTCTGTGGCTCTGCTCGTGTGAGGCCAGAGATGACTTTACAGAAAATCGCACTTGAACGGTTATGCCAATATAGGGAATAAATGGATTTATAGCCGAATAGGGGCATAAGGTCACAGTATCGATCAGGAACCTAGATAAGCACATGACAGCACAGTGTAACAAGATGTGTGTTTTATCTGATGTATATTTATTATAATACAAAGGCTATTTTTATATATCCTTGTGTGGAGTTTTCCTTTGTGGTGGGCCTTTGGTTGTTGTTGCTGGGGTGTGTGCGCAAATACTTAACTTACATCGCCTCCAAGTTTAGCCTTGACTGCTCGCGCCACGTTACCTAGAGGGCGAGTAGGGGTTATCTTGGCGTGTAACTCCCTTGCCCTGACTTTGGGAATGGTGATCCCTGACTGACCTCGACGCGAGTCTTGGCCAGCCAGGGTCCCGTCTCCAACATCGTCCAACTCCTCAAAGGAACTTTTCTCAATTGTTAAATCCCTATCATCTCTGGAATGTGTATCAGCACACATAGCTCCATCCTTAGAGAGTTGTCACCTGATTGCCTGCTTCTTTTTTGACAAAGTCGCAAAAATCTAAGACTCCTTTGCCGAGACAGTAAGAGATTACTGGTACCAAAAGGCCTGGTTTGATACTCCAGCCCAGAAGGATGGCCTTGCCCCTTTCACCACTCCCTCCTTAGACAAACTTTGCATGCTTCTTATCAAGGTAAAATCCGGATCCCCTTCTAATACGGCTCCACCTAGAATTCTGGTTCTGGGAACAGAGATTTTTTTGCCTAGGTCGACCTCAACATTTCTTTTTCAACAGGAGTAGCTCCTCCCAAGTAGAAGCACACTACTGTAAAGCTGCTCCTTAAAAAAAAACCTTCATTACCTTCCAGAAAAGTTTAGGCCCACTTCGCTCCTCTCCTTCTTCTCAAAAAATCACTGAGAAACATGCTAATGCTAAGTTTCATGGAGCCAAACAGTGTACTTCACGAAACACAATCAGGGTTCCAGGCTCAGACCAGCACTGAATCAGCCTTACTGCTGGCCTCTAAATCTCTTAGATTCTGTACTGACCAAAGTCAAACACTTGCACTGATTATGCTGGACCTGAGTGAAGCATTTGATACCATATCCCATGACCTTCTGTTAGAACGACTTGGGAGGTATAGTATCAAGGGCCTAGCCTTGACATGGTTGACCTCTTTCCTCCAGACCCGCAATTTCAAGTGTTGCAAACTCCAATCTCCTCCAAAGTACTGCCTCGGCCTCAGGGGGTGCCTGAGTGCTCGACATTGAGCACTATGTTGTTTAATGTTTACATGTGCCCCCTGGCTGATGTCATAGAGCAACACAATCTCACTATAGTGTCTTATGCCGATGACACGCAGCTTATTGTCACTCTCCCCCAGGAAGAGGGGGGCGGCAACCCTATTTAGATCTTGCCTGAGAGATCTTGTGGAATGGATGAATAGGAGTTGCCTTAAGTTGAATGCAAATAAAACAGAGGTACTCAATGTCGGGAAACAACCATCCATCTGGTCTTCAGCTTGGTTGCCAAATGAACTCGGTCCTACACCAGATCCCAAGCCCAAAGTGAAAAATGTGGGTATACTGTTTGATTTCAACCTTACTTTTGAGAGCCAAATATTCTGCTTGGCCAGGAAGTGTTTTGGCATTCTCGAGACTCTGGCCAAAATCATTCACTTCCTTCCTATATATGCCAGGAAAACAGTAGTTCAGGCTCTCATTGTGTCCAAATTGGACTATTGTAAGATATTTTACATCTGAGCTACACAGGGCAGATTAAAAAAACTGCAGAGAGTGCAGAATGCAGCAGCACGTCTAATGATGACGCTCACGAGGCAGACACCCACGGGCCCAGCCATGGAAAATCGACATTGTCTACCATTGAGCAAAATAATCTCCTTCAAAGCCATGTGCTATTGCCACAGAATTTTTAATGACAAAGACCCTTGTTCTCTTTTCTCGTTAGTGAAACCCCCCCAACCCAGTAGAAGACTCAGATCGACAGATGCCACACTGGCAGCAGTGCCGTCATAAAAAGATCCCGCTTGTGTGGTTGCTCCTTTGGTTTTCAGCCTTCGAAGTTGTGGAATACCCTGTCCATTCACATGAAACAAGAACCTCTTGAAAAAACCTTCAGGAAGAAACTTAAAATGTGGTTGGTTAGGCTAACCTAACTTTTTTGGCCTCCTCTTAGGCTGCTTTTCCACTTCCGGCTCTGCTTTTCTTTTTCTTTTTAAGCAATCTTCTCACTTTCTCTTCTTATGACCTCTGCATCTGAGTAGGGCAGCCCTAGCGTGGGGACGCGACAGTGTGCTTTAAAAACTTTTAACATAACATAACATGTGAGTTTTATAGCACCATGATGGCTTTACTGTCCCCTAAGATGTTTGGTTTCAAACATCTTGTCTTAATAAATCCTCACTAATGCCAGTGATGGATATATTAATAATTGCGCACAGGAGACCGTATAAAGGGTCCCCTGAAAATCTTCTAAGTACTGGTGTGGTCGCTGACTAGCCTTAGCCAGCCTGCCCCCACCAGACATGTTTCTGATCTCATGGGATGTGGGCAGGTGCTCTCTTGGGCCAGGAAAAAAAGCCTGCTCTGGGCACAGGAACTTCACACCTCCCCCAGGACAGGATGTCCTTCCAAGGCGGGAAGCTTCAAAGGCGATGCCTCAGTTGAAATGTGACCCCAGCAGCTCCAGCTAGTGGAGGATGCAAGCCCCCCTTTCCTACTCAAATTTTGGCGGGAGGACAGGTGGGAAAATTAGGTAAATTAGGATGTGGGTCCCCATTTAGCCAGCACCACCACTAAAGGGACACAGGGGATGCAGACCCCACTTTTCATTTTCCTCCATCTTGGTTTGAGGGGGAATCAGCCAGTTAGGGTCAGGGTAGTGCCCATTACTATAGGAAGTGGTCACTTAGAGAGTGTCGACACCCTAAAGGTAGGTAGCCCATTGGCTAATACCTGTCACTCCCTTTAATGCCCCATAATTTAGTATTTAAGTGGCATCCCTTGACACTGAACTTATGTTCGACAGACATAAAGAAGAAAAGGTCAAAGAAGCACTGCTGACCTGAAGACTTAAGCCCTGCTGCAGAAAATTAGCACCAAACCCTGCCTGCTGCCTTCAGGACCCGACAATCATGGTGTGCTGTCTCGTCCTGCAACTGTGAGACCTCCAAGAACCCCGGATCTCCTCCAGTCTTCTACAAATCATCAAAGAGGTCCCTTGGATTAGAGGTATTACTTCCCTGCAGTCCACATGCACCAACCTTGAAAACTCTGGTTTGTCGATGTGCTGCTCTCCAGCTACTCTGATACAGCACTCAAAGCAAAAGTAGTACCTCAGCTCCGGATGATCAGCTCTGTCTCCTTACCAAGTTTGGAGACACCAGGATCTTCCGGAGCCGTGCTGTACCAATACTCTGTGTACTGGACCCCTTACAGCATACAGCGAGATGGAGAGTCCCTTCTGGACTTTAGATGCCCAGGAAGCAAACACCTGTCGAGGGTCATTGAGACCCCGAGACCCACTGTGAAAGTGGCCGAGCTGTTTTGAAATCGCCTTTCCAAACTGCCTGCGACTGCAACGACATCTTGACGCGAGCCGCCCGGCAGACCTATCTGCTCTGCATCCGGCCCGACCAGCCTTGGTAACGACGATCCAGCTATGCTTCCGTGGTTCTGAAGCCCATGCAACTTGCTCCCTTGAGTGGGACCCTTTAATCCCCTTTGTGCAGTCTATTTTCAAGTGGCCGCCGTCTTCAGAGCACATTAGCTACCAAAGACCTCAGCACGCTTTTCTCGGCCGAATCTGAGAGGTTTCCGAGAATCCGCTGGTGGAATATTGGGCCTGACCTTGGTACTTAAATTCTGAAGGTGCACCTTGAAATTCAACTGATTGATTTTATATGCATTTTTCTCCTTTCTCCCATTGAATTCAATGATGCGTGATTGCGCAAGAAAGTAATTAATTTTGCGAACTTGAAAAATTCATAACTTAAAAAGTACTTACTGTATAATGAACTTCTTAGTCAGAAAATTAAGTAACAATTTGTGTTATTTTTATAAATTGGTCTTAGATGTATTCTTGAGTGTGTGCCTTGTTTATTGCGCCTGTGAGTACACCAAATTCTTAGCACTACCCTCTGATAAGCCTACCTGCTCACCCACAATACCACAAATGCCCGGTTACTCACCTGTAATAATCATTACTCCGAGTCATGGTCTCCCCATCCCATTACTGAGCCCTTCCCTCCCTGTATTTGGTTTTGGGGTGATTGTTTCGTTTCTGGGTTTTTTCTTTGTATTCTCAGGAAGTTTCTCTACCACACTTCCCCCTTTATTGTCACATGTTGGTGACGCCATGTTGGGGGAAGTGCAAAAGCTTGGCTAGGTAATAGGTTTCTGTAGAGCAGACTTGCTGCTCACTGTTAAGGAATGGGACGGGTAGACAGGACAATGAGGTAATAGAGAGTTAGTACTATCTGCTTTTTGCCTGTGTATACCCATCCGGGTCTCACAGGACTCCCTGCACAGTTTACTTCATTGTACTATATAAAGAGCCAGCATCTTACACATGATTTAATTCCACCGACTCGTTCCCGCGCCGCTGGGATGCAGGGAGGAAGGAAAGGGTTAAACCCTTGTAGAGCAAACGCTGTCAGAGCTTTCTACAAATCTAGCCTGAAAGAGGCAGCTGCGTGACAGGTACAGCCCTGGGACTTCGATGATGACTGTGGGGACGGTGATGATACACCCACGAGGTGCCAGGTGGGTGGGTACCGTGAGATGAGAGGCGCGTGGGCGGGGGAGGGGCGGCTCTGCTGCTACTTTGCGGAATCCCTGACTCAGCCGCACGCGCACTCTGCTGACTGCCTCGCGCCTCTCTTCACGGCGGTTTAAGTGCAGCACGTAACCAGGGCGGCGTTTTCTAAAAGGAAAAAAAATAGGAGAGGGCGATATAAAAAATAAATGAATGGAAATAAATATTAAGAGCGAATGTTGCCGAAATTAAATATACATTGGTATGGACTGCGTCTAAAATTAGCCGAGCACTACTGTATAAATGAGCATATATGTTGCGTTATATAACCCAGGGACGCTGTAGTGCCCACGGGCGCCATATTGATGAATCCACCCTTAGTGCAGTGTTTCGAAGCTGTCACTCTGAAAAGGTATTTGTCTGATGATTGGAATGGCCGCCGTGGGATTGTAGAGGTTAATTACCTATAGTCAAGGCATGCATTCTAAAACAGGTAATCACAGGGGATTAATTAGCATAGAAATGTGCAAGGAAGTAACGACCAAACTCTGTGGTGCCCCTGCGTTAAATGAACCTGCTTCAAGTGAGTAGTCGGTTTACTCACTTTGATAGAAATATGTCTGCACATCTCATTTACACTTTTGTCTTAATCTCTACTGTTTGTTACATTTTAGCGCCGAAACCCTGCACAATATTTTCCTAAAACTCAGGGGATTCACACACCCTGCGTTCACCAGCTTGTGACGATCAGGTCACTGTAATTCCGATTTAGTCTTTCTACATCTCCTAAGTTTTGAAAATTCTTTGGAGTGAGAACGATTTAGCATGTTTGATGACATCAAAGAAAGTGATGTCATACAAACGTTGACATCAATCACAACAGTGGAACTGATATTAGTTAAATTGTGAAACAATCCAAATGAATGCAAAACCCAAGAATAACATCAAAACCTCACTAATGGAGACCAGTGGGTGACTAAACTATGGAGCAGCACTTCAGTGTCTTAAGTAGCCCCTTCACTCATTTGAAGGAGTATTTTGGGGTGGCTCCCCACATGTGGTGTTGCTTCCTACGGCTCATGCAGGCCTTAGGAGTCACTCTGCACCCAACTGAGGCGCATTTAGAGGTCAGGTTCCAATCTGACCTCTAAAAGTGTGAGTCTCACTCGTAATGAGTGAGAATCAGCTCTGTCTTTTATGCTTGCAGTGGCATTGAATGAGTACCAGAATACACTCAGACATACTAATACCAAAGAAATATGTTAAATGAAAATGTGTTTATTTACAGGGGCTATATCAAAGAACACGTTTTCATTATTCTAAAACGATTGTTTATTCTCCGCCATGGTGATGAGATAGATGCCTTTGCTTCCTGTGAAGTTTTCTAACTTGAGTAGTATTTCCTCGAGCTTTTATCAGCCTTCGAGAAATTGACATAGATTTTTCATAGAGGTGGCAGGAGAGGCACGTTTCAGCTTGTTAAAGCCGTAATAGAGCACTGTAGAAAGTAAAAGATAAGACAGGTCAAATTTAGTGCTGAATTTGAAAAAAAGAGTTCTTTGGAGCCCTGCACAGGTGCACACAAATGCTGGGGTTGCTAAAAATGTAGACTGCTTACTCTTGATTTCTGCTCATGCCTCTATCTCCCTCCACTTGCAGATTCTATTTCATTCTTGTTTTTTCCCTTCAACAATGTTTTCATATCTTTTACTGCCGTAGTCTTTCTCCCTCTTCTGCATGGCACTCTTTTGCTCTGGGTCAAATCATGGTCCAGGCCCTCAATAATAATTGCTGGTGACCACCACCTGCATCTACTGCAGAAAGAACAATTGATGGACAGAATGCAGAACAATGTCATACATTTACCCCAGCACAGAGGTCTGGGCCTACATTGATCGTTTTTAGCTCACCATGCCATTCCAGTTTGGACCCATCCATATGCAAATGAGTCTTGACCCTGCGCCAAATGGGAACAGTCCAGCCCGAACTGCCAGGCCAGGTCCTTCCTGGGCTGGAAACAAGTATCCTAGGACTGGTTTCTGGCTTTCAGGCCTCATCAGCCAGTATAGCTTGACTCCAGTGGCATGGAAAGCTCGGGTCTCACATCTGGGCATACCCGTCCCACAAATTAAGCACTGTTCCTTCCCTTTGTAAATGGTTGGAAGTTCCAAAGATGCTCACCTCCAGGGACTGTCTTGCGGCAGGTGACGCTTTCATTGGATAAACAGAGCATCCTGAGTTGTATATGTGACACACATTATTCTCCCATGGCTTTAGGCTCATCAGAGTGTTTCTTGTCCATTCCTTCACTGATGTCTGGACAAAGGAGAAGGCTTCACCTCCCCATAAATAGTAAGGGTACCCTTTGCTTGCATTCACCATCCTTTTGCCATATACAAATATAGATTATTGTATAGGATTAACACAGCGTTTTTACCTGCTTCGAAGCTCTCCTATGTTTGGTAAGCAAGGGATTCATATTCAAACAGCATGGTCACATGTGAATGAAAGAGTCAAATACATATTCTTTGCTCCACAGTTCATGACTTAGCCAGTAACCCTTGGGTAGCATTATACATGCAGCGTATTTTCCTTGTTTGCTTTGGGTGCACCTTTTAAAAGGTGCGCCCAGGGCAATGAAGGAAGATGTGCCGTATTATGATGAATGCGCTGCCCTCAGGGCAGCCACGAACTCGCGCTGCCCTGGTAGCAGCAGATTTATGTGAAAAAACAGAGCGGCTGCTTTGAAGCCGCTCCATGTTTTCGCGGTGCAGGTGGCAACCGGCCTGCACTTTTAAGGGGGTTTAGAGATACACTTGCAGGCGGGTGCAGTCCATGACGGCATCCACCTGCAAAGGGATGTCCTTGAGGCTCATAGGACCTCCTTTTCCCCCTCCAGGGGACGCCTGTCAGGGTGAGATCTTCTTTGCCTCTGCGCCCTCATCTGTAATACGGTGTGGGCGTAGGTACAACGGGATTCCCTCATTTGCGTGGGGCATGCCCCCATGCAAATGATGGAACGCCCCCTGAAGATAGCATTGGTGCTTTATGTGCACCCGGGCTATCAGTATTACAGAAGGGGCAGCAGAGGTGTCTGCATCCCCTTCTGTAATACCAAAGTGACCGGGTGCGCACAAAGCGGGCTCAAATGCCTGTTGCGCCCCTGGGGCACTTTGTGTAACACAGCCCCTTATCTAAAAACTTCTTTGAGCATTATTTAGAGTTCGGTGTGGAGTGAGACACCTGTCAAAACGTGCCAGAATTCCCTCCTGCCATATTAAGAATGTGTTCATGTCAATGGTCTTCTGAATAAAACAGGTTCAGTGCTGGCATATTATTAAAACACAGGCCCGGGCTACCAATTAACTTTTGAAAGATGCAGGTAACAGACCTCATTTGTACACCCGTAAAATGCTGTTGCATACATTTTAAGGTGACTTACCAAAGTGATAAATATGACAATTTACCACAATTTCCCATTTTTAAGGCAGAGCATATGCAGCTGGGGACTGGTTTGCAGCCACAATAGTACAGCTGGCTAAGATGTCAGACATCCAGAGTATTATAGGGGATGCAAACATAGCAAAATAAGTATCTCCTGCTAGACAGCATAGTTCACTCAAGACAGAATCACTTTATGCCAGAGTTGGAGGTGGTGCCTGGAAAATGCTAGCGTCCTTTGACTCTATACCCTTATCTCTTCTGGTTTCTGAATGGGAACCTCAGGTTTTATTTAACAAGACTACGATTGAATCTATTGCACCCTATCGTTATTTTTCCTAGGAATATAGTCTGGGGAGAACCACTACCAAGACGTCCGTACAATAACACTGCCACTCAAAGCACATTGTACTTTGTTGCATTTTGCACTCTGTATTCTCATGCTAGGAAGTGATTTCTGTGCCCTATTTTCACTTTTTTACTATGAACTCCCTTAAGGAGACTTTTAAGTGCCTTTCACTGGTGTATAGAAACAAACATCGCTCAATATACCTACCCCTGCCTCTTCCATAAATGTATGTTGGATCTGATCTCATTTTAACAACTTTTTTACATTTTTTAATCATCAGTCTGAGACCCATCGGCCCTTTTTTATTTGTTTTAGCCATCTTATCATTTGTATGTACCCTATGTAGTGTCTTCCTTGAAACTAACCGCATTCTCCCTGGATGTGTCTTGAACATTGAAATGCTGCTCTATTTATTTATGAAATGTTTTTTATTATCCGCATTTGGCCAAATAAAGATTTTGTGACTGGATGACTCTACAGCACATTTCTCCTTACCTTAAATCTTCTTTCATAAGGCAACCAAGGGTCTCAGTTAACGGGAATCAACTGTTGTGGAACAAACGTCTCCTGAGCATGCTTTAAGGTCAATGAATATGTTGGAAGTGGCAGAGATTGACCTATCTTGGAAAGCACAATCTCCCTCCAAAGATGGGACACTTATGAATTTGGTGGTAAAACTTGTGGACGGTGCATCCAAATACATGCACCTTTATCTAATCTGACCCCATATGCAGGGACATCTCCTTGAAGGCATCAGTCCAGAGTCTTAACCGAAAGTCGGAAATTTGCATCCACAGGTTTCTGATCTTGCACAGTAGGTATTTCTGAATTCACACAAGTTTTCCACAGAAGCCCTGAAAACAAGGAGCATTGGCAGGTGGAAAACCTTTGTAAATCCCAGTTTTGCCTTCAAAATATATACATTTATAAGCCCCTGTTGCTCACTTTTTTCCCTCTCATGGGGATAGCATTTCTTGCCATGAGGAATACTCTTCACTAATCCCGCCACAATTTTTGGGAATCGTCGCCTTCACCTTCCCATCGTTAAAATTTGTATTTTTTTTTGCACAGAACAAGAATAATTCTCGGACCATTTCCAGGGTGGGAAATGGTCACAAATGATTTGTGGATACACACAAATGTGTAACTTTGGTGACGTTAACAACATTCCATGGCATTCCTGTCACTTCTGTCTCATTGGATGGGATTTACTCAAGTCAAGAATACCTTTATTCGGCACCAAGACCACAAAAGTATGACTAGCAGACAGAACATTTTCAAATATTAAAAATCCTTATCAATAAGATAAAATCACATGTGAAAAAGAAACATCATCGTCCATAAAATGTCAGATTGGTATTTAGTCACATTGAAACCTCCCTGTTAGTAAATCCTTTTGCAAGTGTGAAATCGACTTTTGAGAATTACAAAAGTGGTTTGCGCCCATAAAAAATATTTCCACGTCTCAGTCTGGCTCGTTCTTGCAAATACCTGTGTGAATCAGAGCATCTCATGTCCCGCTTGCATTGATTTGACCAATCAAGCACGGGTTTGCAGCCACTGTAGTGCTTGCTAGTTTCAATCTTATAGGTGTAATGCACAATAACTTTACCTGCAGGTATGCAACATTAGATGATAGTATATCTAAATTGGTTCTGGGGCAAAAATTCCTTTCAAGATTATAGAGAGCTCAAGTATTTTTTCGTTACTAGAATCTTCTAGTACGGGGCTGTAGTGGACATTGATACACTTCTAAACTTAATTTAATATGGACTTTTATGGGTTTGGTGATGTCTACCTGTAATGCACCATGGTGCATCAGGCCATTAGAGACCCTGGATCTGATGCAGGTAGAAGAAAATATCCTTATGTTTTTTACCCTGGTTCACAGATTTAATTTTTTATGTCATTACAGGACAATTCTTGCTTTGCACCACTTCAGACTCCACCCATTCATCTGTCATTGCATGGGATTTGAAATCTAAACATACACGCTCCTTCTACTAGGAGTCTTTCCTGTATGGCTCATCCTCCTCAAATGTTGTCGGGCAGGAGCTAAAGGGGATGGCTGTATCTTCTATGTTGGAGATAATGGGCCTGATTCACAAACGGCCTCCGCACACGTGGCCGAGGCCCCAAAGTGATAATTCTCATTGCAGAGATTTGGCCCGAGTGCGAAGTCTCCCGCGACTGCAGGTCCTCCGCCACGAATGCAGAGGCCCACTGTGAATCAGGCCTAATGTCTGTTCCACCATGATGAGTCTACTATGCTGCCTGAATTTACTCAAGATCCATCAACTCCCTAAGAGAAATTGGTTAATTCACTGGATTTTGAGAGGTTTTTATGGCCTTATAGAGAATAATAGAATGCAGATTCTTAGAACACTTGCTTATTGATTTCAGAACAGCAAGTAGAGAATAGAAACAATCTACTACATCCATGGGTCACTGGGTAAAGGTGGTAATTTGTGCTGCAGGTACCGAGCCGCAAGAGCCTTCCGGTAGATTCTTACCGTCCTTGCCGATACCACTTGACACCGCTCAGCAACGTGCGGATCTTCTCATTCCAAGACCGCGCAGGACGTGTAACTTCTACACGATAATTGATGTTTCTATTTACCGAAAACCAGTGGCATTCTCGCGCAAGCGTATAACCCTTCTTGAACTAAAGTTCGAAGCAGCGTACTCTACGCTAGGACTTCGTCCCCTCGCAACCCGAGGCGTACTATTCATTCCAACCAGGCAAAATAATTTCAATTTTAGTCCTGATGATGATCCGTTTTTGTTAGAGCAATGGATCGAAACGTCGTCGACTTTTTTAAGTGGACATACATGTAACTATTGTGTATTATTGTGTATAGTCTACGCTGGAGAACACTACCTACACTGATCTAAAAAGTGTCCAGGTTGCTCTGTTTCTTTGCCTGCAAACTCTTACCTTTGAATTCTCTCCACAACTCTTTCCTCTTCACAAGTACGGTACAGGATTGTCCCCTACTTTCGGTAATTGTTGCCTTTGTATTAAATTTTATTCTTCTATTTAAATAAATCCCTGGTCCGGCTGGACAGGAGAACTATATAGTTACCATTGTGTTCTATATTGCATTTGTTTAAATTTTTGAATGTGCTCAGGACCTTTGTCTTTTGAAATAGCAGAGTCCTCTGCAGCACAAATTCTTCGTTGGCTAGATGTGCTTCCATATACATAAAGCAGCGTACGGATAGCCGTCGGGTAGCGGTGCTTCCATGTGACTGGATGCTGTGTAATGAAGGCAGTTGCTAGTGGTGCTTTAATTTTCAGAGGTTCAGTGTAACAAAGGACATTGGCTAGGGGTGTATCCATGCAACTAGATGCTGTGTAAGGAAGTACATTGGCCAGGCATGGCTCCATATGCGTAGATTCCGTGTTAGGAAGGATATCTGCTAGGGGCGCTTCCATACCACGAGATTCTGTGCAATATTCGGTTAGTGGTGCTTCCATATGCACCAATGCTGTGTAAGGAAGGACATTGGCCAGGGTTGCTTTTGAGGACGGAATCAGCCAATGATGGTTTCTGGTACATCAACACCGTGTGAGGAAGCTTACTAGTCAAAGATGATTCTATGCACATTCATGCTGAGTTAAGAAGGTCATCCATCAGTGATGCTACTGTATATATTGATGCTGCATCGAGAAGGACATTGGCCAGAGGTGCTTCCATATGCATTGATGCTGTGTAAGGAAGGACCTCAGCCAGATGTGACTCTTTGCACATTTATGATCTTTAGAGAAAGGCATTCACCATAGGTGAGTCTACGCACATACAGCTAGATTCATCAAGCCAAAATCGGCTCGCAAAGGGCCAGATTCTGAGAATCTGGCCCTTTGCGAGTGCTATTTTTGAATTTGGGATTCATCATCCCAAATGCAAAAATCGCAATTCTAGAAATCGCTAAATTGCGAATAATTGCATTTAAGGAATCTCAATTTGAGATTCCTTAAATGCAATTCATGAACAATTTTTAAATTGCGAATTCGCAATCTGGGGCCTCTATTTACCGCGAAGTCTAACTACGTGGTAAATAGCGAAAACTTAGAAAAATGCACTTTAGTGCATTTTTCTAAGTTGTATGTTACACACACACATGTCCTTTGGACATGTGTGTGCGCAACACCAGTGTACATTACCATTTCAGGGGTGCTACAGGGTGTCCTTTGGACACCCTGGCACCCTTGAAATCACTTCCTTATTTGCGATTCGCTATTTGCAAATCGCAAATAAGGAATGATTCCCCATTCAATGCTATGGGCCTTTAGGCCCATAGGAATGAATGGGACAGCCATTCCTTATTTGCGTTTCGCAATTAGCGAATCGCAAATAAGGAAGCAGTAGAAATCGCAAAAAATATTGCGATTTCTACATGCATCCCGTTTTGCGAGTCTTTAATAGCGATTCCTTAAAAATCGCTATTAAGGACTCGCAAAACGGGACTTTGATGAATCTGGGGGATAATGCTGTCAGGAAGCATATCAGCCTGAGATGCTTCCAATAACATTGATGCTGTGTAAGGAAAAGCTTATAAGGCTGTGTAAGGAGGCATATCAGCCTGATGCTTCCGACACATTGACACTGTAAGGAAAGCTGTTGACCAGAGTTCAGTCTATGTACATTAATGGGATATCACCCCGAGAGGATTCTATCAATAGGAATGGTGTAGTCTGGCATGAGTCCAATCACTGTAATGCCGTATGATGAAGGACAGGGCCAGATATTGTCCATTCATATTGATGCTGCTTAAGGAAAAACACCTTCTTGAGAGGCTTCTATGTGTAAGAAAGAGGATTGGCCAGAGATGATGCTATGCAAATTAATTGACAAGACTGAGTCTAGGCACACCAATGCTAATTAGGCTAGGACATTGGCAAACAATGATTTTATAGTCAAGATTCTGTGTCAGGCAGAGTAGCAGCCAAAGACACACCTTAATGATGTGCTAGAGAGGACATCGGTCAGACGTGCTCCATGCACATTGATGTGTAAGGAAAGACATTGCGGCGCGATGCTCCATGCACATTGATGACACTAGCCAGAGATGATTCAAAGTACAAGAAAGGCTCCATAGACATTGATGCAGTGTAAGGAGGGCATCAATCGGACATGCTCCGCGCGGACTGCGCATTGGAAGATGATTCTTTGTAATTAGATGCTGTGCAAGGAAGGTCATCGATGAGAGATGATTCTTTGTACAATATTGATTTGCAAGAAGTATATTGGTTAGAAATTCTCTGTTCACATAGGTGTTGTGTACCTGAGGACATTGGTTAGAAAAGATTCTGATTGTATTATTGATGTACAAGAAAGCCCCCATGGCAAGTGAGGCATTGTAAGAATTGATGTTAGTCAGATATGTTCCAAGGATATGGATGCCGTGTAATAAAGGGAATCCGCCAGAGATCTTCCATGCACATTGATGAAGTGTAGGATGGACATCAGTCAGAAATGTTCCAAGCACATTGATGAAGTGTAGGATGGACATCAGTCAGAAATGTTCCAAGCACATTGATGAAGTGTAGGATGGACATCAGTCAGAAATGTTCCAAGCACATTGATGAAGTGTAGGATGGACATCGGTCAGAAATGTTCCAAGCATATTGATGAAGTGTAGGATGGACATCGGTCAGAAATGTTCCAAGCATATTGATGAAGTGTAGGATGGACATCGGCCTGAGATGTTACAAGCACATTGATGCAGTCTAGGATGGACATCGGTTAGAAATGTTCCAAGCACATTGATGAAGTGTAGGATGGACATCAGCCTGAGATGTTACAAGCACATTGATGAAGTGTAGGATGACATCAGTCAGAAATGTTCCAAGCACATTGATGTAGTGTAGGATGGACATCGGTCAGAAATGTTCCAAGCACATTGATGAAGTGTAGGATGGACATCGGCCTGAGATGTTACAAGCACATTGATGAAGTGTAGGATGACATTGGTCAGAAATGTTCCAAGCACATTGATGAAGTGTAGGATGACATTGGTCAGAAATGTTCCAAGCACATTGATGAAGTGTAGGATGGACATCGGTCAGAAATGTTACAAGCACATTGATGAAGTGTAGAATGACATCGGTCAGAAATGTTCCAAGCACATTGATGAAGTGTAGGATGGACATCGGCCTGAGATGTTACAAGCACATTGATGCAGTCTAGGATGGACATCGGTTAGAAATGTTCCAAGCACATTGATGAAGTGTAGGATGGACATCAGCCTGAGATGTTACAAGCACATTGATGAAGTGTAGGATGACATCAGTCAGAAATGTTCCAAGCACATTGATGTAGTGTAGGATGGACATCGGTCAGAAATGTTCCAAGCACATTGATGAAGTGTAGGATGGACATCGGCCTGAGATGTTACAAGCACATTGATGAAGTGTAGGATGACATTGGTCAGAAATGTTCCAAGCACATTGATGAAGTGTAGGATGACATTGGTCAGAAATGTTCCAAGCACATTGATGAAGTGTAGGATGGACATCGGTCAGAAATGTTACAAGCACATTGATGAAGTGTAGAATGACATCGGTCAGAAATGTTCCAAGCACATTGATGAAGTGTAGGATGGACATCGGTCAGAAATGTTACAAGCACATTGATGAAGTGTAGAATGACATCGGTCAGAAATGTTCCAAGCACATTGATGAAGTGTAGGATGGACATCGGCCTGAGATGTTACAAGCACATTGATGCGGTGTAGGATGGACATCGGCCTGAGATGTTCCATGCACATTGATGCAGTGTAGGATGGACATTGGCCTGAGATGTTCCATGCACATTGATGCAGTGTAGGATGGACATTGGCCTGAGATGTTCCATGCACATTGATGCAGTGTAGGATGGACATCGGTCAGAAATGTTCCAAGCACATTGATGCGGTGTAGGATGGACATCGACCTGAGATGTTCCATGCACATTGATGCAGTGTAGGATGGACATTGGCCTGAGATGTTCCATGCACATTGATGCAGTGCAGGATGGACATTGGCCTGAGATGTTCCAAGCACATTGATGAAGTGTAGGATGGACATCGGCCTGAGATGTTACAAGCACATTGATGAAGTTTAGGATGGACATCGGCCTGAGATGTTACAAGCACATTGATCCAGTGTAGGATGAACATCGGCCTGAGATGTTCCATGCACATTGATGCAGTGTAGGATGGACATCGGCTTGAGATGTTCCAAGCACATTGATGAAGTGTAGGATGGACATCGGCCTGAGATGTTACAAGCACATTGATGCAGTGTAGGATGGACATCGGCCTGAGATGTTACAAGCACATTGATGTAGTGTAGGATGGACATCGGCCTGAGATGTTCCAAGCACATTGATGCAGTGTAGGATGGACATCGGCCTGAGATGTTCCATGCACATTGATGCAGTGTAGGATGGACATCGGCCTGAGATGTTCCAAGCACATTGATGAAGTGTAGGATGGACATCGGCCTGAGATGTTACAAGCACATTGATGCAGTGTAGGCTGGACATCGGCCTGAGATGTTACAAGCACATTGATGTAGTGTAGGATGGACATCGGCCTGAGATGTTCCAAGCACATTGATGCAGTGTAGGATGGACATCGGCCTGAGATGTTCCAAGCACATTGATGAAGTGTAGGATGGGCATCGGCCTGAGATGTTTCAAGCACATTGATGAAGTGTAGGATGGACATCGGCCTGAGATGTTACAAGCACATTGAGGCAGTGTAGGCTGGACATCGGCCTGAGATGTTACAAGCACATTGATGTAGTGTAGGATGGACATCGGCCTGAAGTGTTCCAAGCACATTGATGCAGTGTAGGATGGACATCGGCCTGAGATGTTCCAAGCACATTGATGAAGTGTAGGATGGGCATCGGCCTGAGATGTTCCAAGCACATTGATGAAGTGTAGGATGGACATCGGCCTGAGATGTTACAAGCACATTGATGAAGTGTAGGATGGACATCGGCCTGAGATGTTACAAGCACATTGATGAAGTGTAGGATGGACATCGGCCGGAGAGGTTACAAGCACATTGATGCAATGTAAGTAAGAAAATCGGTCAGAAATACTGTGTGCAGAGTAATGCAGTGCAAGCAAGGATATGGGTCAGAATTGCTCCATGCAAATAGATGCAGTGTTAAGATGGACATCGGTGAGAGATGCTTCATGCGGATTGATGCTGTGTAACTGAGGACACCAGTTAGAGATTGTTCATGCAGTTTGATGCAGTGGAAGGAAGGGCATTGGTCACAAATACTCCATGCAGACTGATGCAATGGAAGTAAGTGCATCGGTTTGACATGCTCCATGCACATTGATGCTGTGAACGGAAGGGCATCGATCAGTGGTGCTCCATTCAGATGGTTGCATTGTAAGGAAGGTTATCCATCAATGGTGCTCCATGCAGATTGATGCAGGCAGGTTAAGGAAGTCATCAGTCAGAGCTGTTGCATGCAGATTGATGCAGTGTTAAGAAGGAAATCATTAGAGGTGCTCCATGCAGATTGATGCAGTGTCAGGAAGGACGTTAGTCAGAGATGCTCCATGCAGATTGATGCAGTGTCAGGAAGGACATCAGTCAGAGATGCTGCATGCAGATTGATGCAGTGTCAGGAAGGACGTCAGTCAGAGATGCTCCATGCAGATTGATTCAGTGTAAACAAATATATTAGTCAGAGATGTTCCATGCAGATGCATGCCGTGTAGGGAAAGATATCGATCAGAGGTGCTCCATGCAGATTGATGCAGTGTAAAGAAGGATATCGGTTAGAGGTGCTTGATGAAGACTGATACTGTATAAGGAAAGACATCGGTCAGAGATGGTACATGCAGGTTGAGGCTGTGAAATAAAGGATGTCAGTCAGAGATGCTCCATGCAGATTGAGGCAGTGTAAGATAGTTCATCAGTCAGAAATGCTCCTTGCACATGGATGCAGTGTAAGGAAGGGCATCAGTCAGCGATGCTCCATGCAGATTAATGCAGTGTAGGGAAGCCATCAGTCAGAGATAATCGTTGCCGATGGATGCAATGTAAGCATAGATATTGGCCTGACAATTCTTTGCATAAACACACTGTATAAGGAATGGCATTATCAGAGATGCTCCATGCTGAAAGATGCAGTGTAAGGAAGAACATTTACAACAAGGGGTGGTGAGGGACAGAGTCTCTGAATTAAGCAGAAAGCTCTCACCCAGTCAAGAGATCAGGGCTAGATCCAACACCGTTTTTTAGCTCACTGCACCATCCCAGTTTCAGAACCTGGCTGTATGCAAATTAGTCTGTTCCTGTCCCAGTGCATGATGGGAACAGGGCAAACCAAACTACAAAAGCCAATTCTTACACTGGGAAGGAAACAAGCTCCCGGGGACCGGTTTCTGGCATTACAGCCGTCTTCGGCCCGGTTTGCTTGAATCCTGATGGTGCAATGAGCAAGGGTCTCACATCTGAGAATACCCTTCCACGCTTAGGGTGGACAAAAATGTTTACAACAAGGGGTGGTGAGGGACAGAGTCTCTGAATTAAGCAGAAAGCTCTCACCCAGTCAAGAGATCAGGGCTAGATCCAACACCGTTTTTTAGCTCACTGCACCATCCCAGTTTCAGAACCTGGCTGTATGCAAATTAGTCTGTTCCTGTCCCAGTGCATGATGGGAACAGGGCAAACCAAACTACAAAAGCCAATTCTTACACTGGGAAGGAAACAAGCTCCCGGGGACCGGTTTCTGGCATAACAGCCGTCTTCGGCCCGGTTTGCTTGAATCCTGATGGTGCAATGAGCAAGGGTCTCACATCTGAGAATACCCTTCCACGCTTAGGGTGGACAAAAATATTTACAACAAGGGGTGGTGAGGGACAGAGTCTCTGAATTAAGCAGAAAGCTCTCACCCAGTCAAGAGATCAGGGCTAGATCCAACACCGTTTTTTAGCTCACTGCACCATCCCAGTTTCAGAGCCTGGCTGTATGCAAATTAGTCTTCCTGTCCCAGTGCATGATGGGAACAGGGCAAACCAAACTACAAAAGCCAATTCTTACACTGGGAAGGAAACAAGCTCCCGGGGACCGGTTTCTGGCATTACAGCCGTCTTCGGCCCGGTTTGCTTGAATCTGATGGTGCAATGAGCAAGGGTCTCACATCTGAGAATACCCTTCCACGCTTAGGGTGGACAAAAATATTTACAACAAGGGGTGGTGAGGGACAGAGTCTCTGAATTAAGCAGAAAGCTCTCACCCAGTCAAGAGATCAGGGCTAGATCCAACACCGTTTTTTAGCTCACTGCACCATCCCAGTTTCAGAACCTGGCTGTATGCAAATTAGTCTGTTCCTGTCCCAGTGCATGATGGGAACAGGGCAAACCAAACTACAAAAGCCAATTCTTACACTGGGAAGGAAACAAGCTGCCGGGGACCGGTTTCTGGCATTACAGCCGTCTTCGGCCCGGTTTGCTTGAATCCTGATGGTGCAATGAGCAAGGGTCTCAAATCTGATTATACCCTTCCACGCTTAGGGTGGACAAAAATATTTACAACAAGGGGTGGTGAGGGACAGAGTCTCTGAATTAAGCAGAAAGCTCTCACCCAGTCAAGAGATCAGGGCTAGATCCAACACCGTTTTTTAGCTCACTGCACCATCCCAGTTTCAGAACCTGGCTGTATGCAAATTAGTCTGTTCCTGTCCCAGTGCATGATGGGAACAGGGCAAACCAAACTACAAAAGCCAATTCTTACACTGGGAAGGAAACAAGCTCCCGGGGACCGGTTTCTGGCATTACAGCCGTCTTCGGCCCGGTTTGCTTGAATCCTGATGGTGCAATGAGCAAGGGTCTCACATCTGAGAATACCCTTCCACGCTTAGGGTGGACAAAAATATTTACAACAAGGGGTGGTGAGGGACAGAGTCTCTGAATTAAGCAGAAAGCTCTCACCCAGTCAAGAGATCAGGGCTAGATCCAACACCGTTTTTTAGCTCACTGCACCATCCCAGTTTCAGAACCTGGCTGTATGCAAATTAGTCTGTTCCTGTCCCAGTGCATGATGGGAACAGGGCAAACCAAACTACAAAAGCCAATTCTTACACTGGGAAGGAAACAAGCTCCCGGGGACCGGTTTCTGGCATTACAGCCGTCTTCGGCCCGGTTTGCTTGAATCCTGATGGTGCAATGAGCAAGGGTCTCACATCTGAGAATACCCTTCCACGCTTAGGGTGGACAAAAATATTTACAACAAGGGGTGGTGAGGGACAGAGTCTCTGAATTAAGCAGAAAGCTCTCACCCAGTCAAGAGATCAGGGCTAGATCCAACACCGTTTTTTAGCTCACTGCACCATCCCAGTTTCAGAACCTGGCTGTATGCAAATTAGTCTGTTCCTGTCCCAGTGCATGATGGGAACAGGGCAAACCAAACTACAAAAGCCAATTCTTACACTGGGAAGGAAACAAGCTCCCGGGGACCGGTTTCTGGCATTACAGCCGTCTTCGGCCCGGTTTGCTTGAATCCTGATGGTGCAATGAGCAAGGGTCTCACATCTGAGAATACCCTTCCACGCTTAGGGTGGACAAAAATATTTACAAGAAGGGGTGGTGAGGGACAGAGTCTCTGAATTAAGCAGAAAGCTCTCACCCAGTCAAGAGATCAGGGCTAGATCCAACACCGTTTTTTAGCTCACTGCACCATCCCAGTTTCAGAACCTGGCTGTATGCAAATTAGTCTGTTCCTGTCCCAGTGCATGATGGGAACAGGGCAAACCAAACTACAAAAGCCAATTCTTACACTGGGAAGGAAACAAGCTCCCGGGGACCGGTTTCTGGCATTACAGCCGTCTTCGGCCCGGTTTGCTTGAATCCTGATGGTGCAATGAGCAAGGGTCTCACATCTGAGAATACCCTTCCACGCTTAGGGTGGACAAAAATATTTACAACAAGGGGTGGTGAGGGACAGAGTCTCTGAATTAAGCAGAAAGCTCTCACCCAGTCAAGAGATCAGGGCTAGATCCAACACCGTTTTTTAGCTCACTGCACCATCCCAGTTTCAGAACCTGGCTGTATGCAAATTAGTCTGTTCCTGTCCCAGTGCATGATGGGAACAGGGCAAACCAAACTACAAAAGCCAATTCTTACACTGGGAAGGAAACAAGCTCCCGGGGACCGGTTTCTGGCATTACAGCCGTCTTCGGCCCGGTTTGCTTGAATCCTGATGGTGCAATGAGCAAGGGTCTCACATCTGAGAATACCCTTCCACGCTTAGGGTGGACAGAAATATTTACAACAAGGGGTGGTGAGGGACAGAGTCTCTGAATTAAGCAGAAAGCTCTCACCCAGTCAAGAGATCAGGGCTAGATCCAACACCGTTTTTTAGCTCACTGCACCATCCCAGTTTCAGAACCTGGCTGTATGCAAATTAGTCTGTTCCTGTCCCAGTGCATGATGGGAACAGGGCAAACCAAACTACAAAAGCCAATTCTTACACTGGGAAGGAAACAAGCTCCCGGGGACCGGTTTCTGGCATTACAGCCGTCTTCGGCCCGGTTTGCTTGAATCCTGATGGTGCAATGAGCAAGGGTCTCACATCTGAGAATACCCTTCCACGCTTAGGGTGGACAAAAATATTTACAACAAGGGGTGGTGAGGGACAGAGTCTCTGAATTAAGCAGAAAGCTCTCACCCAGTCAAGAGATCAGGGCTAGATCCAACACCGTTTTTTAGCTCACTGCACCATCCCAGTTTCAGAACCTGGCTGTATGCAAATTAGTCTGTTCCTGTCCCAGTGCATGATGGGAACAGGGCAAACCAAACTACAAAAGCCAATTCTTACACTGGGAAGGAAACAAGCTCCCGGGGACCGGTTTCTGGCATTACAGCCGTCTTCGGCCCGGTTTGCTTGAATCCTGATGGTGCAATGAGCAAGGGTCTCACATCTGAGAATACCCTTCCACGCTTAGGGTGGACAGAAATATTTACAACAAGGGGTGGTGAGGGACAGAGTCTCTGAATTAAGCAGAAAGCTCTCACCCAGTCAAGAGATCAGGGCTAGATCCAACACCGTTTTTTAGCTCACTGCACCATCCCAGTTTCAGAACCTGGCTGTATGCAAATTAGTCTGTTCCTGTCCCAGTGCATGATGGGAACAGGGCAAACCAAACTACAAAAGCCAATTCTTACACTGGGAAGGAAACAAGCTCCCGGGGACCGGTTTCTGGCATTACAGCCGTCTTCGGCCCGGTTTGCTTGAATCCTGATGGTGCAATGAGCAAGGGTCTCACATCTGAGAATACCCTTCCACGCTTAGGGTGGACAAAAATATTTACAACCAGGGGTGGTGAGGGACAGAGTCTCTGAATTAAGCAGAAAGCTCTCACCCAGTCAAGAGATCAGGGCTAGATCCAACACCGTTTTTTAGCTCACTGCACCATCCCAGTTTCAGAACCTGGCTGTATGCAAATTAGTCTGTTCCTGTCCCAGTGCATGATGGGAACAGGGCAAACCAAACTACAAAAGCCAATTCTTACACTGGGAAGGAAACAAGCTCCCGGGGACCGGTTTCTGGCATTACAGCCGCCTTCGGCCCGGTTTGCTTGAATCCTGATGGTGCAATGAGCAAGGGTCTCACATCTGAGAATACCCTTCCACGCTTAGGGTGGACAAAAATATTTACAACAAGGGGTGGTGAGGGACAGAGTCTCTGAATTAAGCAGAAAGCTCTCACCCAGTCAAGAGATCAGGGCTAGATCCAACACCGTTTTTTAGCTCACTGTACCATCCCAGTTTCAGAACCTGGCTGTATGCAAATTAGTCTGTTCCTGTCCCAGTGCATGATGGGAACGGGGCAAACCAAACTACAAAAGCCAATTCTTACACTGGGAAGGAAACAAGCTCCCGGGGACCGGTTTCTGGCATTACAGCCGTCTTCGGCCCGGTTTGCTTGAATCCTGATGGTGCAATGAGCAAGGGTCTCACATCTGAGAATACCCTTCCACGCTTAGGGTGGACAAAAATATTTACAACAAGGGGTGGTGAGGGACAGAGTCTCTGAATTAAGCAGAAAGCTCTCACTCAGGCAAGAGATCAGGGCTAGATCCAACACCGTTTTTTAGCTCACTGCACCATCCCAGTTTCAGAACCTGGCTGTATGCAAATTAGTCTGTTCCTGTCCCAGTGCATGATGGGAACAGGGCAAACCAAACTACAAAAGCCAATTCTTACACTGGGAAGGAAACAAGCTCCCGGGGACCGGTTTCTGGCATTACAGCCGTCTTCGGCCCGGTTTGCTTGAATCCTGATGGTGCAATGAGCAAGGGTCTCACATCTGAGAATACCCTTCCACGCTTAGGGTGGACAAAAATATTTACAACAAGGGGTGGTGAGGGACAGAGTCTCTGAATAAAGCAGAAAGCTCTCACCCAGTCAAGAGACAGACTGATTTGCATATAGCCAGGTTCTGAGCTGGGATGGGGCAGTGAGATAAATAACGGTGATGGATCAAGCCCTGATCTTTGGACTGGGTAAGAGTGGTCTGTTTAACTCAGACACTCTGTTCATCACCACCCCCTTTTTCTAAATCGTTTTTGGCCACTATAGGTGTGGCAGGGTATACTCAGACATGAGTCCCTTTCTCACTGCTCCATCAGGATTCAAGCAAGCCGGGCCGAAGAAGGCTGAAATGCCAGAAACCGGTCCCCGGTAGCTTGTCTCCTTTCTGGTGAAGAATTGGCTTGGTAGTTTAGTCTGCCCTGTTCCCATGATGCACTGGGCCAGGGACAGACTGATTTGCATATAGCCAGGTTCTGAGCTGGGATGGGGCAGTGAGATAAATAACGGTGATGGATCAAGCCCTGATCTTTGGACTGAGTAAGAGTGGTCTGTTTAACTCAGACACTCTGTTCATCACCACCCCCTTTTTGTAAATCGTTTTTGGCCACTATAGGTGTGGCAGGGTATACTCAGACATGAGTCCCTTTCTCACTGCTCCATCAGGATTCAAGCAAGCCGGGCCGAAGAAGGCTGAAATGCCAGAAACCGGTCCCCGGTAGCTTGTCTCCTTTCTGGTGAAGAATTGGCTTGGTAGTTTAGTCTGCCCTGTTCCCATGATGCACTGGGCCAGGGACAGACTGATTTGCATATAGCCAGGTTCTGAGCTGGGATGGGGCAGTGAGATAAATAACGGTGATGGATCAAGCCCTGATCTTTGGACTGGGTAAGAGTGGTCTGTTTAACTCAGACACTCTGTTCATCACCACCCCCTTTTTGTAAATCGTTTTTGGCCACTATAGGTGTGGCAGGGTATACTCAGACATGAGTCCCTTGCTCACTGCTCCATCAGGATTCAAGCAAGCCGGGCCGAAGAAGGCTGAAATGCCAGAAACCGGTCCCCGGTAGCTTGTCTCCTTTCTGGTGAAGAATTGGCTTGGTAGTTTAGTCTGCCCTGTTCCCATGATGCACTGGGCCAGGGACAGACTGATTTGCATATAGCCAGGTTCTGAGCTGGGATGGGGCAGTGAGATAAATAACGGTGATGGATCAAGCCCTGATCTTTGGACTGGGTAAGAGTGGTCTGTTTAACTCAGACACTCTGTTCATCACCACCCCCTTTTTGTAAATCGTGTAAGGAAGAACGCCAGTTCATGACGCTCCATGCAATTGATGCTGTGAAAGGATGCACAAAAAATCGAGGGGCTCAATGCAGATGGATGCAGTGTAAGAATGAACATTGGCCACAGATGATTGTTTGCAAATAAACACTGTAGAAGGAAGGACATTGGCCTGAGAAGTTTCATTCAGATGGATACAGTGTGAGGAAGGACATCGGTCAGAGGTGCTCCATGTAGACAGATTCAGTGTAACGAAGGGCATCCGTCAGACATGCTTCATGCATATTGATGCTGTTTTAGGGAACGACATTGGTCAGTCATGCTCCATGCAGGTGGGTGCAGTGTAAGGATGGGCATTGGTCAGAAATCCTCCATACAGATGGATGAAGGATAAGGAATGGAATCAGTCTGAGATGCTCCATTCTGATTCATGCAGATGGATGCCGTGTAAAGTTGAACATCATTTAGAGAGGCTCTATGCAGATGAATGCAGTGTAAGGGTGGACTTCGGTCAGAGATGCATCATGCAGATGGATGCAGTGTAAGGATGGACATCGGTCAGAGATGCTCTATGAAGATGGATGCAGTCTAAGGATGGACATCGGTCAGAGATGCTCTATGCAGATGACTGCAGTGTAAGGATGGACATCATTTAGAGATGCTCTATGAAGATGGATGCAGTGTAAGGATGGACATCGGTCAGAGATGCTCTATGCAGATGGATGTAGTGTACGGAAGGAATTCAGTCAGGGATGCTTCATTCGGATGAATGCAGTGTAAGGTTGAACATCATTTAGAGATGCTCTATGCAGATGGATGCAGTGTAAGGATGGACATCGGTCAGAGATGCTCTATGCAGATGGATGTAGTGTACGGAAGGACTTCAGTCAGGGATGCTTCATTCGGATGAATGCAGTGTAAGGTTGAACATCATTTAGAGATGCTCTATGCAGATGGATGCAGTGTAAGGATGGACATCAGTCACAGATGGTCAATCCAGATTGATTCAATGTAAGGAAGGACATTGGTCAGGCATACTCCATTCAGATTGATGCTGTGAAAGAAGGAGATTGTTCAGAGATGCTCCACCCAGATGCATACAGTGTGAGGATGAGCATCAGTTAGAGATGCTTCATTCAGATGGAAACAGTGTAAGGATGAACATGAATATGTGACATTATTCTACTGTATTTCTACCCGCAGGGAATCACAACGCGGTTGTTACAACAACTGCGTTGTGATTCTGCATACCATTACTCCGCAAGTCGGAACAACGACTTGCGGAGGGGGCGCTGGATGTTGGAATTGTATAATTTACTATTCCAACTCCAGTCTTTGCGGACAGTAGGGAAGGTGTTGGATTTTAATTCCAACACCTTCCCCTCCCCTCCACAAGTCGTTGTTCCGACTTGCGGAGTAATGGTATGCGGAATCACAGCGCGGTTGTTGTAACAACCGCGTTGTGATTTCCTGAGGGGAGAAACATTTGTGGTAAACGTTGTTTACTGATGAACATTGGTCAGAGATGCTCGACGCAGATGGATACAGTGTAAGGAAGGAGATCATTAAGAGATGCTCCATACACATGGATACAGTGTAAGTAGAGGCATCGGTCAAACATGCTCGATGCAGATTGATGCTGTTTAAGAAAGGACATCGGTCAGTCATGCTCCGTGCAGGTGGGTGCAGTGTGAGGAAGGACATCGGTAGAAGTTGCTCCACCCAGATGGATGCAGTGTGAGGATGGGCATCAGTCAAAGATGCTCCATGCAGATGGAAGCAGTGTAAGGATGGACATAGGTCAGGGATGCTCCATGCAAATGGATGCAGAGTAAGGAAGTACATTAATCAGAGATGCATCATGCAGATGGATGCAGTGTAAGGATGGTCATGGGTCAGAGATACTCCATGCAGATGGATGCAGCATAAGGAAGGACATAGTTCAGAGATGCTCCTTGCAGATGGATGCAGTGTAAGGAAGGGCATTGGTCAGTCATGCTCCATGGAGATAGATGTGATTTAAGCAAGAGCATCAGTCAGAGATGCTCCATTCAGATGCATGCAGTGTAATGAAGAAATCACATACAAAATATTCCTTGAGGAATTATTTAAATCCAAATTATTTCCACACTTGATATTGGTCCAGTATATAATCCGAGTGATTAATCACACAATTAAAAACTACAGCCACAGCCGTATTCAGAATGTAGATATTAATTTACTTCATTGATATATAAGTCATTGAAAGTTGGTATTATACATGTTATTCAAAAAATATATCCAGCAATATATACCTTTAATTGGTAACACGTACCAGACATTGTAGTCGGCGTGCGGTTGCTGAACCTCCTGTTTGGACCGGACATCTCAGTTGGCCGTGTTTTCATTGATTGCAAGGAGATGATAGAAATTAATTTATAATCTGTAATACACAGACTGGAGACTTCTGTTTTAAAACTGTGTTAGAAGGAAGCAAGTGTTTACAGGATTGTTTTTTCCACAATGCTGAGTCCTAAGGATGGTCTTGCCGACCTATTTGGCCATTGAAGACCAAAACGTCGACGCCCCATCCTTTATAACTTCAAACATCACAAATTAGTTTTTTGTCAGATCCCATTAATGTGAACACCTAAAGGATTGACCTACTGGGGTTGTAGATTATATTTACACTGTTTTAGTTAAAGAAGTGACTGCACTTCCACCAATCCCGGGATATGAAAAAGTTTAGAGAATTGAAGGGCTTGCTTGGATGTGCCAGTGTTGTTACCAATTAAATGGTTATACTGTTTGGGTACATTTTTTGAATAACATGTATAATACTAAGTTTCAATGAATTATAAATCAATGAAGTAAAAGAATATCTACATTCTGTGTGGAAATAATTTAGGTTTAAATAATTCCTCAAGGAATATTTTGTATGTGATTATTACCTTACTCAGTTCCTTGGGGGAAATTGAGTTACCCTATTGTGTTATTGCAGTGTACGGAAGGATATCGGTCAGAAATTCTCCATGAAGACGGGTCCTGTGTAAGGAGGAGCATTGTAGGAGAGTAGGGTCTGCTTCCTATGGTCACCCCCACTTTTATCTGTGATTTTCTGTTTTTTCGACTTTAGTGTGGCTGTGGGCCTGCTAATCAGGCCCACAGTCCAGCTGTTCTCTCTCTAAATTGATACCATGTACTTTAGGTACATACCAGATTGGGTATTGGGTCACCTTTGTGAGCCCCTGTATAGTGTACCATAGGTACCCAGGGCATAGGTGCATCCAAGGCCTACCAGGGGCTGCAGCATGTATTATGCCACCCCTGGAAACAGCCTGCAAAGTGCAAAAGGTCCCCAAGGAGCAGTGGTGGGCAGCAATCATGTGGCACTCCTTTGCAGACAAAGGTAGAGATAAGCTCCTGACAGTTAGTGAACAGGATGCTGACAACTACAATGTCCTGAAGAGTGCTCTGATAGATGGGATTGGCTTAACCACTGAGCAGTACAGGTTGCTGTTCAGAGATACCCAGAAGACACAGACTCAGGACTGGACTGACTTTGTAGATTGTGCTACTAAGGCTCTGGAAGCTTGGTTACTGGGCAGTAAGGCTAATGGCTACACAGGATTGTATAATTTGATCACGAGAGAACAAATTCTTAACAACTGCCAGAACCAGTTATTGCATCAGCATCTGATTGACTCTGATCTGACCTCTCCCCAAGAATTGGGAAAGAAGGCAGACAAATGGGTCAGAACCAGGGTGAAGCAGAAGGTACAGAACCAATGTGGTGATCAGAAGAAGCAAGACCAAAAGGGCAGGGAGAAAGCAAAATACCAGAAATCTTCTCAAGGTCCCAAAAAGCTTCTAATGGTGGGTATTCCCAACCTGCAAAAAAGAAAGAAGGTCCTAAGAATCCATGGTGCAAAGTGTGTAAGGTAAATACTCACTGGACCAGTGGATGCACCAAGAAGGAGGCAGCTCCAGCCACCATTGCCCCTAAGGTAACTGTTCCCCCTAGTACAGCTAATAGTGGTGGTTCTCAACAGAAGGGTGTAGTAGGGTTAACCCTGGGAACAGAGATGGATTCTGGCCTAGTCAGAATACCAACTCAAGCTGTTCTTGTCTGTGCTATGTCCTCTACTGTGAGCCCCAGTAACTTGGGCAAGTACAGACAGACTCCTTTAATTAATAACAAAGTGGCTCAGGCCTACAGGGACACATGTACTAGTGTCACAATGGTGACACCCAGCTTTTTGGACCCTGGACAGATAATACCAGGTGACAATTACCTAGTGACCAATGCAAGCAATGTCACTACCACCCATAGTATGGCAATTGTTAATTTCTCCTGGTGAAGGGTAACTGGCCTCAAAATAGTTGTTGTTAGTTCAGAACTCCCTGTAGAATGTTTGCTTGGCAATGACCTAGAATCTTCAGTCTGGTCTGAAGTGGAGTATAGGACTCATTCAGAGATGTTAGGTATATCAGCACATGTCCTTGCTGTGACCAGGTCACAGTTCAAAATTTGCAACACTGAACAGGCCCTGGATCCTGAAATAATGGACCAGTTGCCTACCAGGAGGAGAAGCAGTAGGGTTAAGGCAGTGCCTTTCCCCTTGCCTCAGGAAGAGGATCAGCCTTCTCAGGAAGCTGATTGTGAGACCCAGGAGGAAAGTGTCCTAGAAGAGCTTGAGCCTGATCAGGTTGAGTTTCTTGGGACGGGGGGGGGGGGCTCCAGGGCAGATCTGAGGCAGGCACAGTTGGACTGCCCTTCTCTTGAACCCCTCAGACAGAGAGCTGCTGCTGGGAATGCTAGTGGGACCCACAAAGTCTATTGGGATGATGGGCTCCTGTATTCAGAGGCTAGAGACCTCAAACCTGGGGCTTCCAGGAGGTTGGTCATACCTTTGGCATTCAGGGGCTTCCTTCTCACACTAGCCCATGATAATCCCCTTGCAGGACATCTTGGCCAGAACAAGACTTGGGACAGGCTTGTCCCTCACTTTCACTGGCCTCATATGTCAGAGGATACCAAGGAGTTTTGTCGTTCCTGTGTCACCTGCCATGCCAGTGGCACATCAGGTGGCACCACAAAGGCCCCCCTAATACCACTACCTGTGGTGGAGGTTCCCTTTGAAAGAGTAGGGATTGACATTGTTGGACCAATGGATCCCCAAACAGCCTCTGGGCACAGGTTTATTCTGGTGGTAGTGGATCATGCCACCAGATACCCAGAAGCTATTCCCCTAAGGACCACAACAGCACCTGTTGTGGCAAGAACCCTCCTGGGAATTTTCTCAAGAGTGGGTTTTCCAAAGGAGGCTGTCTCAGACAGAGGTGCAAACTTTATGTCTGGATATTTGACTGCAATGTGGAAGGAGTGTGGAGTGAACTACAAGTTCACTACACCCTATCATCCACAGTGCAATGGTCTGGTGGAGAGATTCAACAAGACCTTAAAGGGCATGATCAAGGGTTTACCTGAAAAGCTTAGGCGAAGGTGGGACATCCTGCTGCCCTCCCTTTTGTTTGCTTACAGAGAGGTCCCACAGAAGGGGGTTGGCTACAGCCCTTTTGAGCTTCTGTTTGGGCATCCTGTAAGAGGACCCCTTTGTCTGGTGAAGGAGGGATGGGAGTTACCTCTCAAACCTCCCAAACAAGACATTGTGGATTATGTACTTGGTCTCCGCTCCAGGATGGCTGAGCATATGAAAAAGGCATCCAAAAACCTTGAGCCTAGCCAGGAATTACAGAAAGCCTGGCATGACCAAAAGGCTGTGCTGAGTGTTTACCAGCCAGGACAGAAAGTTTGGGTGTTGCGGCCAGTGGCCCCAGCAGCCCTCCAAGACAAATGGAACTCACAGGAGCCCCCACAGGGTGCTTCATGTCAACAGATTGAAACCATATAGTGATAGGGCAGACATGGGCTTGCTCATGGCTACAGATGAGGGACAGGAGGAGGCGAGTGACCTTCTCCCAGACTTGCTTTCTCAGAACCCTGATGATGGTTCAGTTGATGGTGTAGCCTTGGCAGGCAGCCTCACTGACCAACAGCAGCAGGACTGCAGACAAGTTCTACAGTCCTACAGATATATGTTTTCTCTGACTCCAAGTCAGACTACCTGATGCACTCATGAAGTGGACACTGAGGACAGTCTGCCTGTTAAAAGTAAGATTTACAGGCAAACTGATCATGTCAGGGACTGTATCAAGACAGAGGTCCAAAAGATATTGGAGTTGGGAGTCATTGAGTCCTCAGAGAACCCTTGGGCAAGTCCAGTAGTCCTGGTGCCTACACCTCACACCCAAGATGGTAAGAGAGAGATGAGGTTTTGTGAGGATTACAGAGGCCTCAATGCTGTCACTAGGACAGATGCCCACCCAATACCAAGGGCAGATGAACTCATTGACAGATTGGCATCTGCCAAGTTTTTGAGTACATTTGACTTGACAGCTGGCTACTGGCAGATCAGACTAGCTGATGATGCAAAAGCCAAACATCATTTTCAACCCCAGGAGGACATTATCAATTTGTGGTAATGCCCTTTGGTCTAAAAAATGCACCTGCCACATTCCAAAGGTTGGTGAACCAAGTCCTCTCAGGTCTGGATGACTACTGTGCAGCTTATCTAGATGATATTGCGGTCTTTAGCTCCACTTGGGAAGATCACCTGATCCACCTGACGAATGTTTTGGAGGCCCTGCAAAAGGCACGCCTAACTATCAAGGCTACCAAGTGCCAGTTAGGGCAGAGCAAGGCTGTATACCTGAGGCACCTTGTAGGTGGAGGTCAGATTCAACCATTGGAGAGCAAGATCCAGACCATAAAAGACGGGACTGCTCCCACCACCCAGACACAGGTCAGAAGCTTTCTTGGGCCTGACTGGGTACTACAGGAAATTTGTCAAGGGGCATGGTTCCATAGTGACACCCCTTAATGACTGAACTTCCAGGAAAATGCCAAAGAAAGTTCAGTGGACAGTAAGCTGTCAAAAGGCATTTGATGACCTGAAGCAGGCCATGTGCACAGCTCCTATTCTGCAAAGTCCAGACTACTCCAAAGAATTCATTGTTCAAACAGATGCTTTTGAGTTGGGTGTAGGTGCTGTTCTTTCACAACTGAATAAAGATGGTCAAAACCAGCCAGTAGCTTTTATTATCAGAAGGCTGACTTCTAGAGAGAAACGGTCAGCTATTGAGAAGGAGACCTTTGCTGTGGTTGGGGCCCTGAAGAAGCTAAGGCCATACTTGTTTGGCACACACTTCAAGATTCAGACAGACCATAAGCCCCTCTTGTGGCTAAATAAGATGAAGGGTGAAAATCCCAAACTGCTTAGGTGGTCCATTTCCCTACAGGGGATGGACTTTACAGTGGAACATAGACCTGGGACTGACCATGCCAATGCAGATGGACTCTCCAGATATTTCCACTTAGAACATGAAGACTCAACTGGTCAAGGTTAGTTTAATGTCTCTGTGTTTGGGGGTTGGGGTCGTATAGGAGAGTAGGGTCTGCTTCCTATGGTCACCCCCACTTTTTGCTGTGATTTTCTGGTTTTTCGACTTTAGTGTGGCTGTGGGCCTACTAATCAGACCCACAGCCCAGCTGTTCTCTCTCTCTAAATTGATACCATGTACTTTAGGTACATACCAGGTTGGGTATTGGGTCACCTTTGTGAGCCCCTGTATTGTGTACCATAGGTAACCAGGGCATAGGTGCATCCAAGGCCTACCAGGGGCTGCAGCATGTACTATGCCACCCCTGGCAGGCCCTCCAAACTGACACCAGAGGCTGATCACTCAGCTTGGGTAAGGTGGTGTAACCACCCCTTACTTAGATATAGTATATCTATATCTACCTTATATGTAGACACATGTGCGCCTATAAGTCACTTCTATGGTAGGCCTCGACAATCCGGGAGGAAGAGTGCTCGGTTTTATGTGAGAGGGTGCCCTAGCATGAGCTGAGCCCCTTTGCAGCTTTCGGAACCATCTCCTTATAACTGTTCTATGATATAGCCATACCATATACTCTTAAGTGCATTATAATCCTTGCGGGTAGTGCTAACTATGGTTTGGCTTTATCAAAACATTTCGTGTAAGGTGTCAAACACTTGGAATACTACCCCGCGAATTCTGATGGCAGGGGTAGCATTTCACCCTTCTAGAGGGAAAAGACATGTATGTTACTGCTTTACCCGGTTAAAGTTAAACAGAGCCTCAGCATCACAAAATGGATGCTGCTGCCACAGACACGAGTCTGACCTCCAGTTGCTGGGGGAAACTCCAGCAAGGGTGGCCTGGACAATAGGTTTCCTGTCCAGGGATGTGCCAGCACCTCCCCAGACAGAGGTTTTGTGTATTGGGGCAGGGAGGGCTTCATTCAGTGAATGCATCTAGACACTGCCTGGGACACACAAGGTGCTCCATGCATAGCCCGGTTCAAAACAATTGCTGGGGCACTCCAGCCCCAGCTCTGGCACGAAACTGGGCAAAGGGAAAGGGGTGTAACCACCCCCTTCTCAGGTCCACCTATAGGAGGGACCTAGGCAGGTAATCCAGCCCCCATCCTTTAGTATAAGTATAGGAGCTGTGTCCCCAGGACTTTAGATTATCCTGGAAAGAAACTTTGATACAGAACTCTTGGACCTTCGACATTCTATTCTGACTGGAAGATGGAAGACATCTCCCTTATGGTCAAGGAGTGACCACCCTGTGCAAACAGGCACCACCAGTAACTTGCCGGTCTGCTTTGTCAATGCTCCCGCTGGAACCCGAAGACTCAGCGACACAGCAACTGGACTCTCAGACTTCTCTGACTCCGACCCACATCCACAGCAAAGCTGAGACCCGTGGTAGACACGAGAGACGTGGGACCGGACACCCTGGACATCCTGCATTTTGCTAACAGCTCAACTACCGAGGTACCCTCGCAGTTGTGCATTGGGGTATGAGAAGTCTCAAACCCGAGCGCCATTTGCTCTGCAGCTCAGCCCTCCACACTCCGTGAGTGCTGCGTGGGGCCCGCTCCTGCATTTCAGCTCGACGCGTCTTCCCGGTTCTTTGCCCATTGGCTAATAAGCCCCCTGAAGACTTTCCTCTTGAACTAAACTGCTTTCCTGGTTGCTCCAAGCTTGCTCCAGCTGCCCTTCAAGGGAGAAGCACCACAGACCTTGCTGGTCTGCAACAGAGCCAATCTCGACATCGTGCGTGGGTTGCGGTTGCCCAGGTTTGTTGGGTCCAATCCGGACCCCGACACCGCAGTCAACTAGATCCTTTGTGGGACAGCTCGAATCCAGCACCTGGTCATTGTCGATGCCTCCTGGAGCTCGTGGCTGAAGAGACAACTCTCCTTCTTCACTTTCAAGCACGCGCCATCGTCTGGTTCCTTCCTGGTCACTGGCTAGTGACCCAGACTCTGTCCCTTCTGCTTTCAGGTTCTTCACATCGTCGATCCACCCGGATACTTTTCCTCTGGTTGCCTGCAGCACTTCTTTGCAGTTCTCCATAGAAAACGACGACAAAACCTGACACCAAAAGGCACCTATGCACCCGACTTCCCTGAGTGAGGTAACACGAGTACTCCGGTGCTCCCGTGGGTCTTGACTCTCGAAGTGTCCTAGTCTAAAGTGGTTTTATTGTAGTCCATCGGGAAGTGTCCTCTAACAGTAACTTTGTAACTTCTTCGTTTCCCATTATAAGTCAATGGTAACTCGCGACTGTGTTAAGACACTGTACGCGTCTCCCGTGGGCCTCTTACTTCCTAAGCCTTGGTTATTTAGTGTAGTGCCAGCGATTCTACAGGCCCTAGGCCCGCTGTCTAACTCTCACGTGGTTCTTATACCACTTCTTTAGTATATGGTTTGCGAGGCCCCTAGGGCATAACTGTATTTGTGCAACTTATCGTGTGATAATTTAGTAACTTGTGATGTACTTTTACCTCTGACCTCATAAAGAGTGCAGAGGGGTTGTGTTTAGACTAAATACATATATATTTGATATATACCTTGTGTGGTGTCCTTTCATTTGGTATTCAAGGGATTATAATTGGTAAAACAGCTTGCTTCGAATGCTCTCTGAAATCTTAGCCTAAGACTGCTGGTCCATGCTACAACTAGGATAGCTTGTCTATAAGGTTGACTTTACAACCACCATCAAACAGGGTTGATTAGACTGGTGCAAGGTGCCCACTAGAATAGTGGACATCATATGCCAGGCTAACTTCTAAAAAGCATCAGCCACAGATGTTCCACCCAGATAGATGCAGTGTAAGGATGAACATCAGTCACAGATGGTCAATCCAGATTTATTCAAGGAAGGACATTGGTCAGGCATACTCCATTCAGATTCAATCAATCAATCAATCATCATATTTATATAGCGCACTACTTACCCAGAGGGTCTCAAGGGGCTGGGGGGGGGGGGGATCTGCTACTGCTCGAACAACCAGGTCTTGAGTTGCTTCCTGAAGGCGAGGTGGTCCTGGGTCAGGCGGAGGTGGGTGGGGAGGGAGTTCCATGTCTTGGCGGCGAGGTAGGAGAAGGACCGTCCCCCTGTGGTGGCTCTGCGGATGCGGGGGACGGCGTCGAGGGCGTGGCTGGTCGAACAAAGCTGGCGTTTGGGGGCGTAGAAGTTGAGGCGGATGTTGAGGTATCCTGGGCCTTGGCTGTGTAGGGCTTTGTGTGCGTGGGTGAGGAGACGGAAGGTGATTCTCTTGTTGACCGGGAGCCAATGCAGATCTCTCAGGTGTCCGGAGATGTGGCTGCGACTAGGGATGTCCAGGATGAGTCGTGCTGAGGCGTTCTCGATCCGCTGGAGTCTCTTCTGGAGTTTGGCATTGGTTCCGGCGTAGAGGGTGTTGCCGTAGTCTCTTTTTGATGCTGTGAAGGAAGGAGATCGTTCAGAGATGCTCCACCCAGATGGATACAGTGTGAGGATGGGCATCAGTTAGAGATGCTTCATGCAGATGGAAACAGTGTAAGGATGAACATGAATATATGACATTATTCCGCTGTATTTCTCCCTGCTGGGAATCACAACGCTGCTGTTACAACGACCGCGATGTGATTCTGCATACCATTACTCCGCAAGTCGTTGTTCCGGCGCTGGATGTTGGAATAGTATAATTTACTATTCCAACTCCAGTCTGTGCGGACAATAGGAAAGGTGTTGGATTTTAATTCCAACACCTTCCCCCCCCCCCCCCCCCCTGCTCCGTAAGTCGTTGTTCCGACTTGCGGAGTAATGGTATGCGGAATCACAACGCAGTCATTGTAACAACTGTGTTGTGATTCTCTGCGGGGAGAAAGATTTGTGGTAAACGTTGTTTACCGATGAACATTGGTCAGAGATGCTCCACGCAGATGGATACGGTGTAAGGAAGGAGATCATTAAGAGATGCTCCATGCACATGGATACAGTGTAAGGAGAGGCATCGTTCAGACATGCTCGATGCAGATTGATGCTGTTTAAGAAAGGACATCGGTCAGTCATGCTCCGTGCAGGTGGATGCAGTGTGAGGAAGGATATCGGTGGAAGTTGCTCCACCCAGATGGATACAGTGTGAGGATGGGCATCAGTCAGAGATGCTCCATGCAGATGGAAGCAGTGAAAGGATGGACATAGGTCAGGGATGCTCCATGCAGATGCATGCAGAGTAAGGAAGGAGATCATTAAGAGATGCTCCATGCACATGGATACAGTGTAAGGAGAGGCATCGGTCAGACATGCTCGATGCAGATTGATGCTGTTTAAGAAAGGGCATTGGTCAGTCATGCTCCGTGCAGGTGGGTGCAGTGTGAGGAAGGATATCGGTGGAAGTTGCTCAACCCAGATGGATACAGTGTGAGGATGGGCATCAGTCAGAGATGCTCCATGCAGATGGAAGCAGTGAAAGGATGGACATAGGTCAGGGATGCTCCGTGCAAATGCATGCAGAGTAAGGAAGGAGATCATTAAGAGATGCTCCATGCACATGGATACAGTGTAAGGAGAGGCATCGGTCAGACATGCTCGATGCAGATTGATGCTGTTTAAGAAAGGACATCGGTCAGTCATGCTCCGTGCAGGTGGGTGCAGTGTGAGGAAGGATATCGATGGAAGTTGCTCCACCCAGATGGATACAGTGTGAGGATGGGCATTAGTCAGAGATGCTCCTTGCAGATGGAAGCAGTGAAAGGATGGACATAGGTCAGGGATTCTCCATGCAGATGCATGCAGAGTAAGGAAGTACATTAATCAGAGATGCTTCATGCAGATGGATGCAGTGTAAGGATGGACATAGGTCAGGGATGCTCCATGCAGATGGATGCAGTGTAAGGATGGTCATGGGTCAGAGATGCTCCATGGAGATAGATGTGATTTAAGCAAGGGCATCAGTCAGAGATGCTCCATTCAGATGCATGCAGTGTAAGGAAGTAATCACATACAAATATTCTTTGAGGAATTATTTAAATCCAAATTATTTCCACACTTGATATTGGTCCAGTATATAATCCGAGTGATTAATCACACAATTAGAAACTACAGTCACGGACGTATTCAGAATGTAGATATTCGTTTCCTTCATTGATATATATTTCATTGAAACTTAGTATGATACATGTTATTAAAAAATATATAGTTTCAGAATACAACTGTTAAAGAAGGGTCTAGGGGACTATATTTACAGACCTATCAAGCTCATACCCCTCATGAACTATACTACCACAACAAGAAAACTTGAAGGTCTTAGAGGTTGAGAAAAAGAAGTAGCCACAAAGAAACTTACACACCACTATCACGACTAACAGTGTAGGACCATCAGTTGTGAAAGAAGTCCTATCAGCCCACCCATATGGCGGAACATCGTCATCTAGGACTTTGTCAGCAGGTTCTTATATGGCCAAGCCCAATAGTCTTTGCTTGGTACCAGTAGATCCTTATGCTGAAAAAAGATGGATCCTCACTGAGAGTGGTACTGATAGGGTGCAGTGCTCATAAAGATAAGTGACATTGATTAAAATGACGGTCAGGGTAGAAAAATATGTTTATTAGTATCTCCCGGACGTCAGGTAAAAGAAGGTGTGATGACAGTGTGAAAATATCACTGTATAGTAAGCATATAAAAACTAGGCCAACATGTTTCTGCCGTAGTGGTATCAGTTTACCGGCATTCTTCAGGGCCAGGCTGGAAAGTAAGCTACTGCAACAACCACCATTATTAGGTGGTTATTCAAGCGCCAAGGTCTCCCAGTTCCTATATTAATTGTCAGGGTTTTGCATGTTTGTGGACAAACTGCGCACCCTCCACATGGATAGTGACCGCGTACTGGTTCTGTGTTCCAGAGAGTGTTAACGACTTCATTTCGCTGGTATCTTGGTCTAGTATGGACAAGACTGTCTCTAATACTAGGGCCTCTTTTGAAGGCGAACAAGGGGCGTGGAACATTGCCTGATGCTGTATTCAATATTTTCCAGTGTCTCAGGACAATTTTCTTGACACCATTGGAAAGGGTGCTGAAAGTGTGTACCATGGTCATGAGATCTACAGTTGTTGTTCTGTTCAGGGGTTCAATGAGCGCTTCCCGATTGTTGTTAGACGCTCTTTTGCAGGCACGTCTAACCAAATGATTAGGATAATGTCGTTCCCTTAACTGTGATGACAGTTCTTTTGCATGTTGATGGAACAGAGTCTTGGAAGAACAATTCCTTCTGACTCTCAGGAATTGACCTATCGGTAGATTGTACCGGAGTGCTTGAGGATGGAAACTGTGATAAGACAGCAAGGAATTGCGTGACATCGGTTTTCGATACAGTTCACTTTGCAAGCTTCCTGATCCTGGAAAGATCAAAATATCCAAAAATGGAAGTTTTTCTTTACTTGATTCCATAGTAAAATTAAGATATTGATTCCGTGAATTGAGCCAGTTGTGGAATGATACAGCGTCATTAGTAGAACCCCTCCAAATGCATATCACGTCATCAATATATCTTCTCCACAGCAATACCTGATGGAGATAAGGGTTGCTGTGGTGAAGGACGTGATCTTGCTCAAATTGATGCATGTATAAGTTCGCAAGACTTGGGGCGAAAACACTCCCCATAGAGGTTCCAGAGACCTGTAAAAACAGTTCATCCTCGTATCGGAAAAAATTTTTGGTCATGGCCAACCTGGCACATTCCATGATGAACCCTACTGGGGTGATGGTATTCAATTGCCTAGATTCAAGGAGACTCCTGATACATTCCAACGTTTCTTGTTGTGGAATGCATGTATATAAAGATTATTTTTTATATATACAGATTATCTGGATGTGACTTCATATTAAGCACAGTTCTATATTTTGGTCGTTATAGAAATAACTGGCCCATTGAGTAAAAGAATGCCACTAATTTTGTTCACACACTGATACATACTTTGTGGTTACTCTGTTGTCACAAAATTGTTCCCTTTTCTTGATGTTTGCAGGAAAGGATTGCATGTTACATGGTTATTAACCAGGATACGGAAGGGTGGTTCATTGAGCCACACAAATTCCACTTCTTATAAACCATGTTATATATATTCTTTTTGATCACTTTCTCACCCTAATAATGGTGGTTGTTGCAGTAGCTTACTTTCCAGCCTGGCCCTGAAGAATGCCGGTAAACTGATACCACTACGGCAGAAACATGTTGGCCTAGATTTTATATGCTTACTGTACAGTGATATTTTCACACTGTCATCACACCTTCTTTTACCTGACGTCTGGGAGATACTAGTAAACATATTTTTCTACCCTGACCGTCATTTTAATCACAGTCACTTATCTTTATGAGCACTGCACCCTATCAGTACCACTCTCAGTGAGGATCCATCTTTTTTCAGCATAAGGATCTACTGGTACCAAGCAAAGACTATTGGGCTTGGCCATATAAGAACCTGCTGACAAAGTCCTAGATGACGATGTTCCGCCATATGGGTGGGCTGATAGGACTTCTTTCACAACTGATGGTCCTACACTGTTAGTCGTGATAGTGGTGTGTAAGTTTCTTTGTGGCTACTTCTTTTTCTCAACCTCTAAGACCTTCAAGTTTTCTTGTTGTGGTATTAAAAAAATATATCCAGCAATATATACATTTAATTGGTAACACGTACCAGACAATGTAGTCGGCATGCGGTTGCTGAACCTCCTGTTTGGACCGGACATCTCAGTTGGCCGTGTTTTGTTTTCATGGAGTGCTAAGGAGATGATAAAAATTAATTTGGAATCTGTAATACACAGACTGGAGACTTCTGTTTTGAAACTGTGTTAGATGGAAGCAAGTGTTTTCAGGATTGTTTTTTCCACAATGCTGAGTCCTAAGGATGGTCTTGCCGACCTATTTGGCAATTGAAGACCGAAACATCGACGCCCCATCCTTTATAACTTCAAACTTCAAACATCACAAATTCGTTTTTTGTCAGATCCCACTAATGTGAACACCTAAAGGATTGACCTACTGGGGTTGTAGATTATATTTACACTGTTTTAGTTAAAGAAGTGACTGCACTTCCACCAATCCCGGGATATGAAAAAGTCTAGAGAATTGAAGGGCTTGCATGGATGTGCCAGTGTTGTTACCAATTAAATGATTATACTGCTTGGGTACATTTTTTGAATATCATGTATAATACTAAGTTTCAATGAATTATATATCAATGAAGCAAAAGAATGTCTACATTCTGTGTGGAAATAATTTAGATTTAAATAATTCCTCAAGGAGTGTTTTGTATGTGATTATTACCATACTCAGTTACTTGGGGAAAATTGGGTTACCTTATTGTGTTATTGCAGTGTAAGGAAGGATATCAGTCAGAGATGCTCTATGCAGATGGATGCAGTGAAAGGAAGGCCATCAGTCACAGATGCTCTATGCAGATGAATGCATATGCGTGATTGTGTGCACAGTCACTCCAGGGCTCTGAGTGCTGCCTTCCTGCACACTGATGCTGTCTAAGGAAGGCCATCAGTCAGAGATGCTCTATGCAGATAGATGCAGTGTCTATGCAGATGAATGCATACGCGTGATTGTGTGCACAGTCACTCCAGGGCTCTGAGTGCTGCCTTCCTGCACACTGATGCTGTCTAATGAAGGCCATCAGTCAGAGATGCTCTATGCAGATGGATGCAATGTAAGGAATGGCCATCAGTCAGAGATGCTCTATGCGGATGGATGCAGTGTAAGGACGGGCCATCATTCAGAGATGCTCTATGCAGATGAATGCTGCCCAAGGTAGGGCCATCAGTCAGAGATGCTTTGTGCAGATGGATGCAGTGGAAGGAAGGGCCATCATGCTGAGATGCATCATGCGGATGGATGCATACAGGTGAATGTGTGCACAGTCACTCCAGGGCTCTCAGAGATTCCCTCCAGCACGCTGGTGCTGTCTAAGGAAGGCCATCAGTCAGAGATTCTCTATGCAGACAGATCCAGTGGAAGGAAGAAAGGCCCAGATGGATGCAGTGTAAGGAAGGCCATCAGTCAGAGATGCTCTATGCAGATGGATGCATACACGTGATTGTGTGCACAGTCACTCCAGGGCTCGGAGCACTGCCTTTCTCCACACTGGTGCTGTCCAAGGAAGGACTTCAGTCAGAGATGCTCTATGCAGATGGATGCATACACGTGATTGGGAGCACAGTCACTCAAGGGCTCGGAACGCTGCCTTCCTGGACACTGATGCTGATTCTTTGCTGAAACACCAGATACCGCCGGGATCTTATCGTAACCGGTCCGCCTAATCTGCTTAAATTCAGATAAAAGACGCTGGGAACCTTTTGCAGCCGGTTCGTCTTAATCTGCATAAATACAGATAAAAGACCACCAAATCTGGGACGTCTGATTAAACCAGTGTTACACGGCGCCCTACAGGAATTACAACAATAGATCATTTTAAATTTGATAAAAGACCACCAAATCTGGGACGTCCGATTGAACCAGTGTTACACGGCGCCCTACAGAAATCACTACAATAGATAATTCTAAATTTGATGGAAAAATAAACTGTTTACTCCACGAAATATATTGGGATCAACAACGCGCGTCGCCTTTTGATTTAAGCATTAGGGAAACAGGAGAAATAAACTTTCTGCCTCTACCACTATATCCACATACCCTATTTTATGCGAGTATTTGATGTCAGCCACATAATTTGACCATCATACAGAAATACGATGGTACAGTCCTGAGGAAGACACATCTGTGTCGAAACGCGTAGACAGAAAACCATCTATTCGTTTTTATATTTAATAATTGTTGAATGTATGAAATTATGCATATGATACAATGCTGAAATATTTTATCATTTGTCTATAATCATGTATCAATTTTTATCAATTAGTATGTTGTGTATAAGGAATTAAACTTATCTTATGTGTAAAAACAGTTGTTGATCATTATTATTCTTGTTTGGCAAATGCCAGTACTCATGTGTTAGTGGTTATTAGATATTTGCCTGGGTGTTTTATTCACACACATTGCAGTGAAAGGAAGGCCATCAGTCAGAGATACTCTATGCAGATGGATGCAGTGAAAGGAAGGCCATCAGTCAGAGATGCTCTATGCAGATAGATGCACACACATGATTGTGTGCATAGTCACTCCAGTGCTCGGAGCGCTGCCTTCCTGCACACTGATACTATCCAAGGAAGGCCATCAGTCAGAGATGCTATATGCAGATGGATGCAATGTACAGAATGGCCATCAGTCAGAGATGCTCTATGCAGATGGATGTAGTGAAAGGAAGGCCATCTGTCAGAGATGTTCTATGCAGATGGATGCAGTGTCTATGCAGATGGAAGCATACACGTGATTGTGTGCACAGTCACTCCAGGGCTCAGAGGACTGCCTTCATGCACACTGGTGCTTTCCACGGAAGGCCATCACTCAGAGATGCTCTATGCAGATGGCTACATACACATGATTGTGTGCATAGTCACTCCAGTGCTCGGAGCGCTGCCTTCCTGCACACTGATGCTGTCCAAGGAAGGCCATCAGTCAGAGATGCTCTATGCAGATGGATGCAGTGAAAGGAATGGCCATCAGTTAGACAGGCTCTATGCAGATGAATGCTGCCCAAGGTAGGGCCATTAGTCAGAGATGCTTTGTGCAGATGGATGCAGTGGAAGGAAGGGCCATCAGAGATGCATCATGCGGATGGATGCATACAAGTGAATGTGTGCACAGTCACTCCAGGGCTCTCAGAGATGCCCTCCTGCACACTGGTGCTATCTAAGGAAGGCCATCAGTCAGAGATTCTCTATGCAGATGGATGCAGTGAAAGGAAGGCCATCAGTCAGAGATGCTCTATGCAGATGGATGCAGTGAAAGGAAGGCCATCAGTCAGAGATGCTCTATGCAGATGGATGAAGTGAAAGGAAGGCCATCTGTCAGAGATGCTCTATGCATATGGATGCATACATGTGATTGTGTTCACAGGCAGTCAAGGGCTCGAAGGGCTGCCTTCCTGGACAGTGATGCTGTCCAAGGAAGGGCCATCAGTCAGAGATGCTCTATGCAGATGGATGCAGTGTCTATGCAGATGGAAGCATACATGCGATTGTGTGCACAGTCACTCAAGGGCTCGGAGGGCTGTCTTTCTGCACACTGATGCTGTCCAAGGAAGGGCCATCAGTCAGAGATACTCTATGCAGATGGATGCAGTGAAAGGAAGGCCATCTGTCAGAGATGCTCTATGCAGATAGATGCACACACATGATTGTGTGCATAGTCACTCCAGTGCTCGGAGCGCTGCCTTCCTGAACACTGATGCTATCCAAGGAAGGCCATCAGTCAGAGATGCTCTATGCAGATGGATGCAGTGTCTATGCAGATGGAAGCATACACGTGATTGTGTGCACAATCACTCCAGTGCTCGGAGCGCTGCCTTCCTGGAAACTGATGCTATCCAAGGAAGGCCATCAGTCAGAGATGCTCTATGCAGATGGATGCAATGTAAGGAATGGCCATCAGTCAGAGATGCTATATGCAGATGGATGCAATGTAAGGAATGGCCATCAGTCAGAGATGCTATATGCAGATGGATGCAATGTAAGGAATGGCCATCAGTCAGAGATACTCTATGCAGATGGATGCAATGTAAGGAATGGCCATCAGTCAGAGATGCTCTATGCAGATGGATGTAGTGAAAGGAAGGCCATCTGTCAGAGATGTTCTATGCAGATGGATGCAGTGTCTATGCAGATGGAAGCATACACATGATTGTGTGCACAGTCACTCCAGGGCTCAGAGGACTGCCTTCATGCACACTGGTGCTGTCCAAGGAAGGGCATCACTCAGAGATGCTCTATGAAGATGGCTGCATACACTTGATTGTGTGCACAGTCACTTCAGGGCTTGGCAGCTCTCTCTTCTTGCACGCTGGTGCTGTCTAAGGAAGGGCCTCAGTCAGAGGTGCTCTATCTATGCAGATGGATGCATACACGCGATTGTGTGCAGTGTCCCCAGGGCTCGGAGACCTCCCTTCCTGCACGCTGGTGCTGTGTAAGGAGGGGCCGCAGACTCTGCCTCGCGCCTCCCGCCTCCCGCCTCCCCTGTGATGGCGGCTGCCGCATCGGTATGCCGGCGCGAGGCGTTTCTTGGAGATCATCTGAGCCTGCATCGATTGCCGAGTTATTTTTAGCCTTTCTCTGGTCAGAGGTTTCTTGGCTCGGCAGCAGACCCGGCTGCCGTTTATCTTTCCCAAGGCAGCCCTGACACCTGGCGGCTGAATTCCATTCATTGAGGCTTGAGACATTTGATTTGTTTGTGTTTTTCCATATTTTTTCTCATTACTGAGCACAAGGAAAAATGCAGCTGATAAATCGTGCATATTTGTCTAATAAATAAGCCACTAGGGCAAATATATTTTTTAGCAACATGCGGTTTTACAGTTTAACATTTTGTGACATGCAGGCGGCGGTAGAGTATGCAGGTGCACTGTAATGGAGTTGCCAGGAAATGGAGATCCCCCACTTTGCCCTTCCCTCAAAGGCACTCAGTAGGGAAGCGAGTGAGTCATTTCGTCCCAGTTTTGAGGAAGCCGGTGGGCTGGGTCCGGAGGGGCTGTTCCTCTCCTAACAACTTTTTTCAAACGGCCTAATAGTGCATTTCCCAGCACACCTTTTAAACAATTTGTTCAAATGTTAAAGCTTTTCGTGGAGGTTCTGAAGGTGCTCTGAGTGTTAGGGTGTCCCCTTACCCTCCTCACCTTCTTTTGCCATTTTCAATATTGTTTTTTCCGCATTTTTTTCCTGATTTCTAAACTTTTTGTTTCTTCTCTGCCCTTCCCTTGCTTTATCTATTTCACTATCTCTCACTATTTCCCGCTCTTTCTTCTTTCTTTCCCCAGCATTTCTCTTTCCCTGTTTCTATCACTGTAGCTCCTTGACACCCCCTTCTTAGCTCCATCAATGGATTCTGGTGAAATTCCACGTATGGACTTCGTCCTCAGTAGCAGATTGATGAGGGCCCATGAAGCAATAGTTATAGGTTCACTGTGCCCCAGCTTTTAAACCATCAGCTGCAGTCAGATGTCTAACACAAGGCTCTGTACCCTCTGCCAGGCGGGTGGGAGGACCCTTAGGGGAGGCTCCCGACCATTCACGAGGCCCCACTCGGCCTGGGCCCAATGGAGAGATATTGGAGGCCCGTGCGCCCTTCGTCACATTCTGCAGGGGGCCCCACCATTTTGCATTATGTTGACAAAGCCACTGGTGTATTGTATCCGGCTCTTATTGCTGTATTCAGTTCTTGGTGCCATAAAGACAAAGATTGCCTTGTACCAGCTTTCTTACCTAAAAAAAGTCTACATGTTTCATCCAGAAATCAGCTTAAGTACTACTGTTCTTGCCCTAGCACTATAACATCTGGGTGTGGCTGTACCCCACTACATGGCCTTCCAGACTCCACGATGGTACCCCTTAGGGACATCCAACACGCTGCGGCACATCTCATCCATGTTGTGAGGAAATGTGGTCATATCACCCCATCTTGATGGAACTCAGCTAGCTTCACTTGCTGGCCTGCACCACCTTCAAGACCAGTTGCATCTTCAACAAAGCCATCATGTCTGACATCCCCGCTAATCTTCAAGCACATTCACCCCCTCTGGTGGTTCTCTGCACACCCCACCACCAAGACACCATCAGACTGCAGACTAAAAAGTATAAAAACACAACACAGTAGGTCATTTCCATCAATGCACCTAGGATCTGGAACAGCATCTCCATGTCAATCAGGACCGCTCCAACGCTGCTCCAATTTATTAAATAATTGAAGACTCACCTCTTTAAACAATGAATTATTTATCTACAACACAGCTTTGTCTCTTATTACTCACTGACTTTCTGTTTGTTTTCAGCCATGCAGAGTGCTCCAGTGCCCCATTGCCTATTGCCTGGTTCCAACTATAGAAATACTATACATACTCATATATACAAGTTTATACAGAAGTTTTAAAAACGTAAACACTGATGGTAGAAGTACTGAAATAAAGCAGCATAAAACCTTTCACAGGGTGGCCTTCATTAAAATTGTCTTTATAAAGGCCCCATAGCATTATGGTACGTGTAGTCCTCGTATCTTTTACTTTCTTCTCCAGTTTTCGGTTCACATTAAAGTATTGACCAGGTTGAAATGTTATTATCTACTGTCATTTAAACATTCAGTGCAGTGCTAATGAGCAGACATGATCCCTCAATATACGTGAGCAGAAACACTCTCTTTATATTAAATTCAGGTTACTGTTTTTTCCTACCAAAGAACCACGTGTCCCTTCAGTAAATCTTTTCAAATTAAGCCCTGCAAGAAAATGATCGCTGTACTCGTTTTAAAATGTATTGCTCCTTCTTCAGCAGTTGATGCAGGGCCGCGCCTGCTGACTAGGAATCGTATGACGTGTTTTGAATTTAAATTACCTTGCAGGATTCCATAGAATGTGAATTCTGTTTTAGAACTACTGTCTAGGAATCAGAAACCACTTACATACTGATGCTAATAAAGGGCCTGTAAGTGCAGCAGTGCCATCTAGTGATCATGAACAGCAATACACAACACCTCTCCCATTTTGGTAAATGTTCTTCTTTCTATTTTGGGCACATCAAAATAATTTTCAAAGTAGGGGGCTTGCTGTTAAAGCCGTAACGAAATCCAAGGAATTTGTGACCATGATGAACAAAACTAGAAAAAAAAACATAATTTGACAGGTTGAAGGGGTGGCGGAAAACCCATTGGTGCATTTTGCTCAGGAATCCATTTTGAGAAATAAAAAGTAGTGCTGAAGAGTAACTCTCAGAAGAGCATTATTTTTTACAGGTATGACTAACTCCATAAAAATATATGCTTTGTGCAACTAAATCACCAAAAATAATGACATGATCACCAACCCAGAGCCCGTCCGTATTCACTTACATTATAGGATTTCAAACGTAAAATAGCGAACCCTTAAAGTTAAAACAGCGAACCCCGATGTCTCGATGAACTTTCTACTCTACTTTTCTACTTTCTTGCATACTATCTTTCTTAAGAGAGTTCTTCAGTTTCTTCAAAGACATTGAGGAAAAATGTGAGATTACTTGCCCTTGGCAGTGGAATTGTGGAAACACATTTTTATATAATCCTATTGCTTGTGGTGCAGTAGTTCTGTTTGCTGAAGAGATGCGATTCCAGAGCTTTAAGGGGGCCGGGTCCTTCCGGTGCTCAGGAACGGCAGTTCTGAAAAACAGGTCTGAGACAGGTCTCTATCTGGCTCTCTCCATTTTTGCCCTCACCCTCAGGGTGACAAAAAATCTAAACTCTGGAGCAGTACAACTTTTCACTGCCTTTGATGTAACTTTGAAGAGACTCGTCATCATTTCAGAACTGAAGCACTTTCAGTATTATATACAACAAAGCCATAGCTGTTGCTTATTTATCTAATGCAATTAACAACCATTGACAAAGCCAATAGTCCTGGCTTGTTATAGGAGTAATACTACTTGTTGTATTATATATCTGAATGCAATGACAGAAGCAGCAAAATATCAGTCGGGTGGCACACTATGCTAAGCCCAGATTTTTAGCTTAGGCATGTTTAAGCCTCACTTTTAATTACATAGGCCATGCTCCTTTGAGAGACCCCCCACTTTTTTCAACCCACTTAAAGCCCTGCCGATTGTGTATGCACACAAGATCTCCAAAACTTAAAAATCAACATATCCAATAGGTATTCTGAGTAATCAAATCACCTGTAGGCAACACACCTCATTACTGTACCAAGAAGCAGTCCTGTAAAGTACCACGTATCAGGGGTAAGACTAACGCATTCTAGTCCTGGTGACAGCATAACAACACTAAAATGTATTAGTAGTCACATAGTATGGCCTTGATAGGACACTAGCAAGGCACTCAAGAAGCTGATTAACAAAAGGAGCCCTCTCTTTTGTTGTTAAACATCACCCTCACATTCAGCCCCCTGAGCATGTGTTAGGCGAGGGAGATGTCCCTGTCAAGTGGCAGCGCCTGGGTGCATACTTTTAAAGTGCTGGCCTGCTGCCCTCTCCCTAGTAACTGCCATAGGACTCTTCTCACTGGCTTTGACAAAGAGACTGTGACTGCACCCCTAACATGACCCGCAGGGACTGGCACCAGAGTGGAGAGCCTGGCGGGACCGTGACGATGCCAGCTGCAGCAAGCAGCTCTGCAAGAACTTAAGAGAGCAGAGCTGGGTTTATCTGAGCCAAAAGATGGTGTGCGTGAATCAATGCTCACCCGCAAGACCCCCCACCAGTCCTTCAAATGGAAAAATCGATGTACAGGTACTCAATATCCAGAGTACCTGCTTGCTCCTGAGAATTGCTGGTACTCTCCCATTAAATGTATTACATCAGTGCTGAGAAGTGCAGGTACTCACCCCCTCAAATTAAAGAAGTACAGGTAATCAGTATCGGATAGTACCTGCCTATTTAAAACACCGCCTCCCACGCAGTACCAGGGCAGTTAACACAGCCATGTTAGCCAATGAACACAGCAGAAGTCACATAGCAAAAAGCAAGGAGGTCAGAACAGAATTGCATCACAGGCATAAGGGTGTTCCCTGATAGGTGGATTCCATTTTTTATCCAGCACAATATTTCTTTGTCTGAAGTCACATATGTTCCATATTGTTTTGAGTAACTTTTTCAATGTATGTTGTTTTGTTTTTAAAAGAATAGTGTGTTTTTTGTCAAAAAGACCATTTGTATGGTTGCACGTTTAAAAGTGGGACACCCTCTAGTATGGTGGCCATCTAATCCAAAAACAACATACACGCTGGGACAGGGTACAACATACCATTAATGTAAAAAGCGAAACTACCTGTACCAAAATGGTAAGGACTGTTGCCAAAACATTCAGGACTGTTTGGTGCTACATATGACATGGGAGTAGGACATCAGGAAAAGAAGAATGATTTGTCATCACATTAAAAAAGAGATTGATTTAGTGTCAGTTCATAAGGGATTAGTGTGCAATTGACATCGCAGTTCAACCCTGCTTGTGCTCCTTCTTCTCATAAGCGAGTCTGTTTGAGGAATATCTGTAATGCCAGCCACTTGAGTAATATTTGGGGAGATTGAATACTTGTTAGGTGGTCTGCTGCCATTACACCTATTAATAATGAGTTAGCGCACTAGTTTATCATTTGCTTTGAAGAGTAGCTCATACACTGGAGGTGTCACTTTCCGAATCCGGTAGGGATTGTTCTGCCTTTTATCTATCATAGGACAATAAAACAACCGCTGTCACTAAACGTGTAAATCCATGCATGATAGAGACACAGACATGTGCATCTTGGGGCAGTGCAGGGCTTTAAGTGGGATAAAAAAACCGAGGGGGGTCTCTCAAAGGGGCGTGGCCAATGTAATTGAGGTCATGGCTTAAACACACGTAAGCTACAAATCTGTGCTTAACATAGTGTGCCGCCCGACTGGTATTTTGCTGTTTCTGTCATTGCATCCAGATATACGATACAACAAGTAACATCATACCTACAACAAGTCAGGACAATTGGCTTTGTCAATGGTGGTTAGTACAAAACAACAGTTGATGGACAGAATGCAGAGCAATATCATACATTCACCCCAGTACAGAGATCTGGGCCTAAATCCATCGTTTTTTTGCACTCCACACCACCCCAGTTCAGACATGGTGGTTAGTGGCATAAGAAAAATAAGCAGCAACTATGGCTTGTTGTATATAATATTGAAAAGCTTCCACTTAAAGCCCTGGTGACAACACGACAATGTTGCTGCTCCTGAGTTTCAAAAAGAGAGGAGAAATCTGGAGAGAAAATTACTCTCTTTAAAGGATTTCCCTTCCCCTACAACGCTCACCTGGCATGACGTCATGCCGTAACTTCTCCACTAGTGAGAAGTGAGCAGAGTGAGCACACTCACATCAATGTGCATGCTGTCACTGCAGTCTGGAAAAAAACGACTGCCTGTGCCAGGGCACGAAACAGAGCCCGATGGAGACCCGTTTCGAGGCCTTCTTAAAAAAACTGCTGGTGCACAGCACTGGTAAGACCCGGCCCACTTAAAGCCCTTTCGGGGTGTAAGGAAGAGGAAAGACATTTCACAAGCCCCTGAAACAGATGTGAAGTAACTTTGTGTCTTATTTGTGCAACTCTTTTGGTCCATTTTGGCTTTTCAGTGATGAGTGCTTCACACTGTGGGTTTTTTAAAGGCATCTTGTAAACCATCATTGCACAAAAAGGAGAGAAACAGCAGTTTTTATACCACACTATTGCAGAATAGGCAAAAGTTTTGTAAGCTATCACCTTACACGTAGATCAATATTTCGTACAATCATAATTGAGAGTCACTCAATGTATTGCTACTAAGGCATTGCCATGTTACACATACGCACCCTGAAAATATAGCAATGTAACAAATATGCAAATTGAAAACTTGGCAGCTTTGATGACGTGTTTTCTCATAATATATTTCCAAGGGTAAACACATGAAATGTTTTTTCGAAGGCAATTTCCATTCAAAATCAAAAATCTCTCTAATAGGGTTGCCAAATTGGTCCCTACTGCAAATCACCAGGTTTCTAGGATGCTTGTTCGGCCCCTTCTGTACTATACCAATAGTGCTGGTGCACATAAAGCGCCAGAGCTATCTTCAGGGGGCATTCCTTCATTTGCATGGTGGCGTGCCCCATGCAAATGAGGGAATCCCATTGCCTTTGCGCCCGCGTCATATTACAGTTGTGGCGCAGAAGCAAAGAAGCTCTCAGGAGGTGCACTGACAGTGCGCCCCCTGATGGTAGCCCTCTGAAAGGGGGGAAGAGGGTCCAATGGACTCCCAGACATCCCCTTGCAGGCGGATGCAGTCACTGACTACATCCACCTACAAGAGGGTCTCTAATGCCCCTCAAAGTGCAGGCTGGTTGCTGCGTGCACTGTCAAAACACGAAGCGGCTTCAAATCAGCCGCCCCGTTTTTTCACAGGAATGCGCTGCCCCCAGGGCAGGACGAGTTCACGGCTCCCCTGGGGGGCAGCACATTCTCCTAATACAGTGCATTTTCCTTGACTGCGCAGTGCACATTTTAAAAGGCTCGCCCGGTGCAATCAAGGAAAATGCGCTGTATGTGAAATACGGCCCCAGGGCTTCTTTTTCAGCATCTGACTGTGAGTGACCCAACGAGAAATCAACAATGAAACAGAACTTGAAATATTCAGATAAAATCTCAGGGAGTGTAAGAGGGTTAAAGAAAGAGGAATGCGGTGGAATCAGTACTTAACAGTATAATAATTGCCTTATTATTAAGGCTACCTGTATTCTATTTTTACTGATTTTGACTATATTTATTTTTTAACTGGATGAAAACAGTAATTGGGTTTCTTTTTGAGTGATTCTAAATACTGTGTGCCATGACTGCCAGGGTAATAGCTGTGTGAATTGATAGGTAAGGGGCTTAAAAAGAAAGGAATTTTAGTAAAGAGGTTTAAACAGCAGTGGAAATGTACAAGGTTGATAATGAAATTTGCATATTTTCATATAAGTGCATTGATTTATCTTCTATGGTTGTTCCTATCACTGACGCCTGGCTTGCATCCAAGCATGACTGCATATTTATCAGTTAAATAAATGTGGAAATATACCAGTTTCAGCTTCATTTTCATCACAAAACCCAAAATAAATATGCATAAATACAGATAAAATAAGCAAAATAAATATGGATAAATACAGGCAGAAATGTCAAAAAATAAATATCATAGAAGTGGGAGCCCTACTTATTATTCAGGAACCCTGTCTTCAACAATGCTGGTGGTAGAGTCCTAAGTAAAACTTTGGGCGACACTTGACCCTAGTTAAAATGGTCGCTCCCCTCCGCTCTCGACATCCTTTCCCCCACCGCTGCCACCCCTGCGGCCCGCCCCCTCGCTCTCCGTTCCTTTGCCGGTTTCCTGCCGCTGCTGTCCCCTGCGGCCCTGCCCCCCGCTCCCATTCGCTGGTCTCCCACCCTCCTCCCAGCTGCTCCTCCCTCCCACCTCCCTACTTAAGGCGGCCGCTGTGCGGCAGTGAGTGTGACACTTGACCCTGGTTAAGCTGGTCGCTTCCCACTCTGCCCAGCTGCACCTGTCTGCACCCGGCTCCCGCTCCTGCTACTGCCCAGTGCGCCGAGTGTTCAAGGCCCCCCTGGGCTGCTGTTTCTTTGCTGCTAGCTGCTGATTGTGGTATAGGATCTGTCCTGTATTGTATTTTCTGCACTTTTGGGTACATGTGTATTTCTCTTCCCCCTGCTCCGCTCTCAACGTCGTTTCCCCCGCCGCTGCCAACCCTGCGGCCCCGCCCCCTCGCTATCTGTTCCTTCGCCGGTTTCCCACCGCTGCTGTCCCCTGCAGCCCCGCCCCCCGCTCCCATTCGCTGGTCTCCCACCCTCCTCCCAGCTGCTCCTCCCTCCCACCTCCCTACTTATGGCGGCGCCGCCCAGCGCTAGAACCCCTGGACCCAGCGAACACCACGCCACCAGACTTTGATACGACGCCAGCACCCTCCTCGCACTCAACGCCAGCCGAGACCACACCTGCTTCCAGGCTGCCCCGAAACTGACCCACGGACCTTTCACCTGCCGCACCTGCAGCTTCACCTGCAACAGAGCCACCAAACCTCCCAAGACCGGACCCAACCACCTCCAATGCATGCTTCTCAACACCGGCTCCGAACGCAAGCACGCTGTCGAGCTCTGGGACCTGCTCGACACCTCCACCCCAGACGTTGCCTTCCAGACCGAAACCTGGTGGAACGACTCCTCGGCCCCCGACATCGCCATAGCCATCCCAGACGGCTACAAGATTACCCGCAGGGATCGCGCCAGCGGAATCAGAGGAGGAATAGCCATCATCCACAAGCCCATCCTCAAGGTCACGACACCCTCAACACCGCCGAACACCTGCAGTTCCAGATTTACACTGACCCTAACACCACCCTCAGAGGAATACTCATCTACAGATCCCCTGGACCCCGGGCACAGTTCAGCGACTCCATTGCCGACCTCGCCAGCACCCACGCACTCGCCACCACGGACAACATCCTTCTCGGGGACCAGAACTTCCACCTCGAAAACAACAACAACGCCAACTCCACCACCCTGATCGACAACCTCGCCAACCTCGGCCTCAGACAACTCATCACAGCACCCACTCAGGCCGCTGGCCACACGCTTGACCCCATCTTCTCCACAAGCACCCACGTCGTTTTCAACCACACCACTAAACTCCACTGGACTGACCACCGCTTCATCCATTTCACCTTCAAGAACCCAACCACGCACCACCGCACCTAACATCTGCCTAGCCGCTACTGGAGCAAAGTCACCGAAGACCAACTGTCCACCACCCTCGCCCAGAACCCACCCACCGGCACCACCGATCCGGACACCACCGCCCGCAACCTCAGACAGTGGATAGCCGACTGCACCAACACCCTCGCCCCACTCAAGAAACCCTCCAACGGTTACTCTAGCAAGAAAGCCACCTGGTTCACCAATAAACTCCAGGCCTCCAAATGTGCATGCCGAAAACTGGAGAAGAAATGGATCTACTAACGCACGCCGGACAACTACGCAGCCCACAAGGACGCCACCGGCAGACATCACCACCTCATCAGATTAGCCAAGAGATCGTTCTTCAAAGACCACCTGGATAACAACGCACACGACAGTAAAGAGCTCTTCAACATCGTGAAGGAACTCTCCAACCCCAGCGCCAACGCCAATGACATCCTGCCCTCACAAGCACTGTGCGACTTGCTGGCCATCTTCTTCCACCGCAAGATCACCGACATCCACGACAGCTTCAGCACCAAGACCGCCTCGACCACGCCAGACTCCACCACCCCCACAAACTCCACCCGCACCAACCGCCTGACCTCCTGGTGCAACGTCAACGACGACGAGACTCGCAAGGTCATAAACTCCATCCACTCAGGATCTCCATCAGACCCCTGCCCACACCACGTATTCAACAAAGCAGACTCAACCATCGGACCCCAACTGCGGAAGGTCATCAACATCTCCTTTGAGACAGCTACATTCCTGGAAAGCTGGAAGCACGCTGAGATCAACACCCTTCTCAAGAAGCCCAAGGTGGACCCTAAGGACCTCAAGAATTTCCGGCCCATTTCCCTACTCCCGTTCCCAGCGCAGGTCATCGAGGAAAATCGTCAACACGCAACTGACCGGCCACCTCGAAGACAACAACATCTTAGACCCGTCCCAGTCGGCTTCAGACGAAACCACAGCACCAAGACAGCCCTCATCGCCACCACAGACGACATCAGGCGATACCTAGACAGCCGCGAAACCTCAGCACTCATCCTCCTGGGCCTGTCAGCCGCCTTCGACACGGTCTGCCACGTACCCTAAAGCCACGCCTCCAAGATTGATTAATATATGTGCTTTCCTGTTTTGGTGTTTATTTTTCTTTTTTATTTAAAGTGAGTATTTTTCAGTGTTTTCTAAAATTCTTACAGTCTGCACTTGCAGAAGGCTGGCTTTGTATATGGTGCACACTTATTTAAGTGAAGCAGTTTGCTCTAATCCAGACAACTGTCATGGTGATTTTAGTGGTCTTAGACAACCATAGAACGATCTCTCAGTGGTAGCTGTGGAGAGCAGCCTTCAGGCTGAGCAAAGAATGATTGTTAAGTGGCTTGTTTTACCAGAACTAATCATATAATGTAGGTTAAACGAAAAAGAATAACATAATGTCATTATACAAATAAGTATATTTATTATCCTCACTCACTAAATCATTGGTATATCTCCTACCCGAAGATATCAACACAATACACACAATAGGGCCCATTAGGATCACAGGCGTATCACCACCGCCCGCATAGCTGTGGCGGTCCGCACGGGATCCGACCCCGCCCACTTCCCATTTCCCCCCGCCATATTACTATGGCGGGGGGACCACGGTGGACAGAAAGACCGTCCGTTGCTTTTCTGCCCGGTCAATGAGTTGACCGGGCGGAAAAGGGTTTAATATGGTGGCGGTATCTGTTAGACACCACCAGCCATATTAACATGGGTGCCGAAAGATGCCTTTCCGTGGCGGCATGCAGGAATTGACTGCGGGGGCCCGTTGCGGGACCCCAGGTACTCTGGGGGGTGCACATGGGGGGGTACCTATGGTACCCCCCCCAGCAGTTCCGTGCACAACATGGCAAGCACTGCGCGTTGCCTGCCATGTTGTGCATGGAAGTGCACAACATGCCTTCCTGGCATTGTAGCGGCGGGGTGCTGAGTGCACCGTCCGCCACAATGCCAGTAATGCAGGATGCACCCGCCACTGTGGCGGACGCATCCTAATTTCCCCCATGGGACCCCGGCCCTTATGGCTGGCGGTCCCTTTTACCATGACAAAGTCCGCCCGCCATCCTAATGATGCCCAATATTTCAAATGTAGGTAAGTAAGCACAAATATCCAGTGGTCTCCAGGGGGAGACAAAACCATATACTAATGAAGTGGAATGCAAGCTGCGACTGAAGTCGAGATTTGGACCAGAAGACTCAAAAGAGCTGGGGACACAGGGAACCACCCGAGGTAAGGACCCAGGAAACCCACGGAGACTGTGTAGAGAGTGGAAACACAGCTGCGTACTCAATGCAAGTCAATAGGAAAGTTGTGATTGCAGTTTTCAAGAAGAAGGGCCCTTCCCAGTGGAACCTGAAAAAGCCCAGTGGAAGACAGAAGGTTGGAGAGTCGCCCACCAGTGGATACTCCAGGAACCAGGAGACCTACACCAAGGAAGCTGGCTGTATAAGTGCAAATTAATGTCAGAAATCACCGTAGACAACAGTGGAGGACTTCAGAAAAGATGACACTGGCAAAGAAGGTGAAAGAGTCCGATGGAATCCAAGCATGGATTCTTGAAGAGAAGAACCTGTAAGCAGACGGGACAGAGTCTATGCCACTCAGAGGTGACCAGGAGGCACAGAAGAGCAATGACCACCGATGATGGAAGATGCAGGAGTGACTGTTGCTGTACCTTTAAGGACCAGACAATGCTGTGGAAGACAAGGATCTGTTCACAAGCTGTCCTGCATCGGGAGTCAAGAAGCAGGGAGCCTGTGTCCGGCGGGAGCACCAACAAGCTTTGCCAGCAGCACAGACATGGTAAACGATAAAGGTGCAACTTTGGGACCAGCAAGTTCCAAGGGACTCACCAAATGCAGGAGAATCAGAGCAGGCCCCGAGCAAACAGGGGAGCCCACTGAAGCCAAGGAAGACCCTTAAGAGGACCCACAGGCCAAAGGCACAGAAGTCACAAGTGGACCTCAAGCAGCTCACCAAAGATGCAGGCTCACTGTGCAGAGGATGTGGCGAGGACAAAGATCTTTGCAGGAAGAAATACTGGAGGCTGGAACTGGAAAGATCTCTGGAGTACAGAGCCAACAAGCCTTGGCAACGAAAAGTCGATGGGGTGCAAGGGGTTTGTTTCCAGTGTTTACGATGAGGGATACTGGCCTCAAACTTGGTTAGAGGACAGGTCAGACCTCGAGGGAGTTGCAGAACCACCATCTTTGTTGCTGAGCCTTTTAGGGTCCATGGGACATTAAGAGCAGCAGACTGGTCAGCTTTGTTGCAGTGCCTGCAGATGCAGTGGAGTGACTCCTTCACTCCAAGGGACATTTCTTCTGGTGTTCTTCATGCACAAAGGCCTGGAGAGGAACCTGAATAAAGCACAGGCACAGACAATGAAGAGTGGCCGAACATCAAGACCAGGAGCATCAGGAGTCTTCCTTGGTGCAGCCCCGGTTCCAGACGAAGTCCAGCAAAGTACAAATCGCCCAGACTTTCAAAGTTGAAGTGATTAAAAGTTTGAATCTTGTCCCACGATGAATCTGAAGAGCCATCCACAGCTAAGCCCTTCAGTACCATAGGGAAAGGGTTGGGATGATTCAAGAATCCCTCACAGAGGAGGGGCTGGACATCAGTTTCACACCCAAGTGGGTGCCAAGGGCCCCCTGAACTGGCTCAAGCTGTAGTATGTAAGGAGGGTGCCTAATGTGCCCTTCAAAGCAGTCTGGTGGCACTGGCAAGTGGGCCCACCCCAGCCCAATAAACTAACTCCTGTCAGGGAGGTGGTCACAGCTCCCTGTATCAGGACACCTATTGTTCTGCCTTCTCCTGCTTGGGATCATCTCAGCAGCAGGAGGGCAGAAACGTGTCTGTGGTCGGCAGCAGCATTAGCATGTTGTTAGTCCCTTAAAGGCTGGTATTGGGAATCAACAGGGGCACCCTACGGGAGCCTCCAAGTACATGAGATCCTACATCCAACACTGGAATAGGTGTTGGGGTAGGATTCCAACATGCTTGATACCAAACATGACCTGTTTCGGTGCATCCAATATATAGTTAGACATCTTGCAATTGACTTGATGTTCACTATATGTGTTAAATGACTGACTGCACTTACTAAGCCTGGAGAATCATCTCCGGGTTTGTTGGGGTGCCCTGCTCATGCAGAGACATCCTCACACTAATAACCAAGCACCCTGCCCTCAGGACTGAAGAGCCTGCCTTAGGCGTGACTTATAGGTTTTAAGTGTACTGACCTCAGATATAAGGAAACTGATATCCTTGGTGAGGGGTGCAAGGACCCACTCACACAGATTGCAATGGCAGACCAGTAGTCACAATTTGAGTGATCTCCCATATGTGGCATAATACATGCTTCAGCCAGTGGGGGACCCTTGGGGAACCTTTGCCCTGGGTACCTCAGTGCCATATACTAGGCACTAACAAAGGTACACCAGTAGATAATCTGGGGTGTACCTAAGTACTCACCAATGTAAAATGTAGGGAGAAAGCACAGTGACTGGGGTCCTAATTAGCAGGATCCCAGTAAGACCAGTCAGAAAACAGTATAACACCAGCAAAAAGTGGGGGTAACCATGAAAGCAGATCCTACTTTCCTATATCATTTAACATGTTTTTGACATCTCAAAAATATTCTAGTAAAAGTGTTTTTCCAACAGTTACAAAATACATTAATTGAGAACATTTTAATTGCAGATGGACCATCTTGAACTTGAAGTGTCATACAAAACAGTTCTTTTTGTTTGTTTGTTGATAACCTACATTGAGTCTCCCTGGTAATCACAAAACATCCATGCTGACATGAGGATGACAAGTCCATTCACAAAATCAATTGCCCCATGTTCTGTTTTTAGGAAAGGAGGAGGAATGCGAGCGGACCAGCATCATAACATTGGGTGAACATAGTACTACCATTGTAGGCAGGGCCACTGGAATTATGCGATGTAACTACATTTTCTGCATAATTATGGATTTTCTGAATTTGCCACATAATTGATCAGGTGTTGCATAATCTGCAGATTTTAACCCCAAAAATTGTTTCTAGCTCAAACTGATCAAAAGTTACTAAGAAGGCTGCGACTTGCATTGCTTCGAAGTGGAAGGTCCTTCGTAAAGGTTGACTGGCCAATTTTCTGTTGCTTACTTTTGTAGCTGGGTGGTAAACTGGTTCTTATGAGGTGAAACCCCTTGCCCAGAGAGTATTAGCATTGTAAAAATGGTAGAGCAACAAATACTATCACAAAACTGGCCACATTATACTGCCTAATTTGCCTTTTCTTGCCACATAATTTAGTCAGCCCCACAGAATGACTTGGTCCTTCCTGTCTCATAAGTCTTAACTCCATTGGTCCTGATTATAGATAAGACGGAAGTTGTATTTGTGTTTTGTACCAAATTTCTAGGTGTTGCAGTAATCATGTGATGAAAACTATCCAGAGGATCCTTCTTAGCACATCTCACAGCTCACTTCACTTCCTCCCCCCTGTAGATGCCGCCAGGATACAACCACATACAAAAAGGTGGCGTTGGACAAAAACCTCTGAACCCCTGCATGGAATGGGAAAACTGACTTTGAATGAAAGGGACTGCTAACTCCGAGCATGAAAGATTAATGAAATACTATCTACTATTACACTATGGGTACCAACATGCAGCTGAGACCTTCCTGCCTCTGAACTGTGCATGTCAATGATTCACGTCCAGAAGGTTTGTGGCACAACATATATAGTCGTGGCTGGCATTGCTCGCTGGCGGGGGGTCTTGCAGGAAGGGGAGGATCATGCGTTTTGGGGGGTTTAATTTAATAATAACGAAATAAAAGAATGAAAATTACCTTTCCACCGGCCGGGTCTCGCATCTTCTCTGCTCCTGCTCCCCTGCCTCTGGCAGGAACCAGAAGCAGGAGCAGGCAGCAAGGCCACCTCCCCTAAGCCAATCACAATGCTGCAAGCTGCATTATGATTGGTCAGGACGTCGCCCAGCCAGGGGCATATGGGAAGGCCATTTTCTCCATGCAGGTTGCATAGAGAAGGACAGAGTGAACAACACTGGTTTGGACCGCCCCAGGGGGCCAACCAAACAGTCTTTGAGCACTCAGGAGTGGACAGGCACATCACTTCTCCCCTGCCCTGCTCACAGAGCAGCCCACCCACCCACCAGCCCACAACCAAACATAAAATGGCAATAACTTAGTTATTACCATTTTATGTTTCTGCTTCTCGCACTGTGTGAAAGTAGTGACGCTCTCCACCCTAGTGGAGGAGCCGCCCCTGAACATATGAGTATCTGGTGAACTGATACTCCCTTTTCCTGAACTCTCCTTACTATATTCAGTCACCATGTCAGTTCCCAAGAAAAGAGACTGTATGCTCAGTCCGGCAATAGCCTTTTGTGACTGAAGTGTTAGCTATGTATATGGAGAAGTGTGGCTCAATGATTAGAGCGGCAGACCCTGATGCAGAGGTCTAGCCTGGGACCAGGGTTCAATTCCCCGCCTCAGCGGGTCTAGGGTTCAAAAAAATTCCACAGACCTGATAATTCTCACCTTGGTGCCTATTCCAATCATGGAGTCCCACTCTGCAACTCTGGGCAATAGCTTGCTTAATCTCCACAACACTAAGGATGCCTGGCCTCCACCTTGGGGGTGCCCAGGAGTGGACGCCTCACAGGGAAAGCCAGGATGGGTTCCACAGCAGTATTCCTACAAGCGCCTTGCGACCCTTGCGTGTGAGTAGTGCGATATACAAGTATCAATTTACATTTACATTTAGCACTTAATCTACAGTTCATGTGCATTGAATTGTATTGTATTCTATTGCAACATTTATATAGCGCTTGCTACCCCATGTGGCGGTGAAGCACTTGCCTACATGGGCAGCATGATACACCATGTAGTATGTGTGGTCCAAAGGGTGTTGTCATTGGTTTTTTTTTGTATAACAAATTTATTGTAATTTTCAAAAGCACAATGGTATACACTTTACACTGCATTTCTCCTTTGCAATCTGCAAGGCCTCTCTGTTACTACTCTTGTTCCGCACTTTATTTGCCAACACAAAGAGTACAAAAAGTAGAACAACAAGATAAGCCCTTCCTCGACCCGTCCCCTATACACAACACTCGGACAGTATGTCTTCAATCATAACATCAGTTAGGGGGTTCTTCCCTAGTCCTCTTTTTCTATGTTTGTCTGATGTTTGATTGGGCTTCATTCCCATTGGTCAGGCATATTTTGGGACAGAGCTCTTCAGCAGTATGAAGGGAAGGTATACTATTCGGGTTTTGTCTTTGTTTTGATCCTATGTGAGAAGTCGTTGCATGTTGTGTGTGAAGACCACTGAGCCACTCTTATTGCGTTAAGGGAGAGAGCCTTAGGCAATGTAACAGATGAAGAAACATAACATAACATTTATTTATAAAGTGCACATCGTTCACCCAATGGTATCTTGGCGCTGAATAACAGATGTTTATTGTTACCCAACTCAATGATACTCATTTTATCAACCTCAGAAGGATGAAAGGCTAAGTGGACCCATCGTGATTTGAATCTGTGGCCCTGAGGTGAAACACAAGTCCAAGCAGTGGACACATTAGTCCACTGAGCCACCAGACCCAGCTAAAGAAGTGTGAGTGATAGGCACACAGTTCATGTTGTTTCAGGAAATCTGCAGCTTTGATCTGCTCGAGAGACCCCTTTGTGGTATTTCTTATGATCATAGTCTTTGTAGCTGGTTAACCCATTGTGTCGATCATTTTAGGATATACTTTAAATTAATATGTCAACTCGACAGTCAAGAAATTATGCTGTGTGCAAAAACTACCAAGATGGAGGACTGAGGCTGAAAGCATAAATGGTGGAAAGTGCGGATTGATCAGCATATGTATCAACTATCGTGATTAAAAACCCTAAGGTACACCGCTAAATTCATATAATGTAGGTAGTTAGAGTTGGTTAATGTAACAAGTTTGGTTGCCCGTATGCCCTGGTACTGTGAGATATAATCTTCCCCTGAACCTTTTAAACCAGTTCCAAATATATGTAAATGGCATCAGTCACTAGCTCCTGGTATGCTGCCCACAAGTTCTGCAAGTATGTAGGCATGTTTCAATGGTTTTGCCTGACTTCCAAAATATTATCTGGAGGGTAGGGTGTGCTGGATCACTCCTTAGCAGGACAAGTTGGTGCTGTTTTTCTTTGTATCCTTTGTTTGATATAATGCAGATTGCTTCAGTGGTTCTCCTGCCTGCCCCAGGGTAAAAGCAATTTACTTTGAGCAGCAAATCATTTCCCTTAACTACAAAAACTAAAGTGGACAACCCAATGGCCCCTTAAGTAATTCTTTGAAAAAGGGAAATGTATGAAAATGATCTTAACTAGTGCCCAGTGTGGTTGTTTGTCATTGTCAGTGTGTCCCCTTTCACAGATAGAGTGATCATCCACTTATCAGAGGTATAAGTCTCCCTGTGTCATGGAGTTCAGTTTCTCTTATTATACTGCCCTTTGCAAAAAAGATCATTATTATGGAGGGGTGTAGCACAGAAGGTACACAGCACACCTTTAGAGATGCAAAGAAAATCTATCTGGCGTGACACTTAAGGTGGGTTCACCACACCACTCCACGAATTGCAAGATGTAATAGGGGCTACTTTTCTAGCATTGAAACTGGAGGATTTTGAGGTGGAAGCATAGGAATGGGCGAGTGCTATGGGCCTCCCTCTACCAGATGCCTCAAGCCAGGAGGTGCTGGCGCAGTTCCCGTGCCCGATAGTGGTATGAAATCCCAGCGCAGCTCCTGCAGCCCGGGACGCCACATTCACGCCACATTTCTTTCTTCCAGGGAATCCCGCTACCAGGCTGCCTCGTGCCAGGAGGAGCTGATGCTGTTCCCCCGCCCAGAGGTGCTATAAAATCCCAGCGCGGCTCCCGCAGCCCGGGACCCGCGTGGGCGTGCCTGGGCCAAGGGTGGGCCACCCCCCTTTCAAGCTCTATCCACCAAAATCACCAAGGTGAGTGTCACCTAATTAAGCCTACGAACTGTTGATATATAATCCAGCATGGGGAAGCGTACAGAGACATCATGTTAACGCCGCATAACCAGGGCCGGACTGGCCGGAGCGGGCACCGGGCAATCCCCAGGTGGGCTGCACGGGTGGGGGCCGGTTTTGGACCCCTGGGGGGCCGTTTTTGTTCCAGGGCCGTTTTTGCAGCATAGCTGCAAAAACGGCCCTGTAACAAAATCGGATGAAAACCGCCCCGATAAAGAGCTCGGCGGCACCCCCAAACCCCCGTGGGAGGAAGGGGGGTGGGCGAGCACTTTGCCAGGGCCGGTTTTGGTTCTCAGTCTCGCCCTGCCCATAACTTGCATAGATACCATGTTGGAAAGGCGGTCAACATAGTTGCTAACTAGATCGGTCGGGCGAACGGAGAGGCGTATGTCCCTAGGAATTGTGGCACCACAGGTCGGTTTCACAGCAGATGCGACTCCAATTGACTCAGTCGCTCCCTTTTTAACCCACAGTTTGGAGGTAACAGCCTTGAGCATTCTACCGCCCTTTGGACTTAGTTGCCATAACGAGGATACATTAATTAGCCTTGCAATGGGGAAAGCATAGTGGATCCCATATTAAACCTGCATGCATCTACAAGCCCAGCAGCCCCGGGGCCAATGTAAAAGGAAGTTGGCCAAACCCAACTGCTCAAAGAGGAAACAACCATCATGTGCTAAGTGTCCTCTCACAGTTCTGAGCTCATGGATACAGAGTCCTCCAACTTCCCGGAATACGGAGACAGCAGAGCCCATCACTGAGCCCTCTCTAACACACTAAGTCGTTCTATTTGCACCCAGACTGATGTTGTAACAACCTCTTCTACCTGCTGTAGTCTTGGTGACACCTCAATTGATATCATTGTGGATACTGTATGTGAGCGTATCAAAGAACTAGTGGATAAGAACTTCGCAACACTTTGGAAATGATTAGATCGCTTGGATACTTTGACTAATAGACTAAGGCACCATCACATAGATTCATCATCGGCATGTTTTGCGAGTCTGTAATAGCGATTATTAAGGAATCGCTATTACAGACTCGCAAAACGGGATTCATGTAGAAATCGCAATATTTATTGCGATTTCTACAGCTTCCTTATTTGCGATTAGCTAATTGCTAATCGCAAATAAGGAATAACTCCCCATTCATTTCTATGGGCCTAAAGGCCCATAGGAATGAATGGGAAGACATATCAATGTGCGAATCGCTATTAGCGATTCGCATGTTGAGTTTGCGATGTCAAGGGTGCAGGGGTGTCCAAAGGACACTCTGTTGCACCCCTGAAATGATATTGGATGCAGGCGTTACGCACACACATGTCTCAAGGACATGTGTGTGTAACATACAACTTAGAAAAATGCACTTAAGTGCATTTTTCTAAGTTTCCGCTATTTACCATGAGGTTTGACTTCGCGGCCCAAAATTGCGAATTCGCAATTTTTGAATGTTTCATGAATTGCATTTAAGGAATCTCTGCAATTCCTCGCAAATTTGCGATTTCTATAATAGCGATTTTTGCATTTGGGATGATGAATCCCAAATGCAAAAATTGCGCTCGCAAAGGGCCAGATTCTCAGAATCTGGCCCTTTGCGAGCCGAATTTCCGTTGATGAATCTGGCCGTAAGCTCCCAAACTAAAATTCCCAAGCCAGCTGCTCAACACGGGGTGATTTTTAACTCACAAACTATTGATGCTTTTGATTCCACCAGGCAGCCAAAGGCACCAACACCAACTCAATTTATCGGTGCTTGTGACACCTGCAGTAGTATTAAGGATTGTTTTCCAACTGAGCCTATTGTTGTTCAGGACAATTCGTCTAACGTTGAAATCGTTAGCAGTCTCCCCATTATAATTCCACATATGCCATCGGTTTTATGCGCTGCATCTGGTAGCATATTGGAAAGAGCTAACCTAGGGGGTAGCGCTGTACGTGAGAGCGCTTCAGCACCCATGAGAACGAAAACTAATGAAGCTAGTAGGGAAGTCCTCAGTTTACCTCCGGCAGCATGTCCCTATGTTTTAGTCTTAGCAGGGGTACTTTCTCTTAGAAACAAGCATTTGCAATGCAATAGGTCTCGCATTAGGAAGTTTGAGCTATTGTTATTGTAAATGACAATTTTTTTGATTTATGTTTTATTTTTGAAAATAGCAACATTAATAGCTTTGTCATTTACAATGCCAATAGTTATAACTTTTGCAAATGTGACACCTATAGCATTTGGAATGCAATATGTGTTGTATTTAAGTGACTTACATGTATTGATATTACAAATAACAATGGCTTAATTTTTTAAAATAATTAATTCTTAAATAAAAGTTATTGTAATTTATAATGGCAATAGCTTAAACTTTTGTAAATAACTTTTGTGAAGATTATGTTTAGTGTATTTTATTGTGACGAAAATCCAAGAACAGAAGTGAAATATTAACATCTTTTTGTTACATTTGTAATAAAACTTAAAACATTGAGAGCACAAATTTGAACCAGGTGTTGTTGAATGGTTGCACAGATTGATGCTGTGGTGGCTCTGAGAGATGTTGTGATGGCGAACGAGTGATGCTGTGGTGTTCAGTGATGCTGTGGTAGCGCATAGTGATGTTGTGGTGCCCCTGAGTGATGCTGTGGTGGTGGTGAATGATGCTGTATGCTATACTATGTTTTGTTTTGCTATTCTATGTTTTGTTATGCTATGCTATGTTTTTGTATCCTATGCTTTCATTTGTTATGCTATGCTGTGTTTTGTTATGCTATGCTATGTTTTGTTATGCTATGCTATGTTTTGCTATGCTATGCTTTGTTATGCTATGCTATGTTTTATTATGCCATGCTATGTTTTGTTGTGTTTTATTATGCTATGCTTTGTTTTGCTACGCTATGTCTTGTTTATGCTATGCTATGCTATGTTTTGTTGTGTTTGGTATGCTATGTTTTGCTATGCTATTATATGTTTTGTTTTGCTATGCTATGTTTTGTTGTGTTTTGTTATGCTATGCTATGTTTAGTTTTTCTATTCTATGCTTTGTTTTGTTATGCTATGCTGTTTTGTTGTGTTTTGTTGTGCTATGCTATGTTTTGTTGTTTTTTGCTATGCTATGCTTTGTTTTGCTATGCTTTGCTATGCTATGTTTTGTTGTATATGCTATGTTTTGTTGTGTTTTGTTATGCTATGCTATGTTGTGTTGTGTTTTGCTATGTTTTCTTATGCTATGTTTTGTTATGCTATGCTTTGTTGTGTTATGTTATGCTTTGTTTTGTTATGGTATGCTATGTTTTGTTGTGTTTTGATATGCTATGCTATGTTTTGTTATACTATGCTATGTTTTCTTTTGCTATGCTTTGTTATGTTATGCTATGTTTTGTTTTGTTTTGTTATGCTATGCTATGTTTTGTTGTGTTTTGTTATGCTATGCTTTGTTGTGTTTTGCTATGCTTTGCTATGCTATGTTTTGTTGTGTGTGCTATGTTTTGTTGTGTTTTGTTATGCTATGCTATGTTTTGTTGTGTTTTGCCATGTTTTGTTATGCTTTGCTTTGTTGTGTTTTGTTGTGCTATGCTATGTTTTGTCATACTATGCTATGTTTTGTTTTGCTATGCTTTGCTATGTATTACTATGTTTTGTTTTGTTATGCTATGTTTTGTTATGCTATGCTATGTTTTGTTGTGTTTTGTTATGCTATGCTTTGTTGTGTTTTGCTATGCTATGTTTTGTTTTGTTTTGTTATGCTATGTTTTGTTTTGCTATCCCATGCTTTGTTTTTTTATGCTATGCTATGTTTTGCTATCCTATGCTTTTTTGTTATGCTATGGTATGCTGTGTTTTGTTATGCTATGCTATTTTTTGTTATGCTGTGCTGGTGAGGGTGTGTGAGGGTGAGAGGGTGTGTGAAGGTGAGAGGGTGTGTGAGGGTGAGTGAGGGTGAGGGTGTGTGAGGGTGAGGGTAAGTGGGTGTGAGGATGAGGGTTTATATGTGTGATAGGGTGTATGAGGGTGAGGGTGCGTGAGGGTGTGTGAGGGTGAGGGGGTGTGTGATGGTGATGGAGGGTAAGGGTGCGTGTGAGGGTGAGGGTGTGAGGGTGAGGGGGTGTGAGGGTGAGGGGGTGTGGAGGTAAGGGGGTGAGGGTGTGTGAGGGGGTAAGTGGGAGGGGGTGTGAGGGTGAGGGGGTGTGAGGGTGAGGGAGTGTGAGGGTGAGGGGTGTGTGAGGGTGAGGGGGTGAGGGAGTGTGAGGGTGAGGGGGAGTGAGGGTGAGGGAGTGTGAGGGTGAGGGTGGGTGAGAGGGTGTGTGAGGGTGAGAGGGTGAGAGGGTGAAAGGGTGTGTAAGGGTGAGAGGTTGTGTGAGGGTGAGAGGGTGAGAGGGTGTATGTGGGTGAGGGTGGGTGAGAGGGTGAGTCAGCGAGACCTAAAAACAAACAAGCTATTGGTGTTGCAAATGCCAATGTTTTTCTGTTATGTTTTTTTAGTTTGTAGTGGAGTGATCATTTGACCTATTTAAAGAGATAGGAAGGAAAGGGGATAGAGAGCAAACAGTGAAAAGCGATGGGAGATACGACTAGTGGTTACACTGCTGCCGTCGCGCCACATTAAACCTGCATCTGTCACAACACTAACAATGGGTAAATAAAGCAACTGACTCACCGTCATTATCCCACACAGAACACAAAATCTATTAAAGCAGACGGAAGATATGAGGCAAATGAGCATGCGCTCAATAGAGACACATTTTATATGCCACATACGTAAAACATGAACACACAGTTGTGAATGAAACAGATATAAAAAAAAGGATAGAAATAAAGTTTCCTTTAAGCAGCAAAAAGGTGTCAACAAGTAATCTAATGTTATTACACAAAAAGTAGAGCATAAGTAATCCCATACCACATAATGAGGTGTGCACCGCGCTGATCTGAACCAACGGAAATGGAGTTGATGAAAACAAATTACCAACTTCCTCGTCACATCTAAAGTGCCAATGTGGAGGGGGGAGAGGGTAGGGAGGAGACAGCTGCAGGCTAGGAGAGGGAGCGAAGAGCAGCTGCTCGGAACGGGAAGCAATTAACAAGGGAGGAGTTGCACTGCGCAGAGCAAAAGTAAAGGCGTGTGTGTTAAAGGACGGTGCTCAGCTCTGCAAAGGGCGTAGATTATGAAAAAATAAAGGCAAGCTTAAAGTGAAAGCTGCACCTTTAATAAAGACTTGATGTTTTGAAAAGTGGATGCAGCTAGCATAAAAAAAGGCGCTCAGCCGCTGTTACTTCAGTAAAAGCGCGCATGTTGCGCTTTGAAAAATAACGACATTGTGGTTTAAAATGGTAAAATAAAAAAAAATGGTGCTGCCACTATATTTAAAGAGAAAGCGCGACATGCGAGCATTAGCAAATAGAAAGCGCAGCTGTTCATAATTACAAGGAGAATTGCCATGTTCCTGCTCTGGCCCACGGATGAATCCAAAAGGGTTAATGGTGACAGCTCCGAGCCCGTGCGCACTCGGCATTGCTGTGGCGGGGAGTGCATTCCTTTCAAGTCTGATGCTGGGGCAGGGGAGCACCACCAAGATACCAAATAACTAGGGAGTAATAGGAATAAATTTCACACACTTCTACACTGCTGTTTAGTCTTTGTGTGTCTCCTATTTACAGCACCGTGCGACAAATTCTCTGTGTATTCTGTGGTGGTTGAAACAAGTAGGCTAGTATTTCACCTGTTAGTCCACTTGTACAATTTTCATTCAGGATTGGTGCCCCAATGATAGATTTAGTTGAGGCATTGTACAGTTGTCCATACTTAATGTTTATCACAATTGTTTATGTGTTGTATATTTGATTTGATTTGTTGTCTTTGGTGTATTCAATGTATTTGTGAATCTTTGAAATGTTGTGGTGTATCTTTTGATGCTCAAAAAATTCTGCTCATAATCTTTTATAAAATACAAAAAGTGACTCAACACTAATCGTTGTCCAGCCTAGCAATTGTTATACTAGGTTGTGCATTACTTCACAAAACGTTAACTGCCCGGCTCTTGTTTTGTTCATTGTGGGGCGGGGGAGCGGCAGCCTTTGAAGTCTGATGCCGAGACACAGACAAATGGTGGTATGTGATGTGGCTGCCGATAATGCGCACGCGCATAGCTCACATGAACTGTACGCGATCCTCAGTTAGGTAGACTTTTCTTTTCCGATTACTATATTCTCGCCTATTTATCCCTGCGGGATAGAATAGGGCGGACCTAAAAACAGTCTGGAGACTTGGGACCAACTGCGAAATAAAAGAGTCGACTGGTTTGTAAAACACAAAGGGTTTCAGGTGGCAAAAACTAGCGACATTATATTGGTATGAAGGGTAGGGTGGGTCGGTACCTCCTTAAAGAACATTGAGGGAGACTGTATACTCATTAATTGTCATCATCGGTCCTTGGTAAGATCATTACTGATGGCTCAGGAGTCCAACATCTCTAATCCAACCCACATCTTCTCATTGCCTCTGGGCTACTTTATAAGCCAATTTCGGGGATAATTACACATGACGCCTTTCCTTTAAAGACGCCCACCAGGTTTTCTGCCTTGTCTGATATAGATAACCAGGATTGACTGTCACCCTCCTCAATACCAAACATGACTACTCTATCACCAAATATGCCAGCACCTTCAGGCCACCACACTGTAGTCACCCCCATTACTTACTTTAATTTAAATAGATTAAGTTGGAATGTTGCCGGTTTGGCATCCAAAATAAATTTACTAGATTGGACAACAATAGTCCAAAAATATGATGTCCTGATGCTACAAGAAACTTGGGCCACCCGGGACCTACATTTAGAAGGGTTCGAATGCTGCAATGCCACCGTCCCCATTCCTAAGGCTGGCCGCCCGTCAGGTCGACTTTCAACCTGGGTAAATATTTCAGCAGGAGGCAGTGTGAAGGCTTTAGTTACAAACAATGATAAATTACAGGCCCTGATTTACACACGGGGTTTCAATATGCTTCATCAATTTCTATAATAATGATTTCCTTACCATACCAAATGTGAATTTTATCAAATTGTTTAATTTCATCTCTACCCTACAAATCCAAAAGGTGTATGACAAACTAGTTGGTATTTGCCTAGGTGGTGACTTTAATGCTAGGATCCTAAGTAGACATTATTTAGTTATGGATTCCCTCACTAATGTGTCCCCATGTAACAAGGGGATAGAATTATTGGACCATCTGACCAATAATAACTTAATGGATAAGCTTGCTGTGCCAACATATAGAGATGGGGGCAGTGCTTCCACTATTGACTATGTTTTTATATCTGCTACACTTGAGGATTGCCTGCTAAAAGCTGAGGTCATATCAACTGTTCAGGGTGATCATAATCCCATAACAATAACTCTGAGATTTGCCCCAGGCCACAATTTGTTAAGAAGTGCGGGGTAAGAAATCTAGTACCATCTACTTACAATCTAAGATTGGTTTGGCGAGGTGTTGACAACGAAAACTTATTTTTTAGAATGGGAAAGCACACCCTTTACTTATTGACACTTGCCTATCCCCAATTGATCTTAACCCTGAAGTGATAGAAGATTTTAATCAACTCTGTGGGGGTATTAAACAAATGCTATCTAGGCCCATAATGGATTCACACCAAGGAATGAGATGGTTTAACAACGAATGCTCTCTAGCTAATAGAGAGCTTCGCAAGACACTTACAATGAACCATAGAGACCTGGTCCTTGTTAAACTTCCGGGGCAACAATACAAGGCTAAATTCAGGCAACAGAAAGATGAGCTCATAAAAGAACTTTGGGATACCCTTGCATGTGCTGCCTGTCTTAATAACTGAAATGGTTTTTAGGCAGCAGTTAAAGATATGAGGTCTATGGGCCATACATTAACTTCCATAAGTTGTACTATAACTAGTGAAGCATGGGAAATCCATTTTTCTAAGATCTCTACACCCCGACACAAAATGAGGTTTTATGTAACTATCAGACTGCAACTAGGATTTAGATATCCCTGTTAGAAGTAGAGGATGTCATCCATCAAAGCCTGGGTAATAAATCACCTGGCCCTGATGGGTTCCCCATTGATCTTATTAAACACAAACCTGAGTTTTGGGCGCCCTTTTTATTAAATGTTTTTAATAACCCTGGGCAAAGCACTACGCTACACTCGCGCAGTTTGCAAAGTTTGCGCTACTTCGCACTACGCGTACTGCACATAGCACAGTGCAAACATGCGTAGCCTAGCGTAGTGCAGCGGTCATTTTTTGCTTGCTCGCGGTCCTCAACGACTAGTTGGTGACCGCGAGCGTGGAAAATAAACCTTACGGAGAGATTATCAACGTGGGGAGGTCAGGTATCTCATTGCGAGTGGTCGCACATGCTCACGACCGGTCGCGATGAGAAACTACCAGTCCGCGTTGAGAAAGCTGCCGCTCAAGTAAAAATCTACTCGAGCGGCAGAAAACTATAGCTTGCACTGTGCAAGATGCCGTTTTCAATGATTGCACAGTGCCGGTGCTTGTCCGCACTGTGCAATCATTGAAAATGGCATCTTGCACAATGCAAGCAGGCTACTACTCAGTTCGCGTAGTGCTACGAATAGCTCGCGTAGTGCACTTTGCGTAGCTTCGCCTAGCGCTACTTCGCAAACTTCGCCTAGCTCTAGTTTTTAACAAATTTACTAATGCTACAATTCCAAGCACATGGTCCACCAGTATAACTGTTTCAATTTTTAAAAAACGCGACCGCTCCAACCCAAGCTGCTATAGACCAATCTCCCTGGTTGACATTACACTGAAAATTCTCAGGAGGATCCTGTTTAACAAGATCAGGGCTTGGACAGACGAAGATCACATTTTTAACTCTTGCCAGTTAGGTTTTAGAAGTAAAATAGGCATAATTGAACAGTGTCTGAACCTTAATTTGATCATTGGCAAATATACCATAGTCCGGAAATCTCCTATGTACTTGGCTTTAATGGATCTTACCTGAGCCATCGATTTTGTTAACAGGTCACGCTTATGGTCGATTCTTTTAAAATACGGGTTGGACATGGTTTTATTTAATTTTTTAGCTTACCTATATAGGGACTTGAAAACCCTGGTGAGGATCAGTAAGGGTGGGGAGGTTTCACAGGACATAAATATTGGCAGAGGGGTCAGGCAAGGGTGTGTACTGGCCCCTCTTCTGTTTATTTTATATATCATTGATTTGCACAACTCTTTGATTACACTTACCTCTGATGTTTCCAATGCACTACGCACTTTAGTCCGAGATTTGTTAAATTTATAGCTGGCCTAGATCTTTGCACTAATTTAAAGAAATCGTTTTTGATGGCCTGTGGTCCAAAAAGGCATCGTATTAATACAAGTTCCATAGGCCCCTACCGTTTGCACCACACTTGCACTCTTCCCTATCTGTGGCTGGTATTTGCAGCCAATGGCTCTTGGGGCGATCATGTGGCAGATAGCAGGAGCAAGTTTTTAAAAGCCACCAACGCAATTCTCTGCCTCCCGCAACCAACATTTTTAAGTTACAATGTATCCCTATCGCTACATATGCAGCTGAAGTTTGGGGTTTTACAAAGTGTAGCAGCATCCAGATTGATGAAAATAGGTTCTACTTGAAACTTCTGGGGACCCCGATTTCTTCTCCACAGTATGTTTGTCACAAAGAACTGAAAATGTCATACGTTGAAGATTTTATCAGGGCTCGCCCAGCCATCTTCTGGCTTGCAATCTGGCAAAACCCGGCAACGACCCTTACTAGAGATATAATAACCAATTGCCTGAATTGTGAAAAGGGTAGGAACATACCTTGGCTTGCCGCTGTAAGGGAGAGCTTAAGCAGAGTGAATCTCAAACATATCTTTTTTAATCCAACTGATGTGTCGGGTATAAACAAAAAATATCTTTGGGAGGCCCTATACCTACAGTATAGCAATGCAAGACACAGAAAGGAGATTCAGAAAACATTAGTTGCAAGATATATGTCGTTAGAGGTTGCAACTCCTTTGTCATTACATTTTCCATCAAGCTATTTATTAAAGCCTACTGGCCGTTGGGAGAGATGTTTGCTTTTCCGCCTAAGAGCGAGCTCCCTGAAATTTCTGCTCTGTTTCCCTTTGGGGTTTAATGCCAACCTGGATCAAACGCCATGCCCATGTGATAATCATAGCAACCAATCAATGCTACACATTTTATTTTTTTGCAATTTGTATCAAAAATATACCACTATTCACTATAAAGCTACTTATACAAAAATTCTTAGGTTAGATGAGGATGATTTCGTTTTACGTGTGGGTTCCTTCTTGAAAGCTGCAGTTTGTTCACGTGCCTCAATGTACACTCATTGATGGCTGCCTGTCATCCTATCACGTGTATTAACCTGCTATGTTATGCTTATTGCTAAACCCTTGGACTCCTCAGTTTTGGCATTTTGATGCATTTTTATAAATCCATCTCCAGGATTATTTTAGGATGCCCATCATTTTTATTTGATTTTATTTTATAAACTATTGTATTACCATGTTGCTATTTGATCTATGTCTACAGGATCTGAATAGGGAAATATTTCCATGAAGTGTTTACCGTTCAAAGTTTTATGCAATTTACTGACGTTATTTGACCTGCGCTTTTATGGATATATTCTTTTCCGAATAAAGATTGATTGAATTGAATTGAATTGAATAAGGGCCACTGGAATTATGTGACAGTCGATTTTTCCCGCATAATTATAGTTTTGCCACATTTCCCACATTACTCATCATCTGCTGCATAATCTGCAGACTTTAACAAAAACTTTTGTTTCTAGCTCGAGCAATTACTGTGCAATGGATGCCTTTTGCAAAGGTTGACTGCTCACTTTTCTGTTGCTAATTCCAATATTGTGGTGTTAAACAGGTGCAAATGAGGTGTAACCGATGCACAGACAGTATTAACAAGTGTAAAAATGACAAAATAATAAAGTGATACTATCACAAAGGGTGTTGCGTTATATCATATAAAAAAAACCTCTAAATTATTAATTTGTGGGGGGCAACCCCAAACCCTCTTTTATTAATTATCCTTACCAACCTACACCCCTACCTACCCCAAAACACTCATGCCACACAATACCACTAACTTTCCCTAAACCCTAAAATACCAAATCCACCTACCCATTCCTAAAACTTGAAATGCATTTACCTCCTTATTTCCTTACCCACTCTAAACCCTAAAGTCTACCCTTTCTATCGAATACCCTTAACCACCTCTAAACCCTAAAAATATAATTACAACCCAATACCCTTACCCACCTCTAAACCCTAAAAATATAATTTCAGCCCAATACCCTTAGCCTCCCCTCAACCCTAAAAATACCCTTACCACCCTATAGCCCTAACTACACAAACCCTAGAATACCTTAACCACCCTATACCCTGACACATCCCTCAAACACTGTGCAGCAACATTTCTACAAAGTTTGGCCTGCTACTGGTGTTGCACGCTGTGCGGGGGCACAAACAGGTGTATTGTGGGAAGCTGTGCCTCTCGCCATGGAAGGGAGGAGCATGTGCAGGGTCTTGCATAGGATTTATCCTGAAGGAATACCGATTTAATGCAGATGTCTGTGATTTCTTTTTGTTTTACTTTTCATACAGGTGGCCCCTGAGCACATTCAGTCCTGGAATTGGGACTGAATGAGACTTGAATTCCAATATAGCTGATGAATAAGTTTCTTGTCGAGTGCGTAAGCTCACAAACACCATTCAAAAGATTGGATAAGGATGGCAGGAGGAGACGGGCAGGGACTAAAAAGGGTGTGGCTCTAGGAGGAGTCCCCAATTGACTGCTTTAAAGGCTGATTGAAAAGGTGACATGATGACAGATTGGAAGTGGTCATCTACAGGGGAGGCAAGCCACTGCATCAGAATAGTTAATATTAAAGAGGGACAGAAGGGGAGCGCGCACAGCACCATACAAGATGGCCACCTAGCTCCGGAGCTCCACCTCGCGGCGGAAATGTCGCTGTAAATTGTGCGGGAAAAAACTCTCTTTGCACATCGAAATTGAGAGTTTCAGACATCGGAACTGCTCCTTAACACCCTCAATGAAATGGGTGCCTTCTTTGTATTTTGAGGTAAAACCTCTCTTTATTGTTCTGTCTCCTCTGTGGCCGCCATTTAGTTTTTTCCCTGTGAGGATTTCCTGGCATTTCACCTCAATTACCATGCTGCTTTCCTGATTTTTGGTGATATTTCTTTTTTTTTTTTGCCATTCTATGCTTGACCAGTCATATTTTTAACTTTAATAACAATAGTGCTGTATTTTTGAACTGATTGCGCATACAATTGAGAAGCTTACCTCACATACTGTGAGCCATTCTACTTCTTCACTGGTGTTATTCTTCTCTCCCACATGGTTTTTCCTTCTCTACTCTATGGGCAGGAGCAATAAACTATTACTTACACAGAAGAGATCCACAAACCAGTCTCTAGTGTCAGCATATTTTTCCTCTGCTCCTATATTTAGAAAAACTATCTCTATGGCACTTTGACAACAGCTTTCACAACTCCTGAGGCGGAAAGCCGGGAGCACCGATTGCCTGCATTTTTTAAACTTGCTTGCTGTTTTTAATATTGTTATTTGTGCACTTACCTTCCTTACTTCCCTACCCTCCTCACCCCGTTCCGCTCCTTCCGCTCAGCCGACTAGGCGCTGTAGCGGGGAACGAATAGGACAGCCGCCATCTTGGGGTAGCCCTGGGTTGCCGGTACAGTTGCACAGGCACTCCCACCTCCTGCCAGCATATAATGACCACTTCCTCCCGGCCGCGCAGCGGGGGCGCCAGTGGCGCGCCAAAGGCAAGCCTGTTTGCGCCCGTCGGTGGCCGGTCGGGACACGGGGCCCACCACCATGCCTGTTTTTTAAATTACCCCTTCACCCAATTATATGCTTGTCAGGGTGACTGGCCTCTCAGCGTCTCCATCTTGGAACGCATCGGGAATCTTGGAATATCTTTGCCTACTCACACCTTATCACTGTCTCCCACTCCTGGATCACAGATTTCTCTGTCGTCAACCACTCATTCAGAGGTTCCCGTCTCAGTCTCCCATTGGCCCCCTCCGCGGTGGCTACGGCCTATCTTCTTAACACCCGCTCAGCGGTCAAACACCAACTGGAGCTTTTTAATCTTCTTGACTCTGCCAAACCCGATCTCTTGTTCCTTACCGAAACTTGGTTTTCTTCAGATTCACTGCCCGACGTTCTAGCTGCACTTCCCGACTCCTACTATGTTCTTCAAGTTGATTGGCCTGACGGGAAGGCCGGAGGCGGAGTGGCCATGATAGTCCGGGCCAACCTCCAGTTCCAGCTTCTCTCCTACCCCTCAATCACAGCAGTCGACTTTCTAGTTGTCCGTTCCGTTAACCTTACGGTCCCTCTCACCTGTGCGCTCTTTTATCGTCCACCTCAGGCCTTGCCCCACTTCATTCCAGCCATGCAGGAACTGCTGGCCACCCTGGTGGTCAACAATTCCTCTGTTCTGATATTGGGTGATTTTAATTACTGGCCCAGTGACCCCCGGGACGACCAGACATCCAAAGATTTCACCGAAACTCTTCAATACTTAAATCTCACTTCTCAGATCCACCTCCCCACTCACACTCACGGCCACACCCTGGACCAGATTTGGTCAGTCAATCTGTCTATTCTTTCCCCCACAGTTCTTCCTTGCACCGGTCTGACCAGTCCCTGATTTCCTTTTCCCTGGCCCTTGGGGCTGTTAACAAGTTCTCCCCCCCTAAGAACGTCTGGGCCCGGAATTGGAACCGTACGGACCTTGGTGCACTCTGCTCCTCCCTTGCGACCTCGCTCCCCTGTCCGGCCGATGTTTTCCCCCGACTCCCAGGTGGCCGCCATCAACAGCTGGTTATCCGCCTCCCGCAACTTAGTTTCTCCTCTCAAGTTGGTTAGGACGTGCCGCTTACATGAGGCCAATAGATGGTTCACTAACGACCTCAAACCTCTTAAATTGACACTCAGACAGGCTGAACGCCACTGGAGGCGCGGGTACTGTCCCATCCTGAAGACTCAATATTCGGCTCTCCTCCGTGATTATAAAAAAGCCCTTCTTTCAGCTAAAACGGACTACTTTTCCTCGAAGATTCTCCTTGCGGCAAATAAGCCAGAGGAAATCTTTACCATTGTTCACAGCCTAGCAGCGGCCGACAGGTCAAACCCAAACCCGCTCCCTCCCAATCCCTCTGCAATTCTCTCAACGGTTATTTCATTGAGAAGATCGCCACTATTAAACGTAACATTCCCTTGCCGTCCCGTTCCTTCTTCCTGCCTCCTTTGCCTCTCACGTCCATTTCTTTTGACCAATTCCCTCTGATCTCCAAGGAGGTCTTCCTCACTCTGCTAAAGAAAGTGAAATCGGGGTCCCCCTCCAACTGCTGTCCTGTCCGCATTCTGAGGGAGGCCTTTTCCAGCTGCCCGACACCCTGCCAACCCTCCTCAACACTTCCATCACCCAGGGAATTGTCCCAGTTTCCCTTAAATCAGCCACAGTTATTCCTATTCTCAAAAAATCGGGGGCTGACCCTACTTCTCTCGCTAATTTTCGGCCTATTTCCCTGCTCCCGTTCCTGGGAAAGATTCTGGAGAGCTACGTCACCACCTGTCTCTCTGCGTTCATCGAGGAGAACCACCTCCTGGCCTCTCATCAGGCCGGCTTTCGCCCAGCCCATTCGACGGAATTTGTTGTTTTCTCCGTCCTGGATGAGTTATGGGGAAGTGCCGATATCAACGCTCCCCAGGCCTTGGTCCTCCTCGACTTGTCCGCCGCCTTCGACACGGTAGATCATTCCATCCTTCTCGACTGTGTCAGAGGCGCCGGCATTCGGGGGAGAGCCCTGGCCTGGCTCGCTTCCTTTCTACAGGGTCGGACACAGGCCGTCCAGCTAGAGGGCTTTTCTGCCCCCATCTGTTCTGTTCCCTGTGGGGTCCCCCAGGGTTCTTCTCTTTCTCCCCTTCTTTTCAACCTTTATATCTATCCTCTCATAGTCCCTCTGCAAAACATGGAGGTCTCTGTATTTAATTATGCCGATGACCTTCAGCTTGTTTTCAATCTCTCTTCTTCCCCTGACTCTATCCTCAAGTTCCAAACTACACTTACTTTCATCTATGACTGGATGAATTACAATCATCTCAAACTTAATCCGGATAAGACGGAGTTGGTCCTTACCGGTGGCCCTTCCAGCCCCTGGACCCCCTCTCTACCTGCCCTTGGCCCCCCTCCTCTACCCTCTGCTTCTGTTAAAACCTTAGGCATCAAAATCAGTCATGACCTCACCATGAGCTCTCAGATCACCGGCCCTGTTTCATCCTGTTTTTTGTCCCTCAGAATCATACGTAAAATCTCCCGTTTTTTTTCCACCGAAGCCCTTAAACTGATCATCATGGCCATGATCATTTCCCACCTCGATTATGGTAATGGCCTGTATATAGGCATCCCGGCATATGAACTTCGGCGCCTACAATTAATCCAAAATCAAGCAGCGCGTCTCATTTACAGGCTTCCTAAGTTTCATCGCATCACCCCTCTGCTTAAGTCCCTTCACTGGCTGCCCATCCTTCAGCGTTCTCTATTCAAAATGGGCTGCCTGATCTTCATGGCTCTAGCTGGCACGGCCCCAGCTTTTATTAACTCAAAGATCTGTCCCTATGTTCCCAGTAGAAGCCATCGCTCTTCCACTCAGGCTCTCCTGAACGTCCCTCGCTTCAGGAGGAATACATTCGGTGGCATGAGGTTCTCTACCCTTGCCCCCACGTTTCTGGAATGCCCTCCCCCCTACCATCAGGTCCATTACTGTCTATTTGGACTTTCGCAAAGACTTAAAAACCCACCTTTTCTCCCAAGCATACCCATTGCAGTAATCCTCTGGTGTCCCTTCAGTTTTGTCAACCCATAGCGCAAAAAAAACGCTTGGTGTCAGAGTGCTCTATAAATCACTTCAACTTCAACTTCAACTTCAATCCAATTCTTCAAGGTCAACCACTTTGTCACCAGTCTCAATTAAAATGCAAATTTCTTCTTCCACTAACAAACACCTCAAACAGGACCCTCCTTCTCCAACAAAGCTTGCTTCTTCGATCTCTCTCGACACTATCTTTGAGGAAATTTGCGCTTTGTGCCCTTTTATCAAGGAGACTACTTCACGCTTACAGACTATGGACACTAAGTGGGCTTCTATGGACTCTCGTATTTCCACAGTGGAACAGCAAGGTGATGAACTTCAAACTGTTTCTACAAAATTAATTGCCCTTGAGAAGGAGTCCTTTGGTTGAAGAAATCAGCGGAGGACTTGGAAAACAGAAATAGGTGCAACAATCTACGCTTATATGGTCTTCCAGAGAATTTAGAAGGTGATGATCCAGTTCCCTTCTTCAACAACTTTCTCATAAAGCTTCTGGACCTCCCTGCATCTAAAAATCTGAATATACAGAGAGCACACAGGCTAGGTCCTCGTTTGTCCTCTTCAGCTGCTCCTTTCAAGCCACAAGGTATTATTTTTCTGTTTTTGAAATTTACAGACTTGCTACTGATTTTAAATGCAGGTAAGTAAAAAAACAGCTTGTCTGGTTAGGTGCTAAGGTATTTCTAACTCAGGATGTTTCCTCTGCAACGGCTTCGACCTCCCTTACACACATTTGGAGCTTGTAATGGACTTTTTCACCCATGTTTATTCAAGATTACTTACCAAAATAAAATCTCCACCTTTGAGGAACCGGCAGAGATGAGAAAATTCATCCAGTCGCATTCCACATCGTCGATGGATATCTCTGGTCCTCTCTCTTCTTCAACCTCCAGATTGTGACTTTTTTCTCCTCTACTTTGAATTTAACTTGCTTGGTTTTATCTTTTCAGATTATTGTAGCACTATGTTTGTCTTATCTTATTATTGTAGCACTATGTTTATCTTATCTTGTTTTCATTACTTATTTTATATTCTTCTATTTGCTATTGGTACTTTTTTATTCTCTTAACGCATTTCACTCTGTTTCCTGTTTATTGAATATGTTCGACGCTGTGACGCTACCTCCCCGGTTAGTTGTGCCGTCTTCCTCGTGTCACCACTCCCCACACGTCTTCTTTTGTCTTCCCCTAAAAGGTACATATCACAGTCGTCATCCTCTCTCTTTTCTCAATCTACATTCCTGTATTGCATTGATGGTTGTCATGTACTGTTTTCTCTTATTGTCCCTTTTTTCAATCCCCTCCTTTTTCGGTCCTTCTCCCCCTTCTTCTTCTGTCTTCCTTCCCTTTCCCTCCTTTTCTCTAATGTTGTACCTGTATTTGGATTGTGAGTTTGATTACAGTATTTATTGCATCTTTGTTAATATTGCACGTTTTGTTCTTATTGTTGTCGTTTTTTATGTATTTTTTATGGTTTTACATTCAGAGTTATTTCTTGGAATGTGAAAGGCTTCATTAGCCCTATTAAGAGTCAGAAAATTCTATCACATCTAGCCTCTTATAACCCTGAACTGTTTTTTCTGCAAGAGACACATGTAACAGAAGCTGAGGCTTTGAAATTGAAGAGAAGCTGGGTGGGATCAGTTTTATTATCTCCCATTTCTAATAAGAAGAATGGTGTAATAAATCTATGTCACAAGAAGTTGAATTGTAAAATGATATCGCAAGAAATTGATACAGAAGGTAGATAGCTGTTAGCTAAGCTATTAATTAATAATATTTCTTTGACTGCTTTCAAAGTTTATGGTCCCACTCATCCTGATTGCTCCTTTTGGCCTATGATCACACAAAAATGTATTCAATTTAGAGATGAAAATTTCATTTTAGGAGGTGACTGTAACCAAGTTGTTGACCCCTTTCTTGATCACCAATCACAGACATGCTTTACACGCCATAGATCTCATAAACAATTTCTGGATACTATCTCCCAAGTACATCTTGTTGACTCTTGGAGGCTCACTCCCCCTGACTCCCTTGACTTCTCTTTCTTCTCTCCCCCTCACAATTCTCTATCTTGTTTAACTATATCTTTCTTTCTCAATATTTATTTCAAAACTTGTTATCCTCTTCTATTGAACCTATAGTTATTTCTGACCATTCCCCAATCATAACTGACCTTGACCGACTTTCACCACATCCCAGGTCCTCCCGTTGGCGTTTCAACAACTCTCTTCTACTTGACTCTCTTTTCTCTTCTTCTTTCACCACCTTTGCTAATGAATTTTTTGACATTAATAACATTTCTACTTCCTCCCCTTACATAATTTGGGACTCCTTTAAAGCTACTGCAAGGGGTTTCATTATAGACTTTGTCTCAAGAAAGAAGAAACGTTTTCTCCAACAACATAAAGTTACCCTGGCCCACATCAAAGCTTTAGAGCATACATTTTATACCTCATTGGATAACGCAGTCCTTCCAGTCCTGATTCGCACTAAATTGGCATTCAATAAAACTTCGACTGATAATGCATCTTCCATACTTCTCCGTAGTAGCGCTTGATTTTATGGTGGTTGTAATTAAGTTGGAATACTTCTAGCAAATCATCTTAAATCCCGTAAAGACCGTACACTGATTGACTCAGTTTATTCTGCGGATAGCACTCTTCTTCATAAGGATCAAGATGTCCTTAATTAATTTAAACTGTTCTATGAAGATTTGTACACCTCAGAGTCCCCTCCTTCTAGTTCCCTCATTCAATTCTATCTTGATAAATTACCATCCTTGCCCAAGTCTCATCTTAATCTTTCTGGTCTTGAGGTTGACCTCACCCTTAATTAACTTTCCTCTGCTTTGTCTGTTCTAAAGAAATGGAAAACACCTGGCCCTGATGGCTTTTCAGTTGAATTTTACCTACATTTCTCTAACTTACTCCTTCCTAAGATTTTAAACTGTTTTCATTCCTTTCTTCTCTCTGGTTAAACAGAAGGTACGTTTCAAGAAGCCACAATTTGCCTGATTCATAAAGAAGGACGAGATCCTCTGTTTAAAAAAAATATAGACCGATTTCTCTGGTTAATGTTGATTAAAAACTTTTTGCCAAGACACTTGCTTTACGTTTAGACCCTTGTTTACCTTATTTAGTTGGTAAAGAGCAATGTGGTTTTGTCAAAAGCAGGTTCACCTCGGATAATACTCGTCTTTTTCTTAATGTTCTAAACAAAGTCTCCTCTCTCCCCACATCTTTAGCGGCCATATCTGTTGCTAATGAAAAAGCATTTGAGAGAGTAGATTGGTCATTTTTATTTGCATCCTTAAAATGGCGTGGCTTTGGTCCCAAATGTATTACTCTTATATCTTTGTTATACTCAGCCCCCAGAACTTCCGTATTAGTTAACGGTTGCATCTCGTCTTATTTTCACTTCCAACGTGGAGTCCGTCAGGGATTTCCTCTATCCCTTCTTCTTTTTGTTCTTGATCTTGAACCTTTTATTTCCTCTATCGGCAACAATGCTTCCATCTCTGGTTTTTCGTACGGTGAGCAACATTTAAAACTCTCTGCTTAAACAGATGACATCCTACTCTTTATTTCCGGTCCTGACAAATCCATTCTTCCCTTATTACAAGAATTTGCTTCCTTTTCACTTGTTTCTGGATATAAAATGAATTATGACAAAACAGAAATTCTTCCTCTTACTAAATGTTGTCTTCTCATTCCCTTTCTTCCACTAGGTTTGCATGGAATAGTTCCAAAATCAAATATCTAGGTATATGGTTCTCTAATTCTATTTCAAGAAAAGGAGCGTAGTTTCGTTCCTAAGCCGGCGCACAGCATTCCTCTCACTTGACACTTATTTCCTTTCTTTCTTATTTAAATTCAACCAAATTAATCCACGTACTCCTCGATATTGTGATTACTTCATTTATTGTTCGATGGTAAAATCACACGTGGGATGAGGTATATTCACTGTTTCTAATGCCACAGATATGCTAATCCAAGCCTTTTTCTGGGGCACGTCTGAACATATCAAACATCCTCAAAGTGAATCATGTTAACCCAATGAATTTCAAACTTTGATAAGTTCTTCGTCAGGGGTTTCACTACAAATGAAAACATGAAATAAATATCAATAAGTTATCGCTACGGACGGTTCAAACTTGCATTATGTGCTGGTACATTTTAAACATCAAAATCCATGCCATGTCTTACATCTGAACCTTATGCAGCGTTTTCCCTCTAAAAACAAAACTACTTGTTTTCAAGAAAATAGCCTGTGATGTCCCATTCATCAATTAATTCACCCTAGCTCTTGTGACCAACCTTCTGGAAACTGTCATCCACATTAATATCCACCCAGGTTCCTCTTCTACTCCCCGATATTTAAATTCCACTTCCAGATCTCGTGTTAACATACCTTTGCATTTCTTTCAAACTTTATATTTCAACTGGCACGTTTCCTGCAGCAGAACCTGACTTCCGGATGTTCCCTTACTTATATACGATATAACCAAACCCCTCCTCTCTCATTAAACCAATCATGTGAGGATGCCCGATAACCTATATTCGCAATAACTACTTATCCCAGAATTCAGTGTGTTTAGCAACACTTAAACGCGCTGATTGTAGTTGAAATCAAAAGGAACTCATTAGTTAAACCCTTCATAATTCTCCATTGCTCCCAGGCTATTTGAAAATATTACCCCGCCCTCCCCTTTGCTGTCAAATATTACGCTGCTAAATAAAGTTACAGTTCGTATTTTCGTAGACATCCATATCATGTACAATGTGTACCGAGAAGTTCTTCATACATTAATTTCAACTTTTAGCATAGCACATCATGTGCGTGTCCGTGATCTAAAATGAAAACTCAGTTTGCATCCAGATTTTCATCTGTATACTTGAGGTGTACATCTCATGTGTGATGATTTGTCCTTTATGTTCTTGCTGAAAACAATGTTCTTAAGGGTGCAGCTTGTATTTAGGGCGGAAATCTTGATGTCCAATCTGTGAAGTGCTACAGTGCACACCTTTTCTTTAGAATATTATACCATATTTCAAAACTGATGTCTGTTGAGCGTGCAGCACAGGCTACGTGATCCACCCTAGTTCACGTTGTAGTTAAACTTCAAGAAAAGGAGCGTAGTTTCGTTCCTAAGCCGGCGCACAGCATTCCTCTCACTTGACACTTATTTCCTTTCTTTCTTATTTAAATTCAACCAAATTATTCCACGTACTCCTCGATATTTTCTTCCACTAGGTTTGCATGGAATAGTTCCAAAATCAAATATCTAGGTATATGGTTCTCTAATTCTATTGCCTCTTCTATTAAATTAAATATGTCTGCGATCCTGTCTCGGATTGACAAATTACTTTCCTCTTAGAATCCTCGCTTTCTTTCATGGTGAGGTCGGTTGGACTCAATCAAGATGATGATTACTCCTATTTTTATTTATACTCTTTCTATGCTCCCTGTTCACATTCCTGCCTGCTATTTTAAACAAATTGATTCCCGTCTATCGAAATTTCTTTAGCAAAATTAAAAATCAAGGATCTCTCTTTCTTCTCTTCGTAGGACAAAATCTAATGCTGGTGTAAATTTCTCTAATTTTCACTTATATCATAAATCTTTTTGTCTTCGACAAGCCTCCAAATGGCTCCTCTCTGACTTCTCCCCTTTCACTCCCTTATGGCTCACCATTGAGCGAGCCTTATTACCGTTTTCTTTCAAGGAAGTCCTGGCCTTTGCTGCCAAAACGCCTGTTACTTCTCTCCCTTTGTTTAAACACACTTGTTCTCTACTGAAACCTTTGCTACATCCCAATCCTATCTCTGAAGAATCCATTTTAGATTCCCCTATTTGGCATAACTCCCTCATTACTATCAATAGTAGAACTATTTTTGGGAACTCCTGGAGCTCAAGAGGTATAACCTGGGTCAAAGACCTTTTTGATGGTCTAAATCCTTGTTTATTTCCCCAGTTTCAGACCACTTTTCAATGTCCCTGCTCCTTCCTACAGAAATGTACTGTTCTAATGACGGTCATTCTTAATATTTTCTAATCTCTTCCATCCTCATCTCTTCCCCCTGCCTCTCATTCTCTTCTTAAACTTCTTCTCTTAATTCCTGAAGCATCTCCTATTTATGAATATTTCTCAGCTCCTAATCCAGAGCGTATGAACACCAAGTTGGAACTCACATTGGAATCTGACCTGGGCTGTGAATGGTCTATTACTTTTTGGGACAAACTTTGATCCCGTTCTCTCAAAATCTCTTGTTCCGCTTCTCTTACTCAATCTATGTTCTTTCTATACTATAGGCTTTATCTCACGCCCACATATATTGCTAAATTCTCTCACTCTACTAATACAAACTGTTGGACATGTGGCTAATTTAATGCCGATCTTCTTCATCTTCTTTTCCTCTGCCCTTCAGTCTCCTCTTTTTGGGAGAAAGTTTTGTCCTATGTGTCTCTCCTATTTAATATTTCTATTCCCTATTTTATCCCCCTACTTTTCTCTGGAAGTCTCTCTGATTCCATAAACCTTCTCCTTCTTAAAAATGTCTTTTTGACCTCATGCTCGCTTTGGCTTTCCAACAAATTTTTCTCAATTGGAAAACACTAACAAAACTCTCCATTCAACACTGGTGAAATAGCCTCTGTCATATGCATCGACTTGATATTTCTTTTGCCACCTCTTGTAAACCTTTGCTCAATAGAGATCTCTGTTGGTTACTCCTTACCACTTATTTAGATAATTTAGTATTAACTGGTAAGTCTTGTTTAAATGCTGAAAATTTCAAATCTCCTTGAACGTTTATTTTACTCATTCCTTACCTTTTACTGTATTTTTATTACTATATATATTAGCTTGATTAGTTTTATCTTTCTTATTCGGATGTTAGATGCAATTTCTTAATTTATTAGTTTTAGAATATTTAACTTCCTTCCTTCCCTCTTTCCCCCCCTTTGTTCCCACTCCCTTATTCCCTTAAACATTTAAAATAGCTTTCTTTTCTTCTGTACATAAACCTCTCATTTGATAAGTTTTTTTCTCTTATAGTGCAATATTTGTTTCTCTTATTTTGCAATATTTGTATCATTGGTTCATTGTTCGCTTTACTACCTTTATTTGAAATAAAGCTTTTAAACTTAAAAAGAGGGTTAGAACACTGATCGGTGTTGTGTCTGACAACATGTCGAAAGCCACTAAGAGGGCCCTCATGATTGCAACCACAATCAAGAATTATACTGATGTCCTCAGTTGCAGAAGCAAGTTTTGAGGGCAGGGTGGCTGGAGGTGAATGGAGTTTGATTGGTGACAGGAGGGTACCCCATGCCGCAGGTTGTGCATTCATCATCTAGGCCAGCAGTCACTCATCCATCCGTGCACTTATTTGTTCATGCATTCACTCACCCGTTGACAAATTCTCACATTCACCCACTCACACATCTACATATCCAGACACACAAAACACATCAATCAATGAGTAAGCACTTTCAGCTATAAAAAACAATCCAGACCTATTAGCTCTGCCAATCCATGTTTATCTTTCACCTTTGGCCACATTTATATTTGCCTGTTCCACTGTTTCCTGATCACTCTTGCAGATACTACTCCATATGCATCCCCCTGTCGTGCAGGAGCCTATGAGATCTTCCCAACAAGAGAATGCTGCTTTTACAGCTTCCACAATGTGCATTAGATACCAACCCAAGTAGAAGGAACCTCCGTTCTCTAGTACTTTAAAAATGGCAGCCATTCCCTTGGCCGTCTGTGCACCAGATGAATCAATCAATGGGCTTCAGCCCGAATTTCTCCACTTTTCAGTAGCAGGGCTTCCGAGCCCATTCTGTTTTACCGCCTTGGATCATGTATTTACTTTGACCAGGTAGGACCCGCATGTCTCCCTGAACCCACAGGCTCATAAATGGTACAGAGACAGAATATCGAATCACAAATATCGAGTTGCAAATATCGTGGGTTAGAAATATCGACAGAAAGAATATCGTTGTCAAGAATATCGACTTAAGATAATAATTATAGATTAAATATCGTTTGCAAATTTATTTTATATTTATGTGTGGTATTTTTTTTGTACAAGATTGTTTGTATTTTTAATATGTGTTACATTTTTACTAGTTATTATTTTTTATTTGAATTTTGCGTTTTCATTCTGTAGCGTGTTGTGGGTTTATAGGGGAATAGGGTGGAATGTAATTTAATTATATTATATTTATTGATTATTTTTTATTTATTAATATTTGTTTAATTTAGATGTTATAGTGTTAAAAGTGTAAAGTTATTTTTCGGGACGATTGCCTACCGGCGGATTCAGGCAGACGGTCTTTCCGTCCACCTGGGTCCCCACCGTCATCATAATATGTTGGGGGGAAATATTAGGCGGGCGGTGGAGAATGGCGGGTGGATCGCCAGCGCCATATGGGCGGTGGCGATCTGCCCGCCATCCTAATGGCCCCCTCAGACATTTGAATTTAATGAAATTGACTATGAGAAAAGAAATGGATTTAACATCACTATCCCAAATTTACTTTGTACTTTACTATGTATATGACTGCTCAGATGAATTTTGATAGACACAGTACCAACAAAGTTTCAAAGATTGCCTTAGTAGAGAATGATATCAAGAACTCTAAAGAAGTATATGAAAGTGAAGAGAAATAATTATTGCTGAAACCAAAATCTTATCCAAAAAGGTATTTTCTTACGCGCCACTCCTCACTTCACTACACCCTTCCATCTTTACCTGCATAATTATTTTTTCCCACCCGAAGCTTTAATAATGTTAACTCAACAAAACATTCCATGTTAACACTGAACTCACATCGCAAATAGAAGAATCGCATGCCAGTACCTAAGTACTGAAGAAATTCAAAAGTAACTCAATCACATATCTAAACTTAGCATAGTCCATGCATCATATTACACCTCAGGAATTAACCCATAGAGCTTATGTAGCTAATAGATACCACCCCTTGATTGAGATATGCTTCACCCTACCCATTGGGGTGGTCACACCTGCTCTTGGATAAATCCAACGCTTTACCACAGCCACAATATTTATATCATTGCATGCTTGAGTAAGCCCCAGGCTATCAAGCTGTCTATGAGGCGAAACACATGTCGGCTGCTCACAGAACACCATGAATATATTTGTGTAGCCATCTGATGGTATAATTCATGCTGGAGGCACAGTGATATATTCATTATAAATAAAAAGGAAATTTCCAAGAGACAATGAAGGAATTTGAGCCTTCTTTATTCATGAGTAGATACACTTAAGTCTCTTTCCACAAGTATATCAACACAAGTAGGCATGTATATAATCAATGGTTTGGGTTTACTATCGCAAAGCATTTATACATAACATTGCGACTCCCAAAGGGGATGGGGAAGTCCTGTTCACGGCCTCCTTTACTTGTGATTCGTAATACGCTGCCAAAGTCTGTCTTGTAAAAGGGGGTTTCATACAGAACAAACATTTATATTGTGGATGTTAGCTTTGTGATTTTGCAAATTGAAGTCTTAACGACCATAAAATCCTTTAGTAGGCGTGGCCAAAAGTTTCTATACCTATCCTATGTACAAAGAACATTGTAAGTCATTTCAAGGTTCCCTTACCTTTCAACGGAAGCTGGCATTTGACTTGCTTCTTCTACATGCCATAAGACTGTGAAAAACTCTCCCTATTGCACAACAGCCTAGGCCTCCATAGCCTGGGCAGAAATTTGTGGGGGCGTTTGGGGGGAATCTAGAGGGGCGAACAGGGCGACCATGGATCTTCCTTGAATAAGATGGCATTGCCTGTGGACGCTGGTGCACGGTCATGCCAGCATGCCAGGGATGTGTATTATTAGCTTCCAGATGAGGACACAGAGCATTCTGCAGAGGATAATAAATAAAAAAAGGCACACCCTCCAGCCAGTCACTATAATATATAGGGGTGCCTATTCAAGCTTGTTGCAGTTTTGAGTGTGGTACTAGTAACCATGTGATGGCACTAACTTGTTGGGATGACACTGGGTATAAAAAAGAGGAATAATCTGGTGGAGAGGATGTGGAACAAAAGCCAGGGATGTAGGGTGATCAGATTTAAGAATCAAAAACTGGGATAGGCAAGACATGAGAATAGGACTAACGCCTTTAGCCTTACTTCTATGTCTAGCCTGACCATATATATATATATATATATATATATATATATATATATATATATATATATTCACTGAAAAAACCATAGGTTTCACACCAGTTATAGTTAGGTGGAAATTTTACTCGCATAAAACCATTGAAATTCCCACGTTATAGTTAGTTGGACTCACTATAACTTGCGCGTGCAATGCACTGCTGATGACGTCACATATTACATCACTCATGACATGGTCAGTGACATCACTCATGACATCACTGATGACATCTCAAATGACATCACTGATGACATCATCCAGTGAATGTGTATCTTTCTGAAAAATAAATATTTTTTATATATGTATATCTAAAGGTTGATGGCATGAAGAGGTGAGGGGATTGAAATGCGGCCAGAGGCTAGGTGGCGGAGGGTAGCGGGGTAAATTTAAAGGCCAGAGGCGTGCGGCGCAGCTGGCCTTGTGGTGACGAGGCTTTAACATTTGATGGAGACAGCAAAGGTGAAGCACCAGGCCAATGCCATCCCCGTGTGCGCCGTGTATCCAGCCATCCCCGTGTGCGCAGTGTGTCTCGCCATCCCCGTGTGCGCCATGTGTCCTGCCATCTCCATGTGTGCTATGTTGCGCCCTGTGCCTCCCACCATCCCCCATGTGCGCCCGATACCGTGTGCACCCAGTGCCTCCCATAACCCTATCCAACCCGTGTGCGCCCAGTGCCTCCCGCCAACCCCTGTGTGCGCCATGTAGCCTGCCGTCACCCGTGTGCGCCCCGGCCTGCCGTCCACCATGTGCGCCGTGCAAAGGGGCCAAGGATGGCATGAAGAGGTGAGGCGACCGCAATGCGGCCAGAGGCTAGGTGGCGGAGGGTAGCGGGGTAAATTTAAAGGCCGGAGGCGTGCGGCGCAGCTGGCCTTGTGGTGACGAGGCTTTAACATTTGATGGAGACAGCAAAGGTGAAGCACCAGGCCATTGCCATCCCCGTGTGCGCCGTGTATCCCGCCATTCCCGTGTGCGCAGTGTGTCCCGCCATCTCCATGTGTGCTATGTTGCGCCCTGTGCCTCCCACCATCCCCCATGTGCGTCCCGATACCGAACCCGTCACGGGCTAACTGGCACTCTTCGCCTGTCTCGTGCTTTTAATGTAGCTCCCGCTCCCCTCTCCTAATCTCTTGTAACACGTTGTGAGCGCAGCCTCTCTCTGCGCTATCCTCTGCCTTGATTTCCCCTCACCCTCTGCGACGGTTCTCCCTAATTTCATCTCCTCTTCCTCACTTCTTTCAACTCCTCACACACTTTGACACCATGCGCGCTCTCTGCTCTTACCCTCTTCTTTCTCTCTCCCTCTCTTTACTTCCACCACACTTTGACAGCACACCGTCACTTTCTGCTCGTCCCCTGTCCTTCCTGTTTCTCTCTGTTTGTCTCTCCTCGCCATGTCACAATCTGAGTGTGCTATCTCATCCTAATCTTTTATCTCTCCTCTCGCTTTTCACCCCAAGTTCACTTTGGGGCCCGGGCGTCCTCCCAACCCCCTTTCTTGCATTTTCCCTTGCTGGTCCCCTGCACTCTCGTCACACTGTTGTCAACAAACCCCCATCAGATTGTGACTGGACTCGTTCCTTTCCTGCTGTCTCCCAACCTCCCATCCGCGGAACTCTCGTCACTCCCTGGTATAACCTCTCCCCTTCAGTCTCCCCCTACTCATGTACCCCGTTCCAATTTAGCCGGGCGCCCCTCTACTCCCTGCTCTTGCCCTAGCCTACCCCTTCCCGGGGGTAGGCTAGGGCACAGCAGCTCACTTGACGACGCTGCTGCTGCCGAGGTCCCCAGATCAGTTCACTGTGGCGTGGCCGCACCACGATCAGGCCGTAAGGCAAGAGCGCCGCGAACCGATGGCAGGGCTCGAGGCCGCCTTAGCAGGGCAGATGCAACACACACAGCGAGGGCACGCCCACCCTCGTCGCCAGCTGTTGTGACGGGGCAATCTACACTCACAGGGGCACCTGGGATGTACCGGGCCTAACACGTGTCAGTATATTTATAAAAGAAGCACACGGACACTGGGGAACTCTTCGTGGCTCTGCACGTCGTTGCCAACTGGCGTATGTGCGTGCGGAGACCCCTTTTATTGAACAGGTCACGTGAGGGTCAGGCTGCACGCCTATTGGGCCGCAGGCGTAAGTAAGCTGGAACACAACACCATCCATTTAAACACCCATTGGAGTTTCACAGCAAGTGACTGTAAAAGCGAATCCTTAAACATAAAAGAAATAGGTGAACAACCACCGCACAACCTGGACCTGCCCTGCCCACAGGAATTTCGCGTCCTCCCACAGCACTACTATTCAGTTAGGCGCAGCAGCGCAAGCAGCACAATACCCACCGGACCAATCGGAAAATAAAGGTGGCACGAAGTTCGGCGCCTCTTCTTTATGCCACGCCACTTTATGGAAGGCAACTCTTCAGATTCATAACACAAAGAGCTGAACCGACGCGGAAAAGTAGAATTGCCACAAGGAGGCGCTGTGAGTTTAGTTTCTTGTTGTTTTATTCTCAAATGTGAGGTTGCGAGGGATTAAGCTGCGTTTTTAGAGCTAGTCCACCTGAACTGTAGTAATAACATAAGATTCGATCTCTGCACTGTACTAATAATGGAGGGACTCTATCTTTATTAGGACAATTGATCGAAATAACAGGTTTTCTAACAGAACGATGAGAATTCCGTGTGTTCTGGCTCCGCTTAGCTATCATTGTTTAAAACGTTCATACAAGAAATAACATGAACCCTTATGGTGCTTAAGCTTAATTACAATTTACTCATCCTATCCCCTGTAAATTGTAGTTATAAAGTACAGTTAAAAAGTTACATTGATTCAAATAAATAGGATCGTTGGTATGCTATTCGCGTAGTGTTAAAATTATTCATCCTTTCCGAGCAGCTTTGATGCACATTTCTGCCTCTGTGCGAGGACGGATAAAGGCCTCCTGTTTCTAGAACTTTAGACTTTGTCTCCCTCTAGCGTTACCTTTCAGGAACTGCCATCTAATGTATACTTGTCAAAATGCATAAAGAATGATAAAGGCTTTCTTAACTTGCCACTTATGAGGGTGTTCATTTTGAAGGGACGTCGTTAAGTGGATAGCCGTGATAGGCTTTTTGGCACCAGATGACCAGACTAACACTAGCGGCTGTATCACCAAAAAGTTTATTAATCACCTTACTCCCCAAAACTAAGCACACCGCACAAGATTTGGGGGCATATTATCAACAACTAGCGATATTTATCGCTAAAGAAGCTTAGCGACATTTTTTTTATTGACAAGCATCGCCGGATTTTATCGCTATTAGCAACTTTTATCTCCAATGCGATTAAATATCCGGCGATAGCGGCGAAATGCGTGAATATCGCTGGAAAACCAGCGATATTCAGGCATTAACTCCAATAGCGTCTTAACCTGAATATCCAACTCCCATTGGATATACAGGTTAAGAACTGGTCTGAGCAGGCGTTAGTTTTCAGCGATATTCGCGCCTAGCGCAAATTTTTCTATCGCTACGCCTGCCTTGCTAATAGGCGATAGCGACTGCTTTCAGTCGCTAACTGGTTGGGTACGCCCACTTTGCATGTCATTAGAAATAAATATCGCTGACATGCAAAGCGGGCCCCAAACCGCTCGCTACCACCTAAAAGCTGTCGCTAACATCTGTTGCTAATAGGGCGATGAAATTATCACCGCCTGGTGGCCGAAAACGGCCGCAAAAGCGGCAATAATTTCATTTCGCCTGCCTTGATAATATGCCCCTATGTTATGTTATGTTATGTTAAAATTCTTGTAGAGCGCACTTACACCCAACGGTTTCATGGCGCTGTGAGCAAAAGAGGACGGACAGTCAGAAGTCAAGGCAACAGAGAGAAGGAGTTTTTTTGTCATAAGCTTTACAGAACAAGAACGTTTTCAGGAGAGACCTAAAATGGGCATAAGAAGTGGTAAGTCTGAGCTCCAAAGGGAGTGCATTCCAGTGCGAGGGGGCGAGAAACGAAAATTTGAGGCGACCATGCTTTTTGCCCTAAAAAGTGGGAGTCGTGAGGAGGGCGAGATGGGAGGAACGAAGGTTGCGCGATGGGAGGTAGTGGTGAAGGAGGGAAGAAAAAAAACGGGCCAAGGCCTGTCAAGGCTTTAAAGGTGATGCAACCTAATTTAAATTCACAGCGTTTGGCCACCGGGAGCCAGTGAAGGGTTTTAAGCAGGGGACGAACATGGTGGTGTCTGGGCTGATGAAAAATTAATCTTGCAGCCTGGTTCTGTACCGGCTGCAAACGGTTCAGCTGGTATGCAGGAATTCCGACAAAGAGGGAGTTAGCGTAATCGATCCTGGAGATTAAGAGTGCCAGAAGGGCCAGGGTAAGGGCCTCTGTAGTAAGGAAGCAAGATATTTTGCAGATCTTTCGAAGGTAGAAAAAGCTAGAAGAGATCACAGCATTAATATGGGGCTTCATCGAGAGGTCCTTACAAATAATAACTCCCAGACTCTTAGCAGAGTCGACAGGGCGAGGGGGAGGGCCAAGACACGAAGGCCAGAAGTTGGAACTCCAAGGATTGGAGGCCCCCCCGATCAAGACCAACTCGGTCTTGTCAGGGTTGAGCTTAAGATGATTTTCTCCGATCCAATCACTGATAAGGCACAAGGTGGACTGAAAGTTGTGAATGGATTGGTCAGAGGAATCAATGTCAAAAACCAACTGAATGTCATCCGCATAATTAAATGCAGTGACATTGCTACCACATAAAGAAGGAATAAGGGGAGTGAGGTACAAATTAAAAAGGAGGGGAGAAAGGGAAGAGCCCTGAGGGACACCACATGTCAGCTTAATTTTTCCGCTGAAAAGTGGGAGAGGCGAACTGCCTGGTGCCGATTGCTTAAAAAGGAGCGAACCCACTCAAGGGCTGGCCCCTGGATGCCGGCATCTCTGACATGACCGACCAGAATATCGTGGTCGACCGTGTCAAAAGCAGCCGACAAGTCCAAGAGCACCAAGGCCTAGCTAATCTTAAGGTCCGCCCCTCTCCGCAGCTCCTCCATCACTGAGAGTATGACTGACTCAGTCGAATAGGCGGGTCTAAAACCAGCCTGTTGGGAATCAAGGAACTGGGCATGTTCGATGAAGGAGCTCAAAAAGTTAGTGACATGGGCCTCCAGAACTTTAATAAGGAAAGGAAGGAGGGAGATAGGACGAAAGTTACTCATCAGAGACGGATCAGCATTAGGCTTCTTTAGGATTGGTACCACTTCGGCGGTCTTAAAGGAGTCGGGGACCAGACCGAGTCTAAGGGAGTTGTTGAGAAGTGTCAGGGGCGGCTTTGGACAGGCAGTAAAGGCCTCTCGCAGGGCATGGGGGGCAGCAGTCTGTGGGGGAACCAGAGGCCACCTTTTGTAATAGAACAACAAATTCCTCCTCCGAAATCGGGGGTATCTGTATAGCTAAAGGGGGACTCGGAGTGGCGGGGATAGTGGCGGAGATCAGTGTAGATAATGGCATACGGCGAGAAATACTATTTTCAATTTTAACAATTTTATCCACAAAAAAGGAGTTAAGGGAGTCACAAAGTGCTTGGGAAGGAAGAGGTTTAATGGTCACCCTGTCTGGGCGTGACAGTTCTTCCACAATGGAAAAAATATCTTTCGCCTTGGTGGCAGAATCTACAATTCTTTTAGAGAAATATAAGGTTTTAGCCTGAATAATGCTTTGCTTATAATTTTTACGTAGGGCCGTAAATGCTAATTTTTTCTCTGGATTATAGTCTCGCCTCCAGCGACGCTCGGCCTGCCTAAGCGTACGTTTTTTTCCTTTGAGTTCTTCTGAGAACCATCTTTGCGCATCATGGGGACGTTTTAATTTAACACGTTTGAGTGGTGCCCCAATATCACTAGCTGATTCAAGCCAGTATCTCAGGTTCAAGGCCTGGGTGTTTGGGAGATCACACTCAGCAGGCGAGGAAGCACTGAGCAGGGTGCAAAATTCACTAATATCAGCCCTATTCCAATTCCTGGCTAAAAGATTTCCCTGAAGGGTTAGGCTAATGTGGGAGGCAGTGACAAGGGAGAATGAAATAATAGAGTGATCAGACCATGGACAGGGAAGAATAAGAGGTTGGGAGATGTCCAAATTAGAGGTCCAAACCTGGTCTAGGGTATAGCCTTTGACGTGCGTTGCTGATTGAATGTTTTGGGAGTAATTCATACCGGCTAAAAGGTCAGTAAAGGCGGACGAACAGATGCTCTCTCTAGCATCAGAGAGCCAGTAGTTAAAATCACCTATGATAAAAATGTTAGAGTTATTAATCAACAGCTGGGAAAGCATGTCACCAAACAGTGACGGAAAACTGGGCATGGACTGAGAGGGCCGGTATACAAGAACACAAATGAGCGGAGACACAGAGGATTCAAGTCTTAGGATAAGGCAGTCCACCAGGGGGATACTAGCAGCCTCTAGTGATGAGAACCTGATAGGGTGTTTGATGATAGCTGCGACCCCGCCACCCGGCATGCCTGAAGCCCTGTTGGCCTGGAGAATGTAATAGCCCGGGGGACTGCCGCCAGAATGTCAGGGGATGACTCCTCGTTAAGCCAGGTTTCTGTTACTAACAGTATGTCAGGTTTCTCTGCGTCCAAGAGTTGGAAGATCTCTAACTGGTGATTAACCAGCGAGCAGGTGTTCAGATAACTAACCATGAGGGTGGAGTTAACAGCTTTTTTAACAGGGGGTGGGAGAGCAGTCCGGGGGACATGCATGGGGGGAGGTGTCAATGCCGCGGCCAGAGGGGAAACAAATTCATGAAAGTCTGTTCGGGGAGAGAGTATTCCCAGGGAGTCTGCCCCTAGGGTATCAAAGGTACACGCATGCTTTTTTCCACATACAAAACGACGGTCTGCATTGCCGTTGATCGCAGCCGATCACGCCTCCCCAGGGCCGGCTTTAGTACATGTGGCGCCCTGTGCGACAGTGTTTGTTGGCGCCCCCCATGACCACCTCCGCCACAGATTCCCACACTACCACCATTTGACAGGGCCCCTCAAGTCTCAATAACCACTGTCTCTTAGATTAATTTAGTTGTATAGCGCCACTCATACCAGTTTAAAGTGTCAAAACACTTTACATCACCCACACATTGCACAGACAATCATACAGGTGCAAATGAGTGTATAGGAAATGTTACATAAGACAAAGGCCTACAAGGTGTAGGAGTAAAATGTCATCCATTCTGGTAGGCAGTATAGTTCAAGAGTCATTGGTCTGGAAAAACACAAATTCTGAATTTAAAATGTTTCGCCAATGTTAGGGGTTTTCTTTAATAAGAAGAATTTATTTCCACATAAATGAACCTTTTTTGCAATACAAGAATACCAAAAGACTGGCAAAAAAACTCACATACTTCTAACACATTCCTTGCAGTTTGCATGCAGCTCTTTGATGACAGTTAATATATTAGGATTTTAACTTATACAAGTAACAACAGGATCTCTCTGACAAAAATGGTAACCCATTGACTAATTTATATTTTATGCACTTTGTGTCTGATATGAATGGGACACGTTATTTGCAGCATGAATGAATACAAATTTTAAAGCGCGGACTTAGCCCAGGGCCATCAAGGCGCTGACATATTGACCCTCTGCACTACGAGTCAACGTTTCTTAGACAAAGCTCAGGTCTCTCTCCAGAAAGAGCATTAATCAGATGCGTTATCTTGACATTTTTATTGCTGGACCTAGGAACGGAACACCAGCTGCTTCTAAAACAATAAACATAGCGCCACTCCCCAATGCAGCGCCAGGTGCCATGGCACCGATCGAACCACCCTAGAGCGGGCCCTGCACCTCCCAACCTGTGAGTTGGACCACTCTTGCGACTGTGTGCGAACTTAAGGGGTGTCACATGAACCAGTCCTGCCAAGTTCCCCAGGTCTATTTGCAACTAGACACTCCAGTCCTTTTTTAGATCGAGAGTCAGGTTGCATGCGCTGTGTGCAAGACCTGTTGTATTTACTAAAATACTAAAAGGACTGTGATCCAGCCTGATACTTACTATATGTTTACTCTAGTGTCGCTCCTCTTTGCCACCTTCTAATTGGTTCGGCTACTTGATACGTCACTTCTGTTTATAACTGAAGAGCACCGCTGAAGTACAGATTCATTTGACTTGATTAGTGCTCCTCTGCTGAGGCAGGTACTATTTATTCCATTGCCGGTTGCATTTTACCCGGCTGTCCCTTCCGCCCCCTCGCTTGTTTTCTCCCATTGCTTTCAGTAATTGCGTTTTCCTTTTATGCACACTATGTCGTATTTTGCACCTTTGTCTCTTGCACCCCCTCTCTTGTTTACTCCATCACTTTATTGCTTTTTCCTCTATTATATACACGCCATAGCTTGTTTTAACTTTTTTTGTTGACTTTTATACCCCCACTCCAAAGGTATCAAACCGCGGACTTGAATCTGGTTCGCCAGCATCAAAGTGCCATTCCCGCCATAGTAGTTGCATCGGTACACCTCGTCCCACAACCCTCACCACCCAAATGATACACAGACAAGCATGTTGGGAATAAGAAGTTGCAGGTTTATTTGTGATACAAATAACAGAGCGGGTTAACTGACAGGCGACCCCCCTATACCCCGCAACCCCTTGTTGCAGGGCGCCTGAAGTTGAGCCAATGAAGCGGACACCAATGGCCCTAGCCAGGTGTAGAACCTGGGAGGCACCAGCCTCCCACCGGTGGACCTATCATCCACCTGCCCCACCCTCCAGACAAGGGAGAGTCAACTCACACCTTGCCCAGCCAGGCGGGGCGTTCTTAGCAAACCCCCGGTTGCTCAGGCTTACAACCGCCCTAAGGACTAACGGGGTGCCGTTGAACCAAGTCCCCAAGAAGGGCCCCTCTGCTTATATATGACTCAGCGCTGTGCATTTTGCACTGAGGCTTCAGGTCCTGTTCCTGCGCCTGTCCTGCATGAGGGGTCGCCTTGTAACTCCTCCTGCAACCTAGAAAACATAAATACAACATTAATATTTCCCCCCTCCCCACTTCCCCCCTTTCTGCGGGTGAGCGGTAGGGAGGGGAGCAGAAATTGCGGGCCTCGCGTCCGGTATTGTGGGGGAGTGAGGGAGGGGGCCTAAAGGGGCTAAAGGGGCCTGAGGCTGGCGAGGAGCAGCCTGCACGACCGAGCAATGGAGGGGGCAGCAGCAAAGAGGGCACCAAGAGGGAGGAGCTCCCCTATAACCGTCCCGGGAAAGGGGGGGGTTGGCCTATCCTTGCGGGACCCCACCCCCCTCCCTCCCCTGGGCTTGCCTCGTTTCCCTGCGCCCTACTACGGGGTTTGCCCTCCTATGGGGTCCCCTGCAGGGACCTCGGGCCTCCCTCATAGTAGTTGCATTGGTACACCTCGTCCCACAACCCTCACCACCCAAATGATACACAGACAAGCATGTTGGGAATAAGAAGTTGCAGGTTTATTTGTGATACAAATAACAGAGCGGGTTAACTGACAGGCGACCCCCCTATACCCCGCAACCCCTTGTCGCAGGGCGCCTGAAGTTGAGCCAATGAAGCGGACATCAATGGCCCTAGCCAGGTGTAGAACCTGGGAGGCACCAGCCTCCCACCGGTGGACCTATCGTCCACCTGCCCCACTGTCCAGACAAGGGAGAGTCAACTCACACCTTGCCCAGCCAGGCGGGGCGTTATTAGCAAACCCCGGTTGCTCAGGCTTACAACCGCCCTAAGGACTAACTGGGTGCCGTTGAACCAAGTCCCCAAGAAGGGCCCCTCAGCTTATATATGACTCAGCGCTGTGCATTTTGCACTGAGGCTTCAGGTCCTGTTCCTGCGCCTGTCCTGCATGAGGGGTCGCCTTGTACCTTCTCCACAGCCCTGGGCGGCGAGGAGCAGCCTGCATGACCGAGCAATGGAGGGGGCAGCAGCAAAGAGGGCGCCAAGAGGGAGGAGCTCCCCTATAACCGTCCCGGGAAAGGGGGGGTTGGCCTATCCTTGCAGGACCCCACCCCCCCTCCCTCCCCTGGGCTGGCCTCATTTCCCTGCGCCCTACTACGGGGTTTGCCCTCCTATGGGGTCCCCTGCAGGGACCTCGGGCCTCCCTCATTACGCCATCTTTTCTTAATTCCCCTTCCTACCTGCTCCCTCCTTCCCTGCACAAATCACATGTGCTTTAAAAAAAAGCGGTAACTTACCAGTGGTTACCATTCAAAACAGTCTTCCATGTCTTTCACAAACAAGGAGTCAGAATTTCTTACAAATGGGTCATTTCTGCTCTGCTTGGGTCCGGCACTGAAGTTTAGGACGTGCTACTTTCCTGGCGATGGCTTCTAAATGTGAGGAAAATTAAATTTTGGCCATGTTGTGTTCCCTAGCGCGTACCCCACCGACTCCATGTACCAGCTTAAAGTGCATGTAACTTCCCTCCTGTGCCAGCTATGAAGACGCAAATACATTTGCGTCCACCGTCAACTTGTCCTCTTTCAGATGCACCATGAATGGATTATATAGTCCGTTCCTAAGTATGCTATGCCAACGTCTTTTTGTAGTACACTTTTCACTTTTTCCTGCTCTAGCCAGAGTAGGCCCTGAATTCCTGCCATCTGAACCTCTTTTGTGGCTCCTGGCTCTGCCCAGGCTACCTCTGTACTCGTGAACTCTGTCCTACATTCAGCGCGGCCCCTCGCGCTCAGCTCAAGCCTGCTTTCTGCCAAGACTGACTATAACCTTCGAGTTATCTGTTTCGCTCCCCGAGAATACATTCCTGCCTACTAGATCCTGTAAACATCCTCTCCAGCTGCAGAGCCAAAAGGGCCGACCTGTCTCAATGCAAGTAATTCATAGCCTCCGTTGCCTTGCTTCCATGGAAGGCCCCGTGCCCCCACGCTTCACATGTAGACATTCAGGCGCTCATACACGCATCCACAGTTAGCATAGAATAGCCTCTACCCTAGAGACCTTTCCGCCCAGATAGTATAGTTACTAAACATCAGATATCAGATATGATAGAAGTACAAGTTGATCTGACATGCCAGACTTCTGTCTCTTTCCGTCAGTACAAATGTCAAGACCCCTGCACCCCGTCAATCACACGTCATGCAGCTGCGCGCGCATCCAAGCTTCCGATTTCTGCTGACATTGCAACATTTTGTTAGCACCACCCCTTGGTGCCACCCACTTGCGTCACCTATCAGTGACGTTTCTAGCACACACCTCTAGTTCACGCCTAGTTTACGCCTCTTGATGATGTATTGGTACCACGTGTATACTGTTATCTTGTCTTCTCTCAGCTGTTACGCCTCTTACATTGAACCTTATGATGTAAATCAAGTATATAAGCTATGTATTGTCAATAAACGACAGCGCGCTCATCTATCCCTTCTGACACCCCTGTGGTGGTCAGAACATGATATCCTGATTCCTTTATGAGGAATAAAACCCTTAGAAACTCTAACACCACGGACTCTGTTTTCTTTCCTTCTGATTGAGTTATTATTGATTAAGTACTTACCTGCATAGAAATTAAGAGAGTAAATTAATTATTTACGTCATTTTGGCGCCCGAACAGGGACCCCTCCCCCACCTCACGCGCCGGTAGGTGCGTTGCAATCCGTGTCCCCTGCCATCAGTTAGACGGACTACACGTGTACTGGCAGGATTTCCTGCATCCCCCTCTGACCCACGGAGGTGACGAAGACTGCGATCAGTGCCCAGACGAGGCGGTGAGGAGTGCGGAGGATCCCGACCAGAGCCCAGCCGAAAGAAGCAAGGTCCGAGGTGTGAAGAGGCCCACCAGTTTTCCGAAGTTTTCCGAAGTTTTCCGAAAGTTCTCCGAAGTTTTCCGAAGTTCCGAGTCGAGTCCAGTCGAGTTTTCCGAGGCCTTCTGTTTCCGTGCTTCCCGGTGAGTACCATTGCTGGGTCGTATCTAGACGGGTTTGGGTACGCAAGTCCGGTCTGCACTGTTTTTAGGCAGTGTATCTGTACTGTTTAGCAGTATATCGAGTCTTCCGAATTTCTGCACTGTTACAGCAGTGTATCCGTACTGTTGAGCAGTACACTTAGTTAGCTATGTCTTCAATGTTTTCATGTGATTAATGTTGTGGTATGAATGTGACTGTTTTACTGTGTATTATTGTATTTCTTGTATCAACTAGCAACTCGTATCAAGGAATAAAAGACCTAGCGTTCAGCAATAAGTAAGCAGGATGCCGTTCCTCAGCAAGTTAAAACAGATCGGAACTAG